>NC_140296.1:132196299-133565858 GCF_964211825.1 Aythya ferina | reverse complement strand
CCTCACGGCTCCCGTGAGGCGATGGCGGCAGCCCCGCGGGAAAGGAGGAGAAGGAGGGAGGAGGGCGGGGAAGTTGCCGTGCGGGACAGCGGGGCGGGCTGACGCGGGACAGTCGCTGCTGGGCTCCGGAGAGAGCCAGGAGGCACCTGAGAGCCATCGGCAGGTGGCTGGGGAGCGGTTGGCCGGGGCCGGGGCGGGGAGAGGAGAGCGAGAGGGAGGGGACACGGGCGGGGAGAGGAGGGGACGGGGCAGCCGCGGAGCTGTGAGATGGCGACGGAGGTGGCGGCTCCTCAGCGCCGGCGCCTCGTCCTCCGCCTCGAGCACTGACGCACCCGCCCGGCTCGACCCACAGCCCCGGGGGGCTGCTGAGGAAAGCGGCCGTGCCCGGCAGCGACTTGGCGAGAGGTCAGCGGGCTGGGGTGGGCTTGGGGAGGGGAAGGGGCTGGGGGAACCGTGCCGAGCCGTGCCAGGTCGCCTTTGGGAAACTTCGCGTGCCTCCTGCCAGCCCGGCCGCGCGGCACCGGGACGGCTGCCTTGCTCGTCCAGGCTGCTGGGGTCGTGCCGTGTGTATGTGTTTGGGTTCTGAATCGATGGTTCGAATCGAAGCAGGGCTCGGGTATTAATCACGCCTGTCTTAGAAAGCTCGTTGGTGACTCGTTTCCATGACAACGAGACCCCTCCGAGCCTTCGGCGTTATCTCTTTGCCCGCTTTTTATTATTATTATTATTTTCCATTTCGTGAAATGTGTTCGTGCTAACGCCGTGTTTTGTCACCGAGGAGAAAAGCTAGCAAATAAAACCTGATCGATCCTGCATTCCTGGTGCAGCGGTCCGCTGCCACCCGGCTGCTTGCCTGCGTTCCTTAACGATGCGCGGATGGGACTTGTGTGGAGAGTTGGACGAGATTCCTCACCTTTTCCTTTACTGGTTTATCTCCTCTGGCCATAAAGCTGGGACCAAAATACAGTTTGAACTGTCTCTTACTCAAGCAAGCGCTCCTTAGCCATGTTAGTACTGCAAGTGTGATGCTTGTTATCTTTGCGTATCGTTTCTGAGCACAGAACCCTCTGGGAGGCTGGGTGTCGCCTTCTCTGTAGTTGTGGTAGAGCACAGGGCTGGGAGTCAGGAGTGACTTACTGTTTGTCACCTTCTTGTGGTGTGACCTTGATAAGCCTCATGACTTCTTTATATCCTACTGTGTCTCAAAAAGGAAATATTGCCCACTCATACCTGCGAAGTGTTCCTAGCTAATCAAGCAATTCTTCTGAGATGAAGTACTGTTAAATTTCAATGTGTTGTTTTCTGTTATGAGTAGTAAATATGTGTTTTATGTTCCTCTTCTGTAATGATTCAAGTGAAAATTTCCTTCTTTAGGTTCAGTCTTAATCAACCTAGCACAGTCCTGCTTGCTCTTTGGGTAATGTGTAGTGTTATCCATCTGAAATCGATAATTCTAATCCTATTTATGCTAACAACCAGTCACTACTGTCTCAGGTTAACTCCATCAGATTCAGGTAAAAATGTGACTCCTTGGCAGATTTAAATTTGTAGGAATGCCTACTATGACAAAGAGTATACATCTAGCACGGTTATACAATAGTAAAGAAAGAAAAGATTAAAATTGAATGACAGTCTTTATCACTTGCATTAGTATTGCAACCAGAGAAGGAATTAAAAGCTTTTTTGAGAGGGAGGCAGGGGGGGAGAGAGACAAAGAGAGAAAATGAGCAACACACTTTTAACTGTATGTCAAGTTAAACATCTGAAACAGTTATATTAATTTTCATAGTTTTCCAAGAAACGTTTTAATATGTAGTGTTCTGTACAGAAGCATTGGAAGGGAACGTGTAAGAAATGTTTTAGAATATGCAGTTCAAAACCCAAATACTGTCTAATTGATGTTCAGTTATAAACACTTGAGTAGAAAGTTATAGCAATAGGGGAACTTTTAATAAGAAGTGTACATTTTTATTCTTTGTTTAAAGCTCCTTTTAAGCGAACAAACTGTATCTATTTTAAATTAAGTATCTCTTTCCTACTCTGAGGAAGAGTCTATCCCAAGCTGAGCTGAGCAAAGTGCTAAAACATATATGCCTCATTCCAAATGCATTAGTGTTCTCTAATATCCGTAGACAAATTGTGCTTCAATCATTTATTTAAACATTCTAAGGAATCAAAGCCTGTGACCTTGCCTTTTGTATTCTGGTCTTTTTAGCAGCTCAGTAGTGAAACATCTGCCTGACAACATTTCTTGGGAATTGAGGACCTTCTGACCGTTAACAGCCCTAGTGAAGCAAATATATGACAACCCTACACAAAGAAAGAAAAAGAAATGATACTTTAATATCTCATCTCCTTTGAATGTCATTAAATTACGTTCTTATACTGAATTACTAAATTTGTAATACTTAGTGCTGCACAGTCAATATAGACAGACTGAAAGTGAAGTGGGCTTTATTCTGTGCTTTATGTCCTCTGCAAAGTTCAGTCTGTTATTACTTGTGGTAGTAAGGACAACAGATATTCCAATTCAGTTCTCAGACCCTAGTGGCCGGGGGAGGGGGGGGGAGGGTGGTCTTCATTTCATTTTTTTAATATTGATAGCAGGGCTCTCTTATGAAAGATATTTCATAAAAAGCCTGTATTTAGAGTTGTTTTTCAGAACACTATTTGCTTAGGTTTGTAAATAGATTTTTAAGTGTATGAGCTGCTACTGATAAAGATGTTATATTTGAGGGAGTGGAGAAAAAAGCAAACGTGAAGGCTAAATCCATAGGTACAGATGATATGGGTTTATGTTATATTTTACTCAGTAGTATACTAACATAACTTTGATATAATGTACACTTTTTTTCTAAAACAAAAATGCTTCTGGCAGTGTTTATATTCAAGAAGCTAGGTGTTGCTGAAGCCATGTATTGCTTAAACTTTGGTGGCATGTAGAAGTAGACTTAAGTGTTGTTTGTTTCTGTGGTGTTGGAAGTCCCTCAGGTGGTTTGGTGAATAATGTGCAAGACCAGTATTTAGTGGAGATGGCTGAGCTCCTTTCTCTGTAACAGATCTACTTTGTACAAGTTGCTTTACCTCTATATTTCATCATTCCCCCATTTGTCATCCTCCTATTTTCATTCAGTCTTGGTTTTTTTGAGTGTAGGATCTCCAGTGTAAAGTCTGTTGTGCCCAGAGAGATCTCTGCTGGAGCAGCAAAACGCTACTGCGGTACAATAACAAGAAATGATAGGCAGCATTTTTTTCTGTATCAGTCACTGTGGTCTTGGCATGATCTCTAGCCACTGTCTGAGAGGCAGTAAGATTGTTACAGATCAGTGTGAAGAGGTAATGGAGGAGTTGCTTCTAATGCTAGTACCTTAAAATTTCTTTTGCTAAATATATTTATAGAAGACTCTCAGAGAAAGAGTTCACATATCTATCCTTCAAGGGCTAGAAAATAAATTATATCTCATTCCCGCTTTTCCTGAACATGTATGTTTGCTGTCAGGGTGAATGTACTAATTTTCTGTATGTAAAAATAGAGTAATCATGAATTTAAAATGTGCATATTAGTGGGAAGGAGCTTGTCAGTGGCACACAAACCAGCACTAAAGAAATGAAGTGGAATCTTTTTTTTTTTTTTTTTTTTTTTAATACTTACTTGTTCTTTCTCCTTTTCTTGTGTTTGTAAGTAGGAGAAAGGCAGAGGAGTTTCCAAGTACCATTTTTGATCTTATAAAGCATACAGCTACATTTGACAGCAGTAAGTAATGACATTAGGAAGGTATGAGAACTGTTTCTGTATTGTTCTAGCTGGGAGCTTAATTATGCTCTTGATAAACTACTATAAAGATGTTTACACTTCAAAATATGATGTACTTGGTGGTAAGTCCAGCTATGTTTTTTTGTTTGTCTTACTTTTCAAAATCACCCTATAAATGGATAGTGGTGATTTCTGATAAACTAGGCTTTTAGATCGAGGTAAGGTTCTTTCCTAGGAAAGGTTACAGATGAAAACCGGACTTTTATTAAACTGCCCACTTTTCTGCTTTATATGGTAGATTTGCATTTTTTGCTTTATCTTACTTTGACAGCTAAATTTTGATATAGTATTTTTGCATATTATTGGAAGGTGAAATAAAGCTCTTGTGTTTGAGACATTTTATTCCTCTTAAAGATGAGATCTCTTACATGAGAAGATCTAGAAATCTCTTTTCGATCCTTTCATTTACTTGCCTTATTTTTAATCAACTCTGTACAATGATTTCAAAGTGACTTAGAATTTTAGGGCCCGAATTTGACACAACTCAAAGATTTATTTTTTTTAAAATGTACCTGGAGGGGGAAAAGCCCAGGTCTCTAAAATGCCTGATGTTGCGCACCTGCAAGTTGACATGCACAAATTCACTGGTGAGTTTGGAAATTTTGGACCTGGATCTGTTTCCTACTTACAAAATAGAGAGATGAAAGGAGACACCCGCTCAGATTTGTTACTTTCAAATCATCTTACTGCTCAAACTAATAGTGGAGTCAGTAGTTGTAGGGCCCAGCTAGTGATCAGTTTGTGCATCTCTGCAATACAGACTATAGGAAGTCTGAAGTGCAAAGCAAATCTTTCTTCTCACAAAGTCCTGCTGAACATGGTATGGCCTCCTGAATGTGTGGAGGCTTATAAGAACTTAAAAATTCGGGAAGAAATATGGCACTCTATGAAGACAGACATTTCAAAAGATTGATCTAGATAGTGGCAACTTGGGTAGAAACAATGGTGTTAATAGTCACCAGAAGCCCAGTAAAGGCAGAAGCTAAATCACAGAAGTTTGAATCAAATCTGAGAGGGAGCAGACCAGACTGCTTTACTGCTTCAGAAATATCGAACAAAAGGATTCCTTTCAAAGGCTCTGAAACAAAAACAAAGAGCTATTTGCTGGCCTCTGTGGGTTCCCCAGTATGAAGTCTTCTGTGCCTTACTTAGCTTCAATTATAAAGAGTGTGATTCTGAGTTCATCCTCTGGTGACTGGAAATGTCTGTGGTGTAATTTTAATTCAGAGGGACTGACTTCTCTAGAGAGAGAGGCAAAAGACAAGAAAGAGACAAACTGTTTATCCTTGCCATATCCTGTCTTTGCTTTGCCATCCAGGTAATATCCAACAGACTTCAGAAGCCTCTGCTATCTTGAAAATCTAATGGCAGCATAGTGCTACCTTTGGAGCAGTTAATTTTTTCTTCCAGTGCTTTAACTCTGATTTTTTTTCTTTTTCTCGGTTATGGTGGAGAAAAATATAGGCAAATTTCTCTATTAGCAGTTCCTGTGATAGAGGATTTCTGCTTTTATTGGTACTCTAGGTGCATATAACACTCCTCACCAAAATAGAAGCAAGGAAGATGGACTCCACACACCCCCACGAAACTGATACACAGCAAGCAAAATAGAGAGCATTCCCTATTTTACAGTTCAATATCCCTTGCCTATATATAAAGCCTACAGAGAGGAGCCGTTAAGTACTTACATGAGTTCAGATGGCATCTAAACCTTTTGATGCTGATGCTACATCTAAACTGCCTTATCTTCACCTGACTAGTATTACACTTTTATGGTAAGACTGATTTGCCTTGGCTTTTTCACTAGCAAGAGATACAGCCTGGCAGACCCACCAAGTGGTGTGCTCAGAGTGTAAGCTAAGGTACTGTTCTGTGATGTTCTCTTGGGATAAGACAGGGAGGGACTTAGCCTCTGTGCGCGCAGCAGCCCCAGCAAGAATCTGCACGCTTCTCCCTTTGCGGCTCTTGATTTGTGGACTGACCTTTTCACACTAGTGAAGCTTAGCAGGCCCACACAATTTTGTCACTTAATGCTGGGGTGTCTGATGTTGCAGACAGGGAATCTGTTCCTGCTCTATTTGGAGAATGGCAAAATTCTTGCTGATTGCCACAGGAACAAATTGTGTTCCTAAACATACTTCAGTAGCTAGAAAGAAACTTCCTAAAAAAGAACTGGACTATAACACTACACCAAAGAATTGGGCATTGTTTTATGCCTCAAACCTCTCAACAGTAACATGCTTGCAGACAAAGGACTGCAAACAACAAACCTCAGGACATTCCTGGAAGGACTGTGGAGGATTGCCAGTTCTGCCTGCTCTGAGAAGCAATTGAGGCTTGATCATGTCACTGATTAAAATCTTACTTATTCTAATTGGCACTGTTCAGTCCCTTAGAATTCCAGTCCTGCTACGGTCTGGAAGTAGTGAAGTGTGACTTAGTAACTATTACACAAAGGATTCACTGCCTCAAGCAGAAAAGGCAGAGGGATTTCAGTTCACCTGGAGAAACAAAAGGCCCTTTCCCACACTGATGAGGGTACATTTGGAAGTTATCATGGAAAACTAAAGATTGCGTCCTGTTGCTGGGAATTGTGATAGTTTAGAAAGACTGATTCCTAACTAGAACAATTTGATTTTTCTATATATCCTGGGTATTATTTTTAGCTTAGCACTTTTTTCCCCCGCTTTGGTCTTAACCCTTTGTGATTACCGTGTAGATGTTCCAGTGGTTCCCTTAACAGAGGAACTTTTTCAATTACAGGCATTTTCTCTAAAAGGAGTTCAAGTGAAGTACCTAGAGCCTGTTGGAAGTAGGCTGTTCCAGGAATGTATTTTGTAGATCTCTGCAGCTCTGTGCTTGCTTTCCAAAATCCCTATATTTCGCTATTTTTGCCCATAGAGAGCCACTGTTACATAGCTGTCGAGGTGCAAGGAGGGGGCGGGGAGGTAGTCACTTGAGCCATATACGTTGTGCATTTGTCATCTGTGTAGCATTCCCAAATATGAGAGTGCCAGGGCTGATTTTCCACATAATTTTCAGCCTGTGGTAATCAGAACACCACTTCCTTTGATAACCATGCTTCACCTGGTAATTTCTCATCTTGTACTGTATTGCTTTTTGTGGTGAGAGTTTGGGAGATTGCATCCCTTTTTCTCTCTTTTTTTTTTCTCCTGTGGAATCCTAAAAGCATCCACCATCAACATGCTCCTCTGCCCAACAATTCTTGAACATGAAAAGAAAAGAAAAGAAAAGAAAAAAAAAAAAAAAAAAAAAAAAAAAAAAAAAAAAAAAAAAAAAAAGAAAAGAAACTCTGTCTTGGAAAGTGTGTGGCTGACATTTTTTCCCATTATGTCACTTCCCAGGTAGGTCATCTTGCCGTTCAAAAACACAGGAAAAATTCTACAGTGGTAAACTCTTCCAGGGAAATTCTGTTCTCTTCAGATGCTTTATTGTAAATAGCAAATATGAATCTTCAAAAAACATTAAAATCCAAAATACTGGCATTTTCTTACACAGTTGAGATTATTTTTTTTTGTTCCTGTCTTGTCTTTTCAGTATAACCATGGCATATAATGTGGACAGAAAGCTTCCAAAGTTGACCAAATGAGAAGTTACTCACATGAAATATCCCCAAATGCAGAAATTCAGTACAAAGCTGTGTGGTTTACTCTAAAGCCATAGAAGACAACATAAAACTAAAGGCAGAAGTATTGTCAGTGGAAGCAATGAAGCTTCATGAAGAACTTAAGCTATTCAAAATGATGAAAAAGTCAAGCATGTGTGAATGGAAGCAGAACAATGACATCTTTACAGGACAGTTTTCATTGCTGTTTTGTGAAAAATGTTAAGACTCGTTTTTCTAAATGCAATGTGTTCAGTTGCACCTGAAATAAATTCCCTTTATACAGATGGAGGTATAGAAGTTTTGACATGCCTATGTGGCTTTTTGCTCACTGACAGATTGGGCTAGAATTGAAAAGTCATGAGAGGAATTAGTTCATGGCTGTTCTCAATATTGTAAACGTGTTTGTGAAGTAAGTTCAGTATAATCATGCTTGTTATCTTTTTTGATTGTGTACAGTTTAAGAGTAATTCATTGCAATCGTGTTGTAAAGTATGGTGACGCAGCAGCATTTCCCTGATCAACATACTACTGAATTTTCATATTTAGAAATACTATTGGCAGGGATTTAGGAAGCTGGATTCTAGCCAGAGAACAAACAATCACTGAATCCAACTATGCAAGGAGATTCTATACACGCAAGTCAGAGACTGTTAATTATCGCTTTTAATTGCAGGCTCTCATCTCTGTTTGGGTAAATCTGTGAATTCCCATATGAAGCAACTCAGTAGCCATGTAAGCAGTGCAGGGGCATTTGCCAGTGCAATGGTTACTGGGTCACATCCTGTCCTGTCACCCTTCCAGGACTCATGGCAAATGGAAAGGTTCCTTTGGGCTTGGTGCTATTCTGCTTCTAATCTGTGATTTGTGACAGATTTCAAGTTGTTCTATCAATAGAAAAGTGGCAAAGTGTACAAATTGCTGTATGGTCAGCATCTTTAAAGAAGAAACCAAATGAAGTTCAGGAAGAAACCATATGAAGTTTAACAAGAGCAAGTGCAGAGTCCTGCACTTGGGAAGGAACAACCAGACGTATCAATACAGGCTGGGGGACGACCTGCTGGAGAGGAGCTCTGAGGAGAAGGACCTGGGGGTCCTGGTGGACGACAGGTTGACCATGAGCCAGCAGTGTGCCCTGGTGGCCAAGAAGGCCAATGGAATCCTGGTGTGCATTAAAAGGAGCGTGGCCAGCAGGTCAAGGGAGGTGATCCTCCCCCTCTACTCTGCCTTGGTCAGGCCTCACCTGGAGTACTGTGTCCAATTCTGGGCTCCCTAGTACAAAAAGACGGGGATCTCCTGGAAAGAGTCCAGCAGAGAGCCACAAAGCTGATATGGGGCCTGGAGTGTCTCCCCTACGAGGAAAGGCTGAGAGACCTGGGTCTGTTCATCCTTGAGAAAAGTCTGAGACTGGATCTTATTAATGTTTACAAATATCTTAAGTGTGGGAGACAGAGGGATTTGGCCAACCTATTTTCAGTGGTTTGTGGGGATAAGACAAGGGGCAATGGCCACAAAGTGGAACACAGGAAGTTCTGCACCAACATGCAAAAGAACTTCTTCATGGTGAGGGTGACGGAACACTGGAACAGGCTGCTCCAGGAGGTCGTGGAGTCTCCTTTTCTGGAGATACTCAAGACCCGTCTGAACACCTACCTGGGCAACCAGCTCTAGGGAAACTGCTTTGGCAGGGGGTAGGACCTGATGATCTCTTGAGGTCCCTTCCAACCCCTACAATTCTGTGATTCTGTGATCTTTGCTGCACAAATCAGGTTCAGTCACTCTTCACTATTTCTCATTCCTGTTCCCTTCTTTTTTTGCTCTGAGTGGACTTTACCATTTGTCTCTTGACTCTAGAGGTGTATACTTTATGTTAGAAACCAGCCCACATCATGCGTTGCTAGTATTTACTTTTTAGGAGCTTCACAAATAGAAATGTATTTAAAAATTAGAAGCCCATCTTGCAATGAAGAAACAATTCACCTTTTTTCAGGGTAGAAGAGCACACATGAAGGGGCTCAAACTTTTATTTAATTTGAAGTAACTGTTTCAAGACTTGTATTATAATTTTATAAGTCCATATTTGAATGGCAGCAGGGTCAAGCCCCATATCTGTGAGGGATGCAATTGTGAATGCAAAGCAAACCCTCGTGAGTCCCCTATGCAGGAATCAGGATGCACTCCTGGCCAGTAATCTAAATATAACAATGTAAAATTTATGAGGAAGGGAACTGACAGTAATAATGCTTCTTTGCCTTTCTACTCTTTATCACTACACTCCCACGCTTTTGGGTCATTGTTGGCAGAGAGCTGTGCAGTTTATTAATTGTCTTTGTTAGAGAGTCTCTATCTTCTGTCTTCTTTCTCAGTGACACACTCATAGCAGGGAAAGTTCTATCCATCATTAGTCACTTTAAGCCCTAAGGCTGTAGTTCAAAGCCTCCTTCCTTTTTTTTTCCTAGAATCTGTTACACATAAGAGAAATTAATATATATCCACATGGACACATATAGGCATACATGCATAGCTTTCATTAAAATGAATTTTCATAACGTATGTTCATTTTGTAATTTTCTAATTGCTCTAATCTCTCAGTGATAATATGAGGGGTACAACAAGGTTACTGCTTATGGCAAATTTTGATCCAGACTTTGTTACCCTTATAATAACTATTTATCAACTCTACCTACCCTCTCCCTACATCTTCTGACATTGGACTTCAGTGGAAGATTGGCAGTGTCATGAATGTGAATCCAAATGATTGAGATTGGTAGGAACAAAACGTATCACTTTACCTATCGAACACAGGTAACAGCTTCCTAAACCTCCTGCAGTGATGGAATTGAAATACAGAGTACACATATTCACAAGAGTTTAGTTTTAACATTTAACAGATTATTTTTCTCTTTCATTCTTCTCTGAAGTATGAAATTTAATCCAGTAGTCTTGAATCACTGATATTTATAGTCCGCCCTGAAAACATCAAGCAAGAACTACAAAAATACAGGCATGCTTTTCAGATGTGTTCTGTATTGCACCTGTCTCACATCTTAATGAACTCTTGGTGGTAGGTGCTTCTTAAGGAGAGATAAGAGGAGCAATATTCTCAGTGAAGTCGGCACCTTTCTTAAGCAGGCTGTGTTTATATCAGTGTCTCTTTTTTGATAATTAGGCATTAAAAGCAAGAGTTGTTTTTGCAACTTTATGCATAATATATTTATCTACAACAAACAATTAAAAGCAGTGTATAACATTTAAATAATGTAAATAAAACTGTTGTGCTGTCACTTCTCACAATCAAAGCTGAGCTTTCTCTTCCTTTTCTGTTCCTTCTGCCTTCTAAGTTATCTCACCTATCCCTCTTTAGGTGGGTTTAGGCAGCCACATGGTGGAGAGTAATAGGAATCTTGCCATTTGTTTTAATGTCCAAAGTCAGTCATGACTGTTTTGCAGCAAACTGATGGCATGGGCTGGGCAAATGAAAGTTACGGTGTCCAGCAGCTGCCTACAAGCTTCCAAAATTCACTCAACTTCTTCCTCTTTGTATCTATCCCAGGTAATTGTATTAGGAACAGTGGCAGTGGTTTTGGTTTTATGCAACACTGGTTAGAACAAGGAAAATCTTTCCCTGTTTTGTGAGCCAAATTTCTATTTCCTTTGCTTTTCCTTTCTGTCTGGTATGAAGTAAATGTTCTGGGTGTTTTAGTTTCAAGCACCAAAACTAAACAAATGTTTATCCCATATCACCATGAATGTCTTCTCTAATTTTTTCCAACTTAGCTGCCAAAACAAAAAACAAAAAACAAAACAAAAAAACAAAAACAAAAACAAAAACAAAAACAAAAAAAAAAACACAGTCGGTTGCATAGCCTTATATTGGAGAATTTATATGTGACGCAGAATGCCTTCCTCCCCCCCCGCCCCCCCCGCCCCCCCCCCAAAAAAAAAAAAAAAAAAAAAAAAAAAAAGTGTTTTCTTGTGAATTGAGATCCTGAGCACATGATACAATCAGACGGGTTCCAGAGTTGTCATTACAGCCAAGTCCTCTTTTCCTGAAGAGAAGTCCTGTCTTCTTGCACAAGAGCATTTTCCATGACTGAGAAGCCAGAGAGATTCAGAGTTTGTGAAGGCTTTCAGAAACCATGAATTGGGGGAGAGGTGAAGGGAGGGTGGAAAGAGCTAATTTTAAGACAGTAGATTACCCATATCCTTTTCTTGAAAGCAAATGTAAGATGTGGTCCATAAGGAACTTTGTAATTTGAATCTTATAACCATGTTGGCTATGCTTGCACGAACTTTTTTATCCAATTACAAAAAAGTGCTGTTAGTATGAACTGTAAAAACATTTTTGATAGATACTAATTGGGTTCTATGGTGGCATTATCTCACGTGTAGTTTATATATCCAATCTGAATGCAATCCATAAGTATGAAGGTTTTTTTCCTTTTGAGGGGTAGTGGGCCTGGAATAGGATGTCACCTAAATTAATTTGCTAGTTATTAGTAACAAAGCAGACCCAATAAAGGAAGCCATCTGTTGCACAGCTCATTACTGCTAACAAATGTAGTGATAAAATAAATGCAGAGCCTGGATTTTGAAGGACTTATTGGTGATGGATCTAACAGAAATTCATTGGGATGCCAGAAACTCAGGCTGTCCTCCACCTCTGAAAGGAATCCAGACTTTGCAGCAAGACTGTCAGTGCATTAAAAGACATCAGTAAATAAGCAGCTAAGCAATGCTGAAGTTTGTTCTATCACAAGAGTGAAGGATCTCTGAAACTGTAATGGTATGAATAATTAGCTGTGGATCTTTCCCATTAGAAGGCTGAAATAAAGTCTGAAGAATATGCTTCTTTAAGCTAGAAGTGAAGTCTCACTGTCATTAAATAAATAATGAAATAGAAAGTAGAACCCCCAAAACACACAGCTGATCAGTAAGATATATACATACATACATATATATATATATATATAAGGTTTAGATTGGGAACAACAAAAGACCACGGAAAGATTCTTATTCCTGTCTCCTTATGATAACAAAAGGGATCAGCTGCTTTCTTAGAAGCAAGTTAAGGACTGAACAAGTCCTTTTTTTTTTTTTTTTTTTTTTCCTGCAGAGTCTAACAACTAAGCAATGTACAAGTTGATCACTTCACAGGAGTCTTCTGAAGTTTTTGCCTGCTGTGTACCCTGTGTAGGGTATAGGGCAATTTTAAGTCGATTATCTAGATAGTAGTTGCCTATACACACAGTAATAACTGCATCAGTGTAGGGGCTTGTCCTTTAACAGGAATCTACTTTCTAGATGTAAAAGTCTGTTTGAAAAGTTCTCTTGCATGCTCTGACCCTGGGTTACAACTTCGTTGATACCAAGAGGTTACCAATTGGTATCAAGGGGTTTCAGAAAACCAGCATTTTGGGGACCATTAAGGTGACTTTGAACTCTTAATCCATTCTTTTAGAGTTATTATTATTATTATTTTTTAGGCATTTTGTAAGGATGGCAAACAGGGTGAGGGGGACTGTACTTTTATGTATTTATATATATTTTTTTTTTGGATAGGGTAGATGACACAGAAAATAAATGTAAGAATAGACATTTTGGGTCAGATTAAACATCCATCTAGCCTGTTGTCATAGCTCCGATGCTGGCTGGAGTAGATATCATATGGTGTAAAGCAGACATTTCCACAAATAGATATGCTCTCCCAGCTTCTGGCCATCTGCATCACAGGTACCTTTTGCATCAGAGATCATAGCTTAGAGTTTAATAGCTATTGGTGGATGCTTTACCGATGACATTTGTTTAATAGTTTTTAGAATATAAGCTGTTGTCATCTACAAAATCCAGTTAAGCTGTATTTTGTGTGGGGGAAAAAAAGCAAACACATCTTTTTGTTTATTTTAGAACTGCTTTCTGACAATGCTATTTAGCTTACAGTTCTTGTATTATGAGAAGCAGTGGATGACTACTGCCTGTTCAGCTTGCCCATGGCAGTTGTAGGTTTTACGGACTTTTATGAGTTCCCTTCACAGCTGAATCTTCCTAGTCCATTTAATTACATGCGTACAGAAAGTCTTTTACACCTTTTACTGTCCTCATTCTCTCCTGTTCCCCTTCCAGCTCTACATACGTAGATGAGCTCCAAATTTATACTATGACATAATGAGCTTCTCTTTTTTTCATTTCCCACCAGCTTCTAAAATTCTGTCTGCTGACTGCTACTGAGAACAGAATCACCATTTGTGTAGAATTATTTGACTTGCATAAGATTATTTATTTCTGATTTCATATTTCCCTTCTAAGATTCAGTAGCTATGCTGGAGGCCACCACTGTGTAAAGCTAGTGGTGGGAGGAGGTTTCAACCCTGCATTGCTTTGCATTTACTGACATGAAATTCATTTGCTATTTTATCCCTCAGTGACTTGGTATCTTGAATGGTGGACTCTATGTGAATGATTTCCGGGTGAAGGCAGAGAAGTGTTCTGCCAAGCCATGCATACTTTGAAGAGGCAATCAGCTCAGTATAAGGGAGTGTATGTCTAAGGGCTTGATACCATTTCATGGAGTTGGAACTCCTAAGTTCTATAAAATAAATCTGGTCAAGAAATTCTCATACTAAGCCTACGTATTTGGTGCCCTTCTGCAACAGTCTTTGGAGGAGTTAATGGGCAAGACTTGACAGCCAAATGAGGTTGTGAAGGAGGAGTGACAACAGGATTGTGGAAAGCCTGCCTTACTAGTTTTGGGATCAAGGGCAACAGCTGGAGAACATGCAATTGCAAGAGATAGGTATGTGGTTGAGAGGGAGAAGAAAAAAGACCTGGAGTCACAAAGAAAGGGACTAAGGGTGGTCTCTACCAGAAATCTATTATATCAGAAAAACAGCATATCAACAGTCAGATGCTTGATTGGTTAGCAGCAGAAATATTCAAGCGGTCTTTGTGCTGTGGTCATGGTGGTGTGGGTTTTTTTTCTCTCTGATCTAGCAACAGAAAACATTCTCTCGTGGGGGTACCAACAAGGCATAAAGGTTCTGTTTTTCTAAGAGCTTTAAGAAGAAGGCAGCTTGGACTGCCTAAGGCATAGGAAATACTTGAAATCATTTGTCTCCCCAGATCTCTCTCCTCTTTATTTTTTTATGTATTTGATTGGTTCTTCTGTATCAGAATTCTTTTGCTTGTAGTAGCCTGAGTTCTTTGCAAATTGTATGTGGCTGTCCACCATGTGTTTAGATTTGCTTCATTTGACAAATCCTCATTTATTTTCAAATGGTCAAGCCTTCATCTTCCTGTGGTCTTTCTTGGTTTCCTGTTGTATATTGGAGTTACAGCCTGGTGTCAGTGCAGTATTCCTTACTTACCTGTTAGGATGTTCTATAGTTGGTCCCATCTGCTGGATTGAATTAAAAATACTTAGAAGACAATCGACTACTTTCAGAAATGAGGTTTTCTAAACCCGTCATACACTTGTTGGTTCTTGGTGCTAGTAGGTAGGATGTGATTCATTAAACTGGATGTATTCATGCACAATGGAATTCTCTCCATCCGCTATATGTTCCATATATTCCAAATAGAGATGTTCATATTGATTTGCATGCTGAAAGTGCTTTCTTCTTCAATAATTGAATATAGATCTAGATCTGCAGAACATTTTATAAAGACAGGTGAGATGCATCCCAGCAGTTTGAACATCTACCAAGGGATTTCTGCTTAGGAATCCCTAACTTACCTTTCTTCTACTAGAGGCATCAAATATACAGTAGAACAGATTTCTTGTCCTAGAGTCATTTTTTTGTTGCATATGTGTTTTTTGTTTTTATTTTTGTTTTCCTTCTCAGAATACTATTATGTACTTGATTTTAGAATTGAAGCATGGAGCACAGCAGTTCTTCCCACAAGAGCACCAGAAATAACTGGATCTAGAGACGGAGAGCAAGAGCAATGGTCACAGGTAGTCAGTCCATCATGATGAGACAGTAGATGGTCCCTACTTTAGATAATGGAAGCTTATCCAGAGGACTTACTCCCAGTATCCATTTCTTCTTAATATCTAATACTGGATAAATACTCAGTCCATCTTTTGGAAGAAGTTGATCTTGGACAAGCAAAGCAAGCTGAGACAACAGGGCTCTAGTGTGTAGAAAATCCAAGACTTCACAGGTATGTGCAGCATTGTGTAGTCAGTTAATTAATAAGTAAATAAGTATTTTGTTTATTCCTTTTAAGTGTCTTACATTCTGTGTCTTGCTCTATTTGGTTGGTCATAGTTGTTAACAGTATTCTTTGCAGATGGGAGATTGGGGAAATGAGAGATGAGTCAGTGAAAATCACACAGGTGCCGGTTGCATGGTACTGATTAAAAAGATGTGTGCCAAAATGAAGCACATGTTAGCAGAGTCACTTGGATCTGAAGTATTGGATAACAAAACTCTGAAAGTGTTTCCAGTGCTATAGGAATGGTTCTGCTTAGATAGTCTGTAAAGTGACAACTTAAAACATGGCTAAATGTTGAATTATATTATGGTGATGACTATGGAAATACAAAATACTATTGTTGATATTTTAAGTCTTCCAGATGCATTCATTTTTACAAGAATTGGAACAGGCTTTGAATTTTCATCCTGCACAACTGGTCCTGGTTTCAAAGTGTATTTAGGGCAGAAAATTATTTGATCCATTACAGTGTTCAAAAAGTTTCCCTGTACCTCATAGTTCATTTATCAATAGTGAATAAGTGCTAACACTTTTAACTATACATTTTCCTAAACATCTTAAAGAAATATGCTTTTATCACCTGAAGATAGATACTTGTTCAGTTGGAAACTAGCCTATGTTTTGTGTAAACTTGGTTTATATGTGCAGCATCATTTTCATTATGCATCATATTGCTAAGAGGCTTCCTTCTTCAATAATAAAAGGTCCATCTTCTCACTACTCATTTTTATTGATAACCTATCTCATATTATTGTTTTGTTTTCTGTTATGTAGTGCACTATATTTTGACATAATTATTAGGTGATACTATTGAAAGATAGTAAAAAGGTTTTTGGAGTAAATTTTAAAATATTTTCAGTGGGTTTGAAAACTTGACTTGTCATATCTAGCAGCTTGTGACAATGTACCATGATTTCAGCTTAGTTCATGCAGATTCCAAGTGATCAAGCTGGTAAGTGGACACATCTTCATAAACTCAGCAAAATTAAAAGTTTTTATTACACCAAATATGTAATATGCATTACAGTAATGTAATTCATTGCTTTGCTGGTCAGTCAAGGTTCAGGACTACCCAGTATTCTGACTGCCTCCTGTTTTCTGAGCCTCTCTGGTGCTCTTCTCAGACTTCAGAAAAAGTCTGGGTAACACAAGTTACTCTAGTGGAACATAACAAATCTTACGAGAATCTGCCGAAAAACAAGGCCCCATTGTATCAAATCATACAGGGTAGTATGTCTCCTACTTTGCAAATTACATGGAACAGCTGCAGTAGAGTGGGCACCTGTATGGCCTTTTTGGTACAGGTGTAGCACCGCTCAACGGGGGAGTAGGAGTTCCTAGCATTATGGCTTGCTCCTAGCCATAATCATTTAAGAAAATTAGGTAACTGATTTTGAATCACTTTAGTACAAACAACTAAGGATAAATGTTAAAGCAGAAAAGCCTGAAATGTAATTTCCATTGTGCTGTGAAGTACATGTAACATTAAACTTCCAGTGGCAAGGTTTTTTTTGTAATTTAATTAAAATTTTATAATATAATAATATATTAATAATTATATAATATATTATATAATATATTATATTATAATATATTATTATATTATTATGTAATTTAATTATAATTTTATATATTTTTTTTAATTTTATAAATATATTTTTTTGTAATTTAATTAAAAACAATAATGTTGCCAAGTCTTTGCAACCGATTTCTGCCCGTGTGTTGCTTGCATTGAGTGTTCTGACTTTCTCCAACACAGAATCCTTCTCTGTGACCAAAAGGTCTAGTGTAACAATAACTTTGCAAAATCCAGTGGGTGAAAATTGATCTACTACATGCAAATGGGGGCTTGCTTGCTAAGTCAGTATGAATATATACAGATTTTAAAAACCCAGAAATACTTCAGAAATACTTTGGTGGGAAAAAAAATAAAAACAAAACAAAACATTAATATCCAAGAGCATTCCCTGTCACTTAAGATGAATTCTTGAAAATACATTGTCCCAAAATGGTAGAGGAATCTTTCAAAAGGGGAATGAGGGGAAATCACTTTAACATAATGCACTCGTTCTTCAGATGCAAAATCTTCTAGCATTTGAATAGAAGTTACACTGTTTTTAGTTAATAGAAGAAACATTTTTTATCTTTAAAATAGCTGATTTTTGAAAGGTGACACGTCAAAGAGGTCCATGTCCATTGAGAAAAGTAGGATCTTTGATTTTTTTTTCAAATCTAGCTCTCACTTAGCAAACCCTGAATAAATCAGACTGAAATGGTACTTGTATACTGCAGTATTGTGGCAGAATTGTATTTACATAGGGGAAAGAAGGTGTGCTTACACTGACCTGTCAATACTGCTGTAATTATCATGTATTTCTGTAGTACTTGATTGTCAAGCTTGAGACCTAAGTTATCAATTGGTCATGGAGTGCTGAAGCAACCGGATAGATTTTTAGCCTGTGTGTAGCTGAAAAGGTAAAAAAGAGAGTACCACTTGAGGCTGTTAAGCAGTCTGTAGTCAGCACCTAAATATTTGGAAATAATCTTGATGCACACTTTCAGATTGAATCAGGTTTGCAACAGTGGAGAAAATATTAATGTATTTGCACCAGTACACATTTTGTATGGCAACACTGCTGATTTTCCTGGTGAAAAACAGCTTTCCTTATTTATCCAATTGCCTTTTTCCAGTAAGAAAGTTCTGAAGCATTGACTATTCACTTTTTTACTTATATTTTAGGTAGGTTTAGGTTGCATTAATTTCCTTTTAGCGTTGAGTCAATGGAAGAATAAACATGTTTATTTTCATATGAATGAACAACATGAATTATGGATTTGCATAACAGAACGATTTGAATTATACATAATATGCGAAGAGTTTTTGTTTTCAAGAATAAATTTTATTGAAAGCCAAAAAGCCTGCAGTCTGGCTTTTTGTGGTAAGAATGTGTGACATCAGTAAGTTGTATGATATAAATACTTAAGGTTCATTATTTGTATTTTTTCTTTAGAGTACAGCAAACCATTCCAGAATGTTTTTCATGCTCCAACTACAGAGGCAAATTAAAATAGCATGGATGGTGGATAGAAAGTAGCAGGCTATTTTGGTGCCCTGGTGTAGTGTTGACAGGTTGATACATCCATTTTGGTGGATATGCTTTTGTTGTAATGCCCACTATGAAACTTACTGTAATAAAACCAAGTGGCTTTTAGACTTCTCACATTGCATTTTATTTCTTAAATACAAAGACATGCACATACATTTTCCTTTGTCTACCTCTTTGCAAGAAACTTCCTCCCATGCTGAAAGACCAGCCTATGTAACCAGAAGATGTGCTGTAGGAGGCATACAGATCTCATCTGGCTCCCCATTCTGTTTTTATCTCTTCTTTTTGGAAATGCTGGTTTCTTGTGAGCTAATAGCTTAATTGTGCAATAAGAGGCCTGACTCTGGAGAAAACATAGATAACTGGGATGCTATTCTCTTGTATTGAGACAAAGATGGAAGTTTTCATTTATGTTCCTGGTGGTACTGATGTTTGTGATCTGTGAGTAGTTTCAGATACCCACTAACATGCTGGTATGCTGTGTAAGGCCGAATTTAGTTGGCTGTTGCCTTCGTCCACCTGTTAGACAAATAACAGAACCCAAACACCTCAGGTTAACTGGCAACACCTTTGGTCCCTTATTGGCTTTGAAATCTTGCATACGTACTTCTATGGCAGAGCTGCCTTTTTAATTGCAATACCAGCTTTCAAAAAAAAAAAAAAAAAGTCTGTTGGGGTAGTCATACCGTTCAACTACCAAAATTTTAAATGTATGACTTTAATTGCAAATGCTTTGTTAGCCATTCACATGTCTATTTTTCTGAACCAATGGTGTTATACGGCTGCAATTGAGACAGCACTTTATTATTAGCTTGTTTCAGGTTTGTTGAGCTGATATCCCCACAGGTCTCCTCTCTTAAGTGCATCAGTTTGTTTTGTGTTGCAGACATTTAGCAGTTGGTCAGAGATCTTTAGAAATCTGTGTATTGCCATCACATAAGCTGCTGTTTTGATTCTTCTCATAGCTTGTTGGGTTATAAACACTAACAGTCATATTTGTCTTCATTCCTATACAGTTTTCCTTTCTGCTTACTTAATAAACAATGCTCTCTGGATTTCTTTATGACTTGCTTCATCTAATTGAAGATCACAGATATTTTTCTAGTAGATAAACAGATCCATTTACACTTTGATATATATATCAGCGATTCTTAGATGTGTGCTTTTTGCAACTTTTACCTTTATAAATTATCAAGTGACTGCCCTACAAAGAAGCAAACTGTGATGTTTAAATTCTAATTGCTGCCTCTTGACTTCCCTGAAAAAATTACTACTTCTTCAGGTGAACTTTGGTCTCATCTCTGTGCACAGTTGGATATAGTTTTCATTTGAAGAGTTCCTTTGTGACAAGGTTTATGACATTAGAATGCAGTTCCAGTGCAGATGCTTAACTTGGTTATGTGAACCTTTCTACGAAGGATTAAGTAGAGCTTGGTCTTGGTGCAATATCAAGCTGCAAGCCTGATTAACTGGGAAATGTTTTCCAAAATGTTATTCTCTTAAGGCAAATTCTTCCTTAATCAGTGCTATACTACAAGATGAGTTTTCTTTTTAGACTGAGAGAGATTTGTGATTCGTATAAGTTGGAATGGGCTTCCCAATTATTTTTAATTACCTTATGAGGAAGATAACGAATTGCATGACTGGCTTTGGAAATTCATCTGTTTAAAATCACCTTCAGAAGCTGCTATTCCTAGAGATTAGAAGCAAGGTGAAATTGCATTTAAACCATGCTAGTTTGGTATTTTCAGTATACAACTGGTATAAAGATAGGGGTGGGTTTTGGGATGGGAATACAGATCAAAAGTATCCAGAGAGAACAAATAGCTCCTAGCTAGGAATATATTAAGTTAAGAACAAGGCCTCCTTTTAACTGACTTTTTGATATTCCCTGGGTGGTATTTCTAATTGATAGGGTTTCTGAACTGCTTATGATGCAACTTCTTGAAGAAAACAATTTTTAACCTATGTTAACATCAATCTAAATAAAAACATTTCAAAATCATTTCCTACTTCTTCAAATTAATTGATGTTTCAATACACTTTCATTTTCTAAGCATGTATTTGTAATAAGCATTATGATGCAAGTTTTATTAAAACAGTCCTAGTTTCATAATCAAGGACTCTTGAATTTCTCCCATATTCCTCACATGACATGTGACACTAAACTTGCTCCAGAAAGAATATGGAAAAGATTGAAACCGTTTATTGGGAAGTGGGATTCAAAAGGACATACAAAATTAGAGATGACATAACAAATAGAATGTTAAACCAGTCAAACAGCATTTACTATTTATTTACAACTAATCAATAGAAGTCATTGAGCTAAAAGGTATCTGTGCCAACAAGAGCTCCAGAGAAGAGTAGGCACTTAACAGACGCAATGAGATAACTGTAATGATTCACTGTTCTAGTAACTAAAGAATTTTCAGGGTTTTTTTTGTTTGCTTGTTTTGTTTTTTAGTTCCAGACATTCCAGAGCCCCTAATCATAGGGATATAGAAGTTTACCTCTAAGATAAACTTTTGATCATGTCCATTTTCAAATATCTAGCAGTCTGTTCTGGAAATGGAAAAATGAATTTGACCTGTGACTGGTATGACAGACAAGTTTTTAATAGGAATTTAACTGTAGCCTCTTTCTAACCTACAGGAATACTACCAAAAATCTATTGTTAAGAAACAAAACTTCCAGGCTTTGTTCTTTTATTGAAAATTCTGTCATTGATTTCAATGTAATGAAGTTGTCATTTAATTTAGGTTTCTGAGTGGCCATATGGAAAAAATAAAGTATACTGTGTGGGGAACAGAGTGACATTAAATAGGGTTAAACAGAAATGGTTTTGCTTTTTCAAGGAAGGAAGAAAAAACTGTCAAGTCAACCAAAGAATGTTTCACTTGACCCAGGACAACATATATTTCTCTTGCTCTATAAATTAAAGAGAAATTAAAAAAGCACTTAGACATTTCTAGAACAACATTTGTGTTTTTTTTTCCTGTTTTTATTCTTCAATGTCTGCATTTAGAATGTGAAACATTTCACATTTTTAAAAAACAACCTTTTTACCTGACTTTGTGGATGCTTTGGTGCATGCCCTGTGTGGTGCCAGGAGTTGGACTCGATGATAATTATGGGTCCCTTCCAACTCAGGGTATTCTATGATTCTATGATTCTATGCAGTGTAGACAAAATGACCTATTCTGGTTTATGCTACAGTCAAGTAGGAAACCAGGAAATAGGCTCTTTTGCTCAAAGAAGACTTCTTAAGAACAAGAACTTGTATAAACTTTTATCAGTTAAATTACACGGGAAAGAAATATAGAGAACTGGATTGAAAGAATAGAGGTGACCTTAACTAACTAGAATATAACCCTCTAATGGTGCTACCAGCCTGGCCAGTAAACAGAAAATTAGAATGTTTAAACTATAGTTATGACAGTTGTAGCAAGGTATAATACTGCCTGGAAGGAAGGAAGGCGGGGACAGGCTACAGCAGTTTGAAGTTCCAGTGATTAGGCTAATCTTTCACTTCTGCTATGTTTAAATGTGTCACAAATACACATAATTTTCAGAAAATGTGTTTATATCACATTTTTGGATGAGGCAACAAGATGAACAGTGTCTCGATGCAATAGAGAAGCATAAAAAAAAATTGTTGTGGGAAGGTTGGAATTCAGTTTTGGAACTTCTAGCTGAAGTAAGTTAAGCCTAAACAAAAAGCTTCTCTGCACTTCAGAGACCTCATTAGGTTCAGTTCAACTATACTTGAGATTTAAGGATTTCATAATTCAGCATATTTTGGATGTCATTTACTGTCCCAAGACACAATTGATTGTCTGGGGTATATGACTTCATCCATACTGACAAATACATTACACAGTGGGCATGAAAAGTCTTATGGTTAGTGAAAAGAATCTCACTCCATAATGAGTGTTTGTGGTAACTGCCAAAAGATTATATTTTTATTAGACAAGAGAGTCCAAAAAACTTTGTGACAATAGATAGGGCGTTTGCAAATAGACCTTGAAAGCCCATAGAGATATTAAGATTAAAGTAATATTCTGCTTATAAAATTTGCGTGCATAGTGTGCCCCCTTAGAAGCTGTAGCACCAGCTTTTTTTTGGTCATATGCGAAGTTTTACAACCAGTTTTCTCTGTTGCTCATTCAAATAAAACAGCTAACACTATCGGTATTACAGGACAATAAAATTATGACAATAAATTAACCAATTTCATTTTTCTGAAATACCCAAAAGAATGCATCATTGGGATTAGGTTGTGAGAAACAGTTCCCTGTGCTGATAATGGATTCTTCACTTAGACCGTGATGAAGTAATGTATATAATGTGGTGTTGCTGCAGATAGGAAATGTAGTTAATCAGCCACAATTTCCAGGAAAAAAAAAATCAAATCATTCCAGTGATTCAAAACTCTACATTCTTATTTGGCTTCTTTAGCACATCTAAGTTGTGTCCTGTTCCTCACTGTCTCTAAATTTGAAAGTTGGTATGGCTATTCTAAGATATCTAACAGTGATTAAAAAAAAATAATAATCTGCAAGGATCGTTTAAAGCATTATTGGTGTCCTTCATCAGAATCTTTCCATAAATTAAGGTGTATATTTAATTACACACTGGTTAAGTAATTCTCCTTCGAGTTCCTTAGGTTAGAGATTTTGCAGGAGTATCTCAGAGACAATGGCAGGCATCTAGTTCCTGTCCTAAGTTGGACTTCTGACTCTGCTTTTCCAGCTTTACTAGGACCAAAGGCATCACTGAGGCTTATAATGACTTCAAATTTGACTATTAAGTAGGGTAAGCAAAATTACCTAGCCAGGCACTCTTTCATATGTAAACTGTATGAAAATTACTTAAACATCAAATGAGTTTATATTCTCATAGAGAATGAGTCTGTTTTTTTCAGTTTCCCCTAACCTGGTCAGTTTTCACAGGAGCATGGCATTTTTAATCAGTGTTTCCTGTTTAAGTCATCAGATCTAGAAACCTCATGTGCAGTTCCCAAATCTGGTATGTTCTTCGTTTATGACTGTAACTTCTCCATGCATCATTTTCTCTCTGGAAAATAGAAATAGTACCCAATCTCCACTATTATTCTTTTCATTTCTTTGGACTCTGAAGTATCTAGGAGAAGAAACAGATTGCATGACTGCAGTACTGCTTGCTAGTAATCTTTGCTGCGTAACATGCATGATGAATGTTATACTTTGTGTGTGTTATTTACAGCTGGTATGTTCTGTCAATGATTTTCTGTATGCTGGTGTATAAGGTGAAGAAGAAGCAATTGTCGCTATTGTTATAAATGAGGTCTCAACTCAATCTGAATTTTGTAATATTTATAAAACAAATATTTCTAAAAGGTATAAAAGGCAAGTAAACAGCGCTGGGTGTGCAGGGAGTCTACGCTCCACCAACATGCACACACAAACATCAAACATTCTAAATATACAGAACATTGCTTTACATACTAAACGCAAGCATGCCTATATATATACATACAATCAGGAAAGGTAACAAACAATCCTTTAAGTTCCATAACTTACTAAAATGGAGTACGCCTATACATATTCACGATCAGAAAAGGTAACAAACAATCCTTTCAGTTCCATGACTTAACAGTCTCCATTTCCCATTCCTTTTGAACAATATGTCTCACTTTAAGTTGTCAAGCAACTCTGTCTTCAGGCCTTATGTATCCCGTTCTTCCCAGATTGAAGAAAAGCATATCCATCTCCTTTTCAAGGCCAATAGGCCTGGGTCAAAAGGCACGTTCAGGTCAACAGGGGGCGTAACAGCAAAGGCCTTTGATGGCTGTAGCAGCAGAGGGGCCGATGGCGTAGCAGTCGGATCAGTAAAGGAGCCTGCTGCTCCCTCACTATCTGGCAAGCCACACGTTTGTGACTGTGGGTCCACATGGCTCTTTAAGGCCTCAGAGATTGCTCGCCAGGTGCCGAGCAATCCCACTGCAACCTTGTCATTTTTAGTTGCAGTCCCACATCTTGACCTCAGTTTGGTCCCATATTTCAGGCTCATAAACTGTCCAATTGTTAATAAGGAGAATTAGCTGTAAGGTTACCAGGACAGTCTTTGTTCCTAAGGACGTATGATTCCCCATAATGCGCAACTGCTTACCAGCGAGAGGCAGTTGTGTGCACGGGTCTGCTTCTCTCAGCTCGAGCTTCTCTCCAGCTCCAGTGCGCCTGTTTCCAGTGACTTTCTGTACGAGCTTCTCTGAGCAGTTTGCTGAGTTTGGCCGAACCTATCTTCATGAGGCAATCAAAGTGCCTGTTCCCGTCCTGGTCTCTGTTCTGCCAGCCTGTTCCCCCTCACTTCTTTTTCCTGCTTGTTTATTGATGTAACTTCATCGTGTTGCCTTTTTTTATCTGGAGGGCAGGCTCCCCTCTTATACTCTTCTCTCCACAGCAGTTCTTTTCAAAACAACTTTTCATTGGTCAAACAACTTTGAATGTAACAACAACAGCAAACATCCGGAAACATCCATGCCTTAACAGCTGGAGAACAAGAAACCATCTGGAGAACAAGAAACCTGAGACTGCATGGAGTCTCCTGAATCACCCTTCTTTGTTCCCTCTGAACTCTTTTATATTCCTGATGGCCTCGTCGTTAAGAGTCTAATGTTATCTCAGTCACAGGGTTTTCCAACCCCCATGGCTACATTCCCAAATCTCCCCCTTCTTTATTAATATCAACCATTTTCTCGACACGAATTACCACTACATATACAACACTATCAGCGAGACCATATCATAAAGTTCTGTCAAATGGAACTACATTGGCTACTGCAACCCAAAGACAAGTAAGTTTGTAAGGCAGTCGAGCTCCACCACAGCCGAGTGGCGCAGGGGAATGGGGGAATGGGGGTTATGGTCAGTCTACAGCGCTTCTTCTCTGACGCTCCTTCTCGGTCACTCTTGTCCCCTGTGCTGTGGGGTCCCACCCACGGGATACAGTCCTTGATGAACTGATCCAGCATGGGCTTCCCACAGGCAGCAGCTCTTCCAGAACTGCTCCAGATATGGGTCTGTACCACGGGGTCCATCCCTCAGGAGAAATCTGCTCCAACCTGGCTCCCCCACGGGCAGCAGCTCCTGCTAGGTCACCTGCTCCTGCGTGGTCTCCTCTCCACGGGCTACAGGTCCGGCCCAGAATCTGCTCTGGCAGGGGTCTTCCACAGGCGGCAGCCTCTGTCGGTGCAGGTCCACCTGCTCCACCGTGGTCTCCTCCACAGGCTGCAGCATGAAACCCTGCTCCACCATGGTACTCCATGGGCTGCAGGGGGACATCCTGCTTCACTATGGTCCTCACCACAGGCCGCAGGGGACTTCTGCTCCAGCACCTGGAGCACCTCTCCCCCTCCATCTTCACTGACCTTGGTGCCTGCAAGGCTGTCTCTTACTCCTCTCACACTCCCAGTGTGGCACAGCGTTTTTTTCCCTGTCTTAAATATGCTCTCACAGAGGCGCAAAACAACATCGCTTATTGGCTCAGCTCTGGTCAGCAGTGGGGCCCTTCCCAAACATGGGGCAGCTTCTAGATCCTTCCCACAGAAACCACCCCTATGGCGCCCTGCTACCAAAAACTTGCCATTTAAACCCACTACATCACTAAAATTGGAAGACCTGCTGGAGATTGGTGTGGAAAGGAGTAGGAGTCCTTCATTATGTCACATGTGGTGGCATGTTTTTATGTCTGTATGGCATATTGTTATGTCTGTATGTAGATGTTCCTATCTGATTATAACATACCTACATATCTTTTGACAAACTGTGAGATTTAGCAGAAGCCCTGTGGCTCTCCGCACATTTGCGATGTCATAATTTAATCTAACTTGGAAGAGTTGGCAAGCACAGGGGTATTTAATAGGACCTTCTGAGCACTAACAAAGTATGAATTAAACAACTGAAGCTGAAACAGTACTACAGGCACACCACAGAAGTGTGTGATATCCTTTCCATAAACTGTAGAGCAAGATTTATGAAGAGGTGTAGAGAATGTGTTCTTAAAGGTAAGATTGCAAGAAGTAGAAGTTGTGAACCTAAGAGAAGACTGAGTGGGGGTATGATGGCTCTTTTTGTATATGTTAATTGAAGGCTGACACAGAGAGAGGTGTAACTAATATGTCCCTGAGCAAATTGTTCTCCAGGTCCATTGGACTCAAGAGGATGGGCTTGAATAAAAGCAAAGGAGCTGCAAGTTAGGTAGAGGAAAACTTTCTAGCCATGAGATTGGACAAACACTGGAAGGGAATCTCCCTCAGAGGCTGGAAAATGCCTCTGGTGGTGAAGATTCTGTGAACTTCTCCTAAGAATGTACTTGGTGTACTTAATCCTGTGACAGAAAGATGGGTTAGATGATCTCTTGGATTGCTACTAGCCTAATTTTCTGTTGTTCTGTGCACAGAGCTAACTTGTGAGACTGTGCTGATGTATTTAATAATCCTCTTGCTAGCACCTTTTGTTCTTTCTAATAACAACAAAAAAGTACAATATATTTCAAGCATCTCACCTAAACATAGCTTTACCCTTCCTTCAGAGTGAAGAGGAGAAAATATTTCTGCATAAAATCTTGCCATGTGAAATGGTTATTTTTCTTGGCAGCTTTTATTTCAAATGATTCACTGATTCCTTTCAAGAAAACACTGCAAGATAAAAACATATGTATAACCAAAGCAGTGTACGTAGCAGCAAAGAATGAGCTAGAATGTCACAGTGTGTGGCTGAAGAGTAGTCTTGTATAATGATCTGATAACATATATCTAATCACTTCATCTAGTGATCACATGGTGAGGGCGGCGGTTAAAAGCAAATGAGTTTGGTTTCTGTAGTGGTGGTGAGATTAGAAGGTGCAGTGCAACCACAGGCTCTGTCAGCTGGAACAAAAAGCTACCCACCCATTGTCTCATACTAATGTCTATTCTCCTTGATCATAACATCACAGCACCTTTATTTTGAATTTGGTTCTCTTTGAATCATTCATTGTTGCATATTCTGCAAGCGAAAGCAATATTCCTAACATAATCCTTGTTCTGTGAAAAGACAGCAAATCACTTATAAGGACCATTACTTCTATCTCATAGTAGAAATGTTGAAATGCCGGGGGAGGATGGAGGGGGGAAAGGGAAACCACCACCCTCTTAAACTGTGATTCCCAAACTATTTCTTCAGCCTAATTTATGATGTAGTTGCAGTGACACTTGCAATTGCTGGTAGAAAAGAGAAGGTGGTGTAAGGCTAGGAATAGGTTGTCAAGGGAAAGGGAAAAGAATGGGTGTTCTCCTTTCCATCACACTGACCACAAATAAGCTTGAAGTGGTGCATTGAAAATTAAAATTGGTGCATTAGACCACACAGCTAATCAACAATGTACAGAAGAAAGAAGAAAACCTAATCTCTTAACTTCCAGGCCCTTTGCCTTTCCCACTGGGTTTGTTACATGCTGTTCAAATTTTATAAAAAGAAAACAACAACAACAACAAAATTGTCTTTCTTCAAATGTTGTCTTTTAAAAAATAAAAATTAAAAAATTAAAACGGTGGAACAGGCTGCCCAAAGAAGTTGTGGAAGCCCCATCCCTGGAGGTGTTCAAGGTTGGATGGTGCTTTGGGCAACATGGTCTGATGGGAGGTATCCCTGCCCATGGCAGGGAGGTTGGAATTAGGTGGTCCTAAAGGTCCCTTTCAACTCAAACCATTCTGTGATTCTATATGTACATTTATATGTGTATGTGTATATACATATATATATACATCCACTGACTGGTGTCATGATACGCCATATCACCGTAGGTGATATGATAATCCACACTGATTGGTGGATGATGCACCAGATATCTCTCTCTCTTTCTCTCTCTCTCTGTCATTTTCCTGGCCTCTTTTATATATCTCTACCATTCAAGTCTCCTCACTCTGATCTTCTGAGCTGGCAAGCATAACAAGACTTGGATTAAAATGCCGTAATCATTGTTGCCACTTTTATTGATTGGATGTAATTGGGTAAATTTTCGCCTCCCTGAAAACCTTCTAGATTTCTGTAGATTTATTTCTTCTAGTAAAGTTGCACTCCATTGCCAGTAAGACTATACTTTTTAAAAAATGTGCATCTTATTTGCAGTCTGAGTTAGTCTTCCATAGCTGACAAACTATATTGTTATTTTGTATTGTTCTCATTTCCTGATGGGGCACTTTATTCAGCACCTGGCCTGATGGCCGCAGACGGGTCCCTATCTTTTAGGGGAAAAAGGATCCTGGGCCAGGAGCTGGCAGGGCTCATTGAGAGGGCTTTAAACTAGGTAAGAAGGGGCTGAAGCAAGGATTGTTGGGGCTGTGCCAGGGGGAACAATGGCAAGGCCGGGGGATAAGGTAATGGCCCAGCTGAAGTGCATCTACACCAATGCACGCAGCATGGGTAACAAACAGGAGGAGCTGGAAGCCATCGTGCAGCAGGCAGGCTACAACTTGGTTGCCATCACGGAGACATGGTGGGACCAGTCTCATGACTGGAGTGCTGCAATGCCTGGCTATAAGCTCTTCAGAAGGGACAGGCAGCACAGAAGGGGTGCTGGTGTGGCTCTCTATATTAGAGAGTCTTTCGAGGTTGTAGAACTCGAGGCTGGGAATGACAAGGTCGAGTCCCTTTGGGTTAGGATCGGCAGAGACAACAAGGCTACTGTCCTGGTCGGGGTCTGCTATAGACCACCGAACCAGGATGAGGAGACGGATGAGGAGTTCTACAGGCAACTGACAGAAGTTGCAAAATCTTCAGCGCTTGTACTCGTGGGGGACTTCAACTTCCCTGACATATCCTGGAAGCACAACACAGCCCTGAGAAAGCAGTCTAGGAGGTTTCTGGAGAGCGTGGAAGATAGCTTCCTGACACAGCTGGTTAGTGAACCTACCAGGGGTGGTGCCCCGCTAGACCTTCTCTTCACAAACAGAGAAGGACTGGTGGAGGATGTGACTGTCGGGAGCTGTCTTGGGCAGAGTGACCACGAAATGGTGGAGTTCACTATTCTTGGCAAGGCCAGGAAGGGGACCAGTAAAACAGCTGTATTGGACTTTTGGAGGGCTGACTTTGAGCTGCTCAGGACACTGGTTGGTGGAGTCCCTTGGGAGGCAGTTCTGAAGGGCAGAGGGGTCCAGGAAGGCTGGGCGCTCTTCAAGAAGGAAATCTTAATGGCGCAGGAGCGGTCTGTCCCCACGTGCCCAAAGACGAGCTGGCGGGGAAGAAGACCAGCCTGGCTCAACAGAGAATTGTGGCTTGATCTTAGGAGGAAAAAGAGGGTTTATAATCTTTGGAAAAGTGGGCAGGCCACTAGGGAGGACTATAAGGATGTAGCGAGGCTGTGCAGGGACAAAATTAGAAAGGCCGAAGCTCATCTGGAGCTCAATCTGGCTACTGCCGTTAAAGATAACAAAAAACGTTTTTATAAATACATCAACATAAAAAGGAGGACTAAGGAGAATCTCCATTCTTTACTGGATGCGGGAGGAAACTTAGTTACAAGAGATGAGGAAAAGGCGGAGGTGCTCAATGCCTTCTTTGCCTCAGTCTTTAGCGGCAATACCAGTTGTTCTCTGGATACCCAGTACCCTGAGCTGGTGGAAGGGGATGGGGAGCAGGATGTGGCCCTCACTATCCACGAAGAAGTGGTTGGTGACCTGCTACGGCACTTAGATGTGCACAAGTCGATGGGGCCGGATGGGATCCACCCAAGGGTACTGAGAGAACTGGCAGAGGAGCTGGCCAAGCCACTATCCATCATTTATCAGTAGTCCTGGCTATCGGGGGAGGTCCCAGTTGACTGGCGGCTAGCAAACGTGATGCCCATCTACAAGAAGGGCTGGAGGGCAGACCGGAGAAACTACAGGCCTGTCAGTTTGACCTCAGTGCCAGGGAAGCTCATGGAGCAGATCCTCTTGAGAGTCATCACGCAGCACTTGCAGGGCAAGCAGGCGATCAGGCCCAGTCAGCATGGGTTTATGAAAGGCAGATCCTGCTTGACGAACCTGATCTCCTTCTATGACAAAGTGACACGCTGGGTGGACGAGGGAAAGGCTGTGGATGTGGTCTACCTTGACTTCAGCAAAGCTTTTGACACCGTCTCCCACAGCATTCTCCTCAAGAAACTGGCTGCTCTTGACTTGGACTGGAGTACGCTTTGTTGGGTTAGAAACTGGCTGGATAGCCAGGCCCAAAGAGTCGTGGTAAATGGAGTCAAGTCCAGTTGGAGGCCAGTAACTAGTGGCATTCCCCAGGGCTCGGTGCTGGGGCCGGTCCTCTTTAATATCTTCATCGATGATCTGGACGAGGGCATTGAGTGCACCCTCAGTAAGTTTGCAGATGACACCAAGCTATGCGCGTGTGTCGATCTGCTCGAGGGTAGGAAAGCTCTGCAGGAGGATCTGGATAGGCTGCACCGATGGGCTGAGGTCAACTGCATGAAGTTCAACAAGGCCAAGTGCCGGGTCCTGCACCTGGGGCACAACAACCCCAAGCAGAGCTACAGGCTGGGAGAGGAGTGGTTGGAGAGCTGCCAGGCAGAGAAGGACCTGGGAGTGATGGTTGATAGTCGGCTGAAAATGAGCCAGCAGTGTGCTCAGGTGGCCAAGAAGGCCAACAGCATCCTGGCTTGTATCAGAAACAGTGTGACCAGCAGGGCTAGGGAGGTGATCATCCCCCTGTACTCGGCTCTGGTGAGGCCGCACCTCGAGTACTGTGTTCAGTTTTGGACCCCTCGCTACAAGAAGGACGTCAAGGTGCTTGAGCGGGTCCAGAGAAGGCCGACGAAGCTGGTGAGGGGCCTGGAGAACAAGTTCCTACGAGGAGCGGCTGAGGGAGCTGGGCTTGTTCAGCCTGGAGAAGAGGAGGCTCAGGGGCGACCTTATTGCTCTTTACAGATACCTTAAAGGAGGCTGTAGTGAGGTGGGGGTTGGCCTGTTCTCCCACGTGCCTGGTGACAGGACGAGGGGGAATGGGCTAAAGTTGCGCCAGGGGAGTTTTAGGTTAGATGTTAGGAAGAACTTCTTTACCGAAAGGGTTGTTAGACATTGGAACAGGCTGCCCAGGGAAGTGGTAGGGTCACCATCCCTGGAAGTCTTTAAAAGACGTTTAGATGTAGAGCTTAGGGATATGGTTTAGTGGGGACTGTTGGCGTTAGGTCAGAGGTTGGACTCGATGATCTTGAGGTCTCTTCCAACCTAGAAATTCTGTGATTCTGTGATACTTCATAAACTATTTTACAGAAATCGATGATGTTATTACTCTCTTTATTAGGCAACCTTCATCAACATCAATACTGAAACATACAATTTACTTTCCATTAGCCTACTGTGATATGCATATATTACTCTCTTTAACTAGTTATTAATTGGGTTCTATATTAACCATTCTATTAACTTTCTCCTTATCATTCTCACAAGTTTAAAATTACCTGGATTATCCAATTTACTGCTTAAAATGTCATTAGGTTTCTTTATCTCCTCTGAAAGCCACCATAGCTTACCAACAAAAGTAACAAGAAAAGGATATATATGCTCCCCAGCCATCTCTTCTGAAATAACTGGATACAGATTACACAGAATTGCAGATTTAAAATTATTCCTTTGTATGGAATTATCTAGTAGTCTCAGCTATACCAAACATTGTGTCTCCCCAGATACACGACATAAGTGCTTATTGATCTCTTTTTAATTAACTGTTACTAAAGCCAAGATTTTCTTCTTGTAATGAATCACTACTGGAATTCTTGCAGCTTTGGTTTACACAGGAAAAAAATCTTATTCTCTTTATTCCTTACAATATGGGTAATAACTTGTTCTTTTAATCTGTTTTGCTTGATTAAACTTCCACATTCTTAACCTTTGTCTTATACTCTGTGTTACTCTTTTTTTAATGAAATTCTACCTTTAAATCTGCTTGATATTTTAATTGATGTGATATTCCTTTGGAAAAAGGTGATGGCTTTTTCAAACAGAGTTGATGTATATAGAAGTATTCTTAATATGCTCCTAATTAGCATACATAATTTTCTGTCCCATTTTTTCCCTTCATAGTGTTATGACCTCCAATAGTTTTCCCCTTTGACCAATTGATTTATTTTAAAGCTACAAGCATTATAGTGGTTTGGACTTTAGTTGCACTTGCAGATTACAGTGTAATCTATCATGACTTCTTGTACAGAAGTTAGCACTGATTTTTAGGTTTGTGATTTGTTCTCTTAATCTGCTTTCTTACAGAATTTACTTGTGCTTAACATGTATTTTTTTATTCCTGAGAAATCTATTGTCCCTAAACACTTTGTAAATAGCACTGTCTCCCTCCCCATGCCAAAAAATGTTACTCAGAATGTTACTCAGAATGCAGTTATTTATGATAATAGTGCTAATATTTTCTCCCTTTTTTAAAATGCGGGTGCAGTTGCCTCAGTATTTAATTTGCTACCATAGCCTATAGTAGGCATCAGTTAGTAAACTACATTGTATTTATCTGTTATACAGTACTGATTTCATAAGCATTTGGTGTCATGTTTCTCTTGAGATGTCAAAAACAATTTAATTTTTGGCAGAAATTGCCATTTTCCTCTAATTTTTCCAAGCTGTGCCTTTATAAACACCTTAATTTTTTTTAATTTTTTTTTTTTTGGGGGGGGGAAGTACAAACACCCAAGTATTTGATGTGTCCCACCAACCTTCATCAGTATCACCTCATCTCTCTGGTTTATAGCCTGAGCTCCTAGTGTTGTACAGATCAACAAATTATTTCTTCATTATTCTCCAATGTCCATGTGAGTTCAGGATGCTGAAGACCAGCGTTAGTCTTCATTAGCAATGATAAGAGGATAGGGTACCAGATGTTCCTACTGGTGTTGATAATGATGTTTGCATTGGGACACAACCTCCACCATAGCTACATGATCTAGAGCTGGTGATGTTTAATCAAGATGGATGTAAGATGTGTGGATTCCACCAGTTGTGGGGCTGTTTTACAAAAGGACTAGGAGAGCCTTTTTATGAACAACTGCCAGCCAAATTGCATCACATCTCGCTCTCATTTCCAGGAAAACAAGAAATAAGAATAATCCCATGAAATGCTTTGATTGTCATGAAAAGACATTTTTTGAAATGTTTCCAACCATCTTAGTTGCTTAACCCACTTTCTGAATGACTGCACCCTCTAATGGGGTAAACAGATTGACTTTCAAAGCAGACAATTTACTTTTATACTGTTTATATCCTTCTAGTTCTTAAAGGCAAAATACAACAGCCCATTCATGAAATAATAAAATAAGCACAATCGTGCTGAACTTAGATTACAAGGGAAGTGTGAATATCCAATAAAGACTTAATTTAAATTAAATTTATCTTTACCCTGGGTTAATGAAAAGTATATAAATAGCTGTATACATTCAGGGTGAAATGAGAAAGGAATCATAGAAACAATAATTTATTTCTCTTCTAAAACCCGGTCCAGAAAGACATGATTTTTTTTTTTTTCTTATTGTATGAAACAGTCTCAGTTCACAAAGCTTTGTGGGGAAGCACATGCTTGAACAAATGAAAATGAGATGAAACAGACACTTAACCATATTGTTGCATCTTGTCAAACAGGTGATTCTGTAATGGACCAATGAAAGCCAACGATGACAAGTTGTGGTCAACAGTCCTTGAATGTGCTAATGGTTCTGCTTTCATTGCTCTTGTCAGCAGGTAACCTTTGTACCTTGAATTTTTCTTTCACTGATATATGTCACAGGGAAAAATTAATTTCAGTTTAATACTGAATTCCTACCAAAAAAAAGATCAAATGAATTGTTAATTGAATAGCATAAAGCCATCTTTGCATTTAATAACTAAAGCTGAAATTTGAAATGTAACTGAAAATTTAGTTCAAGAAATCAAAGGTGGTGGGTACAGACATGGTAAAGCAGACTGAAAATTTAAAAGAAACAAAACTACTGTTTAGATATGCTAGTTTTTCAGCTCATCTAAAAGAAAAAAAGCAAGCTCTGCACCAGCATAATATCCAACCATTTTGCTAAATGACCATTTCTTAGAAAAAGAGTAAGTTGGGTTACAGATTTTTATAAGTGTACACAAAATTATATGAGCATGTGAAGCATCGAATATGGAATGTAAGCTATGTTTGAGATCAGTGTAAATTAGATATGATGTTATTTATTTTAAATACATACATTCTTAAATAAAAGTGCATGGCATTGCAGTATGCAAGTATTGTGTTATTTTTCTGAATCTGAAGAATTGACTGTTCCAGGGAGTATGCATGCGTTTTTTTCTCTAGGTGTTTGTTAGATCTGCCCTAGATGTTTGCTACTAGCACACAGAGATGTTTTGTGCAGAAATCTGTCAACTGTTAGACTGAGAATTAGTTGAGTGCTATGATTACTAGTTGCATTTGTTCTTCAGGAGTTATCTATAGCATTAAAGTTTTTTGTAGTGAAGGATGATTTACAAAAAAAGAGGGGGAAGGGGGGAGAAGGATATTTACAGTCCAAATATATTTGGTTCTAGGTATTTCAAACTCTGAGTACATACAACCTCTTTTACCCTCCATTCTTGAACTGCTTTTTAATTCAAAAGGAGATTTTCGTCATAATTGATTCATACTCCCTTGTAGTACACATCCATAATCACCATACTTAAAACTTCACCAGGTATTATATATCTTAAAGTATCTTTGTGCTCCAGTAAAAGTTGTTACAGTACTGTATCTGTGTAATGCCTATAATATCCAGTGTAATGTCCTCATCAATTAGTTGAATCATGCATTTTATTTCCTACAGTCTCAATGCTTGTTTGCAAGTGTTCAAGCTGATTCTTACTAATGACAGTTTATTCTCTAGCCATTTCCTGTGAAGTCCTCTCACTGATATCCCTATGTATGGCACTGCATCCCTAGTTATCTAAGTAACCTATTCCTATGTGCTAGAGTCAGGCATAGGGGGTTATAGCAACCTCTTTGTTATTTTCCAGTTTAAAGTCATTTCAGAAAGCTATTTCGCTGATATATAAAGGAAGCCAGTTATTCAAGAAGACTTCAGTGATTGTATACCACTGATCAAACATCACAAAACTGTTCCAGATGCTCCAGTCTCTTCTGCTGCTTTTTATTGTTTCCATACTTTTACCACTCATTTTAGGGAACTTCTACTGGGACCTCCTCAAATCCTACTTCTCCAATCATTTTCCTCAATATTGTATAAATGGCTTTGTTCCAGCTGACTGGGAATCACATTAAGAGTGCAAATAGTACCAGTCAGCCACTGATATATGTACACTTACTCCCTCAAACCCAAACATAAAGCCAGGGTTTTGACATGTTTTTCTTTTAGGAAAAGAAATGTTCTGCCTCTGAAGTAAAACGTTTTATTTGAAACTAATTGTGAATAGCTTTTACTTCTTATGTAATTTATCTACTAACATCATAAACTATTGTATTTGTAAATGTACCTTACCTTTTTGCTTCTTGGTTATTAGTATTTTATTACCTAACACTGATTATTAGCAAGTAGAGTAGAGCAAGTAGGCTTCATTTGGAATCATCACAAGCCTTTGGTGCCAGCCTAACTTTTCTTCTTGTGGAGTTTTGCTACTGACATCTGTAGGAGTGCACTTAGGCTGTTGCTAACTGGCATTTTACAGGGCATAGATGAAATTTATTATTTATTGAATGTACATTTTTGTCCACCATAGATCAGCTTCCACAAAGGACAACTATTGGCTTCATGCAGTGACAATGACAGGAAAAATAGGCTACTACTCTCACTGGAATGTTATGTACATCATTCTTAAACTGAGCGGAAATCAAAATCTAAATGCAAAAGCCCTTTGGAGTTCCCTAGATTTACAAACTTCTGTCTGTAAGATCATTCTTTACTTCCAAGTCTGATATATTAAGTTGTGCAATCTTAATACTGAAGTTCTCTGCATGGCTTAAAACTGCAGTTAAGAATTGGAAATGTAACTGTCAATGGAAGGAAAATATAGGCACAAGTGACAGGCAAGCTCTCAGATGAGCTGTTCTCAGCACCCAGTCTTTTTGTCAGAAAAGGAGAGAAGCAATGGCAGTGGAACAAACTTAGGTTAGGTATTAAGGTGGTGACTCAGAATGAGGATAAAGTTTGGCAGCTTTAGCTATGTGGCTAGGAAGGAGATGCAGTTGCCCAATGTGGGCAAAAAGCTCTCAGAGCAAGGAGAAATAACTCTGAAAAGGAAGGGTTTAGTTTGGAGTAGGTAGGCTGCGGCTTTGTGCAGGGAGGAAAGGAGTATAAAATCAAATTGGGAATACCGAAACTTCAGACTAATGTTTTTTCAATGTTATCAAGATCACAATGCACACAATTTTAGGATTTGTGGACACATTAATTGTACTAATCTGATAGGGACTGCCTAATAAAGGGAGGACTGGCATGCAGTCATACCATAAGAATATTCTTTCAGGCTTCTTTATCTCCTAGATTTATTTTGCAGGAATGTTGATGCTTAAACTCATGTAATAGATTGAAACACATTTATAAAATCAGGGATGGCAGCAAAGCAAAAGGTGAGGGATTACTTGCACATTACAGTAATTATCCTTTCAAGTAAAAAATTAATGTCTGTATATCAAAATTGTCTGAGGCTTTCAAATGATTGTCATTGTGCTAAATAACATATATATATATGAATATTTGTATAGATTCATACAGAAAGCTTATAAAGATCAACCATTCTCAAAACCTGGTACTTTACAAATTTGGTAGCTAAATTAAAAAATTAATCAACATTACACAGATTAACTGTTAACAAGTAGTGAAGTAGTAACTTGATGTACACTGGTTGTTTACTTTTTATGGTAGATACATTTTAAGATGAGCTCAAATCAGTCGTTTGAAGCATGACCATTATCCATCAATTAGTAGGAACAGAGATAAGAGCATCTATATCACTAACCTGTTCAATAATACATTTCAGAAATAGGACGAGAATTTGCACAAGCAATTCCACTTCAGTAACAGCTGCAATCTTTGCAACAGACAGCTTAAAACCTTTCAGTTGTCCCAGTTTTATCCTAATTTCAGCAGAGTTAAAGCTCTTTCATGCTCAGGATTTAAGTTACATGTATTTTCCAGAAGAATACTTTGTAAAACATTGTACTTTGTTTTATCAGGAAATCGGAGATCCAATAAAGACAGCAACTGAAATTACACAGATTGTAATAAATTGATAAAGGTTTTTCACTGTGTACTGGATTTGGCTGGCATGGGATTAATTTTCTTCACAACAGCCCCCGTGATGCCTTGCTATAGACTGGTGACCAAACAGCATCAGTAACACACCAGCGTCATAGCTGTTTCTGGGCGCTATCAAGGCCTTCTCTGATTCTCACTGCTCCCGTCCCTCTCACCAGCAAGGAGGCTGCAGGGACATACGGCTGATGCCCCTGAACCCAACTGACCAAAGTGATACTCCAGAGCAGATAATGTTGTGCCCAGCCATAAAACTGGGATGAGAGTTTTTTTGAAAATTACCATTGCCTGGGGACTGCTTAGGCATCGGTCTGCTAGTGGTTAGTGATTGCTTTCACGTCACCTATTTTTTTCTTCCTTCTTCACTTATTAAACTTCCTTTATCTTGAACCACAAGTTGTTTTGCTTTGCCCTTCAGATCCTCTCCAGCATTTCCCTGGGGGAAGGAGTGACTGAGCGGCTTTGTGGTGATTAGCTACATACTGGGTTTAACACAGTGACTGAATTAATACATAACTTTATGCTTTTTCTTGTCTATTTATTTTAATCGCTGATACACATTTTACTATTAGGGGTTTGCTTTGGAATACATTTTATTAGAGGCATAACTCATGATCTGACCTGATGTTATTTTCCATTCTCCCCCCTTTCTATAGTTACCCTTCCCTGAGTTTTGATCACCAAAGAAGTTTGGGTTTAATTTTCCTTTTAAAATGTACTAAGAACCTCTCTAGGGATCAGGGAATATTTCACATATGTGGATAAATAAACTGCTTTTCAGTGAGGAGTAATTTAAGCCTCTCAAAGTTCTATAGTCTTCTAATGCATTGTCACTATTCAGTTTCTGTCACAGCACAGAATAATTTCAGAAGCATGGAAGTATTCGATTGCTTGTGAAACATAAAGAACAAGTTTCAATTCTAACAACATAAAACGTATGAAAAATGGTATTTTTAATATCCTTTTATTTTCAAAGCCAGTTCTGGCATTTTTCTTTAAAATGTCCAAAACTTGAAACAACAATCTATACTAAACACTTCAAAAATTACTAACATGTAATTAGTTGTAACAATACAACATTTTTAACAGAAAAATAAGTTAATATATCTTAAGCCTTAAAAGGCATTATAACAAAAATAATTATACCTGCATTTGTTATTATATATATATATTACAATTTAGATATCTATAAATAAAATATACAAGTGAAAAACATGTATAATGAGATAAGTGTATGTGTCTTACTACATTTTTTTTGCATAGCTTTTTAAATAAGGCACATGTATCTTCCTTTGAAGCATCTGAAGCTAGCCATTTATCAGAGAAGGATTAGATGGGTGCTGTCCTGTTCAATACTGAAAATAAAAATGCTGTGAATAAACGTCACTACTGAAGTGTAATGCTACGTTATGAAGGCTACCACTTCACTCAAATTTATTAGGCACAATAATAATATGACTTAGAACCTGATTTTGAAGAGACTTACAGTAAAACACTAGGCAGGCATTACCTTGATATGCCACTTTGTATGACTACTAGAAATGGGTCAACTTCCTTTTTTTTCTTTTTTTTATAAACTAGGAATAATGACTAATACTACTATACGCAATGTATATATGCAATGTGCATGTAATGCACCCTTGCAAGCTGGTACCAAACACCTAGGGCCCTTTACAAATGCTTAACCATGTTCATTTAATACCATTTGGCTTGCCCTAGGTCATCCATGTGTGCACTGGACCTATGAGAGACATCTACCTCCTCCACTGAAAGCTGGAGACAGGCTAGGGAAATCTTAGCTGGCACTGGAGTCCTGTATTTAAGGAACTGCATGAAGCTCCCATTCTTTTTAGGAAACAAATAATTAGCTAAAAGCTCTGTTTGGTTTATGAATTTCTTTCCTGCCACATCTCATGTTTTCAAATAAATAAATAAATAGATAAAACTAATATGATGATGGAACAGAGTGCACCCTTACCAAGTTCATTGATAATATAGATGTGGAAGGAGTGGCTGATAGGCCAGAGATCATGTTGCTGCCATCCAGAGGGACCTGGACAGACTGGAGAAATGGGCTGACAGGAACCTCATGCAGTTTGCAAAGTCTTGTCCCTAAGGAGGGACAACCCCATGTACATGTACATGCTGGGGCTGCCCAGCTGGAGAGCATCTTAGCAGAAAAGGACCTGGGTATCCTGGTAGATACCAAGTTGGATGTGAGCCAGCAGTGTGCATTTGCCACAAAGAAGGTAATGGTATCTGGCATTAGGTAAAGTATTGCCAGTGGGTCAAGGGAGGAGATCCTTCCCCTCTCCTCAGCACTGGTGAGACCACACTGTGTCCAGCTCTGGCCTCCCCGGTACAAGAGAATTAGACATGCTGGACAGAATCCAACAAAAGGTCATTAAGATGAAATAACTGGAGCCTCTCTTATATGAGGAAAGGATGAGAAAGCTGGAGTTGTTTAGTACAGAGAACTGAAGGCTCAGATGGGAATTTTAATGTCTGTAAATACCTGAATGGGAAATACAAAGAAGACAAAGCCAGGCTTTGTGCCCAGTGCCAGGACAAGAGGCAGTGAGCACAAACTGGCAGACAGGAGGTTCCCTCTGAACATCAGGAACCCTTCTGTGCTGGGCAGGTGAGGGAGCACTGGCACAGGTTACCCAGAGAGGTTGTGGAGTCTTCTCCTTGGAAATCTTTAGAAGCCACCAAGACATAGTCCTGGGCAACCTGTTCTGGGTGACCCTGCTAGAGCAGGGGTTGGACCAGGTGGTCTTTGTTACAACTTCAGCCATGGTGATTTTTCTAAACTTAATCAATCCTGGAACACTTACATCATTGTTGTGTTAATTAAAGGGGGAGTAGACAGGGAAGTTAGTATATGTTCAAACAAATACATGTTCATGCAATTACCTGCTTTGTGGATGTTGCAACAGAATTTGATCATGCATATTTGTTGTTAGAGCTACAGAGGCTCACCTAGGTCTAAAGAAAAAAAAATATTTACAGGTTATAGTGTCATTGGATTTGGAACAAAGTTGTTAAAGTAATGGTGACAGGCATGCATATGGATGTATATGTATCTATAACATGAACAATGGATGCATTATCCTACCAATCAGCTGAAATTACTTACTTCTGTTACTTTTGTGCTTATATATATATACTATGCTTACCTTATATTAGAGCTTAGGTTCATCTCAACTAATTTTAGGAATGAAGCTGAGGTATGAGAAAGGAGGATAGCTTCTGCAGGGTCTACAATCCATAGAGATAGAGGCAAGTAGAGAGAGGAACTTACAGAGGTTGATTCATATGCCACAGGGCCTACCACAACAAAAAACCTATAAATCAGTTAAAATGTTGGCAGTGTGTGGAGCCAAATATTGGCCATAGGCTTTTCTTTTGCAAGCGTTTTCAGATGTACCAGGAAGTCACGTGCAGGTGGTTAAGGCCCATGCTGGAAGGGATTGCTGTGCTGCTCCTCTGCATGCTTGATTAGCTCTGGAAAACTGAGATGCTTGCAAAGCTTCTAGTTCAGAGCTGTTTATAACCATTAGGTCCCCAGCAATCTTACCACAAAGATGTAACTGTGGTGTGCCAGGCACCATGCAGCAAGCAGCCTTGAGTCTGGATTCTAAGGATATGTATGGGAGAACATTTCTATTTATTTGTTTATTTATTTTCAGGGAAAATGATGGTGAAATCATTGTGACATTCTTCAGAAAAAAATGTTCTCAGAGATGTAATAAACACTTCACATGAAAATTTAATAAAGAAGACCTGTAAGAACTTCCAGGAGTAGCAATATTTCTATTAGTTCTATATCATTGCAAATTCAGAGTCGTTCAGATCTGTTATACTGTTTTGTACTTACTATTTATGGCAAAATAATCCTTATCAAAGAATTACCTTTACAGTGGAAAAGCAATTTTTTGTCAGTAACTGTGACTGTAAATCAAGTGTCATCAAACTTTTATTGTAGTTTTTATATAGGCTTTTTGTTTTTATGAAGTCATCACAGGAAAATCAAACATGAACATTGTTAAGTCTTTGTGGTTATCTGTATATTTAGTGTGTGCAGTATGAAAATGTTTCCCTGAATAATTTTGGGTTTCTTGCATGAAGGGTATTTCTTCTCATCCCTTAAAAGAAATAATAATCAGAACGACAGCAATGATAACAGTCAAAAACCATGCTAAATGTTTTAGTGTTAAATGTTATGAAGTTGAAAGTTCTGAAGTGTTAACATTTTTCAGAAATCAAAGAAAAATATTTAAGCTTAACCAATGAAAAATTACAGTTTATTGCATACATAAAACACAAGTAACTTACAAAGCCAATATTTTTCTTTGTTTTACAGTATTGTCTGCACATTTTCGGGTCTGTGAGCCATATACAGACTACAAAGGTCGCTACCACTTCGGTTTTCACTGCCCCCGTCTTTCTGACAATAAATCTTACATCTTTTGCTGTCACCATAACAACACAGTATTTAAATACTGCTGCAATGAGACAGAATTTCAGACTGTTATGCAGATGAACTTAACAGGGAATGCAGATGGATATATGCATAAGTAAGTATGAGTACATGAGTTTTTAAAGTGCTCTTCACTAAACTGTTCATGGTCTAGTAACGTAATCTGAGGTGTACTTAATGATGGAAGCAATTAGAATAATTACATACACACAGAAACTTGCTTACAGAACACCTAAAAGAAAAGGATATTTAGCTTTGCTATTGTTGTTTTGACACTTCCCATAAACATTGCTAGGACAGTATGTATGTAAAAGTTGCATTTAAATGTAAGAAATAGAGAGTTACATACAAAAGTTACACATGAAGTGTCTCTCCCCAACCTCAGTCTTATCCAAACTGTAACCATGTGGTCTTCCTGCCTGTTACGTGAGATACTTCCATGTTGTTCTGAGACCTATCCTCCAAGTTAAATATCACTGATTTTTGTCCTAAGGAACTAATATGTAGCAAGCAGATGTTTGTTACTGATTACCTATTTATAATGGCTAAATATTCACTTGTGATCTGTATCCTATTTCTTACTTGATATTCAGGCCACACTAATCCACTGTTATTTCTTTTGATTCAGAGGGCAAATTCCAGCTGATGGAATTCCCTGTAAAACCCCAGGGTCAAGTTCTGATCTTTCTGCCTTCCCCTGTCAGCTTATTCTTGTATCCAGCCCCCCCAAGGGCAAGAAAGGGGTGGATTAAAAACAACAGGAATTCCAGTCTATTGATTTTTTTGATTACTACAGGGATTTCAGTGTTTTCTTCTCTGGAGCCAAACTTGGTCAGTGTGTTGTCATTCATTCATATGAAACAAGGTGCAAGTCTGCTAGGAGATTATGGTGCTGGAATACTGATGTTGGCTCTTCAGCTCACTGTGTGCAGCTGCAGCCAGCAGCAGCCCAGCTCAGTGTCAGCAAACTGTTGTCTTCCTTAACAACCACCTTTCATACAGTTCTGCCTAGCAAAGTTTGAATCTTGTATAGATGTAAAAATCACACACTCTAATTTCACAGGTGTTAGTGGCAATCACGTAGTATAAAGAAGCCTGTATCATGTGTAGTATAAAAGAGTTAGGACTGCAAAATATCCCCTGGCGTGTACTACCTTTCTCTGCTACCTGCCTTCTCTGTTTGTGTGCCCACTCACTTGTGTACATGTACAGACATGCACCTGCACCCACAAAAGTAAACAAGTAGAGCTGTTCATATTATAGGGCTATTGTGTGTGAGCAGTTCATCAATGGGAAAGAAGGCTATTTGGTATTCTATGGATTACAGTATCTAATTTTAATTTAAGTACTTAGAGCCTAATGCGTGTGTTATTTTAGTTATAATCAAGCTATCATTTTTTGTAAGTCATCTCAAGTGAAAGAGAAAACTACTTATGTATATGTCTTTATTGTCAAAAGTCAGTGTTGAGAGCCACCTTCAGATTTATTTCCACATATGTCTTCAGTCCAGAATTTCCTGTGGACATTAGCTACATGCTGATCTTTTGTGAAGATAGGGGAAAACATGTTAAATACAATAAAAAGCTTTTGGAGATGTAATTTAGAGAAGTGCCAGAGTGGAACCAGTATTCCCCTTGTGTAAGTTCCTGAAATATTACCTCTGATAATTCCATCAGGGCCAGAAAAATGAAGGGAAGCTAACTTTCTATTTAAAACTCCTCCAATGTAGTGAGAGGGAGAGAGAGATCATCATCCTGAGCTCACTGAGATTGGTGGAAGACTTCCTAATAATGTTAACATGCTGTGGAGGGGCCAAAAAATGTGAAGCCTAGATGCCTACATTAAGACCATTGTAATGAGCATCTTAATACACTCTGACTTTATTTAACATGTAAAATAATTTAACTTCATCTGGATTCTAATACATCTAGGGTTCACTTTACTGTTAGAAAGTCAGCTATTTATTTAGATCTAATTTCACACACCACTGAAAAAAGCTTCTAGTGGAACTGTGGCTGTGGTTGCACTGTGGCTGGGGAGAATAATTTAGGATATGGGAATAGCAATGAACTGAAAAAATGTATATAGTTGTAAGGGAAGAGTGATTCGATATCATTATTTGATTTATTTTTCTCCATAGCCATTCTTGTGATCATCAAAACACACCTCTTGTTTTATCATACAGTTGATGGGAAAAAAAAAATGAAGTCACAGGTAACTTCTTTGTCACAGTGCAGATGAAAAAACACATTCGTCTTCTACAGTCATACAGTGTAACTGTAGCCAGATTTATTTACATTATTTCCATTACCATAACTAAAGATTCCCCTGTTTTGGTAACTGCAGAATACTGGGCTATTATATCTTTGCAATCATGCAAACTAATCAGTTTATAATATTTTTGAATGTGAACAATTCATTTAGTATTAAATACAGAAATACCAATGATGTCTAACAGACTAAAAAAAAAGTTCTGCCATCGAAAGTATTTTTCCATCTAATAAATTACTTAATCTGTCTTAAAAATAGTATTTACTTAAATCTTGTATTCATATTCTCTCTGTTTTTCTATTATGCAAGTTCTGATGGGTATCAGCAGATATGATGGGTATCAGCAGGGATCCTTAATCTGATCCTTAATCTGATACATTATGGCAGTCTGTAATACATCCATGTTTTTCCTTATCTCTCATTCCTGTTTTCACAGAATCACAGAATCATTTAGGTTGGAAGAGACCTCCAAGATCACCTAGTCCAATGTCTGACCTAACACTAACAAGTCCTCCACTAAACCATATCACTGAGCTATCGCTAAGTTTTCCAGGGTTGACCGTTACACAAGTAGGCTCTGTATCAAGTGTCTACCATATATACATTGTATTTTTGTAAAAGCTGAAGTATCTTGAAATAATGAGCCACTAAGCTTTTCTGACATACCTATGAATTACCCTCTCTCACTAAGCTAGAAAAAAATTATCATGCAACTCTACTCCAGATTTTGCTTTTGTATTGTTGGTCATGCAACAGCAGAGGACTGGGCAACATGGCTGTGGAAGTAGTTTTCAGCGTTACATTGCAAAGCATTGTGTTGAACCTAAAGAGAAGCTCCAAAGTGACTGACTGAGAGGGCAGGAGAACTGGGAGGCAAGGCCAACCAAACTTTTCAGCTGGGGAAGGGGAGGAGGATACACAACCACACCAAAAAAATCTTATTATATTTGATTGTCCGAGCAAAGGAGCAAACCCCAGTAATTTGAATCCCGACAGATTTGGAATCCACTCACACTTCATTTTTAATTGAAATGAAACTTCTGAACAGAAGTACAGAAAAATTCGTCTGTAAGATGAAATTTTTACTGTTAAATTATTTAGTTCAATGAAATCACAGAATCACAGAATTTGTAGGTTGGAAGAGACCTCAAGATCATCGAGTCCAACCTCTGACCTAACACTAACAGTCCCCACTAAACCATATCCCTAAGCTCTACATCTAAACGTCTTTTAAAGACTTCCAGGGATGGTGACTCCACCACTTCCCTGGGCAGCCTGTTCCAATGTCTAACAAGACATGAGAGCATGTCTAGGTGTTTTGATTCACAGTTCTTTGCTGTATCTTTGGCCCTACTTTTATTCAGTGATACAGAAGAAAGGTTGTTTATTTTCTAATTAAGGCATCTTCGTAATTTGTAGGGAAGTTTTAATTTTTAATGTGATTAGTAAGTATCAGCAAAATTAGTACTTTCTACCATCTTAATACTTTGAGAAACAAAATATATCAAAGTATGGCATTTCCCTTTGTATACAAAACATACTACTTATCAATTTTGCTTGTGATTTTTCACAAGGTACCTTTGACAGTGCTGTAGTGCCACTGTCTGTTATTTTAAATAAAGAAGTCTTTCATTTTTGTACTAGTGAGAGACAGATGTTATTTAGAAGGAACAGATTTAAATTGGAACTCTCAAAATAGCTCAAATTTTCACTAGCCAAAGTTTGTTGGGTAAAAGTAGATGCCTAAAATACAAAAGAATTCTTCTGAGGTAACTGAAAGAAATGTTTCTGCCTCTCAAATTGCTGCAAAAACAAAAAATAACGTTTTTTCCAATATTTACTATGGATCAAATACAGCACACCTATTCCTAACATGCATTGGTATTAGTAATGAATAGGAACAGGATTTGTCACAGCAGATTTCTTCCTGACTTCTCTGGCCTTCACTTTTATTTATATTAGCAGAAGATAGAGAATTTTACCCCAGTAGGAGTAAACCCACTGAAAATGAAGAGTACCACTACTGAGAAGCCTAGCTTAACCAAACCCACTTACAGTTCCAAGTGCTTTGGACTGCAAGGATTTCAATGCATGTCAAAAGCCTACCCACTGTTGTTTGAATTTAGGCATGCAGGTACAGGTCTTTAGCAGAGGCAAAGACTCTTGAATTAAGAGTTTTCAGAATCACTACATTTTGTCTACTTCTAATCCTCCTAGAAACTTACTGAAAAGTTTAAAACTCCTAGGCTAGAATGAATGTTCATAAAGTTAGACAGAAAGGGCCCATTAACAGCTCTCATTACTCACAGTTGTTTGCTATGGAACCACATTTAATCTAAGCATTTTATATCAGTGTAGTGGAAGAACCATTCACTGGAGAGGAAAATCAGTCTCATTAATTGCTGACAGGCAGCAACACAAATTAAAATTCTGTTTTCTTATCTGATCTCTTGCTTCAAATGCTGATTATGTTTATAAAATGGAAGATCTGTATAAAAGTTTAAATGGAAGTGAAAGTTTGAAGCAGAGACTTGAAAAGTTTTAGGTTTTAAAAGGGTTGGAACATATTTTGAAATTGTCAATATATCTTTCTGGCTTATATCTATAATATGTGTTCTCAGGCTTTTTTCCTCTTGGAGCACTTTAGTTTTCATCAATGTTCTGATAAAACAGTTCCCTCAAAGTCTGTGAAAGAGCAGTGTTGAACATGTGTTCAGTTGTATTCACGTAAGTTCAGGTTCAAATAGATGGGGGCTGCCTGTTGATATGCTTAGATGTCATTTTCCCCCAAGACTGTCTTCCTAATGATACTTTTTATTAGTATCCCTTCTGCTTGCTCTTGTTTTTATAGTCTCTACTACACATTATTTCCACATAAGCTCTTAGGTCTAGATCGGACTTCTTTCTCTGCACACGTAATAATTTCATTCTTACTTGTTTCTTCGCATCTCTGTTCTGGTCTCCTCTTCCCCACTCACAGAATTTCCAATTCAAACTACATTTATGACTCGTAATCTTTTTTTTTTTCTTTTAGGAATATTGCATCAGTAGCTTTAGCATTTTTCCCCTTTTTGATCTCTGTACTGTTGATCCCTTATACCTTTTCTTCCTTTCTTTACCCTCTAGTAACTTTACTCACCTGTCTTAGCTACAAAGCTCCATGCACCATGCCGGCAGCTGATAATTTTCACTGCCTTTACCCATAAGTACCTTATAGCTACACCAACATGAATGTACAAACATAGTACGCATTTTCTTTCTTATTGAATGCATTATATAATACAGTTTTGTCCATATTCTTCCTACCTAAACTGAGCACGAGCTAACTTTAGCAGGCTTTTAACTTTAGATCTTTAGCAGTTGCTCTTGAAAGTCTCTTCTGCAACCAGTAATCATTAGTCATAAAATTCAGAGCAAGTCCAAACATGTTAAACAGCTTTTAAGACAAGGGGTTTATAATGCTTGTCAGCAGTGAATGTTTCAATAGTAGAGGCACCCTTGGGTTCAATGATTACAGCATATTTTCATATTGTTAATCCTCACTCATATAAATGCCCTGTTGCTTCCAGAAGGGTGGCTCTCTGAGAGAGAATTTGCGGAATAAAACTTAGAATAAGACCCATCAAACATTTGTTTATCAATGGGCTCACTTAAAGCATCAAAGTTAATCACATACCACGTTTATATATATGTACACAGATGAGAGAGAAATAAAAATGTTTGCAGGGTGGGGGCCTTCATTTTTAAAAGCCTCCCATATCATGCATACAGCAGTATTTAGACAGATTAAAATAATAGATAATATTTTACGACATTCGTTAAAACAAAATTTTGGTGTCATTCATCTGTATATTATTTTTACATAATTAGTGGAACAAAGAACCTTTACTATAATGACCACTATACATATTACATTACTTGTTTTGTTTTGCCTTTGTTATTTTCACAGCAACTACAGTGCACTGTTAGGGGTGTGGATCTATGGCTTTTTTGTGGTGATATTGCTGGTACTGGACCTTTTATATTACTCTTCAATGAACTATGATATTTGCAAACTTTACCTGGCACGGTGGGGAATCCAGGGAAAGTGGATGACACAAGGACAGAGCCGATGGATTAACCCTGCTCAGGATCCAAGCCAAGTACAGACACAGCATCAGCCTCAGCCACAGCCTCAAACGTCACAGACAGTACATACTTTAAAAGGAGATGCTTTAAGCCCACCTCTGGTGTCTTTTCAGAGTACATCTGCCTGGTAAGTATGTTAAGCCATTCTGTGATGTATTTTTTGACTCTCTTGTTTTGTAGTTTAAACAATGATCTGCATTTGGAAGTTTCTACAAATTCAGGCTGAGTGACACCATTTGAGAACCTAGCAGATAGTTCTTTATATTGTGAATTGTCTTACATAATTACTGCTTAGGAGTGATTTCTTATTCTGGAGTATTTTAAATTATCTTTTAATGTTGTTGTCTCAGAGAAATAGGTGCTGCCATTTTTCAGTGGTAAAGAGTTTTACTACACCTAGACAACATCCTTGTCTCTAAATTGAAGAGAAGTGATTTGAAGGGTGGACAGTTCAGTGGATAAGAATTGGCTGGATAGCCACACCCAGAGAGTGGTGGTGAAGGTCTCTCTGTCCAGGTGGATGCCAGTGACGAGTGGTGTCCCTCAGGAGTCCATCTTGGGACTGGTAGTGTTTGACGTCTTCATAAATGACATAGACAATGGGACTGAGCACACTCTTAGCACATTCGCAGATGACACCAAGCTGAGTGGTGCAGTTGGCACTATATGGGTAAGGGATGCCATCTAGAAGGACCTGGATAGACTTGAGAAGTGAGCACACATGAACCTCATGAAGCTCATCAAGGCCAATTGGAAGGTGCTGCATCTGGGTTGGGACAATCCGTAAGTACAGACTGCGGGATGAATGAATTGAGATCAGCCCTATGGAGAGGGACCTGGGGGTACTGTTGGATGAAACACTGGACATAAGCTGGCAATGTGCACTTGTAGTCCTGAAGGCCAACTGTATCCTGGGCTGCAACAGCAGAGGAGTGGCCAGCAGGTGAAGGGAGGTGATTATGCCCTTCTACTCTGCCCTCATGAGGTCTCATCTAGAAATACTGCATCCAGCTTTGTGGCCCCCAGCACAGGAAAGACATAGACCCATTAGAGGAGGTCCAGAGGAGGGCAACAAGGATCACCAGAGGACTAGATCACCACTCCTATGAAGAAGGCTGAGAGAGTTGGGGATGTTCAGCCTGGAGAAGAGAAGGTTCTTGCCCCCTTAAAGGGAGCTTATAAGACAGACTTTTTACAAGGGCATGTACTGATAGGACAAGGGGTATTGGTTTTAAACTAAAAGAGGGGAGGTTTAATGTTGTGGTTTAACCCAGCTGGCAGCTAAGCACCACACAGCCATTCGCTCACCCTCCCCACTCCCTCTCTGGGATGGGGGAGAGAATCAGGAAAATGAAGCCTGTGGGTTGAGATAGAGACAGTTTATTAGGACAGAAAATAAAGGAAAATAATAATAATAGTGATAATAGTAATACTACTAATAATGAGTACAAAGAAGTGATGCACAGTGCAATTGCTCACCACCCACTGACCGATGCCCAGCCTATCCCCAAGCAGCTGGTCCCCCCACCCCGGCTAGCCACCCCTATATATTGTTTAGCATGATGCTAGATGGTATGGAATACCCCTTTGGCCGGTTTGGGTCAGCTCTCCTGGGTCTGTCCCCTCCCAGCTCCCGCTGCACTCCCAGCCTGCCCGCTGGCAGGACAGTGTGAGAAGCTGAAGTCCTTGGCTTGGTGTAAGCACTGCTCTGCAACAATTAAAGCATCAGTGTGTTATCAACATTATTCTCATCCTAAATCCAAAACACAGCACCATGCCAGCTACCAGCAGGAAAAATAACTCTATCCTACCTGAAACCAGGACATTTAGTTTAAGGAAGAAATTCTCCACTCAGAGAATGGCAAGGCACTGGCAGAGACTTCCCAGAGAATCTGTGGATGCCCCATTCCTGGAGGTGTTGAAGGCAAGGTTGGATGGGACTTTGGGCAACCTAGTCTGGTGGGAGGTGTCCCTGCCCATGGCAGGGAGATTGGAATTAAGTGGTTCTAAAGGTCTCTTTCAACTCAAGCCATTCTGTGATTCTGCTCTATGGTACAAATAAATTACAAATAAAGATTTGTTTCTGCATCAACCATTATAAAGTTAATTTTCATTTGGTACCAAAGACAATTTGCTGTGTGTATCTACGTGTCTGTTGGTCTGGTTTTAAAAGACTGTATAAATATCAACAGTGCAATAACTTCAATGTGAGATGTCACCAATGCACACCATTTGTGGCATGAGACACAGAAGCAATATGAAAACCAGGTTAGTTTTTTATATGCATAGCTGAAAAAGCATACCTGAATCTCATTTGACAGAATGACACAAGTAGGCTACTGTAAAGTTAAATGAAACCAAAACAAAACAAAAGAAAAAAAACAAACATGCCTAATGGGAGACGGATTCAGGAGTAGCAAGAACATAAAAAGAAGAAACTGAGGACTGATAACCATGGGACAAAATGTCATTGAATGATTTTTGCCTGTTTTTTACCAAAGAAAACAGAATCAAAGGAAGACAGACGAATAAACCAATACTCTGAATGAGGTGTCAAAAGAGGCAGGTGATTTTTTTCATGGCAAGAAGAGTTTTCTAGACTTGTCCTGGAGGGAAAGGGCGGAAAGTCACCAGTGCAATTTAGAAGTGTTCCAGAGGGCTAGACACCGAGATTTGGCAAAATTAAGTGATCCAAGAATGAGCAGGGTGAAAAAGATGACAGCAGTTCCTGAAGCTGTAGAGCATATAAAGACAGTGTTGGTCTTGATCTGAAACCTTTGGATGGCACTCTTTTGTAAAAAAGGATATTAGCAGCAGTCCTTTTATTTCATAACTTGCTCTTTAGTTTTAAAAGAAAATCTAGAGCAAAAAGGTTGAAGATTTTTTGGGATAGAAAAGGTAATGATAGTATGACCAAGGAAAAGGATCAGTGAGAAAGGAACTCATTTGGTGTAGCAGTCAGTACTGACTGAATATATTCAGTGCAGCTCAGACTTAAAGGACCATTATATTACAGCAGATGGTGTCCAAATGGAAGAGTCCCAATAATGCTCCATAAGGTAGATACTTGCTCGTACTTAGTTATAAGCATTCTTCCTTTCCTCTTCTTCCTCTTCCCTTCTTTTTTCCTTCTTCCAGTCCCTGCAGCTTTTTTGCACATGGAATTCCCAGTCTTTAGTTGGAATTGCCGTACAGCTTAAAACCAACATTTGTAATACAGTATTGGTGGTTTAGCTTCATACTTACGTGTGTATACAAAAATGTAATAACTTTATTTTATATTTGTGTTTATATATTTAAAATATTAGGCCTGGCTATATTAGTTGCTTGTTCTGCCAAACTATTACAAATCGAAGGAAACTCTCCAGTAATTTTTGAAGGATTCTTAATCAACTTCCATTCCTGACTTTTGCTGTTCTTTTTCTGTGCTTTTTTTTGAAGCATTAAGTGGGGATTGTATGTTAGGATCAGGTGAGCATATCACACATGCTCCTTTTCCTGTGTTTGCAGGAGATGAGCATTGATAAATCGCTGCTGTAACCTTCACCACTTCCCCACTGCACTGTGTGCCTATGCTCCCAACAGCTCCCATAATATTTTTTTTTCTTAATTCCTTTCATTGCTCAATGAAAGAAATAAGTAGATGTCTCCTTAGCAAATCCGTGTTTATCCCTTGTATTCTGGCACATAAGATACTACAGGAAATGCCATATTTTCAAGTTTATAACCTGCTACTTTTGAAACTTACAACCTTTCAACTAAGTGCATAGATGTTGTGGTGGCTTTATGCTGCTGGGCAGCTGAGCTCCACCAGAAGTGCCCTCTCACTCCCCCTTCTCAGCAGAAGAAAGGAAGAAAAAACATGTGGGACAGAAAAAAATAAAAAGCTTATGGATTGAGATAAAGGTAATTTAATTAAAGGGAAAAGAAAGAGGGGAAAAAAAAGCCACACAGAAGCACAGAGAAGAAAAAAAAAATACTTCCTATCAACAAGCAACATTCAGCTATGTCCCAGGAAGCAGGGTCTGTATACACGTAGTGGTTGTTTGGGGGGAGAGACATCTTCATAACAAGAGCACCCCCTCTCCTTCCCCTTCCCCAGCTTTTATTGCTGTGTGGCACCACTTGGTATGGCATATCCCTTTGGTTGGTTTAGGTGAGCTGCCCTGGTATGTCCCCTCCCCACCACTTGCCCATCCCCAGCCTGCTGGCTTTGGGGGCTGGAGGGAGTCTTGGTGCTGTAGGGCACAGCACAGCACAGCAATAGACAAAACACTGGTGCAATATCAGGGTTGTTTGTGGTTTGATACCAATGCTGTTCTACCTACAGGTGCAGAACACTGCACTCATATATGGGCTGCTGTGGGGGAAATTAATTCCATCCCAGCCAGACCCAGCACAGGTGTCTCAAAAACGCAGTAGGCAGTGGTGATCGTAGGCAAGGTGATTAGCATGTGGAAGAGGCTTTTGAGTAAAGAGGTCTTTCAGAAAAATAGACTTGTGTACTACAGCAAGTGCTAAGACAGTAGGGAGTAAGAGAAGGTTCCCTGGCTATTTATTTCTCCATTAGATAATCTGCAGGTTATATACATGGAAAATATGGTAATTTTGCAATATACATGTATATATATAAATTAAGTTTAGCTTCTGTTTAGAGTCTGTTTCTGCTGCAGTCTATGTTTGATGAATGACCTTAGTACCGTCTTCTCAAAATTCAATCATACTGTTAGTGAAGAAGTGCAGTGGAGTTAAAGGATTTATCATTTTCACCACTGTCTTTAAGATTGCTCAATTATTCACATTTTGTTGTTTTCCATTTTATACTTGAACTTCCATTATTGCAGATGATGACACCAGCCTCTTGAACTGCTTTGGTAACAGCAAGATTCCAGTTATAAAATCAACTTTTCAGTTTGTGTTCACATTTTTGAAGTGTCTTAAACCTATCCCTGCTTTTCCAGTCATAGAGAAAATGTGTGTTTTTCTTTAGCATCTCACAAACACATTTACATATATATGGGTGGTGTCATGCAGAGCAGCTCCAGATTACAGATGGGCTTTCTTTCAATTCAAAAAAAACAGGAAAATAGAAAATAGATTTTTTAATCCTGTGAGATATTAATATATCCCAGGGCATAAAAACTTAAATACTGTTTAAAACGTTTTGCAAAAAAGTTCACAAGTTTTCATGATGACAAAAGTTGTCAGTTATTAGCTTCCTGTACTACATTTATCATAATACAGTTAGAAAAAAAAAAAGCTAGAAGACGGTACATTGTGATAATGGGGAAGTGATTCTTGTATATCAAGAATCAAAGCAGCACTCTCTATTGCAGTCTCCTATTGCAGAGGACAGAAAGTGTAAGAAAGCATCCCAAGAACAAAGTCAGGATTAACCTATGATTTGTAAAGTAGTTTGGGATCTTCCTGGATTAAAAAACAATGTAAGTGCTTAATATTTCATCATTTTCTTTCTTGTTCTAGTTTAAATGCTGTGGCGGCTAGCAAATGTGACATCCATCTACAAGAAGGGCCGGAAGGTAGACCTGGGAAACTATAGGCCTGTCAGTTTGACCTCAGTGCCAGGGAAGCTCATGGAGCAGATTATCTTGAGTGTCATCATGTGGCACTTGCAGGGCAACCAGGCGATCAGGCCCAGTCAGCATGGGTTTATGAAAGGCAGGTCCTGCTTGACGAGCCTGATCTCCTATGACAAAGTGATGTGCTTAGTGGATGAGGGAAAGGCTGTGGATGTGGTCTACCTTGACTTTAGTAAGGCTTTGGACACCGTTTCCCACAACATTCTCCTCAAGAAACTGGCTCTTGGCTTGGGCTGGTGTACGCTTCGTTGGGTTTCAAACTGTCTGGATAGCTGGGCCCAAAGAGTTTTGGTGAATGGAGCTAAATCCAGTTGAAGGCTAGGACCAACATAACTGTAAAAACATAAGAAGCTTAAAAACTAAAACAAAACTAGGGAAATCGCTTTCTGATCCTGGAAGAGCCAGATCATGAAACTGGCTTTGCACTGTGTATCCCTTTTCCTGCCTGGACTCTTACGTGATGTCAGGGCAGGAGACCAGCAAAACGGATGGGAGACTTGGAAGCAAGCACCTCAAATTCCTTAATGCTCCAACTTTTGTTTACTTGCCACTACACTATAATTATGGAAATAAATGGAAATGTTTAATTTTGAATTTCACAACTTTCATTTAAACAATTCAAGATACATAAATAAGTGCTTTCTTTGTTGTTTTTAGAAATTCACTACTGACGTGAAGACAATATGCAAAGCTTCTGCCCACTTCAGTCTGAATCCCAGCAAACCTTCTAAATGTTGATAGGCACTGCTTCTTCTGTTGATACATAAATAGCACATGTGGTTCATTTCATGCCTATTCTCTTTTTGCTTTTGTTCTGTAATAGACCCAATAATGCAACATTTATTTCTTCACATTCGTGTAAACTGCATATTCATTGGATATGAGATGATCGATATTCCCTATGTAGTTATTTCTCAGCCTGTCCATCAACCTGGGACTGTCATATTCATCAACATTATGAAAGTCTTTCCTTTAAATGAACTGTACAGTTAAAGTGATTTAACTATCTTAAATGTGGTAATGAATTGTCAGAAAACATCAATTAGTAGAAAAGTGAGTAGTTAAATGGAAAGCTGAAAGTTATTGATAAATGAACTCTTCATGCTGAGAAATGAAAGCTAGTCAAAATACTGGAAACCAATTCTGAACAACTTCCATATTTAAATTTTCTCTTATATTTTGAGTAGATTTTCTTGCAGCCAGATCCTTAACTTATCTAGATAATAACAGACTGAGAGTGTAGCACTGCTGAGGTAGCAGATAGCATTTAATTCATGTGAAATTAGAAGAAATCAGTTAAGACTGCAATTTTACTGTATAATGTAACAACACTATAGTGTCATATACAGGAATGAGTATGACATTGCAAGTTTTATCAACAAAACCCATCATTTCTCTCACAGCAAACACCACTTAATTTTAAAGATGGTTAGAGCTATTTGGATAGTTCTTTCTCCTACCCCTTACCTTCACCTTGGAGTCAGATGCTCAACAGCACATACACTTTTCATACTGAGAAATAAAATGACAAGCTCTGAAGCTCCTTGCATAGATTCTGAAGTATCACAGAGAAACTTTAAAGCATCCCCAAGCACTTTTCAAATAAGCTGAGTACAACTTCTGAGCTTCAAGGAAAAGTACTCATATATATATATTCATGCCTCAGTCTGTCCGTTTCACACTTCAAAGGTGTCCAGGCTGGGTGATTTGAACTTCATATCTGCATTTAAAAATCCAGTTCAGGTGCTCAGAGTCACCCTTGATTTAGATCTGTAAATACAAATGTAGCTGAAAATCAGCTTAGCTGCATTTGACATATTGTTAAGAGCAGCTGTATCTGGCAAATGCAAGAAAGAGCGAGTTGATCCCATACTTGTATTGAATTATGCAACCTCAGCTGAGTTAAACTTTGACTGGCAGGGAGCAAAACTTATTGCTAATAAAATGCAATTAATTGCTTTTAGTTTTCTAGAGTCTAAATAAGGCAGATGGACAAGAAAGTGAGAGGGATAATCAACAGCTTCAGCCAATGACTTTGCAGGTGGCAGAAGAGATGAAAGGGAAAGTGGCAAGGAGCTGGCGTTACTGATCCAAACAGGAAAGCCTTCCTGCATTCATGGAAAGTTGCAGCAGGATTTCTGAGTAGGAAATTTGGCATAACTTACAAGATTTCAGAAATGAAAGAAAATATATCTTGAAAAATTAAAAAAGGGGGGAGGGGGAAGGAAATGATGGACAGAATATTATCAATCTTAAATAGGCTACACCTCAGAAAACTACTAAAAACCTGTAAAATTACTATATATGTACACTGTGTGTTTTTAACAGAAGTGAGAATGAAGAAGAAGAAAGCAAAAATCCAGTGGAAATAAGAGCCTATGAATTAAAATCCCATTGCTGTTAGTGTCTGGGAAAGTCAACTCCAGCATATATTTTAGTTATGAAGAAACAGATAACTTACCTCCTAACTCAAGGAGGAACAAGCAAGTAGTACAGCTGAAGGTCATGTACTGACCAGTTCATATCTCAGAATTATTACTAAACAACAGCTGTATGTAATAATTCTTTTATAGAGTTGCAGAAGATCTGTTCAAGTATGCTAACATTTCTGCATGAAATAATGGCACACTGTAGAATTCCAAACAATAATCATAAAAAGCTGATGTGATGATGCTGAATCTATGACCGTACATGGTAACAATGTCAGACAATTATTTGCAGTGACAGTTGAGTTCACAGATCTCCCACATCATTACTTTAATTGTTACTGTTCCCCGATTAGATCATGATGCAGCAAGCAATTAGGCATTTCATCAGAAAAGTGATAAAGCATGTTTGTATGACCTTGGTTTTATAATGATCTTTCACTGCACAGTTTAAGAAAAGGCCAGCAATTAGACACAGTCAGTTTGTTCATCATTAGGAAAGTATCAGATAAATGGTTGTTTAAGTCTCAAAAGTAAAATAGATCAAAAAGCATTGAAATTTGGGGAACATTAGAGTCATTTTACTGTCCATTAGGTCAGGAGAGAACACACCAATCAGGAAACCATTTTCAAGAACTGAAAATGTTATGGAGAAGTTACATTACCAACATTGCAATAAATATATGTACACAGGTATCTATAACCATAATTGTAAAGAAAATCTATTCACTGGAAAAAAAAAAAAAAAAAAAAAAACACCTCTGAAAAGACTTGGAAGTCAACTGTAAAATGTTTCTTGGAAATCACAAATGCTAGGGAGGTGAACCCAAATTTAAGACATTAAACAGAAGGAAGATGACAAATGCAGCTCAAACAATTAAAAATGCCACTAATGGCAATGTCCAATGGCAGGTGTTGACATGGTCCCAAAACAGAACAAGTAGGCAAGCCTGAGACATAGTACTTTAAACATCAGAGAAGACAGGCTAGTCAGCACAATTACATAGCCTACACAGAGCAGCATCACAGGAATAATTGGTTGAAAGTGGGCACACAGCTTAAACTACAGGAACCTATGTAAAAAGTAGCTACGTGGGAAATAAATAGACCGGCTCACTTTACATCCTGGTAGGGTAATCTGTTTCCTGTTGTTTGTGAGTGCTGGTAACCTGTACTTACGCTCCAAAGAGCCTGAAAGATGGAATAGTGGTGGAGACATGGCCATTTACAGCAAATGTTAAAAGCAGCGATGGAAAGGTGTTTGCTCAGAGGTTCATGCAATCACTTTGCAGAACAGTGACTGATGGGCTTAAATCTAAAATGGTGCAAGGTCTGCCTGCAGTTTTCCTGAAGGATGGATGCTCTAGCACATAGCTGAGTAGTTTATGCACAAAGGAGTCTTCATAGTTAGGGGAACTTTGTGATAATAGTGGTGAGTCATACCACTGAGGTGGATTTGCATTAGAGCAATTCTTTGCAGTCATTAAAGTGATGCTGCTCTGAGAGCTGAAACACAGTGAACAGCCTGCCTCCTTCCTGTTGAAAAACATTACTATCACATAGCAGCATGTGGAAAAGTAGTTGCAGTGAGTTTCATCAAAAATTATAGTAAACTAATTAAAGTCATTAAGTATATTCTAGGTTGATTAGTGATACAGATTTTAATCAGTCATGCAGACAAGGGCGGCAAGATATTTTCCATTGCATTCCCAACTTCTCAGCTCTTGGAAGTGATACGTCATTGGGAGCTGATGAGCACAGTACCTTTCATCTGTATTATGCTAGCAGGTCATCTCGATCACAGTTCCACCTAAAATATTCTAAAGAAATTCTGATTGGAAAGCAGCCAGAATTCACCCTTTCTAATCACCAAAAAACTCTCAGTGACTGAAGCTAATATAACTGATACCATCTACAAAAAATGCTTGCTTAATTTAATTTTTTAGACATTTTGAAGAAAATTGTATGGGGGGCTGCGGGTTGACTTTTTCTTTTTTACTATTCAGTGAAGCCTCTCAAAGCTCAGAGTAAGAATGGTGTTCCAGCTGAAAAGAGCCCTACTGTTTGCTTGCACTACTAAAAGAAGATAAAAATGTGGATGAATTTTTGTAAATGTGTTAAGAATACAAACAAATTGTGATGCTATTGAAACCAAAAATAAATTTGGTTCATCATTTGCCAGCTGTCGCTCAGGTTGACTCTTCTCTTTTCCTTGGAAATACATAAAGTAAAAGGAACTCAGAGTGAAAATACCTGAAGCAGTCCAACAACTATTCCAAATACTTAACTTGAGTATATCCACAAGATGATGCTAGCAGAAATGGGGCAGGTTTTGGAGGGGTTACAGACAAGTAAAGTAACAGAAAAAGGGCTTGCACAGCATTAGGATAGTGACAAAAGTAATCCACATCTTCCCATTTTAAGTCCCGATCTTCCAGTGTTTGTTGCATGGGAAATCTTTGTCTCATTTTCTTAGTTCCTTTATTCCATTTAGATTAGTGCAAACATGGTCTGGAAAGCTTTAGAAAACAAAAGTAATGAAAAACTAAGGAACTGGCTGTCATTTATCCTATCTTTCTTAAAGTCAGTTCTCATGACCACTGGCTATAGCTGGAGTTACATTCTGCTCCTATATGTTAGAGAAGTAAATAAATACTTGATAGTCTGAGATGTATTTATCTTCACAGTGCTTATGTACATTTTGTTATTTCAGTTTGAGAGATGAGGCAGAAAAGCTTACCTGTTGCAGAGGGCCCTGCTGGAAGTATTTGACAAGAGCAGGAAACTGGCCCAGCCCTCTCCCCCCAGGCTGCAGTTTCCAGGGGATCAGACCTCCTTGAAAACTGGGAGGCAGTAAGCCTGGGATAGTGGAGGTGAGCAGAAGGCTTTAGATTAGGGCTCCAACAGTCCAAGTGCAATGTGCTCTACACACAAACATAAGCGAACACTGATTTTTCCAACTGGGCTCTGTTCCTCACCTGACATGATGTGAGGAAATGCCATGGCAGCACACTGAGTAGGATTGCTTGCGCAGTGCAGTACATGATCTAGTGCTTTGGCAAGGTTCTAAGAGACTGCCAGAGAGGAGACAAAGGGGTCATGAAAGGATTTACAAACTGCTGCCTCTCCATGCAGTTTCTACGTGTCACTCCCTTAGTTCCATAAAGTGTTACAAAGATTAGCCATATGTCAAACTATAATATGGCTCTTAAAGACAGAGCATACTGTTCTTTGCTTTGGTGTCTTAAATTTAGAACACCTTACCTGGGCAGCAATGCTCCTGCCTCACAGCTCCGAGGTCACACATTTTGTATTATGTAGTAGAAACAGGGGAGATAAGGTACACGGTAAAAGCACATCACCTGCCTGACTGTTCAGTTGTAGGTACTGCTGGTAGAGTATCCTGGAACCATCTAAGATACTTGAATACATTAGGCAACTACACACCATGTATTTCCTATGCTGTGTGATAGCTAAGCAAGCTAATTATATTATTGAGTATATAAAGATGGAGATGCTAATTATAAGAGATGCTAATTAGTGAGTTGTTATCTCACTAGTAGTGGTGAGAATGCTGGAGGGAAACATCAGCTTCACTTGTGCCCGTAGCAGAAAACACTGCAATGGCAGATGCAAAGGCATTCAGAAAAAAGCTGCAGAGCTTGTTTGACTTAGGAAAGTCTGATAAACTGTGAGAAGTTTAAGAAGCTCAAGGATAAAAGAACATTAAAAAGCAATTTGATCCCAGTCTCTAAATTCTATGTGAGGAGATTTCAGATAATGGAGGGCTGTAGCAAACAAAGAAAAGAAAAAAACAACAATACCTGGTACATCAATTTATACATGTACAAATCTAGACTGGCAATAAAGAGCAGGATTAACCTCCATCAATTTAGCCATCTGAAATTCGGGCATCTACTCCAAGCAAGTTATTTAGGCCTCCTCACTAACACACTGAGAGAGGTGTTTCCAGAGGGCTATTCAAACCACCTCTGTTAGGATGGATTGAATCACTTGGATGCCTCGCTCTCTTGGTTTTGTTGTTGGTCAGTATGTTGAAGATGACCTTATACACATCACTGACATTGAACCAGCTGAAGTTTGCATGTGTGTGTGTTCATTGCACTGAAGTTTTTTTTCAAGGTTGGTCATAGTCCAAGGAAATGTCTTGAGATGCACCAGAATACTCTTTATGTGTCATTGTAAAGCTAGGCATGATGGCTTCTGGAATATAAGCAAGAACCACAGGCTGGGAATGTAGGACTGCACAGGAGGCTAAGCAGAGGACCCTAAGCTGAACTGTTCTTTGAAATCTGGGTTAGCTGGGGAATATGTGAGGCTGGGTTCCCAGAAGACTCGTACCAACATCAGTTTTTCTAGCATTGCATTTTCATCAGACTTACAGAGTAGTCAGAAAACAGGGGGCCACAGCTGCACATCAAAATCACACAGTGCTTTTTCCAATGGTTCCCTCCACTATTTGGGAACATGAGGGACAAACATGGCCTTCCTTCTCTCCACCTCTTCCAATAAATGCTTGATAATGCAGCTGCGGCATAATAGCTGCTGATGCCAGTGGGACTATGTGGTGGTTGCATAATCAAACCAAAGAATGGAAATCTCTGGGCAAATTCTCATCTCACCTGCGAAATCCTCATCTCTACTGCTCTGTGGGAACAGAAAGCTGATGGTTATAGGAGGGCTGAGAAGGTGAGGATTATTTTAGTGTGTAGCTGGCTTCTGATTTTTTATTTACAAGTGTTGTAAGATTGTAGTGGACACAAGAACATTGACACAGCACATCAGGATTCTCTGTTGCAGTGTGTGCATGTGATACTTGTTGAATTATTCATTGTGAATTATTACTTTCTTTCCGCCTCTAATATTAGAGTGCACAGCTGAAAACCACAGTCATCACTGGTCAACTGCAAAACACATAAATATCTGTCATGAAGAAATGAGCATGCATTGGATCCACAATACAAACGTGCATCCACAAACAAGTGAATAAATAATGAATAATATGGAACTAACAGAGAATAACCACCAGCTGGCCTTAATAAATGCTCAAAACAAAAATCTCCATGATTCATAAATTATCATTCAAACCAAATGATACCAAGCAGAATACCTCCTCCAGATGACGCCAAGCACACACTGTTCTTTTTTCTCTGCACTCAAGAAATGCTCTTCAGTAGGGCTCACACACTGCCACTAACCCAGAGAAGGGCGACGAAGCTGGTGAGGGGCCTGGAGAACAAGTCCTACGAGGAGCGGCTGAGGGAGCTGGGCTTGTTCAGCCTGGAGAAGAGGAGGCTCAGGGGCGACCTTATCGCTCTTTATAGGTACCTCAAGGGAGGCTGTAGCGAGGTAGGGGTTGGTCTGTTCTCCCACGTGCCTGGTGACAGGACGAGGGGGAATGGGCTAAAGTTGCGCCAGGGGAGTTTTAGGTTAGATGTTAGGAAGAACTTCTTTACTGAAAGGGTTGTTAGACACTGGAACAGGCTGCCCAGGGAAGTGGTGGAGTCACCATCCCTGGAAGTCTTTAAAAGACGTTTAGATGTAGAGCTTAGGGATATGGTTTAGTGGGGACTGTTAGCATTAGGTCAGAGGTTGGACTCGATGATCTTGAGGTCTCTTCCAACCTAGAAATTCTGTGATTCTGTGATTCTGTAACCCATGCACAAGGCGCCTGTTGCAGCTAAAGGAAACTTTGCAGCCCAGTGTCTAGATGCAGCCCTGGGATGATACAAAAACAATAAACCAGTCACAGTTCACTGTGATACAAAAATAATAAACCAGTCACAGTTCACTGAAGCTGAAGCGTGTTTCTTTGTGAAGCTGGCAGTACCTCTCAGGTAACCAGAAAAGAGAAATTGCTTTCTTCCCTCCTTCACTCTGCTAAAATTAGCCAGGGTCCTTGGCTTCTTCTCCTTCCAAACCTCCACTTCTCCCATGACTTTTTATGTAGGAAGAGACATTCTGCACAGAGCTCTCTAACGTTCCTTCCAGCATGTGGTACTGCTCAGGTGTGGGCCTTGCAGGTGTTACATCTCTGCTCCTAACTACAAATAAAGTTAAAAATTATTTATTGCTTGGGTCATTATGTGCAGAGAAATATGAACTTCAACAGGAGACCAAACACATAACCATGTTACACTGCAAAAGCTTTGCTTTTTTTTTTTTTTTTAATTGTTCCCACAATTGTTCCATTAATGTTAAAAAGCTGTTCTGTGTTCTTAGTTTGAAGCGTCTTCAGACATTTATTAAAACAAAATAGTTTTAGGTTTCATACTGCTGGAAAAGCCACACAAATGGCTGAAGAAAAGAAAAATCCTACAGAAAAAGAACAGTTACAGGCAACATGATGACACCATATTTCATCCTACATTGAAATCCATCTCTCAACACAGAAATTACTATGTATTTTTTCTTGAGCTCTGAATCAGAAAGCTAGCCTTCTTGGTACTGAAAAGTGAAAGCAGAAAACAAGGCTTTTGGGTAAAAGAAATAACTATTTCAAGAAATACAAATTTTCCATATGCCATTAATAAGCCTTTTTTTCAAGAAATGAAAGAATATCCTGCATGGTGCTGAGAGAATTTAAAAATCTGATTTAACTGAGAGTAAATGTAAGACCCTGGGTTAAACCACAGGTTTGGGGTTCAATTCAAATTCAAGTGCAGAAATAGACTTTTCCCCCTAAATTGACTATTCGGCAGCTGGAACAAGTTCAGCCTCTGGAAGGAAGTAGCATAGGTGTATTGTTTCAGCTCTGCTGGAGGAAGAAGCAGCTATTCTAGAAGGCCTTTAATTTAGAGGAGAGAGAAAGAAAGAAAAAAAAAAAAAAAGAAAGAAAGGAAAGGGGAAAGGGAAAGGGAAGAGGAAAGGGAAGGGAAAGGGGGAGGGGGAGGGGGAGGGGAAGGGGAAGGGGAAGGGGAAGGGGAAGGGGGAGGGGAAGAGGGAAGGAGAGGAATGAAGGGGAAGGAGAAGGGGAAGGGCAAGGGCAAGGGCAAGGGCAAGAGGGAGGGGGAAGGAGAGGAATGTAGGTGGTGTTATCCTCTGTTGGCCTTCAGGACATGCTAGGCGGCAATTTTAAAAGGAGAGATTTGCCTGATGCCAAGGTGGCAAAGAGCACTGAGGCAAAAAGAGCTGTAATATAAGGAGCAGGCTATTCACCTGACAAAGGTTAGATCACTTTGGTATAACTCAGTCCATCTTTCTTGAATTTTAGAAAAAAAATAAGCTACAGTTTCTATCTTGCCTGTGTACAGTTATGTGTAGAATCTGGTAGAGTACATGTATATACAGAAACCGAGGGCCCAACAAATATGAATTATAAATAATAGGTAAAAATATAACGTGATACACAGCTGTATATACAAATACATGCGTGCACTTGCACCCCTATGCACATACCTACACACTTCCACATGGCCACATTTTTCCTTCACATGGTATGTTTTCTGCACAGCTCAATTTACTTCAAGTTGAAAACCATACACTTGTATGTATTTTAAAGCTAGCATTTGGCTTCAGCTCTAAGTGGCAAAGACCAATTATAACACTTAGTATTGACCATCCACCTGAGTAAAGATACACTGAGTATAGCCTTCAAAAACGTCTTTTTAAATTTTGTCCTTCATTTATAAATAAATTATTGGCCACTGTGTGGCAAAAGAATTACAGAAAAGAAAAAAAAAGTTACTATACTTAATGAAATAACACACTCCATAACTGCTCATCTTTCTAAATCAAACACTAATGTCATAAGCAAGTTTGTTTTGTTTTTTTCTTCTGTGACCTTTTTGTTTTTAAAGTATCCATCATATTGTTCTGGGGTATGTTAAGAGGTTGTACAAGCAGAGAATGGCTGTGTAGTAGCAAGCAACATCATATATCACATGGCGAGTTCTACTGTCTGCTTTTTCAACCTGGCTTTGCATTTACAGCAAGTAGTATCTTATAAATAATGTGGATCTGTAAATTCAAATTGTCAGCCAGCAAGGAAGGAGCCTTTTCCTCATATCATGCACTTGAATTTTACATAGAAGGGCATGCTCTTGTAAAGACTCTTGTACTTTTAATTGTGCTCTTGGAGTTTAGATGTATGGGTTGACACTGCTGTGAGCTCAGCAAATGTGAAGAATACTTGAATATCTTAGGTACATCAGAGTCCCTTTGTGGAAACAGATCTTGAAAGCCTGTAACATCAGCTTCTGGGAAACTGGGATGAGCTGAAATTGGAGACATTCAGATAATCAGTCCTTACCATTAATGTAGAAATATTCAAAGGTTTACAGATTTTTTATTTTTAAAGGTTTGACAGCAATATCAAGAGCATTGGCTGGAAAACCACACACACACACACACACAAAATACATGTTGATCCCTGCCCCAAAGAATGCCCATCTATTGCCCCATCCACAGGAGCATGCAGGACTGCAGCATGACTGTCACCAGGCTGCTCGTCACAAGCCTCAGGGCTACACTTGAACCACTGGAAGTTCAAGAGGGAGGGGGAAAAATGTTTGGGGCCGCACATACACATCTGGTGTAAGAAGCTGCTTTTCTTTACCAGGTGCAGCTATACGTGAGGAAATAGCTGCATGGCCTGGTTTTTCCATCAAAATCTTTTAGTATGTTGTAGCTCTTAAACACATGCATCAGATCTGCTTGTGAATAAACCTGAGGCAAAAACGTTTCTAACAAGAACATGGAGACTACAGAACAGCTTCCATTTAGTAATACTGGATTGTAAATAGCACAGTTGGGTATATTTACTTAGAAAAATCTATATTTGCCTGTAAGAATAAGAGATTGAACATGATGGTAACAGAAATCCACCCTGGCATTATAAATTTTTATAATTCAGTTTTCAGCAGAGTGGGGCTTCTAATGCCCTAGGCTAGACATCCTGCTTCTGGATACCTGCACCTGAACTAATCACCCAGCAACTTACTGTAGAGCTGGTGCGGACAAAGGGAATCTCCACAGCACCATTTGCCCAACTTGATGCCCTTCACAGGAGGAGAACTGCTCTGCAGAGGTGCCTGTTGATTTCCAATAACAGTAAAGGGGCCCAAGGTGACTCCCTTGAAATGAAGGCATCTAGCCATTTTCTGAAGCAGTATGCCCACCCCGGAGCTCAAAGAAGCAGGAAAAAAAAAAAAAAAAAAAAAAAGAAAAAGAAAAAAAAAAAAGGAAGAAGAAGGTTCATTATATGATACCCTTACTGAGTTTATCATCAGAATTCCTAGAAGTCTTAAAAAAAATTGACAGTAGTTCAAACTATGTATAATAAAACCAGTTTTTCTTATGAATCATGAAAATTAATCGGCTTTCAAGTGTATCAGTAACTTAACAGCTGCCACACAATAGCCTGCAGGAAAATTTGGCAGCAATCAGCCAGATGAATTTCAACCTCAATTCACGCAGCTGATTCGGACACTATGGGGAAGACCTGAGTGTTTCATAGATGTCTGGCAAATCAGGAAGTCCAGCCCACTTTCAGTTTTACTTATAGTTGGCTAGCCACTCTTTTAAGATGGTTTGGGAGTCCCAGGGTGTTTTGACCATTTATTTTAAATAACCTTAGCAGAAAGAAGAAAACATTTTAAGTTACTAAAAAATCAGCCTCAGTGAGGGAAGACACATACAGCTTTTCAGTGATCATCTTTCAATTTATGTCCTCAAACCTTAATCTGTTTTTCTGTTCAACACATAAATCAGAAGTTTGAATGTTTCATATTTCCTTTAAAAATACTCAGCATTTCTCCAAGAGAACCAGATGGTTTCAGTCTCAAGAACTGTGTTCAGGAGTATCTGTCATTTCAGGAGCTATCAAATGAAAAACATTGCTACTAATTGAAAAATACTTGCCTTTAGAAGTGTAGGATTACTTCAGAGCCATTACACACAATTAATTATTTATGTTAGCCACCCTATTGATTTCAGTAGTGCACTGTGCTTTGTGAGAATTGTAAAATATGGCTTTCAGTAAAATATAGAGAAGATTGTATCCTGTGTGGTTTCACTCCTCTCCCACCCAACCCAGCTGATGGGACAAAAGATGTATTTATTTTGTACAATTACAGATAACACAGAACCTCTGCAGGAAACCCATCTTCTCCTTTAGTTTTGGTGTGTTAGCCAGGCACCACATTAATAACAGAAGCAAAGCCAGCTGCTGTTCCAGCACCTGCCATGCTGGGGGAGGCAGCAGGGGAGGCAGGTCTCTGCCCCTGCAGCTCCAGCTGTGCCCCAAAAGCCTCATCTCTGTCCAAAGCAGATCCCAAGCACCACATACCAAGGATACCAAGGAAGCAGCCAGGTTGTCTGCAGCCCCACTTCTCCCCTGACCCCAAGGCCTTTCCTCCACAGGGCAGGAGCACAGCCAAGGCTTGGCTGGCATGGTTGGCTGTCCACCCTTCTCCCATGCAAGGGCCCAAGCCCCAGGAGCACATCTTCCCTAAAATGCCTTTAAAGGCAAGGAACAGCTCCCAGCAGTGATGTGAAAGGAAGTATATTTTGTAGCCCCCAACCTTTAAAGGACTTGTAAACTCTCAATGTAGGCTAAAACAGGCAAGATTCTTAAGAAGTGGAAAGAGCAATTTATAATCCAGGTTTACCAACACGCATAACCTAAATTACTAAAAAGGAAATTTCTTTAAAATTGCACTTTCATAACTCATGCACTTGAATTTTTTGAGTAACCTTTTCTCAAGTATTGTAAATGGTCATTGCTGCTCTTGAATGTATTGTTACAATGCTCCAGTCTCTAAGACAGCTGACACAGCATTCACTTTTACAACATCTTAAGCCTATATATGAGAATTACCTTACATAATACAGACAGGCAATTCTGCCCTGAAAGTGCATAGCTAACTTATATGTAAAATAAAGATATTTAAAGCCAACTAACAAGTACATTCTAAACATTCCTCCTGCTTGATCAGTTTAATTTATGAAAATAACTGTTAAGTGATTATCTTATTTAATGTTTCCCATAGCTACAGGTAATGAAAAACTCCAAGCTCTAACACTTTCCTGAGTAGAAACTGAGAATTTCCTGTAGCTATATTTAAATATATATATATACATACATAAAGTATCATCAATTCAGCTCAATATATTTTCTCTTCCCAGTACTCAGCAAAAAAGTCTTGAATTTTAAGCCACCGTCTCTTAGGAAATATTCTGTGCAAATATAATAAAATAAAATTTCATGAGACCAGTATTCCCAGGATATAAAAGCATACTGTTCTTAAATACTCTAAATAAATTGGTGAATTTATGTTAGATACAAAAAGAAATCTTGTTACCAGTCTCCTTGATTTGAGTTTTTACATACTGATATTCTACAGTTCCTTTGTACTAATCCTCCTTATTTTATCTGTGGAGCCTCTGAAAACAACATCATTATTTCTTAAATCCTGCCTATGACAACATTGTGGCACTTGAAAATCAGATTGACCCAATGGCTGGATCTGCTTTCAAAAGGTAGATACTCTACCACCACCACCTTGTCCCCACAGAAGAATATCACAGGCACATACATGTATATGCTTTCCACACAACATCAAATTCTGCTTCTTTATGTGCTGTCTCTCACTTCTTTTGCACGTTAGAGAAGATCCAGTTCTGATTGCAGGTGCTGAGTACCTTTCAGTGTCTGTGTCCATCTGCTTTTCCAGCTGTTTCCTCTGTCCTTACAGGGACCAGTGTGTATACTCAAATTCACACACAGGATTGTGCAAAACCAGCATTTCCCATGAGCGGCGCCTAGCACTTGGGGTAGTGCTTCAACAGATTTCAGCCAACACCTCATCAGCTCCTTACTCTCACATCTCAACCAAACTTCTGCCCTGCAATTCGATTTCAGAGCATAGGGTTGTGCTGGGTAAATTTCTGAAATCAGGTGGGTTTATGTTTGGGACAAGGCCATAGGGAGCACCAGACTGGGAAAAAACTCCAGTGTCCAGGATCAACAGAAGAATATGCGCCTTGAGCAAAAGTGGTGGACAGCCTCAATGTTCAATGACTGGTTCAGAAGAGGGACTTGAGGGGCAAAGGAGCCTCAGAGCTGCTGCTGGTGAAGGATTCCTGCCATCTCTATTATCAGGTCATGAAACAGTTTAACCAATTACTGATCTATCCATTTATTATCATGGCTTATATTTTAGGGATGAATGGCTTCAACTGACGGTGAAAATTTTGCCTTTTCGTTGACTATTTCCATGGTAGCTCCAGATCAAAGTCACCAAAATGAATTCCAGCACAGGGAAAAGATGGCTATCAGTGATTTGCTTAGGTGTGCATAGTTTGCACTTTCATATTACAGCATGAAGTTATCAAAATGTGAAATGAGAATTTGTGTATGCATTTTAAGTTGATGCACAGCAGTGTTTCTCTTCACACGAGCACTTCAATTCAAATACTGCTCAGTGCTGATTATCATATTCCATTGTATTAGTTGAAAAGTATTTCATAAAGATTGTTAGGTTAGCAGCTCAGTCTCTCAGAAAATGGCACAAAATGAAGGTTTGCTGCTGTATCTCAGGTCACCATCCCTTTTGTCTCTACACTTTGGTGATGGAAACACCCCATTCAAGAGAAACTCAAGGTACTTCCTCAGATTTAAAGTCAATTTCCTTTGCACCTTAATCCCAAACATATTATTTGCCTTCCCCACATGTAGATTTAATGCTAATTATTGGCAAATAAATAATTGCTTGACATGTATAGATATTTTTCTAGCTGAGGTTTGAACGATTCCTTGCACTCTCAATTCTTTGAGACCAATATTTTCCAAAAAAATTGCACCTAAACTGTCACTTGCTTCCATTCTTCTATCTTTTTCCCTTATAAAGACCATTACCTCTGATGAATTTTTAAAATAAATTATATGTTGTGGTCTCAAAAGGTGCAATTTGAACTCAAAATGACCTGGGAGGTAAGTAAAGAGAAATGGTATGAAAGCAGTCATACAAGAAATAAATTTGCAGCTTCTGGTAGTACTCTGACCCAAAACACAAGGAGAAGAAGTCTTCCTTTCCTACCTCTGAATGAAGTAAGAAAAAAAAAAAAAAAAAAAGTGTAGTTTTAAATAGTCTTTGCCAAACAATTCCAGTTTACAATTCCAGTTTGAACCTCTGTGAAGAGGATTCTGAAAAATAAGCTAAGCAACAGAAGAATTGGGCATAATTGGCTGCAGGACAGGTACCGGAGCAGTCTAGAGTAAAGTGCTACAGAGTATGGTGGCAGAGTCCCTCAAGTAGAACAAGACACTGACCATAAATGAGCTCTCCGCATGGACTCTTTTTACCATCTCCTGCGTCAGACACTGGACAATTCAGGGCTGAGAAATAAGCCCAGCATCATGCCCCATGATTGAAGTAAGCACAGGCCTATTTCCCCACCTACCTGCTTACCTGGTAGAAGGGAGGAGACGAGATTGTCAGAGGTGACATGCAGCCCCATTTCCAGTGAGTGATACATGTAGGTACGGCCTATTCCACCTGCACTCTTGAGTTAGTCCCATTCATGCCCTCTGTCTGACTTGTTCATTATCAAGTACTGCACTGTATTGATGTTAGGGCACTGCAGCATGAGTAAATAAATACACACAGCTGCACAAACAATCGAAAGGATTTATTTTTTCCCCCACCAGCAAAGAAACATTATGAGCAGAAAGCCTCTATCATATGATCATGATTTATGAGCTATTGTGATTTCCTGACCACTTTGATGCTATGCCTCAGAACTGTGGCACACAAGCTGGAGATCACATTTCTCCATTGGTGCTTAATTCAGAGCATGTAATAATATTTCTAGTTGCCATTCACACATGCATTGAGTAACCAATAGGCCACCAGCTTAATACATTTGGTAGCTGCCCACAAATAGGACCACCCCCCCCAAAATACTCCTGCAGAATATGAGCAAAATTCAATATATCCATTAGTCCCATGCCTGTCCTGGGCATAAGACCCTTGGTGTTAACAACTGATAGAAATGTCTCAGGCATTTCTGACTACCTAGAAAAGGGGTCTCTCAGTTGGCCCCATTTATGTGTCCCCCCACCTGCCAAGAACACACCTATCAGAACAGAAACTCCTGGGTTTGTTCTTCACATACCCTGATATTTCTGCCTCCTTTTCTTAGGTCTGCAGCTAAGGAATAAGCTTAAATCTGATCAATCTGACATGCACTACACATTCATTCAGTTTAATCCCTAACACCTTCCTGAGGTATTTGCTTTCAAACACATTTAGACATTTCTCTCCACCTTTGCAGAATTGTCAGCTAAAGTGGAAATTAAATGAGTTGAAAATTCAGAGTCTGCTTATCAGATTGAAAATTTCCAGAGCCTGTTTTTTGTTTAAACTCTTAAGCACCAGACATCTATCTTCCCCGAGCCAATGAATATATTAGAAACATTAGCAATGGCTACCAGTGACGATGGTAATTTTACATGACGATTGCAACAAAACTGATTTGCCACCAGTTAAGGCAGTCCTTTCATCTGACCTCCTGCATGTGTCATGACCCATTTCACTAGAACAGAGGGGAAATTGTGTGGCACCAGAGGAGAACGATCACTCAGCCTAGGGGCCATGCTGCTGCTTCTTTTTGGCAAGATAGCAACATCCCATGCCACTGCTTAGTGTTGAAATGTTCATAATCAATTCAAAAGAACAAGATTTGCAACCTCTTCAAGTTACTGAGCCAAACTGAAGCAAATTTTAGTTGTGTCTGAAGTGTTTCCCTTGCATTGGAAAAACCTGAATCATTCAGCTATTCTGATGTTCTCCCAATGAAAGAAAAGATTTCTCAGAGAAGAGAAGAGAAGAGAAGAGAAGAGAAGAGAAGAGAAGAGAAGAGAAGAGAAGAGAAGAGAAGAGAAGAGAAGAGAAGAGAAGAGAAGAGAAGAGAAGAGAAGAGAAGAGAAGAGAAGAGAAGAGAAGAGAAGAGAAGAGAAGAGAAGAGAAGAGAGAAAAAAGAAAAGAAAAGAAAAGAAAAGAAAAGAAAAGAAAAGAAAAGAAAAGAAAAGAAAAGAAAAGAAAAGAAAAGAAAAGAAAAGAAAAGAAAAGAAAAGAAAAGAAAAGAAAAGAAAAGAAAAGAAAAGAAAAGAAAAGAAAAAAGAAAAGAAAAGAAAAGAAAAGAAAAGAAAAGAAAAGAAAAGAAAAGAAAAGAAAAGAAAAGAAAAGAAAAGAAAAGAAAAGAAAAGAAAAGAAAAGAAAAGAAAAGAAAAGAAAAGAAAAGAAAAGAAAAGAAAAGATCTAAAGACTAAAACTTTCTGCTTTCTTTCACACAAACTAGATGGACAAATTAAGATCATACAGGCAGCGTACATTCCTGTATTTCATAGTTTTTACGATTTAGTAACCTGAGCAGTCTTTCAGCATACATTTTAGATACAATCTTAAATGCTATATATAATACTACTATTGCACTGTACAGATGCCAAGCTATGCAAATTATTTCCCTGCTCTTTGTCTGCCTCCACAGAGGCAGAGGTATTAGATTATGTTCTATTTCTTTCTGGTTGCAATATATTTAGACAACTGAATGGCTTTTCATTTGGTACTTGTCCTGCAATTCATTTCTCGCATCCTTTCCTTTCAAACTCATGAACTTGTGAGGCTTTTTTTTTTTTTTTTTTTAAATCTAGTGCATTGTGCATTGTCCTCCCTTGTCCTTCCATGTATGAGAAAGGAGGACTTTTCCTATTGCCTATAGTAATCAGTGTGTCTGCCATGGGCTACTTGCTGCAGAAAGCTGCCTGTTAGGCTGGTAGCTAGGCTCTTCCTGTGACAAGAGAGAGCAAAAGCCTTTCTTCCACTCCCAGTATGAACAGAGTTGAAGGCATTGCAGACTCTCAGCAGTCATAGATTAGGGTTGGTCTGTTAGATCAGCGTAATACAATTTTATACCAGAGAGAGTATCTGGACATTTTCAGAGACCACTTACTTTGTTATCTCAGGTCTGAAGGGGCTTTGGTGATTGATAGCGCTTTTATGTGAACATTAACTTAGCAAGATTCCCTGGAACTGTGAGTGTGGCAACAGTTTACTTCATTTGTCAGAAAATGATTAAAGTTCCTGAAAAAAAAAAAAAAATGTCTGCAGAGGCTCTGAATCATTCTTTTGTTATTAATGGATGTCATTTTTTTTTCAGTGGAACTAAGGCACCTAGCAGTCATTGATGTGATAAAAGAGGCAATCTTTAGTTAGCTACTTCCTCGCCAGACAATGAAAATCGATGCAGTCTGAGGTGCCACATTGGTGGTAACCCTTGCCATTGAGTAGGAGCAAGCTGAGCCATCTCCATCTTGATATGTAAAAGAGCACTCTCTTGATATATAAAAGTCCAGAAGTGACCAAAAGTGACAAAAGTTTCTGTACTCTGGCTGACCACATGTGGAAATCAGCATTTCTTTTTCTTAGGAAATGCAAGTATTTTCAATGATCCACTGTTGCAGAGCAAACAATCTAAAGCAGAATCTCCCAGTTTTACTGATCCATCATCAGTCAATCTGTTGTTCACCATCCATGCTTACTCCTCACTATAAGAAGTGGATCATGCTGAGAGGAAGGAGAACACCTGCAGAAAGCAGGCTCTGTTGGGTCATTTTTTTATTCAACAGCTTGTCATCCATTTAGTGAGCACTGCTTGGCAGCTTTTACCTGGCACCTGTGCTGCCAAGGTTTGGTTTCAGCCCGAAGCAACTGATTTGGCACCAGCCTTAGACAAGAGCTGAGAGAATAGAGGGTGAATACTTTGAGAAAGGAAAAAGGGAAAGGGAAAGGGAAAGGGAAAGGGAAAGGGAAAGGGAAAGGGAAAGGGAAAGGGAAAGGGAAAGGGAAAGGGAAAGGGAAAGGGAAAGGGAAAGGGAAAGGGAAAGGGGGAACAAAGAGGAAATGGTACGGGGAGGGGAGGGGAGGGGAGGGGAGGGGAGGGGAGGGGAGGGGAGGGGAGGGGAGGGGAGGGGAGGGGAGGGGAGGGGAGGGGAGGGGAGGGGAGGGGAGGGGAGGGGAGGGGAGGGGAGGGGAGGGGAGGGGAGGGGAGGGGAGGGGAGGGGAGGGGAGGGGAGGGGAGGAAGGAAAGAGAAATGAATTTAAGTTAAGTAGACTGCAGATTTGTAAAACACTTCATCTGAGCTAGAGCACATACAGCACTCTACAGAAGAGTGAAAAGAAACAACTGAAGGTGCTGCAAAGAACATGTGTGTCTCCAAGCCATGACATGCTATTGCTCTTCTGTTTCCCCTCTCTCAAGGTTTTTTTGTTTTTGTTTGTTTGGTTTGGTTTTGTTTTGTTTGGTTTTGTTGTTGTTATTTAATTACATATAGCAAGGTATCAGGAGGTTCTCTTCTAGATACAAACAAACTTCTGTTAAACTTCTGTCTGCAGACCTTACAAGAGGCACATCTGCATGTTTCTTCAGTGCCCATTTCTACCAAGGTCAAAAAAGGACAGTGAAAGAACAAAATCCAAAGTAATTTTGCCGTATTTTTGAGGCAAACAAGGCTGACTAGGATATTTAATTATTAGAAAGCAATTATCAATAAAACCTTGACATAAGTTTGCTTTGAGTGTTGGATAAAGGTTTAGATCCTCAGCATTATCTAGAGGGAGGACTGCGTATTTCTGCAGCAGTTCTTCCTGACAAGCAGGACTGCAAGGAAGACCTGAACCTGGACAAAGGCAGCATACTTCAGCTGCATCAGAGGCAGTTGCCCGGTGGACTTGCACATCCCAGCAAGCCCACCCCTGCCATTTCAGTGGTGTGACACTGAGGCAAAGGTTAGAGATCGAGCCTCATGTACTCAACAGGTTTGATGGGAAACGCTAGATAACCTCAGACATGCTGATTCCCACAGATACCCTGGTGTTTGAACCAGGTGTTTCTTTATATTTTATACATTAGAGAAATGCAATATGTATAATGTAGTGCACAGACTTATAATGTAGTGCACAGACTTGGGAATACCCAACATATAAAGAACACTGTTTGGAAAAGTTAATTAAATGTCGCTGCTACTAGGATACCAAATTGTGCCTCCAGCAGCTTGTGTTTATACCGCTATGCTTTCCTACTCCAGGAAACAGATGGATGACTTTAATTTATTATTATGATTAATAATAATGGTCTACCTCAAAAACAAAAGGATCAACATAGCCAGGTACACACGCCCTCTCTGCACAAGGTGAAGATGGGCAGATTTAACACATTTGTTATGTTCCAGGCGAGTTGCAATAAATAAATAAATAAATAAATAAATAAATAAATAAACCACTTCTATGAGGAAAGCACATGAATATAATTACTCATTTACATACATGCAAACAGAAATGCATTTTCTCATCACGTGAAAGGAATCAGGGTTAGAGTAAGCAGTCTGTGTTTGGTCCAATGCACACCTTAGTAACCAGTACAACAGGAACACTCCATGACATTTGATAAAGGCTTTACCATATGGCCATGAGAATACACTTTACTCAGGAAAACCAGCCCAGTGAGACTGTATAAGCAAATAAAATTTGCTTCAAAGTACATTTCTGATTGCAGAAGGAAGCCCTCTGCACTCTGCACTTTCAAAATAGACTTCATGCAGTAGGAATGAAGAGTTTAGCAGTTGTTTGTATTTCCTCTTTTACCTTTTCAGGCAAATATTTGATCATTTTATCTCACAGGTAGCAGACAGCTCAGCAACATGGAACAGTATGCTGGTATACGCACAGAAAAAGGTATTTGGAATAAAATCTGATTTTTATCTCTGTCTCAGATTCCAGCCATATCTGTAGACTTGATTGTTATCCACATCTCTGTGGGCCAAGGGTGCTCAGTAGCCTACACCTGAGCCCTGCTCAGATGAGCACATGCAACTTGCACACCTAATATGTGGTTGATGTCCAGGACCAGGACCAATTTATAATGAATAAGGAGAAACAGGGTTAACCTCCCACTCTGACTGTAAAAACAAAACAAAACAAAAAACAAAGAAGGGGGATGCAACCTCCATAGCACATAAGCTCACACTAGGCTAAATAAAGCTAATGAAGGAAGGTAAAGGCCTCCCAACACCTCTTCTTTCTTTCTCACCTGTTTTCTTCACAGATCAAATCCACATCTGAGAAAACAACACATTTATCTTTAGAGAAAATGCTTTGATGTTGAATGCTTATGAAACATTACAGGAACATGTGTGTTTTATGTCTTCCAGAAAAATACATTGATGTGCCTCAAGATGGGAGAGGTAAGATCAGACTCCACGGAGCAGCTTTCAAGAAAACCAGTCAAATGACAAAGACTTTAAAATGGTTGATAAGCAACAGAGAGAGAAAAACTACAGCATGGAGATTGATCAAGTCACCTGAAAAGAAACACCTTTCAGACAACTTCTATAGGCAAATGATAAGAAAGAGTTTCCAGAAGAAAGTAGTCAGTAAGCAATATTTTAATTTTTGACTGATAATGTTGTCTTTCAAAGGAATCATCATGTTTTAGAAAATGCTCAGTAGGAAGAAAATTAAGTTGCTCTGGCAAATCCACACAAAGGTGGAAAAAGATCATAAGACAAACCTTTGGTAGATAACTTTTCTTTGCCTCCCCATCCATCTATTGCCATTTGAGCCTAATCTAAGTGTCAGAATACTGAATGTGACTTTTTGCAAAGTTCTCTGGTGAATATTTTGTCACAATGGGGTAGATGCTGGCAATCCCCATCACTGCTACCCATGTTGTCATGAACTTCAAGATGAGTAAAACCTTCACACCCAATCAAACTGCAGGGTTGCAATAGTTCAGCCTTAGTACACATTTTAGGATCATTGGCAATGATTCTGATAAGACATAAAATACCTGAGCACAGCTCAGCTTCAGCTTGACATGCTTTCCTGAAGAGGGGAGCTTTCATTAAGAAGCAAAAGAGATACCCCATTCCTCCCCCGTACTCCTTGAAGCTGAAAGAAAAATAGAAGAAAAGCAACAAACTGTGTATTACAAAAGCAATAATACCATTGTCCCTCTGCTTTACAAGGCAATAATCCAATTCCCTTATCCACTGACTGGCGTCAGAATTTATCCCTCACAAATCTAAGGATTCATTTGTAAGCCAAAAGGGCAATGATGCTACTATGGAAGTATGTGGAGTACTTGGTCACTAAGTTGCGATAGCTTGACTTAACTTTCCACAGGACAGGTTCATTTTAAAATCATACAGTATCAATTATATGGGCAGACCCTGCGAAATTTAATCATTTATTAAGAGAGAGAAAGAGAAATGGAGAACCTGGCAATGACAACTAAACAGAGTAGTTCATCTAGAAGTTGTAGCACAGTGCCATGCTAATGCCACATTAATTTTTCATGCCTCATATTTTGAGGCATGGCACAAATCAGTAATTTTATAATAATGTTATATTTTATTGTACAACCAGCGTGAGGAATGCCTTGCCAATGAGTATTAAAAAACACCTTGTTAGTGAACAATCAAGTTGGGGTGGGTTTTTGTACCTCTTTGATTTGAGTGCATGTTAGCCTTCCATTGAACTCAACAGGAATAGACTACTGAGTGTGATATGAGCTAATTTAAAGTTATTGGAGTGTATAATGGTACATGACCAAACCTACCCAGGAATAAAAAATGTTGGGGGAGCCAAGACTGGAGGGCATAGGAGTATCCAGCCTCCAAAGAAAACCCAGTAAATAAGTAAAAGCAGAGTATCACTGTGTAAGGGCAGATAACAGCTAATTAGCAAGAATTCAAATGCTACAGATAAGTGTGTCACCCTCCAGGCATTAGGCTCCAACCTGTTCTAGGTAAGCATACGCCTGGCCCACTCTTGCTCTTCACAGAAGCTCCTGTGCATGCTCCTCTGAAAGCAACCCTGCTTGCAGAGCTGTCGTAGTGCAAATGGCTTGTTTGACATTGAAAGAAATGCAGCATTTCAAATAAAAAGCAGACAGTATTTTTTTAAACTTTGTTTCACTCTAAACATAAGAGACTTTAGTTTTCTAACATGAACATTTAATTAGAGCATTGCAGAAGCATTTAAAGCACTTTGAGTGGTCACAAAAAGGACCTCCAGCAAACAAGCACTGTAAGGAGCTTGCAGATAGTGGCAGACAGTCCTGGCTGCTCTCTCTTCGGAGATTAGCACTTCAGCAGGAAAAAGGTTGGAGCTCCTGGTGCTGGGAGACCTATCCCAATGAGGATGTAAAGTGGTGCCAACTTGCAAGAAAAGCAAGGGAAACCAAGTAGCTGGGAACTGTGCCATCAATGCCTCTACAGGCATCATGTCTTCTCCCCACTCCCACTTTGGCTCCAAGATCCATAACCCTTGTAGACAGCCACCAAAATACATATCTCCAGTAATCAGTTGGAGCTTTGCTCCTTTTACCTTCAGCACCTACTTTCATTGTGAGGTGATAACTACCACAGAGAGCTTTGTAAAAAGCTTATGTTCATGAAGGGATTTGTATTACATACTGGTTTGTGTTACTTACTGTATTTTGTAAGGGTTTTTTTTCCCTTTGGGAACTGTGCGTTATTAATGAGCAGTTTTATGCTTTACTTCTAGTACATGTATACTTTGTAATCGATGTGTTTTTTGTTTGTTTGTTTGTTTTCCTTTGATTTTCTAAACAGAGCCAGCTAATATAAGGTGGATACTCTCTGGCTGAAATTCTGATTTTGCCTACCAATTAACTTATGGATAAATCCACATCGTAGCTGATGACGTTCATCAATTGTGTTGTTATAATCATCTGATATCCTACCTAATTTGGCAGAATATAAGATCTTGAATAAGGCTAATGCTTGCCAGGCCTCAAACTAAACGGAAACACTGCACCACATGTACTTCCCTACCACCATTACTATCCACCCTTCTCTCTTATTGATTAGACATTGCAGAAGAGTGCTGGCTGAACATCCCAACTACCCATATAGCAGTGCTCTGATATCCTTATGCATTCACCTGATCAAAAGTACTTATTGTGAACCAGATAACTGCAATTAATCACTATATTATTTCTGCAGAAAGAGCCTGGTTCAAATGCAATCTCTCTCTAAAATAAAAGACTTGGACTAAAATAGATATATTTCTCTATGCCCGTCCTGATATAGTTGGAAAAATAAGGGATATAAAATTAACATTAATGAAAGCACATAATTTCATTGTTCATCCCATTCACCAATAGCAACTATTTCAGTGGCTATTAATGACATTTGTGCTCCAGAAGCCTCCTTCCCTTTCCAACTCATTTTCTCGTCCATATTTTACTAAGAACTGAGTGTCCAACTTCTTAATAATTGCTGTGTATAACATAGAACATAAGTTCTAAAAGTTATAAGTTCATAAGTTATAAAGCTTGTGCAGGACTTGGTGTTGTAATTAACCATCTGTTGTGCCTGGTTATCGATCTTACAAGAACACAAAGTGAAAACAACCTGGCCTCTAAATGTATACATCAGCGTATTGTAGCAGCTATTTTAGATAACTGTTTTTAATAGTTTTATTATGGCTGTAATTTCTATATGAGGACTGTCCACTTGCAGAAGCGTTGAAGTAATACATCAAAGCGATTTTTAAACTCAGTTCTATTTTACTACCAGTGATGATGTATGAAAATTAGGGCAAAAAAAAAAAAAAAAAAAAAAAAAAAAAACCTCTACCAACTTGCCGGGAAGAAACATCTTTTCTCACCCTTGAAAATCCTCTTGTAAAAGAGGCATTTCTTCTAGTCCTTTTTTACATAAATAGTAAATAACTAAGAAGCTAGGATATGCAGTACAATAGTCTATTTTAATAGTCTGCAATCAAATTTTAGGCTAATTAAGCTAACTAGAAATTCTAGGGTTACAGTGATTACTCACTCTTTATTGATGCATTGACAATAATACTGTTTACATAATACTCAATGTTTTAAATTAATACGTGCCAGTGTCCAGTGATTTGCTAATCTAGTTTTTGATCTAATCCTGTCCTATTTTTTGCAGCATACTATAACTTCATATTATGAATCATGTTGTCTTTCTAAAGTGATTGCCAAGTAAACCAAAAATGTGTTTTACACTGCTATTGCACTGCTCTTGTCTTTATATACAGTAGTTTTTATAAAGATGTCCTTAGGTTTTAATAAATGAGTGTAACATAAACTAATCTCTGTAATAAAACTTGCTTTAATGTTTCAAGACCTTCTGGAATAGCTTTATAGATCCGAGTTTCCAACTTCTTTCAGTAGCTTCAGACTTTTTGTCTTCCTTTTCCATCTGCAGGGAAATCCCTAGATACCAATACTCTATAGTTTATACAGGTGGAAAGAAAGAAAGCATATTCAGTGCAAAGAATGATGTTTGGACCTGAAGAACCAGAAAGAGGAGAGGAGAGGAGAGGAGAGGAGAGGAGAGGAGAGGAGAGGAGAGGAGAGGAGAGGAGAGGAGAGGAGAGGAGAGGAGAGGAGAGGAGAGGAGAGGAGAGGAGAGGAGAGGAGAGGAGAGGAGAGGAGAGGAGAGGAGAGGAGAGGAGAGGAGAGGAGAGGAGAGGAGAGGAGAGGAGAGGAGAGGAGAGGAGAGGAGAGGAGAGGAGAGGAGAGGAGAGGAGAGGAGAGGAGAGGAGAGGAGAGGAGAGGAGAGGAGAGGAGAGGAGACTGCTAGAAATAAACATCACCTTTACACTTCTCAGGATAAGCTGAAAAGACCAAATGTGCAACTAAGGAGAAAGAAAGAATACAACATTTTGCTTTCCATACATGATGCAGTGTCACACATGCATGTGATGGCAGCTCCACCTGCCCAGATGAGGTAGGGTCAAATACAGTTCAGCTTGCTTTGTAAAAAGGTAGGATCAACAGCTCACAAAGGCAGGACTTACATGTACATTTTTCTTCCTCTGATGGGCTGAAGGGAACAGAGTTTTTCCAGAAAGGCTTAGACCTACTAAACACACTGTGCTCTCAAGTCCCTTTGTAACAGACCACTTAAGAAGCATCACTCACAATATTCCAAAAAATCTTCCACATGCCTAACTGAACTTTCAGCTTTTGAACTAGTAAAATGAGACATTTTTGACACCTGGATTCCACAAACACAAAAAGAAACGCAACAGCTGTTTTATGTTGGTAGCCTTGTTTACACTTAAAGTTTCTCCTTCATTCACCCAATCCTCAAGAAAATTTCACTGGTATCTGCGGTAACATACACAGTGAGCCTAGGTCCTAGCACAACACATGGACAGGAGGGAGAGTCACGGGGGGCTTCTTGCCTCTGGTTCCCTAGGCAGAAGCTGTTCTTTCTCTTCTCTGTCCTACAGTTCCCAAGTGTAGGTTTTCCTAAGCTGCCGTCCTCTGTCTAGCCTTGTTGACTCATCCAGCATTATTCATGTCTCAGTGAAACACAAGAATTTATAAACACAAAATGTACCTTTTCAAATTAAAAATAATGGCTATAGTATCAGGTAACTAGCCCCAGACTAGAGACTGAGTTGCAGGAATATACCTAAATGATCAAAAAAGTAGAGGAATTTTAAAGCAAAATTAAAGTATGTGAGAAATCCGTTGTAATGCCAGTTACTTCATGCAATGCAGATCATTCCTGCAGCTTCTGTAACTACACACGTCAGCTCAGAAATGGAGAAAGATAATTTTCTTTAAAGCAACACTTTGATAATTCTTAGTTTACTTGCAACAGTAAGAGACTACCATTACCTCCCACTGTGCTAAGAGTTGTGGAGACATATTGCAGAAAGAGAGGACAAAAGACAATTTTAAAAATAACTACAAACAATGATAACCCACTTCCGTTCTCAAACTGTATTTACAATTCTGAAAATAAATACATTTACAATGCCAGACAAATGAGAAGAAAAAAATAAATTGATGCATTGAGTATGTTACGGTATGCTTACCAAATTTCAACATTTTTTACAGCACATTTCTGGTGATTGAGTAAGCATTATACTCAACACATTATGCTCAGCAGGAACAGCTTTTAAATACCAAGCAAGCAAATTAAGTATCTCTGAAAATTCCACAAAAGGTGTTAGGATGTTGATAGTGACAGAGACTGACATTACCAAGCCATTATCACTGACACATAAACAAAAAGGAGCTTCAGTTCCTTTAAATTAAGAGATCACTCCTACTGGAAAGCAAAGATGGTGTTGAGCTGCTTGTCATTCACACATACTGAAGGACAAGGAGAAAAAGCCTATCTCAGTGTTGATATTTACTTCCAAGAACACAAACCCCTGTCCATCTCACTCAAGATGTTCTCAATACTTAATACAATCTGTGCATAAAAGGGAGATTGTGGGGGAGACATTAATATTTTAGGCATGTGTGGGCATTCATGTGTAAACATATAATACCTTGAATTTCTGAATCAGAATTCTGACCGTTCTTTGCTGGATTGTACAGAGGCTCAAGCTTTTCTAAATTTTCTGTTTATCAATCCATCCTTAAGTGCAATCCCATCACTGGTTTTTAGTTGTGAGGTTAATGAGAAATCAAAATGATTTTATGAAGAACTGAAAGGTCACCTAAAGAGAGGGAAACTCTTGTGGCTCTCTTCAATATATTTTCATCAGCTAGTCTTTGCACCTTTCTTTTTATGTACGTTTCCAACAAAAATATAAAGTGACTTGCTCTGCTACAGACAAAGCCTCCCATTAGAGATGCCTGCACTTCCCTTTTGCATCCCCACTTTGCAGGACACCACTCTTAGGAATAAATCTTTTCTGAAGCACATGGTCTCCAAGCTTTCCAGCAGGAATGCAGTTCACATCTCCCCAGTGACTTATGCTCATCACAAAAACTAAAACAACACACTTTAATGTGAGGCGTGTGCCTGCATACTTGCCTCTACTATTGTGCAAGCAACTTTTTTTTCCTATTTATTTATTTATTAAGCTAGGGATATGAACATAATACCCCTTGACCATCTCTCTGCTTCTTTATCTTTGCAACTAAAAAGCTATGTTTCATTTGACATCTGCTGGAGATGAAAAAAATAAAAAAATAAAAATAAAAAAGAGGATCTACTAGCTTCTTTCTCCAGTATTTGCTGGCCTAGAAATTAGATATATTATGTCACTGATAACACTGTGAACTCAGTTTCCTCTAGCATTACCAATTTTGTTAGGAAATTCTATGCTGCAGAGTGCTGCTTGGGTAGGTGGCAGCCTGGCAGGAAGTACCACCTGTGGTGAATATGTGATAGCTAGGACTTGCTATACAAGCTCCTTCATCACTGTAACCACGTAGTAGACCTCCTCTTCCCTGAATGAACCTCACCAGAAAAAGTCAATTGGGAATTTATCTGGCAAAGACACACAGCATCCCTGAACTATATCTGCTATTATTATGCTGATATAGGAGCTCCAAGACGTTTCACATCCTTTCCCTTTTCTGTGTTTGCTAACCACATGGATGGTTCTAAAAGCAACTTATCTCTAGCTAATAAAAATAAATAAATAAATAAATAAATAAATAAAAGGAAAAATTTAAACAGAGTAACTAAAAAGTCCCAAGCCCTAGGAGAAGGAAGCATGCAACACTGTCAGTCTTACAGACTTCATATTTTGTAACACTACTTGTACAAACAACAGATGAATAAAAAGCTCCATGTAGGCCCACAGTCAAGTTTTTATTGAGTCCCCAGGCTGCAGCCAAGCTACACGGTAGGTGACTCTGGTTGTTCATGCTGTGCAGTCATTATTCCTCTACTCCACATCTTTTTTCCAGCACTGCCTGTATACAATGAGCTCCTGCTCTAACTGTAGCAGTAAGTGCTTTTATTTTCTTATTTTTTTATTTTTTTGGGGGCAGGGGTGAAAACCCACCTGATTATGCTGCCATCCTCTTCACCCTCCACGAGGCAGAGCCATGCCTCCTAGTGCTGAGCAACTACACACATAGCTGCAAGAACCAACCACCCTGTCTGCTAAAACATTTTCCCTCCTCAGCTGCAGGTGAACCCTTTCCAGCCAGGACATCACCTACCATGGACTTGTTTGCAGTCCTGTTCCTTTTCCCAAAGAGTTTCAGCCTCACAGTGAGGGAACAGGTACCACAGACACTCAGAAGTGGAACTGATTCAGGGATGAAATAAAATAGGAATACTTGGGCTACTTGAACACTGCAACTTCCTCTTAACTCCTCCTCCTATTTCCCAGTGCTTAAACAACAGGAAATCAGGTCATAGTATTGCAGGGCAGAATAACCAGTATTAAGAAATCTCCTTTTCTTATCACCTCTTCTTCTCTCTAGCCCCACAGATGAAGTATGCATTAAATCTTCCATCATCATTAAGCACACACATTCCTTCTCAGTAGGAATGGACAAACTGGGCAAATTAATTTTCTACTTCATTTCTCCTCCTAACATTTAAGTGAAGGATACATTGGCTGGATCATGGTCTGCACTCAACATCTCTCTCCAGCTGGTGCTAAAAGACTGCTTTCCTCTGCATTCTTTGCAAGCCCACATCTGCAGTCATTGGACGCAGAGACCTCCTGCATGAGCCTGCAGCACAGGACCAGTGCTACAGGTCTAGCATGCTTCTGGACCAAGCATTTCCCAAAAGAGACTGACAGAACTGTGATGAGCTCTTGCAGCTGTATTTCTGCACTGCATGTTGTGGTTTGATCCAGGGTCCCCTAGTGCTGTCCTCTCCCCAAAGGCCCTACTCCTGAAACACTACAGTTGCCTTGGCCAGGACCCTGCCTTGTTGCAGGTTGGTTTTTCCAGCCCCCACTCACCCCACCAAGGCTTGTGGACCTTACTGTATCAGCTGGCAGCAATGCAATTCCCTTGTTTACTCTTTAGGACAGAAACGTGCATATACAAAGGAAGCAAGCAGTTGTTCAAACTGAAAACACTTTTAAGTGCATGTCTTGCATCTGCAGTTTAAAACCAGGCTCTACTACCCAAATGCTACCCCATTTATACCAAAGTTGTGGGTTTGTTACTGCCCAGGCTCAGCACAGATGAATCGAGGAGACAAATCTCAGTGAGCTGGCAACTGGCAAATAAACTTTGGAGAAGAGCAGAGTAAAAATAGTGGAGTCTGAAGGAAGGCCAAACTGCACATCTACTCACTGTGAACTGATACCCTTTAAGCTAGAGGGAACCCAAATGCCTCCTGTTAGCATGGCTATTTACACGTATCTAAGTAACAGTGGCATACCTCAGCCATGCTCCTTTTCCCACTGCAAAGTCAAACATTCAGAGGATGCCTCAGATCAAAAGGCATAGCCACTCACTTGATATGTGTCAGCACATACCAAGGATGCATATGAAAGCATTAAGAGTGATCTGACCCAAGCCAGTAGAGGACAAAGAGTTTCAGCCTGCTTGGCCTGGGTGTGCAAGGCTTGGACTCCCCTCCTCTGTGCCAGCTCTAAGTGTGAGCCACCCCCTCTGCCCTGTTGTTCCAGCCTGCATACCAGAAATACCTCCTGAATTGCTAAATGTCAGAAGTCACAGGAATACATGGATGGCATTGGTGGGACTTCTGCAAAAACAAGAGGCTTTTGCCAAAGCAGCTGCAAGGTTTGCCATTTCAGGGAAGTAGCCAGGTTTCTCAGCCAAAAAAAACATACCCTGGTTTACCCCAAACCATTGGCTTTAGCAGAACCACACATGGGTTTCTATGTGCTGTCTGGTCCCAAAAAGCCAAGGCAGGGTGTGACAATAATGCAGACAGCTTGGGTGTACCACATTGGTGTCAACCAGACACAACAGGTCAGCATGGTGCTGCAGTTCATGGGACTTTCACAGACGAGAGTAAAAAGAAAAAGGTTACGCTACTTCTTGCCATCAGCTGTATCAGAGGGAGGAAACAGAGAAAATATCTGAAAATATTGCACTGTCTTCCTCTCAGGTCATCCTAGAAGGGTCTTACTGAATGTAAATATAAGGGTTTTCTTCTAACACCATGATGCAGAAAATTTATTGGTCAAGTTGTGTGCACAACAAAATGGACAATTCAAGTCAGAGTTCTATGAAAACCATTGTAGTTTAAGTACCCTCAGTGTCTTGTCTACTGCTTGAATGCTCCCTTGCTGAAAAGGGAAGGAACTTAGTAAAAGGGTGGTAATTAATTCTTCAACAATAGACAATAAAGAAGAGCTTCATTTTAATAAACACAATAGAACTACTGATTTAGTGCAAACATATTCAGAAGATTGGGACACCTTACACAAATTTATACCATAAGCAAGAACAAAACAATAATAACCACCTTCTATAGAAAGTATTGCTTGTTTTCTGGTCATTAATAAACCCCAGGAAATAATAAAATAGATTGTCTGAGGTTTTTCTCCATTTTTTTCACCCAAATTTAAATGCACAAAGGAGATAAATGCCTACTGTGAAACCAAAGCCAAAATTTCATTATGAGCTTACACTATTATAGAAGCGTACTAAGGTCCCCCTCCCCACAGAGCTTGAGTTATCCCTTATAATGTTGATAAATGAACAAGAGGGAAGGCTTCTTTCTTTGTCAGGCCATTCAGTAAGGACTTTGCAGTCCTTGTGCCTCCAGCCCCAGGCACTGACACAGTCAGCTGAGGTGCCTGGTGTGCTCTGCCTAGAAGGCAGGAGCTGTGGCAATGGGAGAATGCTGCGGGGATGCCCACAGTGCTGCTGCCATCAGTCTTTCTCATAATTTTTCAGCCCGAGAATAGCAAAGAGTGATTCAATTGTCAGAAACAAATGAACTTTTCTTCCCCTCTGAACTGAAGGGGCTGCAGCTCTGTTAGAAAGCAGAGAGCTCAAGCACATGCATCCTCAGCCAGCAACAGTGGTAAACCCCTACCAAAATGACATTAAATAATCAGATAAAATGTAATTGCAATATTTTCTCATCAAAACCCTTACAGGAAATTTCATGCCATATGGGCACTGAAAATTTTAGAGGTTTGAATTATCCTGTGGTTTCTTTATTGTTGTTTTTTGTTTGTTTGTTTTACCCAAATGAAAATTAGAAAAAAAAAATGCAGGTTAATAAACAATTTGTCAAAAGTCAGCACTGGATGTTTGCCTCAGAATACTCCTTAATACCATCTAAATTACCATCTCCAAATCCACCCTGCAATATTTTCTCAGGATTCTCAGGATTCAATCTGCTCTTTGCCTTCACAGCAGCAGATAGAGTCCGGCGTCATTAGCTGACACTTGAAACTGCCCTTTCCAGACAAACTGAATTGTTTCTTTGTGATGAGCTTCTTTTTGTTGTTGTTGTTTTGAAAGCCAACAGAAGCCACTTTTGTGTAAAGGGGAGGTAGAAAAATTCAGGATCAAAGCAACATGGCAGTCTCTGCAAGGTTGCATGTTCATGGATTTCTCTACAACAATTCATCACCTGTCCCACCACAGTTAGCACTTGGCACACTGTGAGCTTCGATACTAGAGAGCTGGTGATATGAAAGGGCCAAAGTAAGCATTGCTGTGCCCCCACCTTGCAGGAGGAGAACTGTGCACAGAAAGAGGGATCATCTGTCCATAAGCACAGTACAAACAAGAGCTTGTACTTGCCAAATTCAACCAACCAACGAACCAACCAAAAAGGTAGCATGAGGTTGAGTGAATCTGGGTTTGGTTTCTGGTCCAATTCACCAGCGTAAAGCCAACATGAAACCAAGATCTTCCCCAGCCTGGTGGAGGCAGGGTATTGGGTAGATGCTGTGTGGCAGAGGAATCAGACCCTTCTCTTCTCAAGTGCCTGGGTGGGATAGTACATCTGCACATGCATATCGTGACACCTGCAGAGCAAACGATTTTGTTCAAAGATTAAAGTTTTGTTGTTGTTGTTGTTGTTGTTGTTGTTTTACTCCCTCACACTATTCTTCTCTATTTTCAGTTTCTGCCTCCAAGATTAAATTCTGACATCTTACTTCTGACTCTTTTTTGGTGGTAGATGGTTAGTAACTAAAGCTCGTACCCCAGGGAGGATTCTGGCTGCCCTTCAGGCATAAACACTTAAAGATGCACTTTTTAGGAAACTAGATTACTAACACAGTAGTGTGACACAAGCACCAAGCTATGCATATGCTTGGTGGTATGGATTTTAGTCTTACAGCTCATGGATTAACAGAAAATTTACCATAAACAGATAAAAATCCCTAAGAAATTGTAGTTAGCAGTGATAGTGTGGAAGAGGGGTTGGAAGAATTCTGGGAAAGTATTTCAACAGCTCAAGAGAAATAAATGTATATAGTATGTCAGTCTTGGGACACTTCTAAAGGGAAGTCTGAAGAAAGGCAAAGAGAGATAATTTTGTAATACTGTGAGACCCCAAAATAAAGAGCTTTATGGATATTCCTTTGAAATAAAAAAAAATCATTCAGTCCAGCTGTGTTCACATCCTTTCTGCCTTCCAGGGTTAATCTGCTGACAAGCTTTTATCTAAGTTTAATGTATATCCAGCTCTCTCTGGACTTTTCCTTTTTATCCAAAAATTAAAACACACTGAGCAAAAAACTAGTGGCAAAAACATATTAGCAGAAAAGCACAATTTCAATCCTGACACAATTCCCATGGCATTGCCTTTCATTTGAGAAAAATAAAGTGAATTGAATTTTTTTGCCAAAGGAAAATAAGATGAGATGAGAGGAAAAAAAAAAAAAAACTTTGCTAATTTGTACCATTGCTTAAAATGCATATATCCAAGCTGAAAAGTTAAGGAAGAACATCCTTAACCAGAACAAAGGGCATAAAAAACATCAAGATGGCACCAAAAACATACTTTGATCTGGCCTCAACATGCCAGTTTTTAAGCTGTCTTTCTAAGCCTTCCTGGATTCCTTGATGCACTGTCAAACATAATTTAAGTGTATTTAACTTATTTTTTTTTTTTTACTTATAACCTTTCACTTATAAGTTAATTACACTTTTTTTTTTCTTTGTACTTATAACCTTTTATTTATGTATTCATTATATAGATATTTTTTTTCTGTGCAAATTATTTTTATAATACATAGCTAGGCAATGGTAACTACAAGTATCCCTCTTCTTCATGAAAAAGAAATATACTTTTAATAGTAGAGTTACTGTCCTTCCACATTTGATTAACCACCAACAACAACTTTTTCATTGGCAGTAGTCACAACATTCACAAATGCCCCATGAGAAAAGGTATTTCACATTTTGAGATTACAAGGAACCTGATTCCATCTTTATGGAAAACATACAGAGGTGAGGCTAGTTGCCCAGAGGAGCACCAAGAACAGAGAAGGTTTGCGCATGGTTCAAGGAAGGCTATGAAGGAATGCTGCCTGAGGACAAGGCTGAGTCCACCAAGTAAAGAGCACCTCTTCCACAACTCCCAGGAGGTCCACAGGAAGGGGTACACACAGGAAGTGACCAGAAACATGATGGTTTCTTTACTGACAGCTTTTCGGTGGGAAATGCCACTTTGATTCTACCAAAATTGGAAGAAAGTATAGAGAAATAATCTCATGAAAATGAAGCTGAACCCTATTCTGATACAAATGTTTCAGAAAAAAATATTCCAACATGAATTTAAATAAACCATACAGTTTCAGTTTCAAGCTGTATGTATCATATCACATTTTCTTCTAAAGTCTAAAATGGAAATAAAATGCATTGTCACATGTCAGTCATTGTCATTTGCACAGTCTCTGGAAATGCTTGATTTTTAGTGAGGAGGGGGAGCTCCCTCAAAATTTCAATGCTTTTTTCAGGATCAAATGATCTGTTCTCTGATCAGAGCTACTAGCACAGATATACCCTTAGCTTCTCAGGTCCTTCTCTGCCCTGATCCATGGAAAATAAACATCTGTCAGAGGTAAAGGGAATCTTAACTCAAGCTGAAGAAATTCATACTCTCAGGTTGGGAGTTCCCTCTGTTAGTAACTAGCACATGAACCAATATGGAGTGCCATTTTCCATTTCCTTGTTTTTGTGGAGTTGTAAAAAGATTAGCCTTCAATGTTATAGCATATGATGCTTTTGTTTATTAATTCATTTTTCTTTAAAATAATGAGGGAAAGATTTTCCAACATCAGCTTACTAGGAAAATTGCTCGGGAGGATGAAAAACCTCTGAAGAGGCTGAAGTGCTGACAAGGAATGGGAAATTCAAATTTCACAGAAGTTATGGAATTAATTCCCCTAACATCTGTAAAAACAATAATCAGAGAAACCTTAAAACATGAATTTGTTTGCTGGACCTGATCAAATTTCCCTGTAGGATAACTATGAGAGCACAAATCCAACCACATTCAAACTAGCCTTTTCTAAGGAACTATTCAAAAAGCTGTATAAAGAGGTAAATACATTCCCAGATGTGCCAGAGCACTGCAGTATCCAAGCACCTCATTGGCAAATAGACTGCTAACCGCAGTCTATCTTAACAAACCTGTTTTAGAATGTAACAAAAAAGGTCCAATAAAAAAAAAATCACACAGAGTGCAAGAACTTAAAATGGGAATGTCTTGGACAAAATAAGAAGTCAGCAAAGCCAAAACTAGGAATGACATGATATGAGGGGGTTGAAAATAGGCTTGGCTATTAGTGCTGTTCCTGGATCCCTGGTACCATACCAACTTTACCTCCTCCCTGTCTGCTCATTAATAGTCCCTGCTTCATCCTTCAGGTAAAGCAGTAATTCAGCCACATAGGCATACAGCTGGTTTAATATGGCAGGTTTAATATGCACTAAATCATTTGCTGTCTTCTCAACAACACTGATGTCTGGCTTGTGTCAGTAGACCACTGAGCAAAGGAGGATTACTTCTCTTCTTAACTTCCCTTGAGAAAACATTCCCAAGTCTGTGGAGGCACTTCTGCTCTTTCCTCTGAACTACTGTAACATTCATCCTCAGAAAGTATCACAGGCTGATGCTGTCCTCATCCTTTCTTATTTCCAGAGAGCTGAGGCTGCCCCAAAGCAGAGGAGTTTCCACTTCAGCATCCCCCCTGCAACTGGCTTACTCTCAACATCTCCTACCAATTTCATCTTGGCAAGTTTTCTGCTCCATAAGGAGCAGCCTCCTTCTCTTCAAATAACAAATAAGATTTAAAAAAATAATAGTTGAGGTCTCCTGAGTTCAAACTATATAATGCCTCAACTATTTTTCTTTGCATGTAAAATTGAATAGACAACTCCTCTAAAAAGTCAGAGCATGCACTCTGCCAAAGTTGAGGTATCATTGAAAAATTCAGGTGCTGCATTTTCAAAGCGTGGTGTCCACAGCCCTCCCCAGCATGGCAGCAGCAAGCACATGACTGGAGCTTCAGTAACCCTACCTCAAGCAGGTCAAAATTACCAAAATAAAACCTAGCAAATACAATGTATGCTGCATGAAACGTTTTCCTTTTCTTCAGGGGCAGCTCTATTTAGCAGGCTTTCCTTCTGCTTTATTTTTATTGACAGCATCTATTTTGTCGGGCTATTTTCCAGCAACACAGAGAACCTTCTGCAACATTTGCCTCAGAGGCTGGTGTGGTGCTCACTTGCACAGCAGAAGTCTCATATCATGAAAATAAGATGCTGCCAAACAAGCAAGCTGTTGAGAAGCTTGTGGCACTCAGAAACGCCTGAGTGGTGGCCTGGCCACCACCACGTTTGTTGCCTTCAGTAGTGCACAAGTTTGGCCAGCAGCCCAGCTGCAGCAGCAGCAGTGGAAGCTGTCCTCCACCTCAGTTCACAGAATCATTGAATCATCTAAGTTGGAAAAGACCTTCAAGATCACCAAGCCCAACCATCAACCTGACCTACCAATTCCCATCTCTAAACCATGTTCTTTAGTGCCACATCCACATCTCTTGAATACCTCCAGGGATGGAGACTCCACCACTCCCCTGGGTTGCCTGTTCTAAAGCTGAACCACCTTCTCCATGAAGAAATTCTTCCTAATGTCCAATCTAAACCTCTCCTGGCACAACTTGAGACTGTTTCCTCACATCCTATCAGTTGTCAGCTGAGAAAAGACAATGAAGAGAATTCACCCATGTCCTCTTAGGGTTTGCCAGTGGCACCTACATCACTTGGGGTGGAAGCAATACCCCAGCTCCTGAGGGTTTTTCAGACTTGGGAGGGGTGCAAAGGTGCCCACAGGTATAGGTTTCCATTGCCAAGGAGCTGTGGCCATCTCTGACTTTCCATACTACGTTGCTGACAGAATTAAGAAATAGTCATCTCCTTCGCTTTCCTATCGACTTGATTTCACCTTTACTAATTTTTCTTCATGTTTTCCCCTTTATTACCTTCTTTCCTCAATTATATAGCTGCATCAAAGCTTTTAAAGGATTATATTACATTTTAAAGGAAAAATAAGGCATCAGGCTAAAGACACATCAATTACTATTGCCCCAGAATAACAATAAAAAACACATTACAGATCAGCTACAGCTTCTAAACTGCTTACACAAAAGGATTGTATTTGTCCCCTCTCAGCATTAAAAGAGACTTACATGCACCCTGTTGTGGTCTGTTTGTTTTGTTCTGCTTCCACTGTAACACAATTAGGTTCCAGCAGGCTTACATGCAGGCAGATCTGCAAAGAAACTCTATTTGCCTCTCTGTCTCAATGACTGTGGATGCCCAGATTACCCAGAACATTTATAAACTATCAAATCACAAGAAACAGTGCTAGCAGAAATATCATTGGTTGCCTCATCTTTTTCCAGAGCACAAAGCAGGACGAAGCGGCTGCTGAGCTGCCCTAACCTGTGCTTACAAACTTCCAACTGTGGAGCTGCCTCCCAGGTTTGCTATTATCATGCCAACCCACCCCAGCAAAAATAGCCTAAGGACTTTCTTTTGTGCCTGTGGGGTTGTTCAGAAAGTTCCCTGATTCCAAATAGATATATATTGCAATTGAACTTTTCTACTTGCATTTTTATATTTTGCTGTTTAGCAACCTGCAGAGCTCTACCTGGGACTAGAGACAGCAGTTCTTTTTTGTAATCATCACTAATCAGAAAACCTCACAGCCTTCACAGGAATGCTACAGCCCCACTGCCTGCCACTTTACCACTGTGTTAAAGGACATGCTTTTGCTTAGGACAACCACAGAAGTGTTACAAAAACAGAAGAGTGATGGTCTTCACACGTTAACTTTGGCTCTTTTAATTATTCGCATTTAAGTCTGCTGAAGTGCTACTGAGCAGCCATCAGCCAGGGCTCTCTTTTCAAAAAGCAAAACCCTGCCAAGTGTGAGCTTCACAAGCCACTCATGATTTAATCCCACTGGCCAGGCAAGGTGAGCAGAGATGTCTGCTGGTGTTCATCAACCTGTCTTCAAACACAAATGAGAAGTCCAGTGTGCCCAAAAGGTTTCCGCAAACAGACACTGAGTGGTAACACTTGTGAGAGCTCAGCTAAATCAGTCAAGCAGCTGGCAAATGTAGTCTAGGGCTGTTTTTTCTTTTGCTGTTGTTGTTTTCTTCTTTTTTTTTTTTTTTTTTTTTTTTTTTTTTTTTTCCAGAAGTATAGATTCACAGTAGAGAGGAGGCTCAATTCAAATGTCATGCAATTTTCATTCAACCCCATCTCTGTCTGTAGATGACTAGCACTCTTCATGCTAACCTGTGAGGCCCCAACCCCTGCTTTTCTTATCCATCCCACATTAGTCATATCCGTATCGCTCTGCAGAAACCTGGTGTGATCCATATTAATAATCATTATGGGGCAAAGGACAACTTTTCCAAATTATTATCCCAGCATAGAGACAGCTGTGAAGCTAAAATACCTATCAGAAATGGCAGGTTTATGTCTCACCTTTCTTAAAAATATCAAATTGGGATAAGTTATTGAGCAGCAAAGCCCAACATATACTTTGAAGGCCAAAAATGTCACCAAGTACCAAATGCCAGTGAGAAAAGCTTATCCAAGACTTCCCACAAGAGTCCTGGGACAACCGTGATGGGCAGTGAACATCTTTGGAGAAACCCAGGGAACCAGGCTGGTCACACACTGCTGTTGGCCGGTGCCTCCTGCAGCTGCAAAGGCCATCAGTAAAATGTTTTTTGAACACTTAGCTACAACCAACATTACAAGAGATTTCCACCACTGAAAGGGGAGTAATGCACAGCTGTGAAGAAGACAAGTGCAGCATGGAGATGCTCACATCAGACACTTCAAAGGATGACTACTGCATTTGAATGAGCCAGGCAAAAGAGTCCCTTTTGGTACAATGCAAATTCACAGTTACCACCAACAGATCGTGACACTCCACAAGCAGGAGAGAAAATAAGTCTGTTTAAAGATGTTAAGCCCCTGCCTTCTAAAAACAAACAGAAAACAAACAAAACTACTCTTTAAAGATGAAGCAAAAAAGTTCATGCTTCCCTCTGTCAAACCTTCCTTTCAGCCCCTGCCACACTTCTCCATTACTCATTCCTGAAGGTTTGGGCCTTATGGTGACTCACAGCCTCACACAGAGGAAGTCACCATGCGTTAGCTATCTGCTATGCTGCCAGGGGCTTAAAATTTCTGCCTGCATGCAGCACCCAGTTCAAGCTGCATGGCATGCAGCTGAGACAGGGAACAAGATAAAGGATGTTGATTCCATAGGTCTTAGCTAGCACAATTGTATTTTAACAACCCCAAAGATAAGAGAGTAAAAGTCTGTATACATAGATAATGGAACCAGAAAGAACTGGCTTAACTGGTGAAGTCTGTCAAAGAAAGGAAGGGTCAGGAATTTAGAAGACTCCTGGCCTTCATCAAAAGACCACCAGAGTACACCAGATGACCACCCAAGGACTCCAGTAGGCATGCAAATAGGTGCAGAAAACTATGTTAATGATTCTTCAGAGACTTGATGAATATGCAAGAGACTTATGGGAAATGAAATGAACATGTATTTGTCCCACTAATATAAGCACACTGCCAGTAACCCTTGGTGTATGTGTTAGGCGGAGCGATCTCCCCCACACCCGTCACCGTAATAAAGAATACCTGCTTAATAATTTTGGTTATTGAGTTTTCACTGCATCACAGCAGCCAAGCAAGGTCCCTCAGAAACCTGGGCCAGCTGGGGTCAAACAACATTTGATGGGAAGTAAAGAAATCCACTCCAGCCAGGATTTTTGGTAGTTTTGGGGCTAAAAAAAAAAAAAAAGACTGCAAAAATGGTGTCCATGTATCATCAAGTCTCATCATCACACTGGCTTGAAAGAGTAAAAGAAATCAGCAGGGCACTTCAGTCACCACAGACTGGGGGCCAGACCTGAACCAGAATTGTAAAGACAGAAGGCACAGCAGCCTTTTATGTACACCCCAGGCATTGCAAACCCCATGCAATATACAGGTATCTGGGCCCTCCTGTCTGCACTGAGCAACTCTTAACACATGAAGGGGAAAATGCAACAACTGCAGCTTACTAGTAGCATAATGTGGAACACATCTTGTTATCTTGCATAAACAAGGGCAAAATGAATTGAAAACTAGGTTAGCATAAGACTGATTAGGCTTAAAAATGACAGCAATCAAAATTGCTTGTATTAGGAAAAGATTCTCAGTAGAGACAGGTATTGACAGCCTGTGGCACTCTGAAACCTAAAAAAGCTAAATCCAGCTAGTCAGGAGATTATTTTTGAAACTAATTACTTGTAAGCAAACAATGTTCAATTCTTCTTAAGCTTCTACTCTTCCTGGATCCTTTAGGAGACTTTTCTCTAAACATCTACCTATGATTATGAGAGCTGAAAACTTCTTTTTAATAAATGAAATCTGAAGTTCTCAAGCAGTCACTTGGCTGTAGAGGATGGGACTTCAAAAGGGAAGTGAAGAAGGAAAACCTACTGTTGAATTGATTAAGTTATATGATAAAAGTTTCAGTAGTTCGTGGTAGATTTACATCCAGATAGATTTGCAAATATCACAGAATCACAGAATCACAGATTAGCCCAGTTCATGTACCTGTACCTGGTATATGATAATATAGTGAGTGCTGAGTGCTGGATACTTAACTGATTATGGCCAAAAGCACATACACACACAAAAATAAAAATTCCAGGATAAAGAGACATAAATGAACGGGGTAAGCTATCCATATGTAAATGCCTGTGTTACCAAAATACCTATATCAAAGAAAAAATAACTTGTAGGGCTAAAGCTAGGGGAAAAGATTCTGAGATGAATGCAAATGAATGCATCCCAATTATCACAGAATCACAGAATCATCTAGGTTGGAAGAGACCTCAAAGATCAACTAGTCTGACCTCAGACCTAACACTACCAAGTCCTCCACTAAACCATATCACTAAGTTAAACATCCAAACGCCTTTGAAGACCTCCAGGGATGGTGACTCAACCACTTCCCTGGGCAGCCCATTCCAATGCCTCACAACCCTCTCAGTAAAGAAGTTCTTCCTAATTCTTCCTAGTTCTTCCTAATTCTTCCTAATTCTTCCTAGTTCTTCCTAGGTGGGGGTTGGCCTGTTCTCCCACGTGCCTGGTGACAGGACGAGGGGGAATGGGCTTAAGTTGAGCCAGGGGAGTTTTAGGTTAGATGTTAGGAAGAACTTCTTTACAGAAAGGGTTGTGAGGCATTGGAACAGGCTGCCCAGGGAAGTGGTGGAGTCACCATCCCTGGAAGTCTTCAAAAGACGCTTAGATGTAAAGCTTAGGGATATGGTTTAGTGGAGGGCTGTTAGCGTTAGGTTGGAGGTTGGACTCGATGACCTTGAGGTCTCTTCCAACCTAGAAAATTCTGTGATTCTAATATCCAACCTGAAACACCCCTGGTGCAACTTTAGCCCATTCCCCCTCATCCTGTCACCAGGCACGTGGGAGAGTAGACTAACCCCCACCTTGCTACAGCCTCCTTTAATGTACTTATAAAGAGCAATAAGGTCGCCCCTGAGCCTCCTTTTCTCCAGGCTGAACAAACTCAGCTCCTTCTGCTGCTCCTCATAAGACTTGTTCTCCAGACCCCTCACCAGCTTCGTTGCCCTTCTCTGGACTCGCTCAAGTCTTTCCTGTACCAAGGGGCCCAAAACTGAACACAGTACTTGAGGTACAACCTCACCAGAGCTGAGTAGAGGGGGACAATCACTTCCCTAGACCTGCTGGCCACACTGCTTCTTATGCAAGCCAGGATGCTGTTGGCCTTCTTGGCCACCTGAGCACACTGCTGGCTCATTTTCAGCCGACTATCAACCAATACTCCTAGGTCCTTTTCCACCTGGCAGCTTTCCAACCACTCATCTTCCAGCCTGTAGCACTGCTTGGGATTATTGTGCCCCAGGTGCAGGACCCGGCACTTGGCCTTGTTGAACTTCATACAGTTGACCTCAGCCCATCGGTCCAGCCTATCCAGATCCTCCTGCAGAGCCTTCCTACCCTTGAGCAGATCAAAACACGCACCTAACTTGGTGTCATCTGCGAACTTACTGAGGGTGCACTTGATCCCCTCATCCAGATCATCGATAAAGATATTAAAGAGGACCAGCCCTAGTACTGAGCCCTGGGGGACTCCACTAGTGACTGGCCTCCAACTGGATTTGACTCCATTCCCCACGACTCTTTAGGCCTGGCTATCCAGCCAGTTTTTAACCCAACTAAGCGTACACCAGTCCAAGCCATGAGCAGCCAGTTTCTTGAAGAGAATGCTGTGGAAAACAGTGTCAAAAGCCTTGCTGAAGTCAAGGTAGACCAAATCCACAGCCTTTCCCTCATCCACCAAGCACATCACTTTGTCATAGAAGGAGGTCAGGTTCATCAAGCAGGACAATATATGCCATTGCTTCATACAATATGTTACCAACAGACATCTGGAAATTCCTCTGAATGCATATCAATACACCTAAGTACTGCAGTGGCTCTGAAATGCACAGAAGTTCTTCTGTTCCTTCCCAGTCTGTAACCTGAATGGGGAGAAGGGAGCACAAATAAAGACGAGAGATTTAAAAATTAAAGAAAAAGAAAAAAGACTGAAAAGGAAAAAGCACCAGCAAGTCTAGGTGGTAATGGCCCTTAAGCCTCTTTAAAGTCAGACAAGTCAAATGCCATCCTGTGTTTAGGGCTTTTGTGTTTCAAATGGTTGCTGAGCCACATGGCTTTTGGGACCATGCTCTATACATGTGGCCCCCTGTCACAGGACCAGAGGGCAGGACAGGCATTATCAGTGCTAGTACTGGCTTGGAGAAATGGGATAGGGCTCAGCCTGAAAGGATATGCTTCCAGACATACTGCAGCCAGTGAAGGGAGAGCTTGGAAAAGCTTCTGAAAGATGTCTTTCTGACTTCCGGGTTTCAGAGAAACATTTATTTTCTCTAACCTCTAAGCTAGAAGCATCTATACCTTCAGACTTCCAGAGTCTTCCCTGGGGTTAGTTCCTGAGAGCTCAGGTTTTGTGTATGTGTGTGCTTGATCCGCACTGCAGCACACCAGACAAAACCAAGGAACGCTCCAGATGATGCCAGACAAACATTTCACTTTGCCATCCAGCACAGCCGCTAAGTTTTTGCACCCCAGTAAAACTTCCAAGGCGTCCAACACAAGTAATTTACTAGCTAGAGAGATGTGCGTTTCAGCACTAGCTCAGACCTCAAGTTTACTTATTCTCCTCACATAGCACAACTGGTAGAAGTAACAGAGCAAGATCAAAAGGAAAAGAAACTACATGAGAAAAGATAAAGTATGAAATAATACTGGTAACAGACAGGCTGCAATTCATGATCAAAGGAATGAATCTGGACACAACTTAAAAAATACATATAAGTATCTTCTCCCATTTCTGAAAGGAAAAATTTGCTACTTGCTCTTATGTCATGCAAGCCTTTCAAGTGCAGTTAAACTTAGCAAAAAGGAGGAGGGAAAGTGGCAGAGTACCTCAAATTTTATTTATTTGCTTCAAGCATCAAAAAAGTGGGTTCTCTTGAGGTTTAACTGCTTTCCCACCCATGTTACATATAGTCCACAGAACTAAAATAACCAAATCCCAGGGCGTCTTCCATTCCAGCTAAGCTAGAAGGATGCCAAAACCAGGTTTCATGATCACTGCCAGCTCAAAGCAAAGGTCCTCAGCAGCCAGAGCAGCACCAGCTGTTTAGAAAGGGCTGGACAACCAAGCAGTAATAGCTCATGAAAAGAAGTGGTTTTCCACCCACACAAACAGTCCTCAAAGCCTGAAGGGGGAGAAATATCCCAAGCCTCTCACTCACTGACACCAGTGGCCATGTGACGAGATCGCTGCCAGCAGGTCTGGTACTGATGCTCAGGTCAGCGAAGGAGATCTCCCCACTGGTGTTACCACTGTTCCCACAGCATCCATCATGCTGGGGAAGATCCACCCTAGGAAATGGACATTAGGACCTCAGGAGAAAAAACAGTAATTGCATTTTACAATTTTAAAATATGTATTTTACAGTTCAGACAAAAGCAAATCAAAACAAAAATAGCTAGAAATTTCAAGAGGCGTTCTATGGTGAAATCCTTTCCTTGGCCTTAAAAAGTCACCAACATCATTCATCTTGCACCTTGTTTCTTCAGGGTGATGTTGCACTGCCCCTCTTACCACAGGACAGTGGGGAACCTAGAGGCACCAGATGAAATCTAGGCTGGGAAATGCTCAGCGGGAGCCCCAGCTCATCAAGGGCCAGGACGCAGCAGCATTTCTGTGACATATCCCTGATCCGGGTGGGTTGTTCACCCACCATTCCACACCAGAAGGGGATTCAGACACATCTACCCACTTCAGGGGCAGTTAGTGTCAGCAGCAACACTGGCTCTGCTTTTCTCACCACGCACATTTCTTGTGCTCTGGCTTTTTATATCAGAGTCAGAAAACCAAGACAGGGTTTTCTACCGAAGTGGTTGGTCTCATAGCATGCCTGCACACAATGTTTTTGACTTAAAAGTGTATCTGTCTGACATCAGCAATAAAAAATGGGCACTCAGCAAAGCTAAGGATTAAAAAGGTTTTTGTTCCCATGGGAAGGGCTGAGTTTTGCAGAACTTGGGCTCATACTTCTGTGATTTACCAACAACCTGATGAGAAAAAAGCATGGTTCACCCAAGGGAGAAAGCTGCAGATTTTATATTCTACTTTGTTTTCTAGTGTCATCTTTGAAATACACAAAATGCCCTTGTAAAACACAAATTTCCAAGTAATTTGATGTTTGCATGCCAAACTTTTTCAGTACAATTATTCCTGAACAGGAGAACATAGCAAACACACAGCTATCACTGGGTTTAATTCCTCTGCTCCTGATGACAAAGGCTGGCATAACCCCATGAAAATCTGAACCTCACAAAACTGCATGTTCTGAGACAAAACAGTTCCTTTGATAGTCTCTGCTGTGACACCAGGTCAAACAGCCAATTTTCTCTCTTTCCATTCCCTCTTCTCTGATTTATTTAAATTAACCATGGAGGCATCCTTCTTGCCTCATTACAATCCTGGGTTGCACTTGACTTTGGGGAGTTCTCACCACAGTTGAAGTCCCTTGGCAACTATTGTAACAAAGATCATTTGGGTATAGATTTGTACTGGACACATTTACAAAAACACCTTGTTTATGTATACTAGTCACCTAATAAATAATTGGCAGACAATGAATGTCTCCTGGCTCTGTGAATGGGCATGATGCTGCTAGGAGTAGTGAAAGCATTATCCATCAGCACATGCCATTTCACTGAAGAGCTGTGTGGATTTATGGCAGCATGTTACAAAAAGTGACAACAGCCAAAAGCATGGAAGCTGGGCAGCAGCTGCAGAAACTGGGAGAGTTTTTTGGCTCTGGATGTAAACCGGGGCCAATCTCAGCTTCGACATTTTCAGCAGACTTGGCTGCAAAGTATTTCAAGGGTATCTTGTTAAAGCAGAAATGTGGGACTGCCTCCCTAGGCTGCTGCACTGTCTGTGTGACCCAGAGCCGTGCTCTCATCCCATAATTTGCCAATCTGGGCTTAATTCACTTCTGAGATGCAGAGACACATCAGCTCTGCAGCGGGGGGAATGGAAGAGCCTTTCTGTGCAAAGATAAGCTGTGTCACTGGCTCTGAAATCTCCATGCCATTCAACTTGCCTTGAATTACAGCGTGTCCTCCAGGCATGCAGACTGAGTCAGTGCCTCCTCTATGGCTTCATCCCTCTTCCGTCCCCTCTACCCTCCTCACCATTCTTCCCAGTACCTTAGGTGCTGAAGCATGTGGTCATGGAAGCCTGCTGGGGTCATCCCTGGTAGGGATAGGAAAGCAGAGGACACCAGACAACAAAGACAACTTTCATCCAAACAGCTTCATAAATGTTATTTATCAGCTCCTGCCTCCTGAAGTTCCACAATGTGCTGAAAGGTCCAGGGGCTGCCCCCTACATGAGGCAGATCCAAAGAGACCACACAGGCACACACAAGTTCAAACAATTCTTGGGATCAGCAGAAGCACCACTCCTTCCCTGAACCGTCCTACCATGTATCTGCAGGACAAGAAAGATACAGAAAAGTTTTTGTTTGTTTGTTTGTTTTGTTGTTGTTGTTGCTTGCTTTGTTTTGTTTTTTCTTAAGTATACTCTTCATTGTCAGACAGTTTTTCTTTATACATGGAAGCATCACAAAAAATAAGTTTCTAGGGGAAAAAGCCCATCAGTGCTTGATTACTGCTGCCTTCGGTTACAATAATGTTTGCACACTTCAATAATTCCCTCCCATCTAAATGTGTAAAACAGCAACACTACACATTATTTTTTAAAATTATCCTGGAGACAGCATTATTTTTCATTCTGTTCAATACTAGCTTAATATGCCTTCTCTATGAAGCAACAAAAGAGAATCATTTGTATTCATGCTCTCGTTTCTATACCCACCTCCGTTAAAAGCCCATGAGAGCATCAATATTACAATATAAACTGGTTGTAAGACAATAATAAATAAATAAATAAATAAATAAATAAAACAGAAAACACCTACAGACAATCCTGACAAAAACTGAGCCTCTTTCTGTTGCTGACAAAACCCAGGGCAAAGGTGCAGCCCTGGCCAGGGCTTCCACCTGTGCACCAGGCCCTCAGGGACCCAAGGTACATGTCCTTCTGGACCGGCACCTTTTCCTTTAGCTCAGAGTTTGGCAGCATTAGTAAAAAAATATTTATAGTTAATCTTTTTATGTCTACTTGCTTGCACTAAGAGCTTGGAGATACAAGATTAAAACCCTTGTTGCAAAACTGAACTCATCAGAACTCCCTGCCCCCAAAAAGCCCAGCCTCAATTAATAATTCATCCACCCGAGGAAAGAACAATATTTGCTTGACAGTGTGAGTTTGGAGGCTTACTTTTATGGCCTGGAATGTCCAAAGGAGTATTCATAACAAAATGAAATGTAAGGCATATTCTGGCAGCCTATTTTTAAAAAACTAAATTATCAAGCTCAAACATTAAAGCTCAAGCCAGAGCACTTCAGGACTGAGTGGAGAGAAACATAATAATGTCACCAATTTTGATTTTATTAAATATTTGTTCTTTTAGGTAAAATTGTACTTTTGATGTATTCCATCTAAAGAAGAGTTTGGGGAAATCTTTGTATGCACGATCTAAGAGGTGGATCACTACCATTTGCTGTGCATCCCATTTGCTTTTTCTATATTATTCACTACCACAGAGACACAGTGATTTAACATTAATTTGCATATATTAAATGTGCTCAGAGTATTTGAACAGCCTGAGTAGAACTCGCTTTCCAAATTCAGCTAACTTTGTGGCAAAACTCACATGATGCAGTTATTTTGCTAAGCAGGCTGTGGAACTCAGTCACCTCCTAGCTCCCCAAATTTAACTATTCATGAAGAATTAATTACTTCTGTTCATGATATCTGCAACAGCTTGACAAGCCTTATGCATTAGCATCTTTATCCCTTCTCAGACCCTTGATATGCATCTGTGTCTGCCTCAAAGCTTTTCAGACAGCCTCTGTGTTCATCAATACTGTTTTCCTTTTGTAAATCATAAAATGTGCTGAGTACAAAAAAGACTGCTGTCACTTTGAGTGCAGAGGGAATCTGGACCTTCATAGTTATCCTGCTGTTCCTTGCATCATTCTAAGTCTTGGTCTGCAGTGCTAACTATTCCAGATCATGGGTTAAATTATCCTCATTTGGCCATTATTTGGGAGGATTTTTATTAGACTCAGAAACCCATCCACAGCTGCATGCATTCCACAACCAGTACAACAACAGCAAAAAAGCAGTCACTGTGCTAGCTAATGTAAATGCTGGGAATATAATTTGTTGCTTTTAAACCTAGAAGAAAAATTAAGGATGGCCTAAGTTTTCACACACAGATCAAACCTTGAATTCTCAACAGGTCTGTGGACCAAGAGTTTATCCCAGACATAACAGAGAAGGAGCATCAACATGACTGGGTCATAGATTTGGGTCATATCCCAGATTTGGGGCTCATCACCTTTCCAACAGGATTTTGTTTCAGTCATAGAGAAAGACCTGTATCTGAGATCAGCCAATGAGATCAGCAGGAGCCCAGCAGACACACTGCAACAGACATGGCAAAAAAGCACAGCTCAGGGGCCTGTACACAAGCTGACTGTCAAAAGGCTGCATGCAACAATATTCCTGGTACAAAATCACAAAACCCAAAGAGATGAAGGAATCCAAGTTTACACATTGCCAAATCTCAGCTTCAGCCTTCTCTGTTGCCTTAAGACAAAGGCCCTATAAAATGTTGTGTGCAGCATCCTAGAAAGCCACAGGTGCTTACAAAATCCATTGTAAATTATCAGACCATTATGATGTTTCAACAGAAACATCATCCCCATTTTGAAGTTTTAATCAGCTTACGTTTGAAGCATGGCATTTCTTCTCCCAAGTGAGTAGCAAGAGGCTTTAAGTACAATAAGAAATAAAACATTAAGGTGGCTCCAGAGTCAACAGCTCCTATAATAACACAGTACAGTAATACTAGTAGTATTCCTATTAACATCATGAAAATCCTCCTATACAAAAGTCTCTGTTCTCCCACATACAAAACCCAGTGTAGGTCTCATGAAGGGAAACCCAAAGATAGTTACATGACTGAAAGATAGTAAAGGGTGATGTAGGCTCACCTATGGGAGCACAGAGAGCCAAGAAAAACATAGCATGAGAGCACCCGAACACTTGGCTGGAATAAACAGCAGTGCCTGGCAATAAATAAGCTTAAGGCTTGTAGCAAAGGATTGAAAGCACCCATTTACTGTGAGCAGATATGAGAGAGAATAGGGAATCTCAATGATGTTACCAATATCCTAAGTCTCTGTAATAATAGAAGAACAACACAGAACAAGCAAGATGAACCACACTCTGTTTTAGAAATGAAAGCCAAAAAGCAATCTGTGTAGTCTTTGACAGTCTCACCTGAGGAAACTAGCCTTTCAGTTTCTGAAGGCACTGATGTATTTCACTCTGGCTCACAGAGCAAGATGTACAAGCACCACCATCTCCTGCATTTAGTTATAGCCAAATAAGAAAAAATCCTTTTTAATTTTGGCAAGCAGCCATTTGAAGTCCTAAGGCACAAGATCAGTACCATATCAACATGATGCAACCAGCAACCCAGTCTCCTTCTAAAGACCCTTAGAAATACCTATATGTGAATCACAAGCTCTATTTTCTGCTTGCATTAATTCCACTGTTGAGTTAAAAATCCCTTCCATAAGGTTGTGATGCTCTATCTTGGGTCATTGTTCTCAGAGATTTACAGTATGTTTTTTTTTGCCCAGAAGTCCATCTCTCTGAGTGCTGGAAACTATCTTTCTTACTGAAGCAGACAATAAAGAAAATTGGAGCAAGGAGCAGAATCCCCAGTAGGCTGCTGCAGCCATTCCCTAAAGCAGAGCACACCTGAAACAGTCAGTCAGGAGGATCCAGACAAAGTGGTCCACGTGCAACAAAGAGCAAACATGATTGTTCACTTGTGAATGACCTGTTGACTGATGGCTGAAAATAACAGAAATTTCAGTAGGAACCCAAACAGTCCAAAATTGTTAATAGCCAGCTACAGATATTTCTAAAAGTTATGAAATTCACGTAACATGCTAGAGAACACATGGCATGTAAAACTGCTGAACATGTGTGCTGTCTCTGACATAAGCTTTGTGCACGAGACAAGTTTAAGCTGAAGAAGCACAAGTCAGAGCCTCTGAGGCTGAAAGTGATCTTGCCCATCCACTCGTGTCCTTTTCCAAAAGACAATCTAGGAAATCTTGCTAAATCTGCTTTACCAAGGCTCTAGTCTCAAGTAACTGGTCCAACCACCTCATTGTCTATAGCCTCTGACCAAAATTATACTCAATAACATTCATTTAAAATTTACCTTAGCTTTTCAAGTTTGCTGCTTGTCTGTAACATCTTAAAGAGCTCTTCGTCACTTTTGATGCTCACAGTGTATTTGAATGTCTTAGTACTATGTATCACAACCTTTTGCTGCATTTCTTTGCCCAAGCTAAATGTACAACAGCTTTTGTTACCTAGGATCTTGCTCCCTATTCATTTTTTCTTTGCACTTTGTCTCAGTTCAAGTGCATCTTTCTGGAACATGAGGAACCAGGACTAAACACGATATTTCAAATGAGTCTTCAATGGACTTGAAGGAGAATACTGGTATTTCTGTGTTCCTTGGATTGTTTTTAGCAGAGTCAGCTACAACTACTTCTGGTTAACCAATACATCCAGATCCACTTCTCACCTCCCATTAACTTGTTGTCCCCTGCTTTTAGAAAAAAAAAAAAAAAAATTACTAATTTGTAATTGCTTTTGATCTTACCTCTCTTACTTCATTAAAAACATAATTCATCTCACCTGAAAAATTAAGATTCATCCATAGTCGCTAAGAAATATGTTGAAATGGACCTAATATCTCTCTATCAAAATAATCATCTTTTAAAATGAGACAAGAAATTCACTAAGCAAGCAAGAAACCGTCCTCTTCTGTGCTATATGAGTGTCAGAGATACTTACGATACTTGAAGTTTTATAATCATCCTCTTTTGGCTATACTTAGGAAGCAAATGTTTTTAAGAGGTGACCATCTCTCCTACAGAACAAGGTATACACATAGGGGTATATGCACAGCATTGCTGTGCACTGTTCCTACCCCTGCAGAGAAGCTGTACAAAGGGAGACAAGCAGATGAGTTCATTTCTTCTATTTTAGGATGGGGATATGCACAACAAGATATGAAGGATGGCGTATATTAAAAGAAAATTATGAGTGTAAGAAAGCCAGGAAAGTTAGTAGACAAACCACAGATAGGATTTGCTAATTAACCATCAGCAGCAATGAAGGTAAGTGGAGAGGAAGTGCGCTGTACTGCAGTGGCAAGCTGTCACTGTTGCCCCATCAGGACTCACTTCCCAAAATAACTTTTCATCTTGTCCTTTCCATAGGAAGGCAGAGTCCCTGGGGACAAGTTGAGCAGGAGCAGCAAAGCACGAAGACCAGCAGCCAGGCAAGCTTGGCACTGAAGCAGTCAGCTTGGAGCAAATGTATCCATGTGAGCTTTCAATGCTTTTGCATTCCAGCATGGAGATGAGCAAGTTCTGTCCTAGCTCCACCAGCACCGTCCTTCAGTTGAGACAGACTGAAACCTGGCAGAGCTTCACATTCACTGAGGCTTTGCCATTCAGCCTTTGTCTTCTGTTGTGTGAGCTCAAGGTGGATCTGCAGGAGAAAGCACAAAAACAAAAGAAGTCTTCTGTTTATTAAAATGTATATAAAGTTATTATGTCATATGGGTGCCATCTGTGTTAGCAGCAGTGGGTATTAAAAGCAAACGGTGAAAGAATGAAATCCATATTGTTCCATAATGACAGTTTGTGCTAAATAAGTCTCCATGGTAAAGGTGTTACTTGAAAAGGGATTTGAAAATCTGGTGCTGAGGCTCTTGGCAAAGTTTTATTTAAATACCAATTAAAAATTGGGAAACAAAATTCTGATTTAAGAATACTTAAAATAATTTTTCATCTGTATTTCCCTTTTAGCCTGTACCTGGGATGAAGAGCAGTCCTGTAAATTGAAATTACTATCTAAAAACAATGCACTTAAAGAGTTTTCTATAACCATATTTTCAAGATTGAGATAATGTGCTTTTTTACTTCTTTTTTTTTTTTTAAAAAAAAAAAAAAAGCAAAATAGAATTAATTTCCCATTCTCTGAGTCTAGTTTCTGCTTGATTTGCAGTCCAGATTTTGTAGTGCTGTGCTAATTCTTCAGAATTAGAGAGAAACCAGATAGAAACAAAAGGAAAAGGATTCCATTTCATTGTGTAAAGAGAAGGTAATACAAGACATAAACGAACAGGGAGGGCAAGAGAGGGGGACAAAAACAAATATCCCCCCAAGCTTTTAAATGGCTGGGAACAGCTTTTTATGCAAAACTACTGCTTCACTGAGAAGAGCCCTGTACCCTGAGTCCCACAGGATCTGAACCATACAACCACAGAACGTTAGCACACATGAAGTCACTGCCTCCATCTCCATCTGTATTGATCCAAACAGTGTCCATGTCCCTGGCCTGCCCCAGGCTGTGGGACTGCACCTATTCATTGCAGACCCCCAGACCTGAGTTCAGGGCTTCCTGGCACCCCTGTTCTTCACCTTGCCCTGTCACTTGAGTGGGTGGATTCATAGCAGAGCTCTCTGCATTGCCTCTCAGTCCCTTTCAGAAACAGAGACTTAGCACAATAAATTTGATAACCACCACCACTTTTACTGCTGAAAGCAGCAGAGCACTGTGGGTTGTGTTTGTTTGTTTGTTTAAATAAAATAATTTATTGATTCAATTCTGAGAAGCGGAGGGGAGGGGAGGGGAGAGGATGGGAGGGGAGGGGATTATGCAAAAGAGCACATCACCCTGATTGCCTAAACTGCCTTTTCCAACTGGTAACAGAAAACCAGGCGTACTAGATCCCCACTGCAGAAATATGGTTTAAATCAACAGGAAGGCTGAAATACCAAAGAACAATCACCAGATAGTATGAATAATCCTGAAATTCAGAGGGTTTCAGCGATCAAAATGGAATTCAGTTTGGCACTGACAAATCCAAAATCTGTTGCAGGAGTAACTGAAGAATGCAGAAGTGAGGAAAATGAGTTTTGGAATTTATTATTCTTTACTTGGACATCTTTTAAATTTAAAATGGAAGGGGCATATTATTATAACAAGGATGGGTAATATACATTGTTTTCTATAAGAGCAGGCAGAAATTACATCAGCATTAACACAGCATTCATAAACTGAAAGCCCAGAAATTCAATAAATCTTACATGAAGCAACCTGGTCAGAGCACCTTTTTTTCAGAATTTCCTCTTGGACCTTTTACCTTAAGCCAAATAATCAGTTTTGCAAACAACAAACACTTTCACTGCCTCTTTGAAGTAAACATTTTTCAAATTCAATCTTGGGTGGGTGGCAGCAGAGGAGGACAGTCCATCTGTGTTGTTGTTTTTTTTTTAATTAAAGTTAGCATTTTGTTTGGTGTTTTAGTCTTAGTGACAGAACTGGAGCACAAGTGTCCACGGGGAGCCCCAGTAACAGCTGAAATTCAACCTGAATAGTTAATCTTCAGGAAGTGGTTCATAACAGCCATGATGCTTTCTTGTCCCATCTTTCCAGATGGCCAACCTTCAGTACAACACCACTGCCTGCTCTGCCAGAAAAAAACATGTCTGTGTTATGCACCTGAGCAGAAAATACACACCCTTGGATGACCAAGCTAGGGTATCACCTGACCTTTTTTAGGCTGTATCATTCCTTGCACACCTAGCCCAGAAAAGCGAGTAAAGATCTCTGCTTTCACAAAATATGCCGTCTTAAAAGATGAACAAACTCCTGTTTGGCAGAGCTTGGGCTAGAAGCATGGTCTTTAAAAAGGCAGCTTTAGGTATTCACTCACACAATCTGCCCAACTGCATGTGCCAAATCTCTGGTATTCACTGGGGGGAAAAAAAATCAAAAAATCTAGATTGGTACTACCAACCAGGAGCACACATCATCATGGGTGCCTGGTGCCACTCACCTCTATGTTGCTGTCTCATTTTCTCTCAGAGAAACTCAAAATGTTGCAGCAGGGTTTGGAACACTCAGACCTAGAGGAGCAGAATTTCAAGACTTAACAGAGAACTTCTGCAACTCAGATAAAATAAGGGTTTTCTTTAACATTTGGATGTTCAGAGAGAGAGATCAACATAAGCCACAGGAAAAGAGCAGAAACGAAGGAAGGGGTAGAAGCATATTTTTAAAGCAAAAAATAAATAGTGTTAACTGTGGAAGAAATTAGAGAAGAAAACTGTCACCTTGTTACATAGTCTAAATTACACAAAGGTTCCTGTTGCCTTCTTAAAAAGAGATCCATTCCTTACTGCCAAAGTCACTGGGAGAGAAGAATTTGAAAGGCTGCGCTGCTGCGGCAGATGGCAGAAAGCTAGATTGCAGTCTACAACTGAAGGTACAGAGAAGTTGCCTACAGGTAGCTGTAATGAAGCTTGTGCAGAAAGAAAACTTGGATTTTACTTTAATCATTGTTACACCATCATTCACCAAGGGAGAAAGAAAAAAATTAGCAAACATTTGCATCCCCTACTTGATGGCAGTCCATTCAGCCCACACACCCTCCCTGAAGGCCAGCAGGCTATGATATCCATTTTCAGTTGTACAGACACGCTGGATTGCAGCTAGTCTAATCACATTCAAACACACCCAAGCGGAGAATTCAAGAGCACTCACTTCTGCCAGTACTGTGGTGGCATTTAGGAATTCACATATAGGGAGAGGAGCACTTGGGAAACATCTCCTGCATTCATCGCTCTGGAGATAGTACATGGAGCATCCCTCTGGAAAAAGGAGTCAGGGGAATGGCTGTCATACACCTCCTGTAAGACATCAGAGAATTTACACTATATTTGTGCAAGTCTATGTGAAGCTGGGCATCCCAGAATCCCATGAATTTAAATCTGAGAGGCCAATCAGATTTAAAAGATATCCCTGTGCTCAGCATTAGAGACAACCCACATTTCCTCTTGTGCTTTCCCAGGGTGCTTGAATTCCCTAAGGAAGCTAAGTGTCCAAGTGCTACACTAAGGTACCAGTTTCCACGCACTGCTAATTCCACCTTTTTGCCCATAAAAAGTGGAATTTAGTTACCAAACCATCTTGCATCATTTTAGATGCCATGGGGTGCTCCGGCTAATCTCCAGCTGCCGTCATTTCAGAAAGAGCATGCATTCCTTAAATCCCATCATCTTTATAATATTCTCCATTGGAGCCCAAACACCTCAGACTACTGAAAATATGTCTATGGGCCCCAGGTCTGGGCAATCAAATCCCACCTTACATAACATACCCAAGTTATCACATGCGTAGTTTGTGGCACGACTAATACTTTGACCACAACATTTTTCCCCCACTTTTTCCTAATTGTCTTGCTATCATTCATGGTTCACTGGGCTCATGGATGCACTTTAGTTTTTGTTTGTTTGGTTGGTTGGTTGTTGTTGTTTTTGAACAGAAGCAAGAGCTAAACCACTTTGATGCTCAGGAAGAATAAAGGTCAACAAGATGCTGCTCTTCCCTGGATAAATGTATATAAATATTCAGTGTATAAATTCTGAAATTTAGAGGGTGTTCTCTCACAAATAAAGAGTTATTGCCATGAATGCAAATAGACAAAACAACACAATTTTTTTTAACTGGAGGCAGTTAGGAAAACTCACAATAAGCCTTCAAGGCCAAACCTTTCAAAGCAGAAGATGTATATTATAGCTCAGTTATTGCTATTCAGCATGTTCTGCCTGGCTTGTGGCCTTGCAGTGATCATAACCAGATTGAATTTCCCCAGGTACATTCTTGATACTAATACATGCAGTAAAATTTGGATATCTTATTCTTGCCAGGTGTTGAGCATCCTCTTCTTCCACAGACTAGAGGAAATCTGAGGTTTCATAGTCTTGATGGATCAACATCAAGAAATTTCCCTAAAATCTTTCAGGCCTCAGATAATATTTCAAAGTGTTTCTGATTGCTCAGAATTGGTCATGTCAGGCCATGGAAAAAAGGTGGTATGTATTGTATGCCGACATTTTAAAGCTCACCTGGAAAAACAGCAGCTGAAGGTTTTTCACAGTATAGGAGAGAAATATGAAATCCTTTTGAAGGGCTTTACAGTCTCAGAAGTTAGACAGAATGTTTTCTGTCCTATCCTGGGATCTATTCTTTAAAAGGCTTTTGCAGTTTGTCTACTTTCAAATACAACTGCAATCACAAAACTTAAATACTAGAGATATGTATGATCCAAAGACCCTTACAGGAAAAACAAACAAATAAGCAAATAAAATCAGTAGTTTCACCTAACTAATTTAGTTAAGTTAAAAAAAAAAAAAAAAAAAAAAAAAGCACTATCAGAGAACTATATCTCATTTTATTTTCAAAAAGGTTAGATAAAGTTGATTAATTAATAATTAATTGTATTAACATGATATCAGATGGCTAAGTGTCAACAGCTGTATAAAATACAAGGAAAGAGTGACGTAGGAGCATTTTGTTGCCATGGAAGGAAAACATTACTTCAATAGCCTCTCCTAATTTATAATTCCTATAATTGTATTATCTCATAAGGATAATAACCTCCAGGATATCTTGGTCAATGACAGTTCTGTTCAACTGCAGTGTTCTCAGACCAGTTTTGTTAGATAACATATTTTCCAGGAATATTTTGTCCTAGTCTAGCCAATCTTCAGACAGAAAAGGTCACTAATGTACCAGCTCAGTGCAGCTCTAGCTACAGCAGTTAGATCACGGACTGTATGCACAAACAAGTTGTACCTTGTTCAGTGTAAAATTAATCTGTTGGAAGTTTGAGCACTAAGACTCAGGAAATTATTACACAGCTAAGAACCACTCAATAAGCCCTTTTGTTCCCTGTAACACTACTCAACATCATCAGCCAAGCATGAGAGGCTGAGGCCAAGCAGCTAAACACTGAAACATCTTTCCCTGCAGAGCACTTGGTGGAGGGACTGTCAGGAGCAAAGCATAGCAACACATTTCCCAGAACAGGCAAGAGACTGGAGACAGTAGCTTTACAGCTTCAAAATTACAACAACCTGCATGTATTGTCTGGTGGGCAGGAGACATTAAGTGGCAGACAGGGGTCCAAGAGTTATGTTCCTGAGCTTGCTTTCTTAAGCCTTCAGGAACTGCCATGCCTTGTGAACAGCAGCAAAACATTTTGTCTTGCTTTCAGAATTAGAGCTTCCCTTTTAGAATTAGAGAGTCTGGATTTTATCACAGCACCCCACATTGCCATCTTGAAAGTGGCCAGCTCTTCAGATCTCCCACCTGGACTGAGCACTTCACTCCTGTCTAGCCAGAGTGGTCCTCTCAGTGCTCCTCTGTGCCAAAGAGCAGTCTTTTTTAGCATCTATGTGGTGAAGCTTGAGAAAATCATTTTCTTTCTAGATCACAAAATAATTTTGTGAAGAGAAGCAGCACTAGGGCTGTCCCTCAGCCCCAGACAAACAAATAGAAAACAGTCTCTCCTGAGGGCCACGGAGGCCCTCCCAACACCAAGCAGAAGAAGAGAAGTGTACTTTGAAGTTGCTATAGACCCTTTTTTCCAGGGAGTATATGCAAAGCTTACTGCAAAGGCACCAGTCAAAAAGTTGGCCTACAATACTAGATTATGACCAGTTTTCTCTTTTGAATATGTATTCACATATGAAATACATATGGCCTTGAAAATCTGTTCATAGTCACCCAATTTTCTCTTTCTTATATGTTCTATATTTGAAAAAATCACTTCCCTCATTTCCTAATGTATCTCACACCACGTTTTTTTCAAGCAATACAAGCCATCATATGCTTTAACCTTGTCAGGTCATGTAAGCTAGGCAGGGGTGGAACAGAATCATGTGGATGGGATACCTACAGCACATCTTTAGAAAGTACAAAAAAAGAGGTGCTTATGAATAAATATGTGCCATCTTTCCCCCAGGGGGACATAAACCAAAGCTCCCAAGAAAAATGGGACTGGAATCTTGAATGGCCCATGTTTTGAAACCTGCTGTAATTAGTCTGGCTTAAAGCCCAAATTAGACCCAGGCTCATTTCAGCAACAACAAAAAAGGATCTGTTTGTTGTATTGCTTTGATATTGAAGAACACATTTTTCAAAGAGCATCTAAATTTATGCCTGATAATTATAAGCACGATTATTTTGTACCAATGGGATAGTTCGACGGCCAGCTAAATGGTTGGCACACAGAGTTGCTTATGGATGCAGAGTTCACATAGGGAAAATGTATTCACAGCACTGATATCTCCTTGAAAATGTCACAGTACTGCCCTAAAGCTCTAGAGAAAAAGGCTGAGCCAGTGTACTGTCTCAGCTCTAAAAAGGAGGCTGAGGACCTTTTTTGTTTTCACAACTTAGTTGTGAAATATATTAAATTTAAAACCACAAGTCACAAAATAAAGACAAGGTTTTAAAATGCAATGTTTTCGGTTCAAAACAACCTAATAATAAACAGGCAAAGAGGTTGCCCTTCCCACTCATGCCCTTTAAAAATTCAATATAAAATCAACAAAAGCTTGAAAAATTATGGTATCCCTTGCTCTGCTCTTCCTCTATAGAGCATAATTTCCTGTATTCCTATTCATTCTGCTCCTGAATTGTTCAGGCAGTTTCTTCTATCAGAATTGATAATATTTCATTGCCTTTTATTGTTTCAAAAGTCTGTCAATTTATAAAGCAGAAAACTTAGCCATTCATAAGGGCAGAATTAGAAAAAGAATTATTAGAAATCCCTTTAAGTCCAAATTCTAGTGTCATATTTGTACAACAAAATACTATATGAAGGCAATTCTCTTTCTTTGCCATCTCATAAATTTCCATGTCATCCTATAAAATAACTCGACAACAAAATCATTGTGGTGAGCAAGCCAACAATTATAATTATAGAAAGTAGATGGAATTCAGTCAGCCATGAAACCCTGAAATTATTTAGGTGTATGAAAATGTGGCTAATCAGAACAGCATGGTTAGATGCAGTTACTCCAGCCAGAAGGAGCTTGAAATGCCATAAAATATCAAAGATCTTGAGTGTCACTAACAAACCAGAAATCAAGAATGGCTCCCTCACATAGCTAGAATCCAGTCTCGTAATTATTCACCAGGTAAATTGTGACCAGTCAGCTGTACATACTTCAGCCCAAACTACAACGTGTGCAGCCACTGTAATCCAGTGTCTGAGGCAGTTCCAGTTGTCTCACACATGAGAATTGCCAGCAGCAATATAGAAGGGTACATACTGCTAAAACCAAGGGTTTCAGCATTTACGTAAGTATGGGAGCTATGAAGTGTTGGTTATACAGAAACAACATTCTGAAAGATATATATATATATATAATAGCTGTGTATAGGTAGTGCCAATTAAAAAACATATCTAGTGGAAGATTTTTTGGAGGAATAATCACTGTTCAGTGATTGGTGGGAGAGAGAAAAAAATCATGGAATCCAATCAAAATGGATTTTAGAAATGTAAATGCTATTTGATTAAAACAAAGTTTGGGGAGTGTTCTGTGCTCCATTTAGAATGAACCGTGAAGGTTTCTTCCTACCAAATAATTAGCTTAACTGGAGTGAGTCTGTGCGTATGTCCAGTCTTTGAAGAACAATTTTATACCAGGAGCAACAAAAATCTTTTTATTTTTCTTTCATTTTGAAGAATAAGCCAGGTAACAAGTGTATTGAAAACCATTTTGACTGTGAACAACACAAAACTCTAAGTGTCCCATCTAATGACCCTCTCCCCCTCCACAAAAGGCATCTTTGCTCTGATCCACGTTTCAGATACTGCTGTCTGTCCCAGTCTCAGTAAAAGGTCATCCACAGACTCAAAGAATGCAAATTAAAATTTAATTGAGCTCTGAAAATAACTTTTCATCTCTAATGATGTGTTATAATCTCCCTGCAAAATACTAATAATTTATAAGCCTTGTTGAGGTAATTGTGTTTACCCAAATCCCTAAGTCTGAAGTATTGACGTGCTGCATTTTAGAGGCTGGTAACAAAGACCCAATTCAAGAACATTCATTTTAATTTAACTTACTGATTTTTATCCCTCCACACATCTTCCTGAGTCTTTTAGAGCAAGGGAAAGAAGGAAAATAGAAGATACTTCTCCCAGCCTTCCACATTCTTCTAGCCTTATTCCCCTCATTTTTCTTTCAAAAAGGTCTCCTGTGAAAGACTGCATCAGCTCAGTGTGGCAGAAAGCAGTAGTTGCAGTCCAATTCAAATAGCAGGAATACTTATGATAGTGTCAGCACATTTAAAGGGTCATACTGTTACTGAGAACCTACCACACTGATTACAAATATCTTTACAAACTGATAATTAAGACATTGAGGATATATGTTTTTCATGAAAATGGTTGCAGCTCCTGACAACTCTGATGGTGATGAGCACCTCAGAAGAAATTAATGCAACAGAGCTATAAGAAAAAGGTCCCAGAGAGGTGCTGTGCAATGGGGTGGGCCTACACCCTCATGTTGCTCTCTCAGTAACATTGCATGCTTTCTCTAAATGCCACCTCTTACATATTCATTATTTTTCTTTCATTATTTCAAGGGAATCTTGAGAGGGGAAAAAAAAATAAGATTTTTTTCCCAAGACAAAAACTTTGGATAACCCAAATGCTCAAAAGCTCGGAGGAAAAATTGAGAGTCTTTATTCTTAATCTCCCATTTTTTAAACATCCAGCATTTTCTACATGCTTAAAGTTGAAAATTGAATTTATTCCACCCTTTTCTGCTTCATATTTAGATAAGCAGAAGTTATCTAGAAACACACTGACCAGAACAGTTAATTTTTATGTAAAGTAATAGATTATGGAAGGTTACAGAGAGCGTGGAAAGAGTGCATCAGAGTCACATCACCAAGAACTGAAATAACGTGGCATGTACAAGCACAAATGAGCAACCAGGACCTTTGCTACTATTTCTGTAGTGTTTTGCCACCACAGATAAGATTAGAAAATTATGGTGACAATGGGAAGAGAGAGAGGAGAAATCTTTGAGTTAAACTCTTCTGTAAAATGGCACCCAGGTTAAAGCAGGAATTCAATAATTTCCTTTTTCATTTCCAGAGAGACAAGGGACAGGCAGAGGATCCCCACTTTGGTGAGCAAGGAGGTAAGGTGGGATTCTTGTCTGCCATTACCATCCATTCCTCCTTTTACATTTAACACAAAGAAATCAGTGTTTGCAGGCTAGGGCACACTGGTGGCTCTTTTAGATGCTGAGATAGGGGTACATTCACAGCAGAAGTCCCTTTTTTTTCCCCAGCTGTGAGGGGAGTCTTAGCAGTTCAAAAAGGTACAAATATGAGGAGCACCAACATAACTGAGATCCCACACACAGCCTGTGGAGTTTTCCAGGGTCTGGAGACTAGTCAGCCAGTATCTGGAAGGTAAAACTATGTATTTGCAAGAAAGGAAAGACAAACACATATGAAAATCTAGGATCCTCAACACATGAGCTATTCCATCAACACATTATCCCCTTCACAGAAAATAAGCAATATGTGACCTAAATTATTTCTGATAAGATTTTTTTCTCCAAGCATCCCATAAGAGGTATTGATATGCTTCAGGATCAATAGTCACCATCAAGATTTCCTTTGTCCATGATTTTTATGAGCTCTGGGAAGCTGCAATGTAAAGAAGCTTAGATTTGGGGGATATCTGGGAATATGATTACCAACCCTGACCTTAATTGACAGAGATCACTTCACTTCACTGTAAAGGATTTGTCCACTCCACATCTTCAATCACTTGCTCTTTAAATAAGATCTGCAATATTTTTCTAAAATTTTCCAGTGGGCCATATCAATTTAGGACTGTGGAAATAATAAATAAATTAATAATAATGATAATAATAAACATCTGCAGCTCAAACTAAGGCAGATGTTCCTTGCAGGATTTTCCACCCCTTTTTAAGTTACTGCATAAAATCTAATCACACTGTGTAGTATCTGCAGTATGCACAACATTTATCACTAAAGTTTTCATTAGTTAAAATTCATTCTTATCAGTAAAAACACAGATGGCTCCTAAAAAGCTGCTTTTTCTATACCAAACGGTCTTATACATCTTCATCCCATGCTTTGTAGACACTTAACAGAATTCTTTAAAAAACTGTGTTTCTTTGTGGTGCAACATTTTAGAGCATATGTTGCCATTTGATTAACCGTAGGACTACTGCATATTTGATTCAAGGAGTGGTGTCAACATGTTGTCTCCTTTTTTTTTTTTTTTTTAAAAGATCTTTGACATTAGAGTGACATATCTAAAAGCTGTTAGTAATTTCTATAAATCAACTCACCAATTTTAACTGTATCTGTCAGTGTGTAATGAACAGTGTTTAGCTGACTTAGGCTGCTTCCAAATGGGAAATACTATGAAATCTCATAAAACGCCTTCTAAATTTTTAGTTGTGGTGGACTGAGTTTGTCAGCTTGCACAATTCTGCATGCTGCCACCACTGCTTCCTCTGCAAGCTGCATTTGACAGGATTCTGGTGGGAGAGAGAGTTTTTCTCACCCGCACAAGTGGAAAGACTGCTCTCAGGGCTGGTGCAGAGGGCTGTGAATGAGGCAGAAATGCACAGGCTCCATGATTTCCCCATCATGGTCCCTACATGCTCCCTGCTTTTCTGCAGACACCTGGCAATGCACTCATAACACCAGAAGCTGAGTGACTGGTTGCAGAGTGACCGACTACTAATGAAACACTTGAAACACCCATTACTCTTACAGAACTGAGAATCAGAGTGGAAAACTGAGACCAAATATTTATACAAACAAGCCACACGGCTGCAGATCTACCTATCTAGTCTGCTTCTATCAGCTGCTTTGTTAAAGAACACTTGGGAACCAGGCTGAAAGATTGTCTTAGAGTGAGAAATTATGTACAGAATAATTAATCCCTTTTTCGTTACTTGCTTACAAAATATGTTCATGTAAACAACCACTCTCTTTTCCTTATATACATACACACTCCCATTCTTGTTTCCCATCTAAAATAATAATTTCCTCAAGAAATTCTGCTGTAAAATATTAGACTACCATCCATAAAAGTTATCAAAATAGCTACTGATCAGCCAAAATTATTTATGCTAGCATCCAAATTAGCATCAGACTGATAAATACATGTCAGTCTGAAACTGCTGACCCTACAAAACAGAAATAGCTAGAAGGTCTTAATTTGACATCACCCAGATTGCCACCATACCTTGAGGTATATCAATAACAGTAAGGATGCCATCCACTGCCCAGAACTGGATGTTTAATAGGATCAAGGGAGCAAAAGACTGGACCTGAGAAGTAGCCTTTCTTTTCCATCGAAAAAGATTTATTTGTCACTTCTGTGGCTTATACGAAAGAAAGAAAGAAAAAAAAAAGTGCTCTTTCCAATATTTAATTATTTAATTTAGGGCAGAAGTATCTCAGCAAAATTTCCACATTGCAAAGAAAGGGATAAAAGAGAATTTAGTTAATGAACCTGTTCCTGAAAATGTGATAGCATTTCCCCCACCTTCTCTTGTATTTATCTATTAAGCATAATGAAAAAGCTTGTGGACCAGGTACTCTAATGCAAATGGCAGTTTATGAATATAATATAGGCTACTGAACACACTGCAAGCAGCAAGACTCTTAAAAAAAAAATAAATCTCCCTTTGTCTCCATGACAAATTATTTCTGCCATTTGCGCTAATTGATTAAATATCACAGAATCACAGAATTTTCTAGGTTGGAAGAGACCTCAAGGTCATCGAGTCCAACCTCCAACCTAACGCTAACAGCCCTCCACTAAACCATATCCCTAAGCTCTACATCTAAGCGTCTTTTGAAGACTTCCAGGGATGGTGACTCCACCACTTCCCTGGGCAGCCTGTTCCAATGCCTCACAACCCTTTCAGTGAAGAAGTTCTTCCTAACATCTAACCTAAAACTCCCCTGGCTCAACTTAAGCCCATTCCCCCTCATCCTGTCACCAGGCACGTGGGAGAACAGGCCAACCCCCACCTCGCTACAGCCTCCCTTGAGGTACCTAAAAAGAGCGATAAGGTCACCCCTGAGCCTCCTCTTCTCCAGGCTGAACAAGCCCAGCTCCCTCAGCCGCTCCTCGTAGGACTTGTTCTCCAGGCCCCTCACCAGCTTCGTTGCCCTTCTCTGCACCCGCTCAAGCACCTCGATGTCCTTCTTGTAGCGAGGGGCCCAAAACTGAACACAGTACTCGAGGTGCGGCCTCACCAGAGCTGAGTACGGGGGGGGCTCATATGAGGCTGATAAGCACAGTATGTGGCATATAGAGCATCGCAACTTAATCTTTGGGTCTGGTTTAAAACGATGTATCCTCATGGATTTCAAAGGAATTATTTCCAATTTGTCTTTCAACTTATACCCTTGCATCAAAATTAAATAGCAAACTGGTTCTAAAAAATGAGGTCATTCAAGACTAAATCCGTGTTAAGCAAGACAAAAGCACAGTTATTGACATACTGAGATTATTAGAAGCACTAGGAAATCCCACAGCAGCACATAAGCCTTTAAAAGTTTGGCCAAAATTGTACTGGGACATCTGAATGGGAATGGCACTGGCAGCTCCCAAATTCTTGGTTCTGTGAAGACACCTAAGAGCAAGTCACACTGACTGCTATAAAACTACTGGTGCACTGCAAGTCCAGTGTGTACTAGGCCATAACAGCATGTTGTCCCGCTATCATTGAGAATGCCAGCATGAGAGTAAATACCTACTGAAATAATGAATTGATTCAGCCCTTCCTCCTCTTCATGCTCTGTCCTAGAAATGGCCATCAAACTTTTAGAAATATCTTTACTATGCAAAGGAACAGGAGGTTGGATGTTTCCATATGCTGGATGTCACCACTGTTATGGTGTAGCATGACCTGCATCAGTTATTTGCAATTCATGTTGTATGGCTGATTACTAAAGTCACTGAGAAATATTTCTCCCCTCCCCAAGAGGCTTCCAAATGGCTGATTAGCATGTACAGAAGAAATATTTGGTGAAAACACTCTTTTGCCTGGGTACATGCTGATAAATATATTTATTTATTTTCAGAAACAAGTGTTTTCTACAAACACTAGATGTTAAAAGAATGAAAAAGATAAGGAAATGGTTTGAAATCTAACATGTCAGAATGTCATCTTCATTTGACTTCAAGTAATAATGATAACAATAACAACAGCATAAAAAAAAAGTAAGAATCGGAAATTAATATAGTACTTGTGGGACAATGTGAGTCAAAAATAGAGAGGGTGCACCACAAAAATTACCACTCTATGAAAATCTAGTTTAATAAATTATTTTACACCTATTAAAAATAAATAAATAAATAAATAAAAATCCTCTCTATCTGCCTTGCTTTCCTTTTCCTCTGTGAGTCCAAAAAATTACCACCTTAGTTTGAACACTAATTTCATCCAAAGGGATGCTGTGTATTAACCAAAGATGATAAAAAGGATTAAGGTGCTATGGGCTTTATGAAGTCAGATAGGAGACTCATTAAATTCTGCTAGCAATCTACCCTGCTGCCTTACAGGCAATTTTGAATTGAGGTATTAGATTTAGGGACTATGTCTTTCTACCCAATTCACACAGCATCATCTGTAGCTCCTGTTTATCCAATGTCTCTTCTGCCTCTAAGGGCAGGAAGACGACTGTCTCAGGTGAGACCCATCTTCCTTGTTGAGGCTCTAACCAGTGCGTGACCTTCAACATGCCTCCCTGATTACAAAAGGAACCGTGTGCCTTGACACTTTATGAAACGCTTCCCAATGCATGGTGGATGAAATTGCATTAAAGGCCACAGCATCGGTTGTCTCGGTGCTTCAGCAGTCTCATTGCAAAGTGGAACTGACTGCATGATGTTCAAGAGAGTATCTAAACAGATTCAAAAAAGCAAGCAGAAAAATGATAATATCAGAAACCCAGCCAAAAAAGCAGAATGTGTAATTTGCCTCAGTTCAGAAAGAATGAATAGCAGAGCTGGGAACTGAAAGCAGAAAGCAGATCTTCTCGTCTTAACTTTAAAAATATCCATTGACAGTACTACCTTTCCCAAGTGAGATTTGATAGAAAAGAAGCTCTTTTATTTATTCTTCCTCTGAAGGAAAATTTCACTGTAAACAAGATGATATAGCGAGGCAGAATCTAATCAGAACTGGGACAGCATCTGGCAGGGCTATCAGTATTGATGTTCTAAGAGCCTAAGTCCTTCTTAAAGGACTCAAGGGAAAGTGTTTGCTCCCCAGTTCATGAGTCTGCCTCAAAGGCTAGCTTTACCCTATAATTGGGGTAATTGGATTAAATAAATTCATAAGGTAGCTGGGAAGGGGTGTTTGAGCATGGGTGTTAGGCAACAATTTAGCTTCAGTAATGACGGATGTAGCTGGGTTTCAAAAGCCATGCTAATCTTCACAGAACAGATGAAAAAAGCTTTGATCAAAATGCAACTAAGTTAGGAAAAAAAAAAAAAAAGACAACATAAAGAAAAAAAGTGGAGGATGTCCACGACCAGTTTAAGACAATCTCACTTTTTATAAGAGTCATCCTATTGTTTATAGGAGCATAAAGGCTAGCCTCATGACAACAAAGTCCTTAACTCCTTTTATGTTTCAGAACAATTGCAAAATCAGTAATGTTACAATCTTATTATAACAAAAATGCATCTGCCCGTTTTTATAGAACTATTTAAAAGTGGAATAAATTGAGGTATAGTCTGGAAAAATTAAACTGAAAACATTTCATAACACAGAGACTCTCTCATACACAACTACCTATTACAGCTCTAACAAGCAGCATGTACAGCCACATTGCTTCAGCATCCAGACTAGTTTTTAAATGCTTGTGGTCTTTCCACATGAGCCTGTTGTGTTTTTTTTGTTTGTTTGTTTTTTTCCCAGAAGGATCTCACAATCAGAACCTATTTTCAAGACATTCTGTGTTTTAAAATTACTTGTTTTTTTCCCTTATGTATTTAGAATCATTTGCAAATGTGACGACAGCAGATTTTTTTTTCCCATGTCACTATGTTTTGTGATATTTGCTGGACATGTGCATCTCCTTTTCAGAAATCTAATGAACTTTACAGACTATTGGTAAGCTGTGCTTTAGATCTAAAAGAGCTGAATTCTCTTACTGTGTTCCAAATTAACCACAGTACAACAGAAACACTTCACTAAGGAGAGGCAGGCAACAAAGATGGCAAAGATTGCACTGGCAACAAGTTATTATGATGCATTACAAAAACAGACACAGTTATTTAGGGATGATAGATACAGCACCCAGCCTTCACAAACAATTTCTTCTTTTCTAAAAATTTCAGACCTACAACAAAACACAATCTACTGCCTATGGCATTAAACTCCTTCCCTGTGTTATGGGTTTTATTATGAATAAGAAAAAGAGGAAAAATGTACTAAGTGCTAGATATCCATTGAGAGAACCTTTTCTAGGTATTGCCTGAGGAGTGGCAGTGCAAACCATTGTAAAAGGGCAGCATGGCTCTTTTCAGAAGCACAGCTGGCGCTGTCAGGTTTGAACCTGAGGACAGGCCAAGAAGCAGCAGGCGCTTTCTAACTAGATTTGCAACAAGCAGCTCTTCAGCACAGAGAGGTCTTTGTTTGGGAAAGACATTGAAGCTCAAAGCACATTTTGAAGAATAAGGCAAGTGATGGAAAACACTCAATAAAAGATACAAAAAACAAAGCATTCAAAAAGAATTGTGCAGAGAAGGGCGACGAAGCTGGTGAGGGGCCTGGAGAACAAGTCCTACGAGGAGCGGCTGAGGGAGCTGGGCTTGTTCAGCCTGGAGAACAGGAGGCTCAGGGGCGACCTTATCGCTCTCTATGGGTACCTCAAGGGAGGCTGTAGCGAGGTGGGGGTTGGTTTGTTCTCCCACGTGCCTGGTGACAGGACGAGGGGGAATGGGCTAAAGTTGTGCCAGGGGAGTTTTAGGTTAGATGTTAGGAAGAACTTCTTCACTGAAAGGGTTGTGAGGCATTGGAACAGGCTGCCCAGGGAAGTGGTGGAGTCACCATCCCTGGAAGTCTTCAAAAGATGTTTAGATGTAGAGCTTAGGGATATGGTTTAGTGGGGACTGCTAGCGTTAGGTCAGAGGTTGGACTCGATGATCTTGAGGTCTCTTCCAACCTAGAAATTCTGTGATTCTGTGAAAAAGATACAGCACAGTGTTGTCTCTGCTGTTTAGTTCTCCACTGCTAAATGGTGATGAATGTGGATGGAGGTAGACCACAGCCAACTTGGAGGAACAAAGTGCAAAAAGTAATTTGAAACAAGGAAAAAAAGAAAAAATAAAATCACCTTAGAGCTGAGTAACATGTCAGATCACCCAAAGGAGGCAGATGGCAGCTTTCCTAGAAAAGCAGAGATGAAAGTGGTACAATTAAAAATGAAGCAAGGAGCAGAATGAAGATTGCACTGCCCCCATTGAGAGATAATGAGATGTCATTTCCAGCAAATAAGATAAAAGAGGTCAACTGAAAGAGTCAGTAGAAACTCAAGGAATGTAGAAGGAAGATTATGATAGCAGAGACAGTGTTAACAGAGTATGTAAATTAATTGCTTACCTTCCTGATCACATGGTGAGATGTGAACTGGTGTCAAGGAAACTGAATTTTATTTTTCAGGAGATGGTAGGAACTAGGACAAAACAAGCTGGTAACAACAAATTAGGAAAATTATTGGGTCTCCTCAAGCTTCACCACAGATTTAGAGACTGCTAAAAGTGTAAAATCTGATCACTAGCTGCAGAGAGAATATCAATTAGAGCAGCCAGACCCAAATACCCAAATACTTAGCCTGAAAAAAACTTCTACATGGATTTATGAAAGAAGAAACACCAAAACTAAATGTGGTAATGCTTAAGAGGCAAGTATTAATAAAGGACACTGGAGCACTTGATTTGGTATTCTGGGCTAGCAGTCAGGAAACAGCTTGGCCTGAGACCTTGAGGGATCACACACGCAACAAATCTCTGCCCTTTGTTTTGTTTTTACACAGTAAACTCTCTGGGTCCAGTGCTGCTCAAACTCCAGACAGTCCACCTCCATTAAGGATCCATAGCATAATGCACTGAGTTGTTTTACATAAAAGGAATCACATAGGACCAGGAATAAAGTAAAGATTAGAGGAAAAGCCTAGAAATACCTTTTATTTAAGAGCAAGAACAAAAATCAGCATTCCAGAAGGAGAAACATGGGAGAAAGTAACAAAACGTTGTAGATGTTATCACAGCACATACTGTCTCAACAGTGAGCTACAGTAAATGACTGGAACAGCACAGAAAACAGAAGAGATAAATCAAATTCAGAAGAGCATGGAAAGTTGAGGAACATTGGCAGATATAGGCTATGTAATGTACAGCCTGATGCACATGAATATTCACAGGTCTTTGCTGGGGACAATGCCAGACATGCTTTAGGCTATCTATTTGCTTTCATTTACTTTCAGTGGAAAGTCTCCAAATCTGTTTTGTCCTGGATAAGCATAAGCATTCCATGTACACATCTCATGTGGTTGTACCAGTGGATGCAAAGCTTTCATACAGTGTTTCTTTTTTCCAGACAGATAAGCATATCTGTTAACCAGGTTTCCTCTATCAGCAGGTGCTTTTCTTTTTTTTTTATTATTTTATTTTATTTTTTCCCAGTTATTTTTCTCCATAGAGGAGAAAATGAACAGGGCATGAGAGAAAAAAAAAAAAAAAAAAAGTAAAGGAGACACGCTCTAAAACATGCAAGTATTACTAAAACAAGGTTCAGCTAGGTAGGGAAAAAAGGAAGATAGATGACATCTTATATGTTTGTCCTCTCAGCTGCAGCAATTTACAAAGAGATCCAAGCCTGGTTTAAAGGAGTGGTTTAAATGAGTTCCCTTAGGTAGTGCAAGCCCTCTGTCAGCCTGGTGCATAGCATGTGCTCATCACCCCTGCTGGCAGTAGCAGTTGAACTAGACTGCTCTGAGAGCCCAGTCATCTTGTTCAGGCTGTGAGGAGGGAAACAGGGCTGAGCTGACACCAGGTTTGACCCAGCAGTCACCAGATTTTTTCTTTTAAGTGTGAACAGTGGTAAGTAGTTGAGCAAGTGATGAGACCTCTCAGTCAGTGGAAGCAAGAGTTTGGTAACTTCCTCTTGTGTTAGGAGGAATTTCCTTGCTTTTTAGGAGCAGTGGGAAAGGTTTTCTCCTATCTCAGCATCAGCTAGAATGGATCCTCTGACCCTGCTGTCAATGAAATTTTGCTGTCTCTGGGTTATAAAGTATGGGACATGACAAACATGCCTCATTGCGAAAAATCATACGTATCTTCAAAAGCAGTTATAGATGAGGTAACTTGGAATATTTCTCCAGCATTATTGTTAATTAAAATAGAGCCATTACGCTAAACCTGCACTTTTCTTCCAGGTCTGTGACACGATCTCATGCTCCTTCTCTTCTCCAGAGAGTTGCGTGGGTGCTCATCAGGACTCACCCTTTCACAGCCCAGATGACACAGACTGAAACAAGCACTCAGCCCTATGAGGGAGCATGCATAGCTCAAATGTCCTCTACAATACCTTTAAAATTTTCCATTTCTGAACTACTGCAGTTTTGTTTTCCTCACAGAAAAATCGTGAAAATGTTGTCTTCTCCCAGTACATTTAAAAGCTCTGTATTCCTTATCAGGGCTGAAGGCATATTCAGTCAACTCTGGCATACTTTAACTGGTATATTAAAATACACATTAAAATAACGCCCTATTTAAATTAAAAAAAAAAAAAAATACAAAATGGATATAGCCCAAAAATACAGCTCAGAAAAGGAAGGAGGGAAGGAAGGGAGGGAGGAAGATAGTGCTAAGAACCATTGCTACAGGATAACATGTTGACTAATGATACGAAACTGTTGGCACATTTTGGAGTGTTTGCTTATCCCCAACACTATTAAGAGTGAGAAATTAAGAAGTCAGAGGAAAACTAGTGAAAGCTTCTGATTTAGAAAGCTGAACCATACAGAACCACAGAGAAAGCCTTGACTGCTCTAGTCCTGTATCATCTGCTTGTGACAGAGCAAAATGGGACCTTGTATCAACATGCAGTGTGCTTGAAAACACTAAAGGAGGACCTGCATACAAGAAATTGTGTCCTGACCAGAGACAAAATACTGAAAGGGTCAGGTTTAAAGGAGCATAAGTAAAATACCATTTTGCAGACATCAGTTAATCTCCTCTGTGAGTAAATTCTGAAAGACACTGTTAGGTAATTTTGGTGAGTAAGGATGAAGTAGATACTCCAGAGGTCTTAACCTGAGTATTGTTTGCATCTTTTCTACCTTCTCTAGTTCATGTTTCTAGTTGAGAGAAACTAAGGAATTAAATTTCTGTCTCTCCCGCATTTTCTACTGAGTTGCAACCACTTTTAATACCATGGCTAGATGCTAAGTCCTTCAGGGGGAGGTTCCACAAGCCAGTCTAATGCTATCATGAACAAACAGACAAGCAATCTGAGGAGCCACGTGTAAGAGGCTTGACAGACTGCAGTTTGGGTTATTAACTCTACCTGACTATTCAACAAGATGTCTTTATTAAAAAAAACAAATATCACACAGCCTTCTACGGCTTGCATATTTCAGAATTTTTCTATCAAAAATGGTTTCGTTTCCACACTGACCATGTCCGAATTCCTCCTCATTGCTCCCATAGAGCTCTGAAATTATGAAAATATTGTAGTACAACTGCATGTAGAAAACACAGTTTCAGCTAAGGCCTCATTGCAACAAGCCCTGCTTATTCACAAGATTAAAAATATTCCCTGTTATAGCCTAAATATAGAAATGAAGAAAAAAAAGGAGAAATAAATCCTCACGCTTTGTAGCTAAGAAACCAAAGCTCCAAGACATGCAGAAACAGCTCCCTGCAGCTGGTTAACATTTCTAACAGTCTTCTTTCAACATTCAGCCTTGTGTGACAAAATATCCAAAGACTGCAGCACAGTTTTTAGATGTCTCTGACACACCTAAACCAAAGCCACTCAAAGTCACTGAGCCAAACACCACAATATAACCTTTTTCCCTCCCTCAACTCTACCCAGTATGTTATCTTCCCAGTGACTTCTCAGTATTTGACATAAAACTAATTCACCTTCACCCAATGAAAAATAAATTCCACATGGCTTCCAGCTCTGCCATGAGAAACTAAAAAAAAAAAAAAAAAAAGTCTCTAGTCTCTACCTTAAATCGTTTTCCATCTTCTTTTCCTTTCTCATTTTCAACAACTCTGTTAACGTGCCCATGTTCACATATTAATCTTTTTATCTTTAAATCAGAAAAATATCCAAGTTTATATCTATCCCTATTGAACCAATCACAGAGACATGCATTTCATATCAATGTTCCACTTAAATCCCATAGATTTCAGTACTTTCAGAATGTGGCAGACAAGCAGTAGCAGCTTAACTTTTTTCCTTATTAATGACAGATAGATGACTAGTAAATGAATATACATCATTCATCATCTTTTTATTGATAGTGGAGGTGGTGATACCTGACTCTCTTATTAAAAAACTCTTCCCTGATATACAGATTCATTGAACTTAAAGCACTGAAGAGGAAGCTCCAAGGCTGCTTTTTGAAAGCAACAAGAAAAATATTGCTTCTTAGCATAAAGCTGGGGGAAAATGTTGCTATTAAAAATTTTTGAAAAAGTGTTTTATTGAGAAATTATTGAGATGATATCTCCCACAATTTGAAGGATTATATGACAAATTTGCAGAGACTTTTCCAGTATTTTTCTGTGCCTTTGCCACTCTGGCTATAGGTACATAGAGAGAGAGTTTGGAAGTTTCATTCCCCAAGTGTATTATCTGCTCTTAGCTTACTCTTTATAGGTCTGCAGAGGCAAATCCAGCTTCCCCGCCTGTGTCCCTCAAGCACAAGGTGTTGTGTGGTCAGAGGGGAGCTGAGGTGGTATGGCTAGAAAAGCAGGCACATTGAACTAGAACTGTCTCCTGCGTCAAGGTTGTTGTGATCAGGCAGCTATATAAATACTTTTATAGCTGACCAACCTCCACCTCAAGAACAGTTTTTCCTCCACTACTGCTGCAGGAAGGTTACTGAAAAACCTTATTGTCCTGGCAGCTGAAAACCTTCTAATTGTCAACCAAAATACATGCATACCCAGCAAGCACCTGTTAGTTACTCTTCCATTACAAGCAGCTTTTTTTTTTTCTCCATCCAGCTGCCTGCTACTCCTCCGTCCTCAGATAGATAAATATATGCTCCCAGCTTTGTGTCAGCAGCAAATTCCATTAATGTATTCTTACTTTTTCTGCCTGTGTCATTAAATAAGTACTAAATAAAAATAATCACAAAAGCAAGTGATGAAGTCCAACTGGCACATTTTCTTACAAAACACCCTGTTAACTGCCCACCTCTATTCACTCCAGGACAACAGCGTAAGAATATACCAGACTACCTTCCCCCTCACATCTGTGCACCAGTCTTTAATACTCATTTGTATCCTGGGTTTTTCTCCCCAGCAGTGAAATTATGTAACATTGCTCAGTGTTGTGCAAGTATTTTGAGCAACCAGTGACTCCCTCACATGTTTTTTTCTGATAAACTGCAATGGTTTTGGAAAGGAATGTATCTTTTGCATTGCAAAATGTCCTTTCTCAAGTCCAGAGCACTCCTTAGAAATGAATAGTTGTGTGTGCCTGCATACATTCCTTCCACAGACTAAGACAACAGAGACCCCTACAAGTATCACTGATTACATACACATCTGTTGGTCAGAGATTTATTTATCATATCATGCTGCAGTTTCAAGATTGTCGTCAACTAGCTACCTAGCAACCATGAAAATCACAGGGTCAGATAATTTGTACTGATCAGACACCCAATCAGTTGATTAACTCCAATTAATTTGGAGTTCGGTTTCTTAATTTTTCAGCCACCTGTTCCCAGGGAGATTTCAACCCTTCTCAGTGTTTCTCAATGAACAATAGCTCAGATAGTATCACTGAATTTTGAATAAATATCTTCCTCTCAAGAATTAAGGTGCATACTGCTTGTTATATGTGCAGGAAGAACAGCAATAGAGTGAACACTGCAGCAGCACAAAATGTTCCTGTGCACATTGAGTAGAAATTGTTCAATAGTGTATTTTTTACACCTGCAAGTTTTCGTTCCCTGCACATGACCAATTAGAAGAAGCAAAGCCTCCTATTTACAGTTTGCCAAAATCCTGTTTTCCCAAATGTCTGCATTTGGAAACAGACTCCTTTAGTTTGGATTGAACCTTCCTTATTCTTGCCTCTTCCCAGTGGAGGCAATACTTGATTTCTGCAGGCAAATTTTCAAAGTGATAGAAGAGAGAACTGATAGAAGGTTCAGTCTTTGTCCTCTTCCTAAAACACTTGAAAATAAGTGTAATTAACTCAAATTGCATACTCCAATAAATTGCCAACAATTGAATGGTCACAAATCTCCACAGTTACAATTTGAAGTGTTGGGCAATTCCCTCTCTAATATTCCATGGTCCTGTACTAAAAAGAGATCATACAGGAGAGATTCACATTTGGCTCATATCTATACAGGCTTCTGTCTTCATGCTTAAAGAAATGAAGATGCATGTATACAGATGCCATAAGTCAATTCTAGGCAGCATTGCTCATTCTTGGGGTGAGGGGGGACGGGGTACACAAACCACTGTGTACAGTCCTTTTAAAGATCCGGCAAGTTTTTAACACTCTTTCATAGAGAAAGCTACAACAATTCATAGGTTGTTATAGAGAAAGGCTCCTACCGCATCCTGCATTCAGTTGGGCCATGTGTCATAAGGGTTATGCACAAACTGTCCTCTGCAACCAATATTGTTCTAATTAGCACGTAAACCCTATAATCACTTTGAATAACATTCTAATGTGATATTTGTGATTTTTAAATTATGTTAATGCTTTTTATCTCCAAGTTCTGACTTCTGCCAATATATAGTGAACACACACAAAGAAGTCCACATTTATGACACCTCTAGGACAAAAGTGCACCAGACCTTGAAACAGTTGTGATATTTGCACAGGAAGTAACAAAAGGAAATACAGTTTTAAAAGGGCCTGTCTTGTGACCCAGAAAGAAATAATGCACTTTGAGAGAAGCATACACTAAGAGCTTCCAACTCTAAGAGCTTCTGTATGGAAAAATAATGAGGCAACAATTCTTTCTTCAAATACCCAGTCAAGCTGTAGGACTGCTCAGTGGCAGGGGCTGCTCTTGTACCATTGATACAGGCAGCTGCTGTGTGCAAATGGGAGGCCAAGAGAATCATACAATCATAGGATCATTAAGGTTGGAAAAGACCCCCAACCTTCACCCTACTACCAGTGTCACCCACTAAGCACCAGGTCCCGTTCCAGTGCCTGACTACTCTTTCTGAGAAGGAATGTCTCCTAATTTCCAGCCTGAACTTCCCCTGGCACAACTTGAGGCCATTCCCTCTTGTCACATGCATCAATCTCCCTGATTATTAAAACACACAGCTTTTCTTTCAGTTAAGTAGCTAAAATTAGGTTTTAAGTGCCTGTAAGTGAGGTATTCATTCACCGGCCAAACTTTCAGACTTGAAGAAATACCCTCTCTTTCTTTCCCTTCCCCCCTCTAACAGCACATAGACCCTCCAGACACGAACTGAAGCTTGTGTGGGACAGGGGCCCTCCTGGAAACACTCACCTTTAGCTCTCCAAAGATGCAAACCAACACTGTGGAAGAGGCAGGCTGGGACAGCGTAAAATTAAGCATTACTGCTTTTGAAGTGCTGTTAGGGAGTACTGGGCTGCAGCTTAACAAAGGAGAAGCATGGCTAATTCAGATGGAGCTGAACTCACTTTGTCCTTAGTAAAACATGTATCTTCTCACCTTGTCTTGCAATGTGAGGTACAGACTGCTTTTGCTCCATATTAACATCTCCACTGTTGGAAAGCTGCAGCATGAATTGTCTCCTGCTTTGCCACAGCAAGCTGCACTGAAGATGCAAATCCTGGCTGGCTTGCCAGCTCCATTCAGCACAGGAAGGCACCACAGAAGATCACAGGATGGCTTAGGCTGGAAAGGATGCCTGGCAGTCACCAAGCCAAGCCTGTTCCTCCAAGCAGAGCCAGCTCCCAAAATAAGGTGCCTGAGGGCATTTGTCTGGCCAGCATTCAACTCTCTAAAATGTAGGCACCACCACCCCTCTGGGCAACTTCCTGCCTATTTGTGCTTTCATTGGAAAGGAAGTTCAGAAAGGAATATATCAATGTAAATATTTTCTGACTTCCTGCTAGTTAAGTGCATGATAACATTTCAGGTCAATTTTTTGAAGAGAATTCCTGCAATATGATGGACAACTTGAAGCAAGATGACTGCTACCCTTGATTTCATTTCAGGAAAACATATGTTTGATTGTAGGAATTAATTTTTTCAGCTAATATTTTGAAACTTCTACAGTACGACCAAATTAAAATGATAATAACTGTGTTTGGCTTGTTCATCTTGCACAATGGCTGAATGTACATTAAGGAGGAGCATGTTAATTAGTGCTAATTTGCATGAGATTAAAGCATTGGTTGTACAGAAGCTACGAGATACAACTTAGATACTTTTTACCAGGCTGATTTTTAATTCATTCAGATTAACTGAATGGTTGTACGTGTTACTAAGGCTCTGGCCAAAAATACAATTCCAGCTGCATCCAGAGTTACATGAACTCACTTTGCTGGAGATGCACACAAACATGTATCTGATAAATACCTACACTCTGACAGTACCTACAGCTCTTTATAGGGAGTTAATCCTAAAAGAGAGGTTCTACTCCAAAGATGTCGTCCTTTCACCCACTTGTGCAGCAACATCCACATCATTTCACAAAGGCAAGTATAGTTTCTTCTAATTACCAGCTTTGCACATTCAGACCTGGGTATGAAAATCAGACAGTATTCCCTCCTTTTCAGGTTTATTTATACAGTAGCCTATGTGGTAAATTAGAGACTTGTAAATGCATGCATACAACCTCCAGACTAAATCGCCAGGCCATGACCCAAGTGTGGCATTGCAACTGCTACAGGCCAGTACGCTGGCTGGTAACAATGCTGGTGTTTCCTATAGGATCGCTCAACTAATTGCTTTGGTTATTTTTCCCTCCTTGATTTACTGATTCAGAAAATATCCTCTCTGCTACAAATATACTCTGTCATCTTTAGTCATGCAAATAATGCACGATTCCAGTGGTTTAATTAAAAATAAGATCAAAAATTAGAAGAAAAAAGTCATAACACATCAAAGTAACTGCCAACACTACCTCCATAAGCACTGATTCTGTTCCTTTTGAAGCCAGCAGAAATGCTGGCATGTATACTCAAAGTTAATTCAGACATTAGAGAAAAACAGTACTTCCATTACATACCTTAGCTCCCTCTGATATGCTTGCCTTCTCCAGAAGGTTGCTGAAGTGGCCTGATTTCAGTTTTAGAATCTGGCATTAGGAGCTATTGGTTGTCTTCCACTCAGAAGTCTATACATGAAGGAAGAGATTATCATCTTTCTTAGGAAACTAGCCTGTTTAAATCCAAATTTCCTTTGGATTTTTATTTCTTGGACACATTTCAAAATTTATTAAAAAAAAAATACATAAATGAGCTCCACCCCAACAATTTCTGTCTTCCAAAACAACCACCCTACCCCTGACCATCACAGTCTGTTTTCTATCTAGTCTCACCCAATAACCAAGATTAGCACTACTGGATAAAGGCTATAATCTGTTGCCCACTGAGTTTGCTTTTAAAGATTATACCACTTATAATACTAATACTAAGAGGGAAGGGGAAGAATTAACAATTAAATTAAAGAGAAAGACTGTTCCTTTACCATGGACAATGCATTCAGGGGAGAGAGAAGAAGGCAAGTGCTGCCACTTCGTAGCTGCATCACATGGTAAAAAATGCCTAGCAGCTAACAATCTGTTGTGGCAGTCAAAGCAATAATTTTCTTTATCTAACCCCCAAGAAAAAAATCTGTTTGACCTAAGGAATTCAGCAAACATGGAAAATGATGATATGATGACGATAAGGTGAGAATTACTGAGAAGAAAGAACAAACTGCAGACAGAACTAATGCTTTGCCTCTAATTGAAAAGCTCAGGAAAACCAGGTAGTCACAGATCCTTGCAAATCAAATAAAGTTGTACATTGTGAATGTTATCTGATACAAATTGTTGAGAAAAGGGCAGCAGAGGTTCCTAGAAGCAAAAACTTTCTCCATACTAGATGCATTTCAGCACAGAGAATTAGATGAGTCAATACCTAATTTGGTATTTAATATACCATTGAACATTATAACTGTAAGCAAATGTTGGCATTCAGGGATAACAGTGGCAAACAAAAGCAAAATCACTTGTAGCAGAATGCTGCTAATTTGCACATCATTAATCTTCATGTCCCATAATTCAAATGCATAATGACAGTAGTCTCTCTCTTTGTCTCAGCAACAGCTGAATAACGGTGCTGTACTGTAATCTCAAATTATGCATTCAACAGTTGGAGGTGGGGCTGATAATACCATTTATTATTAATATTGCCTAGCATCACCCACACAGAGCCACACTTGCAGTTGCTTATAGAGCTGTGCCTTCCTTAAGCCATCCAGATGGATGTGGGATGTCTTCCTTAAGGAGATTTTTTTATTTTATTTTATTTTATTTTATTTTATTTTATTTTATTTTATTTTATTTTATTTTATTTTATTTTATTTTATTTTATTTTATTTTATTTTATTTTATTTTATTTTATTTTATTTTATTTTAAAGCTTGAAACAAGATAATTTAATTGCTCCTGAAAAAGTGGGCCTGTGAATGGGATGTGTTTTTCTCTGGTGATCTTTTTGGCAAACTGATGCTTTCTGCTTTTGGTCAGCACCTTGGCTGGGGCAGTAGGTACCTCTTCATCATCCCATGTTGTCCTGGCAATCAGTACAACAGCTAAGATGTAAGAACTAACAAACAACCAAACACTCTGCCTCATCACATCTCACAAGGTTTCTATGGCTGAGCATCCCACACATGCACAATCAGCTTGGTGCCACCAAGCATTTACATTTCTTGACAGAGGACACACAGCCTGTCCCTGACACAGCCTCCTGGCACCACAGCCAGGCAGGAGGGAAGGCAACCTACATTTGCTGAGCAAGGAAACCCACATGGGAAGTTCGAAAGCCTGGAGTGGGCTAGAGAAGAACAAGATCATGCTAAGTAAAGAAAGGCAGAGAGGAGCCAAAAATGGAACAAGAGGGTGGGAAGAGCAGAGGAGAGCTGAGCAGTGGGAAAGCCAAAGCACTTGTGCACATTAGACCATTTCCCTCCAGTGCAAGGCATGGAACTGTAAACCCCAGGCTCTGCTGGTGAGCATTATATCATCCCTTGCTGGTCTTGCTTCACAGAGTGTAACCACCCACCACTATTACTGGCCCACCCTTAGCCTTCTGGCTCCTGGTGGAGGACCTTCAGTCCTGCTGATGACCCACATCAGCATTGCACCAATATTTCTACTTCATCTTCCACAGCTGCAGAAAACACACACAAAAAGTTTAAAAAATATATTCTGAATCAAAGGAGCTGGCAGTCAAAAGTTGGAGTGTATGAAGTTGGAGGCAAAGAGGGGAATCTGAATTTGTCTCCCTCATGCATGCACAGGAAGCACAATCTTTAAATATCTGATCCTGGGCAGTTTTTCCACAAATCACCTTTAAAGATCTGTGTACACAGGCTGTCCTGCATGGGCAGTCATTCTGCTTCTCTAGTGCCTCCAGGCTCTATGCACCACCCGCTGTTCACAGCTTGGGCTGAAACTGCAGCAATTAGTTCTTCTATGGTTTCTCTTCGACATTGCCACCAATGGTACTGTATCCATTTTTAAATAAATAGCCTCCACTTGGTGAATGAATATAAAAATCAATATACACACAGAGTAGCTTGACTCCAGCTGTGCTCAGCATATCTGTAATTCCAGATACCAAGGTCTCAAATAAGGAGACAGTGACCATCCCTGAAAATTTGGCATGTTTGATGAGTAGCAGTAGTAGTAGTAGTAGTAGTAGTAGTAGTAGTATATTTTAGTGGACAGAGCTAGGAGTTATACATATAAAATCAATATTACTTGGTATATCTGAAAAGATATACCAGATGCAAACGTTTTCAACATGAAAAAAAAAAAAATAATCATTTTTAGTCAACCTACACAGTATCTTTCAGGAAGAAATGATCAGTTTAATTTTCTTTCAGGATAACTATGTTGAAGACCTTTTAATTTCATTTAGTATATGTCAATTTTCAACAAAAATGACATTTCATACTAAGAAGCCAGTAAGTTTCATCACAAAATTGCAGAAAACAAGCTCTTTCAGTGTTTTCCGTGGGAAAGGACAGAATCCACAGCTCCAGGACAGAAATAAACTGTCACGATTAGATAATCATCTGCTTCAACAAGTATCCAACAAATGTGCAAGGGTCACACGCATGATAACTTATTTTGCTGAAGTACTACAGCAAGGGAAAATACGTTTATGTGATTATGTTAGGCTTTCTGTAGTTTGTACACATAAAACAGCATGATAATTGAACAAGCTTTCTAAATGATGGCAACCCCTGACCTTGGAACTTTAAGAGGTTTTGTTCTGAAACCCACTGTTGTGCTTATATTTCTATAATAAGTTGCAGCTTTTTTATAAATTCTGATATTTCTCAAAAAGAGTCTTGACAAGTCTGATGTTGAAGCAATTTTTGATTTTATGTGTAAAACTTAAATGTGAAACTCTCAGTATGGAAGGAAAACAAAAGATAATCACAGATCCCAACAAAACCACAGCACAAGAAAGCTGCATATCATCCTGTCTCCATCAAAGAATGCTCCACATCCTTCAGCACAGGTTTCTGATACTCAGACCCTCCTCTAGGCTTTTGCTGACCACAGAGTCACTGTGAAAGCAAATGGGAAAAAGAACAATCAGATGCAGCTACAAGAACTGAAGATCAAAGCTACTTACATTCCAATCAACCTGATTATCACTGCCTCTCTTTGAACCTCTGGAATCTAATTCACTGTGCCCATTCCAAAACTCCAATATTTCACAGGGAAAAAAAATCACAGAAAAAAATAGAGAGATTTTATATATAAAATATTTATTTTACATATATACATATAAAGTATATATGTGTGCATAAATATATGTATATGCTTGTATATATTTGGCTATATACAAATTGCAAAAAGAGTGTGTCATGAGTGAAGCATCATATTCACTCCCTAACCTGCAGATTAGGAATGTGGTCACACAAATGACTGTCAGGATTCTCCAAACAGACTGTCACACTGACCACCAGTGCCTAAGATTTCTACTGATCATTGCAGTGGTGAGAAAAGACTAAGAATTAAGGTGAACAAAACATCCTGAAGCCATCATCTGATGCCTCGAGGCTCCCAATTTAGAGTTTCTGTTGTTGTAATGGTATCTGTCAGTATCCAAAAATTTAATTCCTCCTTCCAAGCCATTTCTACATAAAACTGAGAGAGCTAAGTCAACATACTGTTTTTGCAGCATGCTTATAAATACTTAATTCCATAAGACAGCAGATACAGAAAGCACAGCAAAGAAAGCACGCCTCATTGAGACAGAAGGCATCATCATGGAAATACGCTTTTTGCTGTTGAAGTGATTTCCCTGGATTACAACAAGTTGGAAGGGTTCCCATAGCATGGGAGTAAAGCATTTGAGATATGCAAAGTTATGCTTTAGCACATATTCCTACTTAAATATATTAAAAAGGGAGTCCTAGAGATGGAGAGAGATTGTTATTGATAGTACTGCAGTGATAGTAAGTCATCATTATTTGTTGAATACCAGCAATACTTTTCACTCTTATCCATGTTATAGGAAACTTAGAAACCTACAATCAGACAAACGTGAACTGAATGTAAATAGTTTCTGGTGTTATCCAAAAAATCTCAAAAAAGATTAGAAGTAGCAACTCAAACTACTAGCACCATTTTGAAGGCTTATTAGTTTACCCACTTTACAAGATATGCAAACTGAAGTACCTAGGTGCTTCTTCCATGAATTTACTGCAAATTAGTAAAAGAAACTGGATAGAACTCACTCCATAAACCCTTGAAAGTGAACAGGCTTTGAGGAAGGTTTTTCATTATATCTTTCAAACTACAGAAGCTGAGCCCCAGAGTAAAAAGAACCAGACAGATGGAGTCCTCAGATAATCAGCTTTGACTATGTTTGGATCCTTTCTACTTTCATCTCTGCTAATACAGTACTGAATGAGCACAGAAGTCTGTTTTAAACTGATACTAGAGAAAATACTTATTTACATGATAAACTTCATGAAGTAACATGATTAACTCAGTTACAGGAAGTGACTGTGATTCCAGGTGCATTTCTGCCTCACTCCCAGGGTGATTTTTCTCTATGGAACAGATTTATTCTCCTGTTGCATTAAAAACAACAAAAAAAAAATGTCTATAAGTGAGTAAAGAGCTAAGCCACTGCAAGGCCTTAGGGTACCTTGTAGCAATCCACCTCAAAATCCCATTTCCAGCTAAACCATCTGTAATTTCATGATTAAATACTCAATCTCAAAATTTCATCCTTCGTGAAAACATTCCTCTAAAACATTTTTCCCCTTTTGTTTTAAAACTCCCAGTTGTTTTCCTGTCATGTATGGGTTCTTTTCAATGGTTTGGCAGGTGACAGTAACACATGCAGAATTTTAATTTCTCTCCTGCTCTGCAAAGTCTCTACCACACCTGTTTGCAGATCCTACTCACCCAAACACCTTGTGTACCACGAGGGGCTATTTGTCTCCCATTACACAACCCAAAATCCTCTCACGGGTATCGATGTGGTGTAGCACATGAATATTCAACAAGATACTTGCAGATCCCTTGGATCTGTATAGCAACAAGCAACAAATGACCTTTCTATCAGGTGTTCAGAGCAACTCTTGACCAATTATGTAATTTAATACGTCCAGTTACCTTTCATTATTCTTTATTATTCATATTTTGTATCTCCTCCCCTCTTAGAGTCTCATTTGAAGTATGAAGTCTCCCATGAAGCAGGAATGAAATTACAGTGACCAAGTTTTGGAGCAATTGAGAAGACTGAACTTGTTTCTTAAGAAAAAATAAGCTAGCTAAATATGTTAGGCCCAAGAAAAAATAAAAAGCATGTAAAGTAACAGTGAAAACAGACAGTGAAAAACTGCAAAGAGTAGTGTGTGTGTAAATTTATTATATTGTGAAGTCCTCTATGCAGGCCACTTTCAGCAGAGAAAAGCCCTGTGAGAAGCTCAATGAGTGGAAGGTAGGTGTTTGGGGCATCTCTAGTTAAAATAAATAAATAAATAAATAAGATAAGTAGGGTACAAAATCAGCATAACTTGGATGTAGGTACAATAATATTCTGTCTTCAACAGGTTGCTAGTAAATATCATGGGCATAATATTCATAGACTATGTTATGAAAAAATTGTGCAGACCAGTTAACTGACATTAAAGAAGCACTTTATGGCTTCAGAAAAAATGGAATTTGTTATGTAAGGTGTTTGTGTGGGGGAATTACTACGCAAACATAAATAATGAAACAGAGATTGGCAGTGGTTAGCCACTCTAGTGTGTCTTCCACACTTGCCATTTGGATACTGAGAAAAAGGACAGTAAATGGATCACATGAACACACCTGTAACAGAAGAGGAAAATGCATGTGGCAATGAGCCATCAAAACCTCTGCAGAGCCAATGGGAGCAGTGATGTTCATCTCAGTGACTGCCACAGTCTGGCAGGGACTCACTGAAAAAATTGACCTCATACTATGCCAGGAGAAACCTACTTTCCATAGCTGCCACAGGCCCCAAGGAAAGGAGAGCATCACTGAGGTCATTCTCATTCCATGTGGAGGATTTGAACTGGTGGGGGGAGTTCTTTGAGGCCCCAGAACTCTTCTGGCAGTAAAATATGCCAAAAGAACTGATTCTGTAATTCCTCGCTGGAGGTAACTCATTCTCGATTTTGTTTCCCCCTCTATCCAGCAAGTTAATAAGCCATATTCCATGTTTTGTTCACATGCCTTTGGGAACCTGACTCTGAAATAGGCATTGATAGTGAAATTGCTTTTTCTGCTGCTCTTTAATAAGGTAACTCAAGCAAACATTGTAAAGGCTAATTCAAATAATTCCATCACCATCAGTCTGGCCCTGTCTAGCTGTGGTGCACTGCTTTGTTTTGACTCACAAGGGGATTTTGTCTTCACTAACCACCCTACTCCAGTGGGGATGCATTACAGATCATTCTGATAATTCACCTGTTGATAAAAAAACAATTTCAGTCATTAATGTGCTGCCTTTTAAGTATGGCTTTAGCAAGCAGACAGGAGCTGTGAGCAGAAACTGTTTCCTAACTACAATCATTTGCTTCCCAGCACAGCAGTCCTTGGGCCAACAGCACATCACTAACCAGGTAATAGATGCTCATCTCCTGCATGTCTACCACTTGATTCCACTCTGTGCTACATAAGTATATCTGTATATCTTCTGTATATCTTACCTGTGTTCATGAAGAGTGGCATACGTGCAGCTGACATGGCTCAAGTTCACTGTGTGGCATAATCAGCTCTTGTACCTCAGTCCTACGTGGAAATGAGAAAATAAGGCATAAAAGGCACACAGCATTATTCATCACTGTTTTCTAAAGGAGCTCAGGGAGAGGTTTTTGGGCTTTGGCCAGCCTGAAAAAAACCCTGAGGGCACATCTGAGGAGGGCTGCTAGATCAGTGTCTGCTATGCTGCTTTTAATGTGGTTGAAGTTCATCTGTTTCTTTCCTGTGCAGAGACCCTGGCACTTTCCTGTCATTAAACATGAAGCCCATACTGATCTGTCTCTTGCACTATTTCTATTCTTCAGGGCAATGGCGCAATCCAAGCACCCCCCAGAAAGAAATCAGTGGCAATCAGCAAGACCCCTAGTGGGTTCTATGGAGCATCAGGTGTTGCCCTCAAATCAGTGCAGGGCCAGGACTGGAGTGAAGGAAATCACTTTAACATCCATTTCCTTCTCAAAAGTGCAGCATCATTTTAAGAGGATTCTGCCTATTTTAGCTGATTAGAGTTTTGCAGAGGAAAGCCATATCAATGCTGATGCCATTTGGACTTCATGGCAAAAAGGCCAGGGAGCACAGTCAGCTAGTCCCTATACAGTTAATGTAGTGGCAACATTCTTGCAGGATGCGGACCACACCAGATAAACATGCTTTGGACATCCCTGGCTGACATGGTTAAATTATTTTTTAATGAGATAGCTGGTTACTGTCAAGAACTACTAAAAGCAGAGTGCACCTCAAGGTAGTGAGTACCATCGGGAGTCTTTAAATAACACAATCTCCATTAAACTACAAGTGCCTCTGTCCTTCCTGGGTAAAAAAGTGCAAAACATTCTCCAGCAGAATTGTCTATCTCCTTTAAATCTAGAGAAGAAAAGTCAGCAGAGCATCTTCCAGCAGTCTGAAAAATATATATTTGGGGAAAATAATAACAACACACACACCGCCCAAAAACTAGGGATAAGTCTTAAAACTAACCAATTCTATTCAGACCACCTACTGCTGATCCAAGGCATAAATTGACAGGTAGAAGAATGTTAGGTCTATGTACCAAGACACAATCAGCCTGTACAGAACAGCAGTGCCATATATGTAATGAATGTACTTGTGAACACACTCAGCTTAAACTGTATGATGTCTCATGCCTCACTTCATGTACACAGCACCTCAAGCCAGGATGAATTTCACTTGGTGGCCTTGCACAGAGCTGTGTATGCACAGCTCCAGGTCTATGTTCAATCACCTAAGACTGGATCCTATGCCTCATACTGGCATGAGCAAAAAAATTAGGTACCCCTAAATCCTTCCATCATAGAATTTTATGTCTCTACCTGAGGACTGTCATTTAAAAATGGACAAAGAAATTCTCAGGTGGTCTTCACAACATCTCATCATGTTCTAGCACCTATAGCACACAGTGGATTCCAGTACTGGGAAGCTTGAATTATCATACTGAGTTATTAAATCTAGCATCCTTAGCTTGCACTAAGCATATCAAGCTGGGTTGTTGGTCTACAAAAAAATAAGCATTCACCAACACTCTCCTTGATTTATGGAGTATTTCCCTGTTAATTCACTTCCCAATGAGAGTGCTAAAAAAACATGGAGTTTTCTTTCAGCGTTTAAAATCTTAGCTGTACAATACCAACAAGAATCTTAGCTGTACAATACCAACCTTTCATCTGTCAAACTTTCATCTGTAAAAACTTCCTTACAAAAGTCACAAGCTACTATTATCTGCCTTAACCATTCTCTTGCACAATTAACTGTCTTAAGGTATTTAAAAAGCTGGTTCATTTACCAAGCCCATTTTACCAAGCCCACCATGCTCACCACCTTCAGAGACCTTGCCACCACCCCTGGAGTTGGGCAGGGGGACCACACCTCATCTGGAGACATCAGTTGTCTTCTCCAGTATGTCACTCGCTACAAAATCAATCCACCTTGCAAAGCACTTTCCTTAAAAAAAATAAAATCCCTCATTAGAGGGCAGCAACCACTAAAAGCATCCATTAAAATCCATCCTCACTGACAGGCAGGTATAAAAATAGACTAGCAGCAATTGGCTTACTAGAGCTGTCAAATCACAGAAAGAAAACTTTTGGAGAGGAACATACCTCCAGCTATCAGTTAATTTTCCAGTACACTAAGAAAGGTTATTTGCTGCAGGATTTTGCCATGTTTGATTACGAATCAGTTAAAAACCCACCCCCTTCCTTTGGAAGTACTGGTTGTCTACAGCCATTTCTCCAAAGATAATGCAAACAGGATTTCTATAAACTTCTTCAGCTGCCTGATAGACAATTAATTCTTAAACCACTAATACTGGTTTTGCTTCTGCACTCAGATGAGAGTAAATCTGAGATATCAGAAAGTAATAAGGAAATATCCTTGTTCATGCCCAAATACCTTTGCTACATGCAAATGTGGCTACATATGTGAATAGGCTCCAGCAGCAAAGTCAGCACAAATGTCTGCAGTTAATCAAAAATAGCTTATGAGTAAAATTGAAGTGAACATTTCATGCTGCTACTAGTATTGCAAAGGAGTGTTTCTTCATTTGACTGGCTCCAAGCCAGCAACAAATGGATTTTCTAGAGCTGCAAAGTTTATAACAGATTTTGTTCCAGAGGAAAGTTGCGAGTAGGAGGTGGCATCACCTTCAGCACCCACGCTAGTAGCTCCCCTCATAACAGGTAAGCACCCAGGTTTCCACACTCATCCTACGTTTGCTACATTTGCATTTAACGGATGGTGTCTGTCACTCTCACAAGCACTCAGTGACAGTCCTGTTTGGCCTGGGAGCTGCTCTGGAAGACATCCAGACAACATCCCTATGAATGGCAGACTGCATATTTCAAAAAAGATTTTCCAAAGTCTTCTAAATTTGGCTCTACTCCCACTGAACTTAAAATTAAGTAAATGCTGGGTGTCTTGGAAAAAAACATCCAAAGGACCCAGAAAGTACAAGTTTTGGACAATATCAATTCTTCCCTAGGGTAGAGGGAGGAGAACAGAAAGCATAGCATGCTCCAGTGTATACTCCATCTCTTCTTGCACATGGTCTTATCTGAGAGACTTTCTTCTCTTCTGCCTTGAATATTGCAAGGTCACTTAACTCTTGTGCAAAGCTGACTGTGAATTACTGCTCTTATGTGCTGGCACCATACCCAGTTTCTATAGGAAAAAACTCACACAGAGCAAGATTGTGAGAAGTCAGAGAATAGAGAATTTCCTAGCACACTAAATAAATTCATTTGCTGATGGATTTTGCCATATGTGATTATAAATCAGTTAAAAACTTCCTTTGGAAGTACTGGTTGTCTGCGATCATTTCTGCAAATGATGTGGTCACAGCCACATTATTGAAAAGTCAGCTTATATAAGGTAGGACCGTGGCAAAGATTCAGACCTGAGACACATTTCTCAGGCTCTGGCCAGCAGGAGCAGTACAAGATGAGACCCTTAGTAGCAGGTATAAGTTGACATTAAAGCAGACTGCGTTTGGCCTGCCATTACTGTGACCTGGTCTTTGGGATGTTCAATATATTAGCTCAGCTCCAGGACAAACAGGTAACTTGACAGCAGCTACATATTGTCACTCGTCTGACAAAGCTAAAAGATTACGAGAGCCAGAACAGCTGAGTGTGCTTTCTGGATATATCAGACCAGTCCAGGTGTCGGCCAACTCAACTAAGTACTTTTGTTTGGATTACATTATGGTGTTTTCAAGAAACACTTTCAGAGAAGGGAAAAACATGCAATGACACACAGAGAAGGACCTGAAGAAACTAGTCTTTCCTAAGATCCCTTAGAAATGTGATCATTCATGCTCAGTATGATCAAGCTGTACACAAAGATTTCTTTAATATTCGTTTAAGATCCATGCATGCTTAGCTCTTAATACGGTTTACTGAATGTGTCTGATCATACCTGGTACTGAATCTAATATACCAACCTGCACAGACATGAGGAGTTTGTAGAAAATGTATTTTTTTGCAATAAATTCTGAGATGTTTTATGTTGCTCCCATTCCAAAATAGAAGGGAGGAATTATTTCAAAAAGTATAAAAAAAGGTAATGAAAATACAATTTTGTACCAACTGGAAAGAGACTGAGGCTTTGGAACGTGAATCATTTTCATGGATTTCAGATTGCTTTTTCTACTCACACACTCAAGAGTCCTTCTTCTACCTCCATTCAAGAGCACAACTTCTAGCATTTTCATTATTTAAGAAATGTTGGTTATAGCAGATGACATAAAATGCATTAGCTGCCTACTTTCGCAGAGATGCAAAATGAACTTCAGTAACATACTATGAGCTGAATTAAATTGTCTGCCAAAAGCAAGCAAACTTTTTTAGACAATCTGTTATTTGACACTCTGCAACCAGCCTGTTGTACCATCTGCTCTATATAACGTGCATGGTACATGTTTTACATGGTTTCTAAACTTAGCAATGAACCAGAGTCAACACTTTCACAGTGGGGATTCCCTGTAAGAAATTTTATCAACAATTCTTGCCCTTTTGGCTTCATGTCCAAGATCCTAGAAAATCCCTTTCCATTTAGACTTGTTGCCCTTCCTTACAGACTCTATACCCTCAGGGAGACCAAAATACGGTTCAAAGCATACATGTATCTCTGCTGGTGATCTCATGAGTAACTCTAAGGGTTAAGAAAGCACTAAGACTAAACTTGTGGCTCTTGAAATGCTGTAAGGACACAAGCTTTACATGTGGTTGGGTGTAGAAATTACATGCTTAGATTTCTCTTACCTAAGACACTCTAATTGGGAGGAGTCTTAGTGTGAGAGCTATATTCCTCTTGTCTGTGCTGTAGTTGTCCCAGTAACAACCTGAAAGCTTTGCCTTGGAGATACCCATCCTGGCATTACTGTTTGATATTGATAAAGTCCTTTGTCATTACAAGATTTCTTGCACAGTAAACATGCGAAAAATCTGCAGAGTGTACAGTAAACGAGAGGTGTCAGCTGTTGAGGTACATTCTACACATACCTAACTCTACTGCAAACTCTACACTGCAAACCTGACTCTTCTAGAAGTTACACTACTACACATAACAATACAGCAGAAGGTACATTCCCATCAGTGGGAGACCAGCTGACTTGCAGAAAACAGACTCCACAACCTATAAAATTGTAAAGTAAGTATGTTTATTCGGCACTGCACACACACACTGAGCACAAGGGGGTAGCTCCACCTAACTTGTGCACCAACGGGTACTGGCAGTGTGCTTATATTAGTGGGACAAATGTATATTCATTTAATTTCCTGTAAGTCTCTTGTATATTCATCAGGTCTCCGAAGAATCATTAACATAGGTTCCATCTCTATTTGTATGTGTACTAGCATTCTTGGGTGGTTGGTTGTCTGGCATACTCTGGTGGTCTTCTGTCGAAGGCCAGAAGTCTTCCTCTCTGCTTATCTTCTGGCCTTTCCTGTCTTTGACAGACCTAGCAGTCAAGCCAATTCTTGCTGGTTCCATTCTTGCTGGAACAGAAGACTCATACAGTCTTCTGTTCCCTCATCTTTGGGTCGTTAACATATAATTGTGTTAGCTAAGACCGAGGAATAACCATCTTTTATCTTGTTCCTTCTCACAGCATCCAGAAATCCTACACACAAAAAGTCCTGGTGGACAACAAACTGCATAAGAGGAGTACAATCTGCTGGGGTTCTCAAAAATTCAGAATTTTTCAACACCTCCTTATTCAACATCTTCCTGCCACAAAGAGAGCACATCCTGGGAAAGTACACACATGCACACATGCTCGCTACCTTGAATAAGAAGGTAAAATGGGGATGGAAAATTAGCTCATTAGCGTGATCTGGACATGTGATCTGCATCCCTAACATACTGGTTCAGTCAAAATGCTATGACTTTTAATTTTTTATTTTTTTTTATGTTGGAGGAAGGACAAAGGTATTATTCTTGCATACCACTGAGAACCATTTTAAATTCTTATACACAGCAGGTAGCTGGTGTTTCCAGAAATTTTTCACAGCTTTTTTGCATTGCAAATGTGACTTTTCTAGAAGACAGCTTCCCAGTGACACGTTGGAAGCAATGAACATGGAGAGGGGAAGGAATAAGCACTGCGAAAAGGCAGCTGCTTGACCATCCAGGCAAGCAGCACAGGGGGGCCACTAGATGGAAGGAAATTTGGGGGGTAAGGAGTCAGAATGCCCAAATATTGAAATATGAAGGAGAAAGAACACACAGAAAAGTTAGATGCTTGAAGGAGTCTGTGATTTGAGGTTTATTCATGTTTTTGCATGTCTTTAGTTGGTATGTCTGCAGAAAGAGCTGACAGAATATATACATCTGGTTTCGCTAAGACTTCTTGATATTCTTACAACTGCATTGTAACTTAACATGGTCCAAATTATCTAAATTCTTTTCTATGACATAACAGAGGTGAAATTGCACTAGAAACACATTTCTTTAGACTACTTTAGATTTTAGTTAAGGTCATATGATATATTTGCAACACTGTTTCTAGTAAAAACATCCATGCTAAGAACTTGTGGCCTTTTGACTCTACACATTTTATTTTTCCTGGCTTTTGTCTCAAAAAGCTAGGCTAGTGCTGTGTGTACAGATTCTAAAATATTTGTCATGTTCTCCAGCCTAGAGCTGGCAATTGGCTATGCAACAAGTGTTTCAGAAAGGTAACCACACCAAGGGACAACCTTGCACCCATCAATGCCCTGGACTGTCCTGGAAGGAGGGGGATGATTGAATGTGATGGTTGATATTCATCATTAAAATAAAAATACTTCTCCTATGGGAAAAATGGTCTTTAAACAGAAAAAGGAGGGGAGGGAGTCAGGGGAAAGACGAACAATGAAGAAGGGAATGTATTTGCAGTACACCACAGACATCTGAGTTCTTATATTTCATGTTTCCATCTTTCCATCATGGGCACAACCCTGTAGTTGGGCTCCATTTCACAAGAAAAACTTAACCATACAGCTGCTGTGGAGCCCTTCCTCCCCACAACATGAGGAAGCGCCCAGTGTGGGCTGTAGCTCCCCAGAAGAAGTAAAGCCTGATGGGTGCCTGGGATATAAATGAAGGGGCGATCATAAAACACCTCAACTGCAATTCCCCAGAATTATATGACAGGAGGATTTTAGAACCCCAAACCTGACAGTTCTCACCCTAGCAGCCGGCTGCTGTTCTCCAGATAAAATTCATCAGCTTTTGACCAAACTCCTCCCTTCACCTCTGACATTTATCAGTTATTTCATATTATTACATTGACTTCCTGTCAAGGTGTGTGAAACTAGTACACCCTGAGAAAGAACATCAGTGGATAATGCCCTTAAAATTTTTAATTTTAGGTCGTGGGTGGAACAGAATGGCTTAGGGGACTCCAGATGTCATGGCATGGCACAGGAAAAGGGTATAGATATCTGGAGGCACTTAGATATCGGGGCAAAAGGTGCCTCAATATGCCTTTTTCAAATTCAAAGTGCCAATGAAATAGAAGTGTGGGGGTTTTATTTTAAAATTACAGAAAGTACCACCAGCTGACAGAGAAGATGGGGAGAGAGGATGTTCCAGCCTACAGAACTGTTCTCTTGATTTGATTATCTCTAGGCTCTAAACTCATCTCTCCATATTTTACTCTGTGTCCTGTTCACCTTGTCATAATCCTAGAACATATAGAATAATGCAAGAAACACATCTATCTCCATGGCAAGTAGATGGACACTATTTTGCTTGTGAAGCCTGCAAAGTAAAAATTTGATCTATTCTTTACAGTAATATTAATCAAGTAAGGAAAAAGAAGTGTGTAAAAACTGTCAATTTCATCTATTCTTTATCATAATATTAATCGAGTAGGAAAAAAAAAGGAAAAAAAAAGTGGGTAAAAACTGACAATGGCTGTTATTCTTTAGGGAGATTTTAGAAGCCTGAGACAGAGCAGCAAGATCTTTTTACACGCATATACACGCACCCTTCAAAGACATAGGAAGAATTTGAATTAGCTGCTTGCATGGTTTGAAAGCCTAATTGTTGAGGAGACTTTTAGAAGCAACTGTGGGGATGTCTTCCTGAAAGAAGCAACACAATAGAAATCATAGGAAAAGAACAAGAGGAAAAAAAGAATAAGGGAAGGACAGACACAAAGAATAGGCATCCCCTCCGAGGAGCACAGGTGCTTCTCCTTCTTGCCAAAAGCATTTAGGATCTGCCAGAGCTTGCCCTCCAAAGTTCTGCTGGTCAGATCCCAGCAAGGCACACCAGCAAGGTCCCCATGGGAGAGCTTTAGCCAGCCCAGTGCATTAAGAAATGGCCATGTCAACCTGCAGGAGGCAGCTCCCAAGGAGGAGGATAGGTCCCGATCTCAGGCCTGTGGGAGCATCACCATCCCTAAACTTACCCTGGTATTCATGTGGTTATTTCACCACAAATGGTGCTTGAACAGGGACTCCCTAAATGAACAGGGACAAAAAAAATGAATGAACAGGGACCAGCTAACAGAACAGGGACAAAATCAAAAATGAACGAACAGGGACAGGCTAACAGAATAGGGACAGGGACACTGATCACCTCATGAAGATAGGTTCAGCTGAATCCAGCAAGCTGAAAGGAAACGTACCCAACTGAAAGGAAGCTCAAGCTGAAAGAAGTGACTTCTGGTTGCCGCTGAGAGAAGCAGACTCTGCGCTGAAAGGAAGTGCACTCAAGCTGAAAGAAGCATTGTTGAAAGAAGCGTGCTGAGAGAAGTGTACCCGTGCACACAACTGCCTCTCACCAGGCTAAGGCAAGCCACGGGAAACATGGCTTTAGTAACAAGGAATGTCCTGGGAACTTTCCAGCTTATTCCCAAAAAAACAGGGAAAACCAGTGCCCTCTGCAGCCTTGAAGCAAATGCTTGTATGGGCTACCACGAATGACCCCTTATTACAAATCAGACAGTTTACAATCCTGAAACATGGGACCAAACTGGGGTCAGGCTTTGGGACTCTGCTACTAAAAAAAATAAGGTTGTGGCTGGATTGCTCGGCACGTGGCAAGCAATCTCTGAGGCCTTAATGAGCCATGTGGGATCACAATCAGAAACATCTGGTTTGCCAGATAGTGAGGGAGCTGCAGGCTCATCCACTGATCCACCTGCTACACTATTGCCCCCCCTGCCGCTACCACCATCGCAGCAGGCCTTTGCTGTTATGCCCCCTGATGACCTGGACGTTCCTTTTGATCCAGGCCATATAAACCCTGAAAAGGAGCCAGATCTGTTTCCTTTCGATCCAGGAAGAACAGCATATGTAGGGCCTGAAGGCTGAGTTGCTTAACAACTCAAAGTGAGACATATTGTTTCCATGACTAGCCCCTGAAACTTGTCAGTGTCTGTAATCAAGAAAAAAAATGGAAAGCGGAGACTGTTACATGATTTGAGAAAAATTAATGAAGTCAAGGAAGATATGGGAGCACTTCAACCAGGATTGCCATCTCCAACTATGTTCCCCCAGTCATGGACATGAATAATAATAAACTTAAAGGGTTATTTTTCAACATTACACATTTGCCAGAATTCAGAAAACTTCACTATGTTTATGTTTCAATTGATACCTTTTTGCCTGCATGTTTGCATCTGTCCGTGCAGAAGAAAGGGTAAAGGATGTGTGTAAACATCTTCTGTTAGTTTTTGCGACATTAGGAATCCCCAAAACAATTAAAACAGATAATGGGCCAGGATATGTGGCCCACGCAACCCACTTTTTTTCAAGAGTGGGGCATTCAACATCTGACAGGTATACCCCATCCTCCCATGGGTCAAGTACGGGTCAAGACAAAAAAATAAAAATAAAAGGGTCCACAGTACCCTAAAAGCTATTGTCCTGGTTCCAGCCAGGATAGAGTTAATTAATTTTCCTCCTAGTAGCTAGTAGGGTGCTGTTTCGGATTTAGGATGAGAATAATGTTGATAACACGCTAATGTTTTAATTGTTGCAGAGCAGTACTTACGCTAAGCCAAGGACTTTTCAGCTTCTCGCTCTGTCCTGCCAACAGGCAGGCTGGAGGTGCAGTGGGAGCTGGGAGGGGACAGACCCAGGACAGCTGACCCAAACTGGCCAAAGCGGTATTCCATACCATCTGACATCATACTGAACAATATAAAGAGGTGGCTAGATGGGGTGCGGGTACTGGCTGCTCGGGGATAGGCTGGGCATCGGTCAGCAGGTGGTGAGCAACTGCATTGTGCATCACTTGTTTGTACATTATTATTAGTAGTAGTACTATTATCATTATTATTTTTCTTTTCTGTCCTAATAAACTGTTTCTATCTCAGCCCACAGGCTTCATTTTCCTGATTCTCTCCCCCATCCCAGAGAGGCAGGAGGAGAGAATGACTGTGTGGTGCTTAGCTGCCAGCGAGGTTAAACCACAATAGCTATGCTTCAAAAACAAAAAAGGGGGAGTATGGGTATGACCCCCCAGGAAAGGATAGCTAAAGCATGCTATGTTCTTAGTTTTTTTAATCAATGGACAGAGGAAGGTCCTCCAATTCACAGACATTTTAATCATACTATGTTAAAGTCAGTTAAAGAAAGGGCATAAGTCATGATAAAAAAAAATAAGCACCAATCAATGGAAAGGGCCCTACTCTCTAATCACTTGGGGCTGAGGTTATGCCTGGCTTTCAACAGGAGCCAGTCCAAGATGGGTGTCATCAGTCTCATCTGCCTCAACATGATCACAGCACTCTCCTCAGCGATTTGGACTCCAGCTCAACCAAAACACAACATATGGGAGTGTCCCGCTGGCACATGCAGGACCAACAAACAGGGGCTCCAGGAGCTGAAGGGGAAGCCAGAACCCACAAGCTGGGCAGCACTCAGTGCCTGCCTCTCCCAGGGAAGTGGTTACAAAGATTGTTAAAGATAGGATTAGTATGCCTGATAGTTTTTCTCTGTGTCTTGATTTGTGTTAATTGTGCTTTCTTTGTTAATAAAGAAGGGGGAGATGTGGGAGTGTTGCCATGGGGGTCAACAAGCTGTGTGGTTGGCGATAACATCAGACTGGTGATGATGAGGCCAGGAGGAATGTAAATAAGTTAGAAGGAACAAAGAACGGAGATGTCTTGCTGTCTCAAACTGCACGTTCTCCAGCCATTAAATCATAGAATCAAATCATAGAATATCTTGAGTTGGAAGGGACCCACAAGGATCACTGAATCCAAATCCTGGTTCCACACAGGACCACCCTAAAATAAAGCCATGTCTGAGGGCGTTGTCCAAATGCTTCTTGAACTCCATCAGGCTTGGTGCTGTGACCACTTCCCTGGGGAGCCTGTTCCAGTGCCTGACAACCCATTGGTGAAGAACCTTCTCCTAATATCCACCCTGAACCTAATCTGTCACAGATTCATGCTATTTGCTTGGAGCCCTGTAGAACCCCACTAGTGACCATCCACCAGCCTGATGTAACCCTATTTACTCTTGTTGAGGGATTTTTGAAACAGCAAAGATCCCATGACTTTGCAGCTGAGCAAACCTAGCTACCAGGACGACTATGAGAAGTTCCCATGACAGTGTTCCCACATCGCCCAATTGAAGAATTTAGAAAAATATTGTTGCCAGTAGTTGGCTTCAAGGACAAGGTCTACATGACTGCTAATCACAAGGGGGTTGTTTTCTTGCAGGTGGGGTTGTTTTCTTTTAGTTGTTTGTCTGAGTGCTTTTGACCAATAATCTTGTGTGAGACACTATCTGCCCCTGTTAAGTTCACTATAAAAGTCAGGCTATTTGGGTAATAAAACGGAGCATGATCTGACCTGTGTCTGTCGTGTTTTCAGCCGTTCTTCCTGCAACATATGGTGCCCGAACAGGCTGAGAGACCTGACAGACGCTGAGAGAAGCTGAGAGACTTCAGAGACCCGGAGAAGCCCTGTGAGACGCTTAGAGACACAGAGAGACTTTAGAGGCATGGAGAGCCCTGAGAGACGCTTCAGAGACATGAACAGCCCTGAGAGACATGGAGAGACCTGACAGAAGCCAAAACACCTGAGAGACATTGAGAAACTCCAAGCACCGACCCGGACACAGAAATCGCGGTGAGAAGCGGAGACAAATCGCGGTGAGACGCGGGGACAAATCGCGGTGAGACATGGAGATTGATTGATAGAAATCGCGGTGAGACGCGGAGATTGATTGACTGATAAAGATCGCGGTGAGACGTGGAGATTAATTGATTGATACCGAGATCGTGGTGAGACGCGGGAAAGTGACGTAATCGCGGTGAGACGCGGGACATCCGGGATCGAGTTGCTACGGGAGACCGGAGGCGTCAGTAAACAACAGCAGACGACCCCCACCGTGTGGCGAGTTGGCACATAGCAGAGGGGTGGAGATCACGACCCTGCAGCCTGTCTGACGTAACCATGGAGGAAGCGGCTGTGCAGCTTCTCTCTAGCATTCTCTCTAAAAGAGGCGTATCTTGCAATGTAAAAAAGATCAAATCCTTGGTACACTGGGCCCAGGTGGAGGGTTTTCTAAAGGAAATCCTTCTAATTTTTAGCCCAGTTGAGTGGCGGCTCGTAGGAGATCATTTACGGGATACAACCATCATAAGCGGAAAGTTTGATAAAGATCTATGTATGACCTGGCTTGCAGTGCTTAACGCGCTGTGTGGTATAAAAGCCGAACAGCAGCCGGCTATGGCAGCAGCGCAAGCTTTCTCAGTACTGTCTGGGACTGACAGACCGCCGAGTATGAAACCTGAGACCTCGGAAATGCAGCTGACACGATCTTTATCATTGGTTCCTACCCCGGTTCGGGGTATGACCTCTCCAGTAAATCAATCAGCAGCAGAAATAACTAAGGGACTATCGGAGAGGAGTGCTGATGGGGAGTGGGGGCTGCCCTCCCCACCCCCTGTGCTGGAAAATCTTGATAAAGCTGTGCTGCCAGCATCGGTGCCGCTGCCAGGCAGCAATAAATCCACTCGGGATGCTTTGCCAATGAGAGGTGCAGCAGCAGCTTGCGAAAATTGACCTTCACTGAAGGAGCTGATGGGTACACTGCAAAGAAAACAAGACCTGATTAACAGACTGGAGTGGAGACTCAGCTAGCAAAACAGAAACAGCTAAGGACTGAGGAACTCAAAATTATTCAAGAGGAAGCTGCCAAGATCAAAGAGTGGGTAGCATTTAAGCTGAGAGAGCTTGAGCTAGAAAACTACCACCTGAAAAACTGTAATCAGAGGCTGACAGAGCAAATTAAAGCCCTTCAGGATACATTGCAAGGTATGACCAGCATTTCTCCCTTTAAATCTCTTTGGAGCTGTAATTCTCTGAAGTCCAGAGCAACACAGACTTCTTTACCTGAGAAGATAGACCAGAAATCTATGCTTCTTGCACCTGCTTTCAGGCAGCTATGGCAAACAAGACCTACCAAATGTGTCTTCTCTACAACATGCATCGTCCTTGCCAATGACACCTTCACTGAGGATGGAGCGGACAAATCTCTGCTTTCTCAGAACACACTGAAACTCATGTCTGACCCATCAAGCTGGAATCTCTCTGCAGAAAAAGACATATTTTCAACCATAAGCTCTGAACACAGGTTAGGGTGCTCTGATCCTGTGTCTCTGGACCCTCCAGCTGAGCCCACAAAAGTCCTTGGGGCTTTGACTTTCCGGTCTTCACTAGAGGGAAACCATTGCACTGTGAGCACCTTGCAACAAGTGTCTTTGGACGGAGCTGACTCCTCTGATGATCTGAGTGCCAGGTTCCGTTCCCACCTGGATTCCACTTCCTTAGGAGAAATAATGACCATGCTTGAGGGCACCCTCCAGACTGCTGGGCCACCCCTGGCCATGTCAACGTCAGCTGTTACAGCAGGTTCCATCTGTCCAAGGAGGGACAGGTGCTCCGACGTCATACGTGATGCTTTCATAGAGGGGCATAGGCATGCTACATTCTTGGCCTGCCCTATTATTATCAACCCTGTGCAAGGCACTGGGTTGTGGCAGCCGCATGACTGCAAGCTTGTACAACAAGCTTGAAAAATGGTTTTGGACTATGGATTACAATCCCAGGTGGCTCGACAGATAATTCAATGCATTTTTCAGGCAAAACCAATGTGTCCACTTGACTGTTGAAACTTGGCGTGCTTATTGTTAACTCCTTCCCCATTGTCATTGTTCGAAAGAGAATGGTTGTAGTTACCACAGGGAGAAGCGGGTCAACAGCGTCATCCAGGGGACCCCTTGTATGGGATTACTGCAGAGATGGTAAAGGGAACAGGTCCTTATCTCAATACGCAGATTCAGTCGCAGTTCCCTGCGATTATTCACCAAACAGTTGTGCAGCTTGCACTGAGGGCTCCTCCTAGTCTCCCAGGGGAAAAGAAAGCACCTCCATTTGCATCTGTAGAACAGGCCCCTGGGGAACCATATGCTAAATTTATCAATCAGTCCAGGCAACCAGATGTGGTGGCACAGAACTGTCAGAGATTTGCTTTTACGGTACCCTCCATTAACAAACAGGCCCCAGCAAAGCACTATGAATGGCTAGTGCTTCTACAGGGGATGAGGGATTCCCCTACATTATGTCAATTATATGTGGCCTGGGCATTACAACCAATTCAGACAGCGTGGTGTGATGTAATTATTTACCACTATATGGATAACATTCGGTTTGGTAGGCCAGAATGCTTCCATGATTCAGATTTAAACTTTATTTGGGATACTTTGGAACCAAAAGGGTTGAAGATAGCCCTAGAGAAGGTTCAACAGAAACAGCCATGGCTATACTTGAGATGGAAAATATCAGACTCTACTATTCATCCCCAGATAGGTGATATAACTATGGTATTACATAACTTGATAAATGTACAAATGTTCCTGGATAATATTCAGTGGGGTTGCCACATTGTACGGATTACCAATGACGACTTAGCTATATTACTACCTTTATTGCAGTGCAGGACTGCGAAGACGCAGATTACGCTTACAAATGACCATCAGCAGGTTCTTTCACAAATAGCTTCTAAGGTTGCAGCCAGCATTGCTTGCAGACGTATAGTAGATGTTGCGCTCTCTTTCATAATTAGCAATCATGTGTCTCTTCAATTTGCAGTGATTGGTCAGTGGCAAAAAGAGAAGGGAGAGAGTAAGGGGCGACAAAGACAGAAACGGTATCAGGAGGATGCCACTGACACTAATAGCATGGGTAATAGGAGTAGTATACGTGACACAGGTGATGGCAAGGGTGGAATGATAGGGCAGCATTTTTGAGTTCTGGAATTGATTTTCCTACAGAATCAGCCAAAAATTAGTGTTCCATATTCTCCCATGGGCCAAGCGATGGTTGAACGATCACATCAGGTTTTAAAGGAACAATTAGTGAGACTAAAAGAGATCAAGAACATTGATGAACAATTGTCCGAGGCATTGGTTGTCTTGAATCACTTGTTTGACTAGTGACTAAGACCCTCCTGCAAGTATTCATTTTCAGACAATAAATATAGCAGCACCAAATGTGTTACCACAAGTAAGAATGAATTACCGAGATCCTGCTACAGGAACTTGGAAAGGGCCATACAGGTACAGAAATACAATTAACACCTGTGATTACAATGACACTGCTAGGCAGGTTTTCGGGGCTTATGGCATGGAGACAAAGGGCAACAACTATAGCATTTGGAACAATCGTACAGCTATGGCCTTACCTCCTGATGTTTTTCTGATTTGCGGGGATAGGGCCTGGCAAGGTATCCCTGTAAATGCTATTGGAGGTCCATGTTACTTAGATAAACTCACTATATTTGCTCCTAGCTTGTCACAGTTGTGTGAGATCACCAGACATAAATGGGCATTGCTCGCACCGGATTGCAACGATAATGTTGAATTGCTTGGTGTTGCAGCTAGAGCGGCATTGGCAATTTCAGTGCCAGGAGTGGCATCTGCGGCCACACTTAACAACTTAGAAAAATTGGTATGCTGGGCCGAGAAGCAAGCCCATACCACAACAGAGATACTTGAGGAGATGTTGCCAGATCAAAATCGCCTGCAACACGTGTTCTTACAGGATCAAGCTGCTATTGACTTCTTGCTTTTGGCTCAAAGGCATGGGTGTGAGGACCTTGAGGGAATGTGCTGTTTAAACCATTTTGATCATAATGGGTCAATTCACAAATCCATTTCTTTCCTGAAAGAGCACATGAGAAAGATTCAAGATGATATCAATCCTTTCAATCGATGGCTCACTGATTTGTTTGAAACGATGCATAGATGTTTACTGGGATTAGTCAAAGAGGGATTAAGGATTGTTTGTTGTGGTGTTAACCATCATTGCATGTTGTATTGTAATAAATGTGATTAAAGGGTTACTTGCAAAACTGTTACATCGGGCTTGGTTTGCTCAAAAAGAAAAAGGGAGAATTGTTGAGGGATTTTTGAAACAGCAAAGATCCCATGACTTTGCAGCTGAGCAAACCTAGCTACCAGGACGACTATGAGAAGTTCCCATGACAGTGTTCCCACATCGCCCAATTGAGGAATTTAGAAAAATATTGTTGCCAGTAGTTGGCTTCAAGGACAAGGTCTACATGACTGCTAATCACAAGGGGGTTGTTTTCTTGCAGGTGGGGTTGTTTTCTTTTAGTTGTTTGTCTGAGTGCTTTTGACCAATAATCTTGTGTGAGACACTATCCGCCCCTGTTAAGTTCACTATAAAAGTCAGGCTATTTGGGTAATAAAATGGAGCATGATCTGACCTGTGTCTGTCGTGTTTTCAGCCGTTCTTCCTGCAACATACTCTAACTCTTTGAGATTGACCCGTCAGCAGGTTGTTTACCACTCATACTATGTATTTACCTAGCTGTATGCTAAGGATATTGTGAGAAGCTTTACTGAAACCCAAAAACATCAACTGGCTTCCATTGGTCAACTACGTGTAATTAACTAGCTGTAATTGGTCAACTAGCTGTAATTAAAGCTGTTGTGCATCTTCCACTTCACTTGAAGTCATCATGGTAGCTCTGCCCCCTGCACCTGCTCTTCTTTCCATAGACCTTTACCACTTGTAGTGGGTTTAGGTGGCAAGGTTTTGGTAGCAGGGGCCCATAGGGGTGGTTTCTGTGAGAAAGATTTAGAAGCTGCCCCATGTTTGGGAAGGGCCCCATTGTTTTCCAGAGCCGAGCCAATAAGCGATGTTGTTTTGCGCCTCTGTGAAAGCATATTTAAGACAGAGAAAAAAACGCTGCGCCACACAGCAGCCAGGAGAGTGAAGGGAGTGAGAAACAGCCTTGCAGGTGCCAAGGTCAGTGTAGAAGGAGGGGGAGAGAAGCTCCAGGCACCGGAGCAGAAGTCCCCTGCAGCCTGTGGTGAGGACCATGGTGAAGCAGGATGTCCCCCTGCAGCCCATGGAGTACCACGGTGGAGCAGGGTTCCACGCTGCAGCCCGTGGAGGAGACCACAGTGGAGCAGGTGGCCCTGCACCGACAGAAGCTGCCACCTGTGGAAGACCCCTGCCGGAGCAGATTCCAGGCCGGACCTGTAGCCCGTGGAGAGGAGACCACACAGGAGCAGGTGACCTGGCAGGAGCTGCTGCCCGTAGGGGAGCCAGGTTGGAGCAGTTTTCTCCTGAGGGATGGACCCCGTGGTACAGACCCATATCTGGAGCAGTTCTGGAAGAGCTGCTGCCTGTGGGAAGCCCACGCCGGATCAGTTCATCAAGGACTGCATCCCGTGGGTGGGACCCCACAGCACAGGGGACGAGAGTGACCGAGAAGGAGCGGCAGAGAAGAAGTGCTGTAGACTGACCATAACCCCCATTCCCCCGTTCTCTCCCTGAGAGGGAGTGAGAGAGCGGCTGTGGTGAAGCTCGGCTGCCCACTCGAGTGGAACCATGACACCACTTCACCTCTGCAAAGACACCTTTATATTTACAAGGCAGAGTGTTTTGGAAAGGCAGGACAACAGAAAAATGAAATTAAGCAGGAGTCAGAAACACTTCGGATCTCTTCCAAGTCTTGGCCTTGCTACACGGCCACAAGTCACTTACCTTTGAGACAAGGACAACAACAGAAGCTGCTGTAGGGCTCTTTTCTGGCTCCAAAATTCCTGGACAACATACTGGCCATTTAAGAGTGAAACAGGCTGTAATTTCTTTCTCAGCAAAACTTTGACACAGTCAGTCAATGACCTCACTGTAAAAATGAACAGTCAACTGCAGGTAAACTTGCTAACCTAGCTACAGACACAATAAATTAAAACCTCAACACCTTAATAGTCCACCCCCATTTTCCATCAGAGATGGTTTACTGTCTGGTACTTAAACATGAATATTGCAAACTTTATATGTTAATGAAAAAGCTTGCTCAAAGCTTAGTTCATTCAAATATAGTTAATTTTCAAGCTTAAAGAGTAAGCAGCTTTGCTTTTCATTAATACATGTATTTTTCATTAATTTTCATTTTTCATTAATACATGTATACACTTCAAACAGGAAATGGAAACACGGTATCTTGATGTAAGACAAAAGTAATATCTGAAAACAATAATATATATTTCCATTTTCCCCAGTTTCATACTGTTGGAGTATTCTTTTTTACCTCTGTCAGTTTATATTTACTATTCAAACCAAATCTGTGACTGTATCTCAAATGTAATGTACTTGTATATTCTGCACTGGTTTATGAAGTGGGTGCCTATACAATGGATTAGTAAAATTCCATAGCATGACTTAGGAATCAAACACAGGCTCCTTATCAAAATGTTCAGAGACATCAAGTGTGTTATAAATTGGCTCATAGAATAGAAAAACAGATTAAAACATTCTTATTTGGTCTTGCTGTATTTTTTATTCAAGCACATTATCTGTTTTCTAAAGAATGACTTGTTTATAACAGGGTTAGACAAAATGATGTTGGGAAGTGAATACAACCCTTTCTTTTACTAAATATCAAGAATCAGACTTGGTTCCCCTGACAACAATCTGCAGAAGTGCAAGCACCAGATTTACTTACACCAGAGGTGTGGGCCACAAAACTCAGAGCACACAGAGAAAAATCAACTATTCCCTGAGCAGTGATAACCTCCCAACCAGGCAGCACCAGCTAATCCTCCCCCCATGCCACCTTTACCCAAGGCATAGCCCAGAGGCTATAAAAAAGCCACACACTGGAAATGACTTCTGGTCACAAGCAACAGGGATGAAATTCAGGTTAACAGACTTGGTGGAAAAGGCTGCACTGCTACCATATCTCTGCAAATTGCTCTTCTGCTCCCTCACCCCTACCCTCCACCAGAGATAGCCCAATTTTACCTGCTCAGTAATGATATATTGCGCAACCTACTTAAGATATTACAGCAATGGCAGCAGGGATCTGTGAAGCCAGAACAAACTTTAAAAGTCTCCCGGTAAACTGTTTGAGCCCATTAAGGAATAAAGCAAGATACCTATGGAGACTTGACTTGCACATGAAAGTACAAGTATTTCTGATTTAAGTCTTTCAAAATGTCACATACAACTAACTTGTGTTAGGGAAGCAATTTGATCTTGCAGTTTATTTGCACCACACATTGTTTTTTTCTCTGTAAAAATATAACAAGGTAGTTATTGGTGCAAAAAGGAGTACGCTCACAGCAGTTTGCAGAATGCTTTCATTTAGCAGCTGTGCATTATTACCATTTTCAAAGGCAGGACTTGAAGATTTATCATCATTGCTATCTAAGGATCTTTCTTTGGCTAGGTGATCAAGAACTAGACACAACAAATTCTCATCTGTTAATGTCACCACTTGCACTTAGTGTGCTTTGGTGTCCTGTTAATACACAGATGGAGGATCAGATCAGAGATCAATTGTCAGAGCCACTGACTGCAGGAAACTAAATCAGTTTAGATGGAAGCCAAAATAATATCAAGATTTTTTGTTTTTTAATCACATCCCAAGCTTTATGTAACACAAACATGACATAATTTTAAGGTCAAGGGAGCAGATAAAGGTTTTGAAGGAGTTCAGATTTAAAACCTTAGAGAAAGAGCAAGGGTGACAATTGACATGAATTGTGGTTAGCTAGCTGCATCCAGGGGGGCCTGCTGAGTTGTGTGAGGGTGTTTGCCGGACAAATGCAGCTAGGAAAGTCCCACAAGAGTCTGAGAGCTCCCACATCATGAGTATGCTGTTAGAAGTGGCACAAACTGAGTTTTGTTACTTCCAGCAATGCTTCCCTCTTCTACCAGTTGCAGAGTAAACCAAACCAAGTCCACCCCTGTCTGGAAGGAAATGCAGTCATGTCAGTCTCTCCTGTAACATGCTTGACATCAACATTTCTGCTAGCCGCATGTTACACTAGGGCTGCAACAGGCTGAAGCTGGCCAGTTTGGCATTAGCTTAGCAAGAAAATCAGGGCATCCTTCCATAGCTGTGCAGGTGATCCTTCTGTAACTACTGTCTCACATCAGCGTGTGATCCTAGGTCCCTTTTCCAGATTCAAGTGAGCAAGTGATGAAACTTTTATCAATGACTGTGGTAAGTTCCAATTTCATTTTGGCTAGCTATTCATCTGGTGTCCAATCTACAGTCTCCTGTCTGAGAACAGCTGGCCACCTGTGTAAATAAGTTTTTGAACCTGAATTTTCATACTATATGCAGTCTTCCTGGAGATGCCATGGTTGGTTTTCCCCTTCTCCTGTTTCCAGAGCAAACCAGAAGCAGAAACACAGGGAGATTGTAATAACATCTTCCATATTCATTTCCAGAAGCAAAGATTCCAGAATCTTTTACAAGCATGTGTTACACTTTGCAGCATTAGGGAGTCTCAGAACAAACAAGAGAGAGAGAGACAAGGAGCTACAGACACAGAACTACACAATTTACTGGCCCTGGACATGCACTAACTTTCAGTTACTCAGGGTGTGTGAAACCTTGCACAAATACGTATTTGAACATACAATATTAATACAGCAAGTGTCAAACACAAGTGCATACACAGTGGCAAACAGAGTATCCAAGTTCTTGGTCTTGCTCTTCATGTTTCTTTAGTCTTGTATTTGGAATACAAGCAATACAGAATCCGCATTGTAGACTTCATATCTCCTTTCACAATATCTGTGGATGCACAAGAAACAAACAAACATCAACAACAACAAAACAAAAAAAGATGAGAAGTATTAGCAATTCCTGGAAGAAGAGGAAGCTGCAACTGCCAAAGAATCTTCCACATTTGCCTAGTTATAACACAAACGTGGACTGTCCAATTGCAACAAAAAGCAAAACAGGAACCACAGAGTTAGCAATTTATGTATGTATTAAATGAACATAAGGAAAAGGGACCTTTCGCTGCACTATCTTGCTGGAAGACAAGATAAATAATGCATAGTAATAAATAATTCTTAGCTAGCTCAGAACAAGAGGACAGAGTAGATAATTTAATAGGACTTTACACCTTTTTTTTTTATGATTCTCCTGTGGCATAACTCATGTTGGGAATTACCTTACACTATTTTTTGCTTGTAATGTTTCTATCACGTTTTGCTGCTGTAGTTTGTTTTCTTTGTTGTTGTTGTGTTTTTTTTTTTTTTTCTTTTAGTTTTCAGCTTCCATGTTCTTGCTAGGCAACCTGCCCTTGTGTTTAATAATTACAAAGGAAGATGATAACTGATTTAGAAAGTTTACTGTTCTTCTTACATTGTTGTAAATCACCAGAAGAAACACTAACAATGAAACACCAGCAGATGAAATCCTTTAACAGTAAATAGCATAGCTGTAATAAGTACTTCTAAATCATACTAAATTCAGTCACTAGCTGAGAATTTTCCCTATGACCTACCAGCTATTCTAGCTTTAGGTAGAGCAGTCAGTCTTTCTGATCCTCAGGACATCTTCTGAAATGTGTCTTCCCATATGAAACAAGTTTGTTTTTAAATCACTAAAACATTTTATGAGATAGGAAAACAGCTTTCCCTCCATTTCAGCTGCTGCACATTCACTAAAAATTGCCACTGTTCTAAATCTGTAAAACACACTAACTTATTAAACGGTTGAAGTTTAGTGTAAAGTTACTAAAGTTATAGCAATGCAACATTTTTAGCATAGGAATAAAAATTGTTCAAAACCAATTTTCAGCTTTATTATTATTCATTCTGAATGAGGAGCTATCGGGCAGTCATAAAATGCACAAGAGCCACAGTGCAGAACCTACTTTCTTCAATTACTCTAACTTTTGCAAGTCAGGATGTTAGCAAGTCTATTCCAGACAAGTCTGTGTGTCATGACTCACCTTCAGAGTTCACAGAAAAATTTAGAAGACCTCCATCTGTCAGCAAATCCAATGCAAGGTTAACATTGTGAAGCTGTGGATGAGAGAGGGACAGATCAATATAACAGAAAGTACTTTCCATCTAGCAGCACAGTGGCCAGGATGTTTTCAAAAGCATTTCTCTAATAGCTGGAGTAAGATACTGATTCATAAATGTGTACTCACTGCATTAGTTTTGATGGAGGTGCTCTTCAGAACTTCTATCAATTATCACATAAAATCAGATGTAAAATCCATCTCCAACAAAATGTATCCCATGAGGTGGGAAGAACAATCCATTTATTTAAAAATAGACCTTGCATGTGAAAGCCTTGTGCTAATTGATGTTTCCATGGGGAAAAGAGGCTAGATTCATAACTGGATCTAATAGATGCATGGAATTTATGTCTACTTATTTTTAAAATTAAAATAATTTTTAAAATATCCATATGCTTACTGCATTTGGAACTATATATATATTTATATATAAATGAAGTAAAAAGATGTCTATATTTCATTAAGAATTATAAAGATTAGAAATCTTCTGATTAGCTACATTTGTGAGGTAGAAGTTTCTGCTTTAATGTATGAAGATGTATATGCATGGTAACAGTAGTGATGATATCTACTTAATATTACTCAAGAGAAATCAAGCACACCTCTATGAATAAAGGTTGGGGATCTTTTCCTGATTATTTTTTCTCTCTTGTTTTTTTTTTCACTTCCCCACATAAAAGTAGCAACAAAGGCATATGCAGTAATTATGAATGATATTTTAAAATAATATAATATCCCACTTACTAGCTTCTTACTAGTTTAAGGGCAGCTGTTTATTTGGATGGTAATTAGCAGGCTCCCTTGCTCTAATGAAGTACCTGTAAGAACTTCAAATTGTTTCTTCATACATTCCATAGGCTACCGAGCAATTTATCCTTCAGGAGGTACATCATAAAACGCTGCCATGCTGTTCCCTATTATCTTCTGACAACAAGCACTGGGGTCCTACTTGCATAAGCCAAGAAAAAGACTGTGTGCTCTGAAGTGAAGTAACAGATTTCTTTTTTACCAGGTTCTGTGATATACCAGTAACTGTAACTGACAGTTTGAACTCAAGCTTGTTTTCTTCCTTTCATAGTCAGCACATGGGAGAGCTTAGGCTCATACACATCTAAACAATTTTCTGATCAGAATGAATAAATAAAATATTTTCTTATTTAATTGGCACAAGTAAAAGGGTCACGTTTTTCCCTTTGTAAGCATATGAGATTTACAAGGAAAGAAAACATGCAGATTCCAAAATAAACCTTCAGACAGAAATACTGATAAACCAAGAAAGGCAACCTAGAAAAATAAGCTGTTCCATCCAGCTGCATTTCCAGACTATAAAGAGCTGGCAAATTCTCTAGGATTTACAATCTGACAGAGATTGGGACATTCGGGGTACTTCAACTCCAGGACTCTTTTGACAAAATAAACTAAGTCTGCAGTTTTAATATACATAGGCGCCCTCCCAGGTTTCATCTCCTTACCAATGTTCACCCTTGTTTCCAGCCTGACATATTTCATAATTATATCCTTTGTATCAGGACATATGCTTTTCTATCAACATGAGAATACAGGTCTAGACCTTATTTACAATTTCTTATAATTCTCATTGTTTGTAACAAACACCCAGAAAACCTGCACCAAATCTACCCACTCACAACATGGACTTCTTGCACCTGCAGGCCAGTCACCTCCAGGATTTTGGCTCCTTCTTTCCTCAGCTCTCCGGTCCCTCTAATGTCCTCCTTGCCCTTTTCATTTTTTGTTTTTGTTTTCCTCTTCAGTACCATTGCTTTCATCCCAGTACCCTCTCCTTGTGATTCACAAGGTGTATGTATCAGCTTCAAGCTTCCAGCTTGAGTAAAAGTTGATGCACCGCACTGATCTCAATTGCGTGCATGGTTGTCACCATTTTTATAACACAAATGAGATATTTTAAATCTTAGCAAAGTTTATATTTTCACACTTTACTGTACCAATTAACATCAAAAATGATAGGGAGGAAGACGCCACATGGGGATTGAAAGACATATTTTATGTACATATGACAGCTGAACAATGGTAGTTCAATATTTTTAGCTATATTAGCTATATTGTCATCCTGCCTTTTTCTTTTTCTTTTTTTTTTTTTTTAAACAAATAGAGAAGAAATAAATGGTAAGTTGAACATTTGGCAAAATGTTCAACTGCAAGTCAAATACTTTAAAGAAACATTGCTAGAATGTGTATTATTGTATCAAACCAGTACACAATCTCATTGTATCCCGTTCTCTGGGGCCAGTGAACAGCACATGCAACAACGTAAGAACTGCTAGAAGGTCTGAGCTCTGGTTTGTACCTAACATTTTAGGACATCTCATTTCTTGAAAGAGATCTGTAAGGCCTGAATAAGACTAATTCAAAAAGAAAAAGATTACCTACAAAATATTAAATGAAAAAAACAGTAATCAACTTCCTCTGAATGAAGTTACTAGAAATGTTAAAAGTTTACTTTTAATTCAATGAACCAGAGCACACAATTTTGGAAACAGGGCAGAGGAAGAGAAAGGGAAAGAAAACCAATGCAAGTAAGTGCTTTGATTTTATTTGACTCAACCCTTCAAAATATGTTTTCCTGTTCTGAATCATCTTAGATATAAAACCTAAATTTTCTTAATACCTTTAACAATCATCAGCTTACAACAGTGACTTTTTGACAAAATCTGAACCTAGGTCTCAGATAGTCATGCTTTTAAATGTTTTAATAAAAAGCCCCGCAGAAGTACTTATTATTTAGTAAGGGACCCCTGAGAATTTTCATCACAGATAAATAGTGCCCAAGGTGATTAATTGTGGTTAGACTGGGAATCAAGAGAAAGATTCATTTGTGTGGGAAAACCCCAAATGCAAATCACATCAGAGGAGAGATTCCCATCTCAGCCAGCTCTCAAGCAGAAAGGATTTGACACATTTCACCTTCAGAGATCTAAATTCACACAATCCAGAAAAAACAGCCAGGGTTTGATATTTTTCTGAGCTGTCCAGTGACTCATGGGAAAAAAGTTCCACAGCTTTCACTGATTTTACGGTGAGCAGGCATACAAAACCATCAACATAACTAACGGTCATCATTGGTCAGCTTCCTAGAAGTGCCAGTGATCCAACATGGTCAGCAACTGAGCTTTTGTCTCCTCTGTGATCCTAGCCACACAACAGACAACTTGAAAAGATCTCAAATATCCCAAAATATTTCAATATCATGGATCTGTGGATGAGGCTTTCACAGCAGCATCCCAGCATCCACTACCTTCTGGTTGATCCTTTTTTTTTTCTTTGGAAGCACTGAAAAATATGCCTGTTGGAGGTTGAGAATGGAGCCAGGCAAAGCTGGCTGGGTAGATTACAGCTCCCAGCCTTGGGAGAGGAAAAGATTCTCAAAAGCTTCTGAAGCACAGAGGGGACTTTCAAAATGTTCTGGTCATGTCTCAATTAAGGTATGGCATAAGGAAAGCTATATGGATCCAGTTCTGTTTTGCACAATATGTCATCTGGTTAAAGATGTCAATTGTAGGACAGACTTGTAGGAGGATAGCACATCAGTTCCCTGCCACAGAGAGCCTCTGATTTTCACTGGAAGGCTTCAGAAGCATGTATCTACCTAAATAAATGCAAGTAATAACAGTTTGCCTCACATAAGACAATATTTAGTTTTTGAAGGAGAAACAACCTGTCCCAAAGTACTTCAACAGTACCTAAAGCCTGCTTTTGGATTGTCCCAAAGAACTACCAGCAAACACCATGCACACATATGACTCTAAGCGGCAGGAGTAACAGTAAGACATAGGGCTCTTCACTGGCATATGGAAGCAATAAATACACAAGATGTTTGAAGCTTCAAGCTCTAAATGATTAAATAACAAGTTACCATCTCTGTGGTGCTGGCTGGAGTCAGGAAGAAATCCCTTAAATTCAGAAAGTAACCCTCCAGTTGTCCAATTAACAAAAGTAAGAGAACTCCATCTGCAAACTAAAAAAAGGAACAATGTGAATATTATTTATTATGTGGACTTTTAGTAAATTCTTCAGATAAATGCCATTCTAGTGATAAAAGAATTGCAATGGTACTCTAGCAACCAGATGGTCCAATGACAGCTTTCTTGACCTCTTAGACGGTGAGCTTCGTATGTACTTACGTAATGTTGCTAATCTCATATTAGTAAAAATATGACCTTGCAAAAGACCAGCTATTAAAACAAATTGTTCCAGATGTGAAAAGACTTCAGACAACCACAAGCAGCAAACACTTATGCCTAGGGGCTGAGATTTATGACAAAACCCTCTCAGAATTTCCTTCCTCACAGCTGTCCACCAGAAAAACCCAGAAGAGCGATGGAGCATGGCCACACTCCTCATCTATGCAGCGTAAATCACAGGGACTGACACTGCATCCAGGGGCTGAGTGACTGAAGCAAAGCAGGACTTGATGGCTGATTTCTTCTGTCATTACTATGCACATGTCTGCAGAAGCAGAGAAAGAAAATGCCACTGGGGATGTCCCCGAGTTCATGTTTGCTCACTCCCCAAAGACAGCATAGGTGTGTTTATGGGACCTGGGAAGGTGATCCTCAGGTGTGCAATGAGCACTTCATGGACTGCAACTTCATGGACTCTAAAGAAGCTTGATGTTCAGAGGATGGGGCTTTGAAATTTAATGAAAGTCAGACCTTCCTACCCTAAAGCAAATCCAGCATTAAGGATCACTAAACACCAGCAACCAACCTGGCTTTCAGTGTAATTGTCAGAACGAGCCTCATTTCCATCCTGACAGAAAGAGTATTCAGGAGTTCTCTGAAAACTGGACTCTGAAAATTACTCCCTGTAGCATTACAAGGACCATGCACTGTTCAATACAACGTTATATTTTACCACTACTTATTAGCTTCAGAAACTTCAGAGACTGAAGCCTCACATCCTAACCCAAAGCTAGATATAATTGTGATGTTGCCAAGAAAAAATTGCTACAACAAAAAGGAGGAAACCTAATGGCAAGAGGAAACACTCGAATGACAAAACATGTTGACATACAGCTCAGAGCAGGCTACCTGAGATTCCATGTCTTTCACATTTAATCCTAATTTTCCAACATGCTGGTTGACGAATTGCAAAAATACCTAAAGAAAAAATAAGGGGAGGAGAGAGGGGAAGGAAGGAGAATTTTATTCAGTGAAGTTATGAATTATGTTTTACCCTACTGATTTTGTCTGTTAAAGAATAAATAAATTACCTTTTTTACATCATCCAGTCTATCTGGAGCACGGCTAAATAATTCATCAAAGGCATCATCCACTGTATCAAAACAACATTAATTGGTATTATTTGGAACAACTGTCATATCAAAGGTTTAAGAAGGCTTGAGGAAAAAGGTGATCACACCTTATAAGCCAGGAAAGAACAAAAACTGTAGGGAGAAGGGGAAAAATCCTACTTTTGAATTTAACACGGGGCAGTAGTAGAAGCTTCCTTTCGGCCTGATTACATCAGTAAAAAACAATTTGCTTCATTCAGCTCTCCCATTCTCACCTGCAGAGATTCTCAAGATCTGTGCTGCACCAGTTCTAGCAGCAAAACTAATTGGAGAATGGGTTTCTACAGTGCAGGAAAGCAAGCACAGCTTTGCTTAAGGAAGATTCCTCCTAAAAGCCAGAAACAGAGAAACCCCTGCTGTGAAGAAGCTTCATTGGGTTTGCCCTCCTTCCCTGTTAGGGTGTTGCTGCAGGAGCACTGTTAAGAAACAGGTGGATTCATCACAGCTCTGAGCCACAGTCTGCAGCCCGCAATAGTCTCACCAACTAGAGAGTCCTCTTCTGGAGCCATGCTCTGGGACTTTGCTCCTTATTAAGCAAGCTGCTTTAAAAATAGAGACAGCATTCCAAAGAGTGAATTTCAGATTTCTCTTTCCAGCAGAATCAGCCTACTAGAAGAAATACCTAATTACAGTGTTTTTTTTTTCACTGTATCAGCCTACACTAGAGGCCACTCAGCAGAATAAGTGATAAATACATATTAAATGATACATTTTGCACCTCTGCGAAGGATTAAAATGCTAACATAAAGGGCACAGCAGAGAATTAAACAGTTGCACTAATTCATTGAGGATGAAATGTGCTCCTTTCCAGAAAGGAGGAGCAGCTCATGGTATACAAACCAAAAGCCTCACACTGAAGCTTAAGCAGTGCCCATACCTCCTGCATGCTTTGCACACATGGCCATTTTTCACCTCAGGTGTTTCATGCCCCTCAAAAGCCCTAAGGGTAAAATCTCTGTGGAGGCTGCTTGTTCTACTGAGGTGCCTCCCACCAGCGGTTTCCAGAATCTCATCTGCAAGCTGCAGAAAGGAAATGACATTGGAACTATTTACAGGCAATGAGAAGCACAATCCTCATGGCACTGTGCTCATAAGTAGTTCCAACAGAGAGAATGTGATCAGTACACACTGATTATTTCTTTTAATTCAAGGCATACTTTGTCCCTTACTCGGGGCTTCTCTGCTGGATCATCAACCCACTGTATCATTCTCTGTCTCACAACCCATCCATATTTTGCCCGCAATCTGTGAGCAAAGCAACCACCTCATTTCCAAACTATATTGTGCTGATCTCAACATACTCTAACAGGAGACATTTGGAAAAAAAGTGCTAGGAGAAATCCATGAATCTTCACTAAATGTAGTGGGAACACGCTGATTTTTTCATGAGGTAAAAATGGGTCAGAATCTCAGACAGAGCAACACTGAATTTGGCAATGCCAATACTTACTTGACTGCTCTTCTAAATTCTCTCTAGACATGCAATAAAAAGAAAAAGAGTTAGAAAAAGCAATCAGCAGAACTAATCTTATTCATAAACAAAGCTTATCTGGACCATCAGGCATCTTGTAAAGCAGGAGATACAGTACAAAGTGCCATTAACTTTATGTTAGAGTAACTTTCCAACAGACATTTTTAAACACACTATGTATCTGTGTAGGCATCTGGAAGCATATGAGTTTTTAACTGGCCTAATGAACATCTATTTTATAAGCACAATCTATAATAACCTCTTTCAATAAGCTGTTCATGATATTAGAATTTGAAGATGTTCTAATGTATAAAAGATGACAGTAGAAAAATCTGCTTCTAGTTCTTGGAATGATCTCTGTATTATCTCAGTGTATAAATGGTATCCTACTATTCAACTCCTTTAATAATGATAGCACCTCACAAACTCAACAAGCTCAAACCTTATTTCTTCAACAGTAAAATAAGGAAAAAACTGACTAATTTATCTTAAATTATGGGCACAATAGCAATGAATTAATAGTAGATTTAAACTACTGTGGCTTTATAAAATTTCCTGTTTAATTGGGGACTTTTTTTTGTACAAATTTACAGTACTAGATGTCTATTACTATATGTTACTATAGCCCTTGACAATATCAACCTCAGAAATACTTATATACATTTTCTTGCAGAAGTTTAAATAAAGAGTAGAACAGGAGGGTATTATAACCTAATACCCAATCTGAAGAGAAAAAAAAAAAAAAAAAAAAGGAAAGAAACCAGAAACAATTCACATGCATATATACATGTCTGGTTTCATGATTTTTGTCATCATCGTGATCCCAGCTGTTTTTTCTAAGGGGAAAAATACCCACAGTATTTCCTTTCTGATTGACAGTGTGCAAACCAGATACATTCCTTCTTACTTGCTTCCTGTGATATATTCCACTGCACTTGTCGTCTTTAATCCTTTGGAGGTGTTCTGTTAAGCAAAAAAGTATTTTTGGTTTAGTTACACACAAAAATCTGAAAGCATTAATCACACTTTCACAAACTGTTTGCTGTCTTAAATGATTACCAGAGAGCATTTATTTAAGAAGTCCAGTACAATTAGTATAGGCACTTTCAGAGGTTACTGCTCCCTTCTGCTCTCTTCACTCTTCAACCACAAATGACCTGTTTCCCCAGCAGAGGAAGCCAAAGCAAAAGCATGAGGCCCCTCAGCTGGTGAAGTTCAGAGACTGACCCATTCACTTGGAGCCTTGATGAATGTAATAAGCTGTTCAGGGCAGACACTGATTTATTTTGTGAGCCTCCCTGCATTAAGTGTTCAGTTTTACAGCACCACAGATGCTCACCTCTCTCTTGTGACGACCTTGCTCCATAGCCTACCACCCATCAACAAATCCTCTTGCACAGGACTTAGGTTTGGTGGGTTGCTTAGATTTAAGATGGTGATTCTCACTGTTTCTGAAGGTACTTTGGGCCTTTGTTTACAGAATCACAGAATCATAGTAGCATTCAGGTTGGAAAAGACCTCCAAGATCATCTAGTGCAACCCTTAACCTAGTACTAAAGTCCACCACAAAACTATGCTGCTAAGTTCTACATCTAAGCGTTTCTTGAAGACCTCCAGGGATGGTGACTCAACCACTTCCCTATTCCAGTGCCACACAACCCTTTCAGTAAAGAAATTTCTCTTAATATCCAACTAAACCACCCCTGGTGCAACTTGAGACCATTTCCCCTCATCTTATCACTTGGTGCTTGAGAGAAGAGCCCAATCTCCCCCTTGCTACAACCTCCTTTAAGGTAAAGCAGAATAAGGTCAATCCCGAGCCTTCTTTTCTCCAAACTAATCAACCCCGGCTCCCTCAGCCACTCCTCGTAAGACTTGTTTTCTAGAGCCTTCACCAGCTTCATTGCCTTTCTTTGGGCACAACGTGTTTATGTCCTTATACCTTTTTCCCTCTGCATCTATCACCTTCCTCAACAATTTTCCCTTCCTGCCCTAAGACACTCTCAATCCCCTCTTCCAAGCCTATGCCTCATGGGCTTTCCTCACTTTTCACTTAACAATTACTGTTCCACTGGGTCCATTAATTTCTCCTATGAAGAACCAGCTCATAACCGTAACCCCATCATTTCCATAGCTACTCCTCTCTCTCTCTCTGTTTATCTCTCAGGGCTAATATCCATTGCTGAATCTGCAGTTTCATAGGTAATCCCTCCTGATTTCTGCGCAGCTGAGGCACTTGGAGCCACACAGGGCACTAGAGGAAGTGCTCCTTTACAAAGAGTCTGACTTTTCACTGATGGAATGGATCCACATGACAAGAGCATCTGACTGTGGCACAGCAGCATGCAGTTAGACTCCAATTAGACATCTGAGGGTCTATTTGTGCTTAACTGGTAGGCTGGGATGGGGTCCCAGACAAGGCTGTCCTGCTGGACACTTTGAAACCTCCTAAAGTGAAATACACAGCTTAAGTGCATACATGGTCCCAGTTCCAATTATGATCCTCCAAAGAGGCAAAGTGTTAGGTAATGCCATACAGTGTGCAGAGCTTCCAACATGAATGAATTGCAACTGTACTGTTAAAACTGTGACACAGTGGTGCTAATTTTCGCAATTGTATCCCAAATTGTGGGCTATGTGATGTTCTCTTGAAGTCCCAGAGCTGACTTTAAGAAACACAACAGAGGAAGAAATCATGGTGATTTCAGCTTGTAGAGAAAAATATCAAAATGTGACCCTAATGGACAGTAAAGACACCCTTTCACTATAGAAACAAATCCTCATCATTAAACTAATGTCATGATCAAGGAGTGCAGGCTTCTACTTTAAAACACTTAGAGATAGCACAAGCAAAATTTCCTCCTCTTTTTTTTTTTTTTTTTTCTTTACAGAGATCAACAGCTGTTTTCAGTTTGAACCATCCATTTTTGGATCAAGGAGAAAAAATGGCATAGTGTTTCCATCCTTTTAAAGTTACAGTATCTGAACTGAGTATAAAATGATGGTCTTATCATTAAATTAAAGGGCATAGTTCACAGAAAATAAAAATCTCTCTTTTACAGCTGCACACACAATTCTCCCTAATTCTAAACAAACTAAGTCTCTAGGATCTTCAGTGACAAATATTAAAACTATGATTACCTCAATGGTGATTGTTTCCACTTGAACATTTGGAGGAATAGCCAGACTGGGTTGGAAGTGCTTTGCTATTGCGACCAGAAGATGCAGGGTGCTCAGTAAGTCCTTTGTTAAGATAGCTATTCCATGTAAAGAAAATAAACAACATTTAGTGTGCAAAACAACTAAACCTCATCATAATATCCTAAGTAATATCCCTGTGCGGAGCATCCCATAATCATCAAGGGCTATAGCACAGGCAGGACACTGAGTTGGAGTTTATATTATATGACGATTCAGCAATAACACAAATTAAAAGTCCTTTCTGTGAGACATACACAAGGATGTTGAGGGCTGTTAAGCCACAATCTCAGAGGATGGAGTTGCACCCAGTCATCATCAGATATTCCTGTCTCACTTGTGATTCAAATAGTAATTGCAAACAGATCATTAAATTACTGGTCTGGCACCCCTTTGCCTCACAGCAGTCTTATAACCAGGGAAGCCCTGGGGTGAGTAATTTTGTCCCATTTCACTTCGGAACCTACATTCCACACTCCATTTCAGCTGACTTTCATCCAGTTGCAAACACTTATCCATAGCTTCCAGAATCACGGAGAGTTTTTGCCGCTGTTTTTTTTCTGTTAATGCAATCTTGTCAACATCCAGCTTGAAAGATCCTAGTTTTTCTTTGACAGAGAGCCCATATCAATAAGGTTGCATTTAACACCACCAAAGAGGAAAAAAAAAATATATATATATATATATGAAGTCATAATAAAGCACACAAAGTCTTGTATTAAATACCAGTACCATTTAATAGCTTCCATGGCACAGACCCATGACCCACAGGCATATGCCTTGTTAAACTCCTGAACTCTCTGAAAGCCTCAGTAAAATCAGTGAAGCTCTACTCACGGGGAAGTACTCAGCCCATTCCTTACAGCAGCATCCCCCATCTACACATTGCACTCCACATTGCTCCATTTCCTAGTGGAAGCTACAGGAATCTGACAAGTGAATCCTTCCTGGGGATACTGCACAAAGGCCATACCAACTCACATATATAGAAGAAATCCAGCTCAGGCAAGAAAACTGTGAAAATAAGCTAATCCAATTCACACTGCTCTCTTCAGCCTTGGGAAAAAGGAGATATGACTTGAAAGGCATCCCCAAAGAGAGTGAAAGGAGAAAGAAAAATAAAGCAGAAACGGGAGAGACAGAGAAACAGAAATGGTTCAAGAGGCCGTTCCAAGAGGGCACATATAAAAAGCACATATAAAAGCACGTTGTAGTATACACACGGAGCCTCTTAGATTTTCACCAGTTCCAGCTCAGTGTATTAGACCTGGAACCTTTTACTTCCTTCTTTTCATTTTTTTTCCTTTTTATTTTTTTTTCCAAGCTGGAAAACATGAATTATAGTGCTGATCTCCTGATCCCATCCAATGCTTCTGGCAGCATCACAAGTCACCTTCAGAAGGACTGTAATTTCACACTTCCAAGTTAACTTTTTTATTATGTTAACTAGCAGACAAAAAGACTTTCTGAGAAGAAAAATAATTGTATAAAACAATAGTGGATCATCAGGCATTTGTTCAGAATTACCATTATCACAATGTTCATAGCTTTTTCCATTCAAGAGGATGTTTATTCTTTCTTCAAAAAGTTCCTCCAAGATTTATTTGCAAGCTCAAGCCAAAGAGGCAGCTTACCCAAGAGATGATGAAGTACCAGTCCATCATACAGATCTTCTTCCAGACTTTTAACTACTATGTGCTCCTGTTTCAGAGTTGTGTTAATCCAGTCAATCAATAACTGTGGAGGAAAACAAAGCAGCTGAGAATTAGACTCTTGTTGTTTGGACAAGTCCTCAGTGCTATGCTGTGTTTCACCTCTTTCTTTCATCCCTTATCTCACATCTCATTTTGCCTTCAACCTCTACTTCCTTTGTGCTTCTTGGTTCTTTTATAAAGAAAAGGAAAGTTAAGTGGCAGTTAGTTCTCCCTAGTAACACAAGGCTCGCTGGCCAATTTGAGGCAAATTTTTAAGTGTGGTATACACCTCAAGTTATATTCCTATGAATTTTGTAGAAATAGATATACAGATAGAGAAGCAGACCCTATTCCCAATTCTATTAGGGAAAAGGCTTCAGGGAAGGAGGATTTGGAGGAAAGGGAAGGGGAAAGGGAAGAGGATTTGCTGAAGCAGAACTGAAAAGCAGCAGCACCAGCTGGCTGTAAATAAGAACCACTTTCAAAGGGATGGATATTGCTCATACTGATATTGTTATCACTGTAAATGAATATTTGGAGTTTGTTGTATGGACAACACCTTCCTTACTTGCTGTAAACAGAAGACAATTCATAGCAAACCCCTGTAAGTTAGCCAACAGTAACAAAAGTATAAGAAATTGTTTGTAAAAATAAAATATAAATCTCTGAGATGCTTGAAACTGCTTGAGGAGGAAAAAAAAAAAAGAGAAAAGAAAAAAAAAGCCTAGCTCAGGCACTTCCCTGAACTGAGGAGCTGACAAAGCATGTGTAGCATACTTCCTCAACTAATAAGTATACACCGTCTTCTAAAGCAGAAAGCTGTGCTCCTCAGCTTGCAGGTTAAGATCTGGTGATGCTATAGATGTGCAAGGGATAAACCTGTACCCCAGGTGTCACAGTACAGGCAGGTGGAAGTCAGAAAAGCAGAAAGTACTGCTAGACATTGATATCTGAGATTCCTCGTCGGCTACCTCAGCTCTTCACAGCCATGGCCACATGACTGTGAACAATTCTTTCAAGCCCAGTTATTGGGGCTCTACTCAGCTGTAGAGCAGAGTTGTGTCTAAAATGAGTAAATCAGAAAAGGAATATTTAAAGACATTTGCTACTGGCTTCTAAATGTAACCATATTCTCTTTTACATGCTGGTCAATATTTATAGTCACTACAGCGAGCCATTTCACATTTCCTAGTTCCCAAAAACCTTTCAAAACAAAAATGCAATGCAATACGGTTATTTTCCCAAGTGAGTTTCTTTGCTTCCCTTTTTCTTCCCTCAAAGGTAAGTAACTCCATGTCCCCCCACACTCCAACCTCTTCTCTGAAGGAGCCACAAACTCTTCAGATCAAGAAGGCTAGTGGTGGCACTGGTGGGCACCCATAGGATTCCCTCCTTTGGGTCCCAATTTCTACCTCCCCATCTTCCACAGAGAGGAAATTAGACAATGAAAAACAGTCTTTCAGGAGTCTCTAAGAGAAAATGGATTAAGCACTGAAGCTAACAGAAATCTTCATATAGTGAGGAAATCTCTTCATTTTTGTCAGTCTGAAAAGAACAAATTCAGTGACGCTGTAGACAACATAATTGCATTTTGCAGCACTACCTTTCAGATTTTCTCCTTAATATAAAAACATTGTGAAAGCCTGACACAAAAATTAAATATTTTTGATCAAATGTGCATGAAGGTTTAAGAAAACGTAATATAGAAGCACACATATTTATGGATTTATGAATGCCATATAACACACACATCAACACAAAGCTTAAGCTTGTTTTTGCAACATTCATAACATTTTTAGTATCTCTATAATGCAACAAGTGCCGGTTTCAAAAGAGACATGCCACTTTTCTTCCAGGAAATTTCAGTATGCTAGTTTCCCCCGGGCTATGGCATTAGAAAAACGCAGTGATTGAATGCACGGGGGAATTTTCAAAATTGCTCAGAAATAAAGCACTTTCCTGTGAAATAGGATTCCTTCGCAGCTACCTCAAGCAGACAATGAACTGCACAGCTGCTTGAAGGCTTTACTCCTGAATTCCAGTGGTGACTTGCACACCCTCACCCCTTCTTACTCTGCTGTCTTATCCCCTTCAGGCTGCACCACAGCTTGCCCCAAGCTGGTGGTCACTGGTAGCCAGCAGACAGGAGGCAGAGGACAAAAGAGAAGACTGCTGTCAATCAGCACTGCAATCCGACAGCCTGTTATCATGGGATCAGGAAAGCCAACCTGAATGTATTCAAACATCTCCCATTAGTCACAGCAAGTGCTGACATGGATTTGCTTTCAAATCCATCTGTCTCAGTTGGATTCCTGTTGCCATTACGCTACTGATACAGTGAAGTCACAACCAGGTACTTCAGGTGCAACTCATCCATATGTCCCAGGTTACAAGAGAGATTATGCAAAGAACTCAGATTTTAAACCTACCCTCCATTTCACACACAGCAGTGACCACTCTGGTGCACTATCAGCACTCAAAAGCTTGGTGTTGCACTTGGCAAAAGCCCTGGCACTCTTGTGCACAGATCAAGTGCCAGCACCAGGACATGTCCACGTCCTGAGAGTGGGTGGGACTGGGGCCAAGGAGCCAGGTAATTTACATGGCTGAGCAACCAGGCAGCAGGTGATAGCAACACAAAGTGAGGGTTAAGTGCTATAGCAAAAGAAACGGTACCAGTTTTAACTCCTCCAATTTCGGATTATTGCTTGCAGTGGGTTTTATGAGTTTCTTCTTCTCTCCTATGAAAGGAAGTAAACAAGATCCATTACAATTATCAGACATGACTCAAGTTTTCTATAAAATCTGCTATTGGTTTTACATTATCCAGTATCACTAACTGACATATGTAGAAACTGTCATTTTTTTTTATTTTAACTGATTCTCTGTGAGGAAGAAAATGGCTAAGCAGACTATTATGACTGCTGTCAGAAATTATGTTTCAATTTAATTCAAATCAATAAAATCTACAGGGACAATTCTGGAAACAAATTAAAAACAAAAAACAACAACAACAAAAAAAACCCTTGGGCATGTATAAAATTTAAATCTCAGTTAAAGGATCAGCTAGAAGTTGTGAGTTGTGTCATTTCTTAATGACCTGCCTCGAGAGAGTCAGAGGCTAAATTAACCACACACACAGAGTTTACTTGTTGTTGATAAAGCCATGGGAATGCTGCTGAAAAATAAACAATTCATTTGTACTGCAAGTTTTCTGCTTAGCAATTCAGGTCATTCCTTGGACCTTTTTCTGTCCTGGCTCACAAAGTATGTACCTGGAGTGATGACATTCTCAACAAGGAACTGATTAAGGGCAGCAGGCTGTGTAAACACATTTAAGATGTCTGGATCCATTGTATATTTTTCACTCCTGGTAAACTGGTAAAAGATAAAGGGAAAAGGAAACACGAGTAAAGAATACATGAAAAGATCAAAGTGAATGCTAGGAAGAAAACAAACTGAAGGGTTGGGTTTTTTTTAAGTTACTATTTATTTTTAGAAGTAATCCATAGGTCATCAATCTGAAAATACCTTCATTTTTTTCTGCTAATAATCAGACAATAGGAGGAAAAAAGCCCTTTAGTACTAAATCTCGCCTTAATTCCAACCATTTCATTTGAATTAGATTAGTAAAATCCTATTTCAACCGAAAAGAAAAACCTGTTTTCTTGTTATCAATACACATATGCTATAAAAATGACCAATACTTAAGAATTATTAAATCAAGAATGTGGTAGTTAAATTAGAGACAAGCTTATAAACAGTTTTTGCTACTAGACCATCTGGCATATTTGTGGAAAAAGAATGGCATACTTCTGTGTATACAACTCCAACTTCACGTTAGAAGTACAAGCCATTGCACAGCCTCTCCAGGATTTGTACTTCATACACAGATTGGAAAACAACTTTCCTACCCAATCCAGTTGTCCTGAAATGAAAGCAGAACAGCACTACATAACACAGAGATGAAAATTCCTCGTCAACAAACCCCAAACTATGGGTGAGGTTTTCCAAGATGGCTAGGAGTCATTCAGAAGGACAGCAGAAGCCAGAGAATTGGGCTGTGGGAGCAGGGCAGAAGCCACATAACCCTCCAAATAAGTCCCATCAAACAGAAGTTCACAAATAAGAGGTTGGCAAGATTATCTCCTACTTTTCTCAGTCTCAAATCCAACCACAGTGCAAGCAATGACAAGTCTGAATTTTTAACCACATGTATAAATTTCCATGCATAAGGCTGTGCCATGCTGCCTACACAGCACAAAAGTTAGAGCCAGGCTCTACAGGCATCTTACAGAGTAAGAAATGTTCACTTGTAAGTGCTTGCTTTTGTAGTCTTCATGTTCACGTAAAGGTTATTCGTTCAAGCCTACAGGACTAAGAAAACTAGGATGCTTCAGCTTGGCAAAGTGTAAAAGTTAGGGACAGTAGTACCTGAGTAGTCTCTTTTAAAAATAGATGCAAAAAAGTGGGATGACTCTTCATTAAACCAAAGGTAGGTTAACTTCGGTGCAGAAGAAAGCAGAGAGGTGAGAGGACTACAGACGGATTGTGTCTCTGAATCCCGGACTATCATGGCAGCATATGCACTAGCACAGGCCAGAGGTCTCATCCCTCCTTACAGTCCTAATGAAAACCAGAGCAGAGCAGACAGCAATATGAGCACCAGGAAGGCTTTTTACACTCCTCTGAACCATGCGTTCCTAGCTGCCGGTGGAAGTGGAGCTCCAAGCAGGATGGACTGCTCTCTAACCAATGCTGCTCTCTAACCAATAGTGCCACCTCCTTATGGAAGAGAAACACTCTCTTCTTGCTGAGGTTCAGTGCTGCAGGGCCTCTGAAGGAGAGAGGAGGCAGGTTTAGTTCCTTTTTAAAAGAAAGCAAGATGCCTCACGTGGCAGGGTCACACAGGAGAGAATTTCTACTGTCTACCTCAGACACCTAAATTAGGAGCTGTGTCTCTCAAGGCCCCCTATGTAGTCAGTAGCCATGGATAGGCACCTTTAAAGAGCAATCCAGAACATTTAAATGAGGGTCTTGGCCCACCTTGCATTTTTCAACTACTCCTTCATGCTGTTACCAGACAGTCTGAGTTGCTAAGGCAGGTGCTTGCAGTTAGACACGAGGACTACCCAGCCCTATACACATAGTGGAGCAAGAGAGTTTCTGCAATTGCTATTCACACTGCCCACAGATGGTCCCCAAAGTGGCATTTCTCTGATAGCTTTATACTCCAAAAAGCACAGTGCCACTCTGCAGGCTGAGTATTCATTAAAGGCTCCAGTCAAAGTGCATTATGAACATGTATTTTATCACAGATTTTGCAAAGTCAAGACTATTGGGACTAATGACAAGACTAATGAAAAAGCATTTAATTGCCATATCAGTCTCGCAAAACAAACCAATATAAAACAAATACCCAGCAAACCACTAGAGAAGAAGGGTCACAAGAGAATCTTTCACTATAGCGGCTGCAAAACTGAATGCTGTGTCTAGAAACATGGTTGGTAATGTAAAATAGTTAGGACAAATTGAGTCATTTAGTGCCTGAGAAGCAGCTGAACAATCTGAGACAAGACTGTCCAGCTGGAATAAACTGGGAGGGAAAAAGTAATTAATACAGAGAAACTTAAGTCCAACTTACTTTTAAATTAGGTTTCTGACACCTGTTATGTCTTGGGAAGTCATGCTGATAAGCCTTATGTAATAGTCCATGTAAACCACAGCTTATACCAACTCAGCTTTGCTGCAATACTAAGCTTGTGTCTCTCTTACACTTTCTTTGAATATTTACACATAAAAATAATGCATACTGCCTGCCACATCCTTGGTCTCTTTGGGCTAAGGAACCCAAACATCAGAAAGCTAGTCTTTTAACATTTGGAAACCTGTAGAAAATGGTCTGAAATTGAGAATTTGCAGCAACAAAAGCTAACGTACTCCAGGGCCTCAGTCCCGTGTGCCCTACTTGGTCAGAATAGTCAAATGGCCATACTGAGTGAGACAAAGTATCTCATACCCAGACCCTTACAGCACCCAAAGTCAGATGCTTAGGAAAAACAAACAAACAAAAAACACAGAGCATACACAAGATACTTCCCTAAAACACTCTCATGAGCTTCAACAGCCTGCAGTTCAGCCTTCCTAAAGCAGAAGTGGGGTCCTAGTAGATGCTGCCAATAAATTTACTTCCCACAAACTTCCCAGCCAGCCCTTGAAGGCGTTTATCTCTCATCATTGCAAGGAGTTGGAGCATGGCTTCACATGCCATGGGGAACCACCCCCTCCAGCTCACTCTGAACGAGGGCTAGCTCCCCCTGAAACTTCCCACTATGCATGTGAAAAGGAGACCCATTGATTCACCTTCTTCGCATCACTGTTACTGTACTACTACCCTACACCCTCAACAGTCATCTCTTTCCAAAGCTGAGGAAGAAACACAGCCTATGTCTTAGTCATCCTTTGCAGTCTGACCCGTTGGTCATCCCAGGTGCCCTTTTCTGAACCCTTTCCAGTGCTACCACATGCTTTTTGTACTGCTGGGGAGGAGAACCATGCAGATTTAGGAAGATGCCCTGTAATGTTCACTGCACTATTCTGCACTCCTTTCCTCCCAATTCCTTATGTCATTTGCTGTTTTGATCGCTGCTGAGCTGACACTTTAATGGAAGTCTCCATTATATCCCCAAGATCTTATTCCTAAATAGCAACACTCCACTCTGAGCTTATTGTTTGTCTGTTGAGCTTGTATTGTTCCTTTCCCCCTCCTCACATTTATCCACACTGATTTTCAACAGCCATTTCAGGGCCTAAGAACTGCAGCTCCTTAGCATTTAATAGACTCATTACTTATTCCTAATAATTAGTGTTCTCAAGCAGTCCCTCATGTGGCAAGACTCATTGCTGTGAGGCTTGATCCAAGGCAGTAATCTTTCAAAAGACAACCTGCTGCAGAAAGAGCATGAAATGGAACATGACGGGGTTTGGACTCCTCCCTGAATTTAGCTGCTTAATGAGAAATAGGAAGGGATGGGAGATTTGGTTCTTAACCACAAGCCTCTGTGTTGGCTGCAACTAACCTTTGCAGATCATCACTTAAATTCACTGCCCATGCCTGTTACTGATGTGCTATTTTCTCCAGCCTCCTGCATGAATTATTTACGGCTACTTGGAGAAGTGATCATTGTAGTAGACAACTGCTTGAATATTGATTGTAGTGGCATTTCACAATTGAATTTTAAAATAACATTCAGCTTTAACTATTCAAATTAAATTATTATTTAATTGTTTAATTGTTCAAATGAAATGGCTTAATTTGGTCCTTCATTGTCTTTTACTGAGACATCACAGGTACACACGCTTGTCCATTTTAAAGGCAACAGGTGTTGTCTTTCTCCTGTGCCACCTGCTGAGGTACAAGCAAGTGAGTTTTATTTAGCCAAGAACTAGGCTATTGCATAATGTTGCAATGCAACAATGACAGATAAAACAATTAATTCTCTAAGTGGGCCAGATCAATTCACTTCTCCTTGACCCTTCACACAGTCCGGCTCCCAGATACCCCTTACATATGATATAAAGCATTAACAAGTGAACAGCAGTCTCTGACATCCAAACTGACCATAGAATGTATGCAAGACACTTACTGACGTTACCAAGTTGTTTCAACTGTTGAATTTCCTGTTTGAAAAACACAAAAGCCCTACTCTGCGTTAGCACAAACACATTTCCTAGGAACAGTTTTCTAAGTAGATCAGACAAAACAGGGAATAAAAAAAAAAACAATTCTGAATGCCAATCATAATATTTCTGCCTTCAGAAAACCTGAATTAAAAAAAAAAAAAAAAAGAAAAAAAAGGAGAACATGCATTGTCCATCCAGTTTAAAACTTACTTTTACTTCCTCATTCAGTACCAGACTATTCAAGAGCTATTTTTGCTCACTAGCATCAGAAGAGACATTGTCTCAGCAAGAACAATCCACGTGGATGCAGGAAGTTTTACAGATAAAAAAAATAATCAAAACCGCACCCATAAGAGTCCCTTGCCCAGACTTACTATTCTCTCCTTCAGTAATTTTCTGGCAGTTCTTTGCAGATCTTCTCAAAGGAAGTGGGATGCAATTTGCCAGGAGCTGAGGCTGCCCCTGAGGTTCGGCTCCGTGCTGAAGCTGCAGCTCCTGTGCAAGGCAGCAGGAAGTACATACACTGTGCACAAGGGAAGTTGCACTGCGCAATACTGACTGTGCTCAAAAATGAAACCAGATTTGCATCCGGAACTTCATTGTCTGTGTGCTTGGTCCCTGCTGGAGACTGGAATAAACAGAAATACAAATGCAGGAAACATGCATCCCTACAACTCCTGAGATACTGTCATTCTTCCATAGTACTGCACTGTTTACTAGTCTGCCTCTTGGGGGTGACTCACAGAGCAAATTTTCTTTGCATGTAATAATTGAACAACCAACAGCAGATAAAATTATCGTGCTACATTACACCTTTAACTCTTGGTCCTTGGAGCACTTTCTAACGCAGATTGTCATTTTTCTTCCTACCTGGCAAAGGGAGCCTAGGCAGAAGGAAATGAACTCATTTGTCCTTGAATAGCTAGTTAGCCACGCCAGGGTCCAAAATGCTCATCTGCTACAACAGTTACCTTTACTAGGTAGTGCAGATGCTCTGCACTCCCTGTTTTATCACAGATTATAGAGGGAAAGCTCCCCACAGCCATCACTTTCCCTGGACATCTCCTTCAGGTATCACTGACAGTTGTTAACTCTTCTGGAAAGAAAACACGATTCTGCAGTCCTCCATGAAATCCCAGAATGAAACAGACAATCACACTAACTAAGCTGGTCTGGTTTAATGCTATTAAGAAACTGACTCCTGTGTTTAGCTCCACACCATAGATGAAAACTGATAGTTCTGCATGAGCTAAATGGGATAAAGGAAAGTGGGCTGAAAACAGATTTCCAGCTGCCATGAATTCCTAGTGACTGAGAATTTAATTCCAAATCTTTCATCTAAAGGTCGAAGTGAAAACTTAACTGTATTTTCTAAGCAGATAAGCACAACATTACAGCAAATCAGAAAAGACCTAGAGTACCTTCTTATTTATGCAGGAGTGCCTGCCACAGCCTAGAAATGTAGAGAGCAAAACCAAAAAGAAGGTACCGTTGGAGATGTTGTTGCAACCTTTAGACAAATTCAGTTTCATACCAGCAGGCAGAGGAAATATGAATAATTAAAAATTGGGAAATTGATCTCTAATTACTAGATCTCTCAGTGCTTCAACATTTATCTTGTTTCTTTCTTCATTCACAGTACAATGTGACAATACTAAAAGAACAGCAGTCTCAAGCACACATGGTAGACAGGCACTTTTTTCCTCTAAAATGTTGTCAGAAGTGCATGAAGTGGCCAGTCTTCTGTAGTACAACACTACTAAATTCCGTAACAGAGCTGCATTTGGTTTTATGCCCATCTCCCCCCACAAAACTCTGTACGCTCCCAAAGCACACCTCACATGCACATGCCCCCATACACCTGGCCCTCATACAAAAATAGCAACTGAAGAACAATTCAAGCAATCAGCAGTACTCTCACTAATAACAAGTTCTGATAATGCATTTTCCTGTTCTCCCACATGGCCTTGCTTTATAAGTGAGCCACTCTCTGTTCCCTTCGTACCAGAGCAAGCATACAGGCATTTTCAATGTCATGCCACTCTTGGTTGTGCTTCTGGCTTCCCAAGTGCTCTGCAGACACATGCAGGACTTCAGCTTTGTAAGGCCAGGCCTCCCTCCTGTGTGGCTGCAGAACTTGGCCCTGAGCCTTCTAAAGGTATTAGAGGGTGTAATTCATTTTTCTCCCGTGGAAGGGAGAAGGTGAACAACTTGATCACCTGTCACATCCAGTGGCAGGGAAATACCAAAAAAACAGTTGATGAAACCTACATAAGAGTCAGACAGATTTGGTTTGCCTGCGCGTCACCAAAGCCAGAAACCTGAGAGCACTGCTTTGCTAGGTCTACATGGATCACCATGTATCTAGGACCCCCCTTGATGAAGAAGACAGCTACAGCCCACCTTTCAAAAGTTCTTCCCACTGATTTGCCCACTCAGACAAAAAAAAAAAAATGTAGAAAACCAAGTGATCATCATTTATTTATTTGAATAAATAGTACAATTATCATAAACCATGCACAACACTCCTACTGTGATCTCTAGCAAACATAGCATTGCATTGTAATTTGCTTACAGTACACAACTCTTGTCACAAAGCTGGATGTGTCCAACATATGACAAGTCCAGAATTTTATCTGCAAGGCTAGTTTTAAGTATGAAATCCAGAGTAAACACTGTTAAAAACAGTAGAAAAGATTCTTTAAAAATACATTAATACTGAAAGCACAAGGGTTGGGGGAGGAGGTGTAAGAAGCCCTTTAAGGTTTAAGCTGATCAAAGAAAATCTGCCATTGCTGCTTTTTCAGCCTGAGAAACGGGATGCAGCTGAAGAATATCTGGGCTTCTTCTGTGGTAATACAGCTTACTGGAACTGAGTACGTCAAGCAGATACACCTAACAGGCAAAGCTGTATGGGCTTGAAAAGACAGACATCCATTAAGTACTTAGAAATATGGACACTTTAACACTGCAAAGCATTCAGCAATCCAGATGAACTCAACCAGATTCAGATCTATCCACTGGTACCTCAGGAAACATACGTAAAATTTCAGTAGAAATGCAGAGTTCATGAATAATATTCTTATCATTCAGTTACCTTTTGAGAGTAAGTATCACGGCTATGTAACAAAGTCGTGCCAAAAACAGGTGTTCAGAGATGGCTCTACCTTTATTGCTTTTCCTGTAAACTGAACTGCCTGGGATGAAGCTCCAGTTCAGTTAAATCCATTCCCTTCCCAGCCCAGTTAGCAATAAAGACAGCATCTAAGAGTGACCTGGCTAGACAGCAAGGAGCTAGGGAATGAACAATGCATTTTCCACGTGCAACATTTACCAATAGACTTAAAAACATAACACAACCCACAAGATGACACCTGCCCCCAGCCTGTCCAATGCATCAAGCCTGCAGTCTTGACTGACTGGAATGTTAATGTAAGGAATGCTAGCAGGGGCCCATGCCTCAGGTTGCAGAGGAGGGATTTGGGTTTCTGCATAGTGACCAGAAACACCTAACTGAACAAAATACAGACTCTTAAAATGTGTTATGTTCACATCTGCTCATAGGCAATTAAATATCGGCCATAAATTTCCATCTCAGAAATAGCCATTCCTTCTCCCAAACCCAAACTGCTCTAATCAATCTCCTCTTGTTACTTTGTTTGCTTTTGATATTAATACTGCCAGCAATTTTAAAACTAGATTCTCTGGAAGTCTTTGCCAACATCTCAGAGAATATAAATAGCACTGGCACTTCCACATCAGCTGAAGGGAAGTAGGAGGAGTAAGAGCTCTTTAACAGACTTGTTTCCCACAAGTACATTGCATTAAACAAAAAAAAAGTTTGAGAGAACCTTTGGTTCAATCATTTCCCAGCCTCATGATACACCTATTTCACAGCACAGAAGTTAGACTGATCTCATTAGCTAGCCAGCAGAGCTGACCCACCTGGCCTTAGTGCCTCTGCAAGTCTCTGCAATAATTGCCAGCACCATGGTAGAGTCTAAAGGCCCCATCTGAAATTCAAGTCATATTGTACTAGGCATTGTATAAACAGCAAGAGGTCAGCTTCCTCCTAAAGTACCAACAAGCACTGATTCCCACAAAGCCTTACAGGAGAGATGGGCCTGAATTTTTTCATGAGAAAAAAAAAATAGGGGGAAACTTCTCTTCACCTTTGGTTTGGAGGCATGAGGGGAGGTGGCATAAATAATTCATCACCAGAACTCAGAACCCCAAAATATGAAACAAAGAAGCAGAAGCTCATTTCCCATCTTCCTAAACTTAAAAAATGTTTAAGGAGGGAAGGAAAAAATTCCTGATGTAAAATTCTACAATTCAAATAGCACATTTCCTCTTGAATTCGAAAGGTAAATGATTTTTAGCCGAAGAAATCAATTTTGGGGGGGAAAAAATGCCAACCTACAAGACTCAAGTGATTCCAAAGAGCAGAGCAATGCCATCTGCTTCCTCTTTGGGGTACTCTGCCTTATGTTTCACACAAAATCATGGCTGCCCATAAAAGAGAAGTTGCTGCTGTGATTCTAATCATAGGATCTATGATTCTATGATGCATAAAAGCAGGAGTCAAATCCTTCCCCTAGGCACTCCAAGGAAAGGAGTGCTATTATATACATATTCCACAAATAATTTACTCTGGAAATTACAATTCCATTTCTTTGGCACAGTTCTTCTCCAAAATCTACTCAGACAGCTCATGTGCCAGCACAGCCTCCTTGCACACACAGCTATAACGAGTACACCACCAGCCAGGAACAGATCTGCAGATGAAACCTGTTAAGTACTAAGAGGTAACTTCAGTCTATCAGATAAAACTCACAATCCTTTTGTTTTTAAAAGGCATTCCCACTAAAATCTGTAACAGCTTAGAGACTAGAGTGCTAGACCAGGGTGTAGCAGAGTATTTATTGGGATGACACAGGGCAACTCAATGAAATTAGTTTAAAGCACAACTGAACATCACCGAAGAGCTTCAGATTTGAAGCACTAACCATTGGCTTGCACTGGATACACCTTGTCTAGCACAACCCAGCGCAATGCTCAAGTAAAGGCAATCTCTCATTTATACAGAAATAGTTTTTCACTCTTTAGGAAGGAAAATACATAAAAACTGTTTATAAATGCATGATCACAAAAACTGTACAGCTGCCAGTAACTTCAAGAGGAATCTGACCCATCACCTTAGCTACACAAAACGAAGAGCCAGTCTTTAAACTGCGAAACTCATTTTTCCCCATGTACATTTCAAAAAGGGCTGGGGGCAAAATGCATTAATCCAACCTGGGCATATCTGACCAGCTCCTGACTGACTGACTGGATAGAAGCTGCATGCTTAAAGGATGGTAGTGGTTCTATCAACCAAATTTCTCCTAGAATGGAGAAGAAATAAAAATAGACATGAAAAGATTAGATGGTTATCCCACTGCAAGACTTATTCTGTGTAAACACTGAATGGAAATAACACTGGTTATTATGAGGTGAACACAAAAACTGAAGGTTTTGTCATGTAGCTTCAGATAGTGCCTGTAATTTGACCCCACCCACCCAACAGAACATACAAAACCTTATTTAAAAGAAAGGGCTCAGCTTCTAAATAAATTCCAATGCTGATTTTGTATTACTAATGCTTAAGCCTGGAAAATCTCCAAATGGTAATGGTAACCAAGAAGTTTGCTAAAGAAAGGTTATTATAAAATCAGAGTCTACAGACAGATATTAATAAGTTCTCATGTTGTCCCTGCTTATTTAAGTAGTTAGTGGTATATTTCTTTTATCAAAAGAACATTTGTTGATCATAGCAAATCAGACCCAACAGTATTTTCTGGTAAAAGTGTGAAATATCTACACATTTTCAATCGACCTAGAGAGTACATGTGCATTATTTTTAGTGGGATTGTCATATAAACAGCTATAGAGAGACCACATCAACTGTAGAAAGAATGCATGAAGTATAGCATAAGGCACAAAGGGAGTGTGCAGAGGGCATTTTTATTGTATTTTTTGTCTAAAGAGGCTGGTATGACGAAGACCTCAGCAGATTCCACGATCATTCCACATTCTTGTATTTTGTGAACAGATTGTATAGAACTCTGAGGGTAGACTTCAGATCCAAATTGACAACATCTGTGGAAGAAAAGGAGAAATTCTTAATTTGCTTTTTGTTCTCCACCATTTACCCTCAAAGGAACAAAAGTCCCCACATCTCTGAGCCTGCAGAAACAGCTACAAAAATGTTCTGATCTCCCTAAGCCAAGCTTTTTACATGTCATGCATGATGCACTTCAAAACACCCTCATGATATTACAGTCACAGCTAACTTCTCTGGGAAATGTAAGAAAGAGAATTCCCTTCCTCATCTGATACTGGTTACAGAGAAGGCCTGCTTCTGCCTGAAACCTGGGATAAAGCCTCTGGGAAATGCTACCTTCTGGCAACATCATAGGTAGAGTACCTTCTGAGTTTTCACCAATGACTTTGCTAGCCAGAGAAGAAGCAAAGTAGCCACACACATCTTAGTAGATCCTGAACCTCATACACCCACAATCAATGCCAGGACCTCCCCACCCGTCCCCCCACCCCACACTGGATAACTGTCTATAACCTCCACACTTCATCTGGTATTTTCAGTAACCTCTCAAACTTTTTCCATGTATTGTTTCACCTAACTTATTTGTGATTCTGTATTTTGCATTTGCAAAAGAATCTTTTGCTGTCCTAAAGAAAGGTAAGATCCTAACTGCTGTGAAGTAATACATCCTGAAAAAAAAAAGAGAGATCTTACCTGGATGTATGAAATATGTTTCTAAGTTTTCCAGGTATCACAGAAAGCTGCTTACTACCATAGCATTCCCAGTGAGACATGAGCCAGAATCAATCATTGCTTCCTCTGCATCAAAACCCAGTTCCCTCTGAATGGATTTTGAATGTATACATAAATTTAACCATTCCCAAATGAGAAACAACACCTTGCAACAGCCATGCACTTATAAAGCTGGCAAATCAAGGCAAGTATCTGCAGTCACCACCCCTGTGGTTGTTTAAGGAAAGGCTGGATGTGGAGCTTACGGACATGGTTTATTTCGTGATGGTGGTGGTAGGGGAACGGCTCAACCAGATGATCTTGGAGGTCTTTTACAACCTTAATGGTTCTATGATTCTAAGGGACATCTATCAGCAGATTTGACCAGGGATGCTGACAGCCTCTTTTGTTTGCAAAACAATTAAATCAAACACTCCTGGCACTATGAATATATATAATACATACATACATATATATATATATATACATATATATACATATACACACACACACACACACACACACACACACACACATATATATATATATATATATATATATATAAAGGCCCCAATAGTCAGCCTTAAGTGAGAATGTAGTGGTCAGAGATGTTTAGGGAATCTGTCCCCCTCCTTCTAATTGTTTTTCTTCTCCCCATGCCACACATCTTCAGTCTTCCACTGAAAGCAAGGTGGGTCTTTTCCCTCAGCCACTGTTAACCCCAGCTCAGCTGCCATAGCATGAAGAGGTATGATCAAGCCTGGTGGGGTTCAGTTCTTTCCTCTGGCTGACATCCAGCTTCAGAGGCAGGAACTGCCTATGATATAAACCAAGATCAAGGTGCTAATGGTGAGAAATAGAAATCTAAAGGGTAGAACAGAAACACAGCTAGAAGCACAGAAACCAGGGCACATGCTAAGATGTGATGGGATTAAGTGGCAGCAAAGAGCTGCTGCAAAAGCTATGGGTTCAGCTGGAGCACAAGCAGGAGCTGGAAGGGGCCCAGACCAGTGGCACTGTGCTGGGCAGACACTGTCCGTCCACCCTCACAATGCTGCAGGAGGCATATACAGCTGACTCCTACTAATCTCCAGCAGTCATGTACTACATGACTGTACTGCCAAGATCCTGATGCTACAGAGGATTTGATAAAAAATACAGTGACAAGCAGAGCCCAATACATTATTGTCTCGCCCAGTGGAGGAGCTCTTCAAGCAGTCAGTTCTACAGGAAATTCCAGCCACACACACAAGCAAACTCACTAACAGCTGTGAATCACTGCTAATGGGAAGGGGTACACAGACAGATGAGAAAGGAATACACACAAACCCTGCAGCAGCAAAAGAGGCATGTTCATTGAGCTAATTTGGCTCTGACTTCTATTAGAAATTACATTTTCAGTCAGAAAAAACACAAATATATTCTGCTGCCTACTGAATCTACACACCTTGTCTGGAGCAAACAAAAAGTCTGCTCTGGTAGAATACCAGTCATGATAGGGTAAGGATATAAAACAGACCTACAAGAAGGTAATTTCCTCTTTAGAACAACTGATAAGAATATAATTTAAAAAAAAGGGGGGGGGGGGGGGCAAGTTTTCAGTTAGACAAGTTATCTTCTAGGTTTTTAACAAAATCTGTATCTGGAGACAGGCTTGTCTAGCTGATCTGGTTTCTTTTTGTCGTCTTTTTAACCCTTCCACTCAAAAACCTTACTTTCCCAATCCTGCATTCATATTTTTCCACTTTCCCTGTTTTCCACATACAGCTATTGACTCAACTCCAAGTTAATGTCTTGCTTCATGGAATTCTTTTTCAGGAGCACTTTTCATTCCCAAATGTAAAAGAACAGCACTCTGACAGGATATGTACTCACTTAATATTGTTTTTTGTCTTTTTTTAACCACTACAACCAGCTCCACTATTTGTCCACTAATCTATTTGCTATCACCAATTTGTCTTATTTTAAGTCAGACTGAACATCTCCTGGGGGCTCCTCATTTTTCACTTTGTTCTGTAGAAGCCTCTAATACATATAATAGTTTGTAACCCTAGGAATAAAAATTAGCAGTCAGAAAGTTTTAATTCCTCTTTTTAGCATACACAATAGTTAAGAGAATCAGAGCAACAATTATGAGAATTAGACTACGCAAAGCTTCCTGCTTGGACTGTGATTGAGAATACCAGATAAATGTATAATATAGCACTGAACAGCTTCTGAATCATTCACTAAAACTAGATGTGCACACCTCAGTAAACCTATTCCAGACAAGAAACAGAGGTAAATATATACCCCAGATGCAGACGATGAATCCTTTGGAAAACTGTCAAGGTTCACATTTACTCTCCACCAATTAATACTCCCATTATCTTGAATGCAGTTGCACTTGAAATGCATCTACTATTATGTATTTATATATGGTTTAAAGCCACATGTCACAACCATACCTTCAGGACGAGCTTTTGGTTTTTTGAGTCCTCCATCTTGCATCAGCTCAAAAGCAAAGGAAACATTGTGGACCTGAAAAAGGAAAACTGCTTAGAACCCTGAAGTTATACAGGCATTATAAAACCTTTTATGAAATTTTTTAAAATGCTTTGTTCTCTCCACACTGGAATATGAAATGACAATTCCATTTAAATCAATAAAAGACATCTACATGTTCATGCATGACTGAAAGTACTTTTGAGGGAATAAGAAATTAAAGCTTGTATCATTATAGGGCAAATATTGATTTTTTGATACACAAGAAGTAATTTCAAATTTCCAAGTGTAAAAAAATACCAAAAAAAAAAGCCCAGTAAGCCTTGATCTCAGTCTCTACAGCACAGGCCTGAGAGCTCCCAGTAACAACTGGATGCATTTTCAGAGATCTTTCTGCTTGTACCCAAAGCTCAGCATTTCCAACTACAAAGCAGGAGTTCTGTTGCAATCCTGGCAACAAGCAATATTAACAGAAGTGACACAACTGAACAGAGATGACAAAATACACATGGGTATGTCAGAAATAAGAAGACTAAACTAAGTATTTTCAATTAATATTACTCTTCTGCATTATCAGCTGTATACTAAGCAACATAAACATCACATCATCAGGGAGTGAGGCATCTTGGTACTTTAGCTTCCTCTGCTTGAAGAGACAACATTCAAATCAGATTTCTCAAATGAAGGTAAGTGAAACGGTTCGTGGTGACAGTTGCTAGGCAGACTGTGCAGTGAACTTGCAAAACAATCTAGGCACAACTGTGCAGAAAAGGAGACAGCACCCTGAGCAAGCCTCCAAGGACCACACATGAACATAAAGTCAAAGAAAAGAAAACAGACAAAAAGGAAAAAGGAAAAAAAGAGGTGAGGCTAAAAGAAAATATTCATGAGGAGGGAACTGTATAGCTTAGAGTTCCCTTATGCACAGAAGCTTTCTGAGTCAGAAGCTTAATGAAATTTAAGACAGGTAATTTGGATTATGAGTTCTGTGCAGTTTTGTCTCTGCAAATGACAGTTCTGGAAATACATAGCAAGAGGAAGGGATTTAATTAAAGTTAGTTATCTTGGAAATCAGGGACTTTAGCATACAAAGCTCCCTGCAACAAGGAAGGCAGGCCCCCTTCACTGGCACTTATTGCTCAGGACTTTATTAATCTCTTTTTACCTGCTTCAGTTTCCCCTCATTCACTGGAACAAAAACAGTAATTCTGCAGATGAAGATATTTTTTCCCTTCCCAAAACACAGTACCTAAACTCTTTGATTTACAAACTCCCTTTCCACAAGGCAAAGTCTCCACTCAAAACCACATTACTTCAGGAATACTGGATAATTATTATGAATTTAAACTATTAACAACAAAATCTTGACTGAACCAGTACTGGCTATGACTCAGCATCCTGCATTTCTAAAAGGCAGAAAACTCAAGCTATTGGGATAAAAAAGCAAGAGAAAGCTATCAAGGCGAGCTTGTTTAGAAGACAGTAGACAAACATGTTCCCACTGCTCTATCAAGTTCACGTACAGTATACAACATTCTAAATGAACTAATCCCCATTCTGTCCACAATCTTAACACCTAAAGAAGCTCTCTTGCCAGTCTGCCTTCAGAGAACCTCTTTAAGCTCCCAAATAGCAACTAGTCACCTACCAATGAATTAAAAAAATGCTATATAACCCATAGAATCAGCAGGCTCAACGCATTAGGCTAGGTCCATAACAGCTCTCATTTGGCACACCTCAATTTCCTCCTGCAACGCTGAGATGATCCACATTGTCAAAGATGGGTTATTGTACCAATGGTAAACCCTGTCCCTCAGGGAGCATTACTGGCACTGAGGGGCACGCTGAAGTTGTACAAAATACCCACCATTGTAAGCAGCCCTTACCATACAAAGCCTTTTCAATCTTCTCACTTATTGCAGTGCTTCCACTCCTGACCTAAGCACATCCTGGCTCCAGTTCAGCCAACACTAGACTTGTATCATCCTCCCTACAGAACCTAGCAGAATGAAAAGCAAAGGGCCAAAGCATTACTCCAGCACAATCAGGCTCAGACTATTCCAGTATCAGGTACTGAATATACCCAGATATGTGTGCATGTCCAGGAACAACTGCAGAAAGAGGCAAACTTGCATATGATAATAAAGCACACATGCTGTGTTAAGCCTCTCATCACTAATGCTAGGAATGACACAGAATAGTGCAATGAGTGCATGGATAAAAGCAAGACACTTATTTTGTCCCCTTCCATTTCTAATACCCTGATTAAGACTAAGACCATCCAAGACTTCAAGTAACCCATTCTTTTTTCCACAAAGCTCATTATGTCTAAGGTACTGTTAGACAGAAAGTCATTCACTCCTGACCAAAGAGAAGAAAACAACAACAAAAAGACAAGCTAGTACATTCTCTCAAAAATTTAAGACAGCGATGTTGGCAATGACCTTGCTAGGAACTGGACACAAAAACATGTCTGTGTTCACAGACTGGCTTCAGACAGGCAACTCCCTCCCTAGCAGGATTAGGGCCTCCATCTTGGCTTTAGATCAGCTACAAAACACATTGGCACTCAACATACAATTTCTAATCCCAGTTCAACCAAAGATCATGGCCCATGTACCAATTCTTACACTACCGCATATCAAGCCTATCAAGTGCATATTAACTAGTGATATTTAGTTTCTAAGAACATCAAATAAACTATAGAAAAAGAACCATTGGGTGTTAGGCAACTGACACTACTGATATCAGGGGTTAGTTTTTAGGGCTGGCACTTTGTGACCTTAGGAAGAAGCTCTATCTTTACATCAATCCCAGTGTACAAAATGCAGATGAAGAGGAGCTTCACAACTCTCACCTTTTGTCTTTCTTCTCTATTTACGTGGTAAACACTAGGCAATGCCAGGCATCATCTCTACTGTCTAGCATAGTAATGCATCCCTGAGCACAAAAAGACTTCAGGCAGTACTGCAATTTAATAAATAACTTTGATTATGAAAAGTACTATACAGTACAAAGCACTTATTACTGATTTATTCCTTTTGGATGTTCACGAGTCTTGTGTGGCATATTATGTTTTTTTTGCTTAACTATGGGGAATTTACCTATTTATTTCACAAGCAACTTTTTGTAGTATTAACTATCAAGTGTCACAACCAGTGCACCTTTGCTACAGCTCCTGAAGAGAAGAGTATATCTACTGGGCACAAAGAGAAAGCAAACAATGATTGAAAAATATCATGAGGTAATAAAGCAAAAAGGAATACAACCTAGAATTTCTACCCACCTTTTGATCAAAACTTTCAGGCGTTAAGTAGAAGTTGTGAAGTGGAACAAAATAGTCTTCAAGAAGACCCATGAGCAAAACCAAATAAACACCATCTGCAAACTAAATAGAAACACTAGTGACATTTCTAGGTTGAAGCATCTGTTTTCTAATAAGCATTCATAAACATGCAGAACAATGAATACTTGGACCAAATTATGCACATTGATTTCTAGCACTGTTGTTTGCTAGCACAGAGGCGTAAGACAGTTCAGAAGTCAGTGACTGCGCCTTTCAGGCATAGCAAGAAACCGACAGCAGGTGTAACAAGCATTTAAGGCTTTATTTCATCTGCTCCCTGGATTCACCAATACCCTTGTAATCATCACTGCAGCTGGGCAAGCTGGATCAGACTTGTTTTAGGAGCCTGTTCCTATAGCTGCTTTCTTATCAGTTCTTAAACAATAACAAAACAGGATACAAGGCTTTCTCCCTATATATGATAGCATTATTTCCTCTACCCTCAATTCCTGAATAAAACAAGCCCACTAGCTATAACCCTAACCCATTCAAGAGCATGTGCCAACAAACATTTAAATTACTTATACGTAGTGAATAACTCCAGGCAGTAGAAATTAGAAGCAATTCACCTAGGAGTTATATACAATTTGCACTCCATAGGGGTGTTGAATATTCAGTCTGAACAGGCATAGACCAAAGCAAAAATCTTCTGTATCTCCAGCCAGTTTTCCATTTATTAGGTTACTGAATATGTTGGGGTGAGGTAAAAGTACATATACCCGTTCTTGCTTTTGCTCACTTTTTAAAAAAAGTTCATTTCAAAAATAAGTTTTTGCTCATTTTATTTTATTGAGGAATCTTGCCAACTTCACTGCAGTATTTAACAAAGTTTTTTTCATTAAAAAAAAAAAAAAAAAAAAAAAAAGAAAGTAAAGAAAAAAAAAGACTTCCTGGGAAACCCTGTTCCATATTATATACTTCCAGTCCTACTACTATAGTACATGACAGTTTCAATCACAATCTATCTTCTCAAATTGTGAGTGTTGAAGATTCTATACACTGCCCTTAATCTGAACTTGAAATTAAATCTCCCCTGTCACAGGTAAAAAGCTTAACTTCACAAAATAAATTCTTTCAAGTCAAAATAAAATGTTCACAGTTTCTGTAAATACTAAATACCATACCAAATACTCTCAGCAATTCTGTTCAGTATCCCTACCAGACAGGAAGACTATTTACTGTCTGGAGGAGGGGGCTGTATTTAAACAGAATTCTCACTTGTGATCCTGATATGGTGTATGTGACATTCTCTAACCTTTTCAAAAGTAAATTGCTGGGTACTTCCAAGGCATTAAGCAACAATTTCTTGTGACAAATCAGATCCAGTCACCCATTTACTTCAGCAAAGCTATAAAATAGCAGTGGATGACTGGTACTAAACCAAGTCAGACTCAAAATCAATTACCAATATCTAAGGAATAATTCTTCAGATTTTTTATTTATTTATTTTTTTTTTTTTTGCCAGGACAATAAGGTAACCTCCTTTCCACAGCTCACTGAACTCTGGAAAGAATATTTGTTTCTGTTTGTAAAACTCAGCCAAAGAACCAGTCTGAAAACTGCATAATTTGACCTGCAAAGTGAGAACTAACCCCACTGACACTTCACTGAGAACTATCCCCACTTCACACCTGCTTAAAGTTTCTAAGCATATTCCATGCCTGGTTATGTGCTAGAGGGAGGGAACTCCTACAGAGCTGACTGTGGTGGTAGACAGTTACCTCAGCTAGCTTTAAATAAACTACCTTGGATACCAATGACAGTCAAGCCATGGCAGTACATGAGTTCAGTTGCTAATCCACACTGCTGAGAAGCAAGCACAGTTCACATGCTCACAAGATAGCAGGATAAAGAGGAGGACATGAAGGCCTTCACTGCAACATCAAAATATTTGCCAATCCCTCTTTGATGCGATTAAAGCTAGCACTGGTATTTCTATGATGAACTGCACACTGCAGTGCCAACTCCTCCTGAGAGCCCCAGGCATTTATTAAGAGCTCACACCAGTTCATTATGAACCCTCACTGCTAGAAAGACAAACCCACCATCTACTCATAACTATAGCAACTGCTTTACACCACACCACTTTGATCCAGGAGACAAGCTGCCTGGAGATCCAGCCATATTCTATGGTCATTAATATAGACATAATAAATATCCAATAATTTTACCTTACAATGCAAATTAACAATATGAAGCATACGTAGACATGAGTAAAGGAAGCAAACATCAGTCAACATCATTACTACTTAAAAGACAGAGCCCTGATCCTATAAATTAACATGCCCAAAGATAAACAATCCTATAACAGAGTTTTATGGGGAAAGGACCTACATTTGTAATTTACACAGTTAGATTACAAACAAAAGACCAAGTCTCCTACCTGGGTTTCTAACTCAGTTACTTCCAAATTCAGTTTATTCAAGTGTTTGTTCACAAAGGTGATCAGAGACTACAAAAAGAGAACACCAGAACCAGCGATGTTGAAATTACAGACAATGCTTATGTGAAAGGGTTAACATACTCTTATAAGGCATTTTTAAGCTTAATAAATATGACTGTGTGCTATTTGCTTTGGCATAAATAAGTACTTTAAACTGAAAACTGCTTAGTAGTTATTTTTGTTGCAACATAAGCCAGAAGCCACCAGGTGGTGCTATTACATACTTATAATTTGTTATTTTTCTAGTACAGAAAGCATACTTCTGTCTTGTGGGGAAAAAAAAACTTGACGACGTTGGTTCTTTTGCAAGTTCTTTGTGAAGATGCAGCCAGCAGTAGGTGCAGTTACTGTCCACACTAATCTCTTCAGGTTGTTGGAGAAGATCCACTGCCTGGAAGCAAGGCATCAGCAACACTGACCTAAGACTCCCAAGAGAAGATACCAACAGCGCACGGTTCTGCACTCACCTCTCTTCTTGGAGTGATGTGCGCTTATAAATTTCCAAATGACAGTCACAATATAACCCAAATCTGTACTATACATTTCAATTCCTGCAGGAAACAGACATAGAATCATAGAATATCCTGAGTTGGAAGGGACCATTAAGGATCATCAAGTCCAACTCTTGACACCACACAGGTCTACCCAAAAGTTCAGACCATGTCACTAAGTGCACAGTCCAATCTCTTCTTAAATTCAGACAGGCTCGGTGCAGTGACCACTTCCCTGGGGAGCCTGTTCCAGTGTGCAACCACCCTCTCTGTGAAGAACCCCCTCCTGATGTCAAGCCTAAATTTCCCCTGCCTCAGCTTAACCCCGTTCACACGGGTCCTGTCACTGGTGTAAATGGAGAAAAGGTCTCCTGCCTCTCGACACCCCCTTACGAGGAAGTTGTAGACTGTGATGAGGTCTCCCCTCAGCCTCTTCTTCTCCAGGCTGAACAGGCCTAGTGACCTCAGCCGTTCTTCGTACGTCTTCCCCTCCAGGCCTTTCACCATCTTCGTAGCCCTCCTCTGGACACTCTCCAACGGTTTCATGTCCTTTTTATACTGTGGTGCCCAGAACTGCACACAGTACTCGAGGTGAGGCCGCACCAGCGCAGAGTAGAGCAGGACAATCACCTCCCTTGACCTACTAGCGATGCCGTGCTTGATGCACCCCAGGACACGGTTGGCCCTCCTGGCTGCCAGGGCACACTGCTGGCTCATATTCAACTTGCTGTCTACCACGACCCCCAGATCCCTCTCTTCTAGGCTGCTCTCCAGCGTCTCATCGCCCAGTCTGTACATGCAAGATCCTGCTTAGCCAGACAGGTGATAACATATCAAAGCAGAGATCTGTCTGCTTAAAACACTTCCAAGGGGACAGACACACAGTTGGAAGTTAACATTTCTATCACACGGATACAGTTAAGTTAATTCTCTACCAGCATTGGCAACACTCTTTTAGAAGACTTTCTGACACCACCAGATATTTGTCACCCTGCAGCCCAGCCCTTCCTTGATGGAGGACAGCATCTGGGATATAAAAGCCTGTAAAACTGTCCAGCCAGAATGATCTGGATAACTGCAAATACTGTGCAGTGTAGCTTTTCTAACCTGCACCATTTTGACTGAATCTGATAAAGGAGCAGTTGCTGAGGCAGTTATACAGTTACGTGGAGCACTGATCTCTGGCAGGAGGGGGATAAAAGGACAAGCAGCTGGCTGGAGATGGTAACCTTTTAACAGAATCACAGAATTTCTAGGTTGGAAGAGACCTCAAGATCATCGAGTCCAACCTCTGACGTAACACTAACAGTCCTCCCTAAGCTCTACATCTAAACGTCTTTTAAAGACCTCCAGGGATGGTGACTCCACCACTTCCCTGGGCAGCCTGTTCCAATGCCTAACAACCCTTTCAGTAAAGAAGTTCTTCCTAACATCCAACCTAAAACTCCCCTGGCGCAACTTAAGCCCATTCCCCCTTGTCCTGTCACCAGGCACATGGGAGAACAGACCAACCCCCACCTCGCTACAGCCTCCTTTAAGGTACCTGTAGAGAGCGATAAGGTCACCCCTGAGCCTCCTTTTCTCCAGGCTGAACAAGCCCAGCTCCCTCAGCTGCTCCTCGTAGGACTTGTTCTCCAGACCCCTCATCAGCTTTGTTGCCCTTCTCTGCACCCGCTCAAGCACCTCGATGTCCTTCTTGTAGCGAGGGGTCCAAAACTGAACACAGTACTCGAGGTGCGGCCTCACCAGAGCCGAGTACGAGTACAGGGGGACAATCACCTCCCTAGCCCTATTGGCCACACTGTTTCCTATACAAGCCAGGATGCCATTGGCCTTCTTGGCCACCTGAGCACACTGCTGGCTCATACTCAGCCGACTATCAACCAATACTCCCAGGTTCTTCACCGCCTGGCAGACTTCCAACCATTCCTCTCCCAGTCTGTAGCTCTGCTTGGGGTTGTTGCGCCCCAGGGGCAGCCAAAATAACCTGTGGCTGCAATCTAAGAGTCAATGTATCTATCGGTGCTGCACAGAAGAGCCTGTATCAATTAACAAGAGCAATCAAAGAAGAGCCTGACTGAAGCCAATGAATCCAGGTATCACCTGGCTCCGAAACAGCGACCCTTTTTATTACTTCACAATCATTTTCTGCCATTTCCAGATCTTTCTGGATATTCTACTAAAAGTTAAAAAAAAAAAAAAAAAAAAAAAGTAGAAAATCTTACTTTATTTTTCTTACCTTTTTGACTACGCTGAGTTTGTCTGGCGCATGATCAAAAAGTGTATCAAAGGCATCACGCTCTGGTTTTAAAAAATTAAAAATAAAAAAATAAAAAAAAAAATCAATACACCTCTAATAGCCAAGTATGAGAAGCAGGTTACTTGTCACAAGCTTAAGTGCCAGTTTCAGAAAGCCAGAGACTCAAGCTAAAAGTTCTCACCCCATTTTGGTGTCTAAACACCAAAGCAAACTGCACTGGGAATTTTAGGAGTAACTGCAAATAAACATATAGTTCTTTGATTGCCATTTCCTATTATTCATAATTGTTACACAAAATAAAGTAGGTAGAAGAAAACGTAAAAACAAATTTTGACTCAATCATAACCTAATCACTGAGCCACTGAAACATCATCTGGTTTTGTTGCACTACAGAAACAATCATGGCTACATTTGTGCCCACTGGTCAGCATCAAAATCAGATGCTCCTATGATTAATTTTAAGCCTACCTTTAGTACCACTGACTTCATCAAAGCTTAAAACTGACCACATAAGTAAAACCTGATTCAGCACTCTCTAAAGAGCAAAGCTTACATACAGTATAAAGATTTAAATTACTGTAGAACAGTTAAGCCTTACCATTGCACAACATCTAATCCAATCTTAAAATCTACTAAAGTGAAAAGAATTGTGCAATGTGTCACATAGTGGCATTTCAAGGCTGACTGAAATTTTCCAAATACTGAGTTGTTTGGATGATATTTAAAGTTGAACTCTCATCGTCAGGTGAAACAAGAAAAAAACTAAAAATATAACCACTTATAGCCAATTACATTTATGTTTTAAAAAGATATCAAAAACACTGTTGAAGTGTGCTGGTTTTAAGCTGTTAAATTATTCAACACAGCTTTAACAGTTTTTCTGCACTTAAATTATTTTTATTTACAGAACAGAACACATTTACAGAATCACAGAATCATTAGGTTGGAAGAGATCTCCAAGATCACCTAGTACAATCTCTGACCTAACACTAACAAGTCCTCCACTAAACCGTATTGCTAAGCTCTAAATCTAAATGTCTTTTGAAGACCTCCAGGAATGGTGACTCAACCACTTCCCTGGGCAGCCCATTCCAATGCCTAACAACCCTTTCCATAAAGAAGTTCTTCCTAATATCCAACCTAAACCTCCCCTCGTGCTCCTTGTCCTGTCACCAGGCATGTGGGACAACAGACCAATGACCACCTTGCTACAGACTCCTCTAACGTATCTATAGAGTGTGATAAGGTCGCCCCTGAGCCTCCTCTTCTCCAGACTGTCTTCTCGCAGAAAATCCCAGCTCCTCCAGCTGCTCCTCATAAGACTTGTTCTCCAGGCCCCTCACCAGCTTCGTTGCCATTCTCTGGACTCACTTGGGCACCTCCATGTCCTTCTTGTAGCGAGGGGTCCAAAACTGAACACAGTACTCGAGGTGCAGCCTCACCAAAGCACAGCACAGGCGGACAATCACGTCTGTGGTCCTGCTGGCTACATGATTCCTGATACAAGCCAGGATGCTGTTGGCCTTCTTGGCTGCCTGAGCACACTGCTGGCTCATTTTCAGCCGACTATCAACCAATACTCCCAGATCCTTCTCTGCCAGGCAGCTTTCTAACCACTCATCTCCCAGCCTGTAGTGCTGCTTGGGGTTGTTGTGCCCCAGGTGCAGGACCCGACACTTGGCCTTGTTGAACTTCATACAGTTGGCCTCAGCCCATCGGTCCAGCCTATCCAGATCCTCCTGCAGAGCCTTCCTACCCTCGAGTAGATCGACACACGCACCTAACTTGGTGTCATCTGCAAACTTACTGGGGGTGCACTCCATCCCTTCACCCAGATCATCGATAAAGATATTAAAGAGGACTGGCCCTTGTACTGAGCCCTGGGGGACTCCACTAGTGACTGGCCTCCAACTAGATTTAACTCCATTCACCATGACTCTTTGGGCCCTGATATCCAGCCAGTTTCTAACCCAACAAAGAGCATGCCAGTCCAAGCCAAGAGCACCCAGTTTCTTGAGGAGAATGTTGTGGGAAACGGTGTCCAAAGCCTTACTGAATTCAAGGTAGACCAAATCCACAGCCTTTCCCTCATCCACTAAGCACGTCACTTTGTCATAGAAGGAGATCAGGTTTGTCAAGCAGGACCTGTCTTTCATAAACCCATGCTGACTGGGTCTGATCGTCTGGTTGCCCTGCAAGTGCCACATGATGACACTCAAGATAATCTGCTCCATGAGCTTCCCTGACACTGAGGTCAAACTAACAGGCCTATAGTTTCCTGGGTCTACTTTATGGCCCTTCTTGTAGATGGGCGTCACATTTGCTAGCCGCCAGTTGACCGGGACCTCCCCTGATAGCCAGGACTGCTGATAAATGATGGAAAGCGGCTTGGCCAGCTCCTCTTCCAGTTCTCTCAGCACCCGTGGGTGGATCCTACCTGGCCCCACTGAGTTGCATACATCTAAGTGCTGTAGCAGGTCGCCACCCATTTCCTTGTGGATTGTGAGGGCCACATTCTGCTCCCCATCTCCTTCCACCAGCTCAGGGTACTTTGTATCTAGAGAACAACTGGTCTTGCCACTAAAGACTGAGGCAAAGGAGGCATTAAGCACCTCAGCATTTTCCTCATCTCTCGTCGCAAAGGTTCCGCCTGCATCCAGTAAAGGATGGAGATTCTCCGTAGTCCTCCTTTTGGTGTTAATTAAAACATTTATAATGTTTTTTATAAATACATTATTTAGCATAATAAATACAAAAAAAAAACATTATAAAAAAAAAATTATATTATTATAAAATAAAAAAACATTTTATAATGTATTTATAAAAACATTTTCTGTTATCTTTAACAGCAGTAGCTGGATTGAGCTCCAGATGAGCTTTGGCCTTTCTAATTTTGTCCCCACGCATCCTTACAACATCCTTATAATCATTCTGAGTGGCCTGCCCTCTTTTCCAAAGATCATAAGCCCTCTTTTTTTTTTCTCCTAAGCTCTAGCCACAAGTCTCTGTTCAGCCAGGCTGGTCTTCTTCTGCGCCGGCTCGTCTTTGGGCACGTGGGAACAGACCACTCCTCAGCCATTAAGATTTCCTTCTTGAGAAGTGCCCAGCCTTCCTGGACTCCTCTGCCCTTCAGGACTACCTCCCAAGGGACTCTGCTAACCAGTGTCCTGAACTGCTCAAAGTCTGCCCTCCGGAAGTCCAAGACAGCAATTTTACTCATCCCCTTCCTGACTTCACCAAGAATAGAGAACTCCACCATTTTGTGGTCACTCTGCCCAAGACAGCTCCCGACCACCACATCTCCCACCAGTCCTTCTCTGTTTGTGAAGAGAAGGTCCAGAGAGGCACCTCCCCTGGTAGGCTCACTAACCAGCTGCATCAGGAAGCTATCTTCCTCGCTCTCCAGAAACCTTCTAGACTGCTTCCTCTGAGCTGTATTGCATTTCCAAGGAAGTTGAACTCCCCCATGAGGACAAGAGTTGATGATTTTGCAACTTCTGCCAGCTGTCTGTAGAACTCCTCATCTATCTCCTCATCCTGGTTTGGTAGTCTATTACAGTCCTCCACCAGGATGCTTGCCTTGTTGGCCTTCCTGCCAATCCTAACCCATAGGAACTCAACCTTATCATTCCCAGTCTCAGTCTTGAGTTCCACAACATCAAAGCACTCTCTAAAAGAGCCATACCACCACCCCTTCTGTGCTGCCCGTCCCTTCTGAAGAGCCTATAGCCAGACATTGCAGCACTCCAGTCATGGGAGTGTCCCACCACATTTCAGTGATGGCAACCAAGTCGTAGCCTGCCTGCTGCACGATGGCTTCCAGCTCCTCCTGTTTGTTGCCCATGCTGTGTGCATTAGCGTAGATTTTGATGATTCTCTGCTGCTAAATAAACATATTTATTATTCACATTCCTTTTGTATCCAAGGATATGTTTTTTAGCCCCCTTCCATTACTTATACTTCAGGTACCTAATTACATATTAATGTAGATATTCTACAAGGCAGGTACTGTTCACAGATTTTGACTGGGAAACAGAAACTAAATGACCTATTCATCATCACATGCAGTCCCTCAGAGAAATCCATATCTCTCCAGTGAATAGTAAGTGATTTACCACTGCTAACAAAACTAAACGGAAAAAGAAAGAGAAGATCTCTCGGAAGCACCACTAAACACTTAATTTTTGTTTAGAAGACCAGATCTATGGCGGGTAATGTCTCTAAAATCTGGTGAACATGGGGGAGAGAAGACAGTACTCCTTGCAAAGCAATTAGGACCAGTTGTTGAAAGTAGACAGACAGATAAAAAGAGCTTTCTTAGACCTCATAGCATGTACCTTTGCTTAACTAATTTTCACATGTTCACTTATATATAAATTAGATGGTCACATTCTAAAGAAGGTGTCACTTACTACTGGGGATTGCAAAGATTTTTGCTTGAAAGCCATTAACAATGGTACTAGGAAATATCGCCCTGTGTAGCATTTTTGCTATTTGTTACATATGAATGAAAACAGACGAACATAGATGAGTCTAAAGAGCAAAAGCAGCACACTGAATGATCTGGTTCTGCCCATTATGCTCCACATTTGTGTGGAGTAAGAAAACCTGCCCCCACAATACATTCCAACCCTGTGCAATTGCTTAATTCATTGTCTTGATCTGCTGAAGGAAAGCAGACAAGATTTCTGTGCCTGACTTAAATTTAAAAAAAAAAAAAAAAAAAAAAGTAGTCAACTTTGTTACTTACCAAATCTTCCCATCATCATCCTGCAAGTCAAAGCATTCAAAGACATTGGGTTAGTTCATGAATAATCACTTTGAAAAGACCAGACCATGGGCTTAATGGGCTATTTCCTGCAAGATGCTGAGGGCTAACCACTCCTCCCCATGTCAAGAGGCAGAGTATTTGCAGACCAGACCCAACGTGCTGCAGGAATGTCCTCAGCAGACCACCAGTGATGTCAGGGAGATGCATTTGAAATGAATGGAAATGCATACTTGTGTTTTATACAGAATTGTGATTTTTTTATGTTTAACTATTTTTATGATGAAGAGTGAATGAATATATATGTTTCTGTGGACAGTTTCCACATACAGGGTCAGCAGAAACCACACCAGCTAAACCACACAGCTCACAAAGAGCAAGGCTACCTATCTCACTTTAGTCTGTTTTATCTGAAGAAATAAAATGTCTATTGTATATGAATATAATGTAAACAATACCGCCACATATGAATTATATACAGTCCAGTGACATCACCAGGCATATGCAGATATTTATCAGCTAGGAATCAGGCCCCAGTTTGCACAGAGGAATTTTTAAAGTATTCAATGAATGTTGTTTTCTGCTGATTACTGCATTTTCTGTACCTATGTGGGTATGCAACACATTAAACAGTAACCTCCTTTTCTATAATATTAACACATTCAGAATAAAACACATGCATAAACATACAGGAGTATCTGTAAACGTCTTTCTTGCTAAGAAATGTCCAAGCCCCACTCCACAGATCACATCTCACAAACCACATCAGAAGGAGAGGATGTGCTGACTATACTGTTCAAGAGCATGGGAGAGAAGGGAAGAATTTTGGCCCACAATACAGAGGTAGAACTTAGATCCTACAAAAAACACTATGGAACTTTAATGTCCACACATACATACAATGATCTCATTTTTGAATGTTTCCATCCGAAAGATCTTCCCCACTGAGCAAGCCACATGGTACTTCATTAATCTTCAAAGTCAGAGAAAGCTGAGCCAACTCCACAGGAAGCCAATGCACTGATACACTGAAGGAGGGCTCATGTAAGCCCCTGTGACATAAGTTGCCTTCAGACCACGTGAAAGAGAATCTCAGCTTTTATTTGCAGCCAAAGTATATGTCTTGCCTTCTCCTTATAAAAAGAATTGTAAAAATATAAAGCAAAGTAAACCCACTGCAAAATCTGGAGAATGAAGAGTTTTGTTTATTTTTGTTGAACTCTAGTCCTCAGGTACTACATGAAAATAGCAATCTCATCTCTCCTTATAACTTTATTAGAGTATCATTTCAGTTTTGAGAGTTACTGCCTTTTGTCAAACTAATCTGCCCTCAAATTATCTACAATAGCCCTTTATTTAGGTGAGGCAACAGCACCAGGCAGAAATGAGTTTAAAATGGTGACCTGCAGAAGGCAGGAAAAAAGGCCCACAAGGATTACTGTCAATGAAACATCCAGTTAAAAGCTTTTGTGACGCAAGAACGTCAAGAAGATACTTCTGTAATTTGGAACGTATTTCCAGAGACAAAGTGATTTTTATATAGTTAAAAAGTGTTTTATATGGAGTGGTAATTCGTGTCGAGAAAATGGTTGATATTAATATAGAAGGGGGAGATTTGGGAATGTGGCCATGGGGGTTGGAAAGCCCCATGGTTGAGATGACATTAAACTCTTAACGATGAGGCCATCAGGAATATAAAAGAGTTTAGAGAGAACAAAGAAGGGTGATTCAGGAGACTCCATGCAGTCTCAGGGTTTCTTGTCCTCCAGATGGTTCCCTTGTTCTCCAGCTGTTAAGGCATGGATGTTTCCGGATGTTTGCTGTTGTTGTTACATTCAAAGTTGTTTGACCAATGAAAAGCTGTTATGAAAAGAACTGCTGTGGAGAGAAGGGTATAAGAGGGGAGCCTGCCCTCAAGATAAAAAAAAGGCAGCACCATGAAGTTACATCAATAAAGAAGCAGGAAAAAGAAGTGAAGAGGAACAGGCTGGCAGAATGGAGACCAGGACGGGAACAGGCACTTTGATTGCCTCATGAAGACAGGTTCGGCCAGACTCAGCAAACTGCTCAGAGAAGCTCAGTACAGAAGTACTGAAAGTACTAAGTACAGAAAGTCGCTGGAAACAGGCGCACTGGAGCTGGAGAGAAGCTCGAGCTGAGAGAAGTGGACCCGTGCACACAATTGCCTCTCGCTGGTAAGCAGTTGCGCGTTATGGGGAATCATACGTCCTTAGGAACAAAGACTGTCCTGGTAACCTTACAGCTTATTCTCCTTATTAACAATTGGACAGTTTATGAGCCTGAAATATGGGACCAAACTGAGGTCAAGGTGTGGGACTCTGCAACTAAAAATGACAAGGTTGCAGTGGGATTGCTCAGCACCTGGCGAGCAGTCTCTGGGGCCTTAAAGAGCCATGTGGGACCACAGTCAGAAATGTGTGGTTTGCCAAATAGTGAGGGATCTGCGGGCTCCTTTACTGATCCGACTGCTATGCCATCAGTCCCTCTGCTGCTACAGCCATTGAAGGTCTTTGCTGTTATGCCCCCTGTTGACCTGGACATGCCTTTTGACCCAGGCCTCTTGGCCTTCACAAGGAGATGGATACACTTTTCTTCGATCTGGGAAGAACGGGATACATAAGGCCTGAAGACCGAGTTGCTTGACAACTTAAAGCGAGACATATTGTTCAAAAGGAATGGAAAATGGAGACTGTTAAGTCACGGAACTGAAAGGATTGTTTGTTACCTTTTATGTATAGGTGTACTCGATTTTACTAAGTTATGGAACTTAAAGGATTGTTTGTTACCTTTCCTGATTGTACGTATATATAGGCTTACGTGTACTTGTGTTTAGTATGTAAAGCAATGTTCTGTATATTTAGAATGTTTGTGTGTGTGTGCATGTTGGTGGAGCTCCCCACACACCCAGCGCTGTTTACTTGCCTTTTATACCTTTTAGAAATATTTGTTTTATAAATTTTACAAAATTCAGATTGATTTCAGACCTCATTTATAACAAAAGCAACACACTAAGGGATTTTGTTAATTTAGCAGGAGCAGGGGGAGGTGATGCAAATTATGCCTCCATTTTGTTTTTGTGAGGAAATTCACAACACGCACCACAGAAACACACTTTGAAACTAAAGCATTTTGTGCTTACTCTGTCGTAGTCGTCAGCTCCTCTGTAACATGAGTTGTCTGAAGAAGGCCTTCACGTTTCTGGAAGTGATAATAGAAACAGAGACTGAATTAGTATAGGAGAAGATGAACAAGGACTCTGCAGCATTCATCATCTTTCAGAGTCCTGGGGGAGAAAACTGAGTAAAATATGTTTGCTAAGATGAACATTTGTAGGGACAGAGGTGAAACAGCTGACTTGGGAGGGTTCACTTCTACAACAGTGGCATTTATCAGACTTGACAGCCAAACGAGTATTTGGGAAATGTGTATATATTTGCAGCCAATAAACTCGTTAACAATTCTCCTCCTGAGACCAGAGTCAACATCATACCTGGAACACAAATTAGAGAGAGTATGTGAGCCCCATCTTAAAGTCCCCAAGGATATTTGTTTGTGTCAGTGTCAACCAACAATTTGACACAACCAGCAGCCTGGCTCTCAGGACAGGTCTGGGGCTGAAGTAACAGACTGCTGCCCCCATGCCAGGGCCTTCATGTGCTGGCAAAGCTCTCTATGCACAAAGCGGGCTCTCCTAGAGCAGGCCACCAGTGTGACTACTGAGGCCACCAGTCACACCCCTGTCAGGAGCCATCATGGAAACACAAGGAACACAAAAAGACTGACCTGACCAGTGATTTCATGATAGATAGCATCCCCCTGTTACTGGATTTTGTTTCCTTGGGATAGTTTTCTGCATGAGTAAGAATTCTACAACCCAACAGAGTTAGCATGTACTGAGACCCAGTTTCAAAGCAGCTTCCTCCATGGTAAGACACAGACCCATGATATGAGGGGACTCAAATGGTTTTGAGTCTCCCCAAAGTATTGGACACATGGGACACACCTCTTGGAGGCTGGAAATGTTGTTACCTAACTCAAAAAAACTTCTCAGCATCTCTTTCTGAGTCAGTAGGTCCCTTTTAAAATTATGGGACACAGCCTGATGCCTGAAAGGGGGAATTTCTCCCTGCCTTCTTTACGCTGAAAAAGCTGGCAACAAGAGCTCAAATCTCAGCAGGCATCTAAGAACTGGGTCCTGTCAGAATAACTGGCAACACAATTAATAAAGAAAGCTGCTAGCTCTGGTAAGCAGGGTAACGACCACCCCCAGGCACAGCTCTTTACACATATGCCATCTCAATCATTTTCACCAGCTGAACCCCAAACAAGAACCTATTATGGAGAACAGCTTTGAAGAGAAGCACATCCTTCCCCACAAGCAATCTAAGAAATACAAATTGAAATCAAAAAAACAGTAACAAGAATTTCTTCCCTGCCACTCCCCATTCAACAGAAGAACGCAGCGCTGCTTTCTCAAACCACCCAGGGAGCCTGGCTGAAAGCAAGGTGGGAGCTGCTGTCTCCAACCGCTGTGCTGTGGCAGCTTCCCACTTGAGCCAGGCCCCGCGCTGAATCCAGCCCGCTGGCCGTGTCTTCTCAATGTCTTACTTCCATATTACAAATGCATCTTACTCTGCTCCCCTGAGGGAGCCAGGGGAACAGCACCAGAAAGTTTGGTAAAACAAGCCAGGATGACAGTATAGATGGGAAAATTAGGAAGTGTCTGACAGGGCAATATTTTCTTGCAAATGGAACTTTATTGCATTCCACCGAGTCTCTGTTGTACTTGCACCAGTTTCTGGACCTTCCATTCACTGTGTACCTCAGGGAGAAGATGCTATGCCCTGTGAAAAAAAGCTCAGTGAGTGGTGACCAGTGAGTAATGCCTCCAAGCAGCTGACAAGAAAGAGAAAGGGATGCCCACTCTGATTCCCAGTGGGTGAAAATGACAGCACTTCTATGCAACTCTCTCAGAGGCAGCTGAGCATGCTGCTAGTATGAGCATAGCTCCCCTGGCCTTGCAATACAAAAACAAATGTCATCCTTCGATAAAAGTTGGATTCTTTGCATAAGCACCACCAGACACATTTATTCTTCATGCTGCCTTGCCTCTGACCTTTCAGTCTGCAACTCAGACTACAAGGGAATTACTGCAAAAATACCTCAGATCTCCCAGCAGCACCAAGGTGGGACATGCTGCAACTTTTAAAATGGGGAAGAGGAAAGCTAAGTGTAAAAGAAAGCAATTACTGAGCCTTGCAAAAATAAGCAACAATCAGAGAGCCTTAAAAACAATTTTTACCCTTACTCCTGAGAACATTTTTGCTTTCCTGAATTACAGCATTCCATCATCATACAAGTTCATGTTTCAGTTATCAGAAGGTAAAGTCAGCTGGAAGAAAAATCACAGCATTTTCAGTTCTCACTGGAGCCGCTCACTGAAATAATAAAGTTTCAACCCTTCCTGCCCTCACTGAGGAGGGCTAGAACAGGAAAATGTTCATTGATACCAGTATTAAAACATGTACCATCTTAGATTCATAACTTAGCACTTGAAGTAGCTGTCAACAGGATCTTAAGTAAAAGACCCACTTAAACCCTTGCTCTGCTAGGACACTTCAGATATAACTCTGACTTCTATTGCCATTCTCACATTTTCTATTTCACTCAAAAAAGAACAACAGCCAACACCAAACAAAATAAAAAATAAAATAAAATAAATAAAAAACACAAATCTGGGGGTTGATTTCAAAACAGGTTTGAAAGTAACTCGGTTTCAGAAGCTTCACTCTTGAGAGGGGCTACCTCATGGTGCCCATTATAAAACAATGTAGTGTTTTTCTGCTGGGTTAATCTTGTTACTGTTCTGGGTAATACAGTAGGTAGACAGATACATAGATAAAAGTTCTTCCAGCCAGGGAAAGTAAAACGGAAAGTGCTCTCCAAAACAATTGTGGATTTTCTAAGCAAACTACACTGTGCAGGACCAAAAGAAGACAGTGTATTACTTGACAGATAAAGATCCAACTATCTTTCTCAGAACAGCGACTGCAGAAAGTCTCTGTCTGTCACCTCAAGACTTGAAAGGATAGAATTCAAGGGAAGGCAGAAGCACAACCAGCCTGTGGAGATCTTGATAAATACTTCTCATGTAGGACGGTCCTATCATAATACTATTTCATTTTGTGGACCAGGTCACTAAAAATTAGAGAAGAGAAAGCCCGTGTTTCCACAAGCTAAAAAGGTGTTTGGCATTGCTCTTGGATGGGCTATGAAAATGTACACAGCTTCATTAAGCAGTAACTTGATAAGCCAGTATGACAGTTATTTTCACAGTGTAAACACAGCCCTTCTGGGCAAGAAGCACTTCACAGATCTATACAGTGTGTGAACAGCTCAAATAAACTGATAATGTTAATTCTAAGTGCCAAGGACAACCATGAAAGTGAGACTGATCTAGTTTTGAAAACTTCAGTATAAGTGCATTCTTGCACAATACTTCTGTATTGTGCAAGGTTTTCTTGCTCAAGGGCCAATTCTGCAAAGAAAACAAAAAAGTCTCTCTACAAACTATTGATTAATCCCCTTAAATGCATATGCAGGCAAGAAGAGGCATTTACCCAAAACCTCTCTGAGCAGCCACCTTATATTAATTGTGATCTAGTTTGACAGAATCCTAATAATGATTGGGATCTGTAATAAGAGATCATTTAACAATTGGTAATTATAATAATAATCTTCTTAATAATAGTTTTCTTACTTGAATTGGGAATAATGCTAACCTCATTACCATTTTTCTATTTGTCAGTGTAACAAAGGCTAAAAAAAAAAACATGTAAAGAGATTTGTGTTACTAAACCAGCATGCATTTTTAGACTAGATTATGAATGCTGAACTACAAAAATTCAATTTACCAAACTCTATGGCCAAAATAATTACCTTCTGCAGGAACACTGCAGAAGAAATATGTTTCAGTATACGTTGTGTTTTGCTTTCCACTTAAATAAACAAGCTGAAGCCTAGCAATGAAACAAGTCTCCTCTTACACAGGCCCAGCTAAGGTAAGCTCAGAACCAGCAGTTGCCATAACCATCTCCAGGACTCAAGGCTCTAGGTCCAAGAGTGAGAGTTTACAGCTCTCAAGCTTAAATTAACCCTCCCTGTAAATAACATGGGCGTTTTCTTCCTCACTCCTTCCCTCCCTTTCCTTCCTTCCTTCCTCCCTCCCTTTCCTTCCTTCTCTTCCTCCCTTCCTCTTTCCCTTCCTTCTCTTCTTCCCTTTCTCTTTCCCTAGCTCCTGTCAGCATTCATTGCATTCCATCTTCATCTCAGCCCTGTCTAATCTTGAGGCTCAGAGGCCCCAGGGAACAAGATCCTCCATTTAGGTGTCCACTTTATACCCCATTGTGTTGGGTCTGTCTGAGCTGGAGTCACCTTTTCCCTGCAGCAGCCCGCACAGTGCTGTACTCTGCACTCGTAGCTGGAACAGCACTGATATCACTCCAGTGTTGTGTCTATAGCTGTGTAGTGCTGGCACAGCATCAGGACTCCTTCCAAGCCCCCAAGAGCCAGCAGGCTGGGGGTGGGCAAGTGATGGGGAGGGGACATTGCCAGGGCAGCTGACCTAAACCAACCAAAGGAATATTCCATAACACCTGATGTCACACTCAGCAATAAAAGGGGGGGCTCTCATGGGGGAGGGGGCTGTTCCTCCTGAACAACCACTATGCGTTTGAGGCCCTGCTTCCCAGGACGTAGCCGAACACCGCTCATTGATGGGAAGTAGAGAATAATTTTTTTTTCTCTCTCTCTGTGCTTCCACGCGGACTGATTGTTTCTTTTGTTTCTGTTTTTCTTCCCCATTCCCTTTCCCTTTAATTAAACCTTTCTCATCTCAAACCTCGAGTTCTCTGTGTTGTGTTTTCTCCCCCTTCCTCTTTGAGGAGAGGGGGAGTGAGAGAGCGGTTGTGGTGGAGCTCAGCTGCCCACCTGAGTAAAACCACCACACCCATAAATATACATAACATATATACATAACATATACACACATAACATTATATATAACAGGAAAGGATGTGAAAATATGTTCTCCACAGACTTGCCAACACTACAGAGATGGAGAGTCCTGAAGCTGTGAAATAAGGATGAGGAAAGAGCAGCTTTCCCTCTTTACCTAAGTGGTTTTTTTTATTTGTTTGTTTTTTTCCCTCACAAATCGCAGCTACAGAAGACACTTTACTGTACTGGGCAGAAGGAAATTTCAGGCATTAGGGTGACAGAAGACTGTAGACCACTTTATATTTGTATTTCCTCCTTACCTTTCTAAGGTAGTCAAGAAAAAAAACAAACTAGTCTTCTATTTACATTCATGTTACTTTATACCTAATTCACCTTTCTTAAAATGGAGAGAACTATAGGAGCTTGAAAGCAGCTCAAAATCCTCTCTTAAAGAGAATGCATAATATTTACTGTGAGCTAGGGAATATCTGTCAATTACCCACTTACATCATACCCTGTACCTCTAGAGCATTCAGGCATGCAGCCTAGAAAATGCCATTATTTAAACTTAAAGCAAAATGGGGCTTGCCTAACCAACCACAATGCAATTGCATCTTGTAAGGGGATCTACATTTGCAAAATAGAGACCAATATCACTTTATCTTCTTGATTTTTTAAAGGAATCCTACTACAGCTTGACAGCTCTAACAGCAACTGGCACGTACAGGAGCATTTCCTCAGCCTTTTGCCAGAAGCTGAGCCTGCCTCGCGACAACAGTGCTGAGCACCACAGCAAACAGTCATGGCATGATCAGAAAGAGTAGCCAGCTGCAACAGATCTGTCTAGAGTTCCAACAGCTGTTCAGAAAAGCTGGGTTCACATGCTGCAGATGGTACCACCCAGCTTCATCTGGGATAGAAGGCAAAATAAAAAGCAATAGTAAGTATACTCCGAAAGCAGAGTACAATGAAAGGAAATGGTCAACACCACGCAGGGAAAGGAAGAACTATAGCAATATCTAAGGCAGGAGGGAAGAAGTCAAGGTTCCTAAGGTCAGATCTATTCTCCATATTTAAGGAAAGCTAACAAAAACGCAAGGCTGTGCAAAAAATTATGAAACTCCATTAGTAAACCAAGGAAAACAACATGTCTGAATAATAAGCCACTTGGGAAAAACAACACCAGTAACAGGCTTCCCAGAATGAGGAGATTCTATGTGCTGAAAATCCTTTCTGTGTTATCTGTGTCAATGGTTTCTCTAAACAAACAAAAAAAAAAAAAAAAAAAAAATTCTGAAGTGCCAAAAGTTAGAGACGCAACTATTTTACACAAAATCCCACCACATGATTTTGGCTTCATATTGCATTAGAAAATCACATAAGCATTTAGGTCAGGAAAGACCTCCAAAATCAAGTCCAACCATCACCTAACACTACCAAGTCCATCTCTAAACCATTTCGCTAAGCACCACAATCACATCTTTTAAATACCTCCAGCGATGAGGACTCCACCACTTCCCTGGGCAGCCTGTTCCAATGCTCCTTCTATGAAGAAATCCTTCCTGATATCCAGTCTAAACCTGCCCTGGCACAACCTGAGGCCATTTCCTCACATCCTAAAAAGGCGGTCCTAAGCATATGAGAGATATGTTCTTGGAATCACATTTAAGTACACAAAATGCATCCCAGGACTGGGACTCACTGAACAGTTAGTCGGCTGAATATGAGCCAGCAGTGTGCTCAGGTGGCCAAGAAGGCCAACAGCATCCTGGCTTGCATAGGAAACAGTGTGGCCAATAGGGCTAGGGAGGTGATCGTCCCCCTGTACTTGGCTCTGGTGAGGCTGCACCTCGAGTACTGTGTTCAGTTTTGGACCCCTTGCTACAAGAAGGACATCGAGGTGCTTGAGCGGGTCCAGAGAAGGGCAACAAAGCTGATGAGGGGTCTGGAGAACAAGTCCTACGAGGAGCGGCTGAGGGAGCTGGGCTTGTTCAGCCTGGAGAAAAGGAGGCTCAGGGGTGACCTTATCGCTCTCTACAGGTACCTTAAAGGAGGCTGTAGTGAGGTGGGGGTTGGTCTGTTCTCCCATGTGCCTGGTGACAGGACAAGGGGGAATGGGCTTAAGTTGCGCCAGGGCAATTTTAGGTTGGATGTTAGGAAGAACTTCTTTACTGAAAGGGTTGTTAGGCATTGGAACAGGCTGCCCAGGGAAGTGGTGGAGTCACCATCCCTGGAAGTCTTTAAGAGACGTTTAGATGTAGAGCTTAGGGATATGGTTTAGTGGGGACTGCTAGCGTTAGGTCAGAGGTTGGACTCGATGATCTTGAGGTCTCTTCCAACCCAGAAATTCTGTGATTCTGTAACAACTAGGACAATAATTTTCTAAATAAGCCAGGAGCAGATAGGAGCAGCCTGGTAGTGTAAAATTAGAGTGATTATTTTGATCAAATTTTCATATGACTTTATACTCACCCGTACCACCACCACTTGTACAGACACATGTTCAGGCAGTCGAGTGGGAGCCTGGAAATGCATTGCCAAAGCTACCAGAAGGTGAAGAATGGAAATCAGATTCTTGCCATGGATTGCTGCGGGGAACAATGAAAAGGAAGCAAATAAAAGAATACTGATGCCTTATTTTAAACTAATACCCCTGGGAAAAAGGTAGAAGAACTAAAAATATGTTTTTGGTGAAGACAGTCTTCTTGTTTCCTTCTTCCTTTTCCTAAATTAACGAAGTTTAGGAAATAATTTTACAGGTAGCAGAGCCTAGATTTAATTCCCTTCAAGCTACATAACAAATTTAGGATTCCAGACACTTCAGCTCCCTCCCTAGTCAGTGAAATAAAAACAAATGGACTCAATCACTTTCCTTCCATTGTACTGGAGAATACTAGATAATTCTGCTTTTAGAAAATGTTCAAGGTGTTAACAAAAGATTACCTGGCTGTAAGAGACAAAAAGCACCCACAACCTACGTGAACCAACTTCCCAAACTTCATTCTCACTTTTGGATCATAACAGGCCAAGCTGGAACACAGGGCACTTTCTGCTTAGCCTGTCAGAAACAATATCCTTACACAGGATGAAGCATCTTTTTGACTCTCACTGTGGTGGCCTGAAGGCTTAAATCATCCTCTTGTAATTGAATGACTAAAAAAATTCTCATGTCTGTAGGATTCAAATTCAGGAAGCAAACAAAAAAATGCCTAACGAAAGCATATGCCTAAAGAAACAGCACTTCAATTATCCCACAGCCATGTTTGTCTGTCCTTAAACAAAGATCACAGAAGAAGGTACCAGTTACAATCCATACATGGATTTGGTAATACATGCAAATAAATAAAAAAACATGGTAAATCGTAAAGAGTATGATCAAGCTATTGATTATCACGCCCTCCTCTGCCTGTGAAGCTGAGACAGAAAGCATAGCTATGTCCTTACAGTCAACGTTCCACTTGATTGTCCAGCCATGGGGTCGAAGTAAATCATGGACAGCTTCCAGAACAGTCTGCAACTTTTGTTTCTGACCAATTTCAGATTGCGTCACTTCTGCTACATTCAGTTTACGGTCAGCCAATTTTTCTGTATTTGAGGAAAGCAACAAAAAAAGAAACAGGCAATATCAGATTAAACAAGGAGCTGGGTGGGAATAACAACCACAGAATGGTGGGGATCAAAGCTGCGCTCTGATAGAATATTTTCAGCAGAGTAATTTTCCACTGAAAGCAAACCTTTCATCAAAGTGTGTCAGTTCCAATAAACCCTGTGATAGAAAACTGGTAAGGTCTGGCAGAACATGCTCACCAATCAGGTGTCAAAATATATAAAAAAAAAATATAAAAACTTTCAGACAGGCAACAAGTTCGTAGTAATACTTACTGTGCCTCCTCTTTTCTTTCCCTGCTGAAAAACATGTGGCACAAGGTAGCCTTCTCTACACAAGGGACTTCCACTAGTTCAATGGACTTTTCTAATAAACGAAGTTAATTTAGGAAAAAATAAAAAAAAAAGTGCTTGGGTGGACATTTACTTCAGCTTAGTGAGATCTATTTCAGGTTAGCTGAAGGTCTAAAGGAATCTAAAGGAAAGCATGCCTTCTCAACTCATGAAGAGTCACAGATTTATAGTGACTTACTGGAACCCATTTAGAGAAATACGTTGGTACAATATGGTCATGTTGTCATGACATTGTCACATCATAGTTGATTAATTCCACAAATGAACTAAAGAAGCAAATTTTGTAAAAGGCCATTACTAAGATTTGAACTTTGTTTCTGTAATATAATTATTAGTTGCCAAATTCATAGACAAGCCAGTTCTTCTCTTCCTCTCCACTGTGGCCCTCCTGCCAAAGACATAGGAGCTGAATGTCCCTCTCACAAAAAAAGAAAGCTGTGGAAGGTGCAGAGAGTTCTCCAGCTGCCAGAGTGATGTAGACCACTCATCTGTTTTCTCCTTCCACTCTAGAGAGTCACACTCACTATGCTCCTGGGACTAGGAAATCAGGACTGGATCAATATATTCCAACTATATATTCAAGTATTTAAAACAAAAAAGAAAATAACATACTTAATCAAAGCAGTTTTCACAAAATGGGATGGGCTTCAGAAACATTCCTAAGTTGTCAAGACATATTATTCCAATAATGAAAATACTTCTGGTCTCAAGTTCAAGAGTGTGTCCTCTAAACATTTTTCATAGCTGTGTATATTTTAAAACAACAGAAAAACAGAAGCATTTTAATAACCCAAACAGAAGAGATTTGTAATTTATCAATTCATGAGTACTTTTAACATTTTGAATGTTTCTATCAATCTATATTAAGAAATTTTTATCATTATCAAAATACTCTTAATAGGAAAAAAGTTCTTTAGCCAAGGCATCTCTGAGCCTTTCTTAAGCTGACTGCCAAAACACTTAAGTATTATTTTAAACAATCTTGGATTTTATTTTTCTTTTTAATAATCTGTCCTAGAAGATTCATTTGTTATGTTATTGTTCCTATCTACTCTCAGCCCAGGTGAACTTCCAGTCAGCAGGAAGAAATTTATTTCTCTTTACCCTGACACCATGTGCACCAAGCCACTCTAGCCACTCTCAGTAGCACAACTTGTACCTGTTGTGTTAAGGGGTGTAGCCAATTAACCGTTTTGGGTCTGGTAGGATTCAGGGTACTGAACTATCACAATCACAGATTCACCAATAACGCATTAACCGTCATGGGTCTGGTCAGATTCAGAGCACTGAACTACCAGAGTCACAGATTCACCAATAACACATAACCGCCCTTACTCTAGTTGCATTCAATGAGAACTACCACAGCTAGGAACAATGCACAAATTATTACAGCAACAGGTACACGGGTTCTTTGTATTGCTAGTGATAGTTACTGTCTGCAAAAGCAAGCTAGCATGCATGAAATATACAACTGCACAGCTTGGAAATTAACATGTTAAAAGGCACAAAGACTCTATAGAAATTTCTAAGTTTCTGCGGAGCCACACAGTATAACCAAGTGTTCAAATCTCACAATCTCACCCAAAGGTCCAAAGGTGTCCCAATGGGGGGGGGGGGCAGAACAGAGGCTCAGCCCATTGACTGATCCCAGGAGTCGGGAGGTCCTCAGGATGGTGTATTTCCTCAGAATGGTGTATTCCCTAACATCCCCTCTCTCTTAGGCCAATTTATACTATTCTCTATCTTGTAGGTGGAGCCTGAGTGACTCTAGTCAAGCATATCTTACTTACGATTGGTAAAAATTTTTCCCGTCTCTGTTTAAAGGCATAGGCTCCAAGAAATTCAGAGTGCGTGCTCTGTGAGGGGTGGTCGCACTGTGGAGGCAGGTAGCTTTTGAGATGGAGGTGTGTTTTGGTATTATAATGATATTATAATGAGCAAAAGGAAACTAGGATACAGCGTTTGTCAAAACACGACAGGTCATTGGTTTAGGGTAGCAAAAAGTGCAGCTTATTGGTCTTGGTGTGCACAAGAACAATCAAGGCTCCACCTGGTCACAGAGCCTAGCTGTGGTGTCTCCACTCCACTCTATGCTCCGTACTGTTCCTTAGAGTTCCACCAGGTTCCCCCAGTGCAATAGCATCTAAGGTTGGAAGCCTAGGGAACGCTCAGGTAATGCAGCTATGACCTACCCTGAAAGCCTCTTCAGTGCTGTACATTTTCTTTAAAATGTGAATGTTAGTTTTATTTTTGTAGTTACTTTAGGCAATTGCACCACAGTACCTTGATAAAATTAACTAAGAAAGGAGCCCCACCTGAATCAATCTAACAGTCACTTGCAAATCTCATACTCCAAATAGCTTCAGAGTAAACCCACTAACAAACTGTTGTCTTTCATCTGCCCATCAAGACAGATCTTCTTGGAAACATCTCTCACATACAAGAAGTAGTAACTATTACTTGAGGTTTAATGATCTTGGTTTGTCAGCCCTTCCTGTAGGTATAAAGGACTTGTTACAAAACAGTGGGGTGACTTAATTGTGAGGCCTTAAGCACCAGGAGCACCACTAGCATGACATGCTTTGCTGCCTATTGCATCACTGAGAAAGTATGAAGTTAGATAAATTCAGGAATATACGTTTTGCTGAAGAAATCAAGGCACCACTGAAAAAATCATGTTGAGAGACTGGGGCTGAGTTGTGATGGATTCAGGCTAGGGGAAAAGTATTTGGTCTCCTGTCAGATGCCCAACAGTAAGAAAATAAAGAAAAGTCAGTCCAGTCAAAAGTCTCAGGCCTGCAAGATGTATATGATCACCTCTCCTCCTGTAAGATAAGCTAAGTCCAACTGTATGGCCATGTATGTACAGACAACTAAGCTCTTTCTACACATATGCAAGCCAGAGGGTGGAAATCAAGGCCTCCACAGACACGTTCCCAACAGCAAATGGCTTTTATGAAATAAATTACCACCTGCCCAAACACCGGCATGTAAGCACAGGAAGTACAGTTTTGCCCTCTTCTTATCCTCTAATGTCAGACTGATGTCACACACCAGTGTCTATCTTCAGCACTGAGACCAATTTGCAAATCCATTTGCAATACTTCACCCTGCATCCCAGAAAGGACTCGGAGCAATGCCAGCTCACCTCTTATTTCAAAGAGCTTCCAGAGAAGCAACAGTAAGAAGGCACACACCTGTGGTGATTTTACTCAGGTGGGCAGCCGAGGTTCACCACAGCTGTTCTCTCACTCCCCCTCCTCAAAGGGAAAGGGGGAGAAAATACAATGCAAAGGGCTCAAGAGTTGAAATAAAGACAGGGAAATCACTCAACAATTATCGTCATGGGCAAAACAGATTCATCATAGGGAGATTAATAAAATTTATTGCCTATTACTAACAAGCTAGAGAAGTGAGAAACAAAGAAAACAAACTAGAACACCTTCCCCTCCATTCACCCTCTTCTACCTCCACCCCCCAAAAGTGGAGTAGGCAAATGGGGGCTGCGGTCAGTCCCTGATGCTTCATCTCCACCATTCCTTCATGGTCAGTCTCTGTCCCTGCTCCATGTGGGGTCCCTCCCACAGGATGCTGTCCTTCCCGAACTGGTCCTGCGTGGGCTGCCCACAAACAACAGCTCTTCAAGAACTGCTCCCACATAGGTCGGTACCACAGGCTCTATCCATCGTGACCATACTGCTCCAATCTGGGTCCCCCACGGGCAGCAGCTACCCCCAGACCCCCTGCTCCTTTGCGGGTTCCTCTCCACGGGCTGCAGCTCTGGCCTGGGGCCTGCTCCTGCAGGGGCTCTCCATGGGCCACAGCCTCCTTCAGTGCAGGTCTACCTGCTTCACTGGGGGCTCCTCCACAGGCATGGAGATCTGCTCCACCATGGGACCCATGGACTGCAGGGGGACAGCCTGCTCCATCAGGGGCTTCTCCACAGGCAGCAGAGGAACTTCTTCTGCATGCCTGGAGCACCTCCTGCACTCACCTTGGTGGCTGCAGGGCTAGTTCTCACTCTTTGCTCTCCCAGTTGCTGTTGTGTAGCAGTTTTTTTTGTTTGTTTTGTTTTGTTTTTCCCCTTTTTTCTTAAATCTTCTCTCACAGAGGTGCAAAGAACATCACATATCAGCTCAGCTCTCGGCAGCAGTGGGTCCTTTTGGAGCTGGCTGAAACTGGCACTTATTTAACATGGGGCAGCTGCTGGATTCTTCTCACAGAAGCCATCCCTGCAGTCCCCCTGCTACCAAAACCTTGTCATGTAAATCCACAACACCTCAATGTTAGGACTGGCAAGGTAATTTACTGAGAGATTTATGTAACAGGGTAAGACTTCAGCTCCTTTTTCTGAATGCCTTTATGTAAGAGTACCAGAGCAATGTTCAACTGGAAATTCTCTGTGAGAGACAAAAACCACCAGATGCTATCCCAGACCTGGAACTAATTTGCATTCACACAAATACTCCTCAGCTAAACTAACAATACTCTACCTCACCACACTATGGCTGGATGGTCCCAGTTACAGTCTAACCAAAAAGTATTAGAAGTACTGTCATTTCATTCCTCAAGCTACTTTTAATGGCACGTAAATTGTTATTAACCAATTGTAAAAGCTTATGTTCAGCAAAACACTGCAAATCTTATTTAAGGAGCATATGCAGAAAATTCAGTAAGAAGCATCAGTTAGCACCAAAGGAATTAGCAACACCAAGTCCTCTTGCCCCACTTTGACACACGTATCCATAACCCAGCCCACTCTTGAAAACATAACATAGGCAGATGGCTTTCAGCTTATTTAGCTGTTTCCAAGAAACTGTGTGGATCTACATTGGCACTTGAAGCTTCAAGTCTCTTTGTTTGCTAAAAATACCCCTATAAATCAATGCAACTTCATTAAAGTTCTTCTCCATTGTGCTTCTTGCATAAGCACACATACCAACTGCAGAGATGTAAGGGGGTTGCAAAATCACAGTTGCTTAACTGAGTATATCCCCTCATGTATTATTTGCATAGAAGAGCACATTGTAAATATGTGCCTGGTGTCATGCATTCTCTTTTTTCCTTGTTTTTTTTGTTGTTGTTTTTGTTTGTTTGTTTGTTTGTTGTTTGATTGTTTGTTTTGTTTTGTTTTGTTTTGTTTTGTTTCTCCCTTAAAAGTAATTCAGTTATGGCCTCAAGAATAGCTTTCGGTCCAAAAAGCTTTCAGGATCAAACTGCAGAAAAAATTTTGGGCCACATGTCTCCTGCTTGGTCTCCCGCTGTAAACACAAATTTCTTCACCTTTCTTCTGCCACATTTCAGATCTCTGGATTATTCTTAGTCCACAAATCAGCTACCTGAGACTCATCCCAATTTCCACCCCTTTTAGCAGTCTGCCTGAGAAGAACAGATGGAAAACCTGACAGTGTAGCTATCACTGAAACAAACGGTATCCCTGGTGAGATGCTAAGTTACTGCACAGACTCCCTACTGTCTGCAGCTTTGGAAGGGATCAATTTTGGACTACTTCCAGTCTTTGGGGCCACCTTCTCTTGTGTAAACTCACCTAGCAACTTCTGCAGCACCTGCCCATCATAAAGGTCCTCTTCAAGATGTTTGACAATGATTCTCTCCTCCACCAGCACATCATTAATCCAGTCAATTAGAACCTGCAAGTACAGAAAGAGGAGACAAATGTGTAAAAAAAAAATACTGAAATATGTTCCTTTGAGCAGTAATCAGGAACAGAAATATATTCCATGAAATAACCAGGAATAGTAAACAGGAGGAGTAACCGTATTTATGTATTTCCAAGTTACAGAGAAAAAACAGAGATATTTTTGCTTTTTCTGTTTTTAATTCAGGTCTGGCAACATGGCAATTGTAGTGCCCTCTGTTTTTCCTCTTTAAAATGTCTCCTCATTCCACCAATGCTAAAGCAAATAGCAACTAGCAGCTCTACAGCAATCATCTTTGCTAGTATCTAACAAACCTGCTCTCCAAGTCCAAAAACTCCTGTCATCTGTTTTACACAATCAGCAGACCTGCCAGTAGAGAACAAGAGTCCCACAAACACAAAGGCTCCCAGCACTCCCACTGTCATCCCTATCCTGAACAGACATGAGTAGTAGACCAGGAAGAAGAGCTTCGGAGAGGAAACAGTGAATGCTCCCACTAATAGGAGCTAAACAGACCCACTAGATAGATCCTTGCCATTAAGCAAAAGGACTACGCATTTTATCTTCAGCTATTACAGAAGACTGTAATTAAAACTTTGGTTAACTGGGTCTGATAACCATTCAAAAATGTATGTATGTAATAGTCCTCTTATAGTCCACCATAACTATAAAAATCATTGTCACCTGCAAAACAGGAATGAATGTAAAGAACTTTTAAAAAGAAAAGGAACTGAGTTAAGTTTTCCAGGTGCCAAAGATAATATTTTCCAAACAGTTACAGGAAAAAACGCATTGACTGTTTTAAGTTGGCAGGAATGTTTTCCTCCGATCAATTATTTGGAAAATCAAATTACTTGCAAAATAATATAGTTCTGTGGGAAGAGATGTAAAGTTGCTGCTAAATCCTTGATTCATAAGGGGAGAAGAGTATTGCCAATCACAAATGTTCAAAATACATTAAGGGGAGCTACGTTAAAAAAAATGAGCATCAACTAAAAAGTCTACAGTTTTTAATTTGCTTCACATACAACTTGTGGATGCTTTAAATTCACTTTCTGACTAGGCCCCATAATTCTGCATCTTTTTTGCAGTCAGGATAGCTAAGAACTTTTTGTTTTGTTTTGTTTAATATTCAAGACATTATGAAAAAAAGGTAAATAAAACACAGATAGGATTGCACTGAAACACACATGCATTGGCAATCCTACAAACACGAATATTTGAGTATATTGGTAACATGGATATTTAAGTAATTCAGCCTACTTACTGAGGTTCACTGAGTCTACCAACTTCAAGGAAGCTTTGTTAGGCTTAATGTTCAAAAGTAAGTTCACAATCCAAATATGAAATTCTTATGCTTCATCTCTAACCTGTATCTTCAGCACTTACAAAGCATGCTGAAAAGTGCAGGGTTGAAACTCAGCTCTAAACAGCATAAGCAGCAAATTTTAGCTGGGTCATATGGCAACCAGTCCATCACAGAAAGCAAGGACCATCATCAATGCATATAGAGGTAACTCAAATCCTTTTTGCCCCCTACAGTGCACAGAAGGAGGAAAACTCTCAATAATAAAAATAACTCTAAGTATCAAAAGTGGTCCTCTCTACTGCAGGTAAAGGAAAGATAAAGTGACATCAAAAAATAGATGTGGATATAAAAGGATAAGCTCCACACCAGTTTAGTTGCTCTACTGCTGCCCTGTAATGTTGCAGGAGCCTTATCTATTACTTGGGTCATTCCCTCCATCAGACGGTCTCCTCTGTGTGGTTATAGTTACCACTGTTGTTTCGACATTGTGCATCCAAGACCCATGCTCCCACACCCACCTAATGCCATTTGTTGGGCAGGGGGATCATCCAATTTATACAGAATCACAGAATCATCTAGGTTGGAAGAGACCTCCAAGATCACCTAGTCCAACCTCTAACCTAACACTAACAAGTCCTCCACTAAACCATATGACTAAGCACTACATCTAAACCTCTTTTAAAGACCTCCAGGGATGGTGACTCAACCACTTCTCTGGGTAGCCCAAATTAGTTCATTAGCCTGAAAACTAGTTCACTGGAGATTATAGCCAGCAAAAGTTAAATGCAAGAAGATGCAGTCTAAATAAAGCAGCAGAGTTCTGCTCTGCAGGTGGGAAAACACAACCACATTTGAAGAGAAAACTCCAATTAGCTATTTTTGTCTCTTTCAATCTTTTTCAGAAGACGGACATTTATGGTAAATGGTTGGAGAGAGACATGAGACAAATTAGTAAAGGACTGCCTTATCTGAAAAACAATGAGAAGAGGAATGCTATTGTTGGCCTTGAAAACTATTCACCAGTGATACAGAAAAGCAACTCCTAAGTAATGAGGTATTTTCTTGTCGTAGATCATCTCAGAAGAGATTTTTGAAGTCTTTCAATAAAGTGACCACCCAATTCCAAAATTCCAAAACCAAGGCTTTTGACACCGTCTCCCACAGCATTCTCCTCAAGAAACTGGCTGCTCTTGGCTTGGACTGGCGCACGCTTCGTTGGGTTAGAAACTGGCTGGATAGCCGGGCCCAAAGAGTCGTGGTAAATGGAGTCAAGTCCAGTTGGAGGCCAGTCACTAGTGGCGTCCCCCAGGGCTCGGTGCTGGGGCCAATTCTCTTTACTATCTTCATCGATGATCTGGACGAGGGCATAGAGTGCACCCTCAGTAAGTTTGCAGATGACACCAAGTTAGGTGCGTGTGTCGATCTGCTTGAGGGTAGGAAAGCTCTGCAGGAGGATCTGGATAGGCTGCACCGATGGGCTGAGGTCAACTGCATGAAGTTCAACAAGGCCAAGTGCCGGGTCCTGCACCTGGGGCGCAATAACCCCAAGCAGAGCTACAGGCTAGGAGAGGAATGGTTGGAGAGCTGCCAGGCAGAGAAGGACCTGGGAGTGATGGTGGATAGTCGGCTGAATATGAGCCAGCAGTGTGCTCAGGTGGCCAAGAAGGCCAACGGCATCCTGGCTTGTATAGGAAGCAGTGTGACCAGCAGGGCTAGGGAGGTGATCGTCCCCCTGTACTCGTACTCGGCTCTGGTGAGGCCGCACCTCGAGTACTGTGTTCAGTTTTGGACCCCTTGCTATAAGAAGGACATCGAGGTGCTTGAGCGGGTCCAGAGAAGGGCAACAAAGCTGATGAGGGGTCTGGAGAACAAGTCCTACGAGGAGCGGCTGAGGGAGCTGGGCTTGTTCAGCCTGGAGAAAAGGAGGCTCAGGGGTGACCTTATTGCTCTTTACAGATACCTTAAAGGAGGCTGTAGTGAGGTGGGGGTTGGTCTGTTCTCCCACGTGCCTGGTGACAGGACGAGGGGGAATGGGCTTAAGTTGAGCCAGGGGAGTTTTAGGTTAGATGTTAGGAAGAACTTCTTTACTGAAAGGGTTGTGAGGCATTGGAACAGGCTGCCCAGGGAAGTGGTGGAGTCACCATCCCTGGAAGTCTTCAAAAGACGTTTAGATGTAGAGCTTAGGGATATGGTTTAGTGGGGACTGCTAGCGTTAGGTCAGAGGTTGGACTCGATGATCTTGAGGTCTTTTCCAACCTAGAAATTCTGTGATTCTGTGATTTAAAAAAATCACCTGAAATTAAGCTGAAACTATCATATGACAATCAAATCCCCTAATATGAAGATGCTTCATTTCCCTAAGCCCTCAAAAGCATTGTTAAATATGACTTAGGATGCTAAACTATTTGAAACCTGTACTTAACATGTTATTTTCTCCTGTGCTGAATAGTATTGAAGTCAAAATCCACAAAATGCCAAGGAATTAAAAACAAAAGTCTAGAAGTATCTTCTAATATAGGAGCCAACATCTTATTTCCAAAAGTTTAGGTACAGAAGAATTATGAAGCAGCTTTGGAAATATTCTCATATGGGTATAGATTGTTTAAAAAGGGAAATACTTACACTATGTAGTACTTAAATGTTTCAGAGAAATCTAGTACTGAAAAAATTTTGGGAAAAAAGTACATAAAAGGATACAAACGATATGAGGTCTAGCCATAATTATTTTTTTTAATAGAGTAGCACCTGAATGAAAGAAAAATACCCTAAAGACTGTTCTAACTTCTTTAGTATTCAGACTACAACTCCAGCTCTGGTGGGAAAACAAATTTGTAATTTATATTTAAACAACAAAAAAAAAGTTTTTATACCGTCCTTGAAGAGTGACAAATGTTGCAACTTAAAACAAACAAACTCCACACACCCCCGGTTTTCCTGCTGTAATTCTTAATTTCTTGCGTGTGTCTTAATCAGGAGCCTGGAAAATCTTTCTGCACCGATTTTTATTTTTAACTTTTAATTTTTGCAAGGGATGTAAAGCACCATTTTGCTTATTGAAATGACTAACACACAGAAATGCATTATGACTCTTTTTTCATGGAGAGTCAATGCTCCAGCTCTTTACAATTGCTCCTTCATGCAAAGACAGAAGCAGAAAATATTCAATAACCTGGATTTCTAAAAATTTAAACCGTTTCATACAGGCACAGAGTGGGAAGCAGACATAAGGTGAAGCCAGAGTTTTTCCTGTGTGTGAAAATATGCTTAACTTGGATCTCTCTGGCCTCAAACTCCTCTACCCATTCCTTCACATCTGTGTGTCTGTACTTTACGTATCTTCACTTCAATATTAACTTCTAAGGTAGGGCTATATTTGCTGCCTTTAAAATGTGTGTAAGAGATGCATTGCAGGACTGAGGAATTGCTTGACTGCAAAGCCTGTTGTCCCAGTGTCAGCCCTAGCACCATGCTTCTCCTTACATGCACTGGCTGGTGAAACCACCACCAGATCCCATATACAGCTAACGATCTTGAGTTCACCTCAGCCTCACCTTGTTCAGTACTTGCAGGCTCACAAAGTAGCACACTGGTACATGGAAATGTTCGTTATGTCTCTTAATTAGAGCACACTTTTATGAAAAGCTATTTTTCTATGAATTTTTCATAGAATCATAGAATGGCCTGGGTTGAAAAAAACCCTTAAAGATCATCTAGTTTCAACTCCCCTGCTCTGGAAAGGGTTGCAAATCACTAGAGCAGGCAGTATAGTATTTGGGATTAGCAGTGATTTTAAAACTTTTATATATCCCTGTGTCCTCAAAATCATGCCTGTCCTTTCACACATATTCACACTCATAGAAAACATCTCTGAATTGCATCAAATGCTCAGACACGTGTTTGTAGTTGTAAAATTTCCAGTGATGCTTTAAATTCTGACACATCCACTTATTACATCCTTTTTTGGCCAAATACATATGCCTGATTTAATGAGCCATATTGCATTACTAAACACTGTGTTTAAAACTGAAATTTTCCATGAGGCAGAAAGCTCTGAGAAAAGAGTGGTAGAAATCCAGAAGGAAAAATAAGTCATCTGCCTGGCCTATTTAGTTTTTAATCCTCACGAAATGGGTTTTTATATCAAACTTCACCAGCTCCGTGAAGTATTTTATTCTGCAGGTTTGCTACTGCCATAGTGGCGAGGCACATTCAGAGTGAATCTGCAGAGTTCAAGGGTATAAGGACCCCACGGCCGCTCTACAGATTAATGAACAAAATGGAAAACAAGACAAGCTGCATGAATGCATCTGGCACAATGAGAAAATGGGAACCCCAGTCACAAAAACAGCAAAGAAAGGAAGCCCTGATTTTAATGACCCAGGGAGAATTAGGAAGCACAAATCAAAAGTATGAAGGTTTAAGTGACTTCAGGGTTGAACATATAAATTAATATTAGAAATTCTTACTCAGGTCCGGAAACTGTTGAATAAGTACAAAGTACTGGCCAGCTGCAAACAGAGAGAAGGCTTCTTGTTTTTAAAGGCAGGCCTTTGAAAGAGCATACAGGAAACAAGATTTCATTTGGTCACACATGAAACCTTACCAAAACAGCTTCATTTTGGTTTTCTCTTCACCACAGTGAATTTTAAAAAGCCGTAAGTGTTGACATTGAAAAGGTGGTAATTTATTGGAAAGTAACTTATTTACTACAAATTCAGAATGCTTACACATTTCAGATAGTACCTAGAGCAGAAGTGTTTGATCCATGCAAAGTTTAGACATTGAAGTTTAGCTTTAAGGGCCAAAGGTTGTTGCAGCATCAGTTGATCTTACCAAGTCTCTGATCTTACCAAGTCACCTTGCAACTCTTAACTTGCTGTCTTTGGTCAAGGTAAGGCATTTACTAACAGAACCCAATTTTTGCAAGCTCCAATTGTATACTTTTGGATTCAAATGGTAAAAGCATATTGTATCTATCAAAATACATGAGAAAAGCCTAGGGAATCTGTCACTTATGTTGGTGGCATAATTGTCAGATCAGAAATGTATGAGTATATTTCTAAGATTCTGATTCAATTCCTACAGCCTATTAAATACAACTGTTTCGGATCTTCTACCTCAGTCACATCTGAGCCAGAAGGGGATAAAAAAGATTCCTTCTACCTTTGCATCCCATACACAAAGAAAAATCCATGAACAACAAGGAAAGCACACACAGATCAGCCTCCTAAGTTTTGAACACATTTAAAAAGAGAGCTAGAAGAGCCCACCAACACTCTTTAGAATTAGCAACATGGATCAGCTAAGGTATTATAGGTATTAATGGAAACTGAACTGTAAACAGATTTGCAATAACATAATAGCAAACTAGACTTGATTCTAAGTATCACAGACATTGTTTCTTCTTGTTTGCTCCAGATACATCACAGGATACACTTCAGGATCCAGTCACAAAACAGCCCAAATGCAAAACTCAAACTCTTTCATTTAGTTGTTCTCTTGTCACTTAGCAAATATTGGATGATATGTAAAAGAAGCTCACGTATTTCAGACACTAGAAACAGAGTATTTTGTGAGTAAATTATTTATACTATACATATAAGTAACAACACATCTTTTCCTGATCTGAATTTTCAGCTTTGGGTCTGTCTAGCCATGTCCCAAACTGCATTTGCATGCAGAGCAAACAAGGCCATGCAGGGAACTTATCTAAACACATATGAACATATCACTTCATAGTGACAAATTGTGGTGAACTATTTTTAGAACACTGTCAATGATGATAACAAACAACACTTTAAGGTGTAATTTTAGTTCCTAGTGATTTTAATATGAGCAATAGGATTTAAAGAGTGTATTTTTGCATCCCCAACAAAGCAGCCTTCAGTGAGGGGATTTACTCTATATTTGCTTTAAGAAGAACGAGTTTTGTTTTGTTTTTTTTTTCCTTTTGGATTCTTCATCACCACGGTGTTACACAGTTTGAATCCCAGCAGCTCTGTCAAAATCGCTTCCAAATGCTCACAAAAGCTTACACCAAACAATTCACTATGCTTATAATTCCTATGACACCAGGCTAGTAGAAATTCAAACAACATTTTGCAGAGACAAAGAGGTATTAAATCAGTGTCAGCAACAGATATCTCTGCTTCCTTTCTGCACTGAGTTCTATCTACCCCAACTGCATGTGATTGACAGGGGAACAGAAACACTCAAAATCAGTGATGGCAAACCATTGGCATGTCTTACTCTGGTGTTGAAAGAGATTTGGGCTGGCACCGATGAAACTATGTTATACTGCCAAATTTGAAGAGGCATCAGGCTCTGTTGCTGCTATTGATACATATTTCCCTCTTTGAGGGAAAAAGAGAGAACTACTTTGAAATACAACAACCTCAATCTATTCAATTCCCTGCTCCTTGCGAGGCCATGGAGATCTTTGATTTCAAGCTCTGTGGGGCAGACAGTCTCTTCTCCTGGCTGCTGCTGTATAGTATTAACATGGCTAATTCTCATCCAGCACTGGGGCTGCCAGAAAATTTCATTAACCACTGAGGAACACAAAATTAGGAATAAATTGTTCATTTGCTTGTATTACCCTCATTCTGTGGCATAAAACAGGTTTTGCCAACATGATTCAAACCTCTCCTTGCCTTACAGATTCACAACAACATAGTGTGAAATGTTTTTCTAACTACATCCTTGTAAAAACTCAACTGCAGAGAGGTATGCAAACGTTCAGCAATTACCTAAATTACATAATTTTTCAAGTAGGCACTCTGCAGGACACATCTCTCTCCTTGGAGGATGATCCCAAGGAAACATTGTGAAGTTACATGCTGTTCCCTGCACCAGCTGCTGCAGTTTAATTGGTAATAAGGTACCCTCACTTCATGCAAGTGCAAACTGGCGTACTGAACCAGAGCCTGGTCCTGCAATGCACTTCAGGCACTCAGACACAATCCCTAGTCCTGCTCTAAGTTTGATTTTCATTCCTTCTGAAGGTTTTCAGCCTTTCAAAAAGAAAAACATAACCTTGTTAGACTGTGACATCCAAGAAAGACTCACCACCTTATATTAAATTCAAAAGCAAAATTTCCAATTTAAAAGCAATTATAATTTCAGTATCAAGTCTCCTGTATCACAGAGTACATTTGGTTTCTTCACTGCAGAAAACATGGTTCAACTGAATTATTCATGGTAATATTACCGCTCCACTAGCAAAGAAACCACAGTGTACTTTGAAAGAGTGGTGCAAGACCACTGTACATTTTGAAAGAATTAATGGATCTAGGTATTAACAAAGAAAGAATGTGCAAAAAAATTAAAAACACACTGTATTCCAGGTAAATTAGAATAACAAAGAAATTTGAACACAGCTCCTTGCTAAACCCTATTTGATGTGGTTTTGTAATCCTAAACATGTTATTGCACTGTTAATAACAGATCATTGGGCTTGTTTTAAAGATCTAGCAGGTGAACAGTTTGCTGAGGCATTCTGCGAAGACAGAGGACATGACAGTAGACAGAGGACAGAGGACATGACAGTATCCTAAAAGGAATGTGCCACAGCTCACTCCCCTGTCTGGAGTGGGTAAACACTAGCCAGATTTTTCTGACCCACCTAGCCACAGTTGAACTGCTGTTTCTAAAACATACATATATATATATATATAATTTTAATTATTAAAAAAAATAAAGAGGAAGTGTACCGGGAATTATGACATAAGCACAAACCCTTTTGGGGAAGAGATCATATCTGTTCGGAATTGCCAGCACTTCTGTTTCTGCCCAAGCTTTCACTATGCTAATTTCAACAACCTGCCAGATAGAAAAGGTTCTCCAAAATAGCAGTCCTTCAAGACCAAACCCTCCATCATAGCTGGCGGAAACTACAAGCACTGCCAGGAGGGATGAAGCCACACCTCATGTCAGCACAGCTGGGGGAACATTATCACCAGCACCTTGGGCAAGTGTCTCCAGCAACAATACCGACTCAGGATGCTCTGGTCCCTGCCCAAGACTACAAGTAAACTAGGGACTTTCTACCTCCCTGCCACATAAACACAGACACAGCAATAACCAGGGAAAAAGAATCATGAGAGGCAGAACCACACAAAACAAAACAAAGTCACTTTGCAGTGCTGTTGCTCAGAATGTAGAGTAGATATAATTCTCTGTTCCAAGAAGCCACTGAAAAAAACGTAACCGAAGTTCTAGAAGACAGTAGGCTCTTTTTCACAAATCTTGAGTTATCCATTGTTAAAGTAAGAACAGTAGGAATTGCACAAAAGATAATCAGAACAAATTCATGTTTAATAATTTTTGAGAAACTAAATTATCAAGTTGTGAGTTAGCAAGTTCTCATGAAATTCAAAATCATTGTTTTGCTCAATGCCTTATTCATACACAATGGGCAGAAAGTAGACATTAGCTAAGGTGTCCATCAGTTCACTCAGCTGTTGGTCTACATCCATGCTCTGGAGATCAGTATGCTATTCAGGATGAAAACTGAAAAATTCTAACGGCTTTAATTAATAATATATAGGAGCAACCTTCTTTACCCTTTTTCTACTTTTTTTTTTAAAAAAAAGAAAACAACAGAGTATAAAGGAAGAAGAATCTCATTTCCAACCTTCCTATAACATCATAGGTCTCCTTAGTCTACCCTACCATGTGCTTGCTCATTTTACATGTAGTCCTACTCTTTCCTTCCCAGAAAACTCTCTAAATCTTTCCAAGGCTCCTTTCATGTCTTTGTAGAGAGGAAGAACCTACATTTATGTGCAATGACTACAGTAGATCAAAGCTAAGTATTGATCCTCCCTTTAATAATCACAAGGATGTAAGTGGATAGCGGTGCTCTATTTCATGGGTGCTCTGACATTCAGGGTTTCTTGTTTCTCTCATTGTTGCTTTTAGCCCTACCAACAGCATCCTTGTTTGTCTCCTCAGTTTTCACAGATGTACTTCAGTTACAAGTTGTTCCTCCTCATTGTATTCATGGTAACCAGCTTGTAAATGGCTCTGGCTCAGTGGTTAAAGATCTGAAAAAAGACCAAGTACTGATATCCTACCTTGATCAGTTCTTTGAACTTGGGGTCTTCTTTGGAGTTAGGATCAATCATAGTGCGCTCCTCATTCTCCTCTGTCCAAGTGAAATGGGAAACGAGTTAGATCAAATATACATTGCTGAAATACTGCAACAATTACTACTCATGAAGTGACCTGTCAGCTGATTACGAAATGACAGTGCCCAGTCATCACCCTGGCAAGAGAATATCCAATGATCAAGTATTAGGGTTTTTTTTAACAGTCAAAGATAATACGACTTCCTAAAATAAATTGTTTCCACTGACCTCCTCCAAATCAGATCCCGCTCTGTGTATGCAGAATACATCAGAAAAATCACCATTCTCTATACTGCAGGGCATACTAATACTAACAAACCAAAAAGGGCAGCCAATTACTTTCCTCTTTCTCCTCAATTTGTATGTAGTTTGTATTTGAAAATATAAGGATATTTTCCAAACTACTCTACCTTGAAAAGTAAAGCAAGCTTATGACACTGCACTTAGTGCAGCTGCTGAGACCCAGACTGACAGTCTGTGCTTCCCTAAAACTTGACACGTAGCAAGGGTCACACACATGTGGCCCTGGGTGCAGGAACTGCTTAATCTCTGGGTAACCCAGAAAATGAAAATTACCCCAATTTACATCAGTTCTGCTTATGTGTGCCGGAAGGACATAAAATATATCTCTCAGGTATACAGTCTTCTATTTCTTCTGTTACTGTGGGATGGCAAGATGTGGAAAATGCTCTCCAATGGCCAACCATTCAACTACAAGAGGTAGGAATGTAAAGATTAACTTTTAGAATGGATGATTTCATACTAAAAAATAGGTAGAAAAATCAACTTTAAATCTGTAAAGCTAACAACCAAACAGCTTTTGGCAGCTTTTTTTATCTTCCCAATAGCATGTGTGAATATATGCATCACATTCAATGTTTATATGCTCTTGTAGTTATGTATATCAGTATTTAAGAAACAGTTGGAACAAGTGTTGTATTTTAAATTCTGTTGCTTGCTTTCAAGTAGTAGACCTCTCTCCCTGCACCCTTCATTTTAGCTCCTTTAGTAGTTAAGTGACAGCTGTGATCAAGGTTGGATTTGTTCAAGTGGAGAACAAACCTTGGCTACTACACAACAGGAACACAAGAACAGGTGGTAGTGTCAAAACCGAATGAGGAGATCCACATGCCTTCAGCTAAAATAATAATTTATAGACCCTGTAGATTTATCTTTTGATGAGTCTAGAGAGGCAATTTGAAATCCTATATTCCATTTGATTTCCCAATTCCTTCCAACACGATGACAAGGGAGGGTCTTGGGTATGACCACAGATTGGGCCATTGCTACTTTGCATAGAGGAAATCTTCAAAATCTGACAATGACCAATATACCATGACTTGCTAATACAGTGCTAGACCTCACTGCTCTCAGGTGGGAAACATGACCCTCGCAAATCACACGGCAAACTATACTATCCTACTGGGTTACCTTAGGCTTTTCCCAGACGTTTGGGTTTGGTATTTTGCAGGGCCTTTAATATTAATAAAAATAAGACCCTTTTATCTGAACACTCTTGACAAATTTCCACAAATCTAGGAAGACACATGATTTCTTCAGCTGTTTTGTTTTTTGTTCTTTTTTTTTCCTCCCTTGTTCCTTTATTTCCTCATTACCCCCTGGGATGAGTCAGGCACTCTAGCTATAAGGAAGTGACACCCAGTACACATCCAAAAAGCTGCAAACTGAAATCCTGAACAAGACCCGTAAGGGTATACAATTCATCATGAAGTTTTGCTTAAGGATCACCAGTGGTCATGGCTTTGCATGACAGGTCTTCAAAACTGATTTTATTATTTGCCACCATGACAGCTTGCTTCAGCTTGCTTCAATTAATTCTGTAGGTTAAGGAAGTTATGTCCAGGAAAGAAAAAAAAATATTTTTTTTTTCCAACAAGCTTTAAACACTTACTGCTATTACATTATGTTGCTGCTCTTTAATGGACTTGGCAGGGAGGGGAACTGGAACTTGAATACCTGCCTTCTTTCTATAAAGCATTCCTCGTTTTACATATTCCCATATTATTGTTTTCAACAAAATAAATGTTGATTTGTTCATTATCAGGTCCCACTGTGCTGCAACATCACTTGCAAAGTGCCAGCAGTAACCAAAGTCAGAACCTGGCATCCAGCTGTTAACAAAAGTGTAGCACACACATTGAGTTGAGGCAGTTTAATGGTTCTATAGGAACCACAACACACACTTCTGCTACAGACTTTCTGTCAGTTGATCCTTCAGTTTTGCATCTATATGTGGAAAGATACTACTTCCTTACCAAAGAAGGATGTCAAAATAAAGGACAAATAGAGACTGAAATGCAACTAGACAATGGATTAACGACACTGAAGCAACTCTTAAATAGACAAACTCAGCAGTATTTTCCATCTAATTCTTTGCAAATCCCAATTTTCTATGTTTTCAGGATGGCCATAGAAAAATTCAAGTCCTCTGCCAATTCCTTGAGCAAGACTATTTTCTTCTACGCTTACTTTAAGTGTAGCTGCATAGGTGGCATTGCTCTTTAAATTCCATTTTAGCATCTCTATTTCCTAGTCTATGTCTATATACAATGATTCTCAATTCTCTCAATTTCAACTTAGCCATCTATATTCAACAAATAAGAAGTGGATATGGAGTCACAGTGGCAGCCTTCATTAATAATAACATAGTTGAGTTCTGTAGCATGAATACTATACCTAAGAAAGTATCTTCTGGATGCATGTCCACAGTGCTTGGATTCATTGGTGCATTGATTGCATTTTTACCCTCTTCTTGCAGGTCACTCACTGAGGAGAAGGAAAAAACAGAAAGAAAGATTGTAATAAACGCAAAGTTTCTGTATATGTAGGGGTAGAAGACATAGTAAGAACAAACATCTGGTAGATCCATTTCAAAATGTGCCCAAAGTTTATGGAATGAAGAACTGCAGCTAGAATAGAAAATAAATTCAACAGAACATCCTTCTATAGCTAATAAAACTGAGCCACCAGACTACCAGCTGAAAATATTTTGCAAGAAACTCGATCCTATTGTAAAAGCAGTGTCAGAGTGCTTGTTTCTCTAGAATGGAGGCACGTAAGCTTTGTCTGCAGAATGGCCCAGATCTACAGCAGACAGCAAACTGTAAAACCAAACTCACTTTCTGATACCACCACCATCACTCATTACCACCTTTTACAACTGCAGAACACCAAGAACTATTTGCCACTGGCCTCGTTAAAAGCCTCAGAGAATCCCAGGGAGACCTACCAAATGATGAAAACATATTTAATTTTAGCATTGCAACTGGCTGAAGATAGATATTGCATGGTCTGGTGAACACAAATTTGGAATCTTTCAAGCTCCCAAATGTACCACTCAGTAACAGTTGGGCAAGTCAGCAGAGTATGCTGCATCAATGAAATGGATATTAAAATACTTCCCTACATGTTGCTACATGGGAGAAACTGAATTTGAGTAAAAAATAAATAAATAAAAATTGTTTAGTATTATAGAGCTCAACAGTAAGAAAATCAGTAACAGTACTATAACATTTCTACACTCTCCACGGTCTGGTCTATCTCCCCCTAAACTCAGATAGCAACTACTTATTATAAGGCAACCTATTAAAATACATGCATCTGAAGCAGGAGATAAAAGGAGACTGCAGTAACCCCATCTATTCAGTCACAGGTCTGCGTTAGCACGGACTAAAATCACATGCAGAAGCACTGTTGTATTTCAGTCTCCTTTGGGAGAGGGGTCCAAGTCCCATATTCTTTCATGGGTAAAGCAAGGATTTCCAGACACATAATTATAAGATCTACAAGGGAAGCTTCTGTGGGGAGGGGGGGGAGGGAAGCAAAGGATGGCAATTAACTAATACTCACAGTGTACTAATAAGCACTTTTGTCAAGAATAGTCAGCATTCCCCTTTCCTGTTTGAAAATCAAATCACAGACTAATCATACGCATGCATTCTGCAAAGGTTACAAAATCCTGCATAAGTACTCACTTTTTTCCAGCTCAATATTAGTGGAAAAGATAGCAATCCTACTGTCCCAGAAGAGGCCAGGAACAACAGCATACTGCAGTCCCCACTCCTCCTCTCACAGATACTTGAAATGAAGGCACTTAAGACGAGTTAGTACATCTCTTAACTCCATTTTGAAGATATTAGCTAGTTCTGTTTCACAGCATGATACTGAGCATGACTAAAATCCTCAATTACGAAAAGCTGTTCCTGTGCTCTGCAAGCTGCAAACACCAGTCTTGCATTTTGAGACCTTACAGCTTGCGAACTGTGCTGAAGAGGCCAGTCAGAGCTGAGGTGGCACAAAGCATGGGGGCAGGGGGCCTGCCAGCCACCAGCACAGCTGCTTTCTGTATTGTACTCCTTTTGAAAAGGGAAAGGAGCAGAACAGGGTCTGCAGGCTGAGATTTAGCCTCCTGAATAAACATCATTATTAGCAAAGCTGTAATTGTACCTTTTCTGCATTCGTTCGTATTTTTGGAACGTTCTCCAACCAAAGGTCAGGGAGCTAAGAGACATCACACATCAGACCAAACAGCTTTCACAGTATGCCTCACCCTGCCCTGCTTGCACTTGCCAAGTTAGAGCTTCTTCCCTCAAGCAGCTCCTGCACTGTGATGCCAACAGGAATACAGCCACAAGGAGGCATAAGGAAAGTTGTGTGGGAAACAGACATTAAAGGGGAAGATTTTTGAAGTACTCTTAGGTCTATAAATGCCGAAGTTCCACTTAAATTATCATTCCTTATAGATGTAACTTCCTTTTCATTATTAAAGCACTTCTGTCATTCTGGGAATGCCTAGTGTTTGGTAAGGTCAGAGCATTGGTGTACCTAATGTTTTGCAAATGCAGAAGAGAGCTGCTGAGCTCCTCAGGGCAGTGAATGCACGGTATTGTCTTCAGTGCATGCTACATAAATAAAATACTGCATACATTTCAAGCCAGACTAATTTTAAATGCAGTTAAACTGTTTTTATTCCCAAATGTTCATTTAAGATGATACATTTTCCCCCCTTATTTTTAATATCAAAATGATCTCCACACTCTTCCTAACACAAATACCTTGTTTCTGAGCAATTTACTAAACCAAAAGAAAACATCAAGACGGATGTGTGCCCTAAGCCCCCTCCCTCCAGTCACTCACGACATGAAGAGCCACGTAAAACCCTTATACTTGCCTTCAGATCCAGCAAGACTTGTCTAGAACAAGAGCAGAGCATCCTGCCCTACTGCTAACAGCAAAGCAAAGCCGCTTTGGTAGAAAGCCTTCCAGTGCTTGCTGCCCAGAAAGCTCTAGCCACAGAGAGCCCATACGCCATGTCCTAAGCTTATGAAGAGGTTCTTGCTGGAAACATGATCTGTAATACCTCCTTTTTTGTGACGTTTACACAGGAGCCCTGCCATTTCAGCCCCCCAGCACCTGGAGGTCCATCACACACATCTGCAGATGAATTGCGTGGGCAGTCTGCGTGCTGAAGGGGCAACAGCAACTGGATGAGGGGCTGACACCTCGATGCTGCCAGCCCCAGCTTAATTCAGGCAGGGTGACACTGACATGGGAGGAGACACTCAGATGGCCTCCCAGCTGTCAGGCTGGGGCAGGAGCCACAGAGGAGGGAGCAAGCAGAGCGCTGCTGCCAGCCAGGATCCTTCCTATCCCCGTCACTTCTGCAGATGACCACGTGCTTGGCTTGGCCTGCTGCTGCCTGCCTCAGGGCAAGGACAGAGACAAGTCCTTTCAAGACAGCATTTTGTGAGGATAGTGAAAGCCCCCTTCATCCTCTGACCAAAGCATGGCCAGGTTCCCCACCCTGACAGCCTGCCCCAAGGACACGTTGGTTCACACAGCAACAGTCAGCATGCAGAAAAGCAGTCATGCTCAGGAGTATAAATCTGCCCAGGTATTCTCAGTACCTGTCAAACTCCAGAACCTTTCCATAATGCATTTGAAGAAATGCTAAGGACCTTTTCCCTGCTCGCTGCCCCCAGTACTCACTTATCTCTGTCGAACAGACAAAGAAACAAGAGCAGTAAAAGGAAAGTGCCCCACATCATTGGGAGAAAAAACAGAGAATCCAAATATAAGCAAATGGAAACTGATAAACAAACAAACAAACAAAAACTTAGCCAGGATGGAGCAAGAGGTACATTTCTGAAAAGAACCTGAATGATGCTTTAATGCAACACATCAAAGAATGTGTTTCAGCCCATGCTTCACAAACCCAGATGATGTACTCCAAATGATTAGACTGATGCCAATACACCTAGTTTGGCAAACACCAACTTCTCCTACTTCGTAACAGCCACAGTGATTTTAGCTGTAAGGCTTACACTGGACGCTTACAGGGAAGGATCCATCTATGCAAAACGGCATTTTACTGCGAGATCAGAGCTCGGCTTGCATACCAGGTTTCAGCCACGTTAAGTCCCCCATGACACATTGCTGCGCCTTGCCTGCTCTCCACCTGCCTGTTTGCAGGAATTCTTCTTTTCCTCTGCCCTTTCCTGCAAGAAACATTTTCTCCTGTTGTTCTGGAGCAATTCTTTGTATGCTCTCTAAATGAGATCTGAGTAAAACATCTTTCTACAATGCCCCATAATTCTATTTCATAGGTCAGTCAGGGAAGCTGCAGCAGGGGAAGACAGCAGAGGTAGTTTGAGTACAGGCTGGGACAGCAATCACTTAGTCCAGACCGGTTCCAGTCGATGCGGATCTGTTGCTCCAGGCTGGTTTGATCACTCCACCAGCAGATGTCTCAGTGCCAGCACATTTCCTGCGAGCAGCCCCAGCAACCCGGGAGAGCTCTCCTGCCTGCAGATGGACCTCAACCCACCATGACCCACCACAAGGCCCTGCTGAATGGTCACAGCTTTAACACTTTAACACTTGCAGACAGTCTAATGACTCTGCCATGAACCTGCACAGGGTGGGCCAGGTGTAACCACGGCCTTGGAAAGACCTCTGGCAGAAATAACAGGGACTTCTCCCAGACGTCTGTTACAGCCTGCCTCATTTCTGGCTTGGGATCCCCTCTCTGAGCTGATCCTCACTTAGGAGGCAGCGCCAGTCCTCTGAACCACCTCAGGACCGTGGCAGCCAGCACTAGCAACATCCAAGTGCAAGGTGGGATGGGCAACTGGCCAAGGTATTCAGCAACAGCCTTGATCTTCTCCCTAAATCAGAAATTTAAATTCACATCTAAAAGGTCACTTCTTGACCAGTCCCCTGGAAAGCAGCAACGGTTCCTGGAAGCTCTCCAATGTTTTAACAGGCTCCTGGCAGTATTGGCAATCAACATGGTTTAGTCACAGTGGCAGTTATTGTGGCCTTTCCAAAAAATTAATAAATATAATGAGCAGATCGTATACACACATGCTACACAGTATGACATCTTTAAACCAGGTAGGCTGCCTCGGTGCATGGAGTACAGGCAAACTGCAGCAATTAGCTGCAGAAAGCTGGAAGCACCACCAAGGCTGTTGAGTATTTCTCACAAGTAGGGAAATAAATGATCTTTAAAGTCAGCAGGAGCACTGTGACAAGAAGAAAAGTCCCTGCTTTCTCCTTTTTATAAGAAAGAGCAAGCCATTGTCAACTTATTGGATCCTTTCTACCTTCACTCTTAATAATATTAGTATGATTTAAAAAAAAAAAAAAAAAAAAGTACATAGCGCAGCTCACCTCTTAAATCTTTACTGTTCACTGCTTTGTTACTAAAAAGTTGACCACAAGCTTCTGCCTCTTACAAAACCAAATGCTACTTAATTTTAGCTCTAGTTATTTCTGACTGCAGGGCTGAATCTCACCCCACAGAAAGCAGCAGCTGCTGTAGTGCTCATCATGGGACTGTGGATATGGTGCTTTCCTTTGTTATACATGGAGTGGTAATTCGTGTCGAGAAAATGGTTGATATTAATAAAGAAGAGGGAGATTTGGGAATGTGGCCATGGGGGTTGGAAAACCCCGTGATTGAAATAACATTAGACTCTTAACGACGAGGCCATCAGGAATATAAAAGAGTTTAGAGGGAACAAAGAAGGGTGATTCAGGAGACTCCATGCAGTCTCAGGGTTTCTTGTTCTCCAGATGGTTTCTTGTTCTCCAGCCGTTAAGGTATGGATGTTTCTGGGTGTTTGCTGTTGTTGTTATATGCAAGGTTGTTTGACCAATGAAAAGCTGTTATGAAAAGAACTGCTGTGGAGAGAAGGGTATAAGAGGGGAGCCTGCCCTCAAGATAAAAAAGAAAAAAAAAAAAAGAAAAAGGCAGCACGATGAAGTTACATCAATAAAGAAGCAGGAAAAAGAAGTGAGGAGGAACAGGCTGGCAGAATGGAGACCAGGACAGGAACAGGCACTTTGATTGCCTTATGAACATAAGTTCGGACAAACTCAGCAAACTGCTCAGAGAAGCTCGTACAGAAAGTCGCTGGAAACAGGCACACTGGAGCTGGAGATGTGGGAATATAAATGTTGTTTTTGCAGAGTTACATTGTTTAGAAGGAAGGAATGTGGTACTGAGATATGCTTACAGTGATAAGAAAGCTTAAGCAGGTGACCTTGTAAAATGCAGACAAACAGACTCCTTAGGACAATTAGGTGAAAATCACGGTGTTAAGTCAAGTCAGGTAAGTGAAGAAACATTACCACTTCAAACAGTAAAAATGTCAAAAGAAATTTGAAATTTAACAGGCCGGCAACTGAAGGCCATGCATTGTTTGTGAAGCATCAGATAGATTGTGAACCTGGATTACCCACTCAACTCGGTGGGGACACAGGGGAGGGTCCCGTCATCAAAAAGTATATAAACTGTGTTTTGGAACTAGTAGATGCGCTCTCTCCTGCTTGTGGGGCACCCGCCATTGCAATCGCGAATAAATTACTACTTCACCTGAGCCTAAATTATTGGCTACAGAGTGTTTCTCACAGAGAGAAGCTCGAGCTGAAAGAAGTGGACCCGTGCACACAACTGCCTCTCGCTGGTAAGCAGTTGCATGTTATGGGGAATCATACGTCCTTAGGAACAAAGACTGTCCTGGTAACCTTACAGCTTATTCTCCTTATTAACAACTGGACAGTTTATGAGCCTGAAATATGGGACCAAACTGAGGTCAAGGTGTGGGACTCTGCAACTAAAAATGACAAGGTTGCAGTGGGATTGCTCAGCACCTGGCGAGCAATCTCTGAGGCCTTAAAGAGCCATGTGGAGCCACAATCACAAACGTGTGGTTTTCCAGATAGTGAGGGATCTGCGGGCTCCTTTACTGATCCGACTGCTATGCCATCAGTCCCTCTGCTGCTACAGCCATCGAAGGCCTTTGCTGTTACGCCCCCTGTTGACCTGGACGTGCCTTTTGACCCAGGCCTCTTGGCCTTCACAAGGAGATGGATATGGTTTTCTTCGATCCGGGAAGAACAGCATACATAAGGCCTGAAGACCGAGTTGCTTGACAACTTAAAGCGAGACATATTGTTCAAAAGGAATGGAAAATGGAGACTTGTTTGTACAAGAAAAGGAATGGAAAATGGAGAAACTTAAAGAATTGTTTGTTACCTTTTCTGATTGTACATATGTTTAGGTGTACTCGAGTTAGTAAGTTATGGAACTTAAAGGATTGTTTGTTACCTTTCCTGATTGTACGTATATATAGGCGTACTCGGGTTTAATATGTAAAAGCGATGTTCTATATGTTTAGAATGTTTGATGTTCGTGTGTGCGTGTTGGTGGAGCGTAGACTCCCTGCATACCGAGCGCTGTTTACTTGCCTTTTATACTTTTTATGAATATTTCTTTTATAAATATTACTAAATTCAGATTGAGTTGAGACTTCATTTATGCCATAATCAAGAAAAGGAATGGAAAATGGAGACTGTTAAGTCATGGATCTTAAAGGATTGTTTGTTACCTTTCCTGATTAGTATGTATATGCAAGTATGTATAGGCATACTTGCATTCTGTATATTTGGAATGTTTGATGTTCGCGTGTGCATGTTGGTGGAGCGTAGACTCCCCGCACACCCAGCACTGTTTACTTGCCTTTTATACCTTTTATAGGTTTTATACCTTTTATAAGTATAAATATTACTAAATTCAGATTGAGTTGAGACTTCACTTATAACAATGTCAAACTCCATTTCTACCCAACTCAGGTCAGTGGCATGACCCCCATCTGTATGCACTTCAGGTGAAAGGTAGACACCAGACAATTCCTCCTGAGGAAGCTGACCAGCCTTACACAAAAGATCAAACATCTCCTGGAGCTGCCACTTCCCATGGGAGGTCTGAGACAAGAGGGCAATGGTGCCCTGTGGGGCAAGGGCCTGCTCCTCCCCTTGCTCATCACATACCAACACATGCAGCCACAAGCACAAAATTCTACCTGACACCTGAATGCCCTTCTTAAAAAGAAGTCTTCAAAACTGTAAGCTTTCTAGGAATGCTTAAAAAAAAAAAAAAGTTTTGCAAAAACTGGCATTTTCCAATAAAAACGGTTGTACTGGCACACGTCAAACCAGACCCAAACATGGTGTGCGCTGACACACTTTAGACCGTCTCTTTTCTAGGGGCAAACCGCACACGCAATTCACCAGTCTGCTGCTGCATTACTAATTGCTTAACATTTACAAAAGGCTCTGAGATCTTTTGGTGGAGAATGCAGGAGAAAGACAAAGCCTCCATTAATTACAATAGAGAATTAACAATCCCTGTGTAGATCAAAGGCAAATATTTGATCTCATTCACATAATGGCACTGTATCAAGGGACTGCACTCAAACCAGAAAAGTAATAAAGGAAATTATTGATATGCCTCAGCAAGCAAAGAAAGCACTCACAATGGCCAGGATCTGTCACTTGAAGAAATTTACAGCTAAAGACAGTTTTCAGAAAAGAGCTGTAGTAATCTTTTTGTTTTAGTTGCAAAGAGCAAGCCACACTTGCTTATATGGACATGTTAAACTTACAAAGATGAGTGGCCTATTTTGTGACTGACAGAACAAAGATCACCCCTGTATTTTTGTCAGTGGAAAAATACGTATCTACGGTGGCAGCAGCACATGTAACATTTGAGCTAGCCAGAAACTTTTATGAAAAAATGAGCCTTTGTGTTGATTTGGAGGATGAAATATTGTTTTCAGTTTTTTACCATCAAAATCCTTACCTATGAGTGCTGCTGTTTTTAATTGTGGTGAAAAAAGAAAATCTGCATTTTTGATGGGTGACACCTGTGCTGAGTCAAATAATATTAACACTGCTGCAGCTGTCCTGGGTAAGCCCTTCACGTGTATGAGCTCTCCTCAAAAGAAAAAGGGTGTGCTAAAGCAGAAGGGGGAGAGAAGAAATAGCCTGGGAGAAAAGAGACCAAAGCAGACCACAGCAACTATGAGGAGCTTTCAACATCACCAGTGCTGGCAACTAAACACCAAACCAAACAAAATAAGAAACTGTTATTACTAAGTAGAAAGATTTTTAGCCCTAATTGCACAGCACACTTCAACACAGCAGGAAAGCAGAATCCTACAATAAGCAAGCTGCTGCCTGCTGAACCAACTCTGCTTCAGTTCACTGCCCTACCTGGCTGAATGGAAGCTCCTGCCCTTCCGTGGGCAACAGAACAGAAAAAGCAGAGCTGGCCACCACTGCTACTGCTGCTGAGGTATCTGAGAAGGGCCCCCTGACCCACTATTAATCTGGCTCTGATAACAATTTACAAAGCTAGAGCCAGACCACAGCTTCATGGGCAAAAATCAGCAGGGCTATGAGCCAAGGTGAGCCCATTGCATCGGTACAGTGCTGAGGTTTTCAAAGCAGTCAAATCGATCCTCCCAAGCTTCACAACTGCCACAGGACAAGGCCAGAGCTCATCTCATCTATTTCAGTCCCCTTCTGCTCAGCTCATGCAACAGGTCTAACACCCACACAGTAAGAACTTAACCAGGAATCCTCAGAAATCAGTTCTGCAAGGCAGAAAAGCAAGACACAGACTTTGACAGAAGCATATAGAAAGCTGTAGAGCTAAACCTAATAAGTCAAGATTCACTATTTTTCGGTAAGCCCCTGCTTCCTTTTTCCTTAATTACTGCCCTGAGCCATAGCTATGCAACTGTTTTCTTTGGTAGGCATCCATGCTGTCATCCAACGGGCACTCCAGACTTCCCCTCCATCCCTAGCTGCCACTCACCCCTTCCTCTTTGTTTACGGAAGCCATGCCATGACACAGTGTGGAGGCACAGCATGGCTGAAAACCAACCAGCTAAGACAGAAAAAAATAGTAATTTAATTTTCACTGTACAGATGCGCAAACACTAGTGGCTGAGAAAAAAAAAATGTTGCAGAAGTAAGACTGTAGAAAGGAATGGTGTTTAAAAGTGTTTACAGAGTTACAGCTCCAGAGGTCAGGTTTTCAAGAATGAAAAAAGCCACCCAGTAGCACACTGAACAGATATGCCGACCTGGTCAGCTCTGCTTCACCCTCCCTGCATTGGCCGTACAGCAGCATCCCAGAGCTCTGAAAATAGCACAAGGTTTTAATACCTTTCTTTTTGCCAGATAGTAGTATATTTTCAAGGACAGGAATGTATTTTCAATTACATTTATGTATTTTCAAGTATATTTTCAAGCAGGTCACAGCAAACAGTTCTGACATTTTGTCTTCCCTGCCCAAAATGAAACAATGCTCCCCTTCATGCAGTTGAGCAAGGAAAGGACAACAAACTGAATTTTTATTTGTAGTATCTTTCAGTATTCTCAGGATGCATATTGACTGCTACAATTCAATATTGTGATCACATGTGCACTTCTGAAGTCTGGAACTAACATTTGGGTAGGAGCAGATCTCCTTAAGTTAAATATCATCTATCCACTCATTACATGAGATTTCCTTCCTGTTTCCTGCCTCTTGCACTAGTTTTTGCACAGTCTTGCTAACAAATGAAAATATCTTTCCAGTAAAGAGATGGTGGTCTCAAGCCCTCAAGTCTGTATTTTATTTCTAAAGCAACTGCATGGCTCTCTTAAGCACTAACAGAATATAAACCAAAACTAGACAGCTTCTACACTCCAGGACATAAACTGGATGTACCTTTGACATTTGTGTTGTGCTGAGATTGTAAAAAGATTGCTTTGATGCCCAGCGTTCTTTGACATGGCTGCGTCCTCAAATATCATAGGTAGTAACTGTACCCTAAAAGTGGCTAGGGAAAGCTACACTCCCTTTGCACACAAATTCTACTTGAAAATGTAGGAAATGCACTTCCTCAGTCCCCCTAGTTAAAATTCCATCACAACATACAAGTGGTCATTTCTTCCCAAGAAGCAATGTTGGAGGATTTTGTTCTCCCACACACGTTGCACGAGTGCCTAGACAACTTCCACCTGAAAGAAAGATGCAAAATCAAATCTGTCAGATGAGAATACAAGTAACAAAGTCTGACGAGAAGAGGAAAGAACCAAAGGGGACTTCTGGCTTTAATATGCCCCCACTGGAAAACCTGCAAGGCATTTTAAATTTCCTGCTATCAATTCTCCATGAAATAGTGTATTCCACTATTCAGCACTTAGTACTTCAAGGCTTCTGTGTACTCCTATAGCCAAATATAACAGGCACAAGTAGGCAGGAAAACACACATTCAATCTAGAACTTGGTCTGAGATCCCTACCTAAGCAGACTGATTTCAATGAGCACCAAGCATCAAAAATCTTCCTTAACCTAAAGCAACTCGAAGAAAACAGAATCAACTCATTACGTAAGGTATCCAAGTCTGATGGGTCCAGCCAAAGCCAATTGACAAGAGAAAGGCAGCAGCAGAGCTGAAAGCATTACTCTGGCATAAAGATGCCTAGTCCACTCATTCAGTTCTTTATTTCTCTAGCATAACAAAATCAGGGAGAAAACAGCACTGAAGTTTACCACCACCCACAGTCTTTTCTCTGATCCCCCATACATATCAAACCGTCCAAACTTTATGAAGCAAACACTTGGTATCAAATAAGTCACCACTACTGCACATGGTAATATGTTTTACACCTGAGCTCATTTCCATCCCTCCACTGCCTTCTTTCCACCTTCTCCTCACAATTTGAGGCTTCATTTGCAGGTACCTGAATGAAACCAATTCAGTCAACTAATGACCTGAGCAGTTTTACATGCTTCAGCTTACTGCTTTCCCCACATCCATCACCCTACTTTCCAAAGGCACCAAAAGATTGACAACCACCAAAAGCAGTTCACTGTACAAACACAACATTTGCTGTCACCTTTTCTTCTGAGCATGTCACAAGCAGTAAAGAGGAACAGACTCACTTCTGAAGGCAGTGATGGCAGATGAACACGAGAAGCAACAGAAAGGCAGTCTTCTCCAGCTGATGGTACAGAGCTCAACAAGCAGCCTTCTCGCAAACGGAAAGGAGGATACATCTGTGACTTGCAATTCAAAAAAAAGTACTTTTTTTTTGCTTGTGCAACATGATTCTACAGGAAGAGTAAGCTGAGATAAATGCAAACCACAAAAAGCGCATGTGCCTAATTAATGGAGTTGCCCAAACATCACCCAGAAAGATAAGGAAAACATTTAAAAAAAAAACTCATATATTTACAACACAAATATTTAGGATGTTCTAGTGAATATTAGATTTCAGTTCAAGAGAACACACAGGAACGACAGAGAGATATGCAATACTTGAGACTTGAAACTTTATCCTAAAAAAACAATACAAACTTTTCAGAGTATTTATATACTAAGGTTACTCTTGCCCACGTCTACCTTTTGTTTCCTATCTACATCCAGGGTACCAAAGATGTGTACTGAAAATGAACTGAAATATCTCACTAAACAAGCAGACTCTGCAGAATACAAATAAGTTTTCTCAATGGTTTCCAGACCAGCCATATGTGGAAAATTATTTTACACATTGCTTACAGCACCAAGGGAGCCTGCCAGGACAAGTGCTTCAGTGAAAAGAGCTACAAACCTCACAGTAAAATAAAGTTTGCATCTCAGAGCCGAGACAGATAAAAGCCAGTCCATGAGGGAAAAGCACAGTGAAAATAATGTCTCCCATGGAAGTAGTCAGATGCTTAACTCTGCCTGGGTTAAGTAAGAAATACTTAAAGAAATACACTATCACGTTCTAACCAAGATGCTGAAGACCACACAGAAAGAGGAGCCCAGGCCTCTGACTGCTATTCCAGTCCAGTCTCCCAAACACAGCCCATAAGGAATAACAAAACGAAATCGTGAAACAACAGCCAGCCCAAGAATCACATCAAAACAAGTCCAAGGCACAAGATAATGTCACATTTTGCCTAGTATCAAAGGACCTATAGCTATATTATCTGTTTATTTAAACAGCACGCAAACATTTCACACAGTCTGCAGTTCTAGCTTTCTGTGGTATCATTTAAAGACTGCACAGCCAGTATCAGGTCCTATGACCTAGAAAACATGGTCTGCCAGTGGGGCCAAACATCTTAGAAACCTTCAAGTTCATCTACTTGTCAGTCCTAAAGAGAATTATAACAACACAGCCTCTCTGACTCACCTTTCACATAAAGAAGCAGCCACAGCAGCAGTCCAGTAGAACCCATGCTTTCCTTCCCACTAAAAGGGTAGACAGTGAAAAAAGAAAAAAAAATGTAGTCTTACTAGTATGCTAGTGCAAAAAATCAACAGTCCATGATGAGAAAACAGTTCCTTGCACATCCTTGTATTCACACACTCAGAAATCACTATGCCACAGGCTCTTCACTGTCATGCTGTTCAAGAAATGTACTTACTCCAGCCTTAGAAGGATCTAATTTCCCAGAGAGCCACGTAAGTTCATAGGGAAAAAATCAGGGTGGAAGGGACCTCAGGAGGTCTTAGTCGGACCCTACTCCTCAAAACAGAGTCAGCTCTGAGATCAAACTCAGCTGCTCAGAGCTTTATCATGTAACATCTTAAAACCTCCAAGAACAGAGACTGAACAAACTCTGAGCATCCTGTCCCATTGCTTCATAGCCCCCATCAAGACAAAGTTTCTCCCTTTATCCAGTCTGAACCTCACTTGCAGTAGTTTATTCCTGTTGTCTCTTTCCTCCACTATGAACAGCTGGCTTCATCTTCCCAGTGATCTCCTCAGAGGTACTAGCAGACTGCTTACAGAAGATCTCCCCAAATCCCTTCCTCTCCCAGGTTGAACAAGCCCAGCTCCCTCAGCCTCTCCTCACAGGAGGAGTGCTCCAGCCACCATCCATCCTGGCAGCTCGCTGATGAATGTATTCCAATTTAGTCGTGTCTTCCCGGCACTGAGGAGCCCAAAACTGGCAGTACATGTATGTCAACTTTTGCAGACAACACCAAGTTGGGGGGTAGTGTCGATCTGCCAGAGGGTAGGAAGGCTGTGCAGAGGGACCTGGACAGGTTGGATTGATGGACAGAGGCCAATGTTCAACACGGCCAAGTGCCAGGTCCTGCACTTTGGTCACAACAACCCCATCAGCGCGCTACAGGCTTGGGGCAGAGTGACTCGAAAGCTGTGCAAAGGAAAAGGATCTGGGGGTGTTGGTCGATGCTCGGCTGAAAATGAGCTGGCAGTGTGCTCAGGTGGCCAAGAAGGGCAACAGCATCCTGCCTTGTATCAGGAATCATGTAGCCAGCAAATGTGATCGTCTCCCTATGCTGTGCTCTGGTGAGGCTGCACCTCGAGTACTGTGTTCAGCTTTGGGCCCCTCACTATAAGAAGGACATCAAGGCCCTGGAGTGTGTCCAGAGAAGGACTACAAAGCTGGTGAAGGTCCTGGAACACAACTCCTATGAGGATCAGCTGAGGGAACTGGGGTTGTTTAGTCTGGAGAAGAGGAGGTTCAGGGGAGACCTTATTGCTCTCTACAACTACCTGAAATGAAGGTGTGGGGAGCTGGGGGTAGGCCTCTTCTCACAGGTAACTAGTGGAATTATTAGTGAACTAGAGGGAATGGCCTCAAGTTGTGCCAGGGGAGGTTTAGGTTGGAAATTAGGAGACATTTCTTTTCAGAAAGAGTAGTCAGGCATTGGAACAGGTTGCCTAGGGAGGTGGTGGAGTCACCATCCCTGGGGTTGTTTAAGGAAAGGTTGGATCTGGTGCTTAGGGACATGGTTTAGTGGGTGACATTGGTAGTAGGTGGATGGTTGGACCAGATGATCTTGGAGGTCTTTTCCAACCTTAGTGATTCTGTGATTCTGTGAACTGGAATCTAATGAGTGCTGCGTACAGGGAGGTAACCACCCTGCTCAAACTACTGGCTGTGCTTCTGTTTAATAGGAATCTTTGTTGCAATGGCACACTGATGGCCTGTGGTCATCTTGCTGCCCACCAAGACCCCCACAGCCTGTCAGCAGAGCTGCTCCCCAGACAGACACCTTTATGCCCATTCTCTTGCACAGCAATCGGTTGTTCTACTTTTACTCTTCCAATATAATAGATATTAAATCTTTCCCACTCCCAGTACCACCCCATCTCACTAGCTATGCTGTGACACAGCAAATTGGTCAGCCTCCCTGGGACAGCGATGCTCATCTCCTGTGCATTCAGCATAAAACTGGAATTCCTCAGCTCAGACAGTTTCAAAGGAGTTGCACTTTCATTCTCAGACAATCCCCTTACCAACCACTGGATCAACTTCACCTTTGCTGACTAAATAATGGAGATGAGCGAGGATGCTTCTGCCAGGATTCTGGCATGTGACACCATTAATGGGAAGAAAAGTCTCTCACTAAAAATTACAGTTACGAAAAAGAAATACATGCTCATTCCCCCTTGGTTAAAGAGCAGATGGATTAAGGCTCTTTGCCAGGTCCTGAACTGTATCAGCAAATGTTGGTGCCTGTGAGCTCTCTAGTAATGTGTAAATGTCAGGAATTAAGGAAACAGAAATATACAGTTGGAAAGAGAGTATAAAACAAACACCTTATATGTCAGAATCATGGCTTGGTCAAACATCGCTCCCTAGCCTTCTTACCACTCATAATACTAATGTCAGCAGAGAACAGCCACCACAGGTAATTTTTTTATATTAAACAATACTAAGCTGAATGATACCTAGGATCCAAGGTGATGATTTAAACTTTGGCCCCTCGCTACATTAATACAACTGCATCTGCAGTACTGCAGTAAAAATGGGCATTTTCAAGACAGTGGTCTAATCTCAGCACAATCTTGTAAATGGTCAAGAGGGAACCTATTAATCTGAATCTGTGTGAGCAGTAAGAGGAAAACCTCACAAGTACCTAGTTATCCCAGACACTTCATGGAAACAAATATACATACCTTTCTCCTTCAAAGTATACTCAAGGCCAGTCTCCACTTTCATATGCCAAAAAACAGTATCAGTTTGTAAAACAGACAATGTCAGACCTGCTATAGAGGAAGCAGCCTGGTTTTCTCCCAGGTGTAGTCACCTGTTCTGAACACGACATCCTGCACCCAATTAACATACAATTTCCTAATGATGGGTCTCCATTATACGTGCCTGTTTGGTCACCTAATTAGAGTGAAAATACCTGATACACCAAATTCAGTACAGATCCAAGACATATCTACAGTGTTAGCATTCTTGTGTCCTGACTGATTTTCCAGTGGAACCAATTCACTGCAACAATACTGGGAGCAATACACAGGGAGTAAGGCCAACCATAGCTATGAGGAACAAATTTTCAACCCTGTACCTGAAAGAAGAACATTAAGCAGCACAAGCAAACCTGGATGCCCTGGTACTTTCTCCTATTCTACCATTTCTGATCAATACATTGCCAACCTTGCGAAGCCTCGCTGTCCACGTGCTGGACTAGGCAAGCCTGAGACCACATAACACCACTCTATTTTAAAAGTGACAGGAGTCTGCATCTGTTTAATAACACACATGCATACATCTGCCAAACAGACCTAGTGGAAAGACACTTTCTGAGGATTACACATTTTTCTATTTAACGACAGTGAAAAAGACACCATGCTCCATGTAGCCATCAGAATCACTCTCCTCATCCAGCTCTCACTGACTGTGTATGCAACCACCTCAGCTAAAAAAAAAAAAAAAAGTAGCAGGGCTACATGGCAGCTATAATAGAAAATATACTATTTCTTTATATATATATATATAGCATAATCATATATTCTATGATTATGGTTCAGCTACTCAGAGAAAGAAGGACTAAAGAAGGAACTGGAATTCCAGGAGCCAGAACAGTTTGCTTATTTTACAACCAAAATGCAAGCTATATTTGATCACCAGACACATCTCAGGGATTATAAAGAAGCCTTTTAACTTGGAGAAACAATCACTGAGAGGCAAACCTGAATTCCCAAACATCCTGTTGATTGCCACTGGCAATGCCACATACAGAATGACGTTCTGCGCCGCTGAGTCTAAAGGCTCCGGAGAGAAGTCCACAGCTGGTGTATGGAAACAAATTGCATGTCCAGCATTTATAATTAGAAGCTTCTTTGTGGGTGTATGTTCCCCCACAAGGAAGTGACAGTGATTTAAGAGCCCAGAGCTCCAGGCCAGCACACTCTGCCAGGTGTGCATGTTCTCTCCACATCTGGTTTTCAGAGCAAGACTTATATGGATTCAAACTACAAAACCCTAAAACCACATATATTAGCCACAATACTTCTCCAGTTAAACTATATCTATCTATATATATACATGCACCTAAAACAGAAATTATGAATTTTGGCTTGCAGCGTTCTACTTGGCCAATGAAAGAGTCCAAATCAGGAAGCTGACACCTGAGTAGGCTGAATACACCCCAGAGCTATCACTTGGCCACTGACCTGCAAGTTCTGCAATACAGAGGTTCCTGTTCCCACTTCCCCTCCACTCTCAGCCTGCTCCCAAAGATAAACTGGGGTCACCATCACCCCCAAGAGACATGCTGGTTTAGCTCCCCAGCCCACAGCCCTGCCTGCAATGGTGGGGTCAGTGTGTGCTGTCACTGGGTGGCCTGTCCTGCAGCAGAGCTCCCAGGAAGCCAGCGCTCCTGAGAACAGCCCAGAAGGGCCCCTGGCAAACAGCAGCACTACAGCACATGCCACACTTCCCTCCACCTCCTGTCCCTCAGCCAAGGCGGAGAAGTGTAAACATCACCTCTGGTCATTGCCTGAGGCAGGTATGCCGCAGCCACACAAGCGGTACATAAAGCAAGGGCCATTCCCTGTATGTGTCATACACTGAGGAGAACACCTGCCACCGAGATGCATACTTTACAAGATACATTCAACAACTCTGATGACTGCGTCAGTTGATTTTGCAATGCCCCTGGGGGTCAAACTAAGCTTCATCAGTGACAATGCACGTGTACAGCACATTTCAATTTCACAGAGCAAACAGAATGTACAAGAAAGAGGATGAGCAACTACTGAAGCCACCATACCAAAGAGCTCAAGTGAAGGGCAGTAAGGCATCTTTCAGTGGACACCGTCACAGATGACCAGTACCATCAGCCACATCCAGGCACTGGCACAGGTTGACAGCAGATCAGATCTTTCTCTGGAGCCATGTGGTTGACTTTTAAGTCACTGCCTTCTACATTAAAGTACCCATTTGTTCAAGGAACATGGACATTTGCTACAATGAACAGAGGTCAGCATAAGAAAAAGCCTTTGGCGAGACAAGCCTCCCCTTCTTTCTTTCTTGCTGGCCTTCAGGTCTCCAGAAATAACTGAACAGAGCTTGAGGACTGGCCCTTGGCATCCTGCTTCAGCAAAGACTTTGGCTCACTGGCATAAGAGCACAGAAAGGCTGAAAATGCTGGAAATAGAGCAAGACTGCAAGGTTATAAGGAAAGTACAGAGCCTTCTGCATTACCAGCAGCACCTAGGGCAACAACAAAACATTATGCTATATGAAAGGTGGAAAACTCCCCCTCCTTTTATGTTAGTGTCTTATGTCTGTATGTCAGTACTCTCTTATGTATCCATTGAGACATCATGTCCCAGGAACACTGACAGAAACTACACCTCAGAGGTACCTGTTGACAGGCCAGTACTTCCAGTGGTACCCAAGAAATCTGAACACAATTTCCTTTGAAAACTAAGCCACTTGGTAAGCAGCTTTGAAGTACTAGCAACAACTGCTGCTTCTGCAGCTACAAACTAGAGTCTCCTCAGCTCTGATGATAACACCTGTACACATAAGGAACACACAAAAATTTCTCATCTCAGTTGAACAGCAAAGCTGTAACTGTTGGAACACCAATTCCTGTAAACAGAAGACTCTGCCTTACCCTGGTCTGACTGCAGGCCACATAACCTTGGATCCCTTAGCAACAAGTCGTTCTGACATGCTTCTGCAATGGAAAGAGCTTGCCAGATAATCTCCCAAATCTTCTAACATCAAGGTTTAATCCAAAACCCATGCATTGCATTGAAAAACTCCACCAGCTTCATCTGTTTTTTTTGATTTGCTGACCTGTAGCAGTTCTTAAAGTACACAAAAAGACATTTAGCACTGTTATGCCTAAGAATAGTAAGACTTCTGGACTATTGCCAGCATGCAAATCAGTAGGATGCATTTGTATTTATACAGAGCTCTGAAGTATCACAACTCTTAAAAACAAACACTTAAGACAGTATGATGCCATGCACTGCAGCACACAGCCTAATCTCCCCACACAGGTTCACCAACAGGACCAGGAATGGCCCATTCACACTGTCCAGCAAAGAGCATCTGCATGGACTTTGCATGAAGTCACAACTTCGCAGCTGCCTCGCTTCCTGTCAGGTCTGCATGTAGCCCTCCACACATCTAAGTCTCACAAGACTCACACACACACTCCTTGAAACAGAAACAGCCAGATGTCTGCGTCTAGAAGCCTCTCCCAAGATATTAACATTCACAAATCCTTTAGAAGTAATGAAAAGAAACAGGTATCACTGAAACATTGCCTTTAAGTGTAAATTAGTTTTTAAGGAAAAGAGAACTACCTGTCCAGTTCCCTGAATTAGTACTTTTAAGAAATTCTGGAATCTGGCTTCGTAAAACTAGAAGTCTTTATAAGCACCTTGCGAAGGCTTTATGATAAAGCATACCAATGTTCTTACAATTATGCTCATTTTAATGATTTCAACATTAAATATTAACAATTTTAGAATGTTTGGTTGTATTAAATAAAAGCAAGTCACTTTTTTCAATTGAGACTGAAGAGCTACAGAGCTATTTTGCATACACTTGCTGCATCCTGTCAGGGAGAAAAATTTTCAACTGTAATTAAAAACTCTACCGTCTCACTGAGAGACTACGCCTAGAGCTGTGTTGGGCAAATGATCCCAGCCTTGATGCAGTTACAGGAGCAAAATGTGTTTTTATGACACTGTAAAAAAGATTATTCTTGTGCACATTAAGCTTATTTTGGTGGAGACATTGACATAAACTATCTACAGTAAAACTTTTGCCAGAACAGAACTCAGTATTAGAGCCCAATCTGGCACTGCTCCAGCAAGACAAAACTGAAGACAGACCTGGTCAGAGGAACAAATGAGCCCTTCAGGAAAAACTCAGCAATTGGGCTGCACAGGTTCTGACTGGAAATTTAAGTCTCTGTTTAAATTAATAGCAGAAAGGATAATAAGTTCAACTTGAATTTGCATATGTCTGCGCACAGTCTTCCCATGGATATATAGACATATCTAGAAAGGTATATAATTTAATTAACAGACATATATATATAAATTTATAATTATTTAAAATAATTATATGCAAATTCCTCTCTTAAAAAGCAAGTAGTTTTGCTTAGCCGGCATTCATCTCACCTTCAGCATCAAGCACATTATGATGCACAAATACACTTCCCCAGCCAAGTAACCTCTCCGGCTACAAGAAAATTACCTGTGTGAACCAGAACCACAGAACCAGAATGCCACATACTCTGTCTCTCCAGCCAACATGGGATTCACTGCCCCATACTATGGACACTGAGAGTAAGTTCAGGTGGGGGCGAGCTCTAACACATATCTATTGAAGGGAACAGCCTGAACATATATTGAGTATCAGGTCAGGAGATAGTAGGAAGCAGCCAGTTGAAGCTTTTATCACTTTGTACCCCAAGGATCTGCGAGAGGCTGATTTGCTCCCAAAGCTTCCTGGTAGGTGAGAAGCACCATGAGACTAGCCAACATCCTGCAAGTTACTTGGCACTTTACTGCTATTAAGAAATATGGACATGCTTCATGACAAAAGCTCAGGCACCACATCAGCAGCACATTCCATCCTGAGCTTTCTGGGCACCAGATGAATGACAAAGTCCAGTCAGAGTTTGGAGCAATTACTCCGCCAGCACCCATTCATAAAGAACGCCTGGGAACAGCCAGCACAAAATGCCATCTGCAATGGTGAAAAACACTTGTGACTACGTCAAATACTGGGCAAAAATAATACAACCACAAACAGAGAAGGACTGGTGGGAGATGTGGTGGTCGGGAGCTGTCTTGGGCAGAGTGACCACAAAATGGTGGAGTTCTCTATTCTTGGTGAAGTCAGGAAGGGGATGAGTAAAATTGCTGTCTTGGACTTCCGGAGGGCAGACTTTGAGCAGTTCAGGACACTGGTTAGCAGAGTCCCTTGGGAGGTAGTCCTGAAGGGCAGAGGAGTCCAGGAAGGCTGGGCACTTCTCAAGAAGGAAATCTTAATGGCTGAGGAGTGGTCTGTTCCCACGTGCCCAAAGACGAGCCGGCGCAGAAGAAGACCAGCCTGGCTGAACAGAGACTTGTGGCTAGAGCTTAGGAGAAAAAAAAAAGAGGGCTTATGATCTTTGGAAAAGAGGGCAGGCCACTCAGAATGATTATAAGGATGTTGTAAGGATGCGTGGGGACAAAATTAGAAAGGCCAAAGCTCATCTGGAGCTCAATCCGGCTACTGCTGTTAAAGATAACAGAAAATGTTTTTATAAATACATTATAAAATGTTTTTTTATTTTATAATAATATAAATGTCATTTTTATAATGGTTTTTTTTTTGTATTTATTATGCTAAATAATGTATTTATAAAAAACATTATAAATGTTTTAATTAACACCAAAAGGAGGACTACGGAGAATCTCCATCCTTTACTGGATGCAGGCGGAACCTTTGCGACGAGAGATGAGGAAAATGCTGAGGTGCTTAATGCCTCCTTTGCCTCAGTCTTTAGTGGCAAGACCAGTTGTTCTCTAGATACAAAGTACCCTGAGCTGGTGGAAGGAGATGGGGAGCAGAATGTGGCCCTCACAATCCACAAGGAAATGGGTGGCGACCTGCTACAGCACTTAGATGTATGCAACTCAGTGGGGCCAGGTAGGATCCACCCGCGGGTGCTGAGAGAACTGGAAGAGGAGCTGGCCAAGCCGCTTTCCATCATTTATCAGCAGTCCTGGCTATCAGGGGAGGTCCCGGTCAACTGGCGGCTAGCAAATGTGACGCCCATCTACAAGAAGGGCCATAAAGTAGACCCAGGAAACTATAGGCCTGTTAGTTTGACCTCAGTGTCAGGGAAGCTCATGGAGCAGATTATCTTGAGTGTCATCATGTGGCACTTGCAGGGCAACCAGACGATCAGACCCAGTCAGCATGGGTTTATGAAAGACAGGTCCTGCTTGACAAACCTGATCTCCTTCTATGACAAAGTGACGTGCTTAGTGGATGAGGGAAAGGCTGTGGATTTGGTCTACCTTGAATTCAGTAAGGCTTTGGACACCGTTTCCCACAACATTCTCCTCAAGAAACTGGGTGCTCTTGGCTTGGACTGGCATGCTCTTTGTTGGGTTAGAAACTGGCTGGATATCAGGGCCCAAAGAGTCATGGTGAATGGAGTTAAATCTAGTTGGAGGCCGGTCACTAGTGGAGTCTCCCAGGGCTCAGTACAAGGGCCAGTCCTCTTTAATATCTTTATCGATGATCTGGGTGAGGGGATGGAGTGCACCCCCAGTAAGTTTGCAGATGACACCAAGTTAGGTGCGTGTGTCGATCTGCTTGAGGGTAGGAAGGCTCTGCAGGAGGATCTGGATAGGCTGGACCGATGGGCTGAGGCCAACTGTATGAAGTTCAACAAGGCCAAGTGTCGGGTCCTGCACCTGGGGCACAACAACCCCAAGCAGCACTACAGGCTGGGAGATGAGTGGTTAGAAAGCTGCCTGGCAGAGAAGGATCTGGGAGTATTGGTTGATAGTCGGCTGAAAATGAGCCAGCAGTGTGCTCAGGCAGCCAAGAAGGCCGACAGCATCCTGGCTTGTATCAGGAATCATGTAGCCAGCAGGACCACAGACGTGATTGTCCGCCTGTGCTGTGCTTTGGTGAGGCTGCACCTCGAGTACTGTGTTCAGTTTTGGACCCCTCGCTACAAGAAGGACATGGAGGTGCCCAAGTGAGTCCAGAGAATGGCAACGAAGCTGGTGAGGGGCCTGGAGAACAAGTCTTATGAGGAGCAGCTGGAGGAGCTGGGATTTTCTGCGAGAAGACAGTCTGGAGAAGAGGAGGCTCAGGGGCGACCTTATCACACTCTATAGATACGTTAGAGGAGTCTGTAGCAAGGTGGTCATTGGTCTGTTGTCCCACATGCCTGGTGACAGGACAAGGAGCACGAGGGGAGGTTTAGGTTGGATATTAGGAAGAACTTCTTTATGGAAAGGGTTGTTAGGCATTGGAATGGGCTGCCCAGGGAAGTGGTTGAGTCACCATTCCTGGAGGTCTTCAAAAGACATTTAGATTTAGAGCTTAGCAATACGGTTTAGTGGAGGACTTGTCAGTGTTAGGTCAGAGGACTCGGTGATCTTGGAGGTCTCTTCCAACCTAGGTGATTAGGTGATTTTCAAGCAAAGTACGTCTGTGAGAAGTCTCAAGCAGACACTAAGCAGTGGCTAAAGCACAGCTGCAGCATGTTGAAACAGAGAAGTTTAATTTTTTGCAGAGCATTCACACTGATGTATCTCTGGAGACTACACAGCAGATAGCATTAAAAAAAAGAGCTTTTAATAATTTTCAGTATACCCTCTTCCAGTGAAAGATGAGATCTGTTTTCCAAGCTAAGTCCGATTCTCCTATCCTGTTGTGTTCAAGGGGATGCCTTTGAGTTGAGATGCGCTTATCACATATAAAGGCAATTAAGTAGATCTGAGGAACCTATTTCTGAACCTCTTTTCCCTCCAGAGAACAATTACATGCAGAATCAGCTCCATCAATTTTATAGGAATGATTAAAAAAAAAAAAAAGCATTTGCTCCAATTTAATTCTGTTGTAGAGCCTATTTCCTCATGTTCTTCCCTCAAGAAAGCCAAAATTGAGCGGACAACAGTTCCATCTGAATAATTTGAAGATGGGCTTTAACCTGTGTAGACCTGTGGGAAGCGCAGATGCAGATTATGCAGCATCTCTACCTAACTACCACGGCACCAGAGAGGATTCACAAAAAGTTTCTTTCCCCAGCTTTGTCACTGGCTCGCCAGCTGACCGTGAGCTAGCCCAAGAAACCCAACAGTTACTCACCCTCCAGCTTTTCTTGCTGCAAGGCAGAGGGAAGGACTGCTGCCTTTCTGTGGGAGAAAGGAATTTGCCCTCTAGTGAAACACCCACCAACCTATGTACCAAGCTGGCATGCCTGCAGGCAAACACAGGAGGAAACTTTGCAGGACCGCACCATCTGACTGTTACACTGAGGCACAGACCCTAACTACAGTGCTTTAACCTGCTCTGATATGCATAAAATCTGTATGTCATCCTGCAGCTGCCGCCTTCTGTAGTGGTCAGTTTGGGCTCCTTTCCCTCCTTTCCCCCACCACCACTGATTTCATCAGGCAGCACAACAAACTGCTCTCTTCTGGAGCACTTTGCAAATCTCTGTGCTCATCCTCCATCATTCCACTAGAAAACAACTGAGCAATCGAGTCTCTTGTATTTCTCTGGATGACTCCTCCATATAGACTATATATAAATATACACACAGACACACGTGCACAGATAATAATAGAAGGCTTATTTAGCCAAACACCTGCTGCTCAAATCTTTCCTACGGTGTGTTACGAGGAGAAAAAAAAAAAAAAAAAAAAAAAAAAAAAAAAAAAAAGCACTGCAAGTAACCCAGAAGTGACACTTACAGCAAAACACCTCCTTTATTTCAGTTCAAGGACATCACTCTTTGACTGACAGGAAAGGGGAAGTTTTTTAAAGTTCCTTTTATAGATCAAGATAAAATAGAGCATTATCCAAAACAGCATCTAGTACAGGGTCTGAAAAGACGTTTAAAAACTGTACCTTGCTATGAGCCCTGCCAGGACCTCAACAGTTTCCTAAGGTATTTAAAGCAGATTTTGGAGCATCTGAACAGCTGTGCTGAAGTTTTATTAATCACAATGCAGATCTGGCACGTCTTGAAAGCCCAAGATATACCAAGACAGAACCATTTCACAGTAACACCAGGCAAACTTAGACTTCATACGCATTTCCATATAACCTAATATGGGAGGGCTGGGGGGAAATAAACCACATGGTCACATGAGCACTGGAACTAATGCATCCCACTTTCCCCAGGATGTGTGCCATGACTGATTGCAACATACAGAAATGCTCACTGTCACAGTCTCCCCATAGACTTCATTTTTCTGATCACTTCACTCCCACATAAACTCTCATATCTTACACAGGTCAAGTTGGTCAAGTTCATTTGCAGTTTTTCCTGCAATGGTGATCCACTAAGGTCTTTCTGTTCTAACCGCATTGCTCATTTTGACAAAACCTGTAGTCATTTAATAATCCTGATGCTAGTTCTCTCTCAGGGCCATTTTTAGCCAAATGATGGGTGAAAAACATTCCTGGAAAGGAAGAGGAAGGAAGGAGTCAGACAGTGAGATCACATATACCATGGCCATAGGAAATCAGACTAAAAATGTTTTTTCCCAACAAACATCTGTGGTTGTTATTTCTTTTAAGTCAGGTTTGAACGTAAGTCAGTTCATCCATAAAAATTCAGAAACAGGAATATAACATTCAACAGCATAAAGCAAAAGTTCAAGGTACAAATTCAAAGACTTCCTTGGACAGTTAAACAACGTATAGACTTTGAATCTCAAAATGCTTTAGAATTTGAAATCTTAACCACACTTGATCTCCAGGCACCTGCTTACAAAGCATCATATCATGCCATACTGTTAAAGCAGGAGTAACAGCAAAGTTGCTTACATGTCACAGTAAATACTTTGAATACCACCACAGTTACTATCTCCACGATACCTAGGAATTGTATTTATTGTCCCATCATAAAGCAAGGTTATGAGCTTACAGTGGTAGTTTTGATAAGCCTAATGAACATTCCTCTCTAAACACAACCTCTCTAAAAATAGATCACAGCATGTAAGGTTGCCAAAAAATATTTACACTTAGTTGCTTATAGGTCAGCAGCCACATATTATGGTTATTTATGACATGGCTGCCACCTATGATAAAAAAAAAAAACACACTCATAGAAGGAAAAAAAAAATCAGTATTATTCTACAGATCTCTAAGCTATGTAGCTCCCAGGTGAGTTGTGCACAAAGACTAAAAGGATTAATTTAACTGCATTGCAACTGCTGCATGGACCAAGTTAAAGGTCTTGTATATACACACAGTCAAGATGGTGATAACAGGCTTGTATTTACACTATGATAAAAAAGACAGGCCAGCAAAAGCAAGAATTATTAAGAGCTCTCTGGCTTGCTTACTTCTCATGCTATTAGGGGAAGAGGAGGCAAAGATAGTTTGGTTGTGGCAAGTCAGCAAACAACATTTTATTTATTGTGGAGATTAGCTGGTGTAAAAGGCAGTCTACAGTATTGGAAGATCACTCTGACCTCTGCTGGTCCACTCAGAGAAGCTGAGCAGAAACTGCCTGAAGGGAGGCCGAAGTCCCCAAGGGTGAAGTGGTTCCCAAGCACAGAAAAGGTTGACCATATTGTTTTTATGTGGTCTATCAACTCATTGTCACTTAGGTGAACTTCCAATTTGCTTCTGTTTCACAGTCTCATACCAAGATTTAGCTTCTAGCCCTGTACTTTGTTCTGGTGGCCCGTCAAGTCCTAGCACAAGGCTTGAAGAGCCTCTCTCCCTTGACACTGATTCCCACCTCAGCACCTCTTCACAGCTTAGCCCTGGGTCCCCTCCAGTTTCAGGGCTGCGGTCTTAATGACCTGCATGAGAGCCACCAATGCACAAGACACAATGCACAAGACAGCTCAAAGAACACCTTCCGTGGGCCTTAAATCTTCCAAATGAGGAAAAAGTAGAAGGGTAGTAAGCAATTTTCCTCTAAAATGAAGGGCTTCAATGGCCCACAGCACCATAGTGCTGTGCATAAGCACATCATGACCAAAAGACAGCTCCCAGGGTGGGGACTGTGTTTTCTCTGTTCCCCTTGTCAAACTGGAAGGAATACTCAGATTAAAAGCTGAGTCACACGTTTCCATTTCCTTCACATCATGCTGGCAAAAGCATAGCCATGCTTTCTATATCACCACAGCATCAGTTCCGCAGTGAACACAAAAGCAGCAACTACAACAGGCCATCCTACAGCAAGGGGAGCTGTGGCCACAGGATCTGACAAAAAAATAATACACAAACTCAGCAAAATGGCCCCAGCTGAGTGACTGCAGCACTCTGACCACGTGACTAGTCTCCTTAAAAACACGGTCTCACAACAATGACAATTCTTGTTGAAGAGGCGCCTCCAACCTGTTTAGGTTTAAAAGTCACCTTTGAATGAACTACTCTTCCCAAGCACGCAGTTGCCATCCCCTGCTAGAAATGTGTTTTCTCCACCATCTTCCTTCAGAAGTAAATGACATCATGGTAAAGGCACGACTGCTTCTGCTGCTCCTCAGCAGAACCGTAACACGGAAACTTGATTTAAAATACATAATGGAGGAAATACCAGTAAGCCACACCAGAACAACCAGGAGAAGGAAAGGGAAGCAATTTCCTTGAGATGGGTTTTGAGGCCAAATATTTTAAGTATTAAAATCTGCCTTCTAAACATCACAGGCAATTAATAGACTCAACATGGGCAAAGCATGCTCACTCAACAGCCAGTCAAAAGGAGACTGAAATTAGAATTGCTTCCTACCCTACACACGTCTAGCACCACAACAGAGCCAAGGCCAATTTTAACCAGCCAGAAAGCCAAAGACAACTTTTTTGTGTAGATAGGGAGGCATGTTGTTTCAGTGCAAGTAGTACTATCTCAGCACAGCCTCTGGTGTAAACAGACAGCTATGAAAACACGTTGTGGGAGTATCTAGATGATAGGCCAGCTGTGGGCAGCTAGCAGCATGCACCCCATGAAGCTCCATGCCCCTAAGATGGGTGCAGCATCAGCTGGTACTGTGGCTGACAGAGCTTCTTCCAGGAGCCCCATGCCAAAGGGGAAGGCGAACACCTTCATTCTGTCGTGTGGGGGGGAGACACCTTTTTGCTTAAGTTAGTCAGTCAGTTACGGAAATCCCCTGTGCAAAATATCTGTGCCAACATAAAAGTCATGGATAAAACAGGCACAAAACACAGGTGGATTTAATCATTCCCTCGCAGCTTTTACAATCCTCACACTTCAACTAAATTAAAAAAAAAAAAAAAAAAAAAAAAAAAAAAAGACTCCCACATTGTCATCAGAAGTTTATTTTACAGAAGTAAAGCGGGTTCCCCTCCCAACAGCGAGCGGCCGAGTCAGGCAGCGGCCGAGGGCGCCCCTCTGACTGACTGACCGACCGACCGGACTTCGGCGACCAACCGCCCCCCAGCAACCGCCCGCGGCGGTTGGGGCCGCTCCTCCTCCGCGCCTCGCGCCTACCCCGGCCCCAGCTCAGGTCCAGCTGAGGCTCCACGCCCCGCCGGGGCAGCGCCCGCTCACAGGCCTGAGGGCGGGTGGGTGAGCAGGCAGGCGGGCACGCCGCGGACCCAGCTGCTCTTTCGCCCTCCTCTCCACTGCCCCGGACGGCGTTGCCCGGCCGGAGAACAAAGAGGGTGTCTGCCCTGCTCGGGGGCTGCTGAGGGGGCTCCGGTGGGATACACTTTTTGCCCCCCCCGCCCGCTCGGGCAAACTCACCCTCCTTGGCTTTCTTCTTCCTCGCCAGGGTGCCGCCGATCTTGCCCAGGAACGACTCGTCTTTTTTCATCCTGTGGGGCCGCAGCGTCGGCGAGCGGATGGGAGCAGAGGACATGGGACTTGGGAAAGGGAGTACCGAGGCAGCCGGCCCGAGCCCCGCCGTGCCCTGTGCGGGAGTGTGGAGCGTCCCGCGGAGCCGAACAAAGCCCTGCGAGAGGCGAGGAAGGGGAAAGCTCCCGTCTGGCCGCGGTGGGGAGCAGGGGGCGTGCGAGCCTCGGAGGCGCGGAGGACAGGGGGCGGGGTGGGAGCCGCTGCCGCCGGACACAGCGTTCTTCCACGGCGGGGAAGGCCGCGGGCGGCGGGGGCGGGACGACATGGACATGCGACTCGGGTGGCGGCCGCTCCGGTGGGATGTACCGGGCACCCGGAGAGCCTCGAGGATAAAAAATGAATAAATAATAACATTTGAGGTTTCGAATGTTCAAATTTGAGGAGGAGAGCTGTGCTGATAGGGGTTAGAAAAGGGGGGGTGAATGGACTGCAGCTGTGGCTTCCCCTCCTGGTGCAGGGTGTGAGGGGCTCCCTGGGCTCCTCTGAGAGGCGCCACCGTAAGCAAAGCGTATAGGCAGAGAAACAGCCGAAACCAGTTAGTTGTGATCCCAAAGAAGTTTTCATTACGGCACCAGATGGCGTGATGAGGGCTCTGTAGAATACGCATTAGAAACATCCTAAAAGAGTTCCTAGTGTTAGGCTCTGATCCTGCAAAGTCTGATGCGCATACTTAACTTTAAGCTCCTGAAGCGATCCCATTGACTTTAATGAGACTACTGGGTACCTAAAGTTATGCACATGCCCTTGGCCATGCTCCTGCCACAGCTCCCCGTCAGCAGCCCTTACTCCAGCACAGAACTTGTCAAGTCAAGGCGACTTGACACAGAGTCCACACACCCAGCCTAGGGCAGCTTGCAGGACACATTTTCCTGCCTGATCGGCGCAGGAGCAGCACTACACAACGCATCCTTGACTTTGCCTTGTGTTTTCAAGAAAGGAGACTGAGTGTTTTGCATTTCTGTTGTAACTGCTGTTACTTGGAATGGTTTTCTACACACAGAGACACCATTAATTACCTATATTGCATTTGTATAAAAATATTTGTTGTTGTTTTTGTTTTGTGTGTGGAAAGTATTATTTAATACAATAGCTAATGACATTGAAGAACACAATGCTTTCTCACATCATTGTGTCTAATTGGTTTTCTGTCTGCATTTGAACCATGGGTTGCCTTAGGGTCTCCACTCCTGCTGTTGCATTTTGCAAATCAACAGGAGAGTGAAAAACAAAGACTGGCAACGCACAAAACCAAGGGGTAGTCACAGGTTTGGAGCAGGACCTGCTTTGAATGTTAGCCTGTAATGGATTAGGTTTCCAGGCTATAATGTCCCTCTGCTCAAGCCAGCTACTGCTCCAGCACGAGGGACAAAGTCACCCACAGCACTGCTGTGCATCGCTGGCAAAAGCAACTGGGAGTTGGGAGCGCTGGCCATGTGTCGCCAATGTCCTGTGTTGCAGATAGCTTGAGCCAGGGCTTCTCCTCAGATTAATAAAGTTCTCTGAGCAATACTGCCACATCTCTAATTTTCCCACACTAACATTACATTCTGTGTTTCCACACACAATAAATATCTCACAAAATAATATGCTTTGCGGATTTTAACAGCAGTAGCTGTTCCTGCAAGCAATGCTTCTTGCATTCAGCTTCTCTGGCCAGGCTGCTGAGCTTCTCCATTCAGGAGCCCTGGAAACTCTGAGCTTAAAAATGGGTTGTTGACAAACAAAATTCTGAGGAAATCCTGAACAAAGTCTCTCTGAAGAAAGTACAACTCCTCCAAAAACAAATGAGGCAAAACAAAGTTGTTAACACCCCATGCTTGAGACCTTCAGGGAGCACAGCGAGTCCCACTGTACATTAGGGCAACCCCTCACCTCTGGCCCAAACATGAGTACAATGTGTTGAATCATTGGGATTAGAAATTAGAGAGCGATTGATTACGAATGAATAAATGCTATATTGCAATGTACTGCGCCTGTGCTGCACTTAGGCCTCCAGGTAACAGGAGCCCATCATGGTTCAGACTTTAACAAAGGGGTCAGAGATAAGGAGACTGCTTACAAAGGGACAAGATAAGGAATGTTAAACATACAAGGCCTCAAGATAACAGGAGCCCCTCAGACCCCAAGAACCAGATCAAACCAACCTTATGGCCCAGATTGTGACCAAGGCCTCAGAGAGCATGCGCAAAGAGATGAGGTGAAAAGTTCAACCCTGATGAAGACATCTTACTTCATCCCCATGACCCTCAATGCCCACCACCACAAGGCACTGAGCAAATACAGACAAGAGGAATTTATGAAAATGACTTCTTGTAGCTAATTTTAATACTAAGCGGGGACCAGTTATGCATATGTATATGCATATTGGGAAACTTCATGCATATGTAACTCTTTACTGCATATAACCATGGCAAGTTGCCACGTCAGGTGCGCACGACTTTGGTGGGACTGCCCCCTTGCTGCCCAGCACTGAATAAACATACCTACTTTACGATCTTACTGATTGTGGAGTCAGCTTTCTGTGAGTCAGTATAGATTCACTCTGATTGATCACAGACTCCATCACAAAAACTGTCATAAAACATTTTTGTTTTATGTTTTTGTTTGGGTAAAGAGAAGCAATGGTCTTTACAAAGAGCACAGAAATGAGGCCTACTTGGCCTATTGTGTTCAGCGGCCCTGCTCCCTCCCAGGTCTTCAGGGAGCATTGTGAGGTGTCCCCTGATGTACCAGTGCACCACCAGTATGCTCTGCACAATTTCCAGCTTCCAGCAGGTCTAGCCCCCAGGGTGGACCAGTGGTGCCCGCCTCCTCTTCCCCACGCTCTGCACACAGCAAATTCCCGAGGCACCCATCACTGACACAACTCACTCAGCCTGTGAGCTGCCTTGGAAGGGTACAAAGTGTTTTAACAGTTGTGAGGAGGCATGTGCAGCCCTGGGATATGAGTTGCACTGCCTGGCATTAAAAACAAAAACAAAACAAAACAACAACAAAAAAAAACACTTTGCCAAGTTGAAGAGCTGTACAAGCTAGGAACAGCAACCAGAAGGTGATTCTAGTAACATGATAAATTGGTGTCCAAACAGAGCACAAACACAGGGCATATTTAAATTGTTTCTTTAAGCACTGGTCGGTCCTGAAACTTACACAGATTTTTTTTTCTTATTCCTGTCAAAAGTGTTTTTTTTTTTTTCCCTCTTGATTTCAGAAAGTAATTTCAATAAGTGGAAATCCTGCTTAAGACATTGGTTATAACCTCAGCTTCTCTTCCAGTTTCCTTGGCATGTCCCAGACCTGCCAGTGGCTTTCAATTCTGATTTTTATTTTTTTTTTTATTGCAAGATACGAGGAAGCATCCTGTGATCAATGTTGCATGGAGCATACAAAAGGGATTTTATAAGGATCTGCCCGCAGTCAATGTTTAACACGTAGCTGATACAAATTGCAGTGACCACACGATCATGTCCACAACATCCTGGCTCCATGTACGTGTCTACCAATACTCCTCTCCCCTAATCTGCTCATATTTTCTTTAAAGGTTACTGCTTCACCAGGGCACTTGTGTCATGCTTTGTTACAAAAGTGTTTGTCTTAATTCATGGGTAACCCTACCCTGCCTTTGAAAATCTGTGAACTTTATGCTATGCTACTCTGATTTTGTAATGTATGGTAAATCTAAACTAAAAACTGAGGAAGTTGTTCTTGATTAGACAGCCCACTGCCCCAGCCTTAATCAAACATCCTCTTTCCAGCAAACACTTGATCTTTATACCTCACAGCAAGAAAAACCTGTCTTGTGTTTGCCTGTGAAGGATCTTTTGATGAATACTATTTATTGATATGGCTTCTTGGGAAGGACAAATAAGTTTGTTTTCCTGAAACAACAGTGTATTGCCCATAGCAGAGGAGTTTTACCCTGTTCAGTTGTTAGTGGAAAAAATGGATTAACATTCCAAAAATTTCAGGTATTTTACTGTGTAGAATACTACAACCAATTCAGTTAATACACATTTTTCCAGTGAATATTTCAAGACTTAGAGTCATTAACAAGATGCATTTTTGCCAGTCAGACTCAGTTACGGTATGAATAGATGCATCTTTCACACAGTTCTGAGTGTACTTATCCAAAACCGCAGCTGCCTAAATCCCTCAGTACCAAGTTGGCCAGTCAAGTGTTTTTGCATCGTTTAGCAATGGTAGTGTCAGTACTGTGGGTGTTGAAGAGTTGCATAATTTATTAAACACAGCTCCTCCAGCTTTTTTGGGGAATGCTCTCAAAATCTTCACAGAGTGAAAGATCTATGATCTATAAGACTTGTGTTACAATACAAGCACTGGCAGTAAAATTAACTCCTGTGCAGCAGATGGCTCAGGACAAAGACCAGGCATACACTGCATCCACAGAGAAGAGTCCATGCAGTTCTTTCCACTTTGTAAGTTAATGTTAAAATAAGTATTTTGGGTTAACAGAAGGGAAAACAAACCAAACAAAAAAAGACAGTGGTGGGAGGGAAATAGAGTGGTAGCCTTACTTATGCCGAAGAGGTACACGAAGTTATTCATTGATTAAGTTGCCCATTTCATTTAAGGATATTATATATTTTTGCAAAATTATGTAATTAGCAAGGAATTTACCTGCATTCAACAGGCATAGCCCAAGTGAGATAGCTTACAAATGCAATTTTCAGTGCATAGAAAATAACCTGAATCCATAAAACAAATACTAGCATCACTGCAGCACATACAAATGTTAAATTAACAGCAGGACTACCACAGTGGTTGTTTCATTTCATAAAATTAACACTGAAGTCTTAGATTACACTTAGCTTTACTGCATTGTGGAAAAAACTTTTTATCCAACCTTTAGAGAAAAAAAAAAAAAAAAAATCAATCACTTCACATACCAGAATGTTTTTATGAAATTGTAATCTGAAAATCTGTAAGTACAAACTCCAACCAAGAAAGCACAAAAATTGGTTCACAAGCTATACACACAGTCCAAACAGCATATAAAACTTAACCAACCTAAGTACAGCACTTGAAATTTAAAGACTTATATGCAAATATCTTTCAATAATTTAAAGAAAAACACACAAATACATCAATTCACCTCACTTTGATATCCTATATGTTTATAACAGAAATGTTTAAATTTACAGCCTAAGTAGGAAAAGTATGTCAACCTATTGTAAAATAAAAGGACCCTGGATTGTTTGAGACAAGAAGAGAGTGTCTATGGCAAAAGAAAGCAGTATTACACTTCAAAATAAGAAAACAAAACAAAGTTCAAACAAACAGTGCTCTTCTAAATAGGATATGAAGAGCTTATGTGAGGACTTTCATCACGTGTTTGTTAGTCTTTAATAATTTAACTGGCTGATAGCCATTCTGAGTGGCACAGCTGCTGCTGCATGAGTTGAATGGCCTTCCATTTGAAGTCTGTGCTCTGTGTAAAGAGGAGTACTGAGGCAGCCAGTTACATTATTCATTGAAACCTTCCACACAGAATGAGATACCAGCAGTTTATGACCCAGAAAATTCTCTCTGGTACCCTCTTCTGTCAGGAGATTTCTGTGAGAGTATAGTCATTAAGAAAACACGTCTTTCAAAAAAAAATTACACTGGAAAGACCAAATCTAGTTCAAAAATCTATTTTAATTTCATCCCAGAATTGTTAGGTTTAACATTTTGCTGAACACTTAGTCTGGATTGACATTTGCTCATTTTAACATTGATAGTCTTTTTTATAGGTTTTTGTTGTTGTTGTTGCTTCCTCTACTTTAGCATTTGATACTCCATTCAAAATGAGATTAGTGTAATTAGGTGTGTCACAAAGTAATGGTGACCTGGGATATATGGGGCAATGGTCTCTCATAGTTCTTCACATAATGAATTAAAGCAGAACCACATGGTTTTTCAAAATAGAAAATCATTCCATACAGTCTTCCTCTATTATAATAATATGCATACTGATTTTTCTCAGATGATAGATAATTTAGACATGAGATGCTATTATTTTTTCTCTCTGGTCTACCAAATGATTGAAAATGCTTTTTTTTTTGTTGTCATTTTGGTTTTATTTTTAAATAATGGTACTTGTTCACTACTGAGGTAGAAATGTGCCTCTTAACTGATGCTACTGATTTGCTTCAGAATAATTTATATTACGTATTCTAGTTGAAAATTTTTTACAAAGACCATTTATTCCATGCAGACATTAGCTCTATAGCTGCAGACCAGTTTGTATTTTCTAACAATGGAAGGAAGCTGAGTGCTCTGACTTGCACAGACCACATTCTGCATAAAGTCTTGTCCCAATTAACTTAATATCACCAAGAGCACTGCAGCTGCTAACAGCAATTTAGCACTGATGGCATAAACCATGCAGTAAACTCCACAATTTCAAAAACCTTTTCATGGCAGAGAAATTGTGTAAAAATTCTTCTCAAATCTGTTGCTAGCACTGGGGCTGCCAGGTTCTAGGCTTTTTAAAGAGATGAGAATGCCAGAAAAATACTGCTATCTTGCACACTGAAATTCTGTAATTTTAGGTGATTTTCTTAAGTTATCCCATACAAAATTCAAGATAATATGCCAGGCATATGACCAACTTCACTATTCCCATTGAGGAATGAGGCTTTTTTCCCCCTGCAACATCAGTACAAATTACTATTTTCTCATTCAAGTAACTGCTCATGCATACCAGGGAAGGGAGACCCAGTCTGACCCATACTCACATTTCCATCTGTCTGTATATTTTATTGTACATGGGCAAGTACAGTTCTGCACATTTCCCTCCAAGGACATGACAGGGACAACACTTTCTACAAAATTCAATAGGTATTTTGGAAAGGCACTGAGTATCAGACATTAGTTGCTACATCTCTGCTGAGATTTTCACTAACAACAGGTACAGACCTGTATTAAGAAAAGCACAGGCCAATAGCAAACGTACTTTTGTTTGAAGCACATTACCATATTATAAGTTTGCATCCTATTTTATTTTTAAAGCTTGTATTTTTCAAATCAAATGCAGTTTTGCTCTCAATATCACAACAAACCTGCCCCCTACACTCGAACAACCTCCCTGTTTCCTCATCCACCTTCGCCCAAAGTCCCCCTAACAGCTTACTCATTAGCATTGCCTCATGCCACCAGCTCTCCCAAACATAAAGAATGTTCTCAACTTTGTTTTATGCAGGTGGAACAGCTCCAATAAATCACTGCCTTAGAACTGGTGATAGAAACACTAGCCCTGTTACTGATGCATTTCTCTGCTCTCACTGGTTCAGAGGTGCCCTCAAGACAGAAGCAGTAAGACTGCACAGTCCTTGTCCCCAGGAGCTCCTGCTACTTCTTGACTATAAGGAAGGTGCTCTTCTCCCCTCTCCAGGTCTTTTTTAGCCCGTAGAAAGAACTGTAGGCACTGAAAAAACACCACAGCCAACAAAGCTCTGCTTCAGATGGCATCTGAATTTCCCCATTCATCCTTTAATTTATTGTATAGATCAGTTTTCTCAAAACTTAATTGTAAGCTAGATTCTTAGTGCACAGTTTAAGACTATTTCTACTCAGGAAGGCTACCTTGCCCTCTAGAATGGAAAACTGATACTAGTTTAGGACTCTCACGCAATATTAAAAGACTAAATGTGAGAAGACTTCAATAACAATGCACACAAAATAGAGTTCCTAGGGTATCAGAATGCATCTATTTTTATCAACATTACCAAAATAAACTTGGAACTCCTGGGAGAAAATCCTAACAATATTTTAGTATCTAAACATTCACATTATTCTCACTAAAAATATTTTTGTATGTTAAAATGTAGATGGTGCTGGAGAAAAAAACCTTTACATTTGTTGACATTCTTAACATAGTGTCATATTTTATCTTGTAACAACAAAAAATCATCAGAAATGCTTTGTTAAATATGTATCTGCTATACAACCCGTTAGATACACACACACACAAAAATCTTTATATTAAATGTTGGTATTTGAAGTAGATCCGACTTCTGTAATTCACACTTTGTTTTGAACATCTGTGATCCTGTTGATAAACTTTATAAAAAGGGGAAGGATGTTCAGTCAAGTGGAGCTCCGCAAAGCTACACAGACCAGTTTCTAGGCTTTGTATTTCAGAAAGTGAGTTATCAACATGAACAGATTTAGTCACTGTATTAGTACAATAACAATAAATACCACTGCTAAAGCAGTGCATAAAACTGTAGCCTCTTTAAAGAACAGCGTGCCCGCCAGCACTAACTTGACTGGGAACAAGATTTCATGAATCCTGACATCAATCAGCAAAGTCACACAGCTTCTCAGTATGTGCAAACCCATGCCTTTAGTTGGATAGAAGAAAGTGGGAGTATAATAGTTTGTCTAGCACTGGTTCTTGAGCAGAAGTATACAATTACATTAGGAGATTTAGAGTCAAGGACAGACTGGACAAAGCTGGGAAGTTCTACTCTCCCAGAATATTATTTGTATTGTAATTCTATCTTTTCCAATGCCTAAAACAACAACAGAAAAGTAAATTTAGATGCAGGAAAAGTAGATTACAGGTTCACTCTCTTATAACAACTGAAGACTGATGTAGGTCTATCAACCTATCTAAACTATCTTCAAAAAGTCCTTCATTAGGACTGAACTAGTGAATTACTCCAGTCTCAGAGGCCACTTTTGTGATTAGCATCTAAAAAAGGTAGTAGTGAGGCATGCCTCTGACACAAAAGCAAACAAGGTAGCATCACATGATCACTTCCAGATGTCTGTTTTTGCAACTGCTACAGAAGATCTAATCAGCAAGACCCAAAATCAATGGCTTGACTAAGATCACTAAAGACTCAAAACTGCCTCAGAGTTGAGAATCTTTCAAAGTTATTCTTGAATTCTAGCATTCACTATGCTAGGCAAAGAACACATTTACACATGGATGATTTTACAGTAGTGAAACATACCTGAATCAGAACATTCTGCTTCACTAAATACCATTATTTTTTGTACCAAATCATTTTTGATGCATTTTGAAGATGGAGAAAAACTGTTACCCCTTAATTTCCACTCCGACCATACACGCACTGGATCATCCCAGCACTTGAGAGACTTCCAGTTGGAAGACTGAAGGCTATGCAGGCCAATGACAATTACAGTCATGTCGAATGTATTCAAGAACCAATTTCCAACACAACTGTCTCACTTTTTATGAAACTACTGCTAAGTAAAAACTAAAATAGCTAGAATCTTACATTCTCCCATCTTTGATAAGAATCAGAGGTACAATGAACCTTTAGAGCATAATTCTTTTAATATAGTTTCTTGTGGAGTCTGAGGTAAATCACTCAAATGTGTATCAGTATTTCAAGAAAAAAAATAGACCATATCAAGCTGTATAGTCTTGATTTCAATTACAGAGCTCAACTTCGTAGTACTGATGTAAATAATTTCCGTATTATAGAAATCTGATTCCTGCTCCAAACTGAACACCATCACATATCCTGAAAAGACACAAATAATAAACAACATAAGTGATTTATAGCATACTGATGAAATTAAAATTAATTCGCCTTACCCCCAGGCTTCCAAGGCTTTCAGTCTCTGGAAAGTTACAGTTCAAACTTCAGCTGACAAAGGCTCTTTCAAATAAATGCTTTGCCAATCTGTCATCCATATGGAGTGCTTACATTTGTAAAATAAAGCCCATAATTTTCAAATTGCTGTTATTCATTCACATTTCACATGAATGACACGTAGAAACATAATCTGATTCCTGTACAAAATAGAGTTTCTCCTACACTATTCATGGTACTTCACAGGCAAGAGCCCCAATTAAGCTTTTCTATTACATATTTTAATATTTGCTTGGTGTAGGGTAATTGGTTGCTAACAAATTGGTTGCTAACAAATTAGATTAAGTTGTTCTCCCTTTCTCATTATCTATACAGTTACACTTGTGTTCATTTTTCAAGGAAAGACATTGAGCTTGCTATTTATCCAATCATTTGTTTTTGGAAGGCTTCGGAAAATCCTGTGAGCTGTCTGAGTGATCATTTCCCCTAAAGAAATGAAACCTGCTACATAGCTATTTATACTTTTCAACACCTGATGTCAAGTTAAATGAACTCTGAAACCTGATATAAACAGGCTTAAGCTAAGAAGTATTGTGAAACCAACATAAATATAACCAGCTGAAAGAAAAGAGCATCAAGTATTGAAAAAAAATCTCTGAACTGTCACTGAATAAATAAAAGACAGCAGTTCTCTCTGCCAAAACCAGACAGAAGTGCAGTCACTTTTAAAACTAGTTACTGTTAAAGAAATTGGTGTAAAAAACAAACCTGTCACCAGACTGTACTCCCATGGGGAAACAGTAATTAAGTTCCAATCTAGCAATGTTTCCAAGTCGGAGAACTATTCCGGCACCGTAAGACCATCGGATATACTCTGCCAGCTTCTGCAGGTGAGCTCTGGGACCATCACCTAAAAGCAAAAGACCAGGAGAACAAGAATCAAAGTAGATGGCCAAGATGTTCAAAGACAAGCTGGAATGCCAGAGCTAGAAGACTGACTACTTGGGAGCACCTTCTGAAGATTAAAAATTTATTACCCACAAATCTTGTAAATGCCAAGTAGTTTGGACTCAAACTACCCACTTCTAAGATTCTGTTTGAGCTTCTTTTCTCATCACATCTCATGCATACTTGCATGAATCCAGAAATGAGTACTAAAACTGAACTAAAAGTCTTTAGCTAGCTCTGCTAGTTTTAAAGCTGATTCATCTGGTTTTTTTGCACTGCATATAGTACAACCCTCTCACACAGATGCCATCTCTCTTCATCAAGCAAGGGAGACTATATCAAATATCACAATATTCCTGTACTGTTTTTGTCTGAGATAGTGATTAAGGAGGTATTGGGGAGGCACTGGGGAGGCAAGGACAATCCCCAGACATGGACTGTATATCTCGAAACAAGACACTGAAACTCATGATAAGGAAGCAGCAGACGGACAGAGAAACAAACGTAAGGACTATAAATCTCAAAACTGGACATTGGAATTCATTATAAAGATACAACAAACGGAAGAATTAGCAACAACCAGCTCTTGCAATTAAGAAACCTGCCAATTCAGCAAATTCCTGACCAAAGGTGAAAAGTACACTGTGAGGAAGACTCGGGGTCTTCCTCCCAAAGACCCCTGCCCACGTCCCAAAGACCCCTGCCCACAATTCTTGGAAGGCTCTACGCAGGCGCAAGGTGCCAAAAGGCTAATTAGCATAAGAAGCGAGGGAAGGCGGGGATAGGTAATGCACATGTATAGGTGCTTGTAGAATATTGATAGATTGATTGTATAAATTCAAGACTGCTTTCCGCTTTAGGTATGCACGATAGGTGGAGAGATCCCCCGTGCATCCAGCGCTGCAATAAAGAATATACCACTTAAAGGAATTTCGGCTTCGATCTTTGAATCAATAGAGTTAACTTTCTTCATAGCTGCCCATATAGGTGCTATGGTGCTTTGTTTTGGATTTGTAAACAGTGCAGTGTTGATAACACACTGATATTTCAGCTATTACTGAACATTACTTATGCAGCACCAAGGCTTTCTCCATATCTCTGTCATTCCACCCCCCAGCAAATAGGTGGGCAATGGATGAGAATCAGAGGGAAAGCACCTGGGACAGCTGACCAAAACCGACTGAAGGGATATTCTGTACCATATAACATCACTCCCAGTAATAAAACTAGGCTGAAGTTTGCCCGGTGTTACTGTTGTTTGGGGCCTAGCTGGGCATCAAAGAAAAATCCCTTCAACTACCACACCTTCTTCTATCCTCTAATGCCACCACTTTTTATTTAGTCCATCTCCAAAAACGTGAGAGTATCACTATAACATCACTTTCCAGTCTCCTTTTAGAATGTTATAAAAACAGCAGGCATGATTCAACTACCCCACACTAGTTTATGAACACCAGCAATTCACAGATTCTGATGTTGCCATCCTAGCTCTCTTTCCTATAAGTTGTGCTATGATTTATGCAAGAAGTAAAAAAAAAAAAATACCAAAAACAAAAACACTGGCAATCCACCAAACATGCAAGTTAACAGCAACAGCTTTTTGACAGCCTCCAAAATATGGGTAGTAAACAAATTGCTTTTGAATAAATACTCATAACAGTTCTCTTCTACTTTACAAGGCTACTGAGTCTTACCATAGTTAAGATTGCAGAGATTTCCAGCATTGAGGAAGAAATGTGTTCGGAAAAGGTCTCCAAAACCTCCTCGACCTGGCCGGAAAGGTAGAGGAGTGTACAGATGCAAGCCTCCAGCCCAGTAGGCATCTCCTCCCAAGTAATCACCTATTTATGGAAATGCAGAAATCAAAGCATTTACTGTGAAATACAAGAAAAGACCCAGCTCTTAAAGGTACATCCCCAAGTTGTTCTTAAAGGAAGAGGGAGGAGGGAAGGGGGAGAAGGGAAAGGGGAGGAGGGAGCTCTGGCACCTACTTACTTATTTTAGGAAAAAATATACACTGGTGAAATTCCCTTTAAGAAATGTTAGAAAATGGTGTGTATTTTTATGCACAAAAAGTCTAAAGTCAGTACAAAGAGAACAAATGTAACAGTAACCTACGCAAGTACAAACACAGGATTGTTTTATAGATGTAACTATGTCTTAACTAAGAGCAACTGGGCTTTTTTCCATTGGAAACTAATATATAACGACAGATCAAAGACCTAACAAGTCCTAAAAGGGAGCAATTATTCTAAAGCTATGAAAAGCTAAAGGATAGAATTTGAGTCTTTGTTACACACTAATACTTCCAGTATTGTTAGAAGAGTGGGATTTAAATGTTTCAGACCTTCATTCTGGGGTCCAATGCTGTACATACTGAATCCTCGCACACTTGTTGGTCCACCAAGGTAAAACCTAGTGAATACAGTCAAATTTAGGTTAATGCTTTACTTGTAAGGGTGTATTTGAAACTATCTACTCATACTTTTAACACTGCTTTTCAGAGTTACGGGTGAGCTTATAAAAAGCCTTGTACAGTACACTTAAAGAAATAAAATAAATTACATAAAAATCAAAATCCTGACACATTTAGCAAAAATTTCAAACTAAATCAAGTACTAAACATCAAAACTAGTTTTCCATCATTTACAAAGATGAAAACAGAAGGTACCCCAATACTGAAGAATCAGAACCCTGAATCTCAATCTGTTGTAAGAATTTTGATAGAAATACTCTAGTTAAGATCCATTATATGCGAAGTTAACACAACTGACATTTAGCACTTCTTGTAAATAAATTTAAATCTAAATGCTTTCCGCTAGTGATCTTTAAAAGGAGGTGTTGGAAGGCAAAATTAGAAGTAAAGCTATTATGTAACTTGACTTTATTGGTAAAGATACCTACAGTGTTAACTATGCCCAATATGAAATTTTGGAGATGGTAAATACTCGTTTGCAATTGCAAACATTGGCAGGCAGAGCTACTACTTAGCAATAACAAATTTATCCCTCCCCAATACGAAAATGAAAAACAGAAAACTTGTTTTGATTATTAACATGCAACTAAAGCAAATTTTATTTTATTATCCTCAAAATCAGAGCTACTTCTGCTTCTCTCTTCTGCTATACCATTTTTTTCATACATTACCTGGGTTGACTGCAAGAAATTAAGAAACATTTAGAATGAACAAACAAACAAACTTGCCTATCAGCTATACTGGATGGCTTGTCTCCAATAGGTACTAGCATTCCACCCCAAAGGGATGCCGAAAACACCTTTGGAGGAAAAAAATAAATAAAATATATATTTTTTTATTTTTTAACAAATACATATTATTTAGTTTCCCTAAAAACGGTGTTAGTAAATTTCCATTGCTTAGTGAAGGCAGAGCTCCCATTAGTCTGACAGAAAGTTGCAAATGTGCATGCATGGATATCACACCTTCAGTAATTGTATTTTCAGGAAACTCATTGCTGCCCTCTTTCTACACTATGCAGTGCTACACCTTGAAGTAGGACTTTAAACCAAGAGCTACTTTCACAATAGCTAAGGGAACACTCATGCAGCTCCTACTTACTTAAAAATTTTCACGCCTTGAAGTAAGACAACACCTGTTGACATAAATTACTTCTGGCAATGTTAAACCTGTAGAAGGCTAAGTCCAGCAAATAGCTACCAGTAAAGTACAATTATTACCTGCCTGTAAATTAGCCTTGTAAGTAAATCAAACTACATCTATCTTTTATAACTCACTATGTTGACATACATTCCATATCACATTATCACAGAATTGTCTAGGTTGGAGGAGACCTCAAGATCATCAAGTCCAACCTCTGACCTAACACTAACAAGTCCTCCACTAAACCATGTCGCTAAGTTCAACATCTAAACGTCTTTTAAAGACAGCCAGGGATGGTGACTCCGTAATAACTGCTTATTTATCTATTTCTTGGGAGCCACATACTCTAACAAACATATTTATTCATTTGCCTCTTGTCTGTGTACAAAGCAGAAGTACTACTACCAAATGGTGAGATCTATTGCTAATACCAAGGCTACGAGTGTTGGATAATTCCCCTGGTCTACACACCACTCCTGCTATGTTCTGCCCTGAGAGTCCCAGACACCTCCCCTGTCATAAGCACATGTGAACTCATCATGAGGTACAAGCACATCTCGTTACAGAGCACATGCAAAGGCCAGTTGTACCCAAGTCCACACTCATGGACAAGGGATCACAGAAAATTATGTACACCTTATGATGAGACTTGCTTCACTTTCATTCGCTTTCATTTCATATTAGTAGCCATGGGAAGAACAAAATCCTTTTTATCTAGCCAAGAAGTCATTGAATTACTTCATAGTAGGATATCCTGTCTTGGTCAACTGAAGGTCAGCAAATATATGTTTAATTTCCAAAAATATAAATCAAAGTATCTACACCATCAATCTTTCACTTTCATCATATTTTTCTAATCCATGGTGAAAAATCATCATAAGACACTGATTGATTCAGTAACCTCATTTGTTAATTCAATTAATAAGATATCTTTTAAAAAAATTACCAAATCCCAGAGAAGCTGCTTATTCAACTGAAATTCAAAATCCTCTTTCAGAAATCTCACGTCTCCACCTGTATAGCCAGCTAGCTCCTGCAAAGACAGAAATTTAAAGTTGTAAAGCGTATTATGTGTTTCTTTCAACACAAAATCATCATGCCTGCATCATCATAAGCAGTGTTTTCTGAATAAGAAACACAGACATTGGATATTGAGACACCTGAGTTTTGGAGCAATGAAAAAACACACATAACCCTTTTCTTTCCATTTTCTAATCATTTTCTTTCCCCCATTTACTGTATAAGGCTATTAGAAAATTTACTGTATAAGGCATTAAAAAAATTTCAATTTTCTAACCATTTTCTTTCTCCCAAATACTGTATAAGGCTGTTGCTTTCTAAACCATTTCCATAAATGAGGACACAAGAGAATGGAGCTTGAAAATTCAGCACCTGAAATCAAACCTCATTTTATTTACCTAGGACCTGAGATTTCATATGCACTAAAACAGGGCTGAAAAGCCAAAGACAAATGACTGTATTACACCAACACTAGCTGAATAGAATAAGTGACTGAAGCAGCGTTACAGGCAGCATGTAACAATATGCTAACTAAATTCCGAATTAGAACCACCTTTCTTAATCAGAATAGTTCACTGCTGCTTACAGAACAGCAGCACTTCTACTTCCAACGGCATTTCAAAGCAGCCTGCTTCTGAAACACTCCAGAAGTTAATGCTTCTGAAGCATTAACCCATACAGCAGAAAAGCTAGCTTTTCTAAAAGCTCTAAACATAACAAGAGTAAAAACCATTTTCTGTGTTAAAATAATACATGTGTATGTGCCTTTGAGAGTTATTTTTACCCTATCTTTCAATTTTAATTCTAAGATTTGCGAATTTTGTAAGTAGCAATATGACCACAGTCTGGTAGCTTTACCATGCAGTGACAGGAAACAGGAGACTATTATCTGCCATCTAGTGTAGAAACTGTCAGGGATAATGCATCTCAGCTAATAAATGATTTAGTGCTAATGGCACAAAATGAGCTGCATTTTCTTTTTTACCAATGGTATACAAATGAAAATTTGCTTCTGTTAAAAAATCACAATTTTAAAAAAGTAACCACTAGTCTTCATTGTATCTTAGTCAATTTACAATTAATTTAATTTCAGGCATTTTTTAATATGAATGGTAGTTAAATAAAATAAGAGTTACTCAAACACACATATAATATCCAATTATGTATAAATGATTTAATACTACCTGATTAATTTTCAGCAAAGCACCTCGTTTTGGCAAGATTGTAGAGTTCCGGGAATCAATTACCATGGCATGCTGAAAAGAATCAACCAATTATTTTTCAGTTCACTTATCTATTGAATACCACAGAGTGACACTATTATTTTCAATCAAAACCTGTGCACACAGTGGAAGACAGCCACAGTTCCAGTTAAGGCTTGTGTAGCTCCATGGATTTGGAAACAATATTCCGACAGAGTAACTCCGTTTTGACTTTAGAGGCCACATCATATATATTTATGATTTTTGGTCATGGAACACATCAGAAATATGGCAACAATGCCTCAGTGTGTATCAGAAACTATTTGCAGTTACTGTCACAAAATTCATCTCCTACAATGTGACCTACAGATCAAAGATGACAAGCAGTCAAAAATTGCTTGTATTTAGAAACAGCAGAACAATCATAGGATGAAGAACATTACTGATACTGTCTTCTGCAAAGTAAGATAATACTGCGAAAATAGATGGCAGATGACAAGGAGGTTCTTTTACACAGCCTTGAAGAAAGAATGGGCCAGCCTATGTAACAGTCAAAATGCAACAGTCATTTTTTCAAAGTGTCTTCTCTTTGGACCTCCTGGGTGAGTGCATGAATGACCAAGCATGGCAAAAGACATCCGAAATAAAACATACTACCTACTAGGAAATAAGACAAAAAGTTCCTTTGCAATCATTCAAAAATATGAGATTACTCACAATAAGACATGCCACATTTAAAATGAGTAAAAGCCTTACAGAGAGGGAAGATTTAAGAGAATGTCCACTTTCTTCTCGAACGGAGAAGGACGCTGTTCTAGCAAGGCAGCCAAGCTCTCTCCACACACCCTCCCACTTCAATGTGTGATTGGTCTTCCAGATTGGAAACTACAAAAAAAAGGGCAATTTTGCTACAAAATTAAAATAAACAAGGCTCTCTCAAGTCTTATTTATACACGAGTCTGTGCTTTTTCTTTCCAAACTTTTTGTCTCAGGGAGAAATAATTTTTTATGTGGGAATAATTCTGCTCCAACCAAGAGAGTTTGAAAAAAAAATATCTTGAACTAGATTGAGCGAGGCAACCACCTGTCTTTCTAAAATGCTGCTTTAAACATTAAAAATGTGAAGAAAAACACATTGAGCATTTTTATATGGTGAAAATAAAATTACATTCTAGAAAAGACTTACAATGTATTACCTCTGTCATTTTAAAATTGACATCTTTTAAATAATAACAAATTTGCCCTGTGCACAAGTGTTTCAGTCATTTTTCACACAGTAAAGCAAATATTTGCAATATATTTGCAAATATTTGTGAGCTGAATCAAATGTAAATGAAGCATGTATTCCACAAACACCCCTGCTACACTTACATTAAGTTCTGTTGATATTCCTCTATCAGTTTCACGAAGAGAGCTCCAAGGGAACTGTCCAGTTACTTTATACAGGTTAACTGAAAAACTGAAACAATATTACTGGTAGATTTGCAAGTGAAACTATATTTAAGTAGATGGAATTTTGCATTATCACAAAAAAAAACAAAAAAAAAACAGATCTACGAATAATTTTAGTTATTACTCAATGAAATATCTTAAAAATTCATTAAAAAAGAAATACTTAGAAATGCATTCCCTACTTTCTTTCAAAGTTTCCAGGCTGTGGTTTGAAGAATGACAGGCCATATGAAGTTTCCTTTGTTCCATATGAGAACTGGAAGGTTACCTTTTCTGCACGTCCAAAGAGATTGGGGAACTTGAGCCCAAGTACCTAAATAAATTTAAAAAAAATAAAATAAAATACACAGTTATCAGTTTGCTAAATTGCGTCTTAATCATATGGTGAAGATATGCACATCTACCCTAAGAATGTGAAATAAAGGCATTAAAAAATACTTGTAACTGAATGTGTTGTTCTTGTAAATTAGGTTTCTCTTTGCAATGGCAGCAGCCGTTGCAGTAGCACAAGTTACGTTTAGTATCATCATCCATTCTTTAGTCCTGTCCAATACCTGCCGACATAATCTGCATTCTCTGTATCATCAGTACTGCTATTATTTCAAGCAAAATTTCCCAGCCAGTCTGGAAGCATGGGATAACAAATATTTGGCAACTGCAGTTTCCAGCTGATCATCAGGAAAATTATCTGCCAGGTAGGGTTCACTGGTACCACAGCAGGAAGCCAATAGAAAATCATCAATACAGAGCCACTTACAAATTTTTGTTTTGAGGAACAAAATATTTTTGCAATCAGTCCTGACGGCAGCACAATGTACCATCACAATTTTCCAGAAACTGGAACTGAAACTGTTAAATGTTTTCCCGTTCACACAAAAATTCCCTGTATCCTATTCACAGTACTTGGTCCTTTGGCAGAAATGATGGAACGAGTTTCCCCCAGTCACAGATACATCCAGGATTGTTCTGTTGTGTGTGCTATTTTAAAATAACATTAAAAAGACAAAGTCGATCAGGTTTTTAAAGCTTAACAGCTATTGGAAGGAAATCAGTCATCTGAACTTTGTGATGGTGGCTACTATGCAATTATCCAACTAGAAACCACTAATCCAAAGGGCTATTAGTACAAAATATTATATCAACAGGCTTCAGATGAATTTAAGGGATTAGAATAGATGTCAAATCAATTTAACTCTTAAAGAAACAATCTCTGCTGCCACAATTAGGTGTATACATGAACATGCTTTTATATTGTTCAAGTGTTTTACTTCTCTGTAACAAATGAAAATTAAATTGATAGAGAAGCTGAGTTAAAAAAAAAAAAAAAAAGAGAGAGAAACCAAGGTAGTTTTCAGACTGTTTTCAAATTGCACTAGAACTGAGCATTGGGTTTATGTGTCAAGGTTGTCATAGCAAGGGGGGCTGCAGGGATGGTCTCACCAAGAGGAGACCAGGAACTGCCCCAAGTCAGGTAAGAGCCAGTTACAGAATTCTGTACCAATTTCATTCAGACCATGATATCCTGAGCATTGATCTCAGCAGCAGAGCTGCATAACCATTTCTCAGTTCACTAGGTTACTATTTGCCCTGCACTCACAAAAGACCACTACCTGACTTGTGCAGTATCTTATCCAGTTAAAAATACCCCTAGGAAGAAAAAGATGAGTCCCTTGATCTGGCTTATCTAGCAGGCCCAAGACGAGCTAAACTGTGCACATGAGAAGGCACAACAGGTACAGGAATGAGCACATGAAAGCAGGATCTATTTAAACTAGCACCACTGTTAAAGCCATGTTAACAGAACAACAGTATGTCTGTTAGTTTTTGTGTTAGTTGGTATATATTTCTCACACCATATTTTAATCTGATGCATTCTTAAGTGAATAAAATGGAAGTAAGTCCCATGGTTTATAATGGTCATGGAAAAACCTAGCATTCTGCAACCCAGATATATATATATATATATATATATATATATATATATAACTACTAGTGAGCTAAAATAAGTGAAAAATTAGAACAATTTTTAAGTCAAACCTCAAGTATTCTGATTGAGAAGAAAAAACATTTAAATAATTCTCATAGAAGCTAGATGCCAAACTGCTTAATGGTTTCTCTAGTAAATAAAGCATCTTAAATACTATCAATAAATAACTGAATTCATTTTAAGAATTAAAAAAAAAAAAACAAAAAACAACATACTGAGGTGGAACAGCTAATTTGTGTTTATACAAAGTTCTTCTCTCATGTGAAACAGGCTTTTGCTGAGTGAAAGCCTGACTAATACAAAGGCTCTTCATAGACAAAAGTCTGACAAAGCCTTAGTAAAGCTGGATCAAGAAAATAATTTGGCTTGGATCAAGTCCTCACTTATCTAATCATCAAATTCCTTGCTAGGTTTGAAATGTGAAAGCAAGAGGAATATCAACAGGAATCAATTAATATTTGAAATGATCCGTACCATACTGCCTTCATTGTTGCCAACCATAGTGTTATAGCTTCCAGTTAGTCTTCTTAATTCTGTTACCTCAAAGGTTACATCTAAACCATTTGGAAGGGCATCATCTCCTAAATAAATAAAAAGCATCATCTCTAGATGGTTACTTAAAAAAAAAAAGAAAAAAAAACAACCAACAAAAAATCCAAACCCACAGACATAAGATCACTTGATTTTTATTATTTTTTTTTAACTGGTTGAATTGAACAATAATAAAACCCCAACATTACAAAGATAAACAGCTCGAGGAAAAGATAGTGAGGGGTCTAGAAGGCAAGATGGATGAGGAAGAGAAGCAGTCACAGCACCAAGCCTGACAGAGTTCAACTCTCTCAGACATGGGGTCTGATTTGATTTTTGGGTGGTCCTGTGTGGAGCCAGGAGTTGGACTCAGTGATCCTTGTGGGTCCCTTCCAACTGAGGATATTCTATGATTTTGAGATGTTGTTTGGATGTGCATTCAGAATTTTTTTCAATCAAAGTGCATCTGGCTTTAATCATCAACTTGCTAGTTTAATAATGAATTAGCAATATTTATTACCCACCTACTAAAAACAAAGCCATACACAAATTCTTATGTTACATGAAATATAAATTAAAGTGGTCCAGACATGTCAAGAATAACGCTGTCAACTAGAGCAGAGCTCCCAGCACTTTGTGGCTAAGTGCTGGACAACAAAAACCATCCGGTTCCCTCAGGGCTCTGGCTGAGGCAGCTGTTCAAAAAACACAGCTGTCAAGGGTACCTAATTCTGCTTGAAGCAACTGGGACAGCAGCCCATCACTAACAGCCTGTGCAACTGCACTGCATTTCCTTCTCAATAATGCCACCTTCTTCTGCTGAAAAGAACACTGAGGTTGCAAAGCGATCACAAGACTGGAGATGCCAAATGAGCCTTATTGAGCAACCTGCATACACACAGCTGCCCCATATGTGTAAGACCATTTTTAATTACAAGCATTGATACAATTACTAGTATTTCCATTAAGCACAACAAATATGTTGATATAATATCACTTAAGTGAGTTTAATACATGGAAGTACAGGAAGTACTTTCAAACTCTTCCTCAAGCGTTTATCCTTCCTCTGAAAATTTGCATTAAGGGATGTGTACTGTAATTATTTCAATGCTTGAAATTCACTCATTTTTTCAAATATACAAGTAATAATTATACACATATGCGCAGCCACCGGCAAATACATCTTTTTCATCTGGATATCAGACATAGGCACTTACATTCTTATACATAGCACACCTTCACGTATACCTAAAATACACAAAGCTCTCTCATATACCTTTATAAGTTATATACACAAAAAATGCCTGACCTATAGCACAGGGAAAAGTACATTATGTGTGTCTGTGTGTATGAAAAAAAAGGTGAGAATTAATGAGGCAATACATACCTTGACAGGTATCAATCAGAACCTCTACCTGTCTAAAGATTCCTAGACGAAGCAACTTTTCACGAGCTTCATGTGATTTTCTCATTACCTACAGGATGAGATAAATAGCTCAGTCTTTCAGCTTACTAAAATAGTATAAAACAAGATGCTGCTAAGTCATGCAATATTTACAGATTTTGTATACACAGATATATACATATATATATGTGCCTTCAAAATAATCACAACCCACTTTAACATTCAAATCTATCAAGAAATTAAACCCAGAGCATCTGGCTTAATTTCCTACCTAGCTTGCATCCTAATTGTTAGAATGCTTAAACCTATTATTCAAATTGGTTTCAGTACTTAAATCTTACACATCTATTTACTGGACCCATGCTTTTCACAAAAAAAAGAAAAAAAACACATTATCCTAATCTATTAAAATCTAGACCAGCCTACACGTAAAGACTTAATGACTCCTTTGCACTTTTTTACAGTGCTAAAAGGAAAGATGCCTAAATTAAAAAGTTGGCACGCACACTTCATCCATAATTTCACACACATACTCTTTTTCTGCCCCAACTGGAGATAAAACCCAGTGAATCTCATTACGAATTCAGTTCCATAATCAAGCACTACAGAGGGACATCTAGTCAGAAAAAACACACAAAACAAGAATTTTGTCTTCATTGTGTACTTGACCTTCACAGCCAGAGCAAGACAATTTACTGCCAGCTGCACTCCAGAAGGAATCACCACCTAGAAGTGCAAGGACACACAGCCTAACTTACGCTTTCATCCATTGTAGAGACTGCCACTGGTCATTTCTGCTGAGCTCCAGTAACTTTTCTTAAGCAAATTAATTGAAATTAATTGATGTGATTTTTTTGGACTTCAGCAAGGCTTTTGACACGGTTTCCCATAGGATCCTACTGGACAAAATGTCCAGCATACAGCTAAACAAAAACATCATACGATGGGTGAGCAATTGACTGATGGGCAGGGCTCTAAGGGTTGTGGTAAATGGGGCCACATCTGGCTGGCGGATGGTCACCAGTGGGATCCCTCAAGGCTTAATTTTAGGGCCAGTCCTCTTCAATGATTTATAAATGATTTGGATGTAGGAGTAGAAGGTGTTTTGAGCAAATTTGCCAACGACACCAAACTTGGAGGAGTTGTGGACTCTGTTGAGGGTGGAAAGACCTTGCAGAGAGTTCTAGACAGATTGGAGAGCTGGGCGATCACCAACCACATGAAGTTTAACAAAGGCAAATGCTGGGTCCTGCACCTGGGACGGGGCAACCATGGCTATATGTACAGACTGGGTGATGACACACTAGAGAGCAGTACCGCAGAGAGGGATCTGGGGGTTGTGGTTGACAGCAAGTTGAATATGAGCCAGCAGCGTGCCCTGGCAGCCAGGAGGGCCAACTGTATTCTGGGGTGCATCAAGCATGGCATTACTAGTTGGTCGAAGGAAGAGATTGTCCTGCTCTGCTCTGGTGCAGCCTCACCTTGAGTACTGTCTGCAGTTCTGGGCACCACAGTATAAAAAGGACATTAAGCTGTTGGAGAGTGTCCAGAGGAGGGCAACGAAGATGGTGAAGGGCCTGGAGGGGAAGACATATGATGAGTGGCTGAGGTCACTGGGCCTGTTCAGCCTGGAGAACAGGAGGCTGAGGGGGGACCTCATAATGGTCTACAACTTCCTCATGATGGGGAGTGGAGAAACAGGTGACCTATTCTCTGTAAATACAGAATTTCACAGAATTTTTCTAGGTTGGAAGAGACCTCAGGATCATCGAGTCCAAGCTCTGACCTAATGCTAACAGTCCCCACTAAACCATATCCCTAAGCTCTACATCTAAACGTCTCTTAAAGACTTCCAGGGATGGTGACTCCACCACTTCCCTGGGCAGCCTGTTCCAATGCCTAACAACCCTTTCAGTAAAGAAGTTCTTCCTAACATCCAACCTAAAACTCCCCTGGCGCAACTTAAGCCCATTCCCCCTCGTCCTGTCACCAGGCACGTGGGAGAACAGACCAACCCCCATCTCACTACAGCCTCCTTTAAGGTATCTGTAAAGAGCAATAAGGTCACCCCTGAGCCTCCTTTTCTCCAGGCTGAACAAGCCCAGCTCCCTCAGCCGCTCCTCGTAGGACTTGTTCTCCAGGCTCCTCACCAGCTTCGTCGCCCTTCTCTGGACCTGCTCAAGCACCTCGATGTCCTTTTTGTAGCGAGGGGCCCAAAACTGAACACAGTAAATACCAGTTGTATGACTTGCGGGAACGGTGTTAAGCTGAGGCAGGGGAAGTTAGGCTGGACTTCAGGAAGAGGCTCTTCACCAAGAGGGTGGCGGCACACTGGAACAGGCTCCCCAGGTAAACAGTCACTTCAACAAGCCTGTCTGAATTTAAGAAGTGATTGGACTGTGCACTTAGTCACATGGTCTAAACTTTTGGGTAGACCTGTGAGGTGCCTTGGAGTTGGACTTGATAATCCTTATGGGTCCCTTCCAACTTGGGATATTCTGATTCTATGAAAACCTCCCCTATCCTGTTAGCAATTCTCAAACAGGAATGGTGAAGCTGAAAATATGCGATTACTGTTTGCCATCTCTCAATGCCTTTGAGCTAAACACATCACAAAATACAGTATCACACATTTAAGTTTGTCTTCCATATGACAAGTTTAGAATCATCACAAAACTAGGCAAAGTTGCATCACATCTGAGAAAAGCCCAATGCAGGAAGATAGAAAACCATAACATGAATTTTTAAATCGAGGTGTCATTCACTATAGTACTTACATCAATGAGATTTTTAGCCTTGAAAACATCAGAGATTTCATACATGATAATGTCATCTTTGGTCCTTCCAAGTCCATCAAAGTGTACATGCTGAACGACCACCTAAAGGTAACAGATGTTGAAACACAAATACTGAGCTTGCATCTAACAATGAGCATCAAAAACAGCTAAAAAAAAAAAAAAAACAAAAAAAAAAAAAAAAAAAAAAACACTTTTTTATGTATAATTATTATTACTTTTTTTAAGTGAAAAAAAATCCTGAATATTCCTAGATTGATTACTGCTAGCCTACATCAGGAGAAATCAGTGCCACCTACGTTTCTGGAAAACTGTTCCTTTAACAAGAAAAGTAAAGAGAAAAAACTCGAATAACCAAATCTAATACTGTTTAGAGCAGAAGAGACAGTAGTGGAGTATTGCTGCTGGGGTTTCCTAAGTGTTAAGATGGTGAAATAAGACACCACAGAAATAATATTAACATATTGAGACACTTAAGGCAAAGCATGTTTTTAGCTGTAGTTAGCCGTTTCTTGCATCAGCTACACATAAGGAAAGAAAAAAAAAAAAAACAACAACAACAAAACAAAACCCACCTCAAGTCATATATATTTAAACTATTAAAATTCTTACTACCACTGGAGCTTTGTAGCTTAAAGTGCATATTAATATCACAGCATTATCTCTTTTCTTAAATATATTCATCTTTTTGTATCATCAGCTGAGACCATTTTATGTTAAAAATCACAACAGATTCCAGGTTAGCTGATGCAATAACTGTAGTGCATTTGAATTTCCCTTATTTTTCCAATCTTTTCAGTGTATTATAATTTTAGGGATAACTACCAAAAAATCCTGCAAATGCTTCATGTATTTGTAATGAATAAGATAGCAGAATAAGAACAACCTACCATTAATGCAAATTGCATAATAAAAAAAAATATCAGAATAAATATGGAATAAACAAAATAAAATAATAATTAAAAATATATATATTACCAAGCTTCTAGGGCAGTAACTCTGAATTGAATAAGGAAAAGGAAAATTATACAGAAACTACGATGATGCATGACATCTCTTCCCACTAGTATGGTTAAAACTATTATGAGCCAAAGCAGACATATAAAATAAAAATCAAAATAGAACAGAAAAACATCTTTTGCTGAAGTTAGTATTTACCATAGTGACATAATTCACGCAGTGGCCGTTTACCCAAAACATGGCTAAACATATAATCATAGCACGCTTCGTTGGGTTAGAAACTGGCTGGATAGCCGGGCCCAAAGAGTCGTGGTGAATGGAGCCAAGTCCAGTTGGAGGCCAGTCACTAGTGGCGTCCCCCAGGGCTCGGTGCTGGGGCCGGTCCTCTTTAATATCTTCATCGATGATCTGGACGAGGGCATCGAGTGCACCCTCAGTAAGTTCGCAGATGACACCAAGTTAGGTGCGTGTGTCGATCTGCTTGAGGGTAGGAAAGCTCTGCAGGAGGATCTGGATAGGCTGGACCGATGGGCTGAGGTCAACTGCATGAAGTTTAACAAGGCCAAGTGCCGGGTCCTGCACCTGGGGCGCAATAACCCCAAGCAGAGCTACAGGCTGGGAGAGGAATGGTTGGAAAGCTGCCAGGCAGAGAAGGACCTGGGAGTGATGGTGGACAGTCGGCTGAATATGAGCCAGCAGTGTGCTCAGGTGGCCAAGAAGGCCAACGGCATCCTGGCTTGTATTAGGAACAGCGTGACCAGCAGGGCTAGGGAGGTGATCGTCCCCCGTACTCAGCTCTGGTGAGGCCGCACCTCGAGTACTGTGTTCAGTTTTGGGCCCCTCGCTACAAGAAGGACATCGAGGTGCTTGAGCGGGTGCAGAGAAGGGCGACGAAGCTGGTGAGGGGCCTGGAGAACAAGTCCTACGAGGAGCGGCTGAGGGAGCTGGGCTTGTTCAGCCTGGAGAAGAGGAGGCTCAGGGGTGACCTTATCGCTCTTTTTAGGTACCTCAAGGGAGGCTGTAGCGAGGTGGGGGTTGGTCTGTTCTCCCACGTGCCTGGTGACAGGACGAGGGGGAATGGGTTTAAGTTGAGCCAGGGGAGTTTTAGGCTAGATGTTAGGAAGAACTTCTTCACTGAAAGGGTTGTGAGGCATTGGAACAGGCTGCCCAGGGAAGTGGTGGAGTCACCATCCTTGGAAGTCTTCAAAAGACGTTTAGATGTAGAGCTTAGGGATATGGTTTAGTGCAGGGCTGTTAGCGTTAGGTTGGAAGTTGGACTCGATGACCTTGAGGTCTCTTCCAACCTAGAAAATTCTGTGATTCTGTGATTCTGTGATAGAATGATTAAGATTGGAAAAGAACTCCAAGATCTGGTCCCAGCCACTGCCCTACCACCAATATCCCCCACTAAACTATGCCCCTAATACTGCACTCAAGCAGATTAAGGACTGTTACATAGCTTGCTGCTAAACAGTATTACAGGGCAGAAATCTCTTATGAAAGAAGGAAGAAATCAGCATCTAGAAACAGGTCTATTAGCTCAAAGCTTAATAATAACCCCTGTGGCAAGTTAAAAAAGGACAGAAACTAGACAACAACAGATTAAATTTACGGTACTAAATTTAATTCTTTCACATCTCACACCATAGTTTAGAAAATTCCCTCAGGAAAAAAATGAAAGTGCCCTAAGACATTTATGTTAAGAAAAAAAAACATCAGGATGTTGACGTGGTACCTACATCTTTGTTTTCAAGAATTTCCTGCTTGGTTTCAGGTTCAACTTCAACCAGCTCGGCTTCTTCTCCCAAGGCACCAAAGTCTGGCCCACTCATTGGAAGGGGCTCCAAACTCTGAAAGTATACAAAAAAGCTCCATTTAATATAGTCCGTGATTTGCAAGTTGTCTTCTTTAAAGAAAAATGATGGTTCCTGACCCTGTGTTCATCAGGTCACAGGGGAGCAAAAAAGATAAACAGAACAACTAAAGTGAGGGGAATTACCAGCATACTTGTTAACTACGTGCTTACTGACAATTTTAGTGAAATAAAAATAGCTTCCATGATTTATCAAAATAATACTGCCCTCTTCCAAGAATAACCTTATTTGTAAAGCATGCATCCTGTGTTAAACATGAACTGTACCTTTTTTTTGTTGTTTTGTTATTATTTTAAAATAAGTGAGCCAACACTTAGCTTGGGTTTCTGGGAGCAAGAGGAGTGCAAAGGATGAACAATGAAGAAAAGAGGTGTGTTCAGTGCACTACTTGGCTTTACGTACATTTTTACATACTTTTGTATTTTAATGTCTTTTAAAAGCATCCTTCTGAGTAATGTTCAAGAACCTCAGTCCCCATCCATCAGAGCTCTTCAGGTGAGTGTTGTAATCAAAATGTTTTGCAGTACATTATGGCTTTATCTTGAAAGAGCCCTACAGTAATAAGACTCTTAACAGAAGACAATGGAATCAAGCAAGAGTGAATATAGGTTTACCTGCAAAATCAGAAGCCAGGATTGGATAACTCTGTAAATACACTTTTAGTCTTAAATGACTAATTCAGTACTTGCTACATTATTTAAGAATTACTGGAATAGCAAATTCCTGTTACACATCAGAAACAAGTTAAAACAGTCCTTCCTTGCTCTCAATAGCTCTAAGGCAAATATGGAATGCACTGCCTCCACATGATATTGAATAGCAATTCACAGATGAATGTGAAACCAAAAATAGGAGAAAAATATCAAAATATAATTTAAGTCATGCTAATGAGGTTCAGCAAGGCCAAGTGCAAGGTGCTGCGCCTAGGTCGGGGTAATCCCACACATGAGCACAGACTGGGAGAACAACTCATTGAGAGCAGCTCTGCAGAGAGGACTTGGGGTTCTGGTGGACCAAAAGCTTGGCCTGAGTCAGCAATGCATACTTGCAACCCAGAAGGCCAACTGCATCCTGGGCTGTAGCAACAGAGGGGTGGCCAGAAGCAGGTCGACGGAGGGGATTATCCCCCTCCCTGCCTTGTGAGGCCCCACTTGGAGTGCCGCAGCCAGCTCTGGGGCCCCCAGCAACAGAAGCATGTAGACATCTTAGAGCGGGTCCAGAGGAGAGCCACAAAGATGCACAGAGGGCTGAAGCACTTCTGCTTTGGGACTACAACCGCAGTTACGCACGTCGCGATTGCAGGCGTCTCCAGGTCGGCTCCCCTGGGCCGCGTTAAGGGAAGGACAGCGGGGCCGCTCCGCGGGGCCCCTGATTGCCCCAAGGTCAGCGCAGGCAGCCCCCGGCCGGGACAGGCCGCTCCCATGTCCCCGTGCCCCCCCAGAGGGAACCCGCTCGGCCACCCGGTGCCGCCACCCGGACCCGCCTGAAGGTCGCCGAAGGGAGAGCTTGGTGGAGGCAGCGAGGCCACCCTCTCGCGGTCCCTGCCCAACCGCTGCCCGCGGCGCGGCCCCTACCCGGGCGTACACGGTGCCCATGGCGGCGGCGGAATCGGCGACGGAGACCTCTGGCGTTCAAGGCCGCAGCGCGGGGGTGGCCATGACAGGCGGCACCGCCCCGGCCCTCATTGGGTGGCGGGGGGGAAGCAGTGGGGCGGAGCCAGCGGCGCACGGATGTCGCAAAATGGCGGCGCTCGGCGCCTACGGGACACGGGCGGGGTAGGGGTCGTGGGGCTTGATGGAGGGGTAGAGGGGAAGGGGCCGCGGAAGACGTCGAGGCTGTCTCCGTCCTGTTTGGAAAGTCGTGGCGGTCAGGTGGAGTCACCGATGACTGGAAAAAGGGAAACATTGCTCCTGTTTTTAATAAAGGGTAGAAAGGAGGACCCAGGGAACTGCAGACCAGGAGCCTCCCCTTTGTGCCTGAGAAGTTCATGGAACAGATCCTCCTAGAAGCAACGTTAACGTACATGCAAGACAAAGCTTCACCAAGGGCAGATTCTGCCTGACCAATCTGGGCCTTCAGTGGTAGAGTGACAGCATCAGGTGACAAGACTGACCTGTCACCTAGGTGGACTTCTGCAAGGCCTTTGACAGTCCCATATGACAACCAGATCTCTCAAACTGGATGTGAAGGGCGGACCTTTCAGTGGGCAAGGACTTGGCTTAAAAAAAAAAAAAAAAAAAAAAAAAAAAGGCAGGTCAAGGTAGGGGATCATCCCCCTTGCCCTTGCGAGGCCCCACTTGGAGTATTGTGTCCAGCTTTTAGATCCCCAGCACCAGAAGGATGTGGGGATATTAGAGTGAGTCCAGAGGAGGGCCGCAAAGATTCTCAAAGAACTGGAGACCTCTCCCATGAAGAAAAGGTGAGAGGGATGGGGCTGTTCAGCCTGAAAGAGAGGATTCCAGGCTGATCTCACTGCAGCTTTTCAATACTTACAGGGGGCTCATAAGAAAGATGGAGAGCATATTTTTGCTCAGGCAAATGACAGGAAAATAGTGATTGGTTTTAAACTAAAAGAGGGTGTATTAAGATTAGATTTTGTGAGAAAATTGTGAAGCACTGGAGCCCAAAGAAACTGTGGAGGCCCTATCCCTGGAGATGTTCAGGACCAGGTCAGATGAAGCCCCGGACAACCTGATTTAATGGGTGGCCCCTGGCAGGGGCGTTGAAACTGGATGATCTTTAAGGTCCCTTGCAACCCAAGCCATTCTATGATTCTATGAAATTAATGCATTCTGACTTAAGTTGCAGTCAGTCAGTTATACTGCAGAAAGCTTAGTAACAAGAAAATGTGGTAACAAAAGATTGTCTTTTTATTTTAGAAGAATTAGACAAAATTGGAGCTATGCAGAATGGAAGAAGGGGATAAGATTGCTTTAAATCTATTTAGTAGAACTACCTCAGTACCTAGAAAGCAGAACTTGGCAATCACACTTAAATTCTAAAAGATACTGTTAAAACTAATTGTATGATGCTCTGTTAAATGTTACAGAGAACTTGAGACAATAAAACTCAGAAGTTCTATCTTTTAGTTGTGGTTACAATAACAATTGTTGTTACTATTACAATTCTTGCAAATTTAAAAATACATACAATAAGTGAATAAAGCAGTTGAAATAAAATAGCACCAGTCTTCTGTAACATAAAATTGATAGCTTGACAGTTTCTCCCCTGTCTCCCACCATTCTGAAATCATTTTAATGTTGTAAAATTTAGCACTTTGAGTGTAGCGAAATCTGGGAAACACAGAAATCATTTAAAGGCTGGTCTGATTCAGAAACGCTAGATTTTGCTATCTGAAAGATTTCTACATAGCATAGTTGACAATACAGCAAGAGACATGCCCTTTTCTTCCCTCCTGAGCATCACATTCCTAACTCCTTTTACAGGATGCTTTCAGTAAGCATGCAGAGTCTCTTCCCTGGACTGTACCTGGATTGCCCAGAATTCATATTCTTGAAAGAGAAGCCTTCAAACATCATAGACCTGCCCCATCCCACGTGCGTAACTTCACCTCTGAAGACACAGTTGTTGCCTTCTACTGTAAAAACAACTGTGTCAAAGACATGATACCAAAACATCAAGAGGGGAGTTAATCTCAGCAGTTACTTATTTTTCCTGAAGTATTCATATACTGATATGTTGTCTTTATTAAAATTATACATAATGTTTGTAGTGGGGTATTTAAAATCCTCATCACTCAACACATAAGAGTTGGCTGGTTTTCAAATCATAATTTGAGGCCTTTGCACATGGCCCTGGATATTGCTACTTTGATAAGTCTTCTTTGCTTCTTCCAACAATTGTTCTTAGAAAGCTTCCTTTGTGCTATCATACCTCACTGAGATAGAAAAGACCTTTTTTTCTTCACCCCTCTAGCAAGAGCGAAGTGAAAGGAGAGAAAAAAATATCTCAAGCAAGGCAGGGGAAATTATCAAGAATGATTGGGTAGCAATTAGAAGACCAAAACAACATCCACCACTTTCTATACATTGATGTATGTTAATATTTATGTGCCATAAAGTTAAACACCTCAAATTACTTTGTGCTACTAATCACAGCCACTATTTTACCTACTTTTCAATACTTAGTCAAGTATTAAGCTCTTATTAAGTACACAAAAGTCCTGTGAAGTCACTGAAACTGCACCTGTTTACACTTCATGTGGAAGTGTCCCAGTTCTTACAACTTTTTCCACTGAAGTATTTAAAACAAGAAAGAGCCATAGAGGAACTTGAGCAGTAATATGAATTGTGTAGTAAGTAGAATAACCTAGAATAATACTGTTCCTACAGCATCTCATGCAGACAACTTTTCCATAAATAGACCAGTATGTTCAAACTGAAGGCAAACAGACATAGGAAGCCACTAAAAAGCTCAAAATGTGTAACTCCCTTTATGTAGTACACATCCAATTTCATTTAAGTGTTATAAAAGTAATCCCAAAACATACTATTAGGAATTGTATTTTTAAAAAACTTTTGTTTTCAGTGTTTGTCTAACAAGCTGCTTACAGAATTGATTTTTTATTTTGAAAGTAGACTTTAAAAAGCTAATTTCCAGAGAGACTTTTTTTACTGCAATCCCTATTATAGTTCACTGAGCTGGTGCTTAGACAGACATGCAGTCTGTTACTTCGTAATAGCAACCACATTTTTTTTTTTTTTTTATAATCCATAATATATAAGAATTTTTAAAGGCAGATTTTTTAGGAAACTGTAAACAATACTGCAAGACTAATTGGCAATAAAGAAAATGACCTTTAGTCTTTTAGGATTTAAATTTCTCTGCCAAATTGGAATTTTGGAAGTTTGGAATCTATTTCCACATTAATTTTCTGGAATTAATTCTGGACAAGTTTGGAAACTTGTCTCTGAGGAAGAGTCAAAATCTATTTCCAGTCCAGACTCATCAGAATTTGGGAGAAAATTAGCATAGGAGTCTGACTGCTCTTTTGGATTAGCAGAAACATGTTTCAAAACTGAGTCCATGTATTGTGAAGATTCCCAGAGCCAGGTTTCAATGTCCGCAGAAGAGTGAGGCATTTTAAGATGACAGTATGAGGAATGAAATTCCACAGCAGATGGGGCAGTTTGACATTTCCTTAATGATGCATATTTGTCTTTCCTGTTTAAGAAGAAAAAAAAAAGATTAATAATGTTTCAATGACAATTCTATTACTGTTCAGATATTTTACAGGGAATCTCCAAGAGGAAGAACACTACAGGAAAAAGGTTAATACTAAATGCATTTATTGAGTTAGGACGTAGGACAACAGGAAAATAATCTTAAAGCAATCTTACCTAGAATAAGGTAACCTACCATTATGTATTTTCCATAGATGTAGGTACAAAATTGTTATATTAAAAATCATCATACTGTTCTGATACCACGTAAGTTACCACTTAAGGAGTTCTGATCTCCCCCAGCTATCCACCTGGAGTGTTTGGTCACTTACCAATCACAGCGGTTAGCCAACATTAATTAGCATGGTCTCAACATTCACAAGCAAAGATAGTTGTTTGACTTTATGAACACCATCTCTGCATTACACTTCACAACCAGCTATGTATCACCAACTTAAATAGCTGGAACAGAACTTTAAGCTTTACAACAGCACCTGAACCACCAGGTTAGTCCTTTGTAATTTGAGAAATAGGAAACTGAAGCTGTCACCAAGAATGCACTTTTTTTTTTCCTAAAAAGTTATGTCTCCTCTCTTTCAGTGTCTTTGCAAATAGACAAAAAAAAAAACTACAAAAACATATCAAACCACCTCTACTTCTCCCCCCCCAAAACAAACTCCCTCCCTATCACACTTTTCAACTTCAGTTTCCATACTTGAATTTCACATGCACTAGGAGATACCATCCAGAAGGTTAGGTTTCCTAAGAGGATGTCCAAACTATAAACAGCTCAAATTTTCACAAGATTTAGGTCTGACTGCAAAAGAGAATCTAGATCTGATGACATAAGGAGAGAGTTAAAAACCAGCATGGGTATTACTTTCTGCAAAAGCAGCAATAAGTTCTTGATGGATGCTGAAACACAGCACATGCCTGGTTGCCTGTAGAATACAGTGCAGGATTCTACATACAGAGCCTTGGGACCTAGCTACTTGAAGATGAAATCCACTTAAAGAAAGGCTTCAGAAAACTTTGAGAGTTTTTTTTACAATGTAAACAGTTCTGTGGGAGTTGATCACTATTGTGGTTTAACCCCAGTAGGCAGCCAAGTACCATGCAACTGCTTGCTCACTCTACCCATGTGGGATGGGAGAGAGAAGTCAGAGGTATAAGCACAAGAACTTGTGGGTTGAGATTAAGACACTTTACTAGGTAAAGCAAAAGCTGCTTTAAAAGCAGCTGCTTTAAAAGCTGCTTAAAAAGGAAATTATTCACTGTCTCCCATCGGCAAGGAGAAGTTCAGCTATTTGTTACTAAAACAAGGTCCATTACACGTAAGTTTATTGGGAAGATAAATGGCATCACTCCAAATATCCACCCCCTCTTGCCTCCTTTCTTCCCCCCAGCTTTTATTGCTGAGTGTCGTGGTTCCACTCGAGTGGGCAAATGAGCTCCACCACAGCCGCTCTATCACTCCCCCTCCTCAAAGAGGAACGGGGAGAAAATACGATGAAAAGGGCTCAAAGGTTGAGATAAGGACAAGAAGATCACGCAGTAATTATTGTAATGGGCAAAACAGATTCTGCATAGGGAGATAGTAAGATTTATTGCTTATTACTAACAAGCTAGAGAAGCGAGAAACAAAGGAAAGAAACCAAAAGCACCTTCCCCTGCCATCCACCCTCTTCCACCTCCTTGGTGCCTGCAAGGCTGTTCCTTACTCCTCTCACTCTCCCAGCTACAGTGTCACACAGCGTTTTTTTTCCCGTCTTAAATATGCTCTCACAGAGGCGCAAAACAACACTGCTTATTGGCTCAGCTCTGGTCAGCAGTAGGGCCTTTACCAAACATGGGGTAGCTTCTAGATCCTTCTCACAGAAACCACCCTTATGGCCCCCTGCTACCAAAACCTTGCCACGTAAACCCACTACACTGAGCACAACATTATATGGTATGGAACGTCCCTTTGGTCAGCCTGGGTCAGCTGTTCTGGCTGTGTCCCCTCCCAACCTCTGGTGCACCCCCAGCCTCATCACTGGCACAGCAATGAGAGAAACAGAAAAACTCTTGGCTTACTGTAAGCACTGCTCTCCAACAACTGAAACACAGGTGTTATCAACATTATTCTCATCCTAAGTCCAAAACACAACACTATACTAGATACTAGGAAGAAAATTAATTAACTCTATCCCAGCCAAAACCAGGACAATCAATCAGTCATCATTAAGATACCATAAAAGCACAAAGGAAAAGCCATGTGACCACCATGCCCTGTTTTATGACCAAGAGCTTGCTCTTTACACATGAAGTCTTTCTCCCAACATTTTCCAGTTCCAAACTCCCACATCTGATTCAGAATTTCTTGAGCAATCTTATTCTCTTTTTTTACTGATTGTTCCAGCTGCTATGGAGCAGAGCAGAAACAAGGTCTTTTTCAGTCCAGTGCCTGCTCTGTAACACCCCCAAAAGCATAAGCCTATCAACAGGCAACACCTCCACATCTCAGATATGTAGCAGTCATTGATCAGTTATAAACAACAAACTCCACCCAATTTTCTTAAAAAACAAAGATAAGGGTTAGAAGCAGTGAGAACCATTTTGTGCTACCCTTGAGAAGATTATTAAATCCTGTTTAAAGGGGGAAACTTAGTAGTTCTTGAAGCTCTGATAAGAGAGAATTCCAAAAAAATACATCGTCCACATGCAGCAGCACACCAGTTTACCTGTATGTACAGAAAAGCCTCCTTTTGGCCTGGGAATAAACTGTACCAGCAATCTGACAAAACTGTTCTTGCATCCATTGAACATCAGCCGGCATGTCAGGAAACCAGTTCACTAACCTACAATCAAAATCAAAATACACAGGGTACTTTGAATGCAGTAAAACTGAAGTACATTATATTTCCACACACCGAGTCCCACATCCAACAAAGTAACTCGGGGAGAATGAAAGCTGTGTTAACTCCCATACCAGTATCTCCAGGTCTTCTCAATCTCTCTAAATTTTCATTTCTCTCACTCATCTCTTTTCTACAAGCTAAGAAAAAAAGTGCAACACACAACACTATGTCTCTGATCTATGCTTAGTGTCTGACAAGTGTGTATTCTATACGTTACCAACTTTTAGGAAAAATGAAGGAACCTCCCGGTCTCTGAGACCTTTCTGCATAGTAGGAACTTGGTGGTCAGTTTAATGTTACGTGGGAAAAGAAGAACAAGAGTAAGGCAGAAATAGAACAAAGTCACAAATACATTCTTTTTCCTTACAGTACTCTTAACCTCAGTTACACTGGGGGGAGGGGGGAACACCATGTAATTCTGTTGACTGCTTCTCATCTGTCAAATACGATGCAGAAGGGCCATGTTAAGTGGCAGAGAAAAAAATATTTTACTGCATAATATAGCAGTAGTAGTAAAGAATCTGCTCCTGGCAAACACAATTGATTGCTCAAAAAAAGTCCCCTTAAAATACAGCTTTTAGTAGTTTGTTGTTTTTAGAAATCTTAATACATGTATGTTTATCTATCCTTAGACTATGCAGGTTTTAGGAGGATGTATTACTTAGGTAGATGTTATGGTCTTTAGACAGTTAACACTTGAATAATAGAGTACCAGAGTGCCTACAAAAAAAAGTGTATCAGCATTCATTTATACTCAAGTATAATAAATATAAAATTGTTCATGAAAAAGTTTTACCGTGTAGCAGCAGAATAAGCAGACTCCACAGGCAGTGTATATGGTAGCATCAGATAGGATATCACTCGTATTGGGAAGAGTTTAGAGAACTGAGCATAGAATCCATTTGGTTCTTTACATGCTTCCCGCAGTGCTTAAGAATAATTGTTTTGAAAAAAAAAATAAATTATTTGAAAACTGTTTAAATAATTCGCTCAAGGTTTGGTAATCTTCAGTCAATATTGTGAAGTCTTACTGAACAATGCTCAGACAGAAACTAAAAAAGGTAATCTCAAGGCACTCTTATCATAAATCTTCTCTATGCTACTTCAAAATACATGAAGCACTGACTAATTCCACAGGGACAAAAAGGCATTACCCTGAAATTTTAAGCAATAAATATAAGCATTAATTTATGATGAGAGGATGTAAGGTTCCCCTCTCCAAAAAATATTTATGTATTTTATACAGCATTCTTGTCTTATCTGAGACTGTGTAACTTCAAGGAGTTTAAATTCTGGAGTTCCACACATTCCAGTTGTTATTCATGTATATATAGTTTCAGAAGTTTCACACTTTGGATTTTGTTCTCCTAGGTCACTGGAACTAGGAATTTCAGATCTTGATAATACTGTTCAGCATCTACAAAAAACCTTGGTAAAAATTATAGATTAAGAAATATTAGAAGTGTTCCTGGTCTATTAACATCTTATTAAAAAGTCAAGAGAAACAGACAATTAGAAATCTACTGAAGTATGGTTTAAAAATAAGATGGTGGTAACTGGTATTTGGATTTGAGGTTCAACTTTGTTGTGAAATATACACTTATAAAGATACTGTGGATGTGCAAAATATATCCAAATCCAAATAAGAATCCTGTTCATGATTCCACAGTGTTAAAAGTAGCTCCTTCTAAGCTCAATCTTATTTTTGTAGCTAAATCAAAATGTACACATTCACATTTTGTGAGCATTTAAACAACATTTTTGGCTTGAGCTAGTCTCTAGTTTCATAGGGAATTACAAGATTAAATAAAAAACACCTAATGCAAATTATAAGATAACAGTAAGGCAGGGGGGCAAGTTGGGAAATCAAAGTTTGTCATTTAAATTTACAGAACAGTCTGAAGAACATACCTTTACGAAGCCTAGGAGGTAGACTCTCAAATATGCTCTTCTCCAAAGGCCATGAATTTTGCTTTATCTGGTTACTGAGTACTTCCAGTTTTGAAGTTTCCACCCTGTTGTTTTCAGAACTATTTTTTTTCTTCATATAGCCAACATGTTGCATAGCCTCATGAGGATTTCTTTTAGTGAAGGACAAGCTGACATAAATTGAGTCATTCAGAATACCTGAAAGAGTCAAGAACTTCCACTTAGGCTCACTCCACAGATCTTCAGAGTACCTATACTCTGTATCTTTACAGAAGTCCTTATCCTGAGGGAACATTATCTACCCAATGTCCAATACACTTGCTCTTATAAGTCTTCAAACATTTAGTAATATTGATGAACACTCTTTTGCAGGTTTAGGTCTTACTTTAAAACAAGTTCTAAAGAAAATGAAAAAGTGAGCAATTAACTGAAACTGCATTGGAAACACACAGTCATTTGCCAAAGTTGTTCTCCAGCAACAAAGGAAATAGCTAAAAGGAAGAAAACAGATTTTGTTTTTCCTTGAAAGGAAACATCCTCAATGCATGAGACCAATTTGAGAAATTTGACATGGCAGTTTTCACAAGAGTACTGAGCTACTGTCACAATAAGGCAAAAAAGGAAAGCAAGTAGGGTGCAATATTGTTTAAACATTTATTCAAAGTATAGATCTAAATATCTGTTGCCTTGCAAAAGTGGTGGATTCCAATTAACAGATAGCACTTCTAATTGCCTTAGAATTGAGCATCAGAAAATAAGTAGAAAGTGAACTATAACAAAAAGAGTATTTACATTCAGTCTCCAGAAAAACAACATGAAGTTACTATACATGTATATAAAGACTACCAAATTTAACTAGGACACACACCTACATGCAATAGAATCTATATCCTACTTACAAGTACTCCTAAAAGATAAATGTCAGTCAAAAGACATACAATGAATATAGCAGAAAGTTATCTAAATCAACATGTTCTTTGGGGGGGGGGGGGGGGGGGGGGGGGAGGAAATCACAGAATTGAAGGGGCTGGAAGGGACCACAAAAGATCATCAGGTCCAACCCCCCTGCCAAAGCAGGGAATACCTCCTACAGCTGAAATAGCTCAACAAGAAAGGATGAATAATGAATGAGTTTGGAGAGGCTACAATTATCACTGATTCACACACTTGTGACAGAATAAGAACAAAGGTATCAGTAGTACAAGAAGGAGGACAATAGTGCAATACAGAGAAGATGTGTGGGAAAGACAACATGGAAGACCTGCAAGTAATCTCAGACATAGTGTCAGATAGAAATGTGCACACAGGAAGCTTGTGAAACAGTACAGCAACACAGCCCATCTTAGCACAAGCAACCTCAAATGATAGGCTGGGTTCTTTATGTAAAAGTTGTGCTTTTAATAATTTCATAAAGGATCTAAAGTGGGACTCTCTCAGTAAATATGTAATAATATTACTAGAAATGAAACTCTTAACCTGAACTGTGTTGTTCTTTAACGTTGACGAAATTGTTTCAAGGAAACTTGAATATTTAATACGTACTTTTAACAGAGAATGAGTAATGAGCACATTAAGCTATGACTACATTACAGCACTGCAGATGGTACTAGCTCTAATAGCACAAGTATCACAATTCAATTTACATTTCTCTAATCTGACCAAGTACTATCTCCAGTTTGCTTCTGCTTCCAACAAATACAGGGAGTAGGCATACCTTACATATGGTTAATTTCATGCTAATATTAAGTTGTTGTTTTTAACCTGTCTGTCCCCAAGTTGATCAAAGAATAGCATTTATCAATATAAACTATGTTACTGGAATTGAAGAGCAAGATGAAGCAGCTGTTAATTCTTATTCATAAACTTATCCAGATCCCAGTAACTGCTACAGTACAATTCCTCTTCTTTTAAAGTCTTTCATAATACAAAGTATTGGTCCATTACTAATTTTATATTGTTAGCCAGCTCCCAGTTCTGGACTAAAGAGTTCACCTACAAATTTATTTGGATGATACAGAAGAGGAAGCTATAAGAAGCAGGTTACACAGGAATGGGTAACAATTCCTATCCTTTAAGGATAACACAGAAGAAACTAGTAATATATTTTTCCTGTAATTAGAATTTCCTGGTAATTTCACTTAACAATACCGTAATATTCACTTCACACAAGTTTGACAAAACCCCTAAAGTGCAATTTCTACATGACAGCACAACTGCCTCAGATGACTAGTGACTACTATGATTTCTATCAACTGAAATTCAGAATGAAAATATAACTTACCATGATGCCTTCAAAAAGCCTCTATGACTTAGCCCCTCTTAGCTACTTACAACCGCTTCACCCATTTTTTTTTTTTTTTTTTTTTAAACCCAGGTTAAGACCATATCATCACTAATTGTCCACAAGTGTAACATACCATTCTCTTTCAAGAATTTAAAAGCATCTGAATATCCTTGCTCACAAATCTCTCCTAGTACCTGCAAACAGAGGGTAAATTAGTCAGCCAAATAAAAGGAGATTTAAGATCAACAGTTCACAGAATGGAAAGCCACCTACATCTACCTTTCATCTTTATAATTGTAGAAGTTTCTTACAATTGCTCTAATTCAACATATTCACGTCAATAAACCTACTGTGTGACACACATGCAATCATGCATATGTAAGCTTATTCTTCAACTATCACAGATGTACTGATTTACTCAGCTAAAAGGACAAGATTCTAACTGTTCGCAAGAGTTTCTTCCTTTGGCTAGTCTATGTTAGAAGCAATGTAACAGGGTGGCTTAGTAGAATATGCCAATTCCCCTCTTCCCTTCCCATGCTTCCCAATTCCCAAAACAGAGAAGCCAGCTATGCAATTCTCATGTTCAAGTTCAAACTTAGCCTTCCACATGAAAACATCTTTCACCAGATATAACACCAGCTCAGCTAATAATGTACACAGTCCTAGACAAAAGAAAAAAGTTAACACATACATAAGTTAAATTAATTTTTTTTCCAAGTTGTCAAAACCCTCTTAATTGAAAAAAAAAAAAAAAATCTATAGTAGTCAGAAACATTTCTCCTCTGTAGTATATCCCAAACCAGTTGGCAAAGTCTGTTTTCTTTTTTTCAGCTTCAGCAACTGCAATTCAAGCTATTTCCCTCATCAGATCCGCAATTACAAGTGCTTAGCAGAATTTAAAGGCAAGCTGCCTGCATCAGGTATTAATAAGTTTACAAAGACCTGTTGCTTCAGAACTGCAAAGTTCTGAAGAAACTGATTAGCAGGTAAACATGAAAGGACTCTAAACTGCCTGTTATTAATTTACCAGTGTAGATTTTATGATAGAATCCTGTGTTAATTCCTAAATAAACAGAGAAAGCCAATACCATTTTCAGTCAGAGAGACTAAATAATAAGGAGAATGAGGTCCCTTCCAACCCAAGCCATTCTATGATTCAAAGATCATCTAGTTCCAACTTCATTCTTCTAGAATAAAGACAGGCTACGAATAAAATAGAAACAAGAGAAGCGTCAACAGAAAACCTTATATGACTAGATGAAGTGCTAAGATTACCATAGCTTTCTGCAAAAACAAAGCCTATATATTGGAAAAATGTTTTAGTAACTACATGAAGTTACCTTAGGTTCTGGTGGAAAGAGTGCTTGTGTTAAACGATAAAGGTTCCCCAAACTGAGCTGAATGCTGGTGTTGGTCAAGTTCATTTCATGAAAATTGGCTGAGTTCCCCTTTGGGCAGATATCACACTCCCCAGCAAAAGGTGAAACTGTGATTGTATTCTTAGATTCATACTGAGGCAAGTTGTCACTGATTCCTCCATCCACATAGCGCTATAAAGATTAAAAGAAGTAAAAAGAACATTGAAATTTTCCAACTAGCAGATTTCCCATTAGAGAACTAAATATCACTTAAAAATAATAGTACAGTCTCTGCCTACGTTCCCAGACTAAACATTTTGAGTAGTATGTTTTGTCCTCTTACGTCACTTAAACATTTGTACCTATAGCTCCATAGATAGTCTAAAAGCATTCTATTTGTGACTTTTCTGGACACTTAAGAAAGAAAAAGTCCTTCTTTCCAGTAGGATAAATTTTAGCCAGTTTGTTCTGACAATGTCAAAAGCCCATTCCTCATTACCAACTTCTACTGGCTCCATTTTCCTCCCTCCTAACTAGGCATCAGAGAGAACTGAAGGTCCTTCATAAAATGTAAAGGTAAGGTAATGTTTTGAGCAAGAGAAACCTGGATTATCAGTTTAACCTGTCTTGATACTCACTCCCTGAGTATTCTGAGAAACACATTAAGAATGAGGAAGAGGACAGCTTCAGAGCAATTTATCCAACATACTGTTTTAGAGCAGCTTGTTCATACCTACTAGCTTTCTCAAACACTTTAGACTCAGCAGTATGCAGCTGCTGACAAACTTCCTCCAGGTGTATAATGCAATCACCAAGGTACTCAGGCAATCACCAAGGTACTCAGGCAATCACCATGTCCTTTGTGGAATTACTAAGCAAGCTGTTTGGTCAAGAAGCAAGGGTGAAACCATAGCATGCAGTCTTCTCATTAAATTATTCAAGGATGGAAGCAGACATCCGATTTACTGTTCTACATAAATACTTGTTGGTAGTGGTTTTGTTATTTTTTGCCTTTTTTTCCTTCTTCAGTTTCTGTCCATTTATTCCCCCACAAAATGTTTAATCCCAAACACTGTGTTTGAAAAGTGTAAAACAAACACATCACACAAACACTTCACAAAAAAAGGAAAAAAAGTTCATCTTGGAGAAGCACCTTAAATCCAACAGAAACTAGCCTTTGGCATTTCTACTGCTTACAGAATAGCTAGCCCAGATCTGAAGTTGTGTTATATAATAAACTTCAGCAAACCTGTTTCTTTTGCTGACGGTTACCACGCTATTGAATGTAACATGGTCTGCAATGTAATATTCTATAAACACTCTGAGCTTCAGTTGTTGCAGTAGATGCACTTGCATGTGCTGTTGCATATTACTAGTACTGTACATCTATTGGAAGTTATCCTCATGTCTTTGGAAGACAGGGTATAAAGACACAAAGCATCAAGCCAATAAACAGCAAGATGCTACAAAGTTTAAATACTAGACATTCCACTGTGTTTACACCCTACAGGTCTCACACCAAGCATAGGGAAGTGTAGTACTATTACCATGATACAACATAACTTCTATGCATTAAAATCATATCAAAATAATCACAAAGAACAAAAAGATACGATTCCTTCTTTCCCCTTGCCTCAAAACAGAACCAAACCAAACATCTCTTCTATGTTTTTGTACTCTGGACTAAGCCTTTTAAAATAACATTGTTGTCTGGTGACAAGGACTGAATAGCCAGATTATCCTGGATCCACCTAAACCTTGGCTTCAGTCCAACGTCCTGTTTTCATAACACCTTTAATCTGGAGGATTTTAAGAAGACATACAAGGTTTAGAAATACAGATAAAGATAAATCCCTATACAGGTCTAATCACTTTTGCTTTAATTTCAGCAGCAGAAGAAGATACATTTCATGGCTATCCTTGACCTTTTAGCACTTCCAGATAGCCTTCAGAACAGTCTGTAATCAAACACTGTTAAGGAAGTTTTGAGTTTTCTTTCAACATACTTCCCCTCTCCTTATGTAAGGAACATTAAATTTGGAAGGAAAGAAATTGCAAGTTAGTGCAACACCATAAAAAAAAAAAAATATGATGAAGTGCATGCCCACTTTCAGACCTGTTAATCAAAACATCTGCAAACTATACTGATTTTTTTGCAGTTGTTGCCCCTTTAACGTGGGATTTTAGAAAACCCAGTATAGCCATGAAATATTAAGAGGTTTTGTAACCAAGAGTTCCTGTGAAGTAATGGGAACAGACTGATGATCAATCTCTTTCATATTTAACACCAATGACAAGAAATTAAAAAATCTTTGGTTATATCTAATTGAATTGAACTTCAATTCAGTTTTAAGGCAGATTTATCTATACAAAGAACATGCAGATATACAATATAATCTCTCAGATTTTTTTTCCTCAAAATAAACAAGTGACCCTTCCTATCAATTTATGCAGGTGAGTGATCATCACTGTCTTCATTAAATATTCATCCTTAAGTGTTCACTTTTGCTAGCTTAGAATACTCTATTTTAATTACTACATCAGCAAATGAGACATTTCAGGGGGGGATTTTTTTTTTCCAGGATGGAGAAGACATACATCTTCCACTTCCAACGCATCTACTGTTCCCTTTCTCTTTTCACAAGCATATACATATATACATCTACAGTACTAAAAGCTCTGATGAGAGCTTATTTATTTTATTGTAGGATAACAACAACAACAAAAAAAGTATATACATTGTCTTTTATTTTTTTGTGAATAGCTACAAGTGTTTTTAAAAATCGAAAACTAGGACTTACCACACCTCTAAATGATGGTGGAATTAGGCCACAATAAATGGGGACAAATGAACTACAGATCAAAGCCTGTAGAAAAATGAGATTACATAAATTAAATGGTAATTTTTCTATTATTATATTTATCCTTTATCTTTATCTCTTTAGCTGTTGGCAAGAACAACTGAACCGAAAACAAACAAACAAACAAACAAACAACAGCAAGTATTCTTCAATAAAAAGAAAAAAAATATTATTAACAAGCATTATTTTACATAGACAATTGAGGGTGTTCAAACTTCTTTCTGGCATGCAACCCCAATCCATTAAAAAGAGATAAGACTCACTAAAAGTCCATTTGTAGAAATGCTAATTAGCAAGAAGAAGTTTATGATCATTCCCTCAAGCTACACATTTTCACAGAACCACAGAATCATTTAGGTTGGAAGAGACCTCCAAGATCACCTAGTCCAACCTATGACCTAGCACTAACAAGTCCTCCACTAAACCGTATGTATCACTAAGCTCTATATCTAAACTTCTTTTAAATACCTCCAGGGATAGTGACTCAACTGCTTCCCTGGGCAAGGAAGTAGAAGTACTTTTCTGAGTAACCAAAATAACTAATGGGGGACACTAGTATTATCCCAGAGTAATAATATAGAACTAGGTTATTCACGGATATTAAGAAATAATTAAAAAAAAAAAAAGTATTTTTGACTGTTTCCTGATGACTGCTTTTATAAGAATAACCTTAAAAAAATTTCTTCATTAAAGACATTGTCATTAGATACATAGCACTTCATCCTTTTGTCCAGTCTTAAAATGGCCTTTGTCCATTTTAAGATTGATCTCACATATCTACTCCCTCAGTTCACAGATACATTAACTGGGAAAACAGAATAAATTTGGCATAATGAAGGTTGAATTATTTTTTAAAATACTTCAAAGTAACAATATCTTTAAATTTTTAAAATGGAAACCCAATGGAAGATATGAAATGGACTTGAGATTACAAAAATGTCAAAAAGTTGCCAAAAATAAACATACCTGGACAACTTCTTCTTTAGAGTTAAAATTAGATATCAGTGTATTTTTACCATCTGATACTCTGGTTAGTGAAATACACAGTCTGCCTGAAGACAACTGGTGAGTGTTTTCTGGAAGATTTCTCATCAGTCCATCTCGTATTATCTTTATCACGTTGAAGGAAGGATGAAGAGGTCCAAGATTTCGCTTTCTAGCTTCTTTCGCTAATGCCAGAACATCTGCACAAGCTTCAGCTGCGAACAAAATGCATTTCATTTAAGAATAGAAAATATGCCAACAAAAAGAAAAAAAAAGAAAGAAAAAGATACCCCTCCAAGCCAAACTTTTATATAACTAAAGTTTTTATATAACTAAATCATCTCTAGAGCTCCAACTTTTCTTTCTGATTGCCAATATGAAAATTCAAGAGCTTTTTAATACATGAAATAACTGTCCACTAGCATTTAATTGCGAGTTGAGAAGTATTCTGAGAAGGAAAAAAGTAGTCACCTAAGACTTTCAAATAGTCAGAACTTGTTCTCATGAAGACTCTGCCACTAAGTTATTTATATCTGTTATTTCTAAGTATAGGTATAGAATAGCCATGTAATATGCTTCTGTTTGGAATTATTAATTCTAGAAACACATTCTTTAAGAAGGAAGGAAGCAAGCAAGCAAGCAAGATGAGTAACCTTCCATAAGCATGTATGCATAGAAGTATTCCACATGCAACATCCATAAAAGAAATCCATAAAAACTATACAACGCACAGATCTTAGTTCCGCAGTATCTCTGCTGAATAAGTTCATCACAGCCTGGGTTCACCACCACTAGTAACACCTGCTGGACTTTAACCCAACTTAAAATTTCAGGGCATCATTTATCTTCCTTTATACATAAACACAATAAAGAAGATATTACATGGGAACTTCCAGTAGGGAGCTTCAAGAGGGAATTTTTTAAAGCAGTGGATAAGGAATGTGGGGGAGTTCTGCAACACCTCTCACACAGGTCTCCATTTCAATAGGTGTTTTTTTTTTTTTTTTTTTTACCAACATGTAACAGACATATAATCGAATTTTCTTCAATTAAATCAGCATTTAGGAACTAGATCAAACCACTACAGAGGACATGATTGTTCCTGAAGAACAGCTAAACCATTCTATCAGCCAGAAACCTAGTCATGCTTAATGAGAATAACAGCTCATCCTCCTGTCAAGGTTTTGTTTAAATACTTAGTATTATGCTTCTCCAGGGCATACTTTGTGGATATTGCCTGATAAGCAAGTCAACTTGGGAGAAGAGGAGGAGGAAGGTCAAAGTAACAGGTTTAACCTGAGTGATACACTACAAGGTCATTCAAAAATCTGTTCAGAACTTGCATATTTTAACTCACATAGCTTCTTTCTGGAATAGATAGGATTCAACTTATCAAGCTAATCACAAACACTGCACTGAAAAGAACTTCGCTTTTGAGTTCAGATTTACTTTTGAAAATACTATCTTTCTACAAAGCTTTTTTTTTCCTCTCAAGTAGGAACACCTCAGCCTTTCTTAGCACACTAAACCAAAAACCTATGCTTAAACGAGTACGCCCAAAAAAACCTGAGCCAATAGATTTATAACTGATTACCACCTCACCACAAAAATACTGCATGTCCAAAGCCATCTATGGAGAAGATCTAAGATGAGTGCACCTCAACAGTTCCAATTTGGATCAACCCAAAATGTGTATCATCCTCAAAAGAACAGCCACCTCTGAGCTTCTACCTTCATCTTCCCCCAAATGCAATGAAGGAAGCTTCTCCCTCAGTCTAGAGCAGTACAATTCTGTTTTCTCTATTTAATGTCTGTTCACAGTAAGTCAAACTTGAAAACCTACAGACTCTAAGTTTGTCTTTCCAACAGGTAACAAAAAGAAATCCCTTTAGTCAAAACATCTGGCTACAAACCTCCAAGAGGTAAAATATGCAAACCAGGTTTAGTCAAAAACCCTGTTCAGAGCTACACATCCACACTTGTGGTTTTATGTGTGAGGACAAGCATAGTAATTCAAGCCTGGGTCCAGTCAAGTCTTGAACACCTCCAAGGATAGAGATACCACAATTTCTCTGTGCATCTACTCCAGTATTTTGTCACTGTTGTGGCATTTTTCTTTTCCTCTGATCTAATCAGAATTTCCCATTTTCCCCACTGTGGCTGCTGCCTCTCATTCTTCCACCAGGCATCTCCAAGAGCCTGGTTCTGTCTTCCCACTGGGAAATGCAACTGTGAAAATAGGTGGGGCTTGGAACAATAAGTGCAGAAATTAATACTGTGTGTTATATCAGTTAACGCAAAATTAACAACTAAAAAGATGCAGAGTTAACATCTGAATTCCTGCTAATAACTTAAAGATTTTAGAATATGTCTGGTTTTGAATTGTCTTGTAACATTCCCAAGTGACTTAAAAAAATGTTTCCAGAAGAAATACACTTGTACATAAAATATAATACCTTGGGCAGTGGTGACAAATGCACTAGTTAATCTAGTGTTTATAGAAAAGCAAAAATTCCACTTGGCATATAAGAAAGATGTTGGAATAATTTTAAGTTTACAACTATTAATTATTAAAATACTAAAAATGTTTAAAGCTGTTAATATCACATATTGCCAGGTAAACAATATTTTTTGTGTGCTTCAGAACATTTCTTATATTTATAGCAGCTTCCAAGTCTTCTTGAATCACTTACAATATCTAAAAACTTAGCACTGGATACGTACTAAAAACAAATAGCTACTGTGGATAAACATGGCTTGTTTTAAAAGCTGGTACAAGGCTCATAACAATTTATGCATGCTGTGCTAGTACCTTCAAGTAAATTTAAATTAAAGTGTTTAAGTAATACAAGTTTATTGCTAAAGCTTTGAAGAAGTTAAGCATGACAGATAAGTGGCCAAGCTGCAGGGACAAGCATTTCATAGCACAAGCCCTTCACAGGTACAGAGAACTTCTTTACATTTTAGTGATGAGCTCAGAAGTTTAAAAACACCACCAAACCCTCTCCAAATTCAACATAAGTGGTTTTCCTCCTCTATCTCTGAGCAAGGTGAAACGTGAACTTAAAAAGTCTCCTAGTTCTAAACCTCTTATGGCTCCTGTGAACAAAAACTATCAGTTTTGCATCCCAAGCCTTTATTCCGTGGATCTCTGGTTTAAAAGGAAAATAATTTTCAGATGTTTCATACACATTTTAAAATGCACTTTAGTCACTACCCAACAACCCGAATATTTTTCACGCATCAGGCTGCTTTAACTTCTAATTTATTATTATTATTATTATTATTATTATTATTATTATTATTAGCACATCTAATTTATTAAATAAACATTTATTTGGGTTATAGTCGGTCCCAAATAAGTCGAAGTAAAGTATACGGTTTTGCTTCCCGCCAAGTAATGAGCGCTTATTTCCCGAGAGAGACTACAGCTGCAAACTGGCATTTGTTACCACGGAATATCTGCTATCACACACCACCAACAACTCAGCCACTTCAGACACAATTAAAATCAGTTAAAATCAGCCGGTCCGTCTCCTCCTCCCCGCACTACACGGTTCGCACAGATCGCAGGAAGGGGAACCCTCCCCCCACCCCATAGCCCCGCCGCCCCGCACCCAGCGAACCGCCTCCGACCAGCACGGCGCCGGCCAGTGCTCCGGCCGAGGCGCCGTAGATGTGCCGTGCGTCGCGAATGATGTGCGGGGCGTGCTCCTGCAGGCAGGTGGCCACGCCGATGTGGTAGACGCCCAGGAAGCCGCAGCCGGCGAACGACACGCTCCAGCCGCGCTCGCGGTCCAGCATGGCCACCAGCAGCTGGCCGTTACAGCCGCTCGCCGTGCTGCTGCTCCAACCACCGCGGCGTCCGTCGCCCGGCGCGATACGCGAGTGCGGGGCTATCCTGCGGCTTTCCGCCGCTGCCCCGCCCAGCCCCGCTGGACAGCCAATGGCGTACTGCAGCCCGCCGCCTCGCCATGGCCCAGCGGCGGCCCAGCCAACCCCAGGGCGGATGCAAATAAAGCCCCGCCCCCGCCGGGTGTCCCCGTCCCCCCTCCGGCTGTGAGGCGGGGCCTGGCTGAGGGGATGACGGGCTAAATAAACGCGAAGATGGACTTACAGCTTGCTTTCGGCACCGAGTGCGTTAGGTGGCACGCCCCAACGGCGTTTTAGGGACAGAAGCACGGGCAGAGGAGGTAAATATCACTCCCAGCCCAAACAACTAGCGTCGTCTGATGGAGCTTGTGAGGTCCCTGGCAGACTGAGCGACCGACCGCAGGAGCCAGGCACAGAGGGGCCTCCGGAGGTTTCACATCGGCACCTTGAGGTGGCTGAGTTCTGCCAGAAAGCCTGGAACGTGCTGACAGCTTGATGGGCCATCAGTGATTAACAGAGAACCATAGCACCATCTAGGCTGGATACATCCAACTATCCACACATCCAACCACATCCCATCACCAGCCCACCTCCCTCCCCGTAGGGTCACCTGCAACTGCCTGAACAGAATTGCTTAATGCCCCACCACGTCACCACATCTAGCCCAGCAGCAAACAGGCCTGTTGACCAACACATGCTACGGAAGAGCTGTCTCATAGCCACATAACACCCCTATGAAGAGGTGTCGACCAGCCCTGACTCTGGTCTGCACCAGTGTAGTAATGCCACTGTGTCAGCTCTGTAGACCACCTTCCCTGCTAGCCCAGACACTTCTGTGGAGTAGGCCATTGCAGGCCAGAGAGGTGCACAGAAACATTTAGAAAACAAGTACTCTGGAAGTCTCAAATGCACCTGACTGCTTCCAGGCATGATTTATCTTCCTGGAGAAAGGCGCTGGTATCCTCTCATAGTTTAAGAGGAACTGGTAGTTGTATGTGACAACCCTCCACAAATCCCAGAGTTCCCTAGGGCTGGCCTATGAGAAAAACAGAACAACATATCTGAAATCTTTCAGGATTTAATTGCTTTGGTCAGGGCTAATGAAACCCTCTTTAGCTATCTGCATGCACCACCCTATCCTAACAACAGAATTCAAAAACATCTTGAAAGAGACACAAAGGAGCTCACACCTCCAAAATACACCTAGGAGAGAGGTTGTGTTGTGCAATTTTTTATTTGCAGGGCACGCTGCCAGAAAGAGACAGAGCAGGGAATCAAGCTCTTTTTCAGTCTGGGTGGGCCTGAAGCCAATTCTGAAAAATTACTAGGTAGTTCTACCAGCAAGATCTTGAATAATCCTTGGACAAAACGCACACTATCAGGAGAAACTCTGGATTTTGTCTGAATGAACACCACAAGCACTGGGTCACACCTTCAGTTTTCCTGTCTCTACCTCAGCTCTCCAGCCACCTACATCTATTTGCGGCATGTATCTTCATCCATTCATCATCTCACCATTTCAACAGGCAGAGCAGAGTGTCTTAAACCCAAACATGTCCATCACTGAGGCATTTCTCTTCATTTAGGGAAGAAGGTGTAAGACTGAACCTATTTCAGCTCACAGGGAAGGAGAGAGCTGTAAATAACGAGGGAGCCACATCCCACAGTTCCCGAGTCCTATTTCAATTAAAATACAGTGACCACTTTTTTCTTCTTCTTCTTCTTCCATTTTCTTCTAAAAGGCCAGCTCTCCTGTATTTTGTATTCTATCCACGTGTGTGTATTTATTCAGAACTTATGTACAAGAGAGTACCATTTCTTAATCCATACTTTTTGAAAAGAGGCACAGATGCTCAGAGAGGAACAGTTCTGTCTGACTGCAGAAACGCATAGAATCACAGAATGGCTCAGGTTGGAAGTGACCTTAAATATCATCTAGTTCCAAACCCCCTGCCATGAGTTGGCATACCACCCACTAGACCAGGTTGCCCAGGGCCTCATTCAACCTGGTCTTGAACACTTCCAGGAATGGGACATCCACAACCTCTCTGGGCAACCTGTTTCATTAATTAGATATGGAGAACCAATGAAACGGTAGAGGATTTTCAAAGGATTATCACATCATATTTTTTTTTTGTGACTAATCTGTTTTGCAGGCTGAGATCAACTCCATTTAAAAAATAATTTTAGTCCTAACCTGTCACTAGAAAGCTGTGCCTGAACCTCATTTCTTTAATAGGTGGGAGGAGTCTTTGCATTTTTACCATAAAATGATACACAGCCAGTTCATAACCATCTACTTTTTCACTGTCTTTTGACTTTAGTAACTCCTTTCTTTCACTGGCAATGCTTGGAGCAATGAACCTTATTCTCAGCCAGTCCTCACGTGTAACACTTGGGTAGCTGGGCTCCTCCATCCCTTTGTCACCAGAAAGGCACTACAAATGTGCCATGACCAGTCCAGTAATCAGTCCTTCAGGTGGGGTATCACTAGAGCCTTACAGCCTTTGCTAAGGAGGCTGAATCACTAGTTCTGATTAGTTATAGTCATATTGTGATCAGCTGATAAATTCAGGTCCTTCCTCATCTCTGCTTATTTTTTTTAAATTCAATTCTCCTGTACACAACACCAAGTTTTCTCTCTACATGGTACACCCCTTCCTGTATGTGCTTATTCTTTTTCAGTACCAGTTTTTATCTCCTCTGGTTGCTCCATAACAGATCTTACAATTTCTCCACTACATCATCTCCGGCTTAGTGCATAGTTTTTCATGCAAAATATCACCAGAAGTACACAGACAAGATGGCTGCTAGCTCCCTTGCCTGGAAAACCATCTGTTTCATCAAAAGCATAGATTAGTATGACACACTGAACCTTTGTCTAATCACTTGGCTATCTCCCTTTTATCTCCAGGCCTATAAAGATAATTGTCCTTCCTCTCAAAACCTATTCTAATTCTTTTTTGTTGTTGTTGTTTTTCACATTTTTACTTTACTCATTTAATTCCAAGTACAAATTTATCCGTCCTGCACCACTCATATGTTTAGGATAAAAATCCTCAAGCTAGCTCTAAAAACCGGGCCATCCGAGAAAGATGATGCAACCCATCACAAGCACTACCAACTAACCCTACTGTGGTTGTACAATATGTGGTTTCAAAATTGTCTCATTTATCTCACATATCTCACATACACTGTGCTGCAATCAGTGTTGCAGACATCCTAAATCCTTTACTGAATCTACTCTGTAATAATTTCCCAGTAAATACAGGGAAATGAAGTAAAGCCTCAAGCAAGTTAACAGAAATTTAGTGAAGTCTGACGGGGATACAATCTACCAGGAAACTTGCATGCAGCTTAAATATCTGTAACAGATGTCAACCCAGCCCAGTCAAGGGGCTGGGCATATAAATTCAACAGGTGTGCCATCTGTCTATAATTTAGCTGCTGAAAGCTTCTCCCTTAATCCTTTCCATGTAGCTACAATACTTATTATGATTTAGGTGTGTCATTTTCCTAAGGTACTGATTAAATATATTGGAAAAGAAGAGAGAAAAGCAATAGTGCATTTGTAAAGTGCTTTTAAACTCCTTAGAAGAAAGATACCATTTAAGTATTAAGTTTAATGAAGGCATATGATTTATAGGTAAAGGAACCACAAAGGACTGAGCACAAATAGGAAGCAACAAAGAAGCATTACTGGACAGGTGACAAGTGATCAGGTCTGAGACCTTGGGGGAGAAAGAGTATGAGCCCTGGTGTCTTTGTTATTCAGGTGACTCCTTTTTATGCATCCTGAATATGCTAATTTACCAGAGGAATAATTTAAATATTTTACAGATGAATTTTAATTCTTTCTTATAGTCATCCTGTGTTATTTGGGCACACCCTAAGGGAATACCTACCACCATTGGTGGCCAGAGGACTGAAACCTTGAAAATGCATGAGAAACCACAGGGTAAGGACAGGAGAGTGTTGAATTACAGAGGGAGGTGCACTGAGGACAAATACTAATCATAACCTGGACAAGGAATCCCTTTACGTTCCTCGTGCCAAGGCTCCACATGCACACTGTGCTGCTCTCTTCCCTGACTTCTGCCACAGGGCTGCATTTCTGGGGAGCAAGGACAGAGAACATTATTTAAACTTTCCTGAATATAGCTTTTTACAGTTTATCATCAGTTTGCAGCATCACCTGAAATATCCTCTACTCTATATTAGCCTTTGCAGAGAATTTGCTCTTGGCAAAAATATCATTCTTGGTCCATAACTGGCTTCCAGTTCTTTCTAAAACAGTGGTATCAATGAGCAAAGACATGAGTAGTTTGTGTGGTTATTTTTTTCTGTTCACATGTCATAGCATGGCTCATTAAGCTTGCAGACATCTCAGGTTAACTACTCTCAGGTTTCATTGGCAAGCAATGGAAAGTAGGTCATTTTAGTGAAAGATACTGACCTGCTTTTCCCTTGGGCCTGATCCTGCTACCCTTTGGGAAAGACTTTGGGATTGAGTTAATGTTTTGGTAATTATGTTCCTAAGTTATTATGGCAGGGAGTAATAAAACTGTACAAATTATGGAGTATGTTCTCAAAAACTGCTGTACAAAACTAACACAGATGCTGGTAGTTTAAGCAATTTCAGTGCAGCTACTAAACTTCACAGGATAATCCTTATGCATGCTTTGAACTAAAGCTAAGAGGCCTGTTCTGATTTCCAGTTGATGGTGGACTGAGCTTCAAAACAGACAGGAGATTCTTAGATCTGGGTGCATCCCATGTTTTAAAAATGCTACCTGTTCAAATGCTGAATTCTACTGCCAACCTTCACTTAAAGCAATGGGGGATGGGGAAATGAAGCAAACCAAATTCTGAAAAGGTAATATACAGTATATTCTAAGTAACAAAACATTCAGCGCATTTGGCTTTGACCATCTTGTTAACAGGTCTCTGTGAAGAACAGAACAGGTTTTAAGTGGGGTGCAGGGACATGCACTCCATCACACACACTGCATCACTGTGCTGCTAGCAGGAGTCTAGTTAATCCACAGCACATGCAACCCACTCACTGATAGTCACGAGGTGGCTATAATCAAAGGTAGAACTGTACACCGCATGCTAAAGAAAACAGTGACTGAACTGTGTTACTATAGAGTCTTGCTTTGTCAATTTATTTCTAAAAGTCGATAGAAATTCTCCTGCACATAGCATATTTTCATATTTAGAGGTTGTCTGGAAACCAGCGTAACTGGTTCTGGTAGAAGAAAATGACATTTCCTATTTTGAATTCCTTGGTGCAACACGTGGTTTTCATTCTCAAAGTTAAATCTTGAGGGTAACAATTTGCTTCTCAGGTCTGATACCACAGCTGTTGCCTTTAGTCTTCATTACTATTGCACAGAACAAATAGCTTAAACTATTTCACATTAACAAGGTCAAATTTTAAGTCAGCTATGTTTTCACAGCATTTTTGTTTCACAACTTTGTGGCCTGATTTGTATGTGGCAATAGTTTATTGCCAAAGACCCCTTGGTGCTTTATATATCCTACAAATGAGATACAGCAATGACCATGCCCATTGCTAATTTGCAACCTTAGCTCTTCTGATTAGTTATTTTTAAAGTACTTGGAATTGTTTAAAGACAGGATGCTAGGAAAAAAAAGGAAAAAAAAAAAGAAAAAAAAAAAAAGAGAATGGCTAACAAACTCTGAAAAAAATTCAGACAGCCACCAGAGTTAGATTTTTCAAATCTTGTCTTGTAGAGAAAAAGTTCCTTTTTCTGTTTGTGGTGGGGCTATTAGAATGTATTGTTTCCTCTTCAGCTGTTTCTACATTAACTATATTTATTATTTAATGGCAATTCTGGATATAACTATATATGGTAACTTCTTTGTGGCAAATAATGTGCTTTAAAGACCTAATATCTTATCATTAAAAGGCATAATAATCAGCACCTTACAACAACTGAGAGATAATCAAAGCCTCCCTCTGTGGTCTTGACCTAAGAGAAGACTTTAAACTTGCTATTGCTCTGAAGACTAGATATTTGTCTTCCCAACTCCGAGACCAGTAATACTTGGAGAATTGTTCTAAAGACAGATATGTAGATAATGAACTGTTTCTCTAGCAGAAAACTTCCCCAGAGTTGTGATACATTTTGAATCTTTACTGGTTGGTTTGTTGTGCTGCAATCAAGATTGAAGATTATTTTATATTCACCTACTTACCGAGGTTTCCATTCTATATAAAATAGGTCACAGAAACAGTTGGTCCTTCATTCAGCACCACTGAGAGGTGGAAAGAGAAAACTGTGGAATTAACATTTGTAATAAAAGGAAATTATAGCTTGTGTAAATAGTAACTAGTAAGCTGCTTAGCATGCATTAGCCCTATTCTTTACATTTGAAGATACGGTAAGAAATCACGGTGAAAGGATTAAGGAGATGAACACAGGTAAAGATGCTGTCAGCAGAGTATGTCAGCAGGATTCAAACATATACAAGGTGCATGAACATAGGTCTTTGTTATAGTAGTAGTTGTGGCTCCCTTGATTCTTTAAATACCAGGGATTTGAAAAGTTCTGTATTTCTCGCAGTTAGAGAAAGGAAGAAGCTTATACCAAACAGTTGTACCTTGCAGATGGCTAAACCAAACCACAGCCTGGTTGAGAGCTATGTAATGCCAGCACAGCAGGCGCAGGGACTTCAGGTGCCACAAAGGAGTTCAGATGGTCTTAGTCTTTCAAAGCAAAGACTCCTAGTGAGCTCTTGGGTAGTAATACCAACATGATCAGTCACTGCCCTTTCCTGTGCTCATATGAGCATCTATGCACAGTGGAGTGGCTGGAAGAATTAATCTTCCAAGAAAAAACTCTTTCCTATGGGGTGTTTCTCAACCTAAACAATTCTGCTTCTCAACTGCTAAACCCATGGCCTCACTGTGGACAAGCTTCCTTGCTGTTTTTGTAAAATGGGTGACCTGGAGAAAAGGGGCCATGCCAAGAACCCCAAAAGGAAGGAGCATTCACCACACAACGGGGGAAGGAAGTTGAGGCTGGGGGTAGCCTAGATGGATGTGATGTATGCTATGCTGCACAGTGTTTAGGGACCCTTCTGTTCAAAACAACATTGTAGGCTCAGGGTCTTAACTTATCTTTGTGTTATGGAGAAGTCGGACAACTACTCTGTGTGCATCATGACCACTCACGCTAATTTAATACTGCAGCTTGGAGGCTTCTAGTTCTCCTAAAAACGGGAATGAAAAAGCAAAGACAACTCAGTGGGTCTGCCTTTTCCCAAAAGGTCTCGGAGGACTCTGTTACTGACATAAGCTGCAGAGCTAGGAGTTTGGACCAAATAGTGGAGAATACTGCTAGAGGAAAGTGGCTGAAACCATCACAGCTGGCTACAGCTTCATCTGTGTGTCAACAAGCTGTTACAGGAGTAATCTTCAGTGACTTTCCTCTGCCTGCACCTCTGTTTTAATCTCTGAATTAGTGTGAGGAGGATGATGGGGAAGGCTCACCTCCCTGCAGCTATGCTTTAACAGGAATAGAGACCTTTTTGTTTACAGAGGAAAGATGTTATGTAAGTTCATCAAGGAAGGCATCTAAGCTATGCATGTCTCATTGGCTTAAAGTAAACATCCGCCCTCATCATTCTCCTGTCAGATATTTCAGGCAATTAACTGTGCAGGGGTCTGGCTATTATAAATCCCATTTTGAAGAATTTGCAATTCCTCAAAATTCTTGCTGCATAGGAAATTTAGGCTTAGCTTTAACTCGGTGCTGTAAATTTTAGCCCCACGCATCAAGCATTTCAAGTTAGATGTTGAAACAGCAAATAGAACACCCATCTCTCTATGCAGGTCTAATTGTTTCATTTTCATCTAGCTGCCACTAGATAATAGCTAATTGTTTAGTTGTTCAACAGGCAAGTGATATGCACAGCAGAAAGTGGGAACCTATTCTGCTCTCAGCTTCCCAGGAATCCTATGGAAGTTCACTACCAGCAAAAATTTTACTCTAGATTTCCAATGTCACTGGTTGTTTGAGTGCCATTCTAAATCAACAACTCCTTATCTGTTTGTATTACCAGGTCCAGATCTTCCATTGCTGCAAATCAACACACTCACACTTCAGATCTACTGGTAAATTTGCATTTAGTTTTAGAAATTGGCCAACTGCTCTGCTAGAGCACCTTTACTTTCAGTAAGTTTTCAGTTTCTTCAGTAAACTTAAGTAAAGGTAAAAAAAAAACAAAAAAAAAAAACTTAAAAAAAAAAAGTAAACTTCAGTAACTTCAGTAAAGGTCACTAAAGGTCACCCAAAGTAACCTTTACTCTTCAGTTACTTTTTATACCTTTACTTTCAGTGCTTCCCCCTCACTCAGTGATGCTTTTTGCTGAGAAAAAATAGTATAAAATTTGTGCCAGAAAGACAAAATGTACTATACCCATAAAGTAGAATGGCAGAGATGAACTGAAAAGAGACTTATCACCTACATGGTATGTCTGCTACAACTTCAGCTGAGGATCAGGGATAACTAGAAAAAAAAAAAAAAAAAAAAAAAAAAAAGGCTGCATGTAGTTCTGCTATAGTTTGACGTGAGGAGGGAGCTGTGATGCTGAGCAAACATGCTGTCCTGGGTGGTAAATGACAGCATGGGGACTGCTGCCATTCAAATATGTCCAGTGAAAGGGACCCTAGGTCCACTTTCCCTCAAAGAAAACAGCAAAAAGAAACAAAGGAGAGAGAGAAAAAACATACGTAGTCACATCAGTTCTCTCCTACATGTACAAGGCTGAAGAGCTGCCCAATGTCCCTAGTCCATGATAAGTGTGCTTGACCAATGTAACATTTTACAATTTTGAAACAATTTTGAAGGAATTTCTAATGGTACTCAAGCTCATAATAAATTAAGTCAGTGAAAGTCTTTCCTTTTACTAGAGACCCTGGAACACATCCATAAAGTAGAGGCATAGGGCTTTGGAGGATTAAAGCCTGGCTTTCACATGACAAAAATGTAGGATGTGATGGTAAAGAAGCAGTTAAACAACTAATCTCCAGACAAAGTGAGCATTTGTCAGGATTTGCCACTTCTCCCACTGTTGTGCAACAGTCTTGTAAGTAACACAGCTGAACAAATTAATGAAGGATTTCAGAACATGTATGATGTCAACTGAAAAATGAACTTTTTATAGCTTTTTAGTGTTTATAATCAAAATGTAAGTAGGGTTACATTTTTGGCTAAAGACAATTTGCATAAGCCATGGTAAGGGCCTGTATCATTAAGGAAACTTCTATTGGTCTCCACAGGAACAGACTGAAGGCCTCATTTAACACACTAGGGAGGCCAAAACTATCTAGATTAGAGCCCATCTCAAGACACTTCAGCTAAAATACAAACATCTCATTTAACTGCTAACTGAATAATTTTGAAACTAATTCCTGTAACTGATCCGGGAGCTTGACTTTGTATATTCAGAGAGTTCAGTTTAAAGATTTTTTTTTTAAATGGTAAGTACTGTCTGCTACAGATGTTATTGTTGCTGTTGCTCAAGAAAAAATTGCATACACATTCCCATTGTACATTTGCTATTTTTGTATTTCTAATACAGTTATTTCAGTCCTAAATTCATACTGCACAGTTCATTGACTAGTGTTAAGTGAATCTCCCATAGTAATACACCTTTTATAGTACGGATTTTCAGGTTTTACTTTGGTAAGCATATATGTTCAGAATTTGTCACCAGAGAAATAGATTCATACATCAAAGTTTTGGCTAAATTCTTGAAAACTAATACAGAAGATTTTCCAAGCAAGCAGTGTCAATTCATACACTGATGCTCTGGTTTTTTTTTTATAGCTGATGTTCTAAATTTATTTAAATGAAGATCAGATGCTACACTGAAGTATTTGCTGCAGTTCAATATAAAACTTTCCCTATCATGTTTTTCCTCTTGACTTGATACTCATATCTGATAAAACCTATTTTTGTATCACCAAAAGAAAAGCTGAAAAATAACAACAGAATGAGTGCATACCCTCATGGTTGTTTAACACTCCTTTTTTAATGATTTTACAGCTTCCTTTTTCTGAGAAAGTCTAGTATTGTTACCTGTGTTTGCACTCTGATTCAGAATTTAAACCCAGATTATTTTTTTTCTTAACAATGCAGAAAAAATGGCTATTTGGAAATACTTCAGTGTGAAAATGCAAGTGTTTCCTTTGAATAAGCAGTTTTGGTGATGTTAAACTGCATGAAGTGTACTATACAACTAAAACCAAATGAGTTTAAATGAAATATTTTACCCTACTGGAAATGAATTCGTTGTTAAAGTTAAATGTAAGTGTAGAAACAATTATTTTGTTCTTTTTCCATTGAATATTGCTGAATTTGTCACATTCCTGTGATTTACTATTATTTCCATGAAGTTGGGTTTCTGAAAGATGCTATGTTGTGTGTTATTTAGTTGAAACTGATATAAATTGATAATGTTTAACTACTCGTACTTTTGCTTTTGATCTTCACTTGTGCTGGTAGACAAGAACAGTGGCAATTAGCTCAGAGCCATATTCAGCAAGTCATGGCCTTTATTCAACTTCATCTGTTCTTTCCTCACTAGAACAGGCCATCGGCATCTTTGAACAACAATAGTTTCTGTAATAGAAATATGTGAATGTATTCCAGAAATTACGGGTGGTTATCACTACTTCACTGACACTTTTATTGTTCATTTTATTGTTCATTGTCCATTTTCTCAGATTTGCACAAGCCCCTCACATAGAAGGACACCCCATGCTCATGGACTTCCCTCACCTTTTCATCCTTGTAAGATTTCTTATTCTGAAACAAGTTATTATGTAGCTTATGGCAGGATTTTCCTTTGGACCAGGAGTATGACATCTTTCCCAGCTCTGCTCTACTGCAAGACCAAGGACTCTCAGATTCCTGGTGCTTCCATATTTTGTCCATTTGCCCCTCATCCTTCCAGTTTGTGTTCCTTCCTCTTCTGCTTCCATGTTTACATGCTCCCCAGTCTCCTTTCCTCCTCCTGTCACTGCTCTGCCACTTCTCTGATCTTATGCTTACCCAGCTCAGCCATGTAAGCTCAGAACAACAGGAGTGAATAGCTTGCTGGTTTAAAAAGATGAATTGGCTTAGCAAGAACCAGACAAACAGGGACAGTCTTTTCCCCTTCTTGTCAGGAGCCAACTGGTTGATTGGCTTGGTCTAATACAACTTCAGCTTAAGACTGGGGCCAGTGCAGTGAGGTTAGGGATGCTGATGCACTTACAGTGATCTCATGTTGTGAACTGTGAACAGCCCCTCCTTCTCTCCATCGGCTGTGAGGGGCAAAAGGCACAGCACAGTGCCAGCCAAAGCTGGTCAGTGGGTGAGTCAGCTGCGTCTGGTATGAGAAGTGACTGACATTTACCTCCGCTGCCCTCTTTCACTCCCAAAAAACATGCCATTGAAAACAGACTGCTGTTGTATCTGACTTCAATTCTTTCAGAAGCCTTTTGTTGTTGTTGTTTGCTTCTATTTCTGCCATGACAAAAGAGTTGTGAAAAAAATAAAAAAATCCACAAATCTTATTTGCTTGTTTTGGTCTATCCCTCCCTTGCACCTCCAAATTCATTGTTTAACCCAGGCACATGCAGGTGCAGCCCTATGCACTTCTGATGGCTGTAATACTGCAGTGGACCACCCCCTGTAAAATGTAAGACTTAAGTTATATATAACACAGTAATTTTCATTGTCTTCTCAGTATGTGGAAAAGAATCTAAGGCATGAGAATGCACAGTATTTCTTCCCTCCCATAATCCATTCGTGTTTACTAATCTAGGTCACTGTTTCTCCCCCACCCCTCCCCAGCTTCCCATCTGCCAAATGTTGATTTACTAAAGGGAATTTGACTGTGGAGTGATAGATGTGTCAGTTAGGTTGTGAAATAGCCAGAATTGATCTCAGTTCTTAGCTGGTAGATTCAGAGAAACTCCTATTTTAAACTTTACTCCATTAAAAGGACTGGTCCTGACTTGTCACATGGAATGGATTATACTACTCCAGAAACAGAAGTAAAGACAACAACCTCTCTCTAACCAAATAATGCTACAGCATTGATTTGGTCAACACGAGAACAAGGTGTTTGGTTCAGTTAATTTCAAAAGCAAATGGAGATTAGTCTCACTAAAGTGAAGCTCTGAATAAGAAAATTCCCTGTTTCTATCCACACTTTGAGGCAGGGCTGTATCTGTCTGCTACCCATTGATTTCCCACTCAGCCCTCCAGATGTACACACAGCTAGGCACAGTGCAGTTCCCAACCCCTAAAACCCAGAGGTGGACTGTGCTTCTCTTCAATCACAGGTAAACACAGAGTAATACAGTCCTGCTAAATTAACCCCTTCTTTGCTGCCTCTAAAAGGGACAACATATCTCATTGTACACTAAATGAAGATAATACTGATTATTCCCAAGAAAAAACACAAGGTCACAGGAAGCTTGTAAACACAACAACACGTGCCAGGAAGAGGATTCACTCTCCTACAGCAAATCCTTACATTTCCACCTCCCACCCCCAGTACTGCAGCTTTTTTTTTTTTTTTTTCCTGCCACAGCGAAAACGCTTCAACATTTCTGGATTTTCCATGGAAAGGGGAACCCAATTCTAGGCTAGGGCAGAAGAAACACCACTACTTTTCTTTCCCCTATACACACAGCAATACAAGTGAAGATTAACTGGGAGACTAGGGGGAAGAAAGAATACAGTTAGTTAGGATAAGCAATCTTATCTTTAGATGACCTCTTCTAATCTCATTTGTTGCCAAAATCAACATAAGTACAAGTTCTGCATATTCAGAAAACAAAAACACTCTTGGTAGCTTTCATGTTTATCTTGCCTTAAATTTGCCAAGCAGAACTAGAAGCTTTGCATGACTTCACGGGTTCATTTCAAAGTTCAGTTAGATAATTATGATTATGTGCATAAAGTTTCAGTCTAATGTCAGGGTAAACTGTTCCTCTTTACTCAGAGAAGACTTCCATGCGACTTTCCACCTCCATTGTACCATAGAAAAGTATACTTGTACAGAACTAACAGCATAAGTACTGAAGTACAACTTTAGGTCTTTCCCTGTCCCATTTCTATAATCTAAGGTGTTACCCAACCACAAATTAATTCCTTCTGGACATTCAAATACCAGTGTAAACTTTGTGTGACAAGCTGTGTGATCTGAGATTATTAGTGTAAATGCTTTAACTACGTATGTGTCTGCATACTTATAGACAAATGCTTCAACCTTGATGGCTGCTTACATTTTTTTCCAGCTTTTTCTGAGTACTGAGAATGCTGCTCTGTGTTCCAAGCATAGAAACCTGGTCCCAAACAGCAAGATGCAGCATCCAAAAACACCAAGATTCAGTTGGGATTAGCTGCCACAGAGATTAATACAATTCATCTCACGCCAAGCCTGTTGGCTCTTACTGGGCAGCTAATTCAGTTTTGGCAAATCTCCCTCACCACAGCCATACAGGCAGACAAGAGACCACAATGCACCCTACAGCGTTTTCATATCCAGAGCTGTATAAACATCTGTCTAATGGTTGCATTTCCCATCAAGTAGTTACTGAGGTTGAGGTATATTTGGTAACACAATTAACATTCTAAGAAGCAATAGCTGAAGTTGACGTTTCAGTTTCTAGTTGCTATCCCAACGTGAGAGGTTATTTCTTGAAGAGGCACTTGACACCTGTGTGCTCCGAAGTCAGAAAGTTAAGGCACACTGCTGCATGTAAAAAGGCTAGTTTAGGGGCATATTTATCTAGGCAAAGCTACACAATGGACAGGATGAAGGTCAGAGAGCAAGGCAGAGAAGGTCAGACTGGAAACAAATATGGGTCTTGGGTGCCCTGTGTTTTGTAGACACTTGGCTCTGCCCTCTAGGCTCATGAAGCCTGCTGTAGCCAGCCAGGCTGACTCCTCATGACTTCAGACAGCTGAACAAACTGCAGCACCTGCTCAAGGCTCATCAGCTGCTCTTCTGGTGACTCATTACAGTGACTGCTGGCAGAGAACGTGACACCAGCTGGGCTTTTGTTACCAGGTCTGCATTCTTACAGGCACTAGGACTGCTAATACTTGTACTTCTGCCTGTCCTTGAACACTCCTTTTTCCTTGTCTTTTTAGGGAGCAGACTCCTTGCTCTGTTGCCGTAACACAAGGCAGCCCTCCAGCCTTCCTCTAGCACACACTACAGTTCTGTCCTCGTTAATCTAGCCAAAAGGCTTTTCAAAGAGAAAATGTTGATAAAGAAAGGACTTTCTCCTGTTGTCAGGTGCAAGCAATCTATTCTCTTCATATAAAATACCTATCAGCAATGTGTGAACTGTGAAAGCTACCCCTAGCATCAATACTCCAGAAACTGTCTAACACATGGAAAACAAAATCCAGGAAAACAAAAAAAAATTACATCGAGTTTCTTTGTTTGTTTTTAAGCCTTAAGAGGTTTACTCAGTCTCCAGCTAAAAATATTTTTCATGGAGGTCACCAGTGATGGGTCAACTCAGATTAGTTATAATTCTATAATTCTTTCAAGAAGCTTGTGGAGACAAGCCACATTTCCTTTTCCATTTCTAAAACGTGCACATATTTAAATCAGGATGATGGGGGATGCAAGTAGTTTGAAAGTCTTTAGACAAGTCTGAAGTTACCATCTACTTCAAAAAACACAATTTCATGTAATCTACATTCCAAATGCAATGTCCAACAGTGAGAGTTCATGGAATTGGTTTTCCCTACAGTTTGATGTGAAGGCCCTAGTGGAAGCTCTCAGTTGTCCAGCTGTTATTAACTCACTGATGAATCTTAGAAGTATAAGAGGTCCAATGTCAGATGAAGGAAACCTATTGCACACATCTTGCCTAGTGTATATCCCAAGCTGCCCAAGCAGTTCGTTGATTCTCAGTTGTAGAGAACTCAGCCAGCTCTCAGCCCAGGATCTCAAACATTTCAAAATCCAATCAACACCAATATATAGATATATTCCTACAGCTCCTAATCTTGTGAGCTGGCTGTGATGTGTCCCCTAAGGGACACATCCTTTCCTTGGTATCTATTTTTAGCTTTAGTAACCCCAGAACTTTAAGTTCCACTCTCCTGCTTGATGCCGACTCCATTATATTTTTTTCTGTCCTGAGGAATCAAATCAAAGCTGTCTGTCCTCAGAATATAGTAAATCTCCTGACTGAGGCAAGTACTTCAAAGCTAGAAACATTACTTCCTAGTTCTGAAGAAAGTGTGAACACTTCAGGTTCAACACCTACAAAAACATCTATGAAAAAGGTGAAAGAAGGAAGTGAAAACTAGATCGCACTGTGATTTCAAGTTGCAGCTAAATGACTAATTCCTCAGATCCCATCACCTTTAAAAATGCCAAGAAACAACTGAATGACTACTTAGCTGTTTTCAAAATAAACCCAAGGAAATTTGTTCAGTATGGCCATCATACCCACCAGGTAGTGCCAAGTAAATGTTAGACTACAAAATCTTTATTTTCCAGAACAGAATTAATGCGAGATTGTTTACATTTATGCCAAGGTTTTGTCCATTCAGTTTCATGTACTGTGGACTGTCAGTAGCACACAGGCTCCAGGTTAAAGAAACAGAGCCCTGCAGCAGCAATAGGAACCACTTCTATGTTGCATTGTTCCTAATACATATATTGTTTTTCTTATAAATAAATATCTCTTATATCATACAATTAACTTACATACTGTTATTCTGCCATCAAGCCTGATTCCCTAATTTAAAATAATTCTCATTGAAGCACTTACTATCAACATCTTTGAGCCTTTTATTTCCTCCTCCCAATAAACTCTGAATTTACAGAAGACTGCAGCTCATCCTCTCCTTTTTTTGCTTTGTAAGGCAAGAGAGCAGCTACAGAAGCAATCAAAATAACCAAGAAGCTGATACAGAAGCAAATAAGCAAGAATGAACAGCTGATGCTGGGTAAAGGAAGGAGATGGGGAAGTAGCTGCTGAAGAGAAAGTATGGTGGAATGGCAGTCTGGAACAGCTTCAGAACAAAAATGGTTAAGTGTAATGCACACAAAGCAGCTGCTTCAAGTGTAAGAAAGCATCCTAACTCTATTTGAAAAATTATCTTTTGTTTAAAAAATCCCAATGTCAACTTTAATTAATCTGCAGTTTCCTGAAATGGCAAAACGAGCTAGATTCTCAAAACACCGCACATCTTGACAATGCAACTGTGTCTGTCAAATGTCCATTTCATAATTAGAAGAGTACAGGATAAAGAAGGACCAAAGCAGAGTGACTTTTATATCTTGAAACAACTCTTAAAAATAACAGAAAACATGATAGAGCAGAGAACACTGCACTGAGAACACTGCATTGCAGTAGTCATTTTTGTAAGTTGAGGCATACATCTGCAGCATACATGTATTTGCAAGTACAATCTACAGAATAACAGAAAAAAAAACTTGCTGCAGATCATAAGAACCAGATACAATTTCTGAATGTTTTGTCATACATGTAGCCCATTTTCTGAAATTTCAGCAGTTTGATTTCTAGGTTTCTAAATGCAGATTCAAAGAGCCACTGAATGTTTCCTCTGCATTTGTTATTAATACATGCATGGAAAAGTAACTATTTTTCTCATTCTAACCCTTTTACCTTCCTTTACAGAGAATGAACAAAAAAGCACATCTATGACCTAAACAGTCAACCACTTCTTGCAAGGTACAAGGAATCACACAAATAGACCTTTGTTGCTTTAGGCTTTAAGCTTGAATCAAAGATTTGGTATGATCTAATGGGTTATCACTACACTTTTACACCAGGGAAAACATAGTGCTCAAGTATTTAGAGGAGCTAAATTGGCATATACACGTGAATGGTGTTACAGTATTTACCAGTAAATATGTGACAGGTATTCCATTAACCACCATTGTTTAATTCTATAGCTTTTCCTTTTTAAGGATAACAACATTAATCTAGAAGGTAGTTATAACACAGATAAACACAGTCTTGCTCTGAAAGCAGAGTTTACAGACTCAGCAGCTAAAGGCCCATACATGTTTCTTCCGTTTTCTCAGTTCCAGAAACAGATTTATTAAGACAAATTTTTATTTCTTTTTTTTTTTTTTTTTTTTTTCTGGCTTCATTTGCATGTAACATTATGGAAAGTAATGCAGGTTTAAGCATGTGAGAAAAAAAAACAGGTGCAAGAGAACTAAGAAATTGATTTAGCTTGTTGTGAAAGAAAAAACACTCCATTTAGGTCAGATTTTCAAAAAGGCCCATTTGACACCTGACTGGCTTTTGGAAGTGCAACAATATAATTAAAGAATACATGTAGTTCGAACAAGAGTTACATGGTCATACAATACCTAGAACTAGTGAGGAAAACAGACTCCATATTACAGCTAAAGCTCCATTCTTTCATTTGCTTTCTCCTTCCACATATTGCTTACTTTAAGAGGAATCTTTTTTTTTTTTTTTTAAAGAAAAAAACAATTAAAACCATATTTAAATCCAAGACCTGTTCATCCCTGTGACAGAAGAGGTAAAAAGCAATGCAGTTTATGCCCAATATGCATCCCTACTGTTAAAGCATCTGATAGTCACATCTGTACCCTTCAGTAGGAAACCACCCCACTGAAAAAAAAAGCAGCATCTGAAGTTTCATCAGGCACTACAATTTCAGTCTGTGAATGCAGATTGAATTGTCTGAAATTGCAAAACATCTTTTAAATTGCATGGAGCTATACTACTATTAAGTGAATTCTCTAGCATTGGAAATGATTGCCAGATTAAATAAGAGTACTGGGTACATCCTGATTGTTTTTGCAATCATAAAATTACTCATTTTGAAACATGCAGGTCTGACTCTGGTAATGACTTTCAGTGCAAACCAAAAAATGAAGAACAAGGACCTGGTACTTAATTTGTAAAATAGCCTGTCCACAAGTTCATGTGATAAATCTACAGAGCAGGTCTCTCTGTTATCCTCTTCTGAAGGCCAATGCTCCCACAGCACAGTTGTTGAGAGGAGTGGAAGCATACCTTATTTGCTTCAGTGCAAAGTCACTCATTTTAATTTATTTGCTACAGAGGCACAAGAGTGACTGAACTAGCCTGGATGACCTAGTAGTAAAATAGATCAAAGGAGAGTTCACACAGTGAACATACACTGCTACGATAGAAACGTCTTGCTGGGGGTAACAGGAACACTCATCCAAAACATGGCAACTTCCCATCATTTGAAAGATGGCTCTTTCTTCAGGTGGTGGTCACATCAGGAATGAATAAAGAAGGACTGGTCAAAGATACAGTTCAATTTGAAAAAAATAATTTTGACGAGAATAATTCAGGCTACTTGTTCAGCACAGCTTGTAATGAAGGTACAGTGGTGCTCCAGAAATTCTGTACAGGCTATCTACAGTTTTCACTGTTTCATGCTGTAAATACTAAAAAGTTTAAGAAACATGAATGCTTTTTGAACATACAGCCCTCCATTATGAATAAGAAGTTGAAGCTCAATAATAAATTTGGGCCTATGTGTGAAAGGCAGATCAGACCTACCCAAAGAGCATCTCCTGCCCAATGATGTACCACCACAGCTGAAGCCCTTACCCTTGTTTCAAAGGAAGGCCTTATGTTCAGCTGCAGTCCAGGACATTAACCTGAGCTTGAGCTTCTGGAGGGGGGAGAGCTGTACTTTGGAAAACTACAGCTGAGCAAGGAAACAGTAAGGACTTGGGCAAATTCACTGTTGTTAAAGCTTCCCTTTTCCTAATGACTGTTACAAAAAAAAAAAAAAAAAAAAAAAAAGCAAACAAGAACAGCTGTAAAGCATAAAATGATGTGCATGTCAATGCCAATTGCACCTCTTAACTTCATAGTAATATGAACTTCACAGCTGCAATATGAAAAATAAAGGCACTTTGCCTTGGTATTTAGAGATTTACAGAACAAAATTCTCCATAGCATACTAGCTTGATTAACCAGGGTTAAGAAGCTTATGTCATTCTATTTCTGACTGAAAGATTCAGAAGAGAAGACCCTTGGATTTGGTTTTGCAATTAGAGAAAACCTCTCTCCAAATCACCCATCACAGCCTCCTTGGTTAACTCCTCCTGCCACTGCCTGCCAGAATGCTTGTTATTGATTTAGTATTACTGCCTTGGAGCTATGTTGTGATTCAAAGATCGAAGCCGAAATTCCTTTAAGTGGTATATTCTTTATTGCAGTGCTGGATGCACGGGGGATCTCTCCACCTATCGTGCATACCCAAAGCGGAAAGCAGTCTTGAATTTATACAATCAATCTATCAATATTCTACAAGCACCTATACATATGCATTACCTATCCCCGCCTTCCCTCGCTTCTCATGCTAATTAGCCTTTTGGCACCTTGCGCCTGTGTAGAGCCTCCCAAGAATTGTGGGCAGGGGTCTTTGGGACGTGGGCAGGGGTTTTTGGGAGGAAGACCCCGAGTCTTCCTCACAGTGTACTTTTCACCTTTGGTCAGGAATCTGCTGAATTGGCATGTTTCTTAATTGCAAGAGCTGGTTGTTGCTAATTCTTCCGTTTGTTGTATCTTTATAATGAATTCCAATGTCCAGTTTCGAGATTTATAGTCCTTACGTTTGTTTCTCTGTCCGTCTGCCGCTTCCTTATCATGAGTTCCAGTGTCTTGTTTCGAGATATACAGTCCATGTCTGGGGATTGTCCTTGCCTCCCCAATGCCTCCCCAATACCTCCTTAATCAATCCCCCCTTTTCTTTTCCCATGCAAATTCTTTTGCATCAGATACTTTCATTATTTACAGTAACACAACAAAGCAGGCATCTAAACAACATGCACACAAATATTCCTAATACTACTAATGCGATTAGAGCAATGAACACTTGTTTCAACCATTGAAAATTGGGCAACCAGGAGGTTAACTTATTCCATATTTCACTAAAACTCCACGAAAGATCATCTTTACTGATATCATGTAGGACCCTTGTCTGCTTCCATATTTCTTCCAGGTCGGTAGAGATCCTTCCACTCTGATCTACATACACACAACAACTTGTGTTTATTACTGTACAGACTCCCCCTTGAGCGGCCAGTAACAAGTCTAGGGCCATCCGATTTTGTAATACTACCTGTGATAAACTAGATATCTCTTCTTGTTGAGCCTTTATAGCATCCAGAGTTTTGTTTTCTAACTTCTCTATAATTGCAGAAATATTAACTATCGCCTTTTCCAATTCACTCACTCCTAACCATGGGATAAACCATCGAACGAAACTATGAAAAGCGGTGTGTCTCTCTATCAATGGATTGTTAATTTTTCGTCTGATTCTCCGCATATGAGTTCTCAAGTAACCTCGAGGCACTACATCATGTACTGTCATATTGGGGACTACCGCTCCAAGAGTGCAAGTTCCCTTCCAATTCTCAGGCAAGACCTTATGGGCTGTATCGTTGCATAGCCAATACCACCCTTTTCCTTCTGGAACCGTCCAGCTGGTTGAATTTGCCCAGCCGCTAGTCGTACTAATATCAATTGTTCAATTACAAGATGTCTGATTTCCCACATAAGTAGTATCCGTATTTATACAATGCTGTTTTCCTATACCCTTAGGCGGGTTACACCTTTGTACACATACATAATAGGATTCTAACGGCATGAAGCTACTCACTTCTAGTTCCAAAACTTCTTAATATTTTCGACCCCAAGATATGTTTTCCCACAAATTAGTCCAAGATAAGTTTGCAGGCAACGGAATCCCGATTAACGATACACCCTTATTCCCATGCTGTGGCAGATGGGTGCATACCCAACAGTTCGTCTTATTAGTTACTTGAGAAATTGTTTGTATTAAGGTCAGGTGTAAGTTCTCATCCCAAGTTGCCCACCCCGAATCCGAGAACCGCACCCCTGCAATCATTAGGATCTGGAAAACCATAATTTTGTTGGTCCAATTGGAGTGGTGGTCTATATCCTCGCCGGGACCTTCTTCACCCTTGAATTGTGGATCCAAGCTGCTTGCTTCTTAATCTTAATGGCGGTGTGTGTTGTCAGTAATACTTGGTATGGTCCCATCCACTTTCCTTCCATTTTTCCTGTAGGGGTTGTCCTGAAAAAGTCTTTATATATATATAATTCCCGAGCTTAAAGGGGTGGATTGGTTGATCCAACCCTCTAGCCCTGGTCCCTAAAACAAATTTATGTACTTTATTTAATTGTTTCTGAAGTTCAGTTATATAAGCATATAAATATTCTGATCCTAACTGCGTTAGGTCCTCTCCACTAAATAGAAATTGCTACGGCCTTCCATATAAGATTTTGAAGGGACTCAAATTCCCTTTTATTCTAGGTTTGACTCTAATTCCAAGTAATGCTAAAGGGAGGGATTGAGGCCATGACAAATTAGCTTCTTATCCAATTTTAGCTATTTATTGTTTAATTAAATGGTTCATTTTTCTACCTGTCCACTTGCCTGTGGTCTATAAGGAGTATGCAGTTGCCAATCTATCTTTAGAATCTTACTTATCTGTTCTACCACTTGTGCACAAAAATGTGAAACTCTATCAGAAGACATTGCTACTAGAATCCCAAAGCATGGTATTATTTCATTTAACAAGACTTTAACCACTTCTCTTGCTTTGTTTGTTCGACAGGGAAAGGCTTCAGGCCTTCCTGAAAATGTGTCAGTCAGAACCAGTAAATAATGATACCCCCCTTTTCTAGGGAGTTCTGAAAAATCAATTTGCCACTGTTGCCCCGAATAATTTCCTTTACCGATTATTCCAAATTTTATTCTATTCTTGGTATTGGGGTTATTGTGTAAGCAAATGCTACATTGTCGAGTTACTTGTTTTATCATATCGTCCCACTAATGTCTGACTCAGGCTCTTATGCAGTGTGCCAGCTCCCCAATGCGTTTTATTGTGTTCTGTAAGAACTATGGGCCATGTCAAACTAGAGGGTATTACTATGTGGTTATCTTTTAAATATACTCATCCATCTGGTTTCATTTTACCTTTCAAATCTTCAATTAATTTTAAGTCTTCTTTTGTATAATTTGGATATAGTTTGGATTTTACCGACTGGTATCAAAGACAATGCCTTCACCTCAGTTATTTCAGCTGCCTGCTTAGCCTCTGCCAATCGATTTCCAATTTCAAAATCGGTGTTCCCCTTTTGGTGTCCCTGACAATGCATGATAGCTACCTTTTCTGGTTGTTTTACAGCCTCTAACAATTTTAAAATTTCTTCAGCATACTTTGTGTTTTCACTGAGCGGTCAGCAATCCATGTTCTTTCCAAATTGCTCCATGAGCATGTACCACGCCGAATGTATATTTAGAATCTGTCCAAATATTTACCCTTTTTCCCGCTGCCAGTTCCAATGCTCTCGTGAGAGCAACTATCTCCGCCTTTTGAGCTGATGTTCCAGGGGGTAAAGACTTAGACTCGATTACCTGCTGAGTAGTTGTTATAGGATATCCAGCTTTACGTTGTCTTTGCGTAACAAAACTGCTCCCATCCGTGAACCAAGTTTCTTCCGGATCTTCCATGGGCTCCTCCTTAAGGTCTGGTCGGCTAGAATACACAGTCTCTATAGTTTCTAAACAATCGTGAATCACAGGTTGTGCCGGAGCATCACTAAGAAAAGAGGCTAGATTCACAATATTAGTTATCACAATTTCCACGTCGTCCTGTTCTACCAATATTGCTTGATATTTCAAAATCATCAATTCTTGTTTAAGTTGTTTAAACACTTTTTGTGCTTCTCCAGTCCAGACTAACTTTGACTGGTTAATCTTTATCAATTCACATAGAGGCTTTACCAATAGTCCATAATTATAAATCCAAAGGCGACACCAACCTGTCATTCATAAAAATGTTTGTAGCTCCTTTACCATTTGAGGTTCTGGAGTCTGGCAAATGACTTCCTTATGTTCAGTTCCTAGTTCTCGTTGTCCTTCCGAAATTTCAAATCCCAGATAGGTCACACTTTGTTGAGCCAGCTGGACTTTCTGTCAAGAGACTTGATATCCATTTAAACCCAGAAAATTAAGACGACTTATAGTCCATTGAATACAACTCCCTTTAGTCTCGGTAGCTATTAAGAGATCATCTACATATTGTAACAAAGCACCTTCAGTGTCCGGAGGCATCCATGTTTCGAGTTTCCTTGCCAATTGGTTTCCAAAAATAGTGGGGCTATTCTTGAATCCTTGAGGTAGTAATGTCCACGTAAGCTGTGTCTTTCTGCCTGAATCGGGATTTTCCCATTCAAAGGCGAATAGGTTTTGGCTTTCTGTGGCTAAGCCTAGGCAGAAGAAGGCATCTTTTAAATCCAGTACGGTAAACCAGACTTGACTATTCTTTAATTTAGTCAGCAAAGTATAAGGGTTTGCCACTACTGGATGTATATCCTCAGTGATTTTATTTATGGCCCTCAAATCCTGAACTAGCCTATAGCTTTTTCATCTGCCTTTTTAATTGGCAATATGGGTGTATTGTATTCTGATTCGCATTCAATCAATAATCCATACTGTAAAAATTTATTAATTATCTCTTTAATTCCTTTCCTATCTTCTATCCTCAAAGGATATTACTTAACCTTAACGGGTTTCTGTTCTGGCTTTAATTTAATAATTATTAAGGTCACATTTTTAGCTCTTTCAGGGGTTTCAGTAGCCCAAACTCCTGGACATACTTGATCTGTGATCTCTAAAGGTATTTCACTTTTAGGGTCAGTTTGTATTAGTGCCAAGCTTAACACATTTGTTAGTTGTTCTTCTCCTATTCTTAATTCCATTTTCCCTTTTTCAAAGACAATTTCTGCTCCTACTTGCTCTAATAAATCTCTACCTAAGAGTGCCCATGAGGAATTAGGCATAGATAAAAATCTGTGTATGCCCCATTGTTTCCCTAACTTGTACTTCAAAGGTTCACAAAAATAAGCCTTTTCGGTTACACCTTGTCCTGGTTTCAGTTAGAACAGAGTTAATTTTCTTCCTAGTAGCTGGTGGAATGCTATGTTTTGGCTTAGGATGAGAAGAGTGTTGATAACACCCTGATGTTTTAATAGTTGCAGAGCAGTGCTTATACCAAGCCAAGGACATCTCAGCTTCTTGCTTTGTCCTGCCAACAGGCAGGCTAGGGGTGCAGTAAGAGCTGGGAGGGGACAGACCCAGGACAGGTGACCCAAACTAGCCAAAGGGGTATTCCATGCCATCTGACGTCATGCTAAACAATATATAGGGGTGGCTAGCTGGGGGGAGGGGGCCGGACTGCTCGGGGTTAGGCTGGGCATCGGTCAGCGGGTGGTTAGCAATTGCATTGTGCATCACTTGTTTGTACACATTATTAGTAGTGGTACTATTATCACCATTGTATTATTATTATTATTATTATTATTATTATTATTATTATTATTATTATTTTGTCTTATTAAACTGTCTTTATCTCAACTCACGGGCTTCACTTTCCATTTCTCTCCCCCGTCCCAGAGAGGGAGGGGGAGGGGGAGCAAACGGCTGTGTGGTGTTTAGCTGCCGGCTGGGTTAAACCACGACACATCTTTTACCCTAACATAATAATTCTGTAAAGGCATTAATGCTTGATTTAGAATTGAATACGTTGCCCCATATCAATAAGAAATTTCACTTCCATTCCTCCCCTAGCTTCATTATAACCAGTGGAGGATCCGCTAGGGTAGATTCCCCAGGTCCCCGTTATTCCTGTTGAAATCAGGGGTCGATTACCCTAGGAAAAGGCTAGTCAATTTGTCCTCCAAAGCCAGGTCCAAACCGTTTTGTTTTATTTATTTATTTATTTATTTATTTTCATTACATTTCAGAGTTGGTCCAAAAATTCCATAGGGGTTTCTTTTAGACCTTGTTGGAAGCATATTCTCAATTCCCAATTCATCCAGGTTTTAGTATTTATTTAACCGTTCATAATTTTCAGGATGATTTGGGTCTTAGTGGGGGTCGGTCAGGGGAATGCAATTGTCCACAGTTCCCTGAGCGGTCCCATCGGCAATCTGAGCTCGCACATGAACTCAGGTTGTTTTAAGAGTTAACTGCTTTTCTGTTTCTGTGACTACTCTCTCGGACCCATCGTGGTCCCTTTGCCCTAAAGGGCTAACACCCGTGATTTTAAGATCTCTGCCTCGGGCAGAGGCAGAACTATTAACATTCCTACATCCTCTTTCCCTGCTCATTCAACTTCAAACACCTTTAACACTTTCAACAACCCTTTTAACACTTCCTTGATCTTTCTCCAGCCTGTACTTCTCTAATGCCATCATCAAAGGCTCAGTCAGGGGCCAACTTAATTCCGTACCTTTTCCCACCAAGATGCTGAAACATCAGTATACAACATTTCATCCTGCTCTGCTTCTCAAAAAACAACATTAACTGTAGCAAAATATTATAGTTTAAAGTTCCATTTAGGGGCCACTTTTCTCCACATTCCAGCTTATAAAGCGGCCACCACTGATTACAATATTTTATCAGGGTTTTCTTATTTTCACTTCCACCCGGAGCCCCCCCTATATCCTTCCAATGACTCAAAATACAACCCAGCACACTTTTCTTAGGAATTTCACTGCTTACTCGCCCCCCCATTTTCCAGTTTACACTTTCAGAATGCACGTGTTACTTACAAAAGTGTATCACAAAAATGTATCACTCACAAAATTACAGGCACGCAATATCTTTCAGTAGCGATGTCACAAAGCTACTATTACCAGCAATATTGCTAAAATCACAATAACAATTGTCAGAGTCAAATTCCACATGCAATAAGTCAGAAAACCGAACTGTGTAACACCGTAACGATATCTCTCTTATAACAATGCCACAAACCTACTATTACCACCAGAAAAATAGCCAAAATCACAGTAACAATAACCAAAGTTAAATACCATACTCCATGAGTCAGAAAACCGAAATAGACAACACAATTCCAGATGGACCTTAAAGCGAGCTCTTTCCTTAAGGTCCCCAAATATACTTATGGTGCTTACCACAAAGTATATACCAAACACTGCCTCGCAGAAGATCACCTTCTGACTTACAGACAGTTCCAGATACAGATGGACCCCAAGGTCCCCAGATATACTTGTGGTACTAACCACAAAGTATATACCAAATACTGTCCTGCAGAAGTCACCTTCCGACTTACTGGACAGTCCCAGATGACCGGTCTACCAGAAAACCAAACCAGAATAAAGAATATACTCACTTACAATGATGGGGTCCTTGTCTGCCTCCGCAGTGATCCAGTGAGTCGAGGAGTCCCTCCGGGAAATCCCGGGGGTACCCTAGGGAGTCCTGTTCCCAGCGGGTCCTGCGGTCCGGCAGAGAGGTTGTCCCATCTGGGGTGCCAGATTGATTCAAAGATCGAAGCCGAAATTCCTTTAAGTGGTATATTCTTTATTGCAGCGCTGGATGCACGGGGGATCTCTCCACCTATCGTGCATACCCAAAGCGGAAAGCAGTCTTGAATTTATACAATCAATCTATCAATATTCTACAAGCACCTATACATATGCATTACCTATCCCCGCCTTCCCTCGCTTCTCATGCTAATTAGCCTTTTGGCACCTTGCGCCTGTGTAGAGCCTCCCAAGAATTGTGGGCAGGGGTCTTTGGGACGTGGGCAGGGGTCTTTGGGAGGAAGACCCCGAGTCTTCCTCACAGTGTACTTTTCACCTTTGGTCAGGAATCTGCTGAATTGGCAGGTTTCTTAATTGCAAGAGCTGGTTGTTGCTAATTCTTCCGTTTGTTGTATCTTTATAATGAATTCCAATGTCCAGTTTTGAGATTTATAGTCCTTACGTTTGTTTCTCTGTCCGTCTGCCGCTTCCTTATCATGAGTTCCAGTGTCTTGTTTCGAGATATACAGTCCATGTCTGGGGATTGTCCTTGCCTCCCCAATGCCTCCCCAATACCTCCTTAATCAGTTGTCCAGGAGATATATCTGTACTAACAGCAATTGAAAGCCCTTTGTATTCATCTGCACATAGTTCCTTCAAGGCTGTCTTACTTCATGTTGATTTTTCATGCATATCCAAAGAAATCTCTTTTACTACTTATCTCAAAGCAGTGAGAAAGATTCAGTGACAGCTTATTTATCTTGATTTCTATCTGCTATTTAATACTTTGAGTAGAGCACCTTCAATTACATATAGAATGTCTACAGTTTGATCTGAGCTGTATTTGTTAATTTAGTGTAATTCAAGACATTCAGCTTGAGGAACTCTCTATCATGATTTTTAATCTAAGTAAAAAAAAATTAATTAAAATTATAAAAAGCTTTACCTGTAGAGCCCTAGAGCTGTGTATTAAGTCCCGACTTGCTCAGAATCAGGTCACTAAAACAGACAAGGATCCCTAGCATTCTGTTTGCCCAGTACCAGAGGAAAGAAGTCAGACTCCTGGGATACACTTCTGAAGTTTTTCTTGCTCCTACCCCAAAGAATTTTCTAGTTCACAGCATCCACAGGAAGCATGGGAGTCCATTCTTACCTAGTGTATAATCTGATGACTAGGCCACATTCCAAGGAGGTGGATGATGGGATTTGAATGACTCACAAATGTGTTTTGCATTTTGTTTACCAAGACCCTCATTCAGATTTCTTCAGTGTAAGCACAAGAGAGGCTCACCTGCAAGAAAATCAGATACTTCTTAGACTTAATGTAGTAGCTTTAGATGGCATCAGAACACAGGCAGACTCACAGAACAAAGTATGAGGTCAGACTCCCATACTTGTTGATACAGAACTTCTTGGGCAACAGCTTCTTTACCAGCCTCTTTCCCTAGCAATTGTCCTCTGTGGCAGTCTTTGATACAAACAAGTTTAAATTCCATTTTGCCCAGCCACGTAGCTGAAAGTTGAACAACCATGAAACACTGCGAGTTAGTTTGTGCTGGAAAGAACTTCGCACTGAACATATTCTGGTAAACATACTCTTACGTTTAGCTCTGAAGAGGCTGCTGTAAGTGAGGAGGCTTTGGCAAATCCATCATAAATACTCCTGAGACAAAAGCATTCTGTGTATTTCATAAGTAGGGAAAGAAGAGGTTGAAGAGCTTGAGTTGAAAGTCAAGTAAATCAGAGCAAAACTGGGGTTAGAAATTAAGAGTTCCTTTTACCAGCCATGTGCTTAAAATTCAGGACAATACTATGTCTCCTAGAATATAACTGATTAGTATTGTTTCTCTTTCAAGAAATTAAGTCTACATCCCTAATTCATATGACAGAGTTCCACAGAAACTAGTGAGAAAAGAGTTTATGCATTTAAATTGAATATATATATATAGCACTTGTTTTTGAATATATATATATATTATATATTATATATTATATTATATTATATATATATATATATAAATTGGATATATATATAGCACCCAGAACCTGTGCTTTCTTAGTCCTCAGCACCTAAACAATGATAATAAAGGTAGGAATAATACCAGTGATTAAGGAGGTATTGGGGAGGCATTGGGGAGGCAAGGACAATCCCCAGACATGGATTGTATATCTCTGTCGTGGTTTAACCTGGCCGGCAGCTAAACACCACGCAGCCGTTCGCTCACCCTCCCCCCTCCCTCTCTGGGACGGGGGAGAGAAATGGAAAGTGAAGCCCGTGAGTTGAGATAAAGACAGTTTAATAAGACATGAAAATAATAATAACAAAATAATAATAATAATAATAATAATAATAATACAATGGTGATAATAGGAAAGTAATAATAATATGTACAAACAAGTGATGCACAATGCAATTGCTCACCACCCGCTGACCGATGCCCAGCCTAACCCCGAGCAGTCCGGCCCCCTCCCCCCAGCTAGCCACCCCTATATATTGTTTAGCATGACGTCAGATGGCATGGAATACCCCTTTGGCTAGTTTGGGTCACCTGTCCTGGGTCTGTCCCCTCCCAGCTCTTACTGCACCCCCAGCCTGCCTGTTGGCAGGACAGAGCGAAAGGCTGAGATGTCCTTGGCTTGGTATAAGCACTGCTCTGCAACAATTAAAACATCGGGGTGTTATCAGCACTCTTCTCATCCTAAGCCAAAACACAGCATTCCACCAGCTACTAGGAAGAAAATTAATTCTGTTCTAACTGAAACCAGGACAATCTCGAAACAAGACACTGGAACTCATGATAAGGAAGCGGCAGACAGACAGAGAAACAAACGTAAGGACTATAAATCTCAAAACTGGACATTGGAATTCATTATAAAGATACAACAAACGGAAGAATTAGTAACAACCAGCTCTTGCAATTAAGAAACATGCCAATTCAGCAGATTCCTGACCAAAGGTGAAAAGTACACTGTGAGGAAGACTCGGGGTCTTCCTCCCAAAGACCCCTGCCCACGTCCCAAAGACCACAATTCTTGGGAGGCTCTACACAGGCGCAAGGTGCCAAAAGGCTAATTAGCATGAGAAGCGAGGGAAGGCAGGGATAGGTAATGAATATGTATAGGCACTTGTAGAATATTGATAGATTGATTGTATAAATTCAAGACTGCTTTCCGCTTTGGGTATGCACGATAGGTGGAGAGATCCCCCGTGCATCCAGCGCTGCAATAAAGAATATACCACTTAAAGGAATTTCGGCTTCGATCTTTGAATCACCAGGTTTCTATATTCCAAAGGCTCTAAATTATACCTAACAGCTAGGCTTGCTACTGACAGTAATGCACAGTGTTCAGAAAAACTTAGATCTACTTGTCAGTAAAATTAAGAAGTCCTGTTGAGTCATATTACACCTGAACAGATGACATTCTTGAAACACTGTGACCTCTGTCTTCACTAAAGGTCCACCCACCAGAGATGACTGTAGCCATTTGTGGAAGACATTACATCTGAACTATTTACAGGTGATTTCATGACACAGCTGATGATACATCCAGTATTGTTATGATACCACCAACATGCCAGCAGATACTGTTCTGTAGTCCTTGTGATTCTTTGGACTAAAGAACCATATTGCTAGCTGTATTAGGAGGAGGTTGTAGCCGAAAATGGTTTGCAAACAAAATCTCTGAACTTTGCAATAGTCAACATGTGGATTTAGAAGCTGAAAGATGAGCTATTTCATTTCCAAATGCTGCCTGTGATCTAAACAGTGCCATTGGAAAAAAAAATATCAGCCTGCTCATCCATTCACATATCACTTCAGAATTTGTAGGGCAGAGTGGCTTTGAATCCTGGCTTATAGCAATGTACAGTGGTAACAGTTTGTTAGTCTCCATTACATTACACCTGGCCAAAATCAGGCCACCATGAATTAATGCTGCTAGTGTTAGAGAACCAGTCATGGCATCTCTTACATAGGGAAGGTTGCTAGTTTTGTGTAGTTATTCATAGGAACCTGTGGGTTCTTCCCCCTGTGTCTTACACAGTCCGTGCAGGCACTGCTCACAGCTTGTCCTGCTCCTTGAGGAACAGATTCTTTGTGGCAGGAAGAAAGGAAGAGCCTAGCTTCTGCTTCCTGCTCCACAAAGGCCCTCAGGGAGTACACTTTTCATGAGATGCGACAGAGGATCAGAAAGGAGATATCATGAAATGGCTATTGCTACTCACACAAGATGCCTTAGCAAAGCACAGGGGAAGTCCAGCATACAGTTTCTCGTGTGCTAACAGCTGTTCTGTCGGTTGTTATTTACATAAGTGTAGTTCAAACAATTATATGAGAAAATATTTTCCTCTTTTCATCAGCTGCTGCACCAATGCCTGAACAAATGTGAGGAAGATTTACTTTGCCCTGTGTTCACTATGCAGCAAGGTAACAGTCCACACCTGCAACTTGTACTCTCTAATGTGAACTCTAGTATGAATATTTTTGAGTAACTATCTTTCCTCAAGGCACCTGTTACATTTCTTTCTGCCTTTTCAAGTTCTTTCCAAATACCATTTCCCTGCTGTTGAGCTTCCTACTAGAATCTACCAGCCCCCTTTCCTCAAATTAACTGCAGAAGCAGCAATTTGGTAGGTCTCCAGGATATTTAGCCCTGTAGGGGTTATCATTGCAGACTGCCCAGAATTACAGAAGAGGAAATTAAAATAGTCCCTTACAATTCATCTTTCTCTACTATGCACATATGAACCAAATGAGTGACTAGAAAACAGCTCAGGAGACAAAATTTGGTCTCAGGCAACGAAAAGCAACGCTGCCTCTGAGGATGGGAAAGTAGTACTCGAAGTGTATGATTAAATCATATATGGTACTACCTGTTGTTTTTTTTTTTTTTTTTTCTTGAGAATTTGAGATGTTCAGCTAAGAACAGTGCTGCGTGGAGGCACTGTTGTATCTAAAGTTTGCAGGTAATACGTATCAGGCCTCACCTGCCCCAAAGATGCTGATCAAAGAGAAGGAACGAGGATTTTTCATCAATTCTAGTCTGTAAGAGCTATGTTCAGTTTTCTACTACACCACAAACAGGCTGTCTATATGATAGATGTGTTTTGTTTCTATTTAGTAAATCCACACAGTTGCTTAGCTGTAAGCAGAAAGCTGAGCTGTTGCCTGAGAGCACTGAAACTTCTCTGGATCACTACACAAACCTGACTATGCCACTGCCTGGCTTGTGTGGAGTCAGCTCAGATTTGTCTTTTAATTTACACATGCTCCCAGTTAACTGCACTTGACATTCTGCAGCTGTTTGAATAGCAGAAAACTGATATGAAAGCACACACTATGAAGTCCATTCAGAAACTCATAGGGTCTTATGTGTTTAAGTTCTGGGATTTGAAGATTATCATATCTCTAAACCAATGTCTAGATATGAAAAAAAAAAAAAAAATCTAATATACTTTTAGAAGCATAAAATATATGAAGATGTTCTCATTAATTCTCATCAGGAACAACAGCAACTGCCATTTCTAGAACAGATTGCTTTGAGAAATAGCTTCTCCAGCTAAATTCAGAAGCATTCCAAAAGGAAAGTAAAGCTGAGACCCTAGCTCTAAAGCAGCCATAGCCAGTTCACTGCTTATTTGGCTACTGTTTCTGTGGGGTTACAACCTTAAATACAAGAAATCCTGTAGATCTGTAGTGTGGGATCACTGGAGATGTTCGAATCTGGTCCTTCAAAAGTAAAGCAATTTTATAAGATACACTACCCTTACTATGCCAAGATAGTGAAACTAGTATACCCAAAGGCTACGCAGTTTTCTGCCTCTCCTAATACACTGAGAATTAAGAAATAGTTACCATAAGAATACAGTGAAAGCCACATTAATTGCTGTCTTGAAATGATCATCCACCTCCAGTGCCCTCATCTTGCTAAAGAGATTATTTATCCCCAAACCATGTCTTCAGCTTTAATAATGGCATAAGTAGCAAGCATAATAATAATTAAGCATCAATGATAGCCTTGTTATATATTGATATCAAATTATACTTTCTCCTATAAACAAATATGACCAACTGTTGCTGTGCCCCTTCTTAAGGGAGGCTGATGGAAGCTAAAGGTGGTGAAGCTACACATCCATGTTCATCTATGGAAATACCAAGAGTTTGCAATAGAGTTTAGATTCCTACGTCCCAGGCCAGCACTGTGACTACAAGGCCATTTGGCTTCCAAGAAGATTTCCAGTGAAAGATAGAGCATGTTAAGTTAGAAATCTGCTTTTCCTTATGGCTCAGTCCCAGACAAACATTTGTGCCTCAAAAATTATCCCTAATGGTCATTTTTTGAATACAAATTATGTTAAAAACAGCTCCAAGCTCAAAATTCTGGGATGATGGACTATAGCTGGAAATATACTGATAGCTAAAGTGATCTACAGCCCACTATAGGGAAGTATTTACAGTGTGGCTAGTTGAGGTATGCTAGATATCCCATACTGTCTTGCCTGGTGGAATTATCATTGTGTAATTTATGTGATGTGATGATGCTGGTTTACAAAATTCCCATTCTGACCTTTCAGGAAAGGAAAGCCATTAATCTGCACTGTTGACTTGTTTCCTGCTCATCATCTTCTCATGTGATCTTTGCTTTGACTCATCCAAAATACTGGTGCACCTCTTTCATTTGTACTTTTGAAGTGATCCCACAGCATGCAAAACATTGGTTTTAGTCACTTGCCTTTTGTCTCCCTCTCCTCATTTCAAGCTTAATGCATATGATGCACCAGCAAAGTGATCACATGCTTTCTTACACTGTTTAAACTGGCAGTAAGACAGGCTCCTATTGTATATACGTCTTCCTACATGGCCTTCTGGGAAGTGTAGTGCTAAGAATAAAGATTATGCATGAAGTCTACCAGTATTCATGATACAAGTCTGCTAACTTTGAAACTCTCCATATTATAATTTTAGAAGCATTTTAAATTTGTAAAAAGTATAAAAATAAAAATTGCTATGTTGCATGTTGCAAGGACCTGTTTCAGTGAAACACCAGAAGGTGACTTGCAATACTTCTGAATTTAATGCTGAGTGGTCTTCCACAACCTAGGACATTGAGCAATGGTCTCTTTCAAGTATCAGCTATGAACACTTTACAAATACAAACCCTCACATTCTGACTCTATTGAACAGGATTACATCAGGGAAATGTATGCTTTGCATCAATATTGTCTCCTAGAAAGACCTTGAATCTTGCACTTGGATAATAATAAGAGATCCCTTCAGAAAACGCTTGTGTACTTGCACTGTTTTAGAAGTGGGAATTTAAACACAGGGAGACTTTGTTAATGTTATGCAGAAAACAGATACAATTCCTTACTGTCCTAGCTGAGGCCAGAGTGTTCACTCTTTATGGGGTACCAGAGACAAAACCCAAGACAGTGAGTGATGATCAATGGCTTATTTCTCAGCCCCATTCACTAAATAACTAGGACTAGGACTGTGTGCTTAAAGATCACATTGCTCTCACTCAGATATGGGCTGGGACTGTAAGAAACATTACTGGAAGTTCATGTGTATTCCCTGAACAAGCAAACATCTCTCAGAAAGCAAGGTATTATAAACATCACATGCTTGTGATAGCATTTATAGGTTTCAGGTCTAAAACTAAACAGTAGTTGGCACCTCAACATGTGGGAGTGGTCTAGCTTCCTCTGAACCCTTTCCTTCTGAATAAGCTTGTCTCTCCAACCCTGATGCAGGTTGCTATTACAATGCTTTAATAAAAAGGTAAGGCAGAACATTGCCAAGTTTATCTTTTCATCAGATAGATTTTTGAAAGAACTATTTGTGTCTGCAACAGTACACATACACATCTCAAGACAGGAATGTTCTTTACCATAGCTTCATCTGATAAGCAGGCAAATCTGGTAGCAAAGACAAGGACATCTAACTCTTCAGGAGCACAAAGGTTATAGAAGTGCTTTTTGTAGTGACAGAATACAAAAATACAGACATACCTAAACAGCATAGGAACAGTTAATCTGTTTCCAGGCTTGAATCCTGCTTCCACTGATCTTAAAATGAAAACTTTTCCCCAAAGTCAATATTTCATTTTTTCTTCTAGGATCTCCTTTTCCGAGTCTTATCCAAGTTTTATACAGAGGGTGGTCCAGTGGCTTCTAGTAACAGTCTTTCAAACATCCTGTAGTCCAGCAGTCTGAATTCCCAGCAAGTATGGTGCACATCTCATACATCAGACCTTGGTAAGTGCTGGGCAGGTGATCTGTATACCTGCAGCAAATCCAGTATGTTGAATATTCACATGCATACATCAGCTGTGCAATTGGTGCACTATAGGTCCAATGTGCTTATATTAGGATTCACCATACCTGATCTTTCCAAGGACAGTTAATCCATGACAGCCAATTTCTCATCTCCATTGGGCTCCAACTGCTCTTTCATTCAAAACAGAAGGTAAATGAAAGCATTCACTGCTAGAAGGATGCTCCAATTATTACTGTACCCCTTGTGCTAATGTCTGCCTGGCTTTTTTCCCTATATAAAGGAATTCCAACCCAAGACACGTTTGGACAACTCCTATTAACTTAAAAGGAAAATAGAAATAGAGTTTTCCTATTGTCAGGATGGCTCCCTCCTCATGATATACGCAGCAAGGTCTGTGTGCACACCTGAGGGCTAAGTTAGGAATTCTAGAAGCAAAATTAAATCAATAAATAGCAGCTGAGACTAGAATTCAAGTCTTTGTCTATTTTGTTGTGGTTTGAAGTTATCACTGATACAATTTAATGATTTTAAGCATCAGAAAACATTAACAAATCTTGTCTTGATGGTTATCTAGAAAACCCCACAATTCAGCTTCCCATAGAAAATCGCAGCTTTGAACTATTTATTTATTTATTTATTTATTTTAAGCAATGGAAGAATAAAAAGAAAACAGACCTCTTGAAACACCAATGGGAAGAAAATAAGAAGCACCAGCCCCAGAATACCAGTCATTTCTAAGTTCACAATATTATCTTGAAATATAGAATGCCAACCACACAGATCCTTGGATTCTCCAATCTTGTTAACCCACCTTTCAGAAATATGTATTTCTTTATTTAAGCTGCAAAAGTTCTTCTAGATTTCTAGAGAGAATTTTGACTTTGGTATCTTGAAGGAACAGGTTCAAAACTAACCCTGGCATCACAGGGATTTAAACACGTATTCTCAACTTCTACAGCAGTTCTTACTAGTCAAAACACTCCAGGGTGAATTGCTCTAAGTGTATATGTGTGTGTATATATATACATATTAAGCTGACCCACTTCTACAAATTATTTTCATTCAAGGGAGATATATATATTAATATATATATATATAGTAGCTTTTGGTGAACTCTTCCTACCTGTTCCAACTACAGTTTTAATGCCTGTAGTTTAGTAGTGGACCAAGAACAAGTAAACTACAGTAAAGATACTGATTTCTACTAAATAACAGATAGAACTGTAAAGGCTCAAAGTTGTTACTGCTCTGAGCTGTTTGTATTGTTGTTTTCCTTGAGGTTGCTGAGGTTGTAGTAGGGACAGTTTGACAACTTCCATCTGGTCGTTCTTCACAATTTAATACATTAACCTGAAGTTAGCTATATTTTACTCCCTCAGAACTGCATTTGTTTATGCAATTGCCCCCTCCTCCCCAAATTTCCTGTTTATGTGTTGTTTTTTTTTTTTTTTTTTTGAAGTTTATATTTATTGTAGACACCTTGTATTTGAAACTTTCAAAGAATGTTATACTTTAATATCACTTTAGAAGCATACATACAGCCAAACAACCATTAAAAGAAGCAAATAAAAATTCTTTTCTAACCTTCCTGGAACTAACAGAGGCCTAAGTGTATTGAACTGCTGGCTTTTCATCTATAACAGACGAAACAGCTAAAATTATCCTGATTTCTTTAATATAGAGTTTAACCGATGGGTAGACCTTTCATACTTTTCTGTCAGGTGCCAGCAGGCCTTAAATACCCTGAACAGCAGCGCCTGGGTGCTCACCCACAGGCGTTTGGCGGCTGTTGGCGGCGCCGCGCATGACATCACCGCGCGCGCTCCCCCTTCGCCGGGCGGGCGCGCGGGCGGAGGCGTGTTGGGGGTCCGAGGCTGATCCTCGCTTCACCCACTGCAACCGGGCGCTCCCGCACCTCCCCCCTCCCCCCCCTCCGGTCTCTTCCCTCTCCGCCGGCCAGGCCGAGGATGGCGGAGAGTGAGGCCGAGACCCCCAGCACGCCGGGGGAGTTCGAGAGCAAGTACTTCGAATACAATGGGGTGCGGCTGCCGCCCTTCTGCCGGGGGAAGATGGAGGAGATCGCTAACTTCCCGGTGAGGGACAGCGACGTCTGGATCGTCACCTATCCTAAGTCAGGTAGGCGGGCGGCAGTCCCCCGGGGACGTGTGCCCGGGCACTCTGCGCTGCCGCCGGCACGGCCTTACGCCGCCGGGGTGTCTGCTGCCAGCTCCGGGATTCCTGTGCAGAAACGCCTAAAAGTGGCGCGGGGGGATGCGGTGCTGACCGCACGGAGACGGCAGTATGGTAGCTCGGCGAGGCGGCCAAGCAAACCAGCAGCAAACACAAAGGATTCTTGCGGAAGCCCTTTCTGGAGTGAGGTTCTTTCCAGGTAACAGGATGATCGCTTTCTAGAAAATTCAAAGTCCAGTGGAGATCACAGATATTAGCTCTGTAATTGCCCTTGTGAAATGTTTCAGTATCACAGCTTACTGACTAGCTCTTATTTCGCTGTATTAAGGGTTCTTTGCTTTTTTCTTCTCAGTCTGCACAAATACATTTTCAAAAAAGCAGCATCTGTTGTGACGCCATTTCTCAAGGAGTTTTAAATATATATATATATATATATTTTTTTTTAACATTTAGTTAAAAATTATGCTATTAAAGACAACCTAGAGCTTGACAAATGCATGTATTAGAGAGGATAGGGCTAGTTTGTAAGCTGGCAAATGGCCCCGAGAATGCTAGGATTAGGACCAGGCAGCTGCATTCTTATTGTTCTTGTAAAGACTTATATAGCATACAGGAAGCACACAATTTAATTATTTCAGTTTTAAGGTTTTATTTTTGTGAATCTGGGCACCTCTGTTAGTACAGCACCCCAGCCTTGCACTGACAGATTGCTAAATATCCTCACCTAACCTTAGTTTCTAGCAGCCAGGCACAAAATAGCTGTTAATACGTCACCTGGGAATAGTTTAGTTTTGGTGGCTATACAGTTGGCCATGGAAAGCCAACTTGCATAATCATATGTAATTTGCTATTATTTTGTGAATATAGGTCTCTCATAGCCCCAGCTAAGGTCAGTGACAAGTAACTGCTCACTTAACAAAGCTAGTGGTGGTGCTTTACTATAGGAGGGTTTACTAACAGTGTGAAAGCTGACAAAAAGGGAGATGCAGAACTGGACCACCGAAGCTGGAGGTACAGGGTTGTGTGGAGGAACTGGAGGGGCAGCCTCACCTCACAATAAAATAGGTGCCGTAGTATTTTACTTGCTAGGACAGATTATATTTAGGATGGGTCTTGAGTCTGTTCTTGTCACGGCAATAGACTTTAAAACACAGTCATAATGTCTGCAAGCTCCAGGAGACAACAGACCACCTTTGGGTGGCCTGAGGTCTTCTGAAACCCTTGGAACTTGCTTTGTCCACTGATCCTACCTGGCTTATGGCTTGGTGCCTTATTTAGGGTTTCTGAATCAACTGTGAAAGGGTCTGCTAACTAGGGACAGGCCTTTCACTAGAAATTAGACAACCTGAATATGGTTTCCATTGATTTACCCAAGGTCACAGAGGAAGTCTACATCAAAGCCAGAAATTGAATCCAGAACCACATGCTCTTCTCCATTACCTTAACTACAGCTTCATCCTCCTGTCTCTCAGCAGCATTGACAGATTTTTCTGTTAACTGGAGCTGATCAGAATTCTCATAATGGAAAAAAGTAGTTTTACAAAACGTGTTTTGTGCACAAAATGTAGTTAACAGGGATGAAATACCTTGGCATTCTTGGGGAATCTTCAGATGTAAAACATGCTTGGGACCTAGTTTCCTAGTTTCTGTTAATAAACTACATTTGAACAAAATTTCAAGAGTATTTTCAACAACAGAAATTTAGGAAGAGAAAAATACACTAATTTCAGATAGGTCTAATGGAAAACTTTTATGAAAGGAAATCATGTTCATTGTTTCACCACCTTTCCATCTGTACAAATTGTGGAAGAAATATACAAACAAGCCCTTCTGCTAGATGTGAGAGGCAAGTGTTTCTAGCTCCTACTGAGACCTGTACCATATTTTAGTATCAGAAGGCTCCATCAGTAGCTTTTGACCATGTGTTGGTTTATCTGGCAAAGAAAATACACAAGTGGCTTACGGTCTGTGTTTCTGGGAGGTGGGGGTATCACAACTGCTTCAGTATTCCTAGTGACTGATGTAGAAGTATGTATGCCATTTTGAAGACATGCTCTGCACTAGGTGATGCTTCTTCTCTAAACATGAGATGGAGACATTGCTTGGAAATAGTTATGGATATTTACAAATTGGGAGCGATCCAGGAAAAGGCTGGTCCATTAATGGTTGAAAACTGAATGTACCAGTGGCCTTACTGGGAGTAATGCAATAAGCCTAATGGAAGATGACTCTGCTTTAATGTGATTTCCACTGATAGATGCTTAAATAATGATACTCCTTACATCTTTAATCCTAACTCCTGCATCCAATCAATGGTAACAACTTTGGTAGCTGCTGGACTAGGATGAGTTTGTGCCTAAAACCTAGAGACTCATTTAAACAGATATGTAAATATGTCAGTGTGCATGTATGCTTTTATGTATGTATATTATTAGGACTAATTACAGAAACCCTTTTTGTCATGGTACATAATTTAAAATCAGGTGGGCTTCTGCTCTGTTGAAAAGATCAAGTCATTGATCAAGTCAAAGACCAAGATCATTTCATCTTTCATGCAAGTTTGTAGTGTAAAATGGGCAGGCTGAGCAGAATCACAGAATTGTCTAGGTTGGAAGAGACCTCAAGATCATCGAGTACAACCTCTGACTTAATACTAACAAGTCCTCCACTAAACCATATTGTTAAGGTCAACATCTAAACGTCTTTTAAAGACCTGCAGGGATGGTGACTCCACCATTTCCCTGGGCAGCCCATTCCAATGCCTCACAACCCTCTCAGTAAAGTTCTTCCTAATATCCAAACTTTAGCCTGTTCCCCCTCATCCTGTTGCTAGGCACGTGGGAGAACAGACCAACCCCCACCTCACTACAGCCTCCTTTAAGGTACCTGTAGAGAGCGATAAGGTCACCCCTGAGCCTCCTTTTCTCCAGGCTGAACAATCCCAGCTCCCTCAGCCGCTCCTTGTAGGACTTGTTCTCCAGACCCCTCACCAGCTTCTTGCCCTTCTCTGGACTCGCTTGAGCACCTCCATGTCCTTCTTGTAGCGAGGGGCCCAAAACTGAACACAGTACCCGAGGTGCAGCCTCACCAGAGCCAAGTACAGAGGGACAATCACTTCCCTAGCCCTGCTGGCCACACTGTTTCTTATGCAAGCCAGGATGCTGTTGGCCTTCTTGGCCACCTGAGCACACTGCTGGCTCATTTTCAGCTGACTATCCACCATTACTCCTAGGTCCTTCTCCGCCTGGCAGCTTTCCAACCACTCATGTCCCAGCCTGTAGTGCTGCTTGGGGTTATTGTGCCCCAGGTGCAGGACCCGACACTTGGCCTTGTTGAACTTCATACAGTTGGCCTCAGCCCATCGGTCCAGCCTATCCAGATCCTCCTGCAGAGCCTTCCTAACCTCGAGCAGATTGACACACGCACCTAACTTGGTGTCATCTGCAAACTTACTGAGGGTGCACTTGATCCCCTCATCCAGATCATCGATAAAGATATTAAAGAGGACTGAGCCCTGGGGAACGTCACTAGTGACTGGCCTCCAACTGGATTTGACTCCATTCACCATGACTCTTTGGGCCTGGCTACCCAGCCAGTTTTTAACCCAATGAAGCATACGCCAGTATGCTTAAGACCCCTCAATGAGCCCCACCAGCTCTTGGCCTAGGATGCGTTTTCCCTTAGAGATAGGGACCCATCTGTGGCCATCAGGCTGGGTGCTGAGTAAAGCGCCCCATGGTCAAAAAAAACAAAATTTCTGTGTTGGCACCAGCCTCTGAGCCATGTGTTTATCAGGTGGACTTTCCGTGTCCTCTCTGTACCCCTCCCTGCCACCGTAGGGATCGACGAAAACACCACCTGTACTCCCGCTCCATCCACTAGCTGTCCCAGTCCCCTAAAGTCCCGTTTGATGATCTTCAGGCTTCTCTCTTCAATGTCATCACTGCTAGCCTGGACTATTAAAAGAGGATAATAGCCAGAGGGGCAAACCAGGTTGGGAAGCTTTCTGGCAATGCCCCTGACCCTGGCCCCAGGGAGGCAGCAGACTTCCCTATGGGTAGGGTCAGGCTGACAAATAGGTTCCTCTGTTCCCCTGAGAAGGGAGTTGCCCACAACAATAACCCTTCTGCCTTTCTTGGTGGAGGCAGTCCTGAGGTGTGGAGTCAACTTCCTCACCCTAGGCATCCTCCTGGGTAGACTTTGTACCTCTTCCTCAGCTACTGGTCTCTCAAGCTCCAGGGCCTCAAACCTGTTGTGTAAGGGCACCTGGGAAGGTAGGGCCAGTGGGGGGGGGGGCATCGCCTGCGATGTCGAGCAGGGACCTGTTTCCAGTCCTCCTCAACTCCTAGGTCCCCTCCCTCTGCCCAACAGCAACAGGGCAGGGGGTCAACCCCCATTTGGGGTGTCTCAGCCTGGCACCTGTCCTTCAGGCCATGCAGGGAGTTGCTCCACAAGTCTATCTCTCGCTCACACTCCCTGGTATCCCTCAACCTCTTGACCTCCTCCTTGAGTTCTGCCACGAGGCGAACCAGGTCGTCCACCTGCTCGCACCTCACGCACACAGTCTCTCTGCCCCCCGCAGGTGGTAGCAACAGGCTCAGGCACTTCCTGCACCGGGAGACCTGAACTGCTGCATTTTTGAGCGGGCAGTCAGTCTGGGTGTGTACAGACTTGAAGAGAGCGCTGTGCCTGGTGTACACCATTGCAGCTGAGCTAGCGGTAGACCACTGTTAGAGGAGGTGTTCGTATGGGCAGGGGGGAACGGTCTGCCCTTCCTGCGCGAAGTGCCGCGCTAGCTGCTGCGCCGCTCCCTTCTGACGTGCCACGCCCTGTTTGCCCGTCCTGGTCGCCGCACTGCCTAGGGGCAGCTTTTGAACAGCCGGGGAGGGGGCGCTGCTGGCTCCGCCTACGCCCTATTCTCGCCTCATTCACCTCCCTCGCGAGGGCTGCCGGGTCCTGGTGGCTCTCTCGAGCGGGCTCGGTGCCGGATAAATTAGCCCTGCATGTCCGATCTCCCGCTCTACTGCAGAATGCTTCTGCCCCGGAGCCGTTCGCCTCGGCAAGCAGGGTGCAATGAGATTTATGGTAACTACAAGTGTATAGTAATACTATTCCATATAGCATTAAATAATTGGAGCCCACACAACAGTTTGGTTCACAGGTAAGATGCAGTGTTAGGGAAGAAGCACGTTCTACCTCTGTAATAACTTTCCTGGAACCCTCTCATACTGTGGGGGTTTTGTACCCTAGTTGGAAATTAGAATTCTTTATGAACGTAATAAACTGCAGAATTAATGAACAAGCAAATTCTTCCATGCTATTTCCCCAGTCACCATGCCAAGAGTTAGACTATCTGTCTGCTAAGGTCAACGATTTCAGTGGAATTAATTCAGCACCTAAAGTATAGTACTGACTCCAGGTTCACTTACGTATTTTGCTGTGGCTTATGATGCTAACCCTTGGCTGTAGATCTTTCTGTTTGCTTTAATCATAACTGATGTGCAGTGGCAAGCTTTCTTAATACCCTCTTGTACCTGTTCTGCATCAGTGTGCATTTAATGTTCCTGGGTCAAAGCCCACAAATTAATACCTTTTTGCAAAACTGTTAATTTGTTAAAGTGAGCTATTTACATTAATAGCAGAGCTGTCTCTCCAATTTCAATTATTTTGCCAAATAATGTTCTGGACTTCTGTGTGGGAAAATGTCAGTTGCTGGGCAAATATCAGCTTTAAGTCCAGTCAGTTTATGAGAACTCTTGCTCTCTGACCTGTTGTTCACTGTGAAATGGAGTGCTGGATATGGCCTTCAGCTGTCTGTAGGCCTGTCTTTTTATAGACAACATTTTGGATTTTTCTTGCAGCATCGGATTTCAGTAACTACCCAATAGCTTGTAGGGAATATGATGGCTGACTTTAGGCCTTAGGCTTAATGAAGTACCAACAGTAAATTTGCACATCAGTTCAAGGACAGTTTTCCTGTGTGTACATTCATTGAGTTCTCATCTTTCAAATTCTTTCTTAACACTTACCTTCAGTCTTGTATGAAATGAACTGGAGAAGGTTTGTTTGAGCTTGCCATTATTTTATTCGCATAAAAGATTCTGTACGTACAGAAAAAAGTCTTGCTTCCTGTTGTGCCTGCTGATAAAAGCGCATTGCATGCATCATGGGTTTTGTGCCTCCTCCTGTTGTGTATACCTCTCCCACTGCAAGCATGCCAGTCTCTTATCTTCTTCTATTTCCAGTGCTCCTGAATCTAACACCTCTTGCTGGGACAGTGGTATCCCTCCCATCCTCCCTCCCTGGCTGGAAGGAGCTTTGTTTATTGTTCTGTCCGTCCCCTTTCCCTGCCATGTCCTGGGGCTCTGTCTACATTCTTCCATTTCCCTTGTACTGTAATCTGTTATTCCTTGCATGTACCTCGTGTTTCTTCTTTTGTTGTAAGGAAAACAGTTCTTTGATCCTTAGACAGTTAGAGCAGTGGAAGAAGCTTCTGGGTTGTGAACCAGACATAGAAGTTTCAGTGTAATCCTCACTTTCCTTTGCTTGTCTGATTATCCTCTTAAAATCAACAGACTTCTGTTCATCAACATCTAGAATATTATTTGTATCAGACTCAGCACTCACGCAAAGGGAGTGCTTCAGGCAAAAGGAGGCTTGAGCCACTGGGGATTGAGATGCATGTGCTTTTCTTTGACTGTGAAATTTATTCAAGGACTTCTTATTTCTAGGCAGTTGTTTCTTCCCCTTCACCTTCTGATCAGTTTCAATTGTCTGTGGGACTGTATTATAAAATACAGGGGAAAAATGTCTGTAGTAAATATACTGTAAAAGTTATACCAAATGACTGTGGAAATTGTGCATTGTCTTCTCCAATCCCATCCTTCTTGTTGTCCTCAGATTATGTGATTTCTTGGCAGGGACGTTACACTTAACTAGCAAGGCTGGTTTCTGTTTCAGGCCTTTGAACGTTACTGTACTGCATAATAATACCCTTCAATATAAAGAGCATTATCGCTTGGCTAAGTTTACATAGCTGCACGTGAGCTGTGCTTGTAGGGGTGTCCTGCACTCTGTGGACATCTAGCTCACTAGCTAATGTATCTGCACTGACCTGACATAGCAATCAGTGAGTAGGTGGCAGGTCTGCACAAAGCTGCAGTGATTGTATTATGTCAGGGAATCAGCGTGTTTGTGTCCTCTTAGCATATCCCATTAGCATATCCCAGATGTGGCTTGGTAAGTTGTACTTTTTTGAGGTACCTGTGAGGTATGCGTTCCAGTTGCCCCTGCATGGTGTGGCAGACTGATAAGCATGGGCACAAGGAATCAGATTCTTCACACTGACCCAGACATACACAGGGCCAACACTGCTGACAGTCCTGATTTGTGCAGACAAAAACAAGACGAGAATCAGGCTGAAAGGATATGCCCAGTCTGTGGGAGTTTCTGGGCTGAGAGCTGTCAGACAGCGATGTGTCAGCTGCAGTGGGTAGCAGAGGTTTACCCTGGTTAATAGCAGGTTTAAGAAAGCCTTATGCTGTTGGAGTAGGGCTCCTCAGGGAACAAGGGCATCCACATGGATGTTTTGTGTGTTAAGTTGATTGATTTGGCTTAATTTCCAGTGTTCTCATAAGGAACTCTTGGGAAGAGTTTTGTTGTTACATTTTTTTGACAACAGTTTCTTATCTTGCAGAATAGCCATATTCTGCTATTCTGGATTTATAGTCCTATTCTCTATGCAGGATTTTGGTCACTTGAGTTTAATCAATTTGTTTTTAATTGGTTTATCTTTTAAGAGTGAATTCAAGTGTTACTGGCCCAGAGACATGCCTTGAGAAATCATGAGGTTGGCTTAAAAATTGAGAGATTTTTTACACAAAATACATTTGGGATTTTTTTTTTTCCTTTGTCCTCTGTTTTGTGAGGCAATATTATGCATGCTTACAAGCTCTTCCCTGTGATTTACAACGATACCATACCTGTTAGTTTCATGAACAAGTTAATATTTTGGAAGTAAGAATGGTGGTACTTAACTTTTTCTCTTTTCCAATCCTGTCATTTTTTCAGTTTCTCCCTATCTTAAGTAATTTGTAAAACTCAGATATCCAACCTTTTTAATGTGGTATGAGTGTGCTTCAGTTCTACTTCAGCTAGTCAGAAAGAATGGACTTCTTGCACAAACAAAAAGGAGTCAGCAAACTGCACTGTGTGATGGAGAAGTGTTCTGTGAGCTGTCATAGGGACTGATATATAGGGTACATTTGAATTTGATTTCATGCTCTTGGTTTTTGGTGACTGAAGCCTTATTCTTTCCAACAATTAAAAGAGTAAATACACTGCTTCTTAAGTGCACTCCATTGAGGACCACCCAGGTACAGGAAAGCAAGACCTATAAACAATTATTTGTAGGGGTCAGGGCCATTGGGTTCCTGTGCTTTGAAAACCCTTTTGAAATGGGATTATCTTTTGTTTTATTTATGTATAGCTCAAAATATCATCTGGTATTGACTCAATCCTAACTATTACTAGGCGAAGAAATGATAAATAAAAATGTCAAATAACAAGGAATTGAAGACAATGAGATGTTTGCCACTGATGCGTTTGACTTGATTTCAGTGGGAGTAGAATTGAATATGTCCTTACATGCATAAAGCAGGAACTAAAGGTGGTGAGGAAAGATCTGTCATTAGGAAAACTTGTTTTTGTTATCTAGCTAGCAGTGTTTTTCTCATTTTTCTCTCATGAGTCATTTATCAAGACAGTGAAGAGGTCTTACTAGAGAAAGAACAAGTGGTTCAGAAGAGGAAGAATTCTCTAGTTACCTAATACCTGTTAGGTATTTCTGGGTCTCTAGCATAATTGCTTCCCTACTGTGAAGTAGTGCAAAACTCAAGTGACTTGCTTTGTGAAAGAAGACTCAGGGAAGAGGAAGAAAACTTGCATGCATCCAGCTGGAGCAGCAGATCCTGCACAAGATTGGGGCTCGTTGGGAGTTTATCATTCCTGCAATCGTGGTCCTACTGTTATAAGTTGCCCCCTTAATTAATTTTCAGAGAGCATTGCATTAATAATAGAAAGGAATTTATTGAGTAAGCAACAGCAAGCAAAACAGCGCTGGGCGGCCGGGGAGTCTCGGCTCCACCAACGGTGCGCACCTCACCCCCGCCAGGGTCCTTTTTTATATCTTGGTAATTCTGGGATTACGCAGCACATCCTGGTATATTCTGCGACTGCGCGCACTGTTGCTAGGGGGTCGTCTCTGTCCCTCTGGTGGTCGTGAAGATGAAGGCCGTAGTCTTCCTCCGCGTTGTGGCTCAACTTCTTTCTTTATTTGGTCATGTTGGCCCAGCGTGAGACAGGAAGGCAAGATGTTGATACACTAGTTTAACAACTTATCAGGAGATGGTTACATGAACTTTGCAGCAGTGTTTTTTTAACAAAAGAGGCTACTGAGATGCAGAAGGAGAGAAGGGGAGGGGGTTCTCTATTTTGTTACATTAAGCAAAAGAATTTTCATAGTGTCTAGCAAAGCATTATACAGCTCCTTACTTCAGCAGGGAGTTTTCACAACTCCCATTCCTCAAACAGAACTCCTTGTTTTTATAATACAAAAGACAATGAACAAACATTTATTGTGTATTACACTACCATCATTGGTACCGGAGACAGAAGTGAAGAAGACATTAAATGTCTCTGCCTTGTCTATGTCCCTGTTTGTGAGGTGACCATTTTTATCAAGTAATAGACCAATGTTATCTCTGCTCCTCCTTTTACTGTTAACATATTTTAAAAAGCTCTTTTTATTGTCCTCCACGATACTGGCCAACTTCAACTCTGAGCTTTGGCTGTGTGAATTTTTTCTCTACAATGCAAGCAGCATCCCTGTAGTCCTCCCATGTCGCCTGACCTTGTTTCCAGTGGCCATACACTTTCTTTTTCTGCCTAAGCTCTAGAAAAAGATCCCTGCTAGGCCAAGCCAGTCTTGTGCCCCACCTACTTGACTTTGATATTTTGGAATTGTCTGTTCCTGTGCTCTCAAGGAGTTGTACTTAGAAAGTGACCATCATTGGTGGATCTCAATAGTTTCAAAAGCAGTTGCCTGTGGGATGTTACTAACTAGTTCCATGCAGAGCCTGAAGTCTGCTCTTCCCATGTCCAGGGTTCAAGTTTTCATGGCAGTTTTCTTCCTATCACCAAAGATTTTAAACTCAACTACTTCATGGTCACTACAGCCAAGACAGCCTCTTCACCCATGAGACCCTCTCTTTTTATAAGCAACAAATCAAGGAAGATACCTTTCCTGGTTGGCTCCCTTAGTACCTGTGCCAAGAAGTTATCATCAGGGTGTTTTAGGAATCTCCTGGATGTTTGTATCAGCTGTGCAGTATTCCCAGCTAATATCTGCCAAGTTAAAGTCACTCATAAGGACAAGGGTGGCTGATCTAGAGGTGTCATTAAAGAATAATTCATCAGTGTTGTCATCCTGGCAGGGTGGTCTGTAGTAGACTTCCACAGTGACATCTGCCTTACTTTTTTGTCCCTTAATTCTTACCCTGAGGCTCTCAACTATGTTGTCATCACCAATGGCAAGCTCTGTACAGCCCAGCCCTCCATTACATATAGTGCCAGCCCCCTGCCTCTTCTGCGCTGCCTGTCCTGTCTGAAGAGCCTGTAACTGTCTGTTGTAACACACCAGTCACATGACTTCCCACCAGGTTTGGGACAGAGCCAAGGCTTCTATCTGCGTGCATTTGTGTAGAATTATTTCAAATGTGCTTCACTGTACCCCACACTTTGTTTTGTTTAAGCTGTACTGTAGTTTATCACCAGAAGCCTGTTTTTGTCCATTTCCCCTTTCAAAACTAGTTTAAGCTCAGCCCTGCTGACTGTTGAGTAAACATCCTTTTCACCCTCTTAGAAGGGTGTGTCCTGTCAGGCACCAGCAGGCCTGGTGTTATGCAGACTATCACATGATCAAAAACTCCCCAAATTCTGATGGTGACACCAGCCGTGGATCTACATATTAGGTCTGCCTAATCCTTTTAATCTTGCTCTCTGGTACTGGAGGGATAGAAGAAAACACTAGCTGTGTGCCTGATCCTTTAACTAATTGCCTCAAGGCCCTAAGTCCCTTATGATTGTCCTTGGTCTTCTTTTTGCTACATGAAAAAACTTCTCGTTGCTGACATGAAAAAAACTATAATGGATAGTAATCAGAGGGCCATACCAGCCTAGCATTTTCCAGTAATGTCTCTTACGCAGGCCCTGGGGAGGCAGCAGACTTCCCTATGGGTCGGGTCCAGTTGGCATATGGGGCCGTCTGTTCCCCTCATAAGGGGGTTGTTGTCACCTATGACAACAACCTTTCTTTTTCTTGTGACAGAGGTGGTCATGATACTGGGGGTAGGCTGACTTGCCCTAGGTGATCCCTCTAACCTGGATTGACCTTCATCCACATCATCATTTGCCTGTCCTAATACCTTGTAGAGTAAAAGCACCTGGGAAGGTGAGGTAGCGGAGAGGGGTTCACCAGCCACCCAGAACAGAAACCTGCTTCCATTTCCCCATCTCATAAGTCCCCTTCTACTGCATGGTGGTCAGAGAGTAGGAGATCCTTAATTTCTTTTGCTGTCGCTTCTGTCTCAGGGATGGTAAGAGAGTGATCCCACCAGCTGACCTCCTTCTCCGAATCCCTAATGCTCCTCAGCCTGCTCACCTTCTCCCCATATGTGAAATCAGTATTGACTGGGTTAGATAGATGATATGACCTCAAAGACTAAAGAATTAGAAAATTATGTAAATCAGCTAAACCCAACTCATTCTCATTTCATGTTAATGTTCATCTTTCATAGTGAAGATGTTAATGAAGTAAAGCAAAATGCTTGAACATTAGACTGAATTAGATTAAGCACATGTGATTCTTCATTCTTATTATGCAGTCTTTTATTAAACGACTTATTTCTTCTTTAAATTCCTACTAAACTGAACACCCTATATCGGAGAGAAGAAACTACTGCCTGCATTGTCCCATCAGTGCTGCTTCAGAAGTGATGCAAGTTTTTGTACGCTGGACATTTGGTATGATTTCTTTGCTACAGATACTCTGATCTTGGACAAGTTATTTAAGCATTTTGTCTGCATTTTCCATTGAAGGCATATGGATGTATTTCATCTCTGACAGAATTTGTTTAATGTATAATGACTAGAAATTCTCTTAGAGAAAAGGTATCATCTACCATCTATATTTTTGTAGATAAACTAGCAAATTATAGCTCTAAATTTGAATCAAGCATCTAGGAATTAGAGCTGAGCACATAATAATACCTTTATATGGGAATGTTTTTGTTTTTTAGCTTGGTGGAAGGGAGCAGCAAACAAAGGATTAATAACATGAAGCACCCAGCATCTAATCACTTTCAGCCCATGCAAAATTTCAGTAACACTTTGGAGAATCTGGAGAGATGTGGCTTAAGAGCTGAAATAATTAGGGTTCTCTATACCAAAGTCCTTTACAAACTGATACAGACCAAATAAACCATTTATGTTATATGTTAATCCTGTAACACATTGCAGATTCAGTAGCAAGAAGAATGTTTTGCTCTATATGTGCACAGACACACATGGCATGTCAGAGGAAACATTTGGAAACATTCATTTATAACATTTTGGTCAGATGAGACTATAGGCTTATGAGACCCATTGCGAGGAAAATGCATGGTACTGAGAAATGGCAGAAAGGAAGCATATCAGAGGCAGAAAGTGTGTAAGAAATGTTTAGCTAGCTAAGTCTGAGGCAGTGGCTGAGATAGCAGAGGATATAAAGTGAAAGGAGGAGCAGTGGAGAACCAACTACCGAGAGGTTTTTATTACTAAATGCCAAAGTACATCTATAATTTAAAAAAATGCAAGCTAATTTCATGTGCTTTTACCCACCCACCATTTATAGTGCAGGATGTGAAGGCCATCATCCTATATAAGGCTGCAAGTTCTGTATGATGTGTAATAACATTAGATCACCACATGGGATACAGACAAGGGTGCGGAATTAGCCCTTCACTGTGTCCAAATATGTGAGTAATAAATTCATCCAAGCCAACAAAATGAGACAAATGTGAAGCAGGTGAGATGAGACACATGTTCAGAAGATACACACAGCAGTACAGATTTGCTAGTACAGAGGCTGCTTTTGCAATGTCCTGCTGATGCAAGGCAATCATAAACCCAGGTTAACTATCCAGTTAAAAGCCTATTTACTGCTGATCAGGGTTGCCAGAGTAGCACAGAACTGCTACAGGCATTGCTAAAATTGGATTGCTTTATGCATATGTAGTTGAAGTGCACATTAATAATGATCAATGTGAGTGCTTCTGTTGGATCAGCAGCACTTCCTATCAGAAATAGTGTGCTCTCTTCAAGGATTTTGCAGCAATACTGAGAAAACCCATGGTGATAGATTGGAAGATCCCCTTTTGTACTCCCGATTAGATCTTTATCCTTCTTGTGATTTAACCACCTAATATATGCAAATATACATTAATGTGTAGACAAGCTTTGTCCAACAATTTTCCTGGAAGGGATTGAAACCGAGGCATAGAATTGCATTTCTGTTCACAACTGTCCTGGTTTCAGTTAAGAGAGAGTTAATTTTTTCCTAGTAGCTGGTAGAATGCTATGTTTTGGCTGAAGATGAGAAGAGTGCTGATAACACTCCGATGTTTTAATTGTTTACACCAAGCCAAGGACGTCTCAGCTTCTTGCTCTGTCCTGCCAACGGACAGGCTGGGGGTGCAGCAGGATCTGGGAGGGGACAGACCCAGGACAGCTGACCCAAACTAGCCAAAGGGGTATTCCATACCATCTGACATCATGCTAAACAATATATAGGGTTGGCTAGCCGGGGGAGGGGGCCGGACTGCTCGGGGTTGGGCTGGGCATCGGTCAGCAGGTGGTGAGCAATTGCATTGTGCATCACTTGTTTGTACACATTGTTATTAGTAGTACTATTATTATTATTATTATTATTATTATTATTATTATTATTATTATTATTACTATTATTATTTTCCTCTTAATAAACTATCTTTATCTCAACTCACGGGCTTCGCTTTCCTGTTTCTCTCCCCCATCCCAGAGAGGGAGGGGGGAGAGTGAGCGAACAGCTCTGTGGTGTTTAGCTGCCGGCGGGGTTAAACCATGACAACAACACAAGTCTGAATGCCAACCAAAGCACTTCAAGTGGTGACAGGCATCCTCCAAGATATGTTTACCATAGGGGAAGTGAAACAGGTTCACCACTAATGGTATGAGAACAACCTCAACACAAGTTTCTGATACAGAAGCCCTGTTGTCTCCTGCCTTCACTGCATTTAGCTGCAGTCTGTATTACAACATTGTAGTACAAGACAAAGTGATATAGTTGTCCTAGAAAACAGTGGCGCTAAGGGTAATTAAAGACTTCTCATTAACATGATGAAGTCCTTCAGGGTGATTTAAAAAACAAACAAAAAATGACTTGTCGTTACAGCAGTGTTCTTTTCTGCCTTATCCTTGGTACAGTGTTGTGTCACCTGTGTAAAAATGGAGGTGAATTCGATGCCATGGGGGAACTTTTTGCTGGAGATTAAGTTGAGCTCTTGCTGGGGTAATGAGTGCTGCAGTTCGGTCATCTTTTTCATGTAGGCCTTAAAAGACTGTGGGAGTGGGACTGCAGAGAAAGCAGGGGTTGGGATACAGTTGAGGTTAGACTGAGGTAACTGCATGTATCTTATTTATGCTCCAGGGATAAAGTAGGATTTGAAAGTCTAGTAGTACACCATTGGCACATCATTGTGAAGAATTATCATTGATAGTTTATATGGACAAAGTTTGCCAGATAATTTCCAGATGTTTGAGACAGAATCTGCCCAGTAGCATAAAATTAAAGCAATAAAAGCAGTCTTTCCTCCATGAATTACTTTCCTGGTGGCCTACCCTTTGTCATGACTGCATGATCCTGTGCTCACATTGCAGTTACGAAAGGGCTCTTTTCTCTGAATTGTGTCATGAGGATGCCCAAAGTAGGATGTTCAGAGAGAAGTCCAGGGAAAGAAGGTGACAACTGAATGGACTAGGTTTACTTCAGGCCTAGTCAACCTTGAATAAGTGTGGAAAGGGCAAAGAGGGATGTAATTCTGTCTGTCAGATAGTAAGGCACCAAGCAAGACCGCAGCTTTAATTGATCTAGATGTTATTTCCATGTTCCCAACATGTAATATTCCTTCCAGAGATGTTATACCATAATTTTTTTTTTTCTTTTTGTTTTAACGAGGTGGGTGTTGTGCTATCTTATGCCATGGCAGCATATTTTATTTGGTGAGTGGAAACAGGAAGAGAGGATTAATTAAGGATATGGGTAGACAACCTCTTTTAAAAGCATCTGCAGTAGTGCAGGGTTTTAGTGTCCTTAGGCTGCTGTTTGTCTTAAAGAACTGTCTGCAGAGCATTTTGTGTGAATGCATTCTCATTTGTCATTTGTCTCAAGGAGAATTAGGTTGGTGAGTTTATGCCAAAAAGATAAACTCCTTAAGTTAATTTAGCTGATGTGGTTTCACGTGAATTGGAACAACTTCACACAAGCTACTCCATTGGTGATGTCATCTGGTACTGACATCAGGAGCATCCATGGACAGGGACATATTTTACCAGACCAGCTAAGGCCTAAAGAGAACGGCCATGAGTAAAGTCCTTCGCCCCTCTCAGCTACCAACCAGTATCAGCTGTCAGTAAAGAACCTGTAACAAATTCTGGAACACCTAGGTACGATAAAATCATGGATGTGGGAACAAGCTACAGAGCATAAATCCTGACTCATCATTCAAAAGGCAAAGAGACAAACCAGTGTTGTCTTGTTACTCAAAATCTAGGGATAAAAAACAATCTGTGGATCTGGACCTGTCTCTTGGTTTGTAGTGCTGGTAGTATGCACCTACTCCGTGCTGTAGTTCAGAGGCTGAGAGGATATTATGGCTTGTTTGAGAGGGATAGAGAAATATTTTTTTGCCCCAACTGTCCCCAGCAAGAGGCCTTTGCCTTGTGGTCTACAGCCTGTTAGAGTGGATTGGCATAACCATGGTTTGTGTTATATATGGAGTGGTAATTCGTGTTGAGAAAATGGTTAGTATTAATAAAGAAGGGGGAGGTTTGGGAGTGTGGCCATGGGGGTCGGAAAGCCCCGTGGTTGATGGTAACATCAGACTCTTAACGATGAGGCCATCAGGAATGTAAAAGAGTTTAGAGGGAACAAAGAAGGGTGATTCAGGAGACTCCATGCAGTCTCGGGTTGCTTATTCTCCAGCCGTTAAGGCATGGAAGTTTCTGGGTGTTTGCTGTTGCTGTTATTTGCAAAGTTGTTTGACCAATGAAAAGTTGTTTTTTGAAAAGGACTGCTGTGGGGAGAAGGGTATAAAAGGGTATAAGAGGGGAGCCTGCCCTCAAGATAAAAAAAAAAAAAAGAAAAAAGGAAACTTGATGAAGTTATGTCATCAATTATGAAATAGAAAGAAGGAATGAAGGAATGAAAATGAACAAGCAAGCAGGACAGAGACCAGGACAGGAACAGGCACACTGATCACCTCATGAAGATGGGTTCGGCCAGTCAGCAAACCGCTCAACGAAGCTCGTACTGAAAGTTGCTGGAAATTAGGTGCACCAGAGCTGGAAAGAAGCTCAAGCTGAGAGAAGCGGACCCGCGCACACAACTGCCCCTCGCTGGTAAGCAGTTGCGCATTATGGGGAAATACATCCTTAGGAACAAAGACTGTCCTGGTAACCTTTCAGCTTATTGTCCTTATTAACAATCAGACAGTTTATGCTCCTGAAATATGGGACCAAACTGAGGTCAAGGTGTGGGACTCTGCAACTAAAAGCGACAAGGTTGCAGTGGGATTGCTCAGCACCTGGCGAGCAATCTCTGAGGCCTTGAAGAGCCCTGTGGGGCCACAATCACAAACGTGTGGTTTACCAGACAGTGAGGGAGCTGCGGGCTCCTTTACTGATCCGACTGCTACGCCATCGGCCCCTCTGCTGCTACAGCCATCGAAGGCTTTTGCTGTTATGCCCCCTGTTGACCTGAACGTGCCTTTTGACCCAGGCCCTATTGGCCTTGAAAAGGAGACTGATACGTTTTTTGTCGATCCAGGAAGAATAGGATACATAAGGCCCGAAGACCGAGTTGCTTGACAACTTAAAGCGAGACTTATTGTTCAAAAGGAATGGAAAATGGAGACTGTTAAGTCATGGAATTTAAAGGATTGTTTGTTACCTTTTCTTATTGTATAGGCATATTCGGGTTTAGTAAGTAAAATCAATGTTCTATATATTTAGAATGTTTGATGCTCCTGTGTGCGTGTTGGTGGAGCGTAGACTCCCTGCATACCCAGCGCTGTTTACTTGCCTTTTATACCTTTTATAAATATTTCTTTTATAAATATTACTAAATTCAGATTAGTTGAGACTTCATTTATAACAGGTTGGATAGAGATTTTAGGGAGCTTGTGACCCAAGCTGTTTTTCTTCTGGTTTTATGAAGTCTAAAGTAGTGAACATAGACAATCTAGTTTTCTGCTCTCCATGTCTACACTGGTAAACTGAAGACAGGGTCCACCAGGGGCAGGCTGTCATCAACATAGCTTTGTTGCTAGCCTGTTCCCTGGTGCAGTTTGCCCTTTCCCAGACTGCAGGCTCCCTAGCATGGGGTGGGAAGTAGCTGGAGCCGGGGAACGGTTCCAGGAAGCTACGGATGGGGCTGTCTTGTTTTGGGAAATTCATCTCTATGAATGCGAGTTTGGCTGCCCAGCATGTCCTCCCAGAGAACAGGCCCTGGCATGTTTCAGTTACTAGTGTAAGGAGGCCTTTTTCTGAGCTGTTCCTGTTGCTGTTGTTAGGAGTGGAACACACTGCATCATCTGCCTTGCTTTTGGCAATGGTGAAGCCTTTACAGTTGGTGCCTGGTCTGGGATGCACCTTGATTCATTCTGCATTTCTCATCCCACACTTGCTTGAGTAGTTAGTGCCCTAACGTAAGGGAGCATTAGGACTTGGGCCATCTTTTAAAAATAGTGCTACTGCATGAACTGAAAATAACACTGTTTTGTAACTGTTTATTGTTATTTTAGGATATGGTCTTATACATGGTAGTGTGAGAAACACTCCGTAGCCAGTAACTTAGGCTCAGGCGAGGATCTCAGTGAAGTAGTAATTTATTCGCGATTGCAATGGCGGGCACCCCACAAGCAGGAGAGAGCGCATCTACTAGTTCCAAAACACAGTTTATATACCTTTTGATGGCAGGACCCTCCCCTGTTTCCCCACTGAGTGGGTAATCCAGATTCACAATCTATCTGATGCTTCACAAACAATGCATGGCCTTCAGTTGCCGGCCTGTTAAATTTCAAATTTCTTTTGACATTTTTACTGCTTGAAGTGGTAATGTTTCTTCACTTATCTGACTTGACTTGACACCATGATTTTCACCTAATTGTCCTAAGGAGTCTGATTGTCTGCATTTTACAAGGTCGCCTGCTAAACTTTCTTATCACTGTAAGCATATCTCAGTACAACATTCCCTCCTTCTAAACAATGTAACTCTGCAAAAACAACATTTCTATTCCCACAGTAGTAATGCTTCTAAGGATAATAGATGTGTGTAAACAGTTCAGCAATAGCTTTTTTTTTAACCAAACAAAAGTACCTCTTAGCTCCAAATAGAATACACTTTTTATAGAATACAGTTTACAGCCTCTGGTGCTGTATATTCAAAATACAGCTCAGACCTTATGGACCCAGTTCTGTATTTTCTGATATAAGTCTAGCGAAAGACAAGTAGAGTTTAGCCTATTAGTTCTGTTTTTAAAAGCCATTAGCTTAAATGAAAACTAAACTGATTAATAAGTCCAAAAAGCTAAGACCCTACTTACTGAATGTTATTGGAAATCATACAGTTAACATTTGTTTTAAATCCAAATATGTTTAAGCTGTTGCTATCAGTTTCGGGATCTGGATTCAGTTTCCTCATGTTCCACAGATTCCTTGTGTGATAAATTAGTGGGGGGTTTGTTCATTGTCTTTGAGGAATTTGGAGAAACTGCTGAAGAGATAAGGTTGTACAAATTAACGGCCTTGGTAAAGGGGAGGATTAAAGCAAGCAGATAACAGGAGGGAGTATTGGATACACATCCTTGAGTGAAACCAGACATCCTGTCTGCCGCTTCATTACCCCCACCTGAATACGAGCACAACGTGTGAACACCAGCAGAGGAACAACGACCCCCCCTCTCAACAATAAACTGCGCAGCCTCAGCCAGTTCAATAGGTCTCGATAAGCTGGAACTCGACTGCTATAAAATAGCTACCCTGGAAAGGGAAGGTGCGTGCTGTTGCGGAGCGGAGACTCCCCAGCCGCCCAGCGCTGTTTTGCTTGTGTCTGCTTACTTGATTAATAAAATAATTTCAATAGACCAGTAAATTGTGTGGTCTAATTTATAACACCTTGGACAAGTGAATACTGAATTTAGAGTCATTTAGGCCAAGTAAAGGGGACATTAATCTCAGCATAAGTATTCAGTTCCTTCTGAAAATCAGCACCATAATGAGGCAGTCAAAAATATTGGCAATATAAACATCATAATTTCAGCCTTCATTCTGAATCATGAGTCTCATCTAGGAACAGAAGAATTGGAATATCAAGGTCTACATATAATTTTTATTATTAAAACCTTAAGTGATAAAAATAAAAATCCATGTTCTTAGGACAGTTGGAATTCCAAGGTGTAGGAGAACAAGGACATATGGACTTGAAGAAGAGAGATTTTTATGGTTTGTTTTTATGGTTTTTATTCATTTTCCTCTAATGGAAAAATTTGATTTTCCCTCCCCTGCTATAGGACAAAGATGAATTTGCCATACTTACCTGCAGATGTACACTGAAATTAGTGAAAGGGGAATGAGCTTGCAGGCAATTATAATTGTGTGGGAGAATTGTTTTACAGCACTTGCTAGACCAATCTGTAACAGCTTTGCAGCCCTCATTTTTAATGAGCACTCTATGTCTACCAATGCTATAAAAAAATCCACATATGAGTCATAATGGGTCTGTTACATTGTATTTGTTGAAACTTGATCAAGCACTGGTAGATCAAATGAGGTGCAACCAATTGGGAGTACTACAAAATTGTTAATATTAACATTAGTATTTATTATGTTTTTCAGTATGACTTTCCTTACAAGGGATGAATAGAAAGAATATACAAAAGACCTTCACATCTTTGAGTTGCAGGCTTGTCCCATGTTAGTGGGGGGGAGAAAACTAAAATAAACTACAATAGAAACAATGGAGGGAAGGAAAATTTCACTGGAGGCATCCATCTTTGTGTCTGCCACTTCACTTGGAAGAAATCTGTGAGGTACAATAGCTGCATGTGAGTGTACCAGTGACCAGAAGGTACTTAGAGGAGCCAGAGAACATCTGTGCAAAAAAATAATGCTCTCTCTTACAGAGGCTGTATTTGATGTTGAAAATAACATATAGAAACAGAAAGGAATAACTGGGAGGTGTTTCAAAGTCCTGGTTATCTTGCTATGCTTTCTGGTTGCTGCTGGAGCAGTTAGACTTACTGATAAGCAGAGACATTATGGTTGTGAACTAACCTTGCTAGTGTTGCTGAGGCACTGGCCTTGCAAGAGGGTTCCCATTCATTGCAGGGGTTTCTGTAGGGGTGTTTGTGGGGTGGAAGGATTCTTAGTGAGTCCTGATTCTGTATATCATTAGGCTGCAAAGGACAGCACAGCCCAACTAGCACAGTTTCAAACTGGTGTGATGTACAGTTTCTTTTGTACATGCCCTTATACAGAGTAGAAATGTAGTTTCATAGGTAACTTAAAAGGATCTCTTAAAAACCTGCAGGTTCTGGCAGTAGCTTATTATTGCTGTTTTCCCATCCCATCTCTTTCCAGATATTATATGATAAATTGGAACACTGCTTCTCCTGTGGCATTGTATAGACATAACGAAAAAGCTTGTCAGGGAAGAGTGTTTCTTGGGTACAGCACTTTGAAGTTCCTCTGCTGATTAGGTTCATTTTAGTTGAAATTGGATAGGCATTAATGAGTTCTGTTTTGGCAATATGACCTTGGAGTTAGCAGGGACAGTATTCTTCTTCTAGGATGAAATGTGGATTTGCAACAGTTAGAAGAAGGCAGGATAGAATCACTGGGTACTTATGAATGTTGCATCTGGTGCCTCAAGCCCAAAGGCTGACAGATTTATCCTGTTTGTCTGTGACTGTTCACTCTTTCTGTACCATGCCAGGTGAGGCATGCAAGTACAAGTGCATGCATTCATAAACACAAGGAGAAGGTGATGAAAAATACTAGAGAATTCACAAGATCCCCTGATTGGCTCCAAGAAAAAACTTTGGCTTTATATACATCAATGATAGCTTTTCCACTTAGTGACCTGCTCCTTTAATTTCACTTAAAAAGTGAGGAGCCCTCAAGTGACAATGCATCATGGTTGGCAGCCAGGCCAGAAATCTGGAGAGTATAAAGGTAAGCTCTGCACTTTTTTTTTTTTCTCTTTAGCTTCCTTTATTTTATTTTCTTTAATTTTCTTTAGCTTTCCTCTTCTCTCCAACAAGTGTCATTATTGCCCCTTTTACTAAGAAATTTTCTGTAACATTTCAATCTGCCCAGGTTTTGTGATAAACAGGGATTATCAGAGGGATTAAATCAGCTTTAATACCCAATTCACATAATTTCTTTTGAAAACCTAATTTTCAGCAATTTACTCTAGGTCCAACCCCATAAAATGGCAGTTCTCATACTTCACAGACATCAGTTTATGTCAGTTGGTTTAAACAGACAATTTCTATATACTTTATACCCAGATGGGAAGTCAGGGGCAACAACAGAAGACTCACATTCACCTTCCACAGTGGCAAATTTAATAAACTTTGCTAGCCCCAGTGTAGGCTCGGGCATCTAGAAAATGGAGTAGAAAATCCTGCCCTAGGATTTAGGTCTGGAATTTGGGCTGCCATTTGTCTCTTGCTAGGCTAAGCCAACATTTCTAAAGCAAACGAATGTTCAGCTTTGTTGGTATCTGTAATTGCGATCTGAGTTGTTCTTAATCCTAATAGAGATGTGAAGAGGTTGTATATATATAATTTTATATAAATGTTTTTAGTTATTTTTTCTTTTTAAACAAGTTTTTTTTTTTTTTTTTTTTTACATGGAGGAAATCAGGTTGATAATTTTGTACATGAGGCTTGTGTGTGTGGTGAGGATAAATGAAAAGGAGGACAAGTACAAAAAAATCAGAGTTCTCAAAAGTTAAATCACTGCTTTTGATTGGCATTAAGACATGATATAAAATGATTTTTATGGTATAAAAATCATAAGCAGGATAAATTGAGTACTAATGTGGAAGAAAATCAGGCTAATATATTTGGTGTCAAAAGCGAAAACTAGCACAGAGTTCATGGGTGGGAGAATTCAGGATCAGAGATCATAATGCATCTGTAGGGAGGAGAAACTAACCTGCTGGCTGGCCAGAGGCCAAGTATCTATGCTATCAGTTTACAGTCCTCCCTGTTGTAGAAGAGTTTGCAGAAATATTTATCACTATATGAATTAGAATAGGATACTAGAGTATGTGCAGCATCCTACTGAATCATAGAATCATGCGTAGCTATAGTAGTTTATGTGTATGTGTGTATGGATACTTATTATTAGCACTGAGGTTCATAGATTCAAAGTACTGTCTTAAGATCAAGATTTTTTTGTCTGCCATGTGCCCAGCATTACTCTTAATGAATAATTATTTTTGATGGAAGCACATTTAGATGAAAACAGTGAAGACTTCTGAGCTTCCAGAGGCTCATTTTCCTCCAAATCAGAAACCTTCTTCCCCATTCCTCCTACAAACTATGTGGATTATAAGACATTTAGTAGGTCTTTTCCTATCTCTCCAGTGCTTCGTGGATCTTGCTGGCAAACAAGGCAAGTCTAGTACATGGCCACAGGTCTGAGCAGAACTAGGTAAGGCCATGGGGAATGTTCTTCTCAGCCTTTACCTCCTAGTTACCTGGTTGACTTGGTGAAGAGCTGTGAGGGAACATGCTGCTTTCCTGAATTTTTCAGCATAGTCCTGCCTCAACCCAGCATCCATCCTGTATTCAGAGGCACAGTGGAAATGGTGTCTTTTTGTCTAGAGAGCAGCTAAGAGGAGATAGATTGAGACTTAGAAAGTCCTGGTGTTGGAGTTTATCCCTACACAGTTATTCCTTTTCCTTTCATGGAACGAGGTTGCTGTAATAGCTTTTTTTTTTTTTTTCAAGCAGAATTAGAAATACAGAAATAAATTACAGAGAACCAGGATGTCTTCTGTCAGAATAAATATTTAATGAGAACAAGGGTTGTGCTTATTCAGAGTCACAAGGACTGATACTGAAGTACCCTATGTATCTTAATTTTAATACATAAAATATGTGCTTGGACTTAAAAATGCAGAGTGGACAGCCTCAAAGGCAAGTGTGTATTAAGTCTGTGACAGCTGTCTCTGGGTGATGATAATGTAAAAGTTTATTTTTTTTCAAGCAATTTTAATTTACTCACCAATCAGTCAGGAAACAGAAGTCTTGAAGTACTTATTTTCCAAAGCAATTTTTAGAGAGGTGTGTTCTTTCGTATTTCATCCAGACTGTGTTCACTCTAACCAGCCTCTACAGTATGTGAAACTTTTTTTTCTTACTCCTAGCACAGATTTAAAAAAAATAATAATATGAATAATGATACAACAATTTTCTTTTTGTTGGAAGAACATACAGGAATTTGTGCTTTGTTCATGTATACAGTCATAATATCTAACATGAATTACTTAATGAATTTACAAATTACTTGCAACTTGCAAATTATTTTCAACATAAATGGGACCAAAAGGCATGATTTCTAAATTTGCAGCTAGTTTTTCCAAGGTCATGAAGCAGATAGGTTTGGGTTATTTGGTCCTTTAGGTAACAAGAGAATAAATCCTGGTTTAGTTTTCCTTACTACTCAAAATTGTTAAAGAATTGGTAAGTCTGTCACAGTATCCAGGATTTCCCACATCCACATGACTTGTCTTTTTAAACCATGGGGTCCCTTGACTGTTAGATCAACTTGATCTTGTCTCATTCTGTTTCTCCATCTCACCAAAAGCCCATGCTTTTCTCTTTTTAAGGCCCTGGTGAATATCTCTGAATTCTGTTAGTCTGTTTAGAGTGTTTCCGGCTTTCCAGTCGTACCTGCCTGAAGGTGAAATCAGTTGAAATAGTTTCCCTGTTCAAACTTACATTTGGAATACCTTTTAACTTTCCAATGTGCAGTCATTAAGGCTATATTATTTATTGGTTGCTTTTTAAGTGTCTTCAGACTGGAGAAAGGTACATAATTAGGGCTTCTAAAGCTTATGACTAACTCACTACACATTGATGTGGTCAGTGGTTTATCCAATCCATAAAATGGAAGTATAAATAGACTCAAATAAGTATGTAACAGTAGAACTGCCTACAGTTTAGAATAGAGGACACTGTGGCTGTTTCCCGGTATGGTCACTATAATGCAACTTGGTCACTATAATGAACTTGGATGACCTCTGTCAGCTTCATTTTTTTTTAATTTCTAAAAGTGAGATAGTAGTATTTACATAACTAACATTCATAGGGTAAGACTCAGTATATATAAAATGCTTTCCAGTTCAGGAAAAATACTTTTCCAAGTCAGGTAAAAGGACCGGGAAACAAAAACATAGTCATATTTAAGTTACTACCAAAGATAAACCTCAGATATTCTATGTGAAAGGAGATATTCACGTGTTAAAAGAACAAAACAAAGGGAGCAGACATACTACATGAAAACAGTAGCTATACACTGAGTTCAGAGCAGACTTGTAAGGACAAAAGTTATCATTATTTGTATGTCTAGGTCTCCCTTCATATGCTTCTGTTTAGATAAGAACTGTAATGCAATCTGTTCTCTTTCATTGTTTGGTTTATGCAGGCACAGGCTTGCTACAGGAAGTGGTTTATCTAGTGAGTCAGGGAGCTGATCCAGATGAGATTGGACTAATGAATATAGATGAACAACTTCCAGTCCTAGAGTATCCTCAGCCTGGTCTGGACATCATCAAGGTACAATGTATTGCAAAGAAAGTCTTTCAGCATTTGGATATCTTTTTTTTGTAGAATCCATATTTATCACTTCATCTCATCCTGTGTCCTTGTCCTTTTCATCACTGGACTTGCTCAGTTTGTTGAAATGATTCAGAATATTACTGGGTTATTTTGAAGTTGCTTTTATTAAGCTTGTTTATACTCTATGTAAAGTCTTAAAACATGTTTCTCAACATCCTAAATATCTTGAGAATGGATTTCTTGAATAAGAGAGTTCTAAGCCTCCTTTCCTTGGAAGCTCCCCAAATAAGACTGATTTGCTTTGATCCCTTTCTTGAATTTGCAAAAGAACTATACAGAGATCTGTGGATCTATAGACCCTGTACTTTGGATTTGCATGTCTAGATCCTTAGAGACCTAGAGTCTGTGAATCTGTAGACTCTGTAATGTACCTAGAGGAGTTTGGAATATTCTGCCTGTAATGATTTCCATGTTATTAAGAATCACTCAGACTAGTGGCATGGCATGTGTGATTTTATTATTGCTGTAACTACTTTAAATACAGTCATACCTTGGAATGATTGGCCAAAATACTAGGCTCCATTCTAGAACTTCTACAGTGCTTAATGAATTGCGCTAGCTAAGGCTGGCATGGATAGATCTGGTCACTGCTAGTTCTGGTCACTGACAACTGCAGCATCAGTCTGCTTTTAAGCTGAGAGCATTTAGAGGTCAGAGGTTGCTCTTCTTTTTCACTGTGTGACCCTATTCCAGTGAAACCTCAGTGCTACTTCAGTGCAAATATGTGGTGGCAGTAGTGAGAGGTTTAGTTTGAGGCTACACTCAAACTAAACTCAAGTTGGTATATGCTACCAACTTGATCTAATACTAGTTTATGCAGCTTTCAACTCCTGACAGATTGTGTCATAAGACATTTTTTTCTGAAATTATGACAGAAAAATGCTTTCTGTTTTGAAAAGTGTTATTATACTCAAGATAAACCTCTCGATTGTCTAGGCCTATTTTTGAGGAAAAAATAAATTGCAGGGTTATAATTTATAAGTTAAGAAGTTAAGGATTTTCTGAAGCTCCTCATTTAGAGCTTCTTTTTTTTTTTTTTTTTTTTTTTTCCCCACAGAATTTTAGTGGAAGTATTGGAGGAAACAAAGTTAGTGTTACAACAATAATGCTATCGTTACACTTTTCTTGAGAAGGTCCTACAAATGGAAGTAGTTTCAAAACAAAACAAAAACCACACACAACAATTTCTACAATTTCTGCATATACACATTATCCATCCTTTTGATTTAAAAAACAGATGCAATTCCCTGACCTAATATCTAGTTGCAGACCCCTATTAATTTAATAAGTGACTTAGTGAATGTAACTCAGGACAGTAAAGGACATCAAGTGTGACGGCTCAGGACAGCTCAGGATGTACCAAAACTAATACACAATAAGAAACATTTCTTTGCTTTATTTTAGGAACTAACATCTCCTCGCCTCATAAAAAGCCACCTACCATATCGTTTTTTGCCTTCAGACCTCCATAATGGCAATTCAAAGGTAAAAATTAATTCATGTTTATTTAACTGAACTAGCAGCAGTTGTTTACATGCTTTCGGAAATGGGGGGGAGGGGAGGGAAACTTTCATTAAGATGATTTTCCCTCACTGTTGTAGGTAATATACATGGCTCGCAACCCCAAAGACCTGGTGGTGTCCTATTACCAGTTTCACCGCTCCCTAAGAACCATGAGCTACAGAGGAACATTTCAAGAGTTCTGCAGAAGGTTTATGAATGACAAGTGTAAGGAGCATGTGCACATGCTGTTACACATGTATTTTCATCTCTGCATTCCCTCTGCAAGTACAGAAATGAAGTGAATAAAGGTGCAGTTGTTTTGTTTATAGAGCAGGGAGGTTGCTACAGATACAGTACTGCATGGACTTAAATTTGTCTATGTGAACTGTGGCGATGCCTTCTTAATAATTGCCTTACGATTACTCACGCCATGGGCTTGATACCATTTTACTTCACTCAGGCAAATTCTGGTCTACTCTATTTTTTAAAATTCAGTTTGCAAGGCAGTGGGTACCCTGTGAAAAGTGGTGAATGTGCCTGGCACTGGTTGCTTTCAGTTCTCTATGCTTACCTACTTCTGAGTAGTCTTTCTGCTCCTCAAGAAACATTTGCTATGGTAATTCCTTTAGTATTCTTATTTAATTCTGGAACTTGAAATTTGTCGCTAGCAAGATATCTGTTATGCACAAATATTTCTAGTTTGCATGAGACTGAGCTCATGGAGTACATCTGTAGAAATATATCAGTAAGTTGAAGTGAGCCCCTGTAAGAAAGCAGCTGTAGGCTGTCTGAATATATACCTGTCTGAATATATACCACTGAAATGAGAATACAGTAACCTGCATTACAGCAGCTCAGTAGATGGATACCAAGTAACTACTTTGAGCAAGGGCTATATTGCAACACACCCACCAACTGTTCCCATTCCAATTGCACTACCGTAAGTAGTTCTGTTGCACCAAATCAGTAAACTTAGGGGAGAGGGCAAGCCCTATATTCTCATGTAACTGGCTATCATTGGGCTTTTTGCTAGCGGATTGCTACATGTTGTAGCTAGTGAGATTAAAAAATAAATTATTAGCAATTTTTTTACTGCTTTATTTGTCTACAAAATCTTCTCTGTGATACCCTAATGTGATGCTAAGAAGCCACCCGACACCTTGTGATCTGCTCTGAGACCAGGATCTCTTCTAGATCCAAACTTCCTTAAAATTGGTGTATGGAGGGCTTGATGCTAAAGAATCAATATAATACTAAAGGGAATTAAAAAGTAAAAGCCTGCCAGTGGAGGTTAGTTAACAGGCTTTATAACCTTTGTCATTTTCTTTTGTGCAGGCAGGGTGAATGATCTCCTTCTGTTCTAATTCTGTTCTGTTGAGTTTTTTCTTCTACATTCCCCAGGAATGGGAATCTTGTCTGTAGCCTGTGAGCATGAACTACTAGACTGGAAACATATGAAAGATATATTAAAAGACCTAATATAGAAGGGAAGTTCTGTATTCTTTCTCATATGAAACTGACTTCTGTGCTTTGAAAACTTTTCATATACTGAAATGATATTGTTCTTTTTCAAAGGGAAAAGGTGGCTTCAAAATACAAAGCTAAAATGTTAAATGTTTTCTAGTGCTGTTTACTATAAACATGACTAAAAATACTGAGAAAATGTGTAAAACTGCTCACCATATTTGCTTGGCTCCTGCCTTGATTATATGACATACTTTTCGGGAATTTATCACTGGTAAGAAAGGAATATCCAGAATGCATTTCTCCTCCAGTTTTCATTTTGGTAATATTAGCAGTAAAAGATACTCTTTGGGTAATAAATGCTAGTGTCTGTAACTCTGCTACACACATGTAGACGGACTGAAATCAGCACAAATATGGACTTTATCAGAGGACTGGAAAATAAAGAAAGAAAGTTTGGGTGTGTGTGTGTGTGTGTGTTAGAATTTCTAGTAACCACTGCTGGAGCAGAACTAGGAACGTAGGCCTTCCCAGTGTAGCACCTTGGCTACTTGGAATACTTCCTGAGACCATGTTCTGGCGTAACTGTGTCAGTTGCATGGATGTACTAAGAAAGTTATAACAGAAGAGAATAGGCCTTAAATTTTAGAGGGTACAAAAGATGTAATGATAAATAGAATACTCTGTCAGTATATCTTCAGTTTTCTGAGAATGACAGTGGAGAAAACATATAGGTCTCTTTCCTCAATACTTATCTAATTAAGAAATGATGATAGCTGTTAGCAGGTTTTTTGTCCATCATAAAAGATGCTCTATGGAACTTTCCACTAGTGAATATCTAGCTTCAAAATGATGGAAGGTGCAGTGTGATAATGCTAATTGCAGAAATTAACACAGGTTAAAGCCACTGAAAATTTGCCTTCTGCAAAACTATCTATATAATTTATGTTTATGTTGGCTCCACTTCTGTGCAGTAGTCAGGCATTACTAATACTGAGCTCTAGAGTGGTTCATAGTGAAATATAGTTACATTTTCTGTTGAACATTTTTTCTTTGACAGGTTAGCTCTTTTGAGTATTCCAAACTGATAGGAACACTCTTTTTCAATTAAATTCATTGATGTGCATGGCAGTGGGTCAAAACTAGGTGGTTCTCTTGTGAGCTATGAACCTCTCCAATTATTTTATTTCTTTCCTTTTTTTGAAGAGGAATTAATAACTTTTTTTTTTTTTTATATGCCTATCATAATATCTTCTGTACCTGTAGTAGGATATGGTTCTTGGTTTGAACATGTCCAAGAGTTTTGGGAACATCACATGGATGCCAACGTGCTTTTCCTCAAGTATGAAGATATGCACAAGGTAGGTTACATGTAGCAAAGAGGTATTTTAATTGGTTTTAGCATTGCAGCATTTAAAACATATGAAGGGAAAAAAATGGTTCATGTTTCCATAGTTGGGCTTCCTAATGTCTGATAGCATTTTTAAAGTGCTGGCATTCAATTCATTTCATGGACTGTCAGCACTTTTGTAAAAGCAGTAATTTACTCAGGAATACACCTGCATGTGTAGGTGCTCCATTGCTCACACAGAAGGCAGAGAGGTGTAACTGCTCAATGCTTGCTACCCTCAACATTTGGTGTTCACTTAAAATGTCTTACAGTGTGTGTTGTATCAATGAGGTATCACTCTCTCATCAGGGGGTTTATCCTATGTATTCAGCATTTATTCTGATTATTGGGTTGTTCTTACTATCATATAGTGAGCTATCAGAATAACGATTGGGGATGATCATGTAGCATAAGGTGAACATAATTCTAACGTCCTTACAGTGTGTTGGATAACAAATCCACTGTATTTTAAATCAGAAATGTAATGGAAATACTACATAGAACATCAATTTCCATTTCCTATTGCAATAATATATTTTTGAGAATTAGTGAAAATATTTCAAAATGCACATCTATATAATTTCAGCTTGTATTTTTTCTTAAACCTTCTCATGGAGTTGGATGCTAAAAGTTGTAATATAATCAGAATAATGTTAATAATTCAGTAATGATGATTTCAAACCCATTATTTTGAATAACAGTATATTCCTAACCCCTCATTGAGGGATGCTGCTGAAAGCTGGTAGCATCACAGCATCACTCTGTTTCCTATCTCTTCTCCCCTATTTACTTGGAATATGTGGGTTTACTTTCAGCAAATAGGAAGATGGGAAAATTTTTATGGTAATGTTTCTGCAACTTTTTCATTGATATTTTTTGCACTCATCAGGATGTAATTCACTTTGAAGTATTTACACTCATACAAAAAAATCATTTAAAATACTGTAAAATAAACTCATCTTTAAATGCTCTCTTACAGGACCTAGCAACAATGGTTGAACAACTCGTGAGGTTCTTGGGAGTTTCTTATGACAAAGCACAGCTGGAATCCATGGTGGAACACTGCCATCAACTCATCGATCAGTGCTGTAATGCAGAAGCCCTTCCTGTTGGCAGGGGTATGTTTAAAACCCACAGTAAAACTTAAGAGTGGAAGTTGAAAGAAGCATTTGACAGCTTAGTAACATCCAAGATATGCTAAGATGTTTGCAAAATATTGCTCTATAAATGATGTGAGGAAACTGGTACAATTTTGAGGTTTGTTTCGGAATAAAGTCAGGTGGAAGTGATTTAAAAGAATGGAAACATTCAAGATCAACAGTGCATATTGAGCATCATCCAAACTGCTCTGTTGGAGAAGACAAGATGTCTTTGGCTTACTTCAGCTGATTGAGCTGTTGATGCTGGGAAGATTGCTTGGCTCCTTCTGACATTTGGCACTCCAAAGCCCATACAATTCCATTTGTCCTGGCCTAAACCCTTGTGTTTTGTTTTATCAGATTTTCTAGAATAGCAAATCATTCTAGTTTCAAGGCATCAAATGACAAGAACTTCTAATTTTCCTTATGTCCTTTTTTCATTGTCTGTCTCAGCTGTTTAAAATGTGTGTAGCTTATAGACGTTTATTCTTTTGAGGTCTTTCTCTAGGAACCTGAAGTGTCCTTTGATCTGTTTATACATCTGTATTTCAACAATGCCAAGAGATAAAGTCCTTTCTCAGTCTTCTTTCTTATAAGCATAGGAAAGTGGACTCAGGAAGTCTCCCTCTACATATTTTCTGTGGGCTGCTTTACAACACTTAAAGACAAGAGCATAAAGAATGAGACGGATTTCCTATGTCATTGTCACAAGTGCCTTGTTCAGGATAAAAATCACTTTATGCACTAATTTAATTCATTTTTAAGTTTAACTTTGTTTCCCTCTCCCTTTTTTGTCTATCTGTGGCCACATTAGCACATTTTGCTACAGCATCAAACATGAAGCTCATGCTTATTGTGACCACACAGTCTTTTCAGAGGAACTGATTAAAAGGTTATTGTCCCTTATTCAGGGAGCATGACCTGAATGCTTTGTTCTTAAGTTTCTGTGTAGGAGTCCCTTCCATATTACTTCTCTCAGCCAATCTTCTTGTTATGTGCAAATTTTATTAGCTGTAATTTTTATAATTCTCAAATCTCTGATAATCGCTATCAAATCTCTATCAAATATCATTTGACTGCTAATTTTGAGTAAGCCAATTGTTTACTCATTTATCATGCATTTTACTGACTGTGGGGGGGCAGTGTTAACCTTGGCTGGCTGCCAGATACCTGCCAAGCTGCTCTCTCACTCCCCTTTCTCAGCAATACAGGAGGAGAAAAAAGGATGAAAAAACTGAGTCAAGATAAAGTTGGAGAGTTTGCTCACCAGTTACCATCATGGGCAAAACAGACTTGGCCTGGAGAAGATACAGTCCTTCACAAATTGGTCCAACATGGTTCCTTCCAGTGGGCTGCAGTTCTTCAAGAACTGCTCAAGCATGGGTCCTATTCATTGGGTACAGTCCTTTAGGAAGAGCCTGGGTGCCAGTGGGCTGCAGCGTGGATTTCTGTTCCGACATGGTCCTCCCGTGGCTGTGGGGGAACAACCTGTTTCACCACAGTATTCTACATGGCCTGCAAGGGAATCTCTGCTCTGGCATGTGGAGCATCTCCACCCCCTTCTTTTTCACTGACTTTGTTGTGTGCAGGGGTGGTTCTCTCGCATTTTTTTTCTAACTTTTTTTCACAGCTGCTTCACAGCAGTTTTTTGTCCCTTTTAAAATATGTTATCACAAGAGGTACCACCAGCTAATGGTGCTCAGCTTTGGCCAACAGTGCTTTGGAGACAACTGGAACTGACTCTGTCCAACATGGGCAGCTCCTTATCTCTTCTCACAGAGGCCACCCTTGCAGTCCCCCTTCACCCTCCCCAAACCTTTCCACGTAAATCCAATACAATGTTATGTAATTGCATTAAAAAACACTAACATCACGTGCCTTACAGAAGTCCATTGTATCTTTGCGTTTACCTTTACTCAGTCAGACTGTAATCTTATGAACATGCAGTCAGGTTTGTTTGAGAGGATCTGTTTCCCATGGAAGCAGCTCTCTGCTATTCTATATGACCTTTATTGTCTTGGCAGGCCTTATGCCAGTTTTCATTTCCCTGCACAGACTCTGGTCAGGGTAACTGCCCCTCAGTAACTTACGCTGTTTGTATGTTGGCACAAACGTTTCAGAGTGTCACACTTTACAAAAGCTATTGCTCAGACTTCCTTGCTTTTATCTGTGACTTTGTAAAAATCTATCTAAAGTTTGCTGGCTTGAGGTAAAATTTTGGTAAAGACAAAGAAGTTTGTAGTTTTGCTGGAAAACGTAATCTCTGTAGTCTTTGGTAGTCTCCAGTGCATAGTGTGTTTTTCTGCTCTTAGATATCTTACTTTCAACTTTCATCCTGCCCTCCTCCTGCTTGTTCAAACTGAAAAATCCAACATGTAATACAGGTTGTATCTTGTGTAAAAAACAGAGACCATCTAATTTGCCATAGAATTTTACAGCAGATAACCAAACTCATATTATCAGCTTACTTCTCTACTGTGAAGGCAAGATCAAAAAATGAGTCTGGTAAGACATCTTGAATGCCTCAGAGAAAGTGTTGGATGTAAGTTTAAGATCTTACAAACAACAGAGCCACGTTTTCTTCAGTTCAATTGTATGAAGTAACACAAAAACTTAGATTTGTATCTAACCTCTGTTACCTGGAGATCTGTGGAGCAGCAGCACAGCCAAAATCCCTCCTTTTTTCCCAGTGAAAGTCAGCAAGGCAGTTGTGAGAGAGAGGTGAAGCTGTAATATCAGAGAAAACAGAGAGAAGGGAACACAGCTGCTGTTGAGTCCTTCAACAGGCAGAAAGGTCAACAACTGCCCCTGCTGCCCAGGTCATCTCCATTCAGATAAACAGGGTGATGCCCACTTTTGCATGTACCATTCTGTGCATGGTGTTAGTATTCATTGTTCTGTAGTGGAGCCTGCAAGCCCCAGTCAAGGGTCAGAGCCTCTTACTGCTCTCTTCTAACAAACCTTTCAAAAAGATGTTTCTGTTTTGTAATAAAGAAGGGAGCTACAACAGCTGATTTAATATTTTGTCATTTGTTCACTGTGTGCTTTTTAGAAAATAAATCCTTATTTTGAATTTATTTTGTTCACTTGTGTCTGGCTTTTACAATATTTTGTTGCTTTAGAATGTAGCTTCATTGACAGTGCTTTGTTCTTCTGTTCATTTCTGTGACAGAATTGTGGCAGTTACATGACAGCTTATTGTAATTTGTTTCAAATATTTTTAATTTGTCATTAGTTACATTTACATTATTTTGCTTTATTTTAGTTCTTCATTTTTTTTCTTTTAGCACATTCATCTATACTCTGAAGATAACCCTGAGCTGCTGTGAAAGCAGAGCAATGATTAGATATATTATTTACATTTGACTCATATCACATCATAACTTACACAGTTGCATGATTCAAATCATAAACCAGGTGGGTGACTTTTTTTGACAACCTATAAATTCATGTGGTTAAAAAAATATATTTCAAATAATCCGCTGCATATGTGTTTTGTAAAAGTTGTTATTTGTTCATATGTGCGGTTAGGGAGATTCAGAAAAAAAATATTTATCTTTCTGAAGTAGAGGAAGGAAATACTTCTTAACATTATTGAAAGATAAATACAGGCTTTTATGTTTTATACTGCACTTCATGCAATTAGAGTTACCAGAATAAAACTGACTATCAGATGTTTCTGATTGCAAGAAATTTCTTCATGTTTGATACAGGACAAACTTGGCAAAAACAAAATGATACATTTTTAGTCAGTTTCAGGTTCTTTAGACTCTTTTGATCCTAAAGCAAACTGCAACACTATCATACCTTCAGGAGTTATAGGAAAATCCTGATTTCATTAAATGGCCCTTGTCACACATACTGTATCATCATGTTAATGCGTAATTTATAGAAGTTGCAAACAGTTTTATCTTTGGATTCAATTATAGAGTTGCCGCATAAAAACAATACGTACTCTTCATATGCATCAGATGCTTAATTAAGTTACCTGCACGTAGTTTTGTTCTTGCTGTTATGATTAAACTCTGTGGTAGCATAGTCTTAGTTTTCCTTTCATTTATTCCAGCTGAACTAGCCTGGATTTTGTCTTTATTTACACCCAGTATAAATGAGAAGATAATTGTTTATCTCATTCTGGTTACTCCATGGGGCTTATTCATCAATAAGTAACCCAACAAGAATACAAGTTAAAATTTGTTGCAGAGTAACTGTTGATAAGGGGACTGTAGCCTTTGACTGGTGACTTCAGCAGTGTCATCAGGTTGTATCACTAGTTGGGTTCAGTAAAATAGAAGAATACTCCATACAAGGTAGAAGTGTTCAGTGTTCATACTGTATCCACCAAAAGATTTGTCTTCCTCGTGTATAAAATTAAACTTAAATGTCATAAGCTGGTTGCATGGCACACGTTCTTGTCAATATCTTGTCAATAGATACAATCTGGGCATTCACTGGTATTTTACAAATCGTTTCTTTCCATTCTAAGAAACATAAATTCATCTGTTGAACTTATCTTTAAACGTAAAATACTAGAAATCAGCTAGGCTAAAATCTCAGTGATCAAAATTCAACAATCAGCTTAATGCTCTGTGTTTCATGTTTCTGAATTGTTTTCCAATGAGTATATGGTAAAGGCACGGTCATTTTGAAATGTATTGTTGTTATCTGACGGCATTATTAAGCATCCATACTTTGAACTGACACCAGAAATTAACTTGTAAGTTAATATCCAAAACAAAATCTGTATTTATAGTTAATTAAAGCTGGAGCAGTATCTCATAAAAATCTGAATTTTTCTTTTATAATACTCTTCCAGTGCAGATGACAAGGCGATTGGGGAAGATAATGAATAGTATCAGGTCTCATTGGGGTTTCAGTGAAAGTTAAGATCGATCAGCTTCTTACAAATTATTCTTGGTGCCCTGTACAATTAGACTGTAAAAATTTGGTGTTCTCTCCACTGTCTGACTGTTCCCTCTCTGTGTTTCAGGTCGAGTTGGGCTATGGAAAGACATCTTCACTGTTTCTATGAATGAGAAATTTGATTTAGTCTATAAACAGAAGATGGGAAAATGTGACCTCACATTTGATTTTTATTTATAAAAATGCATGCTTATGATATCCAAATATAGAAGTGCTTTATGCATTCATTTATTACCTGCTGGACAAACTACTGTAGCTATTATGTGTAACCAGATTTAAAGAAAGAAAAACAATCGAAGTAAACCATAGATCAAGTAAGCAATCTAAGAAAACCTTAAACAATTTAAGTGTAAACCAGATACGATTATCTTTGATCCTAAACAGCTGTTCATTTTCTGGTATTTTGATTATTTGTCCACATGCAAGAACTTCCTAGACAATACTAGAACATTCAGTTGTTAAGGAATTGTATTATATACGTATAAGGTATGTATCAAATGTGCAACTAGAATGTACACCTTTTCAGGCCCATCTTGCTTATTTAATGTTTTATAATGCTTTTCACTAGGACCTAAATAAATGTCCATGAACCAAATAAATTATTTCAGAGGGGAACAAGTAACAGGCCAAAACTGTATGCTAGAATGATCTCAGGGGTTAATCATCACATTTATTTTTATAACTGGTAAATCAAGTATAAATCAATCCCATTCCAAAATAAATTATCAAAGTGGGATTCACATTAAGTTCTGCACACCCTTATCTCTGTAATTTCTGAGTAGATTCTGTGTACTGGCACACTCTGCAAGACAGGCCTTGTTATGAAATATAGCTGTGATTGTCACTAATCCCCAAACCCATGCATGCTTTCATGGATGACTGCACACAGCAGTCTTCTTGATGGAAGAAGTTCAGCTCCATGCAGAAGGTCAGCAAACAAGCTTTCAGCCTGCAGCTCTAGCTTAGTCCCTCAAAATGGGGACCAAGACATCTGGTGCAGAGGTCTTTCTTCAGGAATTAGTCTCTAACTCATGTTGGTTTACTGTGCAGATCTGAATTTCACCTATTAGATACAATCAGAGAAGATAGGGTGCTGGATATCCTCCTGTTCCATCAAAACTTAAGGACACTCAGCACTGTTCTCTGTGCTGCTGGACTCCCTCAGACCTAAGATAAAGTGGATATGTGTGGCAATGTTAGCAGGCAGAGGAAGTGGCAGCAATGAAGGAAGAGAGTTTAAAAATACACCACCAGGTGAGAGTATTGTACAAATATTCATGCAGAACGGTTTCAGTAATTGTTAGTCATGGCTAGTTGGTCTGGATTATGATCAGGATGCAAGTTGATTTTTTTTTTATTTTCTATGACAGGTACACAAACAGCCTGAAGCAGGCTCCTATCACTGTAAAACTCTCCAGAATTATTTCATTCTGTTAGGTAATTACATCAATGCCTTTTAGGTTCTCAGCTGCAGGAGGGTCATTTTTGCTAGTTAAATATTCAGTCTCACCAAAAGCCATGAGGAAAGACTAGCAGATTTTGGGTGTTTCAGTTCTGTTGGAAAACAAACTGTCAGTTTAACTGGCAAATGGTGTAGCATGATGTGGCTTGACAGCACTTTTCCTTGTATATTTGTGGGTGAAAATGCTTTCAGTGAAATTTTATTTCTATTTTTATATTTTTAGTAATGTATGAATATTAAGCAGTACACATTATACTTATGTGCTTGCTTGCTTATTGAATAAAAGATGTGTTCCATGCATTATGGTTTGCTCATTTTGGAGACCTCCAATTCAAGCCTTGTAGTCTTCAGATACAGATCTGCTTCACTACCCACACCTCCTAATTTAGGACAGAACTGCAGCTAGATGGCATTAAATCAAACCACTGTCTGACCCAGTGAGCTGTTTCTGACAGCAGCCTATAACAAATCACAGATTCACACAGAATCACAGAATTGTAGGGGTTGGAAAGGACCTCAAGAGATCATCGGGTCCAACCCCCCGTGCCAAAGCAGCTTCCTTAGAGCAGGCTGCCCAGGTAGGCGTCCAGACAGGCCTTGAATATCTCCAGAGAAGGAGACTCCACAAACACACTGGCCAGCCTGTTCCAGGCCTTTTCTCACCGTGAAGAAGTTCTTTTGCATGTAGGTGCAGAACTTCCTGTGCTCCATTTTGTGGCCATTACCCCTTGTTCTGTCCCCACAAACCACTGAAAAGAGGTTGGCCAAATCCTTCTGTCTCCCACACCTCAGGTATTTATAAACATTGATAAGATCCCCTCTCAGTCTTCTTTTCTCCAGGGTGAACAGATCCAGGTCTCACTCTTTCGTCATAGGGAAGATGCTCCAGGCCCTGTATCAACTTTGTTGCCCTCCGCTGGACTCTTTCCAGGAGATCCCTGTCTTTTTTGTACCGGGGAGCCCAGAACTGGACCCAGTACTCCAGGTGAGGCCTGACCAGGGCAGAGTAGAGGGGGAATAGTAGAAATGCTTGTGCAAGAATACAATTGAGAGTACAGGACTATGTATCTTGTTGTTTAGTAGTACGTGTTTTTTTTTTTTATTCCCCTGTGCTGGTATTGACACCATCCTATGACCGTAAGTTCATCATCTAAATACCCACTGTGTGACAAAGGACTCTTTTTGTCTTAGAGACTGCCAACAGATAGTGTAATGTGATGTTCCTTTGTTCTCGCATTGCAACAGATGATACAGTCACTCTTCCATCCACTGTTCACTTGGAATTTTGTAGACTTGTATCTTACAGGTCTCAGCAGCTCCATGCTGAGGAGTCCTAGTCTGTCATACAGAAAACTACAACCTACAAAATGTGATGAGCCACAAGAAGACACAACTAAAGAGAGTAGACGTCTGCAGTGGAAGTTTTGCAGAGGAAGACAAAATTTTCCCACCATTCCTGTGAATGTGAGTCAGAAGAAAACATCATTGGCACCAAAAATCCACTGAAGTTGTTTAATCCTGAGGGCATAAGAGCAATACATCCTTACCACCTGCTCAAAAGGCTTCTAAAGTTTCAAAAGACAGCAGTGAATCCTACTCGCATTCCTAGACACAGTCTGTCTCCTTTGCTGCATGAGAAAACAATTGCCAGCCCCCAAAGGCAAACCTGTTGGGTTCTAAGGCCATTTTTTTTAACATCGAAGTGTATACACATGCCAATGCTGAATCTAGCTGAATGAGAGCAACCAGTTACCAACCTGGAGGAGGAACAACTAGTACAAACCAAAAAACTTTACTTAATATAACAGGAATAACCTCTGTGATAATCTATTGTGTATCTACAGCTATGCTGGAGCTCCTTATTTTAGACTTGTTGCTGTGTGCTAGGAATCTGCTTTCTAGACCTGGAAGGATTGCCTTCACATAGAGTTAATCTTTCCTATCCCTTGATCACATTGCTTTTGGCTGTTATGTGGAGGAGTCAAATGCCTGGTCAAAGCCCATTCCTACAGACACCATGCTGAAATTCTGACTTTGGCTATCTGATCTTTGCAAACATTTTATTCCAATACAACATGACACCAATAGTTCTGGCAATAATAATGATTCATAGGCTTGAGTCACCATTATCATGCTATTCAGTCTTTCCTTGGTTATACACAATGCCACTGAGCAGTTATAAGCACAGGTTTAGAGGGAGCATGAAATAACAGAGACTTAGCTAAATCAAATAATATTAACAAAACATCCCAAACCCAAGGACCACACCCATGGAAAGGACACAGTACAGAAATTATTATGTGTAATCTCAATACATCCTGTCACATCCTGTCAGTGTGATCACTAAATAACGCATTCTTCTTTACCACAGGATCTGCAGACTGGTGTTCCCTAGTGTCTGAATTATGAAACATGCAGATGAGTATTTCTGCTACATGTGGTGTTGTATATGTGTATCAAATAGATAAGACAAATAATTGCAACCAATTATGTGCTTTATTGTGATGATGGAAAGGGTGTCTGCAAAAATGAATGCCTTCATTGAAAAACAGAACTTGGACAGATATCAGCGTAATGTGGTTTAGACCTCAAATGCTGAGTCGTACTTCAGTGAAAATTGCTGTTCTCTCTTCAGGGAGTGGCTAGGACGTCAACAACTCCAATTCCACTCTGTTCTAGTTTATCTGTATATAAATTATCCTTAGCAAAGATGGAAGAATGATGGCAGATTCTGTAGGCAGACTGGAACAAAGCCTCTTTTCAGATATCAGGCTCAACTTATACACAGGTGTGTATAATATCCAGTGTCTTGATAACATCTGAGCTGTGTGGACTTGCAAGAAAAGTGTATGAAAATGCAGGGTGATTCTCTGTACTTTATGACTCCAGTGTGTGGGAATTACTGTTTTTTAGTAGCTTAGGACTCTATACTATAAACTGACTTCAGAAACAGTGAAGCTGTTTAAACCAGTGGAGTAGAGAAAAGGGAGGAGAAGCCTCTGTACTCCCTGCTAATGCAGGGACCTAGATGAGATTCTTGTAACAAACTGCCAGAGTTGTTTTTCTGGATTTTGCCATTTGATCAGTGAGTAGAATTGTTATGCCATGCAACAACTTTTGCTGGAGTTCTCCCTGTGCACAGATGACAAACCCTGGCAATGCACATAGAGCAATTTTAGAAGCCACAACCTCCAGCTGCCCTCTGCCTCCCTGCTAGAAATGGCCACCATAGAGGAGTGACAGCAGACACAAATGTGTGCTGCCTCCTCAGCTGCTATGATGTACAGGTTGACATATTAACAGAGACTGATAAGGATGGTGGTTTTGACTTGTGGAAAACACACTCCACAAACAGTAAGATTGTAAAGTAGGTTTGTTTATTCAGTGCTGGGCAACATGGGCGGTAGTCCCACCAAAGTCATGCACACCTGATGTGGCAACTTACCATGGTTATATGCAGTAAAGTGTTACATATGTATGAAGTTTCACAACGTGCCTATACATAGGCATAACCTATCCCCACTTCATATTAAAATTAGTTCAAGAAGTCATTTCCATAAGCTCCTCCCCTCTGCAGTTGCACATTGTCTCCTGGTGGTGGTTGCTGGCGGTCGTGGGGATGAAGGTTGGTGACTCTTCCTCGTCACCGCTAGTTGACCTCTTGTTTTTGCGCAGACTCAGTTGCTTCTTGGCTCTTGTCCATCCGTAGGACCAGTTTCTGACAGTTTCTTAAGATAGGCTCACACTCTTATCAAGAGACTAACCTTGGTAAGGGGCCCAAGGCTTCTTGCTTTAATTAATTTGCAGAATGCACACTAGTTGGCAAAGACACTAAGTAGCATCCACTAGTTTGATACCGTCAGCGCTCTATCTGTATTTGCTAAGATTCTCCTAACTCCCTCTCTCAGTCAGACATGGTATGTGACATCAGGTTACAGGTTAATTTGAAAATGTCCAAATATAATAAGATCATGACACTGATGGACAGGTTTTTGTGATTCAGTTTGTGGAATAAATAAGTCTAGGTTTTCCATAGTCATACCTCTACATCTTCCCCAATTAAAAAAAGTATTTTGATGCTGTTCCACCCTATCTGATTTTTAAGGAGCCTGAGCTCTCAGGTGGATGAATAATTTTAAGAGTACAAAATGGTTAAAATACTATGCTTGTGATGTGACTGAATGTTTTATACCAGCCTTGCAAAGAGCTAAATGATTTCAGGAATTGTACTGGTGTGGAGAATCTAGTTTCTTGTATAAAACAAGCATTGTTACTCAAGCCACAAGCATCTAGTAACGAAGAAATAGAATCACGGTAGGACTATGCCAGTCCTATGCCAGAGATTTGTTATGAGACTGCTTGAAAGAGAAGAGTACTTAGCTTTTTGATGCTAAAAAGGGATTCATAGCATAGATTAGAGAGAGGAGACTTAAAACACTTCGTACTTTAGCATGATAATAACAAAAACAACACTTTAAGCGTACCTATATGACAAGATCTTCATAATGCAACAACAGGGTAACATCCATTTATGCACATTACTAAATTGATAGCAATAGATATAGAGCACCATCTACTTATTATCTGAAGTGACCTACGATACCAGCACGTGGTTTGTGCTATCACCTTGGTCAACATACTTTCTCCTTGAGCAGTAATTCCAGCTGCCTTAATGTCGTTGTCTGGCAACCTTGGCTGTTTGATCTGAAAACACAGAAAAAGTATAGATGAACATGAACCACAATAGTACTGTTGAAGACCACTGTAGGGACACAAATGGGGGAGCTTTGGCTTGGCATGCAAAGAACTACAAATGCAAGAAAGTGGCTTGATCCTACCTTCGTTCTAGCTGTTCCTCACAACTTTGCACTGCTCGTAAACAAAATCACTACTTTGGATCCCTGAGCAGAACAGAGATGTGGCAGCTGTCCCTCTTCTACCAGTGATGACTTAGTGTAGAATATTTTTTGTTCAAGGATATATCTATACGTATATGCTGCTGTATTTGGCCCTTGGAATGATACAGAGTCCCAAGGTCAAGAAAGCTATAGTGCTAGTTCTCCCTTCTACTTATAGTGCTAATTCTCTCTCATCAAGTGTCCCTCAGAACTATAAACATGCCTCCTCCCCTTCTCTCCAAGCACAAATGAAATCTATTTGTACCTGTTGGTCACCAGTAACTTTGAAAATTTGAAAAAATCTTTTTGAAAATAAATAAATAATAATAATAATAAAAAGATGTATTACCTTGCTTTAATTCCATTTCCTCATCCCATTGACTTGCAACAGGCCAGCCAAGTCTACTTTCTACAGCTGGCTCTACATGTGCAAAATTCTAATCTCTGCATATTTGTCTTCGGTTTCAGCCTTAAGTAACTGGTTCTGAAAAGCTTTGCACAATGTTATTCATATCTGGTTTTGTGGCATGGAGTCCTGAAAGCTAACTTTTGCCATATTTTCAGCCTCTGAATTCAGTGGAATTGCTCGAGTTTTAAACAGGAAAAGTATCTCATAATTCATCCCATCATAACTTCTGGAAAACAGCACCTGTACTGCCCTCCAGTGGTGGAAGTATAGATATGTTTCTGATAGCTTTCACAATCCTACCGTTATGTTTACTTCTCTACACTGCACACAGTTTCAGAAAAGATCTCTAGGTGGCCAAAAAAACAAATCTTTAATGATCTGTTCCAAATGTTAGTGAGTTTAAAAGGAAATCAAGAGTAACATCTTATTCTCCTTGAATGTTAGAGGAAAATCCAACCCTAAGTGTATAAAAAGATTTACCAATTTACTATGTCCCATGTAATAAAGAAAAGATTAAACTTTTATTCCAGAAAAGACCCCACATTTGTATTTTAATTAGTTTTCACTAATTAATTAGGATTTTTAAGCTCCTCTGTCTCTCTAGGAAGAAGTCCCTCCTTTTTTTTCTACTTTTCTTTTGCTGCTCCTCTTCTTCCTCCTGCCTCCTTTCAAAGTCTTAATCCTATTTTTGTATCCCTGGTATTACACGCCTTCATTCTTTCTTTGTCTGAGAGTTTTCTTAGCTTTGCACTTGCTGGGAATAAAGTTGGACTGGAATTTACAAAAATTTTTTTGGAGGAAGAACAATTTCCTTGCAGATCCCTTTTCAAAATTACATTCTTTATATTTCACTGGGGGGGAGTAGCAAGGGATGGTGGTGAAAAAACATTAGTGCTCCACTAATAAAGCTGCTGTGAGAGCACCTTTCTTTTTTATAATATTTTTATTATTATTTTTATGTAGAATATGGATCTACCTTTCATTTTTGAATCCTTATGAAACTGCATTGACTATGATTTCTTTAATACACAATAATTTACAATGTTAATTTAGTTAACAGGCTGATTAGTGCCAAAGACTCATATTTTCCCAGTAGCAGATCAGTGGCTTAGAAGACCATTCCTTTCCCTTTAGCAATTAGTCAACATTCCTATGGCAACTATGGCAATTACATATACAAGAAAAACATTTCTAGAAAAGAACTAATTGTATGTCTACCTTACTAGATGCTCACATCAGCAGCTAGACCCTGCTTTGAGAGCTAGAAAACTCACAAGTGATTTGTGACTAGAAGTCAGGAGCAATTTGACTGCATAATATGGAACACTTACCTTTTTAGCACGCTGCAACTTTCTGCAACTTTAGTGAACAGGAAGTCAAGATAGGGCACAGTAACTTTGCCAATACTTGGAATCTATATTTCAAAATACATAGATCAGTACATGCATAAATACATGAGTAAGTGCTATAGTGATACCAGATATTTTTAAATACTTCATTTGCATTACTAATTTATTCTTTTCCTTAAGAAAAATAAGTATCTTATAATTGTGCTTTTGTTCTGTATATTTTGCATGACTGCTTCTCAGCAAGTTGTCTACAATTAAGCAGAGCTTGGTAACCCTCTCCCCCCAACATGAAAGTCCGCAAGTTTTTTCATAGTATGAAATAGAGATTTCTCAAGTCTCTAGCTCTTATCTTCCATGTGCATATATGAAAGCATATTCATTCTCATCAGCACCTTCTCTTGATCCAAAATAGTATTTAAAGTGTTTCAGGTGCATATGTCATCCTAATGGCTTTTTAGGGACTATATCATCAAAGAATTTAACATCAAGCTTAGCCGAAATGTGCTTAGCCTTTTACAGACTGATTGGTTTAATGTGGGTGAGGTGAGCTGTTATGTTTACATTTTAAACTACAAAAAACAAAGGAGACAGACTGGGGGTGGGGAAGATTACAGTTTCCTACATTTTCAATACAAAAATGTAGGTGTGCAATAACACTGGTGCAGATTGTGCATGAGAATCCTCCCCATTTTTCAATGTGTCAGTTACATTACCATATAAATGCCCAACACTCCTTCAAGTCCTACCTCTGCCTATGGCTTATAAATTCACAAGTGTGAGAAGTGTGCTGAGAACCCCTCCCCCCACCACCATTGAGACAAAAAGCAGCTGGTACATCTCGGAGTTCACAACTTAATCTATGCACACTCATAACACTGCATGTTTGTGACTAAGCTTTGAGTAGTGTCCTTGTTTTTAATTGCAAAATCTGGTAGTAAATGGCAACTTTTTCAACCAGAGTGACAAGCCACAGATAAAGAACAAAATTTTAGAATTTAGTTCATATTACTTTTGCAAGTTCTCTATTACTTTCACTTCAGCTACTCATATAAGATTTCAACCATATCTAACATCTTTTAAATAATATTTGTCTTGAATCTGCTCCCATTGAAACATAGGGAAATTTTGCACCTAAGAAGTAGGAAGTGTCCCTAAATTATTATAAACAGCAATGACTTAGCATACCTCTGCCAGCTCAGCATCAAATTGTGCTTCTGTTAGACAGATTAGAAAGATTTCAATCACACTCCTGAATTCATCCTTTCTGACTGTTAGGGTCTGAGCAACATCAAGCATTTAAAATGTTTTTTTTCACTTCATCTTCTTTTACGTCTTCTTGCACGTCTTTTGAAGTAAGATCTGCCCAAAGTCCCAGGAGAATAATGTAGGATCTGGGACAGAACTCACAGACATAGCTGTAAAATATATTAGGTAATCATATTCTCCTAAGCCTGGCAAAGTCACACCTTTTTTCTGAGAATTCAACACAATCAGTTTATTTGCAGATACATAAGCAAATCAGCTGCTGCTTGTCCACTTATCTGAAGGCAGTAAATAAACAAACACAATTGTAATGGCTTACTAAGAGATCTTTCATCCCTGAAAGTACAGTCTTCTGTTTTTGTTTGTTTTCCAACAGAATAAAAATGTTTCTGGACATTTCTATTATAAAATCATCATATTCTAAGAAAATCATCAGATTCCATGGTCTGTCTTTCTGCAGCTACAACCAAAATAGTAAGGGTTTAAAACTTAAGTTTTAAAAGTTAAAAATCTATAAAGTACAACACATAGGTGTGTCCTGCCATCTCAGACATGATCGCTTTGCCCTGTATTTTATTTGGTTACTGAGATTTGGGTACACCTATCACATACTAGTGGGTTTAGCATTTGTTGTTCATATGTGGAGCCTACAGTCAACATGTATATTAGTGCACATCAGCCTCTTTCCTTCAAAAAACAGGCCAAGCAACAGAATGAGTAGATGTACAGTGCAGCACAGCTTACAGAGATACCTTGTGTTACACCTCCCATTCTTGCTGGGCCCGAATGAGAACTACACAAGGCCCAGAAGGTTTTGCCTGTTTCTTTTGGATTCATGAGCCAAGTTCAGCCACAGCTGTGAGCATTTAATTACCTCCCAGTTGAATCAATGGAGGTTCTGTGCACAAATCTAAACCTAGAGGCCAGCTCATATGCATTTATGTTTTTTTTCCAAAGTTTAATCTAGGATCTGCCATTAAACAAAACATAACTGCCTTCAAAAGATTTGTTTACAAGAAGCAAGATGGCAAAATACAGCTTCTTGTTATTTACAGCTTTGATGCAGTTTTATGGGATTTTTTTTTAATGCTCATCCCTTTCTTGCACAGAAAGGATACAGTCTTGTACATTTTGACTCCAAGACTTTTTGACACAAGAAGGTATTCAAATGCACACCGGATACAGCTTTGGTGAATTCAACAGAGCTGTCACAGCTTACCCCTGCTGTGACTAACCCTAAATCTTAAGCTGTATGGCAAGGAGAAGAAGAAAAGTGACATGAGCCATGATGGAGGAAGCTTTGAATGATAATAATTAAAAATTACTTGCAAGAGGAATGTCCACTTTGGGATTAACAGCAAATTCATACTTGATTGGCACAAACTATAAATCTTAGTACTCCAGAAAATGAATTTTCAGTGGTAAGTGTACAGTCATTAAAAATGAGTTCCCAAACAACAAGACGTATCGAGTATGGTAATATGATTTAACTGGCAACAGCGAACTTGCAGTGATTTCAGAATATAAATGAGACAATAGTCCAAGGAACCAATGAACTTCAGAGAAGGGAATAAAATTAAGACCCTCTCCCTACAAACAGGTGGAATAAGTGTGGGGTGGGGTGAGAAGAGACAATGCTTCCTCTTCCACCCTCAGTTAAAAAAAAAAAAAATAAAAAAAAATCTGGATCTAATGTCTACAGGATCCAGCAAATATGGCATACTTGTGTGGGGTGACTTCTTTCAAAGTGCTGAAGGAACTGTGTCCCAAATGCCAAATGGCACAAGTGTTCCTTGGCTATTGCAGCTTGCTACACTAAAATGCACCACTGACTCTGATGCAAATACGGCAGAAAGCACTGAGTGAACAAGGCTACCTATGAGTTACAAAGATTTTGTCCTCTAAATCAAAATCCTTTTGTTGTTCAGAGTCCCAGGACTATGAAAATTTAGATCTCAGTAGAAATCTGCAGCTGATTTAATTGAATGCTGCTTGCTGCCACACACCAATGCTCTGTTTTGCGTAGACTGAGGTCCTGAGGTAATTGTGATTCCTTGACAGGAAGAGCGTAAGTTACTGAAGTCTTCTGCATTTGTCACTCTGGCCATGACTTGGTTTAAAACAGAATCATCAGAATAAAACAGAATATAGGACATGAAAGGAAGCAGCGTGGCTGGCAACAACAATGATAGGAAAACACATATATATATACACACACACATTACGTACATATAAATATATTCTTGACACAAGACCTAATTCACTGATGTTTTGACTGAGGCAGTATCTGGTACCACTGCAGAGGTTTTGGACACTTTTCATCTGGTTGCTACTAGTCAGCAAGATCTCTCTCCTACACTACCACTTACAAATATGCAGTTTAGTCTATCACTCTAGTGAGCTATTCTAGTGTCCAAATAACAGAGAATTTTATCAGCCCTCATCTTGAAGTGCATATTAATGCATATTACAGCATTCTCAAAGTCTTAAAAAGCAAACAAAAAACAATAACCTTTTAGTTAAAGCCTGCTATTCTATTAAACAGTTCAGTTGCTTAGATGTTTAGACTTTTAGGCTTTTGCATGTCAAAAATGCATGTACCAGACACCAGTTCATTACACAAATTACTCTGTCTTATGAAAAGCTATTATGAATTTTCCACACCAGAAAATCTGAGGCAAACTATACTGTAAGTATAAACAGAAAAGCTAACCCGGAATATAACAATCAGAGAGTGCAGCATGGCATATTCAACAGTTTCATAAGCGTGGCTCACTGGTGACCTGCTAGGCAATGTTAAGTAGTCTGTATCTGCTCTGTGCAACCACACAGCTCAAACAGTATTTGCAGTTACAACAGTATTTGCAGTTGCAAGCTCTGTTATGTGAGCTCCTGTCAGAAGTTCTGAGAACTGACGATGTTCTAATGCTCAAAGTTTTGAGAGCTGTTGCTCTGTGGCACATTCTGACATGAAGAATCTGTCTTTGCCTGTTTCTGATGTATTTTACATGCTACTGCGTCCAGTTTTGGCATCTACAGCGGCTAGTTACAGGCCCCACTGTACAAGACAGATAGTGAAGAGTCCAACACAGAGCCACAAAGATGACTGAGGAACTGAAGCATCTCTCCTATGAAGAAAGGCTTATAAGAGCTAGGACTGTTCAGCCTAGAAGAGAGAAGGCTCGGCGGAATCTCAGTGTGTACAAATACCTGAAGGAAGGTTGCAAAGAGGACAGAGCCAGACTCTTTTCTGTGGTGCCCAGTGCCAGGACAAGAGGCAGTGGGCACAAACTGGAAGACAGGAGGGTCCCTCTGAATATCAGCAACCCCTCTGTGCTGTGTGGGTGACAGAGCACTGGCGCAGGTTGCCCAGAGAAGTCATGCAGTCTCCTCCTTGAAGATCTTCAGAAGCCACCACGTGGTCCTGGGCAGCCTGTTCTGGGTGGCCCTGCTGGAGCAGGGGATTGGGCCAGGTGATCTCCAGAGGTCTCTTCCACCCTCAACTGTTCTGTGGTTCATCTGCTTAACAGTCTTTAAATCACACATACTATCAAGTACAGCCTGTCTCATGCAGCAGACCACAGGGTGATTCTACTTACATAGTTCTCCCAATTCGACACTTCAAAGGAAGTGTTTTAGAAGTCTGAGGTCACGTTTTCCTTTTGGCACATACAAGTTAGAAGTGTGCTTTCTTCCCAAATAGAATGACAGAGTACAATATATTTCTTCCTCTTTCTGTCATGCACCAATCAACCAATTGCACCTTGCTCCTGCCATTCAGTTAACACAGTATAGAAATCAAATATTAGCAATGGGAATTCTGTGACTTCTGTAGCTTCTCAAAAACTTAGCATGCTATGTACAAAGTAAGACACAATGTACGGATTCTCCGTAAAATTAAAAAAAAATAGAGCAGACATTACAAGGCAAAGTGGAAATGCACTTGGTTTTCCTCTTGTCCTGCTAAGCCCTCTAGCAAAAATGCAGAGCTAAACAGCATTTCACACAGGTATAAGAGCCCTTAGCACCCAAAAAAAGAATAAACAAACGAAACCACTGCAGTCCCAAAGCGTGATTCTATTTCTAAATTTTTCCATTATGTAGCTCAGTGTTTCAGAAAATTAGGGAGAATGGTAAAATAGACAGGCAAGGAGACAGACAGTGAAGGACAGAAGAAAGGGAAAGAAAAAAAGATGTGAGAAGAGATAAAAGAGAAGATCAGGGAGGAGAACAGAAGGTTGGAGAAAAGTCAGAAAACACAAGGAAAAAGGTCAAAAGAGAAGTCAGAGAAGCCCAGTGGAAGTGAAAGATGAAAAAACAAGTTAGAGACAAAGTTTGAGGAGACAGAGGAGAAGGGCAATGAAGGTCAACATTAAAGGAAAAAGGTCTTAGAGAAGGATCAAAATAGAAAGGAAGGGAAGATGAGAGAGGAGGAATACAGGAATGGAGTCGGTCACAGAAAATAAGGTTAAAAAGAAGTAAGCAAGCAAAGGGAAATAAAAGAAGATCAGACAACCTGTGGAAAAAAGCTCACACAAGATTAGAGGGAAGATGGTCTGAGAAAAGGTCAGGCAACTGAGGTGATATGGGTGACCCATTCGGCGATAGACTAGAGCTGATTGATACGGCAGTGCACTAAAGGTAACCAGGCTAGAATAAGAGGAAGTGGGAACCAATCGGAAGAAGTTGTTAGGCTCGGACAGGCCTATAGAGAGCTACACGTGATCAACAGGAATGCACCAATCAGAAGCCTGTAACTATGCCTGCTAGCCACATGCAGCGTGTGTAGCTGGCTCAGAAGATACATAATGTCTTGCATTGGAAAAATAAAGGGTCTCCAGTTCTCGACAATCCTGGAATTCGTGTTGTCATTCCCTTCAAATGATGGCCCCGGTGTGAAAGGGGTAGAGCAACGCTGCACAAGCGTCCAGAGGGAACCTAGCTGAACGAATCAAGCTTGCAGCTGGACTGCAGTTTTAACTGCAGGACATCACCTGAAGGACAGGTGAGCAGCTGGGCATTAACAATGGGAGCAAATCTTTCAGCAGCAGCAGAAGCTATAGTAAAATGATTAACACAACTATGAATGAAAGCCAGGGATCCCGGGCTCAGAAGATAGCTGTGCTAATTTTAACGCCAACACAAAAATTACTCTGGGAGCAAAAATGTAAAGAAGTGTGCGAATTAGCTGCCCTGGGTAACACAGAATGGCAGCCTGGCGACCCCCTCCGGGTAGTCGGGATGCCACAGTTGATGGGGACTGAGCCATTACTTGAACGCAGGGTCCAGTGCCACCTGCACCCCCGCTGTCACCTAAAAGCACCCGTCCTTCCACCCGCCCTGCCACTGGCTGCTGCGTTTCTCAGGTTTGAGCGCCCGCCCGCACGCCCCAGTCGCTGCCATGTTCCGCCTGCTGCTGCGCCCAGGCTCAGGCCCCCCCCGGGCCCCCACTCGCCGCCGACTGCCGCCGCTCACCCCCCTTCTCCTCCCCCCCCCGGCGGTCCTCTGAAAAGGGCAGCCACAGATCTCAGCAGTGCAAACAAGAAACTCAATAAATCCCAGCAGCTGAAAAAAACTTTTCAAAGAATGTGGTGATGTAGGGGTTTCATTCCACATTGGAATTTCATCAGTATCTCTACCTGTCTGTGTCAAGTGGTGTGGATATGACTGCGGTTCTCTGCAAACTTGGTTTCAGTGAATCCTCACTGCAATCTAAAAGGGCTGCTGGTACACGAACATTTCTGTTGGCATATGCTATTCACAAATTGTTTGCTCCAGAACGAATAATTTGTGTGGCAGCGACACAGATGGCAATGTTTAACAAAAGGGAAACATTACATTGTTCCTTACCCAGCTAAATTAGCCAGCTAAGTACCTAAACATGCAACTGGTATGGTTGGATTGCCTACTTACTGATAGCCGTGTTAGAGCCTCAGGAGCTAGACATCTTACGGAGTATTAAAGCACTTGCCTGCCTAAAATTCAATTATACTGAGAAAAATATCACAAGAATCAACACAATGGCTAACATTCACATTTTAAAGAAAATGGATGGCATTGGAGAGGCTTTCAGGGTAGGGCATAACTGCATTACCTGAGAGTTCCCTAGGCTTCCAACCTTAGAGGCTATCGCGCTGGGAAAACCTGGTGTGCCAGCTCTAAGGAACAGTACGGAGCGTAGAGTGGAGTGGAGACACCACGGCGAGGCTCTGTAACCAGGTGGGGACTCAATTGTTCTTGCGCACACCCTTCTTGCGCTCTGCCCTTCCTGCTCGCCCTGCCTGCGCGAACTGCCGCGCCACTCCCTTCTGACGCGCCACGCCCTGTTTGCCCGCCCTGTTCACCGCGCTCCTGGTCGCTCGAGCTCTAGCGAGCAGCCCTAGGGGCAGCTTTTGAACGGCTGGGGAGGGGGCGCTGCTGGCTCCGCCTTCGTCTCGTCAGCCTCCCTCACGAGGGCTGCCGGGTCCTGGCGGCTCCCTCAAGTAGGCTCGATGCTGGAAAAATTAGCCCTGCCTGGCCCGTTCCCCCGCTCCGCTGCAGAACGCGTCTGCCCCGGAGCCGATCGCCTCGGCAAATGGTGAATAAATAGTGAATACTAGCATAGTGAATTGAAATTTTGACCACGGGATCCAGTATTGTGGTGTAATTGCCTGAAGTAACTAGGGAAATAAAACTAACGTTCACATTTTAAAGAAAATGTACGGCATTGGAGAGGCTTTTAGGGTAGGGCATAGCTGCATTACCTGAGCGTTCCCTAGGCTTCCAACCTTAGAGGCTATCGCGCTGGGAAAACCTGGTGTGCCAGCTCTAAGGAACAGTACGGAGCGTAGAGTGGAGTGGAGACACCACGGCGAGGCTCTGTAACCAGGTGGGGACTCAATTGTTCTTGCGCACACCAAGACCGTTAAGCTGAACTTTTTGCTACCCTGCGCCGAGGACCTGTCATGTTTTAACAAATGCTGTACCCTAGTGTGCTTTTTGCTCATTATAATATCAGTATAATACCAAAACACACCTCTATCCCAAAAGCTACCCGCCTCCAAGCTGCGACCACCCCTCACTGAGCATGCGCTCTGAATTTCTCGGAGCCTATTACTTTAAACGGAGACGGGAGAACTTTTCACCAAGCACAACTAAGAGATGCTTGACTAGAGCCACTCAAGCTCCACCTAAAAGATAGAAAATAATACAAATTGGCCCAAGAGAGAGGGGATGTTAGGGAAGATACCACCGTCAGGGGAGATACCATCCCGAGAGAATACATCCTTAGGACCTCCTGACTCCTGGGACCAGTCGACGGGCTGAGCCTCTCTTGTCCCCCATTGGGACGCCTTTGGGTGAGATTTGAACATTTGGTTATAAATCCTTCTAGAGTCTTTGATCCTTTCAACGTGTTAATTACCAGGCTGCGCACCTGTAACACCTGTGTATTTCGTCCATGCTAGCTTGCTTTTGCAGACAGTCACTTTCGTCGGCAACCCAAAGAACCTATGTACCTGTTGCTGTAATAAATCACACTTGATTGCATTGTCCTTGCTCTCATTAAGTGCAACTAGGGTAAGGATGGGTATACATTATTGGTGAATCCGGGACCGTGATAGTTCAGTGTTCTGAATCCAACCAGACCCCTAACGGTTAATGCGTTATTGGTGAATATCCGACTGGACCCCTAACGGTTGATGAAATCAAATTGGTGAAATCTGTGATTGTGATAGTTCAGTACCCTGAATCGGGCCCATAACAGTTGATCAGCTACACCCATTTACGCGACAAGTATGTAGGTATCTATGTACATACATACTGAATATACACTCTGAACATATACTCTCTATGTATGGTGAATGGTTCTAAAGGAAAACATCACAAGGAGCCTGCAAACTCAGAAGGTATCAAAGCTGTGTCCAGGAAAATATATACAACCTCTGTGTAGTATATAGCATACAATTTGTACAGATGTATATTATAAAGAATAAAAGATAAAATAAGAAACGGCAAAATCTCAGCAAAACACATCTGACACCTGAAAGCTAAGAAGTACTACTAGTCCCTCATCTGCTGTACAAACATATGTGAGCTAGTGATTCTGCATAAGTTTTCAAAAACATCTCATAACCATGAGATTCCCTTCCAATTGATGCGTCAAAAGAAAGAGTCTAGAAGCACTGATTAAGAAGAAGATTTACATTGCTGGAAAGCATGTGAACATATTAACATAGACAATAACTGTATGCAGAGTGTAACATTTTACTAAAATACAATGCAGCATTTTGCTGCAGCTGTTATATCATTAAAGAAATAGCACTTACCATGGATTCTTTTTCTTCAGACAAGCCTACAAATTCATAATAGTCAAGGTATCTAGTCTGTTCTAGATCAATTATCTGGATTAGTTCCTGGAAGTCTTTATCTTTCACTTGAAAAACAAAGTAATGGAAAATATGATGAAGGTCATTTCTTGTGATTTTTCCATCTTTTTTCTAAGAAAAAAAAAAAAGCATAGAAAGCATGCATAAAAAAGGGCAAATGTTTACTAAACCAGTGCTAATTCTAACATGCTATTCTGACTCACGGAAAGCTGACTCCACAATCAGTAAGATTGTAAAGTAGGTATAATTTTTTTATATTTTGGTGAAAAGTTCTCCCGTCTCCGTTTAAAGTAATAGGCTCCGAGAAATTCAGAGCGCATGCTCAGTGAGGGGTGGTCGCAGCTTGGAGGCGGGTAGCTTTTGGGATAGAGGTGTGTTTTGGTATTATACTGATATTATAATGAGCAAAAAGCACACTAGGGTACAGCATTTGTTAAAACATGACAGGTCCTCGGCGCAGGGTAGCAAAAAGTTCAGCTTATCAGTTGGTGTCCGGTGGGTCAGGAGCCGGAGATCCTGGGTTCCAGAGATGTCTACTGTGGATTAGGACCCGTCGATCCTGAATGCCAAGGAGCATCTCTCGACCAAACATGATCCGGAACAGAGAGTCCAGGTGTTCAAAAATCTGAACTGGTGTCTCGTCGACAGGCGAACCCGAGGTTATCGAACAGCGTCCGGTGTTTCGGGGGCCAGTAACCCAGGGTCCAAAGAAGCTCTCATGTAGTTCTTGACGGATCCATCACTGGGTTCCGAAGTTTTCTTCTGACCCCACGGTATACCGGGTCAAGACCTACTGGAGAATATCTTCGGACACAGCGATCACTACCTCTCGACTTTCCGGAGACCGTACTCGGGTCTCGGCATAGCCGACACACCTGCCTACCGTGACTCTCTTGCGACCCTGGTTTAGCCGGCAACCGACCCATCGGAGGCTGTCTTCTGACACCGGCTATGCCAGCTCCAACCTACCGGATTGTAGGCTCCGGCCCCACCGGTGACCATGTTTGGAACTCGGGATTGCCGGCTCCCAACCCAACGGAGGCTGTCTTCTGACCCCGGGATAACCGGCTACTTCCCACAGGAGGCCGTCTTCTTACCTCGTAATTGCGGATCGCCATACCAGAGCCGCCCGAGATCCGACCCTGACCGCAGTGCGGCTAGCAAACACTTCGTCCGGGACCGGAGCCCAGGGGCTTGGTACGGACGGCCGCCGCTCCGGACAGGACAGAACCCCCGGGCCCGGGACGGCCAGCCCCCGAGTTGATTGACGACAGCCTGCAGCTTCACTACACGGCTGGCACCCATGCCGCTCGTGGCTGGACAACAGTGTAGGGGGATCGGTGTCCCCGAGCCGCCCGAGACGGGACGGTGCGGCGAGCACAGATGCCACTCAGGACCGGAGCCCAGGGGTTCGGGACGGACAGCCGCCGCTCCGCACAGGGTAGAACACCCGGAACATTACATTGTTCCATACCCAGCTAAATTAGCCAGCTAAGTTCCTAAAGATGCTTTCTCACAAACCACCTTGTCCCCTGCTCACCACCTTTGGGTTTTTCCAACTAAAAGAAAAGTTTCTGTTGTAACATCACAATTTGAGTGAAAAACAATATGTATAGCTCAAAAGATTATACTGGTCCTCTCTCGGCGTAGAATATTTGCATTGTGCCAAATGCTAGTAGATATTTTCATATATTTTTCCATGCTCTGTGATAGCTTAATATATGCAGATTTTCAGACCTGCGTCCTCTTGTGTTAGAGATAAAAACCATAAATGATGGAGAAATTGCATTGTGAATGTGTCTTAGGCTGCTAAATATTTGTTTTTCAGTTTTTTTTTAATGTAGGTATTTAAGTACATTCGTTAGCGTATTTTTGACAATTGTACTTAAATACATACATATTTTCTCCCCCTTCCTCTTTGAGTAGAGGGGGATTGAGCTGTGGTGGAGTTTGGCTGCCCACCCGAGGAAAACTGCCAGAGATGGTCAAGCGCCACCCTAACAGGAGTTTTTGTACTGCCTGGAGTTATTGACGCTGCTTATGAAGGGATCATGCAAGCCATGGCACGGACTCCCTTGCCACCATGACCGCAGTGCGGCTACCAAACACTTCGTCCGGGACCCCGCGACCTCCGGCTCCTGGCCCACCGGAGACCATGTTAGGAACTCGGAATCGACAGGTCCAGATCCACAGTGGACCATGTTTGGAACCCGGGATAGCTGGCTCCTGACCCACCGGACACCATCGTTGGAACTCGGGATCGACTGGTTCAGATCCACAGTAAACCCTCTTCTGCCCCCGGGATCCCTGGCTCCCGGCCCTCCGGAGACTGTATTCGGGACTCGGTATCGCCGGTTCCCCAGCCTACCGTGACTATCTTGCTGCCCCGGTTGAGCCGGCAACCGACCCATCGGAGACCGCGTTGGGAACCCGGGATCGCCGGCTGCTTCCCACCGGAGGCCGTCTTCTTACCCAGTAATTTTGGAGTCCCGACCAACCGGAGACTATCTTTGCAACCCGGGATTGCCGGCTCCGGACTCATCGGAGACCGTGTTTGGAACGCGTGATTACCGGCTCCTGACCTACCAGAGACCATGTTCGGAACGCGGGATGGCCGGCTCCCGACCTACCGGAGAATAGCTTCTATCCCCGGGATCGCGTGCTGCCGAACCTCCGGAGACTGTGTTCGGGACTTGGTATCGCCGGCTCCCCAGCCAACCGTGACTATCTTGCGGCCCCGGCTTAGCCGGCAAGCGTCCCACCGGAGACCATCTACGGAAAGGCATTCCCTCTCATATGGCAGGACAACCTTACCCATAACCATCCCGGGTTCCGAAGACGGTCTCCGATGGGTCGGTTGCCGGCTAAACCGGGGTCGCAAGATAGTCACGGTTGGCTGGGGGTCTGGCGATACTGAGTCCCAAATATAGTTTCCGAAGGGTCGGCAGCCGGTGATCCCGGGGATAGAAGATGGTCTCCGGTGGATCTGGACCTGTCGATCCCGAGTTCCAAACATGGTCTCCGGCGAGTCCGGAGCCAGCAATCCCGGGTTGCAAAGATAGCCTCTGTTTGGTCAGGACTCCACAATTACGGGGTAATGAGACGGCCTCCGGTGGGTAGGAGCCGGCGATCCCGGGTTCCGAAGACGCTCTCCGATGGGTCAGTTGCTGGCAGCTTGTCCTGCAATATGAGATGGAATGCCTTGCCAGGCCCCATCTCCACAAATACGGAACACTCCGGTTGGCAAGGCCAAGGGTGCATTTGAAGCCCTCGGTATAATAGGTGTCGTGCAATTGCATCATTCTGATTCATTCTGGTATACAGATAGACTAGCCATTATGTTGACTCTTGTGATATTTTTCTCAGTATAATTGAATTTTAGGCAGGCAAGTGCTTTAATACTCCGTAAGATGTCTAGCTCCTGAGGCTCTAACAGGGCTATCAGTAAGTAGGCAATCCAACCATACCAGCTGTTCGTTGCCTCCCTAGAGGTGTTTCTCGTATGAGAGGCCTTCCACCCCGTCCCTATTCCTGTACTGTTGACCGAAGTTGTAAGCTCCTTATCTGATAGCGGAATCCCGACCAAGCAGGTGGTGAATGGATTGTCTGCGCTGGCCATCGAGAGACATGTGGTCCTGTCCCGTCACGCTTGCGAGGATGACCCAAACGTTTCGTCTGGGCTGTATTGCGACCCATGCGGCGCTGGAAGTGCAGAGGTGGAGGAGGGTGGTGGTCCCAACCAAGGCTGCACACCACAGGCTGCTGCTCATCATGGTCCGTGTTCAGTGGAAATACAAGCACGCCCTTGCCCTCATGTTAGCAGCTGGTACGGTCCTTCCCACCACACCCCCTGTGCCCCACCCCATCCCCCAGTATCCAAGTTTCGCAGCATCACCCTTGCTTTTCCTGTTTTAACTGACGTTACTCCTGACTCCATTGTCATAAATGCTTAATAATGGGTGGTACATCTTCGCGTTGTAGTTATATGAGATAGTGTTCGGTAGTGTTATATGAGATTCCTAACATAGATTAGCTAGTCTATCCTATGGTGTCTCTTGAGTCCCCCCCTTTTTTTTGCTAGCAGGTTCTTTGCTGTGCGAAGGACTTGTTCTACTGCGGCTTGTACTGTGGGTGAGTGTGGCATGCCTGTCTTGTGCGTGATACCCAGAGTGTGAAAAAATGACGTTGTAGAGTGGCTGACATATGCAGGGCCGTTATCTGTTTTTCTTTCTTTTGGGATATCAGGGGTTGCAACAGCTGCCTGAAAGTGTGCTTGGACATGGTGGCTAGTCTCGCCTGCCATTGCCGTGGCCCAGATTGCATGTGAAAAGGATTCGTGAACATATTTTAACCTTCCGAATTGGGGAATGTTAGTAATGTCGGTTTGCAAAATCCGGACGGAGGAGAGGTCCCTGGGATTGACGGTAGTCAGCGGGCCTGACTGCTGTTGACAATCAGGACAGGTTTGAAATATAAGTTTTGCCTCCGTTATAGGGAGGACAAATTGTCTGGATAATACGTTCGCTTCCTGGTGAAAGAATTGGTGGGACAAACGAGCCTGAGATAGTGTATTTGTTACCGGGACTTGCAATGCTATGTTAGCTAGCTGGTCAGCTCGGGCATTCCCTTCCACAAAAGAACCCTGTAAGGTGATATGCCTCCTAATAGGAATTATGCAGTATGGATGGCTCGACGCTTGAATTTTGCGAATAGTGTCTCATTCTGAATGTGCCTGATTTGAGATCGTTCAATTCGTTGTACCAATCCCACCGCATAAAGTGAATCTAACACAAAATTAACTGGGACCTGATGCCATTATTTAAATGCCATTATTATGGCATGTAATTCCACTATCTGGGGGAACCTAGAATGCTCTGTAGTGTATGATGGCACTGGCCTTCTTGTTCCCATGTAACAACAGCTTATCCTGTTTGCCCTGAACAATCAGTTTGTCCTTGGACAGCGTGGCGTCTCTATACGGTATTAACCTCGAGTAGCACACTATTATAGAAGGTGAACATTTTATGAGCTGGGAGGTGTGTATCTGGTTGACCATCAAAGCCCGACAGGGCTGCCTGTAGCTCAAGGCTATTCTGGCGGCATCAGTCAAGGTAGTCCTTAACTATCGGAATAACAACGCTTTTTGGTTCCTCTCCGGCTATCTCTACAGTTCGTTCTCTGCCTTTCTTAATTAAGGCCGCAAACATTTCAATGTGGTGTCACGTTAAAGGGTGTAGCTGATTAATCTTTTTGGGCCCGGTCGGATTCAGGGTACTGAACTATCACAATCACAGATTTCACCAATTTGATTTCATCAACCGTTAGGGGTCCAGTCGGATATTCACCAATAACGCATTAACCGTTAGGGGTCTGGTTGGATTCAGAACACTGAACTATCACGGTCCCGGATTCACCAATAATGTATACCCATCCTTACCCTAGTTGCACTTAATGAGAGCAAGGACAATGCAATCAAGTGTGATTTATTACAGCAACAGGTACATAGGTTCTTTGGGTTGCCGACGAAAGTGACTGTCTGCAAAAGCAAGCTAGCATGGACGAAATACACAGGTGTTACAGGTGCGCAGCCTGGTAATTAACACGTTGAAAGGATCAAAGACTCTAGAAGGATTTATAACCAAATGTTCAAATCTCACCCAAAGGCGTCCCAATGGGGGACAAGAGAGGCTCAGCCCGTCGACTGGTCCCAGGAGTCAGGAGGTCCTAAGGATGTATTCTCTCGGGATGGTATCTCCCCTGACGGTGGTATCTTCCCTAACATCCCCTCTCTCTTGGGCCAATTTGTATTATTTTCTATCTTTTAGGTGGAGCTTGAGTGGCTCTAGTCAAGCATCTCTTAGTTGTGCTTGGTGAAAAGTTCTCCCGTCTCCGTTTAAAGTAATAGGCTCCGAGAAATTCAGAGCGCATGCTCAGTGAGGGGTGGTCGCAGCTTGGAGGCGGGTAGCTTTTGGGATAGAGGTGTGTTTTGGTATTATACTGATATTATAATGAGCAAAAAGCACACTAGGGTACAGCATTTGTTAAAACATGACAGGTCCTCGGCGCAGGGTAGCAAAAAGTTCAGCTTATCAGTTGGTGTCCGGTGGGTCAGGAGCCGGAGATCCTGGGTTCCAAAGATGTCTACTGTGGATTAGGACCCGTCGATCCTGAATGCCAAGGAGCATCTCTCGACCAAACATGATCCGGAACAGAGAGTCCAGGTGTTCAAAAATCTGAACTGGTGTCTCGTCGACAGGCGAACCCGAGGTTATCGAACAGCGTCCGGTGTTTCGGGGGCCAGTAACCCAGGGTCCAAAGAAGCTCTCATGTAGTTCTTGACGGATCCATCACTGGGTTCCGAAGTTTTCTTCTGACCCCACGGTATACCGGGTCAAGACCTACTGGAGAATATCTTCGGACACAGCGATCACTACCTCTCGACTTTCCGGAGACCGTACTCGGGTCTCGGCATAGCCGACACACCTGCCTACCGTGACTCTCTTGCGACCCTGGTTTAGCCGGCAACCGACCCATCGGAGGCTGTCTTCTGACACCGGCTATGCCAGCTCCAACCTACCGGATTGTAGGCTCCGGCCCCACCGGTGACCATGTTTGGAACTCGGGATTGCCGGCTCCCAACCCAACGGAGGCTGTCTTCTGACCCCGGGATAACCGGCTACTTCCCACAGGAGGCCGTCTTCTTACCTCGTAATTGCGGATCGCCATACCAGAGCCGCCCGAGATCCGACCCTGACCGCAGTGCGGCTAGCAAACACTTCGTCCGGGACCGGAGCCCAGGGGCTTGGTACGGACGGCCGCCGCTCCGGACAGGACAGAACCCCCGGGCCCGGGACGGCCAGCCCCCGAGTTGATTGACGACAGCCTGCAGCTTCACTACACGGCTGGCACCCATGCCGCTCGTGGCTGGACAACAGTGTAGGGGGATCGGTGTCCCCGAGCCGCCCGAGACGGGACGGTGCGGCGAGCACAGATGCCACTCAGGACCGGAGCCCAGGGGTTCGGGACGGACAGCCGCCGCTCCGCACAGGGTAGAACACCCGGAACATTACATTGTTCCATACCCAGCTAAATTAGCCAGCTAAGTTCCTAAAGATGCTTTCTCACAAACCACCTTGTCCCCTGCTCACCACCTTTGGGTTTTTCCAACTAAAAGAAAAGTTTCTGTTGTAACATCACAATTTGAGTGAAAAACAATATGTATAGCTCAAAAGATTATACTGGTCCTCTCTCGGCGTAGAATATTTGCATTGTGCCAAATGCTAGTAGATATTTTCATATATTTTTCCATGCTCTGTGATAGCTTAATATATGCAGATTTTCAGACCTGCGTCCTCTTGTGTTAGAGATAAAAACCATAAATGATGGAGAAATTGCATTGTGAATGTGTCTTAGGCTGCTAAATATTTGTTTTTCAGTTTTTTTTTAATGTAGGTATTTAAGTACATTCGTTAGCGTATTTTTGACAATTGTACTTAAATACATACATATTTTCTCCCCCTTCCTCTTTGAGTAGAGGGGGATTGAGTTGTGGTGGAGTTTGGCTGCCCACCCGAGGAAAACTGCCAGAGATGGTCAAGCGCCACCCTAACAGGAGTTTTTGTACTGCCTGGAGTTATTGACGCTGCTTATGAAGGGATCATGCAAGCCATGGCACGGACTCCCTTGCCACCATGACCGCAGTGCGGCTACCAAACACTTCGTCCGGGACCCCGCGACCTCCGGCTCCTGGCCCACCGGAGACCATGTTAGGAACTCGGAATCGACAGGTCCAGATCCACAGTGGACCATGTTTGGAACCCGGGATAGCTGGCTCCTGACCCACCGGACACCATCGTTGGCACTCGGGATCGACTGGTTCAGTAAACCCTCTTCTGACCCCGGGATCTCCGGCTCCAACTACCGGAGGCCTACTTCTGCCCCCGGGATCCCTGGCTCCCGGCCCTCCGGAGACTGTATTCGGGACTCGGTATCGCCGGTTCCCCAGCCTACCGTGACTATCTTGCTGCCCCGGTTGAGCCGGCAACCGACCCATCGGAGACCGCGTTGGGAACCCGGGATCGCCGGCTGCTTCCCACCGGAGGCCGTCTTCTTACCCAGTAATTTTGGAGTCCCGACCAACCGGAGACTATCTTTGCAACCCGGGATTGCCGGCTCCGGACTCACCGGAGACCGTGTTTGGAACGCGTGATTACCGGCTCCTGACCTACCAGAGACCATGTTCGGAACGCGGGATGGCCGGCTCCCGACCTACCGGAGAATAGCTTCTATCCCCGGGATCGCGTGCTGCCGAACCTCCGGAGACTGTGTTCGGGACTTGGTATCGCCGGCTCCCCAGCCAACCGTGACTATCTTGCGGCCCCGGCTTAGCCGGCAAGCGTCCCACCGGAGACCATCTACGGAAAGGCATTCCCTCTCATATGGCAGGACAACCTTACCCATAACCATCCCGGGTTCCGAAGACGGTCTCCGATGGGTCGGTTGCCGGCTAAACCGGGGTCGCAAGATAGTCACGGTTGGCTGGGGGTCTGGCGATACTGAGTCCCAAATATAGTTTCCGAAGGGTCGGCAGCCGGTGATCCCGGGGATAGAAGATGGTCTCCGGTGGATCTGGACCTGTCGATCCCGAGTTCCAAACATGGTCTCCGGCGAGTCCGGAGCCAGCAATCCCGGGTTGCAAAGATAGCCTCTGTTTGGTCAGGACTCCACAATTACGGGGTAATGAGACGGCCTCCGGTGGGTAGGAGCCGGCGATCCCGGGTTCCGAAGACGCTCTCCGATGGGTCAGTTGCTGGCAGCTTGTCCTGCAATATGAGATGGAATGCCTTGCCAGGCCCCATCTCCACAAATACGGAACACTCCGGTTGGCAAGGCCAAGGGTGCATTTGAAGCCCTCGGTATAATAGGTGTCGTGCAATTGCATCATTCTGATTCATTCTGGTATACAGATAGACTAGCCATTATGTTGACTCTTGTGATATTTTTCTCAGTATAATTGAATTTTAGGCAGGCAAGTGCTTTAATACTCCGTAAGATGTCTAGCTCCTGAGGCTCTAACAGGGCTATCAGTAAGTAGGCAATCCAACCATACCAGCTGTTCGTTGCCTCCCTAGAGGTGTTTCTCGTATGAGAGGCCTTCCACCCCGTCCCTATTCCTGTACTGTTGACCGAAGTTGTAAGCTCCTTATCTGATAGCGGAATCCCGACCAAGCAGGTGGTGAATGGATTGTCTGCGCTGGCCATCGAGAGACATGTGGTCCTGTCCCGTCACGCTTGCGAGGGTGATCCAAACGTTTCGTCTGGGCTGTGTTGCGACCCATGCGGCGCTGGAAGTGCAGAGGTGGAGGAGGGTGGTGGTCCCAACCAAGGCTGCACACCACAGGCTGCTGCTCATCATGGTCCGTGTTCAGTGGAAATACAAGCACGCCCTTGCCCTCATGTTAGCAGCTGGTACGGTCCTTCCCACCACACCCCCTGTGCCCCACCCCATCCCCCAGTATCCAAGTTTCGCAGCATCACCCTTGCTTTTCCTGTTTTAACTGACGTTACTCCTGACTCCATTGTCATAAGATGCTTAATAATGGGTGGTACATCTTCGCGTTGAATAGGTAGTGTTATATGAGATTCCTAACATAGATTAGCTAGTCTATCCTATGGTGTCTCTTGAGTCCCCCCCTTTTTTTTTGCTAGCAGGTTCTTTGCTGTGCGAAGGACTTGTTCTACTGCGGCTTGTACTGTGGGTGAGTGTGGCATGCCTGTCTTGTGCGTGATACCCAGAGTGTGAAAAAATGACGTTGTAGAGTGGCTGACATATGCAGGGCCGTTATCTGTTTTTCTTTCTTTTGGGATATCAGGGGTTGCAACAGCTGCCTGAAAGTGTGCTTGGACATGGTGGCTAGTCTCGCCTGCCATTGCCGTGGCCCAGATTGCATGTGAAAAGGATTCGTGAACATATTTTAACCTTCCGAATTGGGGAATGTTAGTAATGTCGGTTTGCAAAATCCGGACGGAGGAGAGGTCCCTGGGATTGACGGTAGTCAGCGGGCCTGACTGCTGTTGACAATCAGGACAGGTTTGAAATATAAGTTTTGCCTCCGTTATAGGGAGGACAAATTGTCTGGATAACACGTTCGCTTCCTGGTGAAAGAATTGGTGGGACAAACGAGCCTGAGATAGTGTATTTGTTACCGGGACTTGCAATGCTATGTTAGCTAGCTGGTCAGCTCGGGCATTCCCTTCCACAAAAGAACCCTGTAAGGTGATATGCCTCCTAATAGGAATTATGCAGTATGGATGGCTCGACGCTTGAATTTTGCGAATAGTGTCTCATTCTGAATGTGCCTGATTTGAGATCGTTCAATTCGTTGTACCAATCCCACCGCATAAAGTGAATCTAACACAAAATTAACTGGGACCTGATGCCATTATTTAAATGCCATTATTATGGCATGTAATTCCACTATCTGGGGGAACCTAGAATGCTCTGTAGTGTATGATGGCACTGGCCTTCTTGTTCCCATGTAACAACAGCTTATCCTGTTTGCCCTGAACAATCAGTTTGTCCTTGGACAGCGTGGCGTCTCTATACGGTATTAACCTCGAGTAGCACACTATTATAGAAGGTGAACATTTTATGAGCTGGGAGGTGTGTATCTGGTTGACCATCAAAGCCCGACAGGGCTGCCTGTAGCTCAAGGCTATTCTGGCGGCATCAGTCAAGGTAGTCCTTAACTATCGGAATAACAACGCTTTTTGGTTCCTCTCCGGCTATCTCTACAGTTCGTTCTCTGCCTTTCTTAATTAAGGCCGCAAACATTTCAATGTGGTGTCACGTTAAAGGGTGTAGCTGATTAATCTTTTTGGGCCCGGTCGGATTCAGGGTACTGAACTATCACAATCACAGATTTCACCAATTTGATTTCATCAACCGTTAGGGGTCCAGTCGGATATTCACCAATAACGCATTAACCGTTAGGGGTCTGGTTGGATTCAGAACACTGAACTATCACGGTCCCGGATTCACCAATAATGTATACCCATCCTTACCCTAGTTGCACTTAATGAGAGCAAGGACAATGCAATCAAGTGTGATTTATTACAGCAACAGGTACATAGGTTCTTTGGGTTGCCGACGAAAGTGACTGTCTGCAAAAGCAAGCTAGCATGGACGAAATACACAGGTGTTACAGGTGCGCAGCCTGGTAATTAACACGTTGAAAGGATCAAAGACTCTAGAAGGATTTATAACCAAATGTTCAAATCTCACCCAAAGGCGTCCCAATGGGGGACAAGAGAGGCTCAGCCCGTCGACTGGTCCCAGGAGTCAGGAGGTCCTAAGGATGTATTCTCTCGGGATGGTATCTCCCCTGACGGTGGTATCTTCCCTAACATCCCCTCTCTCTTGGGCCAATTTGTATTATTTTCTATCTTTTAGGTGGAGCTTGAGTGGCTCTAGTCAAGCATCTCTTAGTTGTGCTTGGTGAAAAGTTCTCCCGTCTCCGTTTAAAGTAATAGGCTCCGAGAAATTCAGAGCGCATGCTCAGTGAGGGGTGGTCGCAGCTTGGAGGCGGGTAGCTTTTGGGATAGAGGTGTGTTTTGGTATTATACTGATATTATAATGAGCAAAAAGCACACTAGGGTACAGCATTTGTTAAAACATGACAGGTCCTCGGCGCAGGGTAGCAAAAAGTTAAGCTTATCAGTTGGTGTCCGGTGGGTCAGGAGCCGGAGATCCTGGGTTCCAAAGATGTCTACTGTGGATTAGGACCCGTCGATCCTGAATGCCAAGGAGCATCTCTCGACCAAACATGATCCGGAACAGAGAGTCCAGGTGTTCAAAAATCTGAACTGGTGTCTCGTCGACAGGCGAACCCGAGGTTATCGAACAGCGTCCGGTGTTTCGGGGGCCAGTAACCCAGGGTCCAAAGAAGCTCTCATGTAGTTCTTGACGGATCCATCACTGGGTTCCGAAGTTTTCTTCTGACCCCACGGTATACCGGGTCAAGACCTACTGGAGAATATCTTCGGACACAGCGATCACTACCTCTCGACTTTCCGGAGACCGTACTCGGGTCTCGGCATAGCCGACACACCTGCCTACCGTGACTCTCTTGCGACCCTGGTTTAGCCGGCAACCGACCCATCGGAGGCTGTCTTCTGACACCGGCTATGCCAGCTCCAACCTACCGGATTGTAGGCTCCGGCCCCACCGGTGACCATGTTTGGAACTCGGGATTGCCGGCTCCCAACCCAACGGAGGCTGTCTTCTGACCCCGGGATAACCGGCTACTTCCCACAGGAGGCCGTCTTCTTACCTCGTAATTGCGGATCGCCATACCAGAGCCGCCCGAGATCCGACCCTGACCGCAGTGCGGCTAGCAAACACTTCGTCCGGGACCGGAGCCCAGGGGCTTGGTACGGACGGCCGCCGCTCCGGACAGGACAGAACCCCCGGGCCCGGGACGGCCAGCCCCCGAGTTGATTGACGACAGCCTGCAGCTTCACTACACGGCTGGCACCCATGCCGCTCGTGGCTGGACAACAGTGTAGGGGGATCGGTGTCCCCGAGCCGCCCGAGACGGGACGGTGCGGCGAGCACAGATGCCACTCAGGACCGGAGCCCAGGGGTTCGGGACGGACAGCCGCCGCTCCGCACAGGGTAGAACACCCGGAACATTACATTGTTCCATACCCAGCTAAATTAGCCAGCTAAGTTCCTAAAGATGCTTTCTCACAAACCACCTTGTCCCCTGCTCACCACCTTTGGGTTTTTCCAACTAAAAGAAAAGTTTCTGTTGTAACATCACAATTTGAGTGAAAAACAATATGTATAGCTCAAAAGATTATACTGGTCCTCTCTCGGCGTAGAATATTTGCATTGTGCCAAATGCTAGTAGATATTTTCATATATTTTTCCATGCTCTGTGATAGCTTAATATATGCAGATTTTCAGACCTGCGTCCTCTTGTGTTAGAGATAAAAACCATAAATGATGGAGAAATTGCATTGTGAATGTGTCTTAGGCTGCTAAATATTTGTTTTTCAGTTTTTTTTTAATGTAGGTATTTAAGTTCATTCGTTAGCGTATTTTTTGACAATTGTACTTAAATACATACATATTTTCTCCCCCTTCCTCTTTGAGTAGAGGGGGATTGAGTTGTGGTGGAGTTTGGCTGCCCACCCGAGGAAAACTGCCAGAGATGGTCAAGCGCCACCCTAACAGGAGTTTTTGTACTGCCTGGAGTTATTGACGCTGCTTATGAAGGGATCATGCAAGCCATGGCACGGACTCCCTTGCCACCATGACCGCAGTGCGGCTACCAAACACTTCGTCCGGGACCCCGCGACCTCCGGCTCCTGGCCCACCGGAGACCATGTTAGGAACTCGGAATCGACAGGTCCAGATCCACAGTGGACCATGTTTGGAACCCGGGATAGCTGGCTCCTGACCCACCGGACACCATCGTTGGCACTCGGGATCGACTGGTTCAGTAAACCCTCTTCTGACCCCGGGATCTCCGGCTCCAACTACCGGAGGCCTACTTCTGCCCCCGGGATCCCTGGCTCCCGGCCCTCCGGAGACTGTATTCGGGACTCGGTATCGCCGGTTCCCCAGCCTACCGTGACTATCTTGCTGCCCCGGTTGAGCCGGCAACCGACCCATCGGAGACCGCGTTGGGAACCCGGGATCGCCGGCTGCTTCCCACCGGAGGCCGTCTTCTTACCCAGTAATTTTGGAGTCCCGACCAACCGGAGACTATCTTTGCAATCCGGGATTGCCGGCTCCGGACTCACCGGAGACCGTGTTTGGAACGCGTGATTACCGGCTCCTGACCTACCAGAGACCATGTTCGGAACGCGGGATGGCCGGCTCCCGACCTACCGGAGAATAGCTTCTATCCCCGGGATCGCGTGCTGCCGAACCTCCGGAGACTGTGTTCGGGACTTGGTATCGCCGGCTCCCCAGCCAACCGTGACTATCTTGCGGCCCCGGCTTAGCCGGCAAGCGTCCCACCGGAGACCATCTACGGAAAGGCATTCCCTCTCATATGGCAGGACAACCTTACCCATAACCATCCCGGGTTCCGAAGACGGTCTCCGATGGGTCGGTTGCCGGCTAAACCGGGGTCGCAAGATAGTCACGGTTGGCTGGGGGTCTGGCGATACTGAGTCCCAAATATAGTTTCCGAAGGGTCGGCAGCCGGTGATCCCGGGGATAGAAGATGGTCTCCGGTGGATCTGGACCTGTCGATCCCGAGTTCCAAACATGGTCTCCGGCGAGTCCGGAGCCAGCAATCCCGGGTTGCAAAGATAGCCTCTGTTTGGTCAGGACTCCACAATTACGGGGTAATGAGACGGCCTCCGGTGGGTAGGAGCCGGCGATCCCGGGTTCCGAAGACGCTCTCCGATGGGTCAGTTGCTGGCAGCTTGTCCTGCAATATGAGATGGAATGCCTTGCCAGGCCCCATCTCCACAAATACGGAACACTCCGGTTGGCAAGGCCAAGGGTGCATTTGAAGCCCTCGGTATAATAGGTGTCGTGCAATTGCATCATTCTGATTCATTCTGGTATACAGATAGACTAGCCATTATGTTGACTCTTGTGATATTTTTCTCAGTATAATTGAATTTTAGGCAGGCAAGTGCTTTAATACTCCGTAAGATGTCTAGCTCCTGAGGCTCTAACAGGGCTATCAGTAAGTAGGCAATCCAACCATACCAGCTGTTCGTTGCCTCCCTAGAGGTGTTTCTCGTATGAGAGGCCTTCCACCCCGTCCCTATTCCTGTACTGTTGACCGAAGTTGTAAGCTCCTTATCTGATAGCGGAATCCCGACCAAGCAGGTGGTGAATGGATTGTCTGCGCTGGCCATCGAGAGACATGTGGTCCTGTCCCGTCACGCTTGCGAGGGTGACCCAAACGTTTCGTCTGGGCTGTATTGCGACCCATGCGGCGCTGGAAGTGCAGAGGTGGAGGAGGGTGGTGGTCCCAACCAAGGCTGCACACCACAGGCTGCTGCTCATCATGGTCCGTGTTCAGTGGAAATACAAGCACGCCCTTGCCCTCATGTTAGCAGCTGGTACGGTCCTTCCCACCACACCCCCTGTGCCCCACCCCATCCCCCAGTATCCAAGTTTCGCAGCATCACCCTTGCTTTTCCTGTTTTAACTGACGTTACTCCTGACTCCATTGTCATAAATGCTTAATAATGGGTGGTACATCTTCGCGTTGTAGTTATATGAGATAGTGTTCGGTAGTGTTATATGAGATTCCTAACATAGATTAGCTAGTCTATCCTATGGTGTCTCTTGAGTCCCCCCCTTTTTTTTTGCTAGCAGGTTCTTTGCTGTGCGAAGGACTTGTTCTACTGCGGCTTGTACTGTGGGTGAGTGTGGCATGCCTGTCTTGTGCGTGATACCCAGAGTGTGAAAAAATGACGTTGTAGAGTGGCTGACATATGCAGGGCCGTTATCTGTTTTTCTTTCTTTTGGGATATCAGGGGTTGCAACAGCTGCCTGAAAGTGTGCTTGGACATGGTGGCTAGTCTCGCCTGCCATTGCCGTGGCCCAGATTGCATGTGAAAAGGATTCGTGAACATATTTTAACCTTCCGAATTGGGGAATGTTAGTAATGTCGGTTTGCAAAATCCGGACGGAGGAGAGGTCCCTGGGATTGACGGTAGTCAGCGGGCCTGACTGCTGTTGACAATCAGGACAGGTTTGAAATATAAGTTTTGCCTCCGTTATAGGGAGGACAAATTGTCTGGATAACACGTTCGCTTCCTGGTGAAAGAATTGGTGGGACAAACGAGCCTGAGATAGTGTATTTGTTACCGGGACTTGCAATGCTATGTTAGCTAGCTGGTCAGCTCGGGCATTCCCTTCCACAAAAGAACCCTGTAAGGTGATATGCCTCCTAATAGGAATTATGCAGTATGGATGGCTCGACGCTTGACTTTTGCGAATAGTGTCTCATTCTGAATGTGCCTGATTTGAGATCGTTCAATTCGTTGTACCAATCCCACCGCATAAAGTGAATCTAACACAAAATTAACTGGGACCTGATGCCATTATTTAAATGCCATTATTATGGCATGTAATTCCACTATCTGGGGGAACCTAGAATGCTCTGTAGTGTATGATGGCACTGGCCTTCTTGTTCCCATGTAACAACAGCTTATCCTGTTTGCCCTGAACAATCAGTTTGTCCTTGGACAGCGTGGCGTCTCTATACGGTATTAACCTCGAGTAGCACACTATTATAGAAGGTGAACATTTTATGAGCTGGGAGGTGTGTATCTGGTTGACCATCAAAGCCCGACAGGGCTGCCTGTAGCTCAAGGCTATTCTGGCGGCATCAGTCAAGGTAGTCCTTAACTATCGGAATAACAACGCTTTTTGGTTCCTCTCCGGCTATCTCTACAGTTCGTTCTCTGCCTTTCTTAATTAAGGCCGCAAACATTTCAATGTGGTGTCACGTTAAAGGGTGTAGCTGATTAATCTTTTTGGGCCCGGTCGGATTCAGGGTACTGAACTATCACAATCACAGATTTCACCAATTTGATTTCATCAACCGTTAGGGGTCCAGTCGGATATTCACCAATAACGCATTAACCGTTAGGGGTCTGGTTGGATTCAGAACACTGAACTATCACGGTCCCGGATTCACCAATAATGTATACCCATCCTTACCCTAGTTGCACTTAATGAGAGCAAGGACAATGCAATCAAGTGTGATTTATTACAGCAACAGGTACATAGGTTCTTTGGGTTGCCGACGAAAGTGACTGTCTGCAAAAGCAAGCTAGCATGGACGAAATACACAGGTGTTACAGGTGCGCAGCCTGGTAATTAACACGTTGAAAGGATCAAAGACTCTAGAAGGATTTATAACCAAATGTTCAAATCTCACCCAAAGGCGTCCCAATGGGGGACAAGAGAGGCTCAGCCCGTCGACTGGTCCCAGGAGTCAGGAGGTCCTAAGGATGTATTCTCTCGGGATGGTATCTCCCCTGACGGTGGTATCTTCCCTAACATCCCCTCTCTCTTGGGCCAATTTGTATTATTTTCTATCTTTTAGGTGGAGCTTGAGTGGCTCTAGTCAAGCATCTCTTAGTTGTGCTTGGTGAAAAGTTCTCCCGTCTCCGTTTAAAGTAATAGGCTCCGAGAAATTCAGAGCGCATGCTCAGTGAGGGGTGGTCGCAGCTTGGAGGCGGGTAGCTTTTGGGATAGAGGTGTGTTTTGGTATTATACTGATATTATAATGAGCAAAAAGCACACTAGGGTACAGCATTTGTTAAAACATGACAGGTCCTCGGCGCAGGGTAGCAAAAAGTTAAGCTTATCAGTTGGTGTCCGGTGGGTCAGGAGCCGGAGATCCTGGGTTCCAAAGATGTCTACTGTGGATTAGGACCCGTCGATCCTGAATGCCAAGGAGCATCTCTCGACCAAACATGATCCGGAACAGAGAGTCCAGGTGTTCAAAAATCTGAACTGGTGTCTCGTCGACAGGCGAACCCGAGGTTATCGAACAGCGTCCGGTGTTTCGGGGGCCAGTAACCCAGGGTCCAAAGAAGCTCTCATGTAGTTCTTGACGGATCCATCACTGGGTTCCGAAGTTTTCTTCTGACCCCACGGTATACCGGGTCAAGACCTACTGGAGAATATCTTCGGACACAGCGATCACTACCTCTCGACTTTCCGGAGACCGTACTCGGGTCTCGGCATAGCCGACACACCTGCCTACCGTGACTCTCTTGCGACCCTGGTTTAGCCGGCAACCGACCCATCGGAGGCTGTCTTCTGACACCGGCTATGCCAGCTCCAACCTACCGGATTGTAGGCTCCGGCCCCACCGGTGACCATGTTTGGAACTCGGGATTGCCGGCTCCCAACCCAACGGAGGCTGTCTTCTGACCCCGGGATAACCGGCTACTTCCCACAGGAGGCCGTCTTCTTACCTCGTAATTGCGGATCGCCATACCAGAGCCGCCCGAGATCCGACCCTGACCGCAGTGCGGCTAGCAAACACTTCGTCCGGGACCGGAGCCCAGGGGCTTGGTACGGACGGCCGCCGCTCCGGACAGGACAGAACCCCCGGGCCCGGGACGGCCAGCCCCCGAGTTGATTGACGACAGCCTGCAGCTTCACTACACGGCTGGCACCCATGCCGCTCGTGGCTGGACAACAGTGTAGGGGGATCGGTGTCCCCGAGCCGCCCGAGACGGGACGGTGCGGCGAGCACAGATGCCACTCAGGACCGGAGCCCAGGGGTTCGGGACGGACAGCCGCCGCTCCGCACAGGGTAGAACACCCGGAACATTACATTGTTCCATACCCAGCTAAATTAGCCAGCTAAGTTCCTAAAGATGCTTTCTCACAAACCACCTTGTCCCCTGCTCACCACCTTTGGGTTTTTCCAACTAAAAGAAAAGTTTCTGTTGTAACATCACAATTTGAGTGAAAAACAATATGTATAGCTCAAAAGATTATACTGGTCCTCTCTCGGCGTAGAATATTTGCATTGTGCCAAATGCTAGTAGATATTTTCATATATTTTTCCATGCTCTGTGATAGCTTAATATATGCAGATTTTCAGACCTGCGTCCTCTTGTGTTAGAGATAAAAACCATAAATGATGGAGAAATTGCATTGTGAATGTGTCTTAGGCTGCTAAATATTTGTTTTTCAGTTTTTTTTTAATGTAGGTATTTAAGTTCATTCGTTAGCGTATTTTTTGACAATTGTACTTAAATACATACATATTTTCTCCCCCTTCCTCTTTGAGTAGAGGGGGATTGAGTTGTGGTGGAGTTTGGCTGCCCACCCGAGGAAAACTGCCAGAGATGGTCAAGCGCCACCCTAACAGGAGTTTTTGTACTGCCTGGAGTTATTGACGCTGCTTATGAAGGGATCATGCAAGCCATGGCACGGACTCCCTTGCCACCATGACCGCAGTGCGGCTACCAAACACTTCGTCCGGGACCCCGCGACCTCCGGCTCCTGGCCCACCGGAGACCATGTTAGGAACTCGGAATCGACAGGTCCAGATCCACAGTGGACCATGTTTGGAACCCGGGATAGCTGGCTCCTGACCCACCGGACACCATCGTTGGCACTCGGGATCGACTGGTTCAGTAAACCCTCTTCTGACCCCGGGATCTCCGGCTCCAACTACCGGAGGCCTACTTCTGCCCCCGGGATCCCTGGCTCCCGGCCCTCCGGAGACTGTATTCGGGACTCGGTATCGCCGGTTCCCCAGCCTACCGTGACTATCTTGCTGCCCCGGTTGAGCCGGCAACCGACCCATCGGAGACCGCGTTGGGAACCCGGGATCGCCGGCTGCTTCCCACCGGAGGCCGTCTTCTTACCCAGTAATTTTGGAGTCCCGACCAACCGGAGACTATCTTTGCAATCCGGGATTGCCGGCTCCGGACTCACCGGAGACCGTGTTTGGAACGCGTGATTACCGGCTCCTGACCTACCAGAGACCATGTTCGGAACGCGGGATGGCCGGCTCCCGACCTACCGGAGAATAGCTTCTATCCCCGGGATCGCGTGCTGCCGAACCTCCGGAGACTGTGTTCGGGACTTGGTATCGCCGGCTCCCCAGCCAACCGTGACTATCTTGCGGCCCCGGCTTAGCCGGCAAGCGTCCCACCGGAGACCATCTACGGAAAGGCATTCCCTCTCATATGGCAGGACAACCTTACCCATAACCATCCCGGGTTCCGAAGACGGTCTCCGATGGGTCGGTTGCCGGCTAAACCGGGGTCGCAAGATAGTCACGGTTGGCTGGGGGTCTGGCGATACTGAGTCCCAAATATAGTTTCCGAAGGGTCGGCAGCCGGTGATCCCGGGGATAGAAGATGGTCTCCGGTGGATCTGGACCTGTCGATCCCGAGTTCCAAACATGGTCTCCGGCGAGTCCGGAGCCAGCAATCCCGGGTTGCAAAGATAGCCTCTGTTTGGTCAGGACTCCACAATTACGGGGTAATGAGACGGCCTCCGGTGGGTAGGAGCCGGCGATCCCGGGTTCCGAAGACGCTCTCCGATGGGTCAGTTGCTGGCAGCTTGTCCTGCAATATGAGATGGAATGCCTTGCCAGGCCCCATCTCCACAAATACGGAACACTCCGGTTGGCAAGGCCAAGGGTGCATTTGAAGCCCTCGGTATAATAGGTGTCGTGCAATTGCATCATTCTGATTCATTCTGGTATACAGATAGACTAGCCATTATGTTGACTCTTGTGATATTTTTCTCAGTATAATTGAATTTTAGGCAGGCAAGTGCTTTAATACTCCGTAAGATGTCTAGCTCCTGAGGCTCTAACAGGGCTATCAGTAAGTAGGCAATCCAACCATACCAGCTGTTCGTTGCCTCCCTAGAGGTGTTTCTCGTATGAGAGGCCTTCCACCCCGTCCCTATTCCTGTACTGTTGACCGAAGTTGTAAGCTCCTTATCTGATAGCGGAATCCCGACCAAGCAGGTGGTGAATGGATTGTCTGCGCTGGCCATCGAGAGACATGTGGTCCTGTCCCGTCACGCTTGCGAGGGTGACCCAAACGTTTCGTCTGGGCTGTATTGCGACCCATGCGGCGCTGGAAGTGCAGAGGTGGAGGAGGGTGGTGGTCCCAACCAAGGCTGCACACCACAGGCTGCTGCTCATCATGGTCCGTGTTCAGTGGAAATACAAGCACGCCCTTGCCCTCATGTTAGCAGCTGGTACGGTCCTTCCCACCACACCCCCTGTGCCCCACCCCATCCCCCAGTATCCAAGTTTCGCAGCATCACCCTTGCTTTTCCTGTTTTAACTGACGTTACTCCTGACTCCATTGTCATAAGATGCTTAATAATGGGTGGTACATCTTCGCGTTGAATAGGTAGTGTTATATGAGATTCCTAACATAGATTAGCTAGTCTATCCTATGGTGTCTCTTGAGTCCCCCCCTTTTTTTTTGCTAGCAGGTTCTTTGCTGTGCGAAGGACTTGTTCTACTGCGGCTTGTACTGTGGGTGAGTGTGGCATGCCTGTCTTGTGCGTGATACCCAGAGTGTGAAAAAATGACGTTGTAGAGTGGCTGACATATGCAGGGCCGTTATCTGTTTTTCTTTCTTTTGGGATATCAGGGGTTGCAACAGCTGCCTGAAAGTGTGCTTGGACATGGTGGCTAGTCTCGCCTGCCATTGCCGTGGCCCAGATTGCATGTGAAAAGGATTCGTGAACATATTTTAACCTTCCGAATTGGGGAATGTTAGTAATGTCGGTTTGCAAAATCCGGACGGAGGAGAGGTCCCTGGGATTGACGGTAGTCAGCGGGCCTGACTGCTGTTGACAATCAGGACAGGTTTGAAATATAAGTTTTGCCTCCGTTATAGGGAGGACAAATTGTCTGGATAACACGTTCGCTTCCTGGTGAAAGAATTGGTGGGACAAACGAGCCTGAGATAGTGTATTTGTTACCGGGACTTGCAATGCTATGTTAGCTAGCTGGTCAGCTCGGGCATTCCCTTCCACAAAAGAACCCTGTAAGGTGATATGCCTCCTAATAGGAATTATGCAGTATGGATGGCTCGACGCTTGAATTTTGCGAATAGTGTCTCATTCTGAATGTGCCTGATTTGAGATCGTTCAATTCGTTGTACCAATCCCACCGCATAAAGTGAATCTAACACAAAATTAACTGGGACCTGATGCCATTATTTAAATGCCATTATTATGGCATGTAATTCCACTATCTGGGGGAACCTAGAATGCTCTGTAGTGTATGATGGCACTGGCCTTCTTGTTCCCATGTAACAACAGCTTATCCTGTTTGCCCTGAACAATCAGTTTGTCCTTGGACAGCGTGGCGTCTCTATACGGTATTAACCTCGAGTAGCACACTATTATAGAAGGTGAACATTTTATGAGCTGGGAGGTGTGTATCTGGTTGACCATCAAAGCCCGACAGGGCTGCCTGTAGCTCAAGGCTATTCTGGCGGCATCAGTCAAGGTAGTCCTTAACTATCGGAATAACAACGCTTTTTGGTTCCTCTCCGGCTATCTCTACAGTTCGTTCTCTGCCTTTCTTAATTAAGGCCGCAAACATTTCAATGTGGTGTCACGTTAAAGGGTGTAGCTGATTAATCTTTTTGGGCCCGGTCGGATTCAGGGTACTGAACTATCACAATCACAGATTTCACCAATTTGATTTCATCAACCGTTAGGGGTCCAGTCGGATATTCACCAATAACGCATTAACCGTTAGGGGTCTGGTTGGATTCAGAACACTGAACTATCACGGTCCCGGATTCACCAATAATGTATACCCATCCTTACCCTAGTTGCACTTAATGAGAGCAAGGACAATGCAATCAAGTGTGATTTATTACAGCAACAGGTACATAGGTTCTTTGGGTTGCCGACGAAAGTGACTGTCTGCAAAAGCAAGCTAGCATGGACGAAATACACAGGTGTTACAGGTGCGCAGCCTGGTAATTAACACGTTGAAAGGATCAAAGACTCTAGAAGGATTTATAACCAAATGTTCAAATCTCACCCAAAGGCGTCCCAATGGGGGACAAGAGAGGCTCAGCCCGTCGACTGGTCCCAGGAGTCAGGAGGTCCTAAGGATGTATTCTCTCGGGATGGTATCTCCCCTGACGGTGGTATCTTCCCTAACATCCCCTCTCTCTTGGGCCAATTTGTATTATTTTCTATCTTTTAGGTGGAGCTTGAGTGGCTCTAGTCAAGCATCTCTTAGTTGTGCTTGGTGAAAAGTTCTCCCGTCTCCGTTTAAAGTAATAGGCTCCGAGAAATTCAGAGCGCATGCTCAGTGAGGGGTGGTCGCAGCTTGGAGGCGGGTAGCTTTTGGGATAGAGGTGTGTTTTGGTATTATACTGATATTATAATGAGCAAAAAGCACACTAGGGTACAGCATTTGTTAAAACATGACAGGTCCTCGGCGCAGGGTAGCAAAAAGTTCAGCTTATCAGTTGGTGTCCGGTGGGTCAGGAGCCGGAGATCCTGGGTTCCAAAGATGTCTACTGTGGATTAGGACCCGTCGATCCTGAATGCCAAGGAGCATCTCTCGACCAAACATGATCCGGAACAGAGAGTCCAGGTGTTCAAAAATCTGAACTGGTGTCTCGTCGACAGGCGAACCCGAGGTTATCGAACAGCGTCCGGTGTTTCGGGGGCCAGTAACCCAGGGTCCAAAGAAGCTCTCATGTAGTTCTTGACGGATCCATCACTGGGTTCCGAAGTTTTCTTCTGACCCCACGGTATACCGGGTCAAGACCTACTGGAGAATATCTTCGGACACAGCGATCACTACCTCTCGACTTTCCGGAGACCGTACTCGGGTCTCGGCATAGCCGACACACCTGCCTACCGTGACTCTCTTGCGACCCTGGTTTAGCCGGCAACCGACCCATCGGAGGCTGTCTTCTGACACCGGCTATGCCAGCTCCAACCTACCGGATTGTAGGCTCCGGCCCCACCGGTGACCATGTTTGGAACTCGGGATTGCCGGCTCCCAACCCAACGGAGGCTGTCTTCTGACCCCGGGATAACCGGCTACTTCCCACAGGAGGCCGTCTTCTTACCTCGTAATTGCGGATCGCCATACCAGAGCCGCCCGAGATCCGACCCTGACCGCAGTGCGGCTAGCAAACACTTCGTTTGGGACCGGAGCCCAGGGGCTTGGTACGGACGGCCGCCGCTCCGGACAGGACAGAACCCCCGGGCCCGGGACGGCCAGCCCCCGAGTTGATTGACGACAGCCTGCAGCTTCACTACACGGCTGGCACCCATGCCGCTCGTGGCTGGACAACAGTGTAGGGGGATCGGTGTCCCCGAGCCGCCCGAGACGGGACGGTGCGGCGAGCACAGACGCCACTCAGGACCGGAGCCCAGGGGTTCGGGACGGACAGCCGCCGCTCCGCACAGGGTAGAACACCCGGAACATTACATTGTTCCATACCCAGCTAAATTAGCCAGCTAAGTTCCTAAAGATGCTTTCTCACAAACCACCTTGTCCCCTGCTCACCACCTTTGGGTTTTTCCAACTAAAAGAAAAGTTTCTGTTGTAACATCACAATTTGAGTGAAAAACAATATGTATAGCTCAAAAGATTATACTGGTCCTCTCTCGGCGTAGAATATTTGCATTGTGCCAAATGCTAGTAGATATTTTCATATATTTTTCCATGCTCTGTGATAGCTTAATATATGCAGATTTTCAGACCTGCGTCCTCTTGTGTTAGAGATAAAAACCATAAATGATGGAGAAATTGCATTGTGAATGTGTCTTAGGCTGCTAAATATTTGTTTTTCAGTTTTTTTTTAATGTAGGTATTTAAGTACATTCGTTAGCGTATTTTTGACAATTGTACTTAAATACATACATATTTTCTCCCCCTTCCTCTTTGAGTAGAGGGGGATTGAGTTGTGGTGGAGTTTGGCTGCCCACCCGAGGAAAACTGCCAGAGATGGTCAAGCGCCACCCTAACAGGAGTTTTTGTACTGCCTGGAGTTATTGACGCTGCTTATGAAGGGATCATGCAAGCCATGGCACGGACTCCCTTGCCACCATGACCGCAGTGCGGCTACCAAACACTTCGTCCGGGACCCCGCGACCTCCGGCTCCTGGCCCACCGGAGACCATGTTAGGAACTCGGAATCGACAGGTCCAGATCCACAGTGGACCATGTTTGGAACCCGGGATAGCTGGCTCCTGACCCACCGGACACCATCGTTGGCACTCGGGATCGACTGGTTCAGTAAACCCTCTTCTGACCCCGGGATCTCCGGCTCCAACTACCGGAGGCCTACTTCTGCCCCCGGGATCCCTGGCTCCCGGCCCTCCGGAGACTGTATTCGGGACTCGGTATCGCCGGTTCCCCAGCCTACCGTGACTATCTTGCTGCCCCGGTTGAGCCGGCAACCGACCCATCGGAGACCGCGTTGGGAACCCGGGATCGCCGGCTGCTTCCCACCGGAGGCCGTCTTCTTACCCAGTAATTTTGGAGTCCCGACCAACCGGAGACTATCTTTGCAACCCGGGATTGCCGGCTCCGGACTCACCGGAGACCGTGTTTGGAACGCGTGATTACCGGCTCCTGACCTACCAGAGACCATGTTCGGAACGCGGGATGGCCGGCTCCCGACCTACCGGAGAATAGCTTCTATCCCCGGGATCGCGTGCTGCCGAACCTCCGGAGACTGTGTTCGGGACTTGGTATCGCCGGCTCCCCAGCCAACCGTGACTATCTTGCGGCCCCGGCTTAGCCGGCAAGCGTCCCACCGGAGACCATCTACGGAAAGGCATTCCCTCTCATATGGCAGGACAACCTTACCCATAACCATCCCGGGTTCCGAAGACGGTCTCCGATGGGTCGGTTGCCGGCTAAACCGGGGTCGCAAGATAGTCACGGTTGGCTGGGGGTCTGGCGATACTGAGTCCCAAATATAGTTTCCGAAGGGTCGGCAGCCGGTGATCCCGGGGATAGAAGATGGTCTCCGGTGGATCTGGACCTGTCGATCCCGAGTTCCAAACATGGTCTCCGGCGAGTCCGGAGCCAGCAATCCCGGGTTGCAAAGATAGCCTCTGTTTGGTCAGGACTCCACAATTACGGGGTAATGAGACGGCCTCCGGTGGGTAGGAGCCGGCGATCCCGGGTTCCGAAGACGCTCTCCGATGGGTCAGTTGCTGGCAGCTTGTCCTGCAATATGAGATGGAATGCCTTGCCAGGCCCCATCTCCACAAATACGGAACACTCCGGTTGGCAAGGCCAAGGGTGCATTTGAAGCCCTCGGTATAATAGGTGTCGTGCAATTGCATCATTCTGATTCATTCTGGTATACAGATAGACTAGCCATTATGTTGACTCTTGTGATATTTTTCTCAGTATAATTGAATTTTAGGCAGGCAAGTGCTTTAATACTCCGTAAGATGTCTAGCTCCTGAGGCTCTAACAGGGCTATCAGTAAGTAGGCAATCCAACCATACCAGCTGTTCGTTGCCTCCCTAGAGGTGTTTCTCGTATGAGAGGCCTTCCACCCCGTCCCTATTCCTGTACTGTTGACCGAAGTTGTAAGCTCCTTATCTGATAGCGGAATCCCGACCAAGCAGGTGGTGAATGGATTGTCTGCGCTGGCCATCGAGAGACATGTGGTCCTGTCCCGTCACGCTTGCGAGGGTGATCCAAACGTTTCGTCTGGGCTGTGTTGCGACCCATGCGGCGCTGGAAGTGCAGAGGTGGAGGAGGGTGGTGGTCCCAACCAAGGCTGCACACCACAGGCTGCTGCTCATCATGGTCCGTGTTCAGTGGAAATACAAGCACGCCCTTGCCCTCATGTTAGCAGCTGGTACGGTCCTTCCCACCACACCCCCTGTGCCCCACCCCATCCCCCAGTATCCAAGTTTCGCAGCATCACCCTTGCTTTTCCTGTTTTAACTGACGTTACTCCTGACTCCATTGTCATAAGATGCTTAATAATGGGTGGTACATCTTCGCGTTGAATAGGTAGTGTTATATGAGATTCCTAACATAGATTAGCTAGTCTATCCTATGGTGTCTCTTGAGTCCCCCCCTTTTTTTTTGCTAGCAGGTTCTTTGCTGTGCGAAGGACTTGTTCTACTGCGGCTTGTACTGTGGGTGAGTGTGGCATGCCTGTCTTGTGCGTGATACCCAGAGTGTGAAAAAATGACGTTGTAGAGTGGCTGACATATGCAGGGCCGTTATCTGTTTTTCTTTCTTTTGGGATATCAGGGGTTGCAACAGCTGCCTGAAAGTGTGCTTGGACATGGTGGCTAGTCTCGCCTGCCATTGCCGTGGCCCAGATTGCATGTGAAAAGGATTCGTGAACATATTTTAACCTTCCGAATTGGGGAATGTTAGTAATGTCGGTTTGCAAAATCCGGACGGAGGAGAGGTCCCTGGGATTGACGGTAGTCAGCGGGCCTGACTGCTGTTGACAATCAGGACAGGTTTGAAATATAAGTTTTGCCTCCGTTATAGGGAGGACAAATTGTCTGGATAACACGTTCGCTTCCTGGTGAAAGAATTGGTGGGACAAACGAGCCTGAGATAGTGTATTTGTTACCGGGACTTGCAATGCTATGTTAGCTAGCTGGTCAGCTCGGGCATTCCCTTCCACAAAAGAACCCTGTAAGGTGATATGCCTCCTAATAGGAATTATGCAGTATGGATGGCTCGACGCTTGACTTTTGCGAATAGTGTCTCATTCTGAATGTGCCTGATTTGAGATCGTTCAATTCGTTGTACCAATCCCACCGCATAAAGTGAATCTAACACAAAATTAACTGGGACCTGATGCCATTATTTAAATGCCATTATTATGGCATGTAATTCCACTATCTGGGGGAACCTAGAATGCTCTGTAGTGTATGATGGCACTGGCCTTCTTGTTCCCATGTAACAACAGCTTATCCTGTTTGCCCTGAACAATCAGTTTGTCCTTGGACAGCGTGGCGTCTCTATACGGTATTAACCTCGAGTAGCACACTATTATAGAAGGTGAACATTTTATGAGCTGGGAGGTGTGTATCTGGTTGACCATCAAAGCCCGACAGGGCTGCCTGTAGCTCAAGGCTATTCTGGCGGCATCAGTCAAGGTAGTCCTTAACTATCGGAATAACAACGCTTTTTGGTTCCTCTCCGGCTATCTCTACAGTTCGTTCTCTGCCTTTCTTAATTAAGGCCGCAAACATTTCAATGTGGTGTCACGTTAAAGGGTGTAGCTGATTAATCTTTTTGGGCCCGGTCGGATTCAGGGTACTGAACTATCACAATCACAGATTTCACCAATTTGATTTCATCAACCGTTAGGGGTCCAGTCGGATATTCACCAATAACGCATTAACCGTTAGGGGTCTGGTTGGATTCAGAACACTGAACTATCACGGTCCCGGATTCACCAATAATGTATACCCATCCTTACCCTAGTTGCACTTAATGAGAGCAAGGACAATGCAATCAAGTGTGATTTATTACAGCAACAGGTACATAGGTTCTTTGGGTTGCCGACGAAAGTGACTGTCTGCAAAAGCAAGCTAGCATGGACGAAATACACAGGTGTTACAGGTGCGCAGCCTGGTAATTAACACGTTGAAAGGATCAAAGACTCTAGAAGGATTTATAACCAAATGTTCAAATCTCACCCAAAGGCGTCCCAATGGGGGACAAGAGAGGCTCAGCCCGTCGACTGGTCCCAGGAGTCAGGAGGTCCTAAGGATGTATTCTCTCGGGATGGTATCTCCCCTGACGGTGGTATCTTCCCTAACATCCCCTCTCTCGGGCCAATTTGTATTATTTTCTATCTTTTAGGTGGAGCTTGAGTGGCTCTAGTCAAGCATCTCTTAGTTGTGCTTGGTGAAAAGTTCTCCCGTCTCCGTTTAAAGTAATAGGCTCCGAGAAATTCAGAGCGCATGCTCAGTGAGGGGTGGTCGCAGCTTGGAGGCGGGTAGCTTTTGGGATAGAGGTGTGTTTTGGTATTATACTGATATTATAATGAGCAAAAAGCACACTAGGGTACAGCATTTGTTAAAACATGACAGGTCCTCGGCGCAGGGTAGCAAAAAGTTCAGCTTATCAGTTGGTGTCCGGTGGGTCAGGAGCCGGAGATCCTGGGTTCCAAAGATGTCTACTGTGGATTAGGACCCGTCGATCCTGAATGCCAAGGAGCATCTCTCGACCAAACATGATCCGGAACAGAGAGTCCAGGTGTTCAAAAATCTGAACTGGTGTCTCGTCGACAGGCGAACCCGAGGTTATCGAACAGCGTCCGGTGTTTCGGGGGCCAGTAACCCAGGGTCCAAAGAAGCTCTCATGTAGTTCTTGACGGATCCATCACTGGGTTCCGAAGTTTTCTTCTGACCCCACGGTATACCGGGTCAAGACCTACTGGAGAATATCTTCGGACACAGCGATCACTACCTCTCGACTTTCCGGAGACCGTACTCGGGTCTCGGCATAGCCGACACACCTGCCTACCGTGACTCTCTTGCGACCCTGGTTTAGCCGGCAACCGACCCATCGGAGGCTGTCTTCTGACCCCGGGATAACCGGCTACTTCCCACAGGAGGCCGTCTTCTTACCTCGTAATTGCGGATCGCCATACCAGAGCCGCCCGAGATCCGACCCTGACCGCAGTGCGGCTAGCAAACACTTCGTCCGGGACCGGAGCCCAGGGGCTTGGTACGGACGGCCGCCGCTCCGGACAGGACAGAACCCCCGGGCCCGGGACGGCCAGCCCCCGAGTTGATTGACGACAGCCTGCAGCTTCACTACACGGCTGGCACCCATGCCGCTCGTGGCTGGACAACAGTGTAGGGGGATCGGTGTCCCCGAGCCGCCCGAGACGGGACGGTGCGGCGAGCACAGATGCCACTCAGGACCGGAGCCCAGGGGTTCGGGACGGACAGCCGCCGCTCCGCACAGGGTAGAACACCCGGAACATTACATTGTTCCATACCCAGCTAAATTAGCCAGCTAAGTTCCTAAAGATGCTTTCTCACAAACCACCTTGTCCCCTGCTCACCACCTTTGGGTTTTTCCAACTAAAAGAAAAGTTTCTGTTGTAACATCACAATTTGAGTGAAAAACAATATGTATAGCTCAAAAGATTATACTGGTCCTCTCTCGGCGTAGAATATTTGCATTGTGCCAAATGCTAGTAGATATTTTCATATATTTTTCCATGCTCTGTGATAGCTTAATATATGCAGATTTTCAGACCTGCGTCCTCTTGTGTTAGAGATAAAAACCATAAATGATGGAGAAATTGCATTGTGAATGTGTCTTAGGCTGCTAAATATTTGTTTTTCAGTTTTTTTTTAATGTAGGTATTTAAGTACATTCGTTAGCGTATTTTTGACAATTGTACTTAAATACATACATATTTTCTCCCCCTTCCTCTTTGAGTAGAGGGGGATTGAGTTGTGGTGGAGTTTGGCTGCCCACCCGAGGAAAACTGCCAGAGATGGTCAAGCGCCACCCTAACAGGAGTTTTTGTACTGCCTGGAGTTATTGACGCTGCTTATGAAGGGATCATGCAAGCCATGGCACGGACTCCCTTGCCACCATGACCGCAGTGCGGCTACCAAACACTTCGTCCGGGACCCCGCGACCTCCGGCTCCTGGCCCACCGGAGACCATGTTAGGAACTCGGAATCGACAGGTCCAGATCCACAGTGGACCATGTTTGGAACCCGGGATAGCTGGCTCCTGACCCACCGGACACCATCGTTGGCACTCGGGATCGACTGGTTCAGTAAACCCTCTTCTGACCCCGGGATCTCCGGCTCCAACTACCGGAGGCCTACTTCTGCCCCCGGGATCCCTGGCTCCCGGCCCTCCGGAGACTGTATTCGGGACTCGGTATCGCCGGTTCCCCAGCCTACCGTGACTATCTTGCTGCCCCGGTTGAGCCGGCAACCGACCCATCGGAGACCGCGTTGGGAACCCGGGATCGCCGGCTGCTTCCCACCGGAGGCCGTCTTCTTACCCAGTAATTTTGGAGTCCCGACCAACCGGAGACTATCTTTGCAACCCGGGATTGCCGGCTCCGGACTCATCGGAGACCGTGTTTGGAACGCGTGATTACCGGCTCCTGACCTACCAGAGACCATGTTCGGAACGCGGGATGGCCGGCTCCCGACCTACCGGAGAATAGCTTCTATCCCCGGGATCGCGTGCTGCCGAACCTCCGGAGACTGTGTTCGGGACTTGGTATCGCCGGCTCCCCAGCCAACCGTGACTATCTTGCGGCCCCGGCTTAGCCGGCAAGCGTCCCACCGGAGACCATCTACGGAAAGGCATTCCCTCTCATATGGCAGGACAACCTTACCCATAACCATCCCGGGTTCCGAAGACGGTCTCCGATGGGTCGGTTGCCGGCTAAACCGGGGTCGCAAGATAGTCACGGTTGGCTGGGGGTCTGGCGATACTGAGTCCCAAATATAGTTTCCGAAGGGTCGGCAGCCGGTGATCCCGGGGATAGAAGATGGTCTCCGGTGGATCTGGACCTGTCGATCCCGAGTTCCAAACATGGTCTCCGGCGAGTCCGGAGCCAGCAATCCCGGGTTGCAAAGATAGCCTCTGTTTGGTCAGGACTCCACAATTACGGGGTAATGAGACGGCCTCCGGTGGGTAGGAGCCGGCGATCCCGGGTTCCGAAGACGCTCTCCGATGGGTCAGTTGCTGGCAGCTTGTCCTGCAATATGAGATGGAATGCCTTGCCAGGCCCCATCTCCACAAATACGGAACACTCCGGTTGGCAAGGCCAAGGGTGCATTTGAAGCCCTCGGTATAATAGGTGTCGTGCAATTGCATCATTCTGATTCATTCTGGTATACAGATAGACTAGCCATTATGTTGACTCTTGTGATATTTTTCTCAGTATAATTGAATTTTAGGCAGGCAAGTGCTTTAATACTCCGTAAGATGTCTAGCTCCTGAGGCTCTAACAGGGCTATCAGTAAGTAGGCAATCCAACCATACCAGCTGTTCGTTGCCTCCCTAGAGGTGTTTCTCGTATGAGAGGCCTTCCACCCCGTCCCTATTCCTGTACTGTTGACCGAAGTTGTAAGCTCCTTATCTGATAGCGGAATCCCGACCAAGCAGGTGGTGAATGGATTGTCTGCGCTGGCCATCGAGAGACATGTGGTCCTGTCCCGTCACGCTTGCGAGGGTGATCCAAACGTTTCGTCTGGGCTGTGTTGCGACCCATGCGGCGCTGGAAGTGCAGAGGTGGAGGAGGGTGGTGGTCCCAACCAAGGCTGCACACCACAGGCTGCTGCTCATCATGGTCCGTGTTCAGTGGAAATACAAGCACGCCCTTGCCCTCATGTTAGCAGCTGGTACGGTCCTTCCCACCACACCCCCTGTGCCCCACCCCATCCCCCAGTATCCAAGTTTCGCAGCATCACCCTTGCTTTTCCTGTTTTAACTGACGTTACTCCTGACTCCATTGTCATAAGATGCTTAATAATGGGTGGTACATCTTCGCGTTGAATAGGTAGTGTTATATGAGATTCCTAACATAGATTAGCTAGTCTATCCTATGGTGTCTCTTGAGTCCCCCCCTTTTTTTTTGCTAGCAGGTTCTTTGCTGTGCGAAGGACTTGTTCTACTGCGGCTTGTACTGTGGGTGAGTGTGGCATGCCTGTCTTGTGCGTGATACCCAGAGTGTGAAAAAATGACGTTGTAGAGTGGCTGACATATGCAGGGCCGTTATCTGTTTTTCTTTCTTTTGGGATATCAGGGGTTGCAACAGCTGCCTGAAAGTGTGCTTGGACATGGTGGCTAGTCTCGCCTGCCATTGCCGTGGCCCAGATTGCATGTGAAAAGGATTCGTGAACATATTTTAACCTTCCGAATTGGGGAATGTTAGTAATGTCGGTTTGCAAAATCCGGACGGAGGAGAGGTCCCTGGGATTGACGGTAGTCAGCGGGCCTGACTGCTGTTGACAATCAGGACAGGTTTGAAATATAAGTTTTGCCTCCGTTATAGGGAGGACAAATTGTCTGGATAACACGTTCGCTTCCTGGTGAAAGAATTGGTGGGACAAACGAGCCTGAGATAGTGTATTTGTTACCGGGACTTGCAATGCTATGTTAGCTAGCTGGTCAGCTCGGGCATTCCCTTCCACAAAAGAACCCTGTAAGGTGATATGCCTCCTAATAGGAATTATGCAGTATGGATGGCTCGACGCTTGACTTTTGCGAATAGTGTCTCATTCTGAATGTGCCTGATTTGAGATCGTTCAATTCGTTGTACCAATCCCACCGCATAAAGTGAATCTAACACAAAATTAACTGGGACCTGATGCCATTATTTAAATGCCATTATTATGGCATGTAATTCCACTATCTGGGGGAACCTAGAATGCTCTGTAGTGTATGATGGCACTGGCCTTCTTGTTCCCATGTAACAACAGCTTATCCTGTTTGCCCTGAACAATCAGTTTGTCCTTGGACAGCGTGGCGTCTCTATACGGTATTAACCTCGAGTAGCACACTATTATAGAAGGTGAACATTTTATGAGCTGGGAGGTGTGTATCTGGTTGACCATCAAAGCCCGACAGGGCTGCCTGTAGCTCAAGGCTATTCTGGCGGCATCAGTCAAGGTAGTCCTTAACTATCGGAATAACAACGCTTTTTGGTTCCTCTCCGGCTATCTCTACAGTTCGTTCTCTGCCTTTCTTAATTAAGGCCGCAAACATTTCAATGTGGTGTCACGTTAAAGGGTGTAGCTGATTAATCTTTTTGGGCCCGGTCGGATTCAGGGTACTGAACTATCACAATCACAGATTTCACCAATTTGATTTCATCAACCGTTAGGGGTCCAGTCGGATATTCACCAATAACGCATTAACCGTTAGGGGTCTGGTTGGATTCAGAACACTGAACTATCACGGTCCCGGATTCACCAATAATGTATACCCATCCTTACCCTAGTTGCACTTAATGAGAGCAAGGACAATGCAATCAAGTGTGATTTATTACAGCAACAGGTACATAGGTTCTTTGGGTTGCCGACGAAAGTGACTGTCTGCAAAAGCAAGCTAGCATGGACGAAATACACAGGTGTTACAGGTGCGCAGCCTGGTAATTAACACGTTGAAAGGATCAAAGACTCTAGAAGGATTTATAACCAAATGTTCAAATCTCACCCAAAGGCGTCCCAATGGGGGACAAGAGAGGCTCAGCCCGTCGACTGGTCCCAGGAGTCAGGAGGTCCTAAGGATGTATTCTCTCGGGATGGTATCTCCCCTGACGGTGGTATCTTCCCTAACATCCCCTCTCTCGGGCCAATTTGTATTATTTTCTATCTTTTAGGTGGAGCTTGAGTGGCTCTAGTCAAGCATCTCTTAGTTGTGCTTGGTGAAAAGTTCTCCCGTCTCCGTTTAAAGTAATAGGCTCCGAGAAATTCAGAGCGCATGCTCAGTGAGGGGTGGTCGCAGCTTGGAGGCGGGTAGCTTTTGGGATAGAGGTGTGTTTTGGTATTATACTGATATTATAATGAGCAAAAAGCACACTAGGGTACAGCATTTGTTAAAACATGACAGGTCCTCGGCGCAGGGTAGCAAAAAGTTCAGCTTATCAGTTGGTGTCCGGTGGGTCAGGAGCCGGAGATCCTGGGTTCCAAAGATGTCTACTGTGGATTAGGACCCGTCGATCCTGAATGCCAAGGAGCATCTCTCGACCAAACATGATCCGGAACAGAGAGTCCAGGTGTTCAAAAATCTGAACTGGTGTCTCGTCGACAGGCGAACCCGAGGTTATCGAACAGCGTCCGGTGTTTCGGGGGCCAGTAACCCAGGGTCCAAAGAAGCTCTCATGTAGTTCTTGACGGATCCATCACTGGGTTCCGAAGTTTTCTTCTGACCCCACGGTATACCGGGTCAAGACCTACTGGAGAATATCTTCGGACACAGCGATCACTACCTCTCGACTTTCCGGAGACCGTACTCGGGTCTCGGCATAGCCGACACACCTGCCTACCGTGACTCTCTTGCGACCCTGGTTTAGCCGGCAACCGACCCATCGGAGGCTGTCTTCTGACCCCGGGATAACCGGCTACTTCCCACAGGAGGCCGTCTTCTTACCTCGTAATTGCGGATCGCCATACCAGAGCCGCCCGAGATCCGACCCTGACCGCAGTGCGGCTAGCAAACACTTCGTCCGGGACCGGAGCCCAGGGGCTTGGTACGGACGGCCGCCGCTCCGGACAGGACAGAACCCCCGGGCCCGGGACGGCCAGCCCCCGAGTTGATTGACGACAGCCTGCAGCTTCACTACACGGCTGGCACCCATGCCGCTCGTGGCTGGACAACAGTGTAGGGGGATCGGTGTCCCCGAGCCGCCCGAGACGGGACGGTGCGGCGAGCACAGATGCCACTCAGGACCGGAGCCCAGGGGTTCGGGACGGACAGCCGCCGCTCCGCACAGGGTAGAACACCCGGAACATTACATTGTTCCATACCCAGCTAAATTAGCCAGCTAAGTTCCTAAAGATGCTTTCTCACAAACCACCTTGTCCCCTGCTCACCACCTTTGGGTTTTTCCAACTAAAAGAAAAGTTTCTGTTGTAACATCACAATTTGAGTGAAAAACAATATGTATAGCTCAAAAGATTATACTGGTCCTCTCTCGGCGTAGAATATTTGCATTGTGCCAAATGCTAGTAGATATTTTCATATATTTTTCCATGCTCTGTGATAGCTTAATATATGCAGATTTTCAGACCTGCGTCCTCTTGTGTTAGAGATAAAAACCATAAATGATGGAGAAATTGCATTGTGAATGTGTCTTAGGCTGCTAAATATTTGTTTTTCAGTTTTTTTTTAATGTAGGTATTTAAGTACATTCGTTAGCGTATTTTTGACAATTGTACTTAAATACATACATATTTTCTCCCCCTTCCTCTTTGAGTAGAGGGGGATTGAGTTGTGGTGGAGTTTGGCTGCCCACCCGAGGAAAACTGCCAGAGATGGTCAAGCGCCACCCTAACAGGAGTTTTTGTACTGCCTGGAGTTATTGACGCTGCTTATGAAGGGATCATGCAAGCCATGGCACGGACTCCCTTGCCACCATGACCGCAGTGCGGCTACCAAACACTTCGTCCGGGACCCCGCGACCTCCGGCTCCTGGCCCACCGGAGACCATGTTAGGAACTCGGAATCGACAGGTCCAGATCCACAGTGGACCATGTTTGGAACCCGGGATAGCTGGCTCCTGACCCACCGGACACCATCGTTGGCACTCGGGATCGACTGGTTCAGTAAACCCTCTTCTGACCCCGGGATCTCCGGCTCCAACTACCGGAGGCCTACTTCTGCCCCCGGGATCCCTGGCTCCCGGCCCTCCGGAGACTGTATTCGGGACTCGGTATCGCCGGTTCCCCAGCCTACCGTGACTATCTTGCTGCCCCGGTTGAGCCGGCAACCGACCCATCGGAGACCGCGTTGGGAACCCGGGATCGCCGGCTGCTTCCCACCGGAGGCCGTCTTCTTACCCAGTAATTTTGGAGTCCCGACCAACCGGAGACTATCTTTGCAACCCGGGATTGCCGGCTCCGGACTCACCGGAGACCGTGTTTGGAACGCGTGATTACCGGCTCCTGACCTACCAGAGACCATGTTCGGAACGCGGGATGGCCGGCTCCCGACCTACCGGAGAATAGCTTCTATCCCCGGGATCGCGTGCTGCCGAACCTCCGGAGACTGTGTTCGGGACTTGGTATCGCCGGCTCCCCAGCCAACCGTGACTATCTTGCGGCCCCGGCTTAGCCGGCAAGCGTCCCACCGGAGACCATCTACGGAAAGGCATTCCCTCTCATATGGCAGGACAACCTTACCCATAACCATCCCGGGTTCCGAAGACGGTCTCCGATGGGTCGGTTGCCGGCTAAACCGGGGTCGCAAGATAGTCACGGTTGGCTGGGGGTCTGGCGATACTGAGTCCCAAATATAGTTTCCGAAGGGTCGGCAGCCGGTGATCCCGGGGATAGAAGATGGTCTCCGGTGGATCTGGACCTGTCGATCCCGAGTTCCAAACATGGTCTCCGGCGAGTCCGGAGCCAGCAATCCCGGGTTGCAAAGATAGCCTCTGTTTGGTCAGGACTCCACAATTACGGGGTAATGAGACGGCCTCCGGTGGGTAGGAGCCGGCGATCCCGGGTTCCGAAGACGCTCTCCGATGGGTCAGTTGCTGGCAGCTTGTCCTGCAATATGAGATGGAATGCCTTGCCAGGCCCCATCTCCACAAATACGGAACACTCCGGTTGGCAAGGCCAAGGGTGCATTTGAAGCCCTCGGTATAACAGGTGTCGTGCAATTGCATCATTCTGATTCATTCTGGTATACAGATAGACTAGCCATTATGTTGACTCTTGTGATATTTTTCTCAGTATAATTGAATTTTAGGCAGGCAAGTGCTTTAATACTCCGTAAGATGTCTAGCTCCTGAGGCTCTAACAGGGCTATCAGTAAGTAGGCAATCCAACCATACCAGCTGTTCGTTGCCTCCCTAGAGGTGTTTCTCGTATGAGAGGCCTTCCACCCCGTCCCTATTCCTGTACTGTTGACCGAAGTTGTAAGCTCCTTATCTGATAGCGGAATCCCGACCAAGCAGGTGGTGAATGGATTGTCTGCGCTGGCCATCGAGAGACATGTGGTCCTGTCCCGTCACGCTTGCGAGGGTGATCCAAACGTTTCGTCTGGGCTGTGTTGCGACCCATGCGGCGCTGGAAGTGCAGAGGTGGAGGAGGGTGGTGGTCCCAACCAAGGCTGCACACCACAGGCTGCTGCTCATCATGGTCCGTGTTCAGTGGAAATACAAGCACGCCCTTGCCCTCATGTTAGCAGCTGGTACGGTCCTTCCCACCACACCCCCTGTGCCCCACCCCATCCCCCAGTATCCAAGTTTCGCAGCATCACCCTTGCTTTTCCTGTTTTAACTGACGTTACTCCTGACTCCATTGTCATAAGATGCTTAATAATGGGTGGTACATCTTCGCGTTGAATAGGTAGTGTTATATGAGATTCCTAACATAGATTAGCTAGTCTATCCTATGGTGTCTCTTGAGTCCCCCCCTTTTTTTTTGCTAGCAGGTTCTTTGCTGTGCGAAGGACTTGTTCTACTGCGGCTTGTACTGTGGGTGAGTGTGGCATGCCTGTCTTGTGCGTGATACCCAGAGTGTGAAAAAATGACGTTGTAGAGTGGCTGACATATGCAGGGCCGTTATCTGTTTTTCTTTCTTTTGGGATATCAGGGGTTGCAACAGCTGCCTGAAAGTGTGCTTGGACATGGTGGCTAGTCTCGCCTGCCATTGCCGTGGCCCAGATTGCATGTGAAAAGGATTCGTGAACATATTTTAACCTTCCGAATTGGGGAATGTTAGTAATGTCGGTTTGCAAAATCCGGACGGAGGAGAGGTCCCTGGGATTGACGGTAGTCAGCGGGCCTGACTGCTGTTGACAATCAGGACAGGTTTGAAATATAAGTTTTGCCTCCGTTATAGGGAGGACAAATTGTCTGGATAACACGTTCGCTTCCTGGTGAAAGAATTGGTGGGACAAACGAGCCTGAGATAGTGTATTTGTTACCGGGACTTGCAATGCTATGTTAGCTAGCTGGTCAGCTCGGGCATTCCCTTCCACAAAAGAACCCTGTAAGGTGATATGCCTCCTAATAGGAATTATGCAGTATGGATGGCTCGACGCTTGACTTTTGCGAATAGTGTCTCATTCTGAATGTGCCTGATTTGAGATCGTTCAATTCGTTGTACCAATCCCACCGCATAAAGTGAATCTAACACAAAATTAACTGGGACCTGATGCCATTATTTAAATGCCATTATTATGGCATGTAATTCCACTATCTGGGGGAACCTAGAATGCTCTGTAGTGTATGATGGCACTGGCCTTCTTGTTCCCATGTAACAACAGCTTATCCTGTTTGCCCTGAACAATCAGTTTGTCCTTGGACAGCGTGGCGTCTCTATACGGTATTAACCTCGAGTAGCACACTATTATAGAAGGTGAACATTTTATGAGCTGGGAGGTGTGTATCTGGTTGACCATCAAAGCCCGACAGGGCTGCCTGTAGCTCAAGGCTATTCTGGCGGCATCAGTCAAGGTAGTCCTTAACTATCGGAATAACAACGCTTTTTGGTTCCTCTCCGGCTATCTCTACAGTTCGTTCTCTGCCTTTCTTAATTAAGGCCGCAAACATTTCAATGTGGTGTCACGTTAAAGGGTGTAGCTGATTAATCTTTTTGGGCCCGGTCGGATTCAGGGTACTGAACTATCACAATCACAGATTTCACCAATTTGATTTCATCAACCGTTAGGGGTCCAGTCGGATATTCACCAATAACGCATTAACCGTTAGGGGTCTGGTTGGATTCAGAACACTGAACTATCACGGTCCCGGATTCACCAATAATGTATACCCATCCTTACCCTAGTTGCACTTAATGAGAGCAAGGACAATGCAATCAAGTGTGATTTATTACAGCAACAGGTACATAGGTTCTTTGGGTTGCCGACGAAAGTGACTGTCTGCAAAAGCAAGCTAGCATGGACGAAATACACAGGTGTTACAGGTGCGCAGCCTGGTAATTAACACGTTGAAAGGATCAAAGACTCTAGAAGGATTTATAACCAAATGTTCAAATCTCACCCAAAGGCGTCCCAATGGGGGACAAGAGAGGCTCAGCCCGTCGACTGGTCCCAGGAGTCAGGAGGTCCTAAGGATGTATTCTCTCGGGATGGTATCTCCCCTGACGGTGGTATCTTCCCTAACATCCCCTCTCTCGGGCCAATTTGTATTATTTTCTATCTTTTAGGTGGAGCTTGAGTGGCTCTAGTCAAGCATCTCTTAGTTGTGCTTGGTGAAAAGTTCTCCCGTCTCCGTTTAAAGTAATAGGCTCCGAGAAATTCAGAGCGCATGCTCAGTGAGGGGTGGTCGCAGCTTGGAGGCGGGTAGCTTTTGGGATAGAGGTGTGTTTTGGTATTATACTGATATTATAATGAGCAAAAAGCACACTAGGGTACAGCATTTGTTAAAACATGACAGGTCCTCGGCGCAGGGTAGCAAAAAGTTCAGCTTATCAGTTGGTGTCCGGTGGGTCAGGAGCCGGAGATCCTGGGTTCCAAAGATGTCTACTGTGGATTAGGACCCGTCGATCCTGAATGCCAAGGAGCATCTCTCGACCAAACATGATCCGGAACAGAGAGTCCAGGTGTTCAAAAATCTGAACTGGTGTCTCGTCGACAGGCGAACCCGAGGTTATCGAACAGCGTCCGGTGTTTCGGGGGCCAGTAACCCAGGGTCCAAAGAAGCTCTCATGTAGTTCTTGACGGATCCATCACTGGGTTCCGAAGTTTTCTTCTGACCCCACGGTATACCGGGTCAAGACCTACTGGAGAATATCTTCGGACACAGCGATCACTACCTCTCGACTTTCCGGAGACCGTACTCGGGTCTCGGCATAGCCGACACACCTGCCTACCGTGACTCTCTTGCGACCCTGGTTTAGCCGGCAACCGACCCATCGGAGGCTGTCTTCTGACACCGGCTATGCCAGCTCCAACCTACCGGATTGTAGGCTCCGGCCCCACCGGTGACCATGTTTGGAACTCGGGATTGCCGGCTCCCAACCCAACGGAGGCTGTCTTCTGACCCCGGGATAACCGGCTACTTCCCACAGGAGGCCGTCTTCTTACCTCGTAATTGCGGATCGCCATACCAGAGCCGCCCGAGATCCGACCCTGACCGCAGTGCGGCTAGCAAACACTTCGTCCGGGACCGGAGCCCAGGGGCTTGGTACGGACGGCCGCCGCTCCGGACAGGACAGAACCCCCGGGCCCGGGACGGCCAGCCCCCGAGTTGATTGACGACAGCCTGCAGCTTCACTACACGGCTGGCACCCATGCCGCTCGTGGCTGGACAACAGTGTAGGGGGATCGGTGTCCCCGAGCCGCCCGAGACGGGACGGTGCGGCGAGCACAGATGCCACTCAGGACCGGAGCCCAGGGGTTCGGGACGGACAGCCGCCGCTCCGCACAGGGTAGAACACCCGGAACATTACATTGTTCCATACCCAGCTAAATTAGCCAGCTAAGTTCCTAAAGATGCTTTCTCACAAACCACCTTGTCCCCTGCTCACCACCTTTGGGTTTTTCCAACTAAAAGAAAAGTTTCTGTTGTAACATCACAATTTGAGTGAAAAACAATATGTATAGCTCAAAAGATTATACTGGTCCTCTCTCGGCGTAGAATATTTGCATTGTGCCAAATGCTAGTAGATATTTTCATATATTTTTCCATGCTCTGTGATAGCTTAATATATGCAGATTTTCAGACCTGCGTCCTCTTGTGTTAGAGATAAAAACCATAAATGATGGAGAAATTGCATTGTGAATGTGTCTTAGGCTGCTAAATATTTGTTTTTCAGTTTTTTTTAATGTAGGTATTTAAGTACATTCGTTAGCGTATTTTTGACAATTGTACTTAAATACATACATATTTTCTCCCCCTTCCTCTTTGAGTAGAGGGGGATTGAGTTGTGGTGGAGTTTGGCTGCCCACCCGAGGAAAACTGCCAGAGATGGTCAAGCGCCACCCTAACAGGAGTTTTTGTACTGCCTGGAGTTATTGACGCTGCTTATGAAGGGATCATGCAAGCCATGGCACGGACTCCCTTGCCACCATGACCGCAGTGCGGCTACCAAACACTTCGTCCGGGACCCCGCGACCTCCGGCTCCTGGCCCACCGGAGACCATGTTAGGAACTCGGAATCGACAGGTCCAGATCCACAGTGGACCATGTTTGGAACCCGGGATAGCTGGCTCCTGACCCACCGGACACCATCGTTGGCACTCGGGATCGACTGGTTCAGTAAACCCTCTTCTGACCCCGGGATCTCCGGCTCCAACTACCGGAGGCCTACTTCTGCCCCCGGGATCCCTGGCTCCCGGCCCTCCGGAGACTGTATTCGGGACTCGGTATCGCCGGTTCCCCAGCCTACCGTGACTATCTTGCTGCCCCGGTTGAGCCGGCAACCGACCCATCGGAGACCGCGTTGGGAACCCGGGATCGCCGGCTGCTTCCCACCGGAGGCCGTCTTCTTACCCAGTAATTTTGGAGTCCCGACCAACCGGAGACTATCTTTGCAATCCGGGATTGCCGGCTCCGGACTCACCGGAGACCGTGTTTGGAACGCGTGATTACCGGCTCCTGACCTACCAGAGACCATGTTCGGAACGCGGGATGGCCGGCTCCCGACCTACCGGAGAATAGCTTCTATCCCCGGGATCGCGTGCTGCCGAACCTCCGGAGACTGTGTTCGGGACTTGGTATCGCCGGCTCCCCAGCCAACCGTGACTATCTTGCGGCCCCGGCTTAGCCGGCAAGCGTCCCACCGGAGACCATCTACGGAAAGGCATTCCCTCTCATATGGCAGGACAACCTTACCCATAACCATCCCGGGTTCCGAAGACGGTCTCCGATGGGTCGGTTGCCGGCTAAACCGGGGTCGCAAGATAGTCACGGTTGGCTGGGGGTCTGGCGATACTGAGTCCCAAATATAGTTTCCGAAGGGTCGGCAGCCGGTGATCCCGGGGATAGAAGATGGTCTCCGGTGGATCTGGACCTGTCGATCCCGAGTTCCAAACATGGTCTCCGGCGAGTCCGGAGCCAGCAATCCCGGGTTGCAAAGATAGCCTCTGTTTGGTCAGGACTCCACAATTACGGGGTAATGAGACGGCCTCCGGTGGGTAGGAGCCGGCGATCCCGGGTTCCGAAGACGCTCTCCGATGGGTCAGTTGCTGGCAGCTTGTCCTGCAATATGAGATGGAATGCCTTGCCAGGCCCCATCTCCACAAATACGGAACACTCCGGTTGGCAAGGCCAAGGGTGCATTTGAAGCCCTCGGTATAATAGGTGTCGTGCAATTGCATCATTCTGATTCATTCTGGTATACAGATAGACTAGCCATTATGTTGACTCTTGTGATATTTTTCTCAGTATAATTGAATTTTAGGCAGGCAAGTGCTTTAATACTCCGTAAGATGTCTAGCTCCTGAGGCTCTAACAGGGCTATCAGTAAGTAGGCAATCCAACCATACCAGCTGTTCGTTGCCTCCCTAGAGGTGTTTCTCGTATGAGAGGCCTTCCACCCCGTCCCTATTCCTGTACTGTTGACCGAAGTTGTAAGCTCCTTATCTGATAGCGGAATCCCGACCAAGCAGGTGGTGAATGGATTGTCTGCGCTGGCCATCGAGAGACATGTGGTCCTGTCCCGTCACGCTTGCGAGGGTGACCCAAACGTTTCGTCTGGGCTGTATTGCGACCCATGCGGCGCTGGAAGTGCAGAGGTGGAGGAGGGTGGTGGTCCCAACCAAGGCTGCACACCACAGGCTGCTGCTCATCATGGTCCGTGTTCAGTGGAAATACAAGCACGCCCTTGCCCTCATGTTAGCAGCTGGTACGGTCCTTCCCACCACACCCCCTGTGCCCCACCCCATCCCCCAGTATCCAAGTTTCGCAGCATCACCCTTGCTTTTCCTGTTTTAACTGACGTTACTCCTGACTCCATTGTCATAAATGCTTAATAATGGGTGGTACATCTTCGCGTTGTAGTTATATGAGATAGTGTTCGGTAGTGTTATATGAGATTCCTAACATAGATTAGCTAGTCTATCCTATGGTGTCTCTTGAGTCCCCCCCTTTTTTTTTGCTAGCAGGTTCTTTGCTGTGCGAAGGACTTGTTCTACTGCGGCTTGTACTGTGGGTGAGTGTGGCATGCCTGTCTTGTGCGTGATACCCAGAGTGTGAAAAAATGACGTTGTAGAGTGGCTGACATATGCAGGGCCGTTATCTGTTTTTCTTTCTTTTGGGATATCAGGGGTTGCAACAGCTGCCTGAAAGTGTGCTTGGACATGGTGGCTAGTCTCGCCTGCCATTGCCGTGGCCCAGATTGCATGTGAAAAGGATTCGTGAACATATTTTAACCTTCCGAATTGGGGAATGTTAGTAATGTCGGTTTGCAAAATCCGGACGGAGGAGAGGTCCCTGGGATTGACGGTAGTCAGCGGGCCTGACTGCTGTTGACAATCAGGACAGGTTTGAAATATAAGTTTTGCCTCCGTTATAGGGAGGACAAATTGTCTGGATAACACGTTCGCTTCCTGGTGAAAGAATTGGTGGGACAAACGAGCCTGAGATAGTGTATTTGTTACCGGGACTTGCAATGCTATGTTAGCTAGCTGGTCAGCTCGGGCATTCCCTTCCACAAAAGAACCCTGTAAGGTGATATGCCTCCTAATAGGAATTATGCAGTATGGATGGCTCGACGCTTGACTTTTGCGAATAGTGTCTCATTCTGAATGTGCCTGATTTGAGATCGTTCAATTCGTTGTACCAATCCCACCGCATAAAGTGAATCTAACACAAAATTAACTGGGACCTGATGCCATTATTTAAATGCCATTATTATGGCATGTAATTCCACTATCTGGGGGAACCTAGAATGCTCTGTAGTGTATGATGGCACTGGCCTTCTTGTTCCCATGTAACAACAGCTTATCCTGTTTGCCCTGAACAATCAGTTTGTCCTTGGACAGCGTGGCGTCTCTATACGGTATTAACCTCGAGTAGCACACTATTATAGAAGGTGAACATTTTATGAGCTGGGAGGTGTGTATCTGGTTGACCATCAAAGCCCGACAGGGCTGCCTGTAGCTCAAGGCTATTCTGGCGGCATCAGTCAAGGTAGTCCTTAACTATCGGAATAACAACGCTTTTTGGTTCCTCTCCGGCTATCTCTACAGTTCGTTCTCTGCCTTTCTTAATTAAGGCCGCAAACATTTCAATGTGGTGTCACGTTAAAGGGTGTAGCTGATTAATCTTTTTGGGCCCGGTCGGATTCAGGGTACTGAACTATCACAATCACAGATTTCACCAATTTGATTTCATCAACCGTTAGGGGTCCAGTCGGATATTCACCAATAACGCATTAACCGTTAGGGGTCTGGTTGGATTCAGAACACTGAACTATCACGGTCCCGGATTCACCAATAATGTATACCCATCCTTACCCTAGTTGCACTTAATGAGAGCAAGGACAATGCAATCAAGTGTGATTTATTACAGCAACAGGTACATAGGTTCTTTGGGTTGCCGACGAAAGTGACTGTCTGCAAAAGCAAGCTAGCATGGACGAAATACACAGGTGTTACAGGTGCGCAGCCTGGTAATTAACACGTTGAAAGGATCAAAGACTCTAGAAGGATTTATAACCAAATGTTCAAATCTCACCCAAAGGCGTCCCAATGGGGGACAAGAGAGGCTCAGCCCGTCGACTGGTCCCAGGAGTCAGGAGGTCCTAAGGATGTATTCTCTCGGGATGGTATCTCCCCTGACGGTGGTATCTTCCCTAACATCCCCTCTCTCTTGGGCCAATTTGTATTATTTTCTATCTTTTAGGTGGAGCTTGAGTGGCTCTAGTCAAGCATCTCTTAGTTGTGCTTGGTGAAAAGTTCTCCCGTCTCCGTTTAAAGTAATAGGCTCCGAGAAATTCAGAGCGCATGCTCAGTGAGGGGTGGTCGCAGCTTGGAGGCGGGTAGCTTTTGGGATAGAGGTGTGTTTTGGTATTATACTGATATTATAATGAGCAAAAAGCACACTAGGGTACAGCATTTGTTAAAACATGACAGGTCCTCGGCGCAGGGTAGCAAAAAGTTCAGCTTATCAGTTGGTGTCCGGTGGGTCAGGAGCCGGAGATCCTGGGTTCCAAAGATGTCTACTGTGGATTAGGACCCGTCGATCCTGAATGCCAAGGAGCATCTCTCGACCAAACATGATCCGGAACAGAGAGTCCAGGTGTTCAAAAATCTGAACTGGTGTCTCGTCGACAGGCGAACCCGAGGTTATCGAACAGCGTCCGGTGTTTCGGGGGCCAGTAACCCAGGGTCCAAAGAAGCTCTCATGTAGTTCTTGACGGATCCATCACTGGGTTCCGAAGTTTTCTTCTGACCCCACGGTATACCGGGTCAAGACCTACTGGAGAATATCTTCGGACACAGCGATCACTACCTCTCGACTTTCCGGAGACCGTACTCGGGTCTCGGCATAGCCGACACACCTGCCTACCGTGACTCTCTTGCGACCCTGGTTTAGCCGGCAACCGACCCATCGGAGGCTGTCTTCTGACACCGGCTATGCCAGCTCCAACCTACCGGATTGTAGGCTCCGGCCCCACCGGTGACCATGTTTGGAACTCGGGATTGCCGGCTCCCAACCCAACGGAGGCTGTCTTCTGACCCCGGGATAACCGGCTACTTCCCACAGGAGGCCGTCTTCTTACCTCGTAATTGCGGATCGCCATACCAGAGCCGCCCGAGATCCGACCCTGACCGCAGTGCGGCTAGCAAACACTTCGTCCGGGACCGGAGCCCAGGGGCTTGGTACGGACGGCCGCCGCTCCGGACAGGACAGAACCCCCGGGCCCGGGACGGCCAGCCCCCGAGTTGATTGACGACAGCCTGCAGCTTCACTACACGGCTGGCACCCATGCCGCTCGTGGCTGGACAACAGTGTAGGGGGATCGGTGTCCCCGAGCCGCCCGAGACGGGACGGTGCGGCGAGCACAGATGCCACTCAGGACCGGAGCCCAGGGGTTCGGGACGGACAGCCGCCGCTCCGCACAGGGTAGAACACCCGGAACATTACATTGTTCCATACCCAGCTAAATTAGCCAGCTAAGTTCCTAAAGATGCTTTCTCACAAACCACCTTGTCCCCTGCTCACCACCTTTGGGTTTTTCCAACTAAAAGAAAAGTTTCTGTTGTAACATCACAATTTGAGTGAAAAACAATATGTATAGCTCAAAAGATTATACTGGTCCTCTCTCGGCGTAGAATATTTGCATTGTGCCAAATGCTAGTAGATATTTTCATATATTTTTCCATGCTCTGTGATAGCTTAATATATGCAGATTTTCAGACCTGCGTCCTCTTGTGTTAGAGATAAAAACCATAAATGATGGAGAAATTGCATTGTGAATGTGTCTTAGGCTGCTAAATATTTGTTTTTCAGTTTTTTTTAATGTAGGTATTTAAGTACATTCGTTAGCGTATTTTTGACAATTGTACTTAAATACATACATATTTTCTCCCCCTTCCTCTTTGAGTAGAGGGGGATTGAGTTGTGGTGGAGTTTGGCTGCCCACCCGAGGAAAACTGCCAGAGATGGTCAAGCGCCACCCTAACAGGAGTTTTTGTACTGCCTGGAGTTATTGACGCTGCTTATGAAGGGATCATGCAAGCCATGGCACGGACTCCCTTGCCACCATGACCGCAGTGCGGCTACCAAACACTTCGTCCGGGACCCCGCGACCTCCGGCTCCTGGCCCACCGGAGACCATGTTAGGAACTCGGAATCGACAGGTCCAGATCCACAGTGGACCATGTTTGGAACCCGGGATAGCTGGCTCCTGACCCACCGGACACCATCGTTGGCACTCGGGATCGACTGGTTCAGTAAACCCTCTTCTGACCCCGGGATCTCCGGCTCCAACTACCGGAGGCCTACTTCTGCCCCCGGGATCCCTGGCTCCCGGCCCTCCGGAGACTGTATTCGGGACTCGGTATCGCCGGTTCCCCAGCCTACCGTGACTATCTTGCTGCCCCGGTTGAGCCGGCAACCGACCCATCGGAGACCGCGTTGGGAACCCGGGATCGCCGGCTGCTTCCCACCGGAGGCCGTCTTCTTACCCAGTAATTTTGGAGTCCCGACCAACCGGAGACTATCTTTGCAACCCGGGATTGCCGGCTCCGGACTCACCGGAGACCGTGTTTGGAACGCGTGATTACCGGCTCCTGACCTACCAGAGACCATGTTCGGAACGCGGGATGGCCGGCTCCCGACCTACCGGAGAATAGCTTCTATCCCCGGGATCGCGTGCTGCCGAACCTCCGGAGACTGTGTTCGGGACTTGGTATCGCCGGCTCCCCAGCCAACCGTGACTATCTTGCGGCCCCGGCTTAGCCGGCAAGCGTCCCACCGGAGACCATCTACGGAAAGGCATTCCCTCTCATATGGCAGGACAACCTTACCCATAACCATCCCGGGTTCCGAAGACGGTCTCCGATGGGTCGGTTGCCGGCTAAACCGGGGTCGCAAGATAGTCACGGTTGGCTGGGGGTCTGGCGATACTGAGTCCCAAATATAGTTTCCGAAGGGTCGGCAGCCGGTGATCCCGGGGATAGAAGATGGTCTCCGGTGGATCTGGACCTGTCGATCCCGAGTTCCAAACATGGTCTCCGGCGAGTCCGGAGCCAGCAATCCCGGGTTGCAAAGATAGCCTCTGTTTGGTCAGGACTCCACAATTACGGGGTAATGAGACGGCCTCCGGTGGGTAGGAGCCGGCGATCCCGGGTTCCGAAGACGCTCTCCGATGGGTCAGTTGCTGGCAGCTTGTCCTGCAATATGAGATGGAATGCCTTGCCAGGCCCCATCTCCACAAATACGGAACACTCCGGTTGGCAAGGCCAAGGGTGCATTTGAAGCCCTCGGTATAATAGGTGTCGTGCAATTGCATCATTCTGATTCATTCTGGTATACAGATAGACTAGCCATTATGTTGACTCTTGTGATATTTTTCTCAGTATAATTGAATTTTAGGCAGGCAAGTGCTTTAATACTCCGTAAGATGTCTAGCTCCTGAGGCTCTAACAGGGCTATCAGTAAGTAGGCAATCCAACCATACCAGCTGTTCGTTGCCTCCCTAGAGGTGTTTCTCGTATGAGAGGCCTTCCACCCCGTCCCTATTCCTGTACTGTTGACCGAAGTTGTAAGCTCCTTATCTGATAGCGGAATCCCGACCAAGCAGGTGGTGAATGGATTGTCTGCGCTGGCCATCGAGAGACATGTGGTCCTGTCCCGTCACGCTTGCGAGGGTGATCCAAACGTTTCGTCTGGGCTGTGTTGCGACCCATGCGGCGCTGGAAGTGCAGAGGTGGAGGAGGGTGGTGGTCCCAACCAAGGCTGCACACCACAGGCTGCTGCTCATCATGGTCCGTGTTCAGTGGAAATACAAGCACGCCCTTGCCCTCATGTTAGCAGCTGGTACGGTCCTTCCCACCACACCCCCTGTGCCCCACCCCATCCCCCAGTATCCAAGTTTCGCAGCATCACCCTTGCTTTTCCTGTTTTAACTGACGTTACTCCTGACTCCATTGTCATAAATGCTTAATAATGGGTGGTACATCTTCGCGTTGTAGTTATATGAGATAGTGTTCGGTAGTGTTATATGAGATTCCTAACATAGATTAGCTAGTCTATCCTATGGTGTCTCTTGAGTCCCCCCCTTTTTTTTTGCTAGCAGGTTCTTTGCTGTGCGAAGGACTTGTTCTACTGCGGCTTGTACTGTGGGTGAGTGTGGCATGCCTGTCTTGTGCGTGATACCCAGAGTGTGAAAAAATGACGTTGTAGAGTGGCTGACATATGCAGGGCCGTTATCTGTTTTTCTTTCTTTTGGGATATCAGGGGTTGCAACAGCTGCCTGAAAGTGTGCTTGGACATGGTGGCTAGTCTCGCCTGCCATTGCCGTGGCCCAGATTGCATGTGAAAAGGATTCGTGAACATATTTTAACCTTCCGAATTGGGGAATGTTAGTAATGTCGGTTTGCAAAATCCGGACGGAGGAGAGGTCCCTGGGATTGACGGTAGTCAGCGGGCCTGACTGCTGTTGACAATCAGGACAGGTTTGAAATATAAGTTTTGCCTCCGTTATAGGGAGGACAAATTGTCTGGATAACACGTTCGCTTCCTGGTGAAAGAATTGGTGGGACAAACGAGCCTGAGATAGTGTATTTGTTACCGGGACTTGCAATGCTATGTTAGCTAGCTGGTCAGCTCGGGCATTCCCTTCCACAAAAGAACCCTGTAAGGTGATATGCCTCCTAATAGGAATTATGCAGTATGGATGGCTCGACGCTTGAATTTTGCGAATAGTGTCTCATTCTGAATGTGCCTGATTTGAGATCGTTCAATTCGTTGTACCAATCCCACCGCATAAAGTGAATCTAACACAAAATTAACTGGGACCTGATGCCATTATTTAAATGCCATTATTATGGCATGTAATTCCACTATCTGGGGGAACCTAGAATGCTCTGTAGTGTATGATGGCACTGGCCTTCTTGTTCCCATGTAACAACAGCTTATCCTGTTTGCCCTGAACAATCAGTTTGTCCTTGGACAGCGTGGCGTCTCTATACGGTATTAACCTCGAGTAGCACACTATTATAGAAGGTGAACATTTTATGAGCTGGGAGGTGTGTATCTGGTTGACCATCAAAGCCCGACAGGGCTGCCTGTAGCTCAAGGCTATTCTGGCGGCATCAGTCAAGGTAGTCCTTAACTATCGGAATAACAACGCTTTTTGGTTCCTCTCCGGCTATCTCTACAGTTCGTTCTCTGCCTTTCTTAATTAAGGCCGCAAACATTTCAATGTGGTGTCACGTTAAAGGGTGTAGCTGATTAATCTTTTTGGGCCCGGTCGGATTCAGGGTACTGAACTATCACAATCACAGATTTCACCAATTTGATTTCATCAACCGTTAGGGGTCCAGTCGGATATTCACCAATAACGCATTAACCGTTAGGGGTCTGGTTGGATTCAGAACACTGAACTATCACGGTCCCGGATTCACCAATAATGTATACCCATCCTTACCCTAGTTGCACTTAATGAGAGCAAGGACAATGCAATCAAGTGTGATTTATTACAGCAACAGGTACATAGGTTCTTTGGGTTGCCGACGAAAGTGACTGTCTGCAAAAGCAAGCTAGCATGGACGAAATACACAGGTGTTACAGGTGCGCAGCCTGGTAATTAACACGTTGAAAGGATCAAAGACTCTAGAAGGATTTATAACCAAATGTTCAAATCTCACCCAAAGGCGTCCCAATGGGGGACAAGAGAGGCTCAGCCCGTCGACTGGTCCCAGGAGTCAGGAGGTCCTAAGGATGTATTCTCTCGGGATGGTATCTCCCCTGACGGTGGTATCTTCCCTAACATCCCCTCTCTCTTGGGCCAATTTGTATTATTTTCTATCTTTTAGGTGGAGCTTGAGTGGCTCTAGTCAAGCATCTCTTAGTTGTGCTTGGTGAAAAGTTCTCCCGTCTCCGTTTAAAGTAATAGGCTCCGAGAAATTCAGAGCGCATGCTCAGTGAGGGGTGGTCGCAGCTTGGAGGCGGGTAGCTTTTGGGATAGAGGTGTGTTTTGGTATTATACTGATATTATAATGAGCAAAAAGCACACTAGGGTACAGCATTTGTTAAAACATGACAGGTCCTCGGCGCAGGGTAGCAAAAAGTTCAGCTTAACGGTCTTGGTGTGCGCAAGAACAATTGAGTCCCCACCTGGTTACAGAGCCTCGCCGTGGTGTCTCCACTCCACTCTACGCTCCGTACTGTTCCTTAGAGCTGGCACACCAGGTTTTCCCAGCGCGATAGCCTCTAAGGTTGGAAGCCTAGGGAACGCTCAGGTAATGCAGCTATGCCCTACCCTAAAAGCCTCTCCAATGCCGTACATTTTCTTTAAAATGTGAATGTTAGTTTTATTTCCCTAGTTACTTCAGGCAATTACACCACAATACTGGATCCCGTGGTCAAAATTTCAATTCACTATGCTAGTATTCACTATTTATTCACCATTTGCCGAGGCGATCGGCTCCGGGGCAGACGCGTTCTGCAGCGGAGCGGGGGAACGGGCCAGGCAGGGCTAATTTTTCCAGCATCGAGCCTACTTGAGGGAGCCGCCAGGACCCGGCAGCCCTCGTGAGGGAGGCTGACGAGACGAAGGCGGAGCCAGCAGCGCCCCCTCCCCAGCCGTTCAAAAGCTGCCCCTAGGGCTGCTCGCTAGAGCTCGAGCGACCAGGAGCGCGGTGAACAGGGCGGGCAAACAGGGCGTGGCGCGTCAGAAGGGAGTGGCGCGGCAGTTCGCGCAGGCAGGGCGAGCAGGAAGGGCAGAGCGCAAGAAGGGTGTGCGCAAGAACAATTGAGTCCCCACCTGGTTACAGAGCCTCGCCGTGGTGTCTCCACTCCACTCTACGCTCCGTACTGTTCCTTAGAGCTGGCACACCAGGTTTTCCCAGCGCGATAGCCTCTAAGGTTGGAAGCCTAGGGAACTCTCAGGTAATGCAGTTATGCCCTACCCTGAAAGCCTCTCCAATGCCATCCATTTTCTTTAAAATGTGAATGTTAGCCATTGTGTTGATTCTTGTGATATTTTTCTCAGTATAATTGAATTTTAGGCAGGCAAGTGCTTTAATACTCCGTAAGATGTCTAGCTCCTGAGGCTCTAACACGGCTATCAGTAAGTAGGCAATCCAACCATACCAGTTGCATGTTTAGGTACTTAGCTGGCTAATTTAGCTGGGTAAGGAACAATGTAATGTTTCCCTTTTGTTAAACATTGCCATCTGTGTCGCTGCCACACAAATTATTCGTTCTGGAGCAAACAATTTGTGAATAGCATATGCCAACAGAAATGTTCGTGTACCAGCAGCCCTTTTAGATTGCAGTGAGGATTCACTGAAACCAAGTTTGCAGAGAACCGCAGTCATATCCACACCACTTGACACAGACAGGTAGAGATACTGATGAAATTCCAATGTGGAATGAAACCCCTACATCACCACATTCTTTGAAAAGTTTTTTTCAGCTGCTGGGATTTATTGAGTTTCTTGTTTGCACTGCTGAGATCTGTGGCTGCCCTTTTCAGAGGACCGCCGGGGGGGGGAGGAGAAGGGGGGTGAGCGGCGGCAGTCGGCGGCGAGTGGGGGCCCGGGGGGGGCCTGAGCCTGGGCGCAGCAGCAGGCGGAACATGGCAGCGACTGGGGCGTGCGGGCGGGCGCTCAAACCTGAGAAACGCAGCAGCCAGTGGCAGGGCGGGTGGAAGGACGGGTGCTTTTAGGTGACAGCGGGGGTGCAGGTGGCACTGGACCCTGCGTTCAAGTAATGGCTCAGTCCCCATCAACTGTGGCATCCCGACTACCCGGAGGGGGTCGCCAGGCTGCCATTCTGTGTTACCCAGGGCAGCTAATTCGCACACTTCTTTACATTTTTGCTCCCAGAGTAATTTTTGTGTTGGCGTTAAAATTAGCACAGCTATCTTCTGAGCCCGGGATCCCTGGCTTTCATTCATAGTTGTGTTAATCATTTTACTATAGCTTCTGCTGCTGCTGAAAGATTTGCTCCCATTGTTAATGCCCAGCTGCTCACCTGTCCTTCAGGTGATGTCCTGCAGTTAAAACTGCAGTCCAGCTGCAAGCTTGATTCGTTCAGCTAGGTTCCCTCTGGACGCTTGTGCAGCGTTGCTCTACCCCTTTTCACACCGGGGCCATCATTTGAAGGGAATGACAACACGAATTCCAGGATTGTCGAGAACTGGAGACCCTTTATTTTTCCAATGCAAGACATTATGTATCTTCTGAGCCAGCTACACACGCTGCATGTGGCTAGCAGGCATAGTTACAGGCTTCTGATTGGTGCATTCCTGTTGATCACGTGTAGCTCTCTATAGGCCTGTCCGAGCCTAACAACTTCTTCCGATTGGTTCCCACTTCCTCTTATTCTAGCCTGGTTACCTTTAGTGCACTGCCGTATCAATCAGCTCTAGTCTATCGCCGAATGGGTCACCCATATCACCTCAGTTGCCTGACCTTTTCTCAGACCATCTTCCCTCTAATCTTGTGTGAGCTTTTTTCCACAGGTTGTCTGATCTTCTTTTATTTCCCTTTGCTTGCTTACTTCTTTTTAACCTTATTTTCTGTGACCGACTCCATTCCTGTATTCCTCCTCTCTCATCTTCCCTTCCTTTCTATTTTGATCCTTCTCTAAGACCTTTTTCCTTTAATGTTGACCTTCATTGCCCTTCTCCTCTGTCTCCTCAAACTTTGTCTCTAACTTGTTTTTTCATCTTTCACTTCCACTGGGCTTCTCTGACTTCTCTTTTGACCTTTTTCCTTGTGTTTTCTGACTTTTCTCCAACCTTCTGTTCTCCTCCCTGATCTTCTCTTTTATCTCTTCTCACATCTTTTTTTCTTTCCCTTTCTTCTGTCCTTCACTGTCTGTCTCCTTGCCTGTCTATTTTACCATTCTCCCTAATTTTCTGAAACACTGAGCTACATAATGGAAAAATTTAGAAATAGAATCACGCTTTGGGACTGCAGTGGTTTCGTTTGTTTATTCTTTTTTTGGGTGCTAAGGGCTCTTATACCTGTGTGAAATGCTGTTTAGCTCTGCATTTTTGCTAGAGGGCTTAGCAGGACAAGAGGAAAACCAAGTGCATTTCCACTTTGCCTTGTAATGTCTGCTCTATTTTTTTTTAATTTTACGGAGAATCCGTACATTGTGTCTTACTTTGTACATAGCATGCTAAGTTTTTGAGAAGCTACAGAAGTCACAGAATTCCCATTGCTAATATTTGATTTCTATACTGTGTTAACTGAATGGCAGGAGCAAGGTGCAATTGGTTGATTGGTGCATGACAGAAAGAGGAAGAAATATATTGTACTCTGTCATTCTATTTGGGAAGAAAGCACACTTCTAACTTGTATGTGCCAAAAGGAAAACGTGACCTCAGACTTCTAAAACACTTCCTTTGAAGTGTCGAATTGGGAGAACTATGTAAGTAGAATCACCCTGTGGTCTGCTGCATGAGACAGGCTGTACTTGATAGTATGTGTGATTTAAAGACTGTTAAGCAGATGAACCACAGAACAGTTGAGGGTGGAAGAGACCTCTGGAGATCACCTGGCCCAATCCCCTGCTCCAGCAGGGCCACCCAGAACAGGCTGCCCAGGACCACGTGGTGGCTTCTGAAGATCTTCAAGGAGGAGACTGCATGACTTCTCTGGGCAACCTGCGCCAGTGCTCTGTCACCCACACAGCACAGAGGGGTTGCTGATATTCAGAGGGACCCTCCTGTCTTCCAGTTTGTGCCCACTGCCTCTTGTCCTGGCACTGGGCACCACAGAAAAGAGTCTGGCTCTGTCCTCTTTGCAACCTTCCTTCAGGTATTTGTACACACTGAGATTCCGCCGAGCCTTCTCTCTTCTAGGCTGAACAGTCCTAGCTCTTATAAGCCTTTCTTCATAGGAGAGATGCTTCAGTTCCTCAGTCATCTTTGTGGCTCTGTGTTGGACTCTTCACTATCTGTCTTGTACAGTGGGGCCTGTAACTAGCCGCTGTAGATGCCAAAACTGGACGCAGTAGCATGTAAAATACATCAGAAACAGGCAAAGACAGATTCTTCATGTCAGAATGTGCCACAGAGCAACAGCTCTCAAAACTTTGAGCATTAGAACATCGTCAGTTCTCAGAACTTCTGACAGGAGCTCACATAACAGAGCTTGCAACTGCAAATACTGTTGTAACTGCAAATACTGTTTGAGCTGTGTGGTTGCACAGAGCAGATACAGACTACTTAACATTGCCTAGCAGGTCACCAGTGAGCCACGCTTATGAAACTGTTGAATATGCCATGCTGCACTCTCTGATTGTTATATTCCGGGTTAGCTTTTCTGTTTATACTTACAGTATAGTTTGCCTCAGATTTTCTGGTGTGGAAAATTCATAATAGCTTTTCATAAGACAGAGTAATTTGTGTAATGAACTGGTGTCTGGTACATGCATTTTTGACATGCAAAAGCCTAAAAGTCTAAACATCTAAGCAACTGAACTGTTTAATAGAATAGCAGGCTTTAACTAAAAGGTTATTGTTTTTTGTTTGCTTTTTAAGACTTTGAGAATGCTGTAATATGCATTAATATGCACTTCAAGATGAGGGCTGATAAAATTCTCTGTTATTTGGACACTAGAATAGCTCACTAGAGTGATAGACTAAACTGCATATTTGTAAGTGGTAGTGTAGGAGAGAGATCTTGCTGACTAGTAGCAACCAGATGAAAAGTGTCCAAAACCTCTGCAGTGGTACCAGATACTGCCTCAGTCAAAACATCAGTGAATTAGGTCTTGTGTCAAGAATATATTTATATGTACGTAATGTGTGTGTGTATATATATATGTGTTTTCCTATCATTGTTGTTGCCAGCCACGCTGCTTCCTTTCATGTCCTATATTCTGTTTTATTCTGATGATTCTGTTTTAAACCAAGTCATGGCCAGAGTGACAAATGCAGAAGACTTCAGTAACTTACGCTCTTCCTGTCAAGGAATCACAATTACCTCAGGACCTCAGTCTACGCAAAACAGAGCATTGGTGTGTGGCAGCAAGCAGCATTCAATTAAATCAGCTGCAGATTTCTACTGAGATCTAAATTTTCATAGTCCTGGGACTCTGAACAACAAAAGGATTTTGATTTAGAGGACAAAATCTTTGTAACTCATAGGTAGCCTTGTTCACTCAGTGCTTTCTGCCGTATTTGCATCAGAGTCAGTGGTGCATTTTAGTGTAGCAAGCTGCAATAGCCAAGGAACACTTGTGCCATTTGGCATTTGGGACACAGTTCCTTCAGCACTTTGAAAGAAGTCACCCCACACAAGTATGCCATATTTGCTGGATCCTGTAGACATTAGATCCAGATTTTTTTTTATTTTTTTTTTTTTTAACTGAGGGTGGAAGAGGAAGCATTGTCTCTTCTCACCCCACCCCACACTTATTCCACCTGTTTGTAGGGAGAGGGTCTTAATTTTATTCCCTTCTCTGAAGTTCATTGGTTCCTTGGACTATTGTCTCATTTATATTCTGAAATCACTGCAAGTTCGCTGTTGCCAGTTAAATCATATTACCATACTCGATACGTCTTGTTGTTTGGGAACTCATTTTTAATGACTGTACACTTACCACTGAAAATTCATTTTCTGGAGTACTAAGATTTATAGTTTGTGCCAATCAAGTATGAATTTGCTGTTAATCCCAAAGTGGACATTCCTCTTGCAAGTAATTTTTAATTATTATCATTCAAAGCTTCCTCCATCATGGCTCATGTCACTTTTCTTCTTCTCCTTGCCATACAGCTTAAGATTTAGGGTTAGTCACAGCAGGGGTAAGCTGTGACAGCTCTGTTGAATTCACCAAAGCTGTATCCGGTGTGCATTTGAATACCTTCTTGTGTCAAAAAGTCTTGGAGTCAAAATGTACAAGACTGTATCCTTTCTGTGCAAGAAAGGGATGAGCATTAAAAAAAAATCCCATAAAACTGCATCAAAGCTGTAAATAACAAGAAGCTGTATTTTGCCATCTTGCTTCTTGTAAACAAATCTTTTGAAGGCAGTTATGTTTTGTTTAATGGCAGATCCTAGATTAAACTTTGGAAAAAAAACATAAATGCATATGAGCTGGCCTCTAGGTTTAGATTTGTGCACAGAACCTCCATTGATTCAACTGGGAGGTAATTAAATGCTCACAGCTGTGGCTGAACTTGGCTCATGAATCCAAAAGAAACAGGCAAAACCTTCTGGGCCTTGTGTAGTTCTCATTCGGGCCCAGCAAGAATGGGAGGTGTAACACAAGGTATCTCTGTAAGCTGTGCTGCACTGTACATCTACTCATTCTGTTGCTTGGCCTGTTTTTTGAAGGAAAGAGGCTGATGTGCACTAATATACATGTTGACTGTAGGCTCCACATATGAACAACAAATGCTAAACCCACTAGTATGTGATAGGTGTACCCAAATCTCAGTAACCAAATAAAATACAGGGCAAAGCGATCATGTCTGAGATGGCAGGACACACCTATGTGTTGTACTTTATAGATTTTTAACTTTTAAAACTTAAGTTTTAAACCCTTACTATTTTGGTTGTAGCTGCAGAAAGACAGACCATGGAATCTGATGATTTTCTTAGAATATGATGATTTTATAATAGAAATGTCCAGAAACATTTTTATTCTGTTGGAAAACAAACAAAAACAGAAGACTGTACTTTCAGGGATGAAAGATCTCTTAGTAAGCCATTACAATTGTGTTTGTTTATTTACTGCCTTCAGATAAGTGGACAAGCAGCAGCTGATTTGCTTATGTATCTGCAAATAAACTGATTGTGTTGAATTCTCAGAAAAAAGGTGTGACTTTGCCAGGCTTAGGAGAATATGATTACCTAATATATTTTACAGCTATGTCTGTGAGTTCTGTCCCAGATCCTACATTATTCTCCTGGGACTTTGGGCAGATCTTACTTCAAAAGACGTGCAAGAAGACGTAAAAGAAGATGAAGTGAAAAAAACCATTTTAAATGCTTGATGTTGCTCAGACCCTAACAGTCAGAAAGGATGAATTCAGGAGTGTGATTGAAATCTTTCTAATCTGTCTAACAGAAGCACAATTTGATGCTGAGCTGGCAGAGGTATGCTAAGTCATTGCTGTTTATAATAATTTAGGGACACTTCCGACTTCTTAGGTGCAAAATTTCCCTATGTTTCAATGGGAGCAGATTCAAGACAAATATTATTTAAAAGATGTTAGATATGGTTGAAATCTTATATGAGTAGCTGAAGTGAAAGTAATAGAGAACTTGCAAAAGTAATATGAACTAAATTCTAAAATTTTGTTCTTTATCTGTGGCTTGTCACTCTGGTTGAAAAAGTTGCCATTTACTACCAGATTTTGCAATTAAAAACAAGGACACTACTCAAAGCTTAGTCACAAACATGCAGTGTTATGAGTGTGCATAGATTAAGTTGTGAACTCCGAGATGTACCAGCTGCTTTTTGTCTCAATGGTGGTGGGGGGAGGGGTTCTCAGCACACTTCTCACACTTGTGAATTTATAAGCCATAGGCAGAGGTAGGACTTGAAGGAGTGTTGGGCATTTATATGGTAATGTAACTGACACATTGAAAAATGGGGAGGATTCTCATGCACAATCTGCACCAGTGTTATTGCACACCTACATTTTTGTATTGAAAATGTAGGAAACTGTAATCTTCCCCACCCCCAGTCTGTCTCCTTTGTTTTTTGTAGTTTAAAATGTAAACATAACAGCTCACCTCACCCACATTAAACCAATCAGTCTGTAAAAGGCTAAGCACATTTCGGCTAAGCTTGATGTTAAATTCTTTGATGATATAGTCCCTAAAAAGCCATTAGGATGACATATGCACCTGAAACACTTTAAATACTATTTTGGATCAAGAGAAGGTGCTGATGAGAATGAATATGCTTTCATATACGCACATGGAAGATAAGAGCTAGAGACTTGAGAAATCTCTATTTCATACTATGAAAAAACTTGCGGACTTTCATGTTGGGGGGAGAGGGTTACCAAGCTCTGCTTAATTGTAGACAACTTGCTGAGAAGCAGTCATGCAAAATATACAGAACAAAAGCACAATTATAAGATACTTATTTTTCTTAAGGAAAAGAATAAATTAGTAATGCAAATGAAGTATTTAAAAATATCTGGTATCACTATAGCACTTACTCATGTATTTATGCATGTACTGATCTATGTATTTTGAAATATAGATTCCAAGTATTGGCAAAGTTACTGTGCCCTATCTTGACTTCCTGTTCACTAAAGTTGCAGAAAGTTGCAGCGTGCTAAAAAGGTAAGTGTTCCATATTATGCAGTCAAATTGCTCCTGACTTCTAGTCACAAATCACTTGTGAGTTTTCTAGCTCTCAAAGCAGGGTCTAGCTGCTGATGTGAGCATCTAGTAAGGTAGACATACAATTAGTTCTTTTCTAGAAATGTTTTTCTTGTATATGTAATTGCCATAGTTGCCATAGGAATGTTGACTAATTGCTAAAGGGAAAGGAATGGTCTTCTAAGCCACTGATCTGCTACTGGGAAAATATGAGTCTTTGGCACTAATCAGCCTGTTAACTAAATTAACATTGTAAATTATTGTGTATTAAAGAAATCATAGTCAATGCAGTTTCATAAGGATTCAAAAATGAAAGGTAGATCCATATTCTACATAAAAATAATAATAAAAATATTATAAAAAAGAAAGGTGCTCTCACAGCAGCTTTATTAGTGGAGCACTAATGTTTTTTCACCACCATCCCTTGCTACTCCCCCCCAGTGAAATATAAAGAATGTAATTTTGAAAAGGGATCTGCAAGGAAATTGTTCTTCCTCCAAAAAAATTTTTGTAAATTCCAGTCCAACTTTATTCCCAGCAAGTGCAAAGCTAAGAAAACTCTCAGACAAAGAAAGAATGAAGGCGTGTAATACCAGGGATACAAAAATAGGATTAAGACTTTGAAAGGAGGCAGGAGGAAGAAGAGGAGCAGCAAAAGAAAAGTAGAAAAAAAAGGAGGGACTTTTCCTAGAGAGACAGAGGAGCTTAAAAATCCTAATTAATTAGTGAAAACTAATTAAAATACAAATGTGGGGTCTTTTCTGGAATAAAAGTTTAATCTTTTCTTTATTACATGGGACATAGTAAATTGGTAAATCTTCTTATACACTTAGGGTTGGATTTTCCTCTAACATTCAAGGAGAATAAGATGTTACTCTTGATTTCCTTTTAAACTCACTAACATTTGGAACAGATCATTAAAGATTTGTTTTTTGGCCACCTAGAGATCTTTTCTGAAACTGTGTGCAGTGTAGAGAAGTAAACATAACGGTAGGATTGTGAAAGCTATCAGAAACATATCTATACTTCCACCACTGGAGGGCAGTACAGGTGCTGTTTTCCAGAAGTTATGATGGGATGAATTATGAGATACTTACTTTTCCTGTTTAAAACTCGAGCAATTCCACTGAATTCAGAGGCTGAAAATATGGCAAAAGTTAGCTTTCAGGACTCCATGCCACAAAACCAGATATGAATAACATTGTGCAAAGCTTTTCAGAACCAGTTACTTAAGGCTGAAACCGAAGACAAATATGCAGAGATTAGAATTTTGCACATGTAGAGCCAGCTGTAGAAAGTAGACTTGGCTGGCCTGTTGCAAGTCAATGGGATGAGGAAATGGAATTAAAGCAAGGTAATACATCTTTTTATTATTATTATTATTTATTTATTTTCAAAAAGATTTTTTCAAATTTTCAAAGTTACTGGTGACCAACAGGTACAAATAGATTTCATTTGTGCTTGGAGAGAAGGGGAGGAGGCATGTTTATAGTTCTGAGGGACACTTGATGAGAGAGAATTAGCACTATAAGTAGAAGGGAGAACTAGCACTATAGCTTTCTTGACCTTGGGACTCTGTATCATTCCAAGGGCCAAATACAGCAGCATATACGTATAGATATATCCTTGAACAAAAAATATTCTACACTAAGTCATCACACTGGTAGAAGAGGGACAGCTGCCACATCTCTGTTCTGCTCAGGGATCCAAAGTAGTGATTTTGTTTACGAGCAGTGCAAAGTTGTGAGGAACAGCTAGAACGAAGGTAGGATCAAGCCACTTTCTTGCATTTGTAGTTCTTTGCATGCCAAGCCAAAGCTCCCCCATTCGTGTCCCTACAGTGGTCTTCAACAGTACTATTGTGGTTCATGTTCATCTATACTTTTTCTGTGTTTTCAGATCAAACAGCCAAGGTTGCCAGACAACGACATTAAGGCAGCTGGAATTACTGCTCAAGGAGAAAGTATGTTGACCAGGGTGATAGCACAAACCACGTGCTGGTATCGTAGGTCACTTCAGATAATAAGTAGATGGTGCTCTTGATCTATTGCTATCAATTTAGTAATGTGCATAAATGGATGTTGCCCTGTTGTTGCATTATGAAGATCTTGTCATATAGGTACGCTTAAAGTGTTGTTTTTGTTATTATCATGCTAAAGTACGAAGTGTTTTAAGTCTCCTCTCTCTAATCTATGCTATGAATCCCTTTTTAGCATAGTCCTACTGTGATTCTATTTCTTCATTACTAGATGCTTGTGGCTTGAGTAACAATGCTTGTTTTATATAAGAAACTGGATCATTTAGCTCTTTGCAAGGCTGGTATAAAACATTCAGTCACATCACAAGCATAGTATTTTAACCATTTTGTACTCTTAAAATTATTCATCCACCTGAGAGCTCAGGCTACTTAAAACTCAGACAGGGTTGAACAGCATCAAAATACTTTTTCTAATTGGGGAAGATGTGGTGGTGTGACTATGGGAAACCTAGACTTATTTATTTCACAAACTGAGTCACAAAAACCTGTCCATCAGTGTCATGATCTTATTATATTTGGACATTTTCAAATTAACCTGTAACCTGATGTCACATACCATGTCTGACTGAGAGAGGGAGTTAGGAGAATCTTAGCAAATACAGATAGAGCGCTGACGGTATCAAACTAGTGGATGCTACTTAGTGTCTTTGCCAACTAGTGTGCATTCTGCAAATTAATTAAAGCAAGAAGCCTTGGGCCCCTTACCAAGGTTAGTCTCTTGATAAGAGTGTGAGCCTATCTTAAGAAACTGTCAGAAACTGGTCCTACGGATGGACAAGAGCCAAGAAGCAACTGAGTCTGCGCAAAAACAAGAGGTCAACTAGCGGTGACGAGGAAGAGTCACCAACCTTCATCCCCACGACCGCCAGCAACCACCACCAGGAGACAATGTGCAACTGCAGAGGGGAGGATCTTATGGAAATGACTTCTTGAACTACTTTTAATATGAAGCTGGGACAGGTTACCATAGAATCATAGAATATCCAGAGTTGGAAGGGACCCATAAGGATTATCAAGTCCAACTCCTGGCACCGCAGAGGTCTGCCCAAAAGTTTAGACCATGTGATTAAGTGCACAGTCCAATCACTTTTTAAATTCAGACAGGCTTGGTGCAGTGACTTCATTCCTGGGGAGCCTGTTCCAGTGTGCAACCACCCTTTCAGTGAAGAACCGCTTCCTGATGTCCAGCCTAAACTTCCCCTGCCTCAGCTTAACACCATTCCCACAGGTCCTATCGCTGGTGTTTACAGAGAATAGGTCACCTGCCTCTCCACTCCCCCTCACGAGGAAGTTGTAGACCACGATGAGGTCCCCCCTCAGCCTCCTCTTCTCCAGATTGAACAGGCCCAGTCTCATTGCCCAGTCTGTACGTACAGCCTGGGTTGCCCCGTCCCAGGTGCAGGACCCAGCACTATTCTTTGTTAAACTTAACGTAGTTGGTAATCACCCAGCTCTCCAATCTGTCCAGATCTCTCTGCAAGGCCTTTCCACCCTCATCAGAGTCCAGAACTCCTCAAAGTTTGGTGTTGTCAGCAAATTTGCTCAAAACACCTTCTACTCCTACATCCAAATCATTTATAAAGACATTGAAGAGGACTGGCCCTAAAATGAAGCCTTGAGGGACCCCACTAGTGACCATCCGCCAGCCAGATGTGGCCCCATTAACCACAACCCTTTGAGCCCTGCCCATCAGCCAATTGCTCACCCACCGTATGATGTTTTTGTTAAATTGTATGCTGGACATTTTGTCCAGTAGGATCCTATTCCCAATAGGATCCGTGTGAAAAGCCTTGCTGAAGTCCAAAAAGATCACATCAGCTGGTTTCCCTTGGTCAACTAGATGGGTGATCTTATCATAAAAGGAAATCAAATTTGTTAGGCAGGACCTGCCCCTCATGAACTCATGTTGGCTGGTACCAATGACTGCATTGTCCCCCAGGTGCACATCAGTAACTTCAAGAATCATCTTCTCCATAATTTTACCAGGCACTGACATGAGACTGACAGGCCTGTAATTGCTAGGGTCTTCTTTCTTACCCTTCTTGAAAACTGGGACATTTGCCAGCTTCTGGTCTACTGGGACCTCTCCAGATTCCCAAGATTGTTGAAAAATAGTTGAGAGAAGTTCTGCAATGATATCAGTCAGCTCTTCAGGCACCCTGGGATGGATCCCATCCTTACCCATGGACTTATATGGATCCAGGTGGAGCAGTAAATCCAGCACACGTTCAGGGTTGGTTGAGAGTTTGTCATTCCCACTGTCATGGTCCTCAAGCTCAGGGCACCCAGGGTCCCGAAGACCATCATCAGCATTGAAGACAGAGGTGAAGAAGGCATCTCTGCTTTGCCTATGTCATTGTCTGTGAGGAAACCTTCCCCATCAAGTAGCGGACCTATGTTTTCTTTGGTCCTCCTTTTTCTGTTAACATATCTAAAAAATATAAACATATAAAATATAAATATATAAAATATATCCTCACTCTAGTCTGACTGAAATATTAACTTATCGCAAGGCTGTTAGAACAGATTGTATCCAAGACAATCTTTTCTTACTGTATAAAGGCCTATCAATCATAACTAGATATAGTTGTTATTAATGTCATAGCTTTTATTCATTTGGCTATATGCAGCTAACTGAAGAGTAACATTTAAGTTTTCATGTTAAGTATTTCCTATCACAAAAGAAGGAGATGAAATATCTTATTACAGAATTTATGTATTGAAAATATCCTCTGATGTCCTAATTAGAGGTCTGCTACCTTAAATTTACAAGGTACTATTATATTTTAATAGCTTTGTGAAATATAGCTATTATATACATTTTGAGTACATTAACAAAAAACATCATTAACTTAAGACAAGGTTATGGTTACATATGTATTTCAGGAACCATTGAGTTAGCTAAGTGCTGCAAGATATTTAAATACATGATGTACACAGGTAATTATTCAGATACACCAAGAGTTCATACAATCTTTTAAATATTCACCTGTAACATTACACAGGTAATTCCCAAGCTAAACCTTATTCTGCTTCTGTTTAGATGTCTATCATCATTCAAGGAAGGATACATTTATGTTGGTGACTGTGGCTGGGTTCTAAATTTGTATGTGTATGAGGGAACTTTAAAAAAAAATGCAATGTTCTCAGTTAAAAAAGAATAGTAATTTTTTCCCCTTCATAGGCAGAAAGCCACATTAGGCTCACCTACCACATATACCTGTATTTAGACATCATAACCAATGTGATGGCTGAAACCTAAATCTCTAGGTTTCAGTCACTGAAGGAAGGTCATGCTCTACCTAGTGCTTAAAATGTTGTATATGAAATTCATTGCTTTGCCTAAAGGAATTTCTAGTTTACTAGTGCCATTTGAAAAGGAAATTGCCTTCTCTAAATGCAAAATATTCATTTCTCATAGAGTGTTATTTTAATATTTCTTACTGTGTCAGGAAATGTGGTCCTGTATTATCTAAATAGGTACAAAATGGCATTTATTATATGTTAGAAAAGTTTTCCAGTGCTTACATTTGTGTCAATTATGTCAGTGTTAGTTTCTTGTTTATTGAAATCACCTGTAATTTGCAGATTGCAAAGAATGTGAAAAACATTATCAGGTGCTGCAGATTTTTTGACTACAACAATGCAGGATGGATACAGAGGCATGCACTATAGCAAATTCTTGAGATCACCTGTTTTAAGATGAAGGACCCAGAATTTGAAATGTAAGTAAAGAAACCTTTTTTTTTTTTCTTTTCTTTCTTCTCTGTGAGAATAATAACAACAATAAATGATAGGGCTTTTGTGATCTTCTGAATAGTAGTAGCCAGGGCTACTTGCCAGTTTATCTTCTGTATGTGAGTTGCTGCCTTCAGTCTTTCTCTGACTAAATGGATGTAATAGTATATGAGGATAAATATGTCAGTAAGTCATTTCAAAGGGATGAGTCCTGTATCAGAATTCATCCCAGATTAAATCAGCTTGATTTTCAAGATGGAAGTTAAGATGGTGGAGAAACAATATAGGATTCCCCTTGCCTGCAGTCAGGGTTGAGGAGTCTGGAGATGGTGGTGCCTATTTGTTCCATTATGAAAGCTGAGCAGAAGAGAGAGTGAGAACCCCAGAGTCTTTTTTCAGAGGATGAGGTGGTGAACAGAGGAGAGGCCTTACAAGGCTTACAAGGGAGGCCCTCTGCTTGTAAGAGATATTAGGATAGTCTGTTGTTTGACCTCTTCGGTTTCTTTGGCTGACATTAGGATATACATGATTTTTTTTGAAATACTATTCAGCAGAACCAGTTTACCAGGTGAAGAGGGTGAAATGCGTGTACAAGACTTAAACACAGGAGCCAGGCCCCTTCCCTTTCACAGCTGATCTGAAACTATTGTCTTCTGAACAAGAAGGTGGTGTCTTGCTCCTGTTGAGAGAAGTGAAAGGTAAAAGCTGAGAGACATTGCCTCTCCCTGGAAAAAGATCCTGATGACCAGATGACTAGTGAATTCTAGAATTTGAGAAAGTCAATAGCTCTGATCCACTGTTTCATGCTTTTGCTGAATTCTAGCAGATAATGAGAATGTGACTTTTTTTTAACCACAGGGTAGAAGAATGTAGTTGTTTGAAGTAAAATGGTACTGTGACAGGTCTTCACATCTTGTGCAACTTGAGGCAGTAAACAGAAATCTTGTATCATGGATACTATGTTTGGTTTTCTCTCCCCTTAGTGTGGTCTTTATGTAAAGTGATATGATGAAATGGAAACTTAGAGTCTGCCTCCAGGATGAAGCTAGGAAGCCAGGAGAGGCTAGATTCGGTGACACAGTACTCTAGGCCTGGCACCTGATTCACCAGGAACCTCAAAGAAAAAGAGGAGAAAAAAAAAAAAAAGCTTAAACTTTTAAGGCTGTAGTTTGTACAGCTATAATAAGGGAAATATAAAAATATATATTTAAATAAATATAAATACAGCTATAAAAAGGGAATAATACTTACCCTTGAAGTTCATTGTGAACCATAATTAATGTTCATAGAGCATTTGGAAATGGGATTGCTCTGCCACCTTCAGTTGTGTGGACTCCCAGGATGAGTCCCAAGAGCTGGTCTCCCAAGACGATCCTAAGATATTCAATGTCAGAGCAATGGCTAAGTATTAATCTTGGGAGTCCATATTATGCTTCAGATCTGTCAGATTTAGGGCCTCTACCAGTCTGTACTGACAGAAGCTGTAGCAGAGCCTGATATCTCTGAGCATAGGTGTGTGAATCAGACATATCTGAAGCTTTGTGTGTAGTAGGGCTTGCAGGAAGAAAGATGACCTAAGCATGATTGGGAAGGAGAGCGCATATCCAAACAGCATGTGGAGTATTTCCTTTATATCTTTGCTGTTGGCTTTGTGACATTGTGCTTATAAGCCACTATGATGGAAGTGTTGAAGGAGATGAAGTGATGACAATGTCTGTGAATTGATGCTGGTGACATGCAGGGAGATCAGCTACAAGCTGCCTTAAACCAACATGAATCTGACTCTCCATACTCTGTTTCCAAAGAATGTTTAGTGTTTTATAATTTTGAATTACTTTCTGTGGACATTGGAGTCTATGAAATCCATCAGGAAATACTGTTGGTGATTGTATTTACTGGAAAGGGACTTAAAACAAATTAAGATGATACTTTCTTGCTTGAGGATTTTTATTTGGATATTCTTTTCATTGTGAGCAATTCCAGAATGATTTTTGTCAGTTCATATTGGCTACACTATTATACTTTGTGTATATTTTTTGGTTCAGATACTTTCCAGACTTAGATGTGAACAAAACCAATTAAATAATTTGGTACAGGCAATTGTAGAACAGAAGCAATACTCTTCTAAAACAGTCTATTAAAAAAAAAAAAATGAAATGATGCTTTATTTGGTCATAAACCTCGTGTTTGGCATCACAATCTGAAAGGTAATAAATCTATAAAAATGTTACTGCATCTTGTAAGTACTGAATAATAATAATAAAAAAATCACAGAATGTTATTGGGGGGGGGGTTAAAGCTCTAAAATGATGAAATTTTATCAGAAGAACTTTTGAAGCTTAACAAATAAAAATAATGGTATAGAATCACCTCTGTATGAAAACAACAGAAAATCTGAAATAACACAGATATAATATTACATGTATTTGATTTTTCACTGAAACATCACACAAACTACAGAAATATTCTTTTAAAAAAGCCAAGTGAAATTGAGAGTGTATAAATATACCCAAACTATATCTTTTTTTTTATTATTATTATGGATGAGCCTTAAAGCAATTAAAATGTGTTGTTGTTTTCCAAAGTCCAAGTTCAATATCATTAATGTAAATAATATACTTAAGGAAGGAATAAAATGCTTTTTCTTTTGAAAATGTAGTTAAAATCATGGGTCAAATTAACTTCTATGTTGGTAATTTTGCACCAATCAAGTTAAATTTCAAGGAAAACATAAAACAGATGAGAGTACTAGTGAATCTGCTCATCTGCCTGCACGCTTACTGATTTACAAAAGCTAATTTTCTGTAATCATCATGGCTTAAAGGAACTTTGTCCAAGTGGGCAACTTAGGTCAGGTTGACTGAGTTTATTTTGTCTGTATCCTACTTGGTTGGGGAGGCATGGCATCCCAAGAAATTTGAATCTAAATGTACTCAAGTATCTTTCAAGTATATCCTTGTCTCCCTCTGAATTCCTGATCAACTGGGCAAGCATAATACTTTCTCTCTCTTATGTTGGGAACTTGACCACTTCAAAAATCTACATGGCTGACAGTGGTGAAAATGGCTGAGAAATAACAGAAATCCAAAGCAAGCAGTAACAAGTAAAAAATTGCAGATTTCTCTGTCTCCCATGGAATATTTAAATGCTCCAAATCATCATCCAGGAAATTCTTTATAACAAAATTACCCAAGATTTCCAATTTCCCCCACCTTCCTCTGCACTCCCTCTCTCTCTCTTTTTTTTTTTTTTTTTTTTTAATTACATCAGGGCCATATATGCAGGAAGGTGAAATAAATGCTCAGTCTGTCTTTCTAGGTTGTTTTAATGTATCTATTCCCTCTTCTTCCTACTTCACTCATTTCCTCAGGCAAAGAGTGTCGTATTCCAAAGGCAGCAGCCTAAAAACTCAGGTTAATCAGAAAGAAATTTTCTATTTTTAAGGTTCCCAGTGATGTTTCCGTAAATCTAGAGAGCCTTTGCTTCAAAGCAGTGGTTTCAGAGATGATCTAGGGTACTAGATGCTTAACTAGTTGCTAGCCCATGTTTCTTACGTATCTTTATCCATCAATTTCTCTGGACAATATAGCTTTCATAGCATAGGCCTCTGAATGTGTTATTCTAGAGAAAATGCATCTCATGTGATAGGGCCTTGGCCACTGCTGTCCTTCAGGCTTCTTTTGTTGAATGAAATTATAATATAATCCACTTAAAATGGTTCTTTCTAGAAGAAACAGAAAACACTGCTATCCCTTGAACCAAGTTTTGCTGCCATGTTTCTTTTTGCTGAATCTTCACAATGTGGTCAGCTGAACTGATTTCTGCTTTTGGACTGCAGCTGTTTCTGATTCAAGCTACAGCCCACTGAATACGTGCCTTGGATTGATTAACAGTTATTTTTTCCCATAATCTGCTATGGTTGTTCTGGGACATAGTGTCGAGTCTCTCAATTAACTTTAATTGACGTTGGATTGGTCCTGTAATTACTGAGAGCTTTTTCTGTCAAGATCCTGACAAAAGTCACTGCCCATGCATATCTTTTGGGCTAGGGATGCTTACTGTATAGTCTGGGGAAAATAATCATTTTCAGAGGACTGTTTTGATCCACAAACTCTGCCAAAGAGCCCTGTTTGTGCTCCTAGCATTGCTTTCCAATGGGCCAGCCCAAATCCAGAGAAACAGAGCAATTGTTACTTCACCAAGTTTTTTTTTTTTTTTTTTTTTTCCTCCAGAAAAAAGTCTAACAGTTTCTTTTACATGTTATTTACATAACCCCTTCTTGGACTGACCTCCCATCTAAAGGTTTGCTTGATTATGTGAAAAATATAACTCTCCTTAAGACCAGATCCTAGGTCTGAGCTTTTAGGTTTTCATAGGTATGTGGTCATGATCAACTAGTCCTAGTAGTCTGGAAAGTTATTCAGTATACCAGTGCTACATTCTCCAGTTTTGTACGAAACAACACCCATGAAATATATGCCTATTTCCTGAACATCCCAATGATAACCCTGAATTCATTGCAGTCAGGCAACGCAAGCCTGCATTTTTAGATGAATAATTGAAAACATAGGAACAAAAGCACCTGACTTCTTCCTATATGCGATAACTGGAGTTAATTTAAAAATCAAAAGAAAAGGGATATAGCAACAATTTTTAAATATTGAACTTAAAAGCTTTCTCTTAAAAGTCACATGTTCAAGTCAAAACTGTCCCTAGGCACCTTTAATGTACTCGTGGCAGTAATGCAGCAAATAACTCAAGGTTATTTTCTTTGGCAGCAATTTCAAAGCAAATCTTTGTGCAAAGTATGATTTCTTTTCCTTGAACAATGGGCTGGATTCATAAAAAGTGTAATGGGTACATGTAGTGGGTTTACGCGTAAACCCACTACGGTGCATTTGTTAGTTTTTCAATTTTAACAATTAAGGGGTATGTGTGTAAAAATAGCACGTAGGAAAATAATGAATAGTTGTTTATAATTAGCATATTTTTATACTTAGAAAACCAGAACCCATTTCTGCAGTTATTAAATGTGCATTGTCAGCTTCATTTTTTTTTTTTTTTTTTTAAATTGCCAACTTAAAAAAAGAAAATTCAGTTGGATTGTTGCTTAAGGAATATATACTGAAATGAAAAGCAAACTCAGACTTTAAAGTGTATAGAATAATATATAGCTTTCTTTTGCCTGATTGTGTCAGCACTGAGATATGTGCTAGCCTGCTGGCTTTTAAGCAAAAATTGTTCAAAAATCTCCCATTATGGATCTGTGTAGTACAGCTGTATCATGGCATTGATTCAAGAATATTATGGCTGCACTAGATTGGATGCTTCAGCTTATCAGTGCCAAAACTAGCATTAAAGTTAAATGTAGCTGGCATTCATGTACTCTGAAAGACTGTGCTTGCAAGAACAGGGCTTTAAAGATGGTCTGCTCCAATGTCCCTTGAATGTAATGTAAGTATTTTCATTGTGACTTGTTTCAATCCAGTCCTTCCACCTTGGTTGTACAGCAGAAACAGTGATTGAACAGATATTGGACATATGGAATTATTGGATTTTTTTTTTTTCAGATGATAACCTACGAATTGATTTAGGTTTTATAAATATGGGAATAAATAAGGAAAGCATAGAAATAAATAGGAAAGTAATTTAATGACAGGAAGTGCAAAGGAAAAGGTTAACTTAAAGTACTGAAAGTTTGTCACCCTTTTTAATGAGCTGAAAGGTATCCTCATCTCTGGAAAGGAAACATAGGAAGATCATAACCTAGGATTTCTGAGTCACCCTGTGATTTCTTTCTTCCCTCTATAGAGAAGGATAGAAGAGACTGTTGTCAGTGTTTAAAGGTGGTCTTTGGCAATACCTTCTTTGGCCAATAAATTTATTAAAGTAATCATAGCAATGGTAAGGACAGATAATTGGTCTTTTAAGGCATATCAACATAGCTCAATCAAGAATGATGCTGCATAATTTGTGTTCTCTTTATATGCCCATACAATGGCAATAGTAAGTCTCCTATTGATTTTTATCACGGACAGGCTCTGGCCCAATTTCAGTGGCTGCACAGACCAACTCAGTCTCCATGCATTGTGTGTCCAGTGTCATATCCCACCTCTTCTGTAGTGTTGTGGTTTACAGTATGGTCACCATTGTATGATGGTGAGATCCTTGCCTGTTCTTGGGGATTTGTGTTCCTATATAAGAGGCTGGAATATAAAGAAAAGCTGACAAAAGTGCAATTTTGAACCAATAATTAGTTCTGTGTTTCTATTTGTTTATTAAATAGGATTGAGTTTCCATCCTTGACATACACAGGTCCATAATAAGCCATTTTGTTCAAAACAGTAGAAATTGCCCGAGAGTAGTAATAGGAAGTTCCTAGGGGAAAAAATGCCACTGTTTTCATGTAATAGAATACACAGTACCCCATGGGTTGCTGCAAACTGTTACTAATGTAGGATTATGACTGAAGAGTGTTCCTGTTCTGTAGTAAGACCATGGTACTTTGTGTATGTATCTGCTTTTTGTTGTAGGTTAGGGTTTTTTGGTAGTTCAAAAATTGAGCTGTAAACAATGGAGAATTTCCGACACTCCAAAGATGTTCCAAAGTATCATTCTTGATGATGAGGAATACTATTAACTTGATCTTTCTCTTGGCCTTTTCATAAAATACATGTAGAATCATAGAATGGCCTGGGTTGAAAAGGGCCTTAAAGTTCATCTGGTTTCAACCCCCCTGCTCTGGGCAGGGTTGCCAACCACTAGAGCAGGCTTCCCAGAGCCGCATCCAGCCTAGCCTTGAATGCCTCCAGGGATGAGGCATCCACAACCTATCTGGGCAACCTGTTCCAGTGCCTCACCACTCTCTGAGTGAAAAACTTTCTCCTAATTTCTAACCTAAATCTCCCCTGTCTGTTTGAAACCATTCCCTGTTGTCCTATCACTATTAACACATATAAACAGGCATTCCCCCTCCTGTTTACATGCTTCCCTCAAGTAGTGGAAGGCCGCAATGAGGTCTCCCTGGAACCTTCTCTTCTCCAAGCTAAACAAGCCCAGTTCCCTCAACCTTTCTGCATAGGAGAGGTGCTCCAGCCCTCTGATCATCTTAGTGGCCCTCTTCTGGACCCATTCCAAGAGCTCCACATCCTTCTTGTGCTGGGGACCCTTCTTGTGCTGGGGGCAGAGGGTTGGAGAAAGTGGAAGAAAATTGTCAGGGCCAGGATGGAAAGGAGAGGAAGGGAGATGAAGGAATGGCAGGCAAGGAAGGCTGTTGTCTTGCAGCCTGAATCCTAGGAAAGACAGGCTTTGATAAGATGTTTTAAGTGTGGCCAGGCTGCCCACTTCAGATAGGAATATCCAGAGTAGAAGAAGGAGGACAGAAGGAAAATGGGATGAAATATAGTATACTGATAAGTTGTTTCAGCCTCCTGGAGGGAGAAAGATACGGAATTAAGTTGGCCAATGACTGAGCCTTTGGTGAAAGTGTGAGAAACACTCCGTAACCAATAACTTAGGCTCAGGCGAGGATCCCAGTGAAGTAGTAATTTATTCACGATTGCAATGGTGGGCACCCCACAAGCAGGAGAGCGCATCTACTAGTTCCAAAACACAGTTTATATAGTTTTTGATGACAGGACCCTCCCCTGTTTCCCCACTGAGTGGGTAATCCAGGTTCACAATCTATCTGATGCTTCACAAACAATGCATGGCTTTCAGTAGCCGGCCTGTTAAATTTCAATTTCCTTTTGCCATTTTTACTGTTTGAAGTGGTAATGTTTCTTCACTTATCTGACTTAACTTAACGCTGTGATTTTCACCTAATTGTCCTAAGGAGTCTGGTTGTCTGCATTTCTCATGGTCACCTGCTTAAGCTTTCTTATCACTGTAAGCATATCTCAGTACCACATTCCTTCCTTCTAAACAATGTAACTCTGCAAAAACAACATTTCTATTCCTACAAAAGTAAGTGTTAAAAAGGGATACTGAAGGTGTTAAAGGTGTGGTATATAGAATTTGACAGAGCTGTTTGAAGTTGAATGAACAGGGAAAGAGGATGTAGGCATTATCTAAGTAACAGTTGTTATAAATGAAGTCTCAACTCTGTTGAGGGATTTTTGAAATTGAAACAGCAAGAATCCCATGGCTTGCTGTAGCTGAGCAAACCAGGGCAACTATGAGAAGTTCCCATGACAGTGTTCCCACATCGCCCAATTGAGGAATTCAGGAAAATATTGTTACCCGTAGCTGGCTTCAAGGACAAGGTCTATGTGACTGCTAATCACAAGGGGGTTGTTTTCTTGCAGGTGGGGTTGTTTCCTTGTAGTTGTTTGTCTGAGTGCTTTTGACCAATAATCTTGTGTGAAACACTGTCCGCCCCTGTTAAGTTCACTATAAAAGTTAGGCTATTTGGGCAATAAAAGGGAGCATGATCTAACTCTACTGGTGTCTGTCGTGCTTTCGGCTGTGCTTCCTGCAACATATGGCGCCCGAACAGGCTGAGGCTGGGACATTGGAGTGGCGCCGGGAGACCCGAGGCCCATGGAAAGCCTACCACTGCACGGAGAGAGTACTGACTGATGCTGCAGAGCTACGGCCAGCTACAAGAGACAAGGACAGACCTGGTGGACGCTGGAACACCTGAGAGACGTTGAAACACTCTACACACCGACCTGAACAAAGGAATCGCGGAGGGACGCGGGAAACGGAATCGTGGCGGGATGCGGAAAAAGGAATCGTGGCGGGACGAGGGAAATGGAATCGCAGAGGGACATGGGAAACGGAGCCGCGGAAAACGCGGGAAATTGAAGTAATCGCGGTGCGATGCGGGACATCCGAGATCGAGTTGATACGGGAGACCGGAGGCATCAGTGGACAACGGCAGCCGACCCTCACTGTGTGGTGAGTCGGCACATAGCAGAGGGGCGGACATCAGGACCCTGCAGCCTGTCTGACGTAACCATGTAAGCAGCGGCGGCTGTGCTGCTTCTCTCTGGCATTCTTTTTATAAGAGGTTTATCTTGCAATGCAAAAAAGACTATTCGTCCCCAGATCAGTGTTATAACTATGTTTCTGGATAACATTCCGTGGGGTTGCCACATTCTACAGATTACTAATGACAACTTAGCTCTATTACTACCTTTATTGCAGGGCAGGAGTGCAGAGACGCAGATTACACTGCCAAATGACCACCGGCAGGCTCTTTCACAAACTGCTTCTAAGGTTGCAGCTGGCACTGCCTGCAGCCGTATAGCAGACGTTACACTCTCTTTCCTAACTAGTAATCATGTGTCTCATCCATTTGTGGTGAATAGTCAGCGGCAAAAAGAAAAGGGGGAGAGTAACGGGCGACAAAGACAGAAACGGTACCAGGAGGATGCCACTGACACTAACAGCATGGGTAATAGGAGTAGTATAAGTGACACAGGTGCAGGGTGGCGGCAGGCGCTGCCGCGCTGTGGGGCACTCTGCCTGCTGCTCGCCCTCGCCGGCCTGTGCACTGCTGCTGACGGTGCTAGAGTAAAATGTGAAGACTGCTCAGATGGCAGTGATGAGAGTGCTTGTGTGAAGAAGACGTGTGCTGAATCTGACTTTGTGTGCAACAGTGGTCAGTGTGTGCCAAACAGATGGCAGTGTGATGGGGACCCGGATTGTGAAGATGGGTCTGACGAAAGTGCTGAGCTGTGTCATATGAGAACAGTGTCATGGAAATGTGATGGTGAAAAAAGACTGTGACAGTGGAGAAGATGAAGAGAATTGTGGCGATGTGACAGAGATCCTTATTGTAAGGATGGAAGTGATGAAATTAACTGCCCTTCCTGGACCTGCAGGCCAGACCAGTTCAGATGTGAAGATGGGAACTGTGTCCATAGGAGTAGGCAGTGCAGTGGTGTGAGAGACTGTCTGGATGGCACTGATGAAGCAAACTGTAACAATGTAATTCAGTGCTCTGGACCTGGCAAATTCAAGTGCAGAAGTGGAGAATGCATAGATATCAATAAAGTGTGTAACCAGCAGAGAGACTGCAAGGACTGTGGTGATGAGCCCCTGAAGGAATGCAACATAAATGAATGTGACTGTCCAGCTGGGTTTGAGTTTGTAGACAAGAGAAACTGTGGAGATATTGATGAATGTCAAAACCCTGGTATCTGTAGTCAAATCTGTATCAACCTGAAGGGTGGCTACAAATGTGAATGTAGCCATGGCTATCAGATGAATCCTGCTACAGGAACCTGGAAAGGGCCATATGGTACAAAAATACAAATAACACCTGTGATTACAATGACACTGCTAAGCAGGGTTTAGGGGTTTAAGGCACGGAGACAAGGGGTAACAACTACAGTGTTTGGAACAATTGTACAGCTTTGGCCTTACCTCCTGATGTTTTTCTGATTTGTGGGGATAGGGCCTGGCAAGGTATCCCTGCAAATGCTATCAGATGTCCATGTTACTTAGATAAACTCATTGTATTTGCTCGTAGCTTGTTACAGTTGCGTGAGATCACCAGACATAAATGGGCATTGCTCACACCGGACTGCAGTGATAATGTTGAATTGTGTGGGGTTGCAGCTAGAGCGGCATTGGCAATTTTAGTGCCTGGAGCGGCACCTCCGGCTGCACGTAACAACTTAGAAAAATTGGTATGCTGGGCCGAGAAGCAAGCCTATGCCACGACAGAGATACTTGAGGAGATGTTACCAGATCAAAATAGTCTGCGACATGTGCTTTAACAGGATCAAGCTGCTATTGACTACTTGTTTTTGGCTCAAAGGAATGGGTGTGAGGACTTTAAGGGAAACCTTAAAGTTTAAACCTTTTTGATCATAATGAGTCAATTCACAAATCCATTACTTTCCTGAAAGAGCACATGAGTAAGATTCAATATGGTATCAATCCTTTCAATCAATGGTTCACTGATTTGTTTGAAACAATGCATAGATGGTTACTGGGATTAGTCTAAGAGGGATTAAGGATTCTGTTTCCTGTGGTGTCAATCATCATTGCATGTGGTATTGTGATAAAAGTGGTTAAAGGGTTACTTGCAAAAATGTTATATTGGGCGTGGTTTGCTCAAAAAAGTTAACAATTCCCCCCCTTTTTTTTTTTTTTTTTTTTTTTTTTTTGAGGGATTTTTGAAACAGCAAGAATCCCATGGCTTGCTGTAGCTGAGCAAACCAAGCTACCAGAGCAACTATGAGAAGTTCCCATGACAGTGTTCCCACATCGCCCAATTGAGGAATTCAGGAAAATATTGTTACCCGTAGCTGGCTTCAAGGACAAGGTCTATGTGACTGCTAATCACAAGGGGGTTGTTTTCTTGCAGGTGGGGTTGTTTCCTTGTAGTTGTTTGTCTGAGTGCTTTTGACCAATAATCTTGTGTGAAACACTGTCCGCCCCTGTTAAGTTCACTATAAAAGTTAGGCTATTCGGGCAATAAAAGGGAGCATGATCTGACTCTACTGGTGTCTGTCGTGCTTGCGGCCGTGCTTCCTGCAACACAACTCAATCTGAATTTAGTAATATTTATACTTACAAAAGGTATAAAAGCTATAAAAGGTATAAAAGGCAAGTAAACAGCGCTGGGTGTGCGGGGAGTCTACGCTCCACCAACATGCACACATGAACATCAAACATTCTAAATATATAGAATGTTGCTTTACATACTAAACCCGAGTATGCCTTTACATATGTACAATCAGAAAAGGTAACAAACAATCCTTTAAATTCCATGACTTAAGTCTCCATTTTCCATTCCTTTTGAACAACATGTCTTGATTTAAGTTGTCAAGCAACTCAGTCTTCAGGCCTTATGTATCCTGTTCTTCCCAGATTGAAGAAAAACATACCCATCTCCTTTTCAAGGCCAATGAGGCCTGGGTCAAAAGGCACGTTCAGGTCAACAGGGGGCGTAACAGCAAAAGCCTTCAATGGCTGTAGCAGCTTAGGGGCCCATGGCGTAGCAGTTGGATCAGTAAAGGAGCCCGCAGATCCCTCACTATCTGGCAAGCCACACGTTTGTGATTGTGGCTCCACATGGCTCTTTAAGGCCTCAGAGACTGCTCGCCATGTGCCAAGCAATCCCACTGCAACCTTGTCATTTTTAGTTGCAGAGTCCCACACCTTGACCTCAGTTTGGTCCCATATTTCAGGATCATAAACTGTCTGATTTTTAATAAGGACAATAAGCTGTAAGGTTACCAGGACAGTCTTTGTTCCTAAGAATGTATGATTCCCCATAATGCGCAACTGCTTACCAGCGAGAGGCAGTTGTGTGCACGGGTCCTCTTCTCTCAGCTCAAGCTTCTCTCCAGCTCCTGTGCGCCTGTTTCCAGTGACTTTCTGTATGAGCTTCTCTGAGCAGTTTGCTGAGTTTGGCCGAACCTATCTTCATGAGGCAATCAAAGTGCCTGTTCCCGTCCTGGTCTCCATTCTGCCAGCCTGTTCCTCTTCACTTATTTTTCCTGCTTCTTTATTGATGTAACTTCATCGTGTTGCCTTTTTCTTCTTTTTATCTTGAGGGCAGGCTCCCCTCTTATACCCTTCTCTCCACAGCAGATCTTTTCATAACAACTTTTCATTGGTCAAACAACTTTGAATGTAACAACAACAGCAAACACCCAGAAACTTCCATGTTTTAACGGCTGGAGAACAAGAAACCATCTGGAGAACAAGAAACCGGAGACTGCATGGTGTCTCCTGATCACCCTTCTTTGTTCCCTCTAAACTCTTTTACATTCCTGATGGCCTCATCATTAAGAGTCTGATGTTATCTCAACCACGGGGCTTTCCTCCCAAATCTTGGCCACATGCCCAAATCTCCCCCTTCTTTATTAATATCAACCATTTTCTCGACATGAATTACCACTTATATTACCACTATGTATTTTCCATATATAACACAGTCTAGAAGTTTTGGTATATTTGCTGTGGTGTTTGGCCAGTTTCCCAAGTATCGGTAAGGGACGGGATGGGGAGGGGACAGCTTGCTTCACCAGGAGCCTCTCCACAGGCCCTGGGGGTTTCCGCTTCGGTGCCTGCAGCGCCTTCTCCCCCTCCCTCTGCCTGACTGGTGTCTGTGGGGAGGTTTCACGCTCCTCAGTCTCCCAGCTGCTGTTGAGCAGCAGGTTTCTGTTTGTTTGTTTTCTTGGATGTTCTCTCACAGAGGCACAGGTTGTGCTGCTCATGTCTTGGCTCTGAGCCGCAGTACTGGTCCCTTCTCTGCTCTTGCCCTCTCCCTGATGCTTCTTAGGAAATGGTCCAGACTTACACACCCGATGGTTCTTCTATTTGTGTTCAGCTTTTCCATGAGTTAGTGGGGGCTCGATTCAAAACAGATAACCAATCATCTAGGTAAATTTTCCCACCTATTATTAAATTTTCAGGTAATTCAAGATGTTGTGGGTATCTCTACTGGAGGTGGCACTTGCCCTATGGGATTTTGGGGTCCCCAAATCCTTCTATTAGGGCCTTTATTTGAGTTTCCAATGATTGCTAATATTCTAATCAATACAAGATTTAATATACATATAACTAGCATCCAAAGGGTAGGTATGCCCTGGTATACTTCAAGTTCTTCTAAGCTTAATTTTCAGATCTCCAGGAGTAGACTCAACCTTCCAGGTTCCTGTTATGGGTCCTTTACTCATGATGCATGTGTCCACCCCTTTTCCACCGTTCTTATAGCCATCTCTTTGGTAGTTCAGTGAAGTCCACCTGTATTCTCTCAAACGGTCAATATGCAATTCTTCTTCCTCCAGCAGGTGCTTGCCTAATCACCTTCTTATTTACTTTTTGACACATTAAGCATCCTTGGATGGTTTGTTTGGCTATCTCATATATTTCTACACACCTATACAATTTTAGAAATTGATCACTCAGTGCTTTTGTTCCCCAGTGGGTTTGTAGTTGTAGCCGTAAAAGTAGACGCCTAGCTTGTTCCTTTGGAAGTATTTCTCTTCCATCAGGCAGAATCCATTTTCCTTCTTTCAGTTCTGCTCCTATGTTCTTTATAATTTTTATTTCTGCTTCTGTATACTTTTTCTCTTGTGTCCCTTTTCCGTTATCCGTTTCTTGTAGGGTTAGGACTACATCATGCTTCCTAAGAGCTGCTTCCCTAGCTTCTCTATCCGCTAGGTTATTCCCTCTTATGTGGAAGCCAGTTCCCTTTTGATGTCCTCTGACATGTACTACCGCAATCTCCCTAGGTCCTCTCAATGCCTGCAATATTTGAGTAACTAAAGTTTGGTGAATCAGCCCTTTTCCCTGTGTGCCTTTGAGTCCCCTTTCTTCCCAAATTTTCCCAAATGTGTGGACTATTCCATAAACATATTTAGAGTCTGTATAAATAGTGCCACTTTTTCCTTTCAATAGTTCTAGGGCTCGTAATAATGCATAAAGTTCACATGCTTGAGCGGACCAGGCAGTGCTGAGTGGTCCCAATTCTATTAGGACCATATCCCCATTTACGATGGCATATCCTGATCTTCTTTTTCCATCTACTACTTTGGATGACCCATCAATAAATAATTTTTCCCCTGTTTCTAATTCTGTCTCCTCGAGATTGGGTTAGATTTTGGTTTGTAATTCAATCACTTCCAACAATCACTTGGCAGTTCTGTTAGGGGTTCCCCATATAGAAATTGTGCAGGACTCTGTGCAGCAGTTACTTTTAGTCCTAATCAGGGGAGTCGATCAGGATGGCCTTCAGCATCTTCAGCATCCTACTATCAGTTAACCATTTTTCAGCCTTTTGCTGGAGTACTCCCCTAACATTATGTGGAGTATATATCTTCAGAGGTGCCCTAAAAGTGAGTTTTCTAGCTTCCTCAATCAGTAAGGCAGTAGCCACAATTGCCTGTAAGCACACTGGCCACCACCTACTCACAGGGTCTAATAGTTTGGAACAATATCCCACAGGTTTCTTGATTCCTGCCCATTCTTGAGTTAGTACTCCATATGCAGTTTGGTTAGAAACATTTACAAATAAATAAAAGGGTCTTTCTAAATATGGGAGGCTCAACACTGGAGCTTCTATTAACGTTTTCTTGATCAACCTCAACTTTTCCTCATCTTCCTCGTTCCACTTAATTTTTTCTCCAGTCAATTTTTCATATAAAAACTTTGCCTTTTCACTAAACCCTTCAATCCAGGGCCTACAATATTCCAAGAGGCCGAGCAGTTGCCTCACTTCCTTCTTCATTACGGGTGATGACAGGACTAAAATCCCAGATACCCTGTCAGGATCCAATTTTTCTTTCGTTGGCTAAGCCAATGTCCTAAGTACCTTACTTCCTTTTCCACGAATTGTAATTTAGATGTTGAGACCTTCAACCCTTTTTTCCCTAAGAAATTAAGTAATTTAATAGTAGTTCTCCATGTCTCTTTTTCAGTCTCCCCAGCTATTAATAGGTCATCCACATATTGCAACAATTTTACTTCCCCCTTTACCTCAAAAAGTTGTAATAATTTTTCTAAGGTTTGGCCAAATAAATCTGGGGATTCAGTAAATCCCTGAGGAAGTACAGTCCATCTAAGCTGTTGTCGCCTTCCTGTTTCAGGGTCTTCCCATTCAAAGGCGAAGTAATTCCGCGAACCTTCACTTAATGGGCAGGCCCAGAAAGCATCCTTCAAATGTATTACACTATACCATTTATGCTGAGGTGTTAGGTGGTTTAATAAAATATATGGGTTAGCCACCACTGGATATTTGGTTATGGTTCGCTGATTCACAGCCCTAAGATACTGAACCAACCTATATGATCCATCAGACTTTTTTACTGGCAAAATGGGGGTATTACGTGGGGACATACACGGTTCCAGCATCCCCTTTTGGAGCAACCTGTCTATAACTGGTTTGAGTCCTCTTTTCCCCTCCAGTGGGATAGGATATTGCCTAATCCGTATTGGATGTTGTGGATCCACTATTTCTACTACCAAGGGTTCCATATCTAATTTTCCTGAATCTCACTCTTGATACCATACTTTTGGGTCTATTTCTCCCTCATCTTCTTGGGTTAGGGTATATAACTGAATTTTTAATTCTCCCCCCTGGCTCTTGATTTCCAACCCTAATCTTATTATTAAGTCTCTTCCTAATAGATTGTGCTCAGCCTCAGGCACCAGCAATAGGTCATTGAGACATATTTTCTTTTCTGATTCTATTTCTATATTTTCCAATATAGGAACCTTAGAGGGCTCACCTTTTGCTCCTACTACCATGGTATTCCTTTTTCCTTCCTTAACCCCTTTTGGTAATTTTCTAATAGTTGATTTCTCTGCTCCGGTATCTACCAAAAAATACACCTCTTCCCTCTGGGGACCTATTAATAATTTTATCAAGGGCTCATTCGATGTTCGGGTCCCCAAAAGATATAGCCCCTGACACCCCTAGTCTTCCTTAAACATACCTTTATCCTGTTTCTTTTTTCTGCAGTTCCTCTGAAGATGCCCCTTTTTGCCACAATAGTAACAGATAGGGATTCTATCTTGTTCTTTCCATTTATCCATGGGTTCTCTTTCACCCTGTTTTTTTCCTGATCCTTTCCTGTCCACTTGGTTTTTGACTTTCCCTTATTGCTGCCGTAAAAACATTTGCTTTTGCCTTGTTTTTCCCCATCTCTCCTCACATAGACCTTTTGTGCTTCCCTCAATAAGTCTTCTAATCCTTTTTCATGCCCATCATCAAGTTTCTCCAATTTCTTTCAGATGTCTTCCCAGGATTTTGCTACAAACTGGGTTCTCAACAGTGCCCCTCCTGCAGGGGAATCAGGATCTATACCCGAGTACATCTGAAGGCTTTTTCTCAGCCTGTCTAACCATTCAGTTGGAGATTCGTCTCTGCACTGACACTCGTTAAAAGCTTTATTTATATTTTGTCCCCTTGGAACCGATTCCTTTATCCCTTGTATCATTATGGTCCTAAGATCCCTCATATTTTGCCTCCTTGAGCAGCCTGATGATCCCAGTTAGGGTTGGTATTTGGCCATTTCACATCCCCTGGAGGACCTCCCTGATTTTGTCTTTCCCACAGTCTCATTCCTGCTTGCTTGATCATTCTTCTTTCTTCTATAGTGAAGAGGATTCCTAATATGGACTGCATTTCTTCCCAGGTATACGTGTTTGGACCTAGGAACTGGTCCAATCTTTCGGCAACTCCTAAAGGGTCATCTAAATGGTTTCTCATTTACTTCTTAAAATTTCTTACATCTGAGGTGTTCAAAGGAACCACTACAAACCCTATTCCCCCCTGGTTCTCCCCAAGGGATACCTCCCTCAAAGGGTAAAGGCCTCCTAAATCATCAGTCCGGCCTTGTGTTTCACTTTCCTCCCTTTCTGTGGCCCTTATCTTACTTCTAGTCCTTTGTGCAGGAGGAGAGGGAGAGAGAACAGGGGCCGTGGGCAATTGACTTTCAAAATGTGGTGGTTCTGGTTGCCATGAATAGGGAGGGGGTATATTATCCAGAGTTTCCCATTCTTCCTTTTCCCTGTCAGTTATTGTATTTAAAGCAAAGATTTGCAGCCGCTCCAGCTCCTGTGGCTGTGTCAGAGAAACGAGCTGTAGCAGTGCAAGTTGTCCCTGTAGAGAAGGTGAAAAAATGGTATAGAGATTCAGGTCGTCTGGATCGCAGAGAGTCTTCTGCCAAATCTAGGTATAGAGACGACGATGACGCTGGGCCATCAGGGATTCAGGAGGAGGAAGATGAGAATGCACATCCCAAATTACAGTCTGATTGTAAACCCGCTCTACCAAGTAACCCGTAAGAAGAATGAGTTTGAATGGGGCCCTAAGCAATGACAAGCCTTTGAACAAATCAAGCAGGAAATAGTCCATGCAGTAGCCCTTGGGCCAGTTTGAACAGGACCAGATGTAAAGAATGTACTCTACACTGCAGCCGGGGAGAACGGCCCCACCTGGAGCCTCTGGCAGAAAGAACCTGGGGAAACTCGAGGTCGGCCCCTGGGGTTTTGGAGTCGGGGATACAGAGGATCCGAGGCCCGCTATACTCCAACTGAAAAGGAGATATTGGCAGCATATGAAGGAGTTCGATCTGCTTCGGAGGTGGTCAGTACTGAAGTGCAGCTCCTCCTAGCACCCCGATTGCCGGTACTAGGCTGGATGTTCAAGGGAAGGGTCTCCTCTACGCATCATGCAACTGATGCTACATGGAGCAAGTGGGTTGCACTGATTACTCAGCGGGCTCGAATAGGGAACCCCAGTCGCCCAGGAATCTTGGAAGTGATTATGGACTGGCCAGAAGGCAAATACTTTGGGATATCATCAGAGGAGGAGGTGGGTCGTGCTGAAGAAGCCCCACTGTACAACCAGTTACCAGAGAATGAAAAGAAATATGCCCTGTTCACTGATGGGTCCTGTCGTATTGTGGGGAAGCATCGGAGATGGCAGGCTGCTGTATGGAGTCCTACACGACGAGTTACAGAAGCTGCTGAGGGAGAAGGTGAATCAAGTCAGTTCGCAGAAGTGAAGGCTGTTCAGCTGGCTTTAGACATTGCTGAACGAGAAAAATGGCCAGTTCTCTATCTCTACACCGATTCATGGATGGTAGCAAATGCCCTGTGGGGATGGTTACAGCAATGGAAGCAAAACAACTGGCAGCGTAGGGGCAAACCCATCTGGGCTGCTGCATTGTGGCAAGATATTGCTGCTCGGGTAGAGAACCTGGCTGTGAAAGTACGCCACGTAGATGCTCATGTGCCCAAGAATCGGGCTACTGAAGAACATCAAAACAACCAGCAGGTGGATCAGGCTGCTAAGATTGAAGTGGCTCAGGTGGACCTGGATTGGCAGCATAAAGGTGAATTATTTATAGCCCGATGGGCCCATGACACCTCATGCCATCAAGGTAGAGATGCAACATACAGATGGGCTCGTGATCGAGGGGTGGACCTGACCATGGACGCTATAGCACAGGTTATTCATGACTGTGAAACATGTGCTGCAATCAAGCAAGCCAAACGGTCAAAGCCTCTTTGGTATGGAGGACGATGGCTGAGATATAAATATGGAGAGGCCTGGCAGATTGATTACATCACACTCCCTCAAACTCGCAATGGCAAGCGCCATGTACTTACAATGGTGGAAGCAACCACCGGATGGCTGGAAACATATCCTGTGCCTCATGCCACCGCCCGGAACACTATCCTGGGCCTTGAAAAGCAAGTCCTATGGTGACATGGTACCCCAGAAAGAGTAGAGAATGGAACTCATTTCCGAAACAACCTTATAGACACTTGGGCCAAAGAGCATGGTATTGAGTGGGTATATCACATCCCCTATCATGCACCAGCCTCCGGGAAAGTTGAACGATACAATGGACTGTTAAAGACTACATTGAAAGCAATGGGCGCTGGGACATTCAAAAATTGGGATATGCATTTGGCAAAGGCCACCTGGTTAGTCAATACTAGGGGATCTGCCAACCGAGCTGGACCTGCCCAATCAAACTTGTTACGTACTGTAGATGGGGATAAAGTTCCTGTAGTACATGTAAGAAATATGCTGGGTAAAACAGTCTGGGCTACTCCTGCCTCAGGAAAAGGCAAACCTATTCATGGAATTGTTTTCGCTCAGGGACCTGGATACACTTGGTGGGTGATGCAAAAGAACGGAGAGGTCCGGTGTGTACCTCAAGGAGATTTAATACTGGGTGAGAATAGCCCATGAACTGAATAGTACCATGTTAATTACTATATAATACTGTATGTTATCACTACCATGACTACTATAGGTGACTAATTAGAATGTATGGAAAAGAGTGTACCCTGAGCATGACATAAATGGTATGGAATAAGGGGTGGATAGATGTCCTGGTTTCAGTTAGAACAGAATTAATTTTCTTCCTAGTAGCTGGTGGAATGCTGTGTTTTGGCTTAGGATGAGAAGAGTGCTGATAACACCCCGATGTTTTAATTGTTGCAGAGCAGTGCTTATACTAAAACAAGGACATCTCAGCTTCTTGCTCTGTCCTGCCAACGGACAGTCTGGGGGTGCAGTAAGAGCTGGGAGGGGACAGACCCAGGACAGGTGACCCAAACTAGCCAAAGGGGTATTCCATACCATCTGACGTCATGCTAAACAATATATAGGGGTGGCTAGCCGGGGGAGGGGGCCGGACTGCTCGGGGTTAGGCTGGGCATCGGTCAGCGGGTGGTGAGCAATTGCATTGTGCATCACTTGTTTGTACATATTATTATTAGTAGTACTATTATCATCATTGTATTATTATTATTATTGTTATTATTATTTTCCTGTCTTATTAATCTGTCTTTATCTCAACTCACGGGCTTCACTTTCCATTTCTCTCCCCCGTCCCAGAGAGGGAGGAGGGAGGGTGAGCGAACGGCTGCGTGGTGTTTAGCTGCCGGCCGGGTTAAACCACGACAGGGGGAAATGCGTTTGAGGCTCCTACCCATAGAGCCACATAATCACTTTCCTCTTGGTTAAAAGGCTCCTTACAGTTAACATAGCAGTTCAATGCCTGACATACCCAATCCTCAAATGATCCAAAAACTGGCCAAAAAACATGTGGCCTTAAAGATTCCTTTGGCCATTTTATCATACAAAATTGAGACATTTTCTCTTTATTTTTTCATTTCCTTGATTCCCAAACATCCCAATATTTTAACATTATCCCTAATGGGCTTTCTGGTGGAATGTCTGGGCTCCCTGAGTCTCCCAGGTCAGAGAATCTACTTTCCCTCAGACCCATCCTGGAACCTTCAAATAAGTTCTGAATCCCTGGAACCCCTAAAGAGGTTCCAAATCCCTGGCTGTGTTTGTGTAGAGGTGTCTTGCAAGTGGTTAACCCACCCACGAATTCCTAGACCAATTGCTTTGGTCCTTCACCGGCTGAGTCCCTCGTGGGAGATCAGAACCGTGGTTAGAAGACCTCCGCACTCACTTCGGAACTACGTTCTATCTCAGTCACACCCTTACACACAGTCACACAGCAGAATCCCACCCAACCGAATGGTATACTCACAAATCCTCTTCGTTCGGGTCTTCGCGCGCAAGATTACAGGTCACTGACGGAGAGCTCTTTTTTTTTATTATTATTATTATTTTTTTATTATTATTTTTTTTACTTGGCAGGGACTGACTTGTTGCAGAGGTCCTTGGGCAACTGGCAACTTGGAAAATGTATGATCAGATAATAGTAAAATGGGATACCCCGTCAAAATATGGGTGACTGTGACAGAGGGTTATGTACCACAATCCATCACGTTTGATGCTTGTGAGGTATTAGCTTGTGGAGATTTAAATGCCCAGCGACAATTGAACAGAGAGAACAAATAACTGGGAGAGACCCAACAGCCAGATTAAGAATAGCTGTATGGAAACGATCCTCTATTGCCATCAGAGAAAGGGAAAAACTCAAGGTCCTTGCCCGAGCCTATGTTATTGGCTACAGTGTTAATCACAGAACCATATTATTTTCATAGGGGACACTTTTTAGCACTGCTGCTTTATAACTTTATTATTGCTTTTTGTGACTACCATCATTAATTCATCTTCCTTGTGCCTGCTTTGCAGTGTGTATAGCACAGTATGTAAAAACTGATATAACTGCGTATAAAGCCAAGGTTTTTGCAGTAAGGTATAGAGGCTTAATGGAATAGAAGCTTTAAGTTGCTGCTTACTTTCTTCTATTTGCTCACAAATTTGTATTTAATTTCCTAAAGGGAGCATTACTCTCTTGCATCCAAGTGACTAGTGTGTGTGAATTTGCTGGAAGAATAGCTTCATGACTGTTAATACCATAATTGCACAGCGATAGTATGACTCTACAAGCCTCTCCTTTTAAAATATGCTAGTGTGGCAAGAAAAAGAAAGGAAGAAGTAAAACTAAAGGCAATGAATAAGCTAATGCTGAAAGCTTTCACTCTGCCCTGTTCATTGTCAGTCACTGAAAAAGTTAATTGAAGGGACCTTTCTGTGCTACACAGTAAGCAATTTCAAACCTGAAATGTTGAATGTAAACTAAATTGAGGCAAAAGTCTTTTGAACTTAGGTCACAGAATCACAGAATCACAGAATTTCTAGGTTGGAAGAGACCTCAAGATCATCGAGTCCAACCTCTACCTAACACTAACAATCCCCACTAAACCATATCCCTAAGCTCTACATCTAAACGTCTTTTAAAGACTTCCAGGGATGGTGACTCCACCACTTCCCTGGGCAGCCTGTTCCAGTGTCCAACAACCCTTTCGGTAAAGAAGTTCTTCCTAACATCTAACCTAAACCTCCCCTGGCACAACTTTAGCCCATTCCCCCTCGTCCTGTCACCACGCACGTGGGAGAACAGGCCAACCCCCACCTCGCTACAGCCTCCTTTAAGGTATCTGTAAAGAACAATAAGGTCTCGCCCCTGAGCTTCCATTTCTCCAGGCTGAACAAGCCCAGCTCCCTCAGCCGCTCCTCGTAGGACTTGTTCTCCAGACCCCTCACCAGCTTCGTCGCCCTTCTCTGCACCCACTCAAGCACCTTGATGTCCTTCTTGTTGCGAGGGGCCCAAAACTGAACACAGTACTCGAGGTGCGGCCTCACCAGAGCTGAGTACAGGGGGACGATCACCTCCCTAGCCCTGCTGGTCACACTGTTCCTGATACAAGCCAGGATGCCGTTGGCCTTCTTGGCCACCTGAGCACACTGCTGGCTCATATTCAGCCGACTATCCACCATCACTCCCAGGTCCTTCTCTGCCTGGCAGCTCTCCAACCATTCCTCTCCCAGCCTGTAGCTCTGCTTGGGGTTATTGCGCCCCAGGTGCAGGACCCGGCACTTGGCCTTGTTGAACTTCATGCAGTTGACCTCAGCCCATCGGTGCAGCCTATCCAGATCCTCCTGCAGAGCTTTCCTACCCTCAAGCAGATCGACACACGCATATAGCTTGGTGTCATCTGCAAACTTACTGAGGGTGCACTCAATGCCCTCGTCCAGATCATCGATGAAGATATTAAAGAGGACCGGCCCCAGCACCGAGCCCTGGGGAACGCCACTAGTGACTGGCCTCCAACTGGACTTGGCTCCATTTACGACGACTCTTTGGGACCGGCTATCCAGCCAGTTTCTAACCCAACGAAGCGTGCGCCAGTCCAAGCCAAGAGCAGTCAGTTTCTTGAGGAGAATGCTGTGGGAGACGGTGTCAAAAGCCTTGCTGAAGTCAAGGTAGACCACATCCACAGCCTTTCCCTCGTCCACCCAGCGCGTCACTTTGTCATAGAAGGAGATCAGGTTCGTCAAGCAGGACCTGCCTTTCATAAACCCATGCTGACTGGGCCTGATCGCCTGCTTGCCCTGCAAGTGCTGCGTGACGATTCTCAGGAGGATCTGCTCCATGAGCTTCCCTGGTACTGAGGTCAAACTGACAGGTCTGTAGTTTCCCGGGTCTGCCCTCCAGCCCTTCTTGTAGATGGGTGTCACATTTGCTAGCCGCCAGTCAACTGGGACCTCCCCCAATCGCCAGGACTGCTGATAAATGATGGATAGTGGCTTGGCCAGCTCCTCTGCCAGTTCCCTCAGTACCCTTGGGTGGATCCCATCCGGCCCCATCGACTTGTGCACATCCAAGTGCCGTAGCAGGTCACCAACCACTTCTTCGTGGATAGTGAGGGCCGCATCCTGCTCCCCATCCCCTTCCACCAGCTCAGGGTACTGGGTATCCAGAGAACAACCGGTATTGCCGCTAAAGACTGAGGCAAAGAAGGCACTGAGCACCTCCACCTTTTCCTCATCTCTTGTAACTAAGTTTCCCCCCGCATCCAGTAAAGGATGGAGATTCTCCTTAGTCCTCCTTTTTGTGTTGATGTATTTATAGAAACGTTTTTTGTTATCTTTAACGGCAGTAGCCAGATTGAGCTCCAGATGAGCTTTGGCCTTCCTAATTTTGTCCCTGCACAGCCTCGCTACATCCTTATAGTCCTCCCTAGTGGCCTGCCCACTTTTCCAAAGATTATAAACCCTCTTTTTTCTCCTAAGATCAAGCCACAATTCTCTGTTGAGCCAGGCTGGTCTTCTTCCCCGCCAGCTCGTCTTTGGGCACGTGGGAACAGACCGTTCCTGCGCCATTAAGATTTCCCTCTTGAAGAGCGCCCAGCCTTCCTGGACCCCTCTGCCCTTCAGAACCGCCTCCCAAGGGACTCCACCAACTAGTGTCCTGAGCAGCTCAAAGTCAGCCCTCCGAAAGTCCAATACAGCGGTTTTACTGGTCCCCTTCCTGGCCTCGCCAAGAATAGTGAACTCCACCATTTCGTGGTCACTCTGCCCAAGACAGCTCCCGACAATCACATCCTCCACCAGTCCTTCTCTGTTTGTGAAGAGAAGGTCTAGCGGGGCACCACCCCTGGTAGGTTCACTAACCAGCTGTGTCAGGAAGCTATCTTCCACGCTCTCCAGAAACCTCCTAGACTGCTTTCTCAGGGCTGTGTTGTGCTTCCAGGATATGTCAGGGAAGTTGAAGTCCCCCACGAGTACAAGAGCTGACGATTTCGCAACTTCTGTCAGCTGCCTGTAGAACTCCTCATCCGTCTCCTCATCCTGGTTCGGCGGTCTATAGCAGACCCCGACCAGGACACTAGCCTTGTTGTCCCTGCCGATCCTAACCCAAAGGGACTCGACCTTGTCATTCCCAGCCTCGAGTTCTACAACCTTGAAAGACTCTAATATAGAGAGCCACACCACCACCCCTTCTGTGCTGCCTGTCCCTTCTGAAGAGCTTATAGCCAGGCATTGCAGCACTCCAGTCATGAGACTGGTCCCACCACGTCTCCGTGATGGCAACCAAGTCGTAGCCTGCCTGCTGCACGATGGCTTCCAGCTCCTCCTGTTTGTTACCCATGCTGCGTGCATTGGTGTAGATGCACTTCAGCTGGGCCATTGCCTTATCCTCCGGCCTTGCCATTGCTCCCCCTGGCACAGCCAGGTGTTGATATTGTAAATACTTTTTATGAAAATGCTGTGAGGGTTGAGAAATAATTCTAACTATTGAATTCATGTCAATGTGTTATTTTACTGTAACCAGATATTTTTGCATTATTATTACCAAAACTCAAATATCTTGTAGGCTTTATAGTGTACAGAAGGTAAATGAAAGAAAATGAAATAAGGTAAATGAAGAAAACATTTTCCTGCCTTGCTTCAAGAATCTCAGCAAACCTGAGTTTAGGCCACAGGATATTTTCCAAAATTTGATTTCCTGGACATGATTTAAGTTCAGCTTATGAAGACTAGCTTCCTAAACTTGTATTTCCTTTATAAAGCCAAAATATCATAGGAATAGATGTTTTTGTGGCTTTCAGTTAAATCTAGACCAGGATCTCCCATGACTAATCTTTTATACTCAGAAGGTAAAAACTGTGAGAAGGATACTGCCAGAATGTACTTTGTACTCTTTGGCAATGTTGCCAAGGGCACATGGCCATTCAAGGAGAAAGGAAGAGTAGCTTCACTCTTACACAGTATTATTACTTCAAAATATCGTTTGAGCTTACAGCAACAGGACAAGGCACCCAAATCATACATTGTGAGGAAGTCAGTAACTAGTTCGTGTGTCTCTGTTTAACAATACCTTAATTCATAGGTTATACATTTAAATTGTTTGAAGAATCGAATCATCCATGTAAATAGTTGAATTATTTTTTCTTTGTGTGCAGTAGTTAGCTGAAAAGACCTCAGTGCAGATACATGTTTTACAAAAGCAGGTGTCATAGGACAATATCATCTGCAGTAACTATATTGCTTTGTGCATTAAGCAGATAAATCGGATTTCCTTCTAGTCATTCACAGTGTGATATAACAATGATCAACTATTACTTTGTCCAAAAATTGCTATTGTAGTTTTTTCAATTAACGTCACTTACCAGTTTATATCTTGAAGTAAATCTTGCTCTTAAGAGCAGTTGCATAATGGAAAGATTTCTGCATGTATTCTTCCACTGGAACTTTCTCTAGCATTTGAAAAATATGGTGACATTTTAATGATGCTGTAAACAGAAGCATTCAAGCCTATGTATGCCATATCTCTCAGGTGATATTTCTCAGATAATGTAATTCAAAAGATCCACCAGGTGAATGGAACAACAGCAAAAGTTCTTCGTAGTCATGTAATTCAAACGATAAAGTAATTTCATTGTAGCTGATAATATAATAGTAATTGATGGGCAAGGGACGTGATTTCAAGGTTTTATGATTATATTTAAATAACATGACATGAGATGTGGCAGTGAGCAGTTTATAAGAAATAATACATGATAGCATTTTACAGATGTTGGAGGTATTTACATCTCATGGGCTTTTCATATAAAATTCAGGGCCCATTGAAATTGATGCAGTTTTACCGTAGACTTCAGCTAGGATTTCATCCTTGACTGGTTTAGGACCAATTACCTACACACTTATTTCTCTGTATATGTCCCCACTGCAGCAAGATCAAATACATCAGAGGCAGACTGTCAAGGTGTATTTCACTCAAAGGACATCACTCAACTGAGTCCCAAATTCCCTGAATTCCATCATTTCTAGTGTTGAAAATTCTTTCAGTCAGAAATGAAACATTGTGAACTTGAGACTATACACAGTGGTCTAGAAAGAATGAATTTCACAGTATTCTAGTATTGCCACATGAGCTTTGCTGTGCATTACCTCCCTTTACAGTTTGAGGAGTGTGAATGAGAGTATTCTTGCTAACTCTAGGGAGCAAATCATACGTGACCAGCGTGAAGTCTGTCCAAATAAGAGGCCTAGCCTTCTAAGCATTCATTTTCTTGAGTCTACCCAGATTTCTTATTGGTGAACTTCATTTGTGATATAAAGTAAATCATGGTCATCAGTTGGTCAGGATTTTGGTGAACATTATATCAGTTAAAAATATGAGGATGGTTTTCAGCAGCAGAGAGTTTTAAACTTTTTGTGTTACCCTCATGCTTCATTTCTTTGGTTTAAGGTTTGCCAGATGTTAAGGCATTGATAGTTGAAAAATTTTCAATGGGTAATATTTTGTAAAGGATTACTATGAGATGATTTATCACATTACTTTGCTGGATATTCATGTTGTTACAGCTCTAATTTGTCAGTTCTTTTGGAAGTATATTCCTTTTCATTCGGACATAACCTTAAGTATACTTCCAAAAAGCAATGCAGTGTTCTGTTTAATTGCTTTAATAAGTTAGCTGGCATACTATAGTAGATAAAATGCTGGCTTACCACTCTCAAAATGTGTGCACTTTTTCTGGCCCTACAGTGGAATGATCTTTCTGTGCCTCACTTATTACACCTGTGGCAGCTAAATTATGTAGATATTGCCTTTCTTACACAGCTTGAAATCTGAGGGCCAGTATTATGTCTATAAAGAGGGATTGCTTTGAAATCATTAAAATATGCCAAAGTCCTTCCTCAGTTTTATTCCCACTGGTTTTAATGAGAGCTTTGCCTAAATAGGGCTTGCTTTAATTTGATCCTCAAAACTTACTGCAAAGAATTTCTTCCTTGGTCCTGTGAGGGCCTGATTCATCCCTTTCCATGACAGAACTTGCAAGAACTTGCAAGGGCTGTGTTGGCCAGCCATAGGGTGATGGGCGAAACTGGAAGAGCTCCATGACCCGTTAACCATCTGCAGAGTGCAGGAAAACCATTGCACCTTTGTAGCTGTGATGCAGCTTTGGCTGGTTGCTCTTTCTGAGTGCAGAATTGCTCTCTACAGTGTGATTCAAGGGATTTAGTACACCACAGACATTTGAATGGGAAGGGATCTCAGCTGGGGACCCAAAATAGTAGTTGTTATCTTGGCCTTAATTTTAAAGATCATAATTTATTTCATACTGTTTGTTTCATATTCATTTATCCAAGACAATAATCAGATGTAAAATATTTCTTATTCCCACAGATTTTTGTAATGCCTCGTCCCTCAGTGGTATTCTTGGCAACGCCCCTCCCTGCAGGGCATGAGACGGTTCTCCTGGTGAAACTCAAATCACTAAGTCTGCATTCATCTGCCTTGATACTTTGGTGCTTGGCCCTTCTCAGCCTCTGTTCTGGGCTCTGGTGCAATTGTGCTGCTTATGTAGTCTGAGATGTTCATCCCTTGAGACAATGAACCATGGTTTGTGTGTGCTATTTGTAGGCAGGACCATAGTAAGTAATCCAGTTCTATCCCCTCACCTTAAATACTACATGCTTTCCAGTTTCAGACAGACAGTGAATACAGTGATTCTTGTAACTTCTGCCTTTTGCTTTGTTGGCTGAGCTTGGGAAACTGACCTGTAGTCCAAAAATTGGAGTTTTTTTTTTTTTTTTTTTTTTTTTTGTTTTGTTTTGTTTTGATTTTGTAGAAGATCCAGGAAGTCTTGCATACCTCTAAATGCATTTAGTTATTTTTTTGCTTTGTCCTAGGCCTCCTGGATTAGCAAATGCTCTAAGCGCCATCTGCCACCATTCTAAGGAACATTAGGAGTTTTAAAAGCTTTTCTGAGATGACTAGAGTAGCAAATCAGAATATTTCTGATATTATATGACAGATGTAATTGCCTACAAAGCACCTCTTGAAGTAGGAGTGCATTCAGCCATGCTCACTTGGGCCTTTCTGCAGTACCATTGAAACTGAATAAGAAATATGTCAATGGTTTGGGGGGTCATGGGATCAAGTCCTTATTAATTTTAAAGTAATTGTTCTTCAAATATGATTCTAGTTAAGTTCCTGTGATTTTTATCACAGAGTAACACTTCCAATACTTTTGAAGTTTTTGCATATGGATGTGATCGGCACCAAAAGATTAAAGAAAAAACATACTATTCCCCTTAGTTAGGTTCTCTACTGTTATGTGTAAATAATGAGAAGGGATGCATTAAATATTATCTCATTCTAGACATTGTAATGTGAGCATCTACATCTGAACTGCTCCTCCTAGACTGCGTTTTATAGTCACTGGAGGGAAACAATGGGCAGGATTCATCTAACTGGTTTTAGATGTCTACTTTAGGATGAGATGAATCCTGTCCTGAAAGTGCCTGTTTCTTCTCAACGACTATAAAGGGAACTTGAAGTAACTCACTCAGGTGCAGACACATACGTTTGGTTAGATGAATTCTCGCTTGGGGTCTAGTTCTTCCACAGCTAGACATTTGGAATGGAGAAAATAAGTTTACGTTTTTAGTAACAAAGAAAAGCTGTGGAAGTTTACTCTAATTATGAATGTTGTACACACTGATATGTTAATGATGATGTAATGTTTCTAATTTGAAATTCCTCTTGGAATGCAGAGTGTTTTTATAAAAAAACCTTTTAAAACTCTTTTCTTCTTTTCTTTTCTTTTTTTTTTTTTTTTTTTTTTTAAAGTTTGGACTGAAAGCCACAGGTAAAATTGCTTGGCAACAAGTTTTAGAAAAAAATTACGATCCTGAGGGTGCCTTTGAAAACAAGCAGACAATTCCTATGAGAAAAAATAAGTAAGAAGTTCCTTTTTAAAAGTGAGTTCTGAATAACTCATGTTAAAAATGTTTATTGAAAATGAGGAAACCATGTCCAATCAGCGATCACCCTTGATTAAATTAAAATATAATATCAAATATATATATCAAAATATCAATATCAAAAGATAAGATAATATCAAATATAACATAAAAATGTAAAAGATAAATAATCTTTTGGCAATGCTTTCTCTAAGCGCACACTCTTATTTTGAATCCTGTCATACCCTGAGTCTTAATGAGGTGGTTTATTCTTCCTACTCTAGAAAGAACATATTGAGCAGAAGAGGATGAGACATGAAAGCATTGCAAAGACTGTCTTTTTTTCCTGTTGCAGAGTAAATCCAGCTAGAGGAGATGAAGCTTTATCCAGTGACACTGTGCTTCAGAAGCTGTGCAGATATACCCAGGATACTTATCCATCTTTAAAGCAGGCATTTCTTATGCTTGATGAAGTAAGAGCAATTATTGTTAGGTGTTGCCTTGCTTAACTACTCTTACACATAACCATTTTTGTCGTATATCAGTTTCAAAGTAATATAGTGGCTACCAGTCTTTCTTCTGTGGTACAGTAGCTTGCAGAGACTGTTTTCAGTTTCTTTAACATAGATATGTGCAACCTGGGACTAAATAATCTGTAATAACATTTCTGATAAAGAAAAATTATTGAACTAGAATTTCACTGGAAGTCTTGTTGACTAGTTCTTTAATCATCCCTGTGGCTCCCTTTCAACCCCTGCTATTTCTTCTGTGTATTTCATGAAATGTTATGACAGAAATGAGAATTAGTGCTTTCATAGCAGTTGTATTGGTACTAGAAAAATAAATAATGTAGCTTTCCAGATACTGCTAAGTGTTCCCCTGTTTCTACATCCAAGGATAGCTTGAGTCCCTTAGGCATCATACTGGCAATTTATTTATGCTTTGATTATATGTTATGACCTGCAAATCTTTCAGAGTTACTGCTGCTTATAATTAAGATTCCTCTTCTATTCTAGGATATTTTCTCAATTTCTTAATGTAGGACTTTGTTAGACAGCTTATTCTTTGATTGTGCTTGATCTTCCGAGTCATGCTGTATCAGTGGTTTTTCTTTGTCTGTTTATCATTCCATTTGTCTTTGTTATCTATAGTTGTTTTTATTTGTACAAATGTGTATGGAGCAAGAGAGAGTACAGGTGCTGTGTTTACTGTTTATACACACTCAAACACACGGAGACATATGTATGTACATACGTATGCATAAGAAGGATGTGTATTACAGGGCTACAAATCAGCCACTGCAAGACTGCATTGGAAAGAGAGACACTAGAGGGTGGTTATTATTCCATGTGAAGTTTTCTGTTTTCTGTTCTCTGTTTCTCTGTTTTTTTTTTGTTTGTTTGTTTTTGTTTTTTTTTTTTGTTTGTTTGTTTTTTGCATTTGTTTGATATCTGTCATTTGATTCCGTACAGTTCTCATTTCTAAATCAAAATGCATGTCACTGTGTGTAAGCAAGGTATACAGCTCCCAAGGCAGCAGACTGCCCCAGAAAAGCAGCTCAGAGAGGGACACAGTGCCAGCTTTGCCTCTGTCAAAGTCCTGGACAACCTTGTCATCTGCTACCACCAAGGAATGAATCCAGAGGTGTTTATTTGTAACTGTTGCCATCTAACCTTGATTGGGTACAATTAGTTATCTAGTGTTATGTCCTGATTATGCAGAGTTCATCTCCAAGCCTGGTTCTGCATTCCCTCCCTTCCCAGTCTTCCTTCTGCTTGGGGCTGTCTCTGGGCCCAAGCGGATTGCTGCCTCTCTTTGCCTACTGCAGTCTCTTCTCAAATGTGGAAGTTTCTTTAAATGTTGATTTCCTTATTGGTAAAATGAAATGTGATAACTCTGGATTAGACACTTAGTACAGAAAGAAGGCTATGAATAATGTTCAGTCTCAAGAAAAATCTTTTTGGATGTCATGGCTTTCTCTTCATGATAGGGTCTGCATAGTAACACTTAATGAATGCTATTATTCTGCTTGGCTGCTGCATGCGGTAGTCTAATGGAGCATTGGTCTCACCATTGTATGCATTACGTACAATTACGTCTAAGCATGTGTGAATCTGTAGCATTCCTAAATATTTATGGAGCTCTATGAGTGGGTTTTTAGCTATTATGAAAAACCCATGAAAACCAAGTAAAGAAATTTCCTCAAGCAGGAGAGCACACCTACTAGTTCCAAAACACAGTTTATATAGTTTTTGATGACAGGACCCTCCCCTGTTTCCCCACTGAGTGGGTAATCCAGGTTCACAATCTATCTGATGCTTCACAAACAATGCATGGCTTTCAGTAGCCGGCCTGTTAAATTTCAATTTCCTTTTGCCATTTTTACTGTTTGAAGTGGTAATGTTTCTTCACTTATCTGACTTAACTTAACGCTGTGATTTTCACCTAATTGTCCTAAGGAGTCTGGTTGTCTGCATTTCTCATGGTCACCTGCTTAAGCTTTCTTATCACTGTAAGCATATCTCAGTACCACATTCCTTTCCTCTAAACAATGTAACTCTGCAGAAACAACATTTCTATTCTTACACTTCTAATTCATGTCACTGCCCAGCCTTCATTTTTGCAACTATTTTTTTCCTGAGATGTTCTTGATGTGTTGATGTCTAAAATGCTGTTGTTCCATTACTGTCAATCCATATTCTGAAACTAAATCCTAACCTAATACGAGTGCTTTCTAATGTGCAATCGAGAAATAAAATTTTTCCTGTAACTGTAGCTACAAATTTGACTTTAAAATTGTGGTGGTTTTACCTTGCTAGGCAGCTGAACTCCACCACAACTGCTCTCTCATTCCCCCTCCTCAGAAGAGGAGGGGAAGAAGAAAAGGAAAGAAACAACTCATGGGTTGAGATAAGGATAATTTAGTTAAAGGAAAAAATAATTAAGGAAGAAATATTATTAACTTAACAATTTAACTAAAGGTTAAAAAAGGGAAAGGGGAGAAAATGGAAAACAAACAAACAAGCAAAGGCTGTGTGGAAGTGCAGATGAAAGAAATTACTCTCTACTTCCCACAAACAAGCAATGCTTGACCATGTCCTTGATGCAGGGCCTCAATGGACGTAGCTACTGTTCAGTAAGGCAGACATTTTCACAACAAGAGCCCACCCCCGTCCTCATCTTCCTTTTTCCACCTTGTATTGCTGAGTGTGACATCACATGGTATGGAATATCCCTTTGGTTGGTTTAGGTCAGCTGCTCTGGTGATGTTCCTTTCTCACTTTTTGCCCACCCCCAGCCTCTGGGAGGGTTAGAAAGGGTCGTGATTCTGTGCCAGCACTGCTCAGCAGCAGACACAACATCAAGTGCAGAGCACAGCACTGTATGGGGTGCTGCAGAGAAAGTTAACATCTCAGCCAGACCCTGTACAAAAATGTTGGACCAGATTGATGTTTTATATAAGTGAGTGAAGTTCCCTTTGATATTCTTTTGTACGTCTTGGAATATTTTGTAATTCACTTTAAAACTCAGATCTTAGAAAAAAGTAGTTTTGCAAGTGTTTCAACACCAAGGAATTAAGAGTAAACCAAACTGTCTAGCCTCTGGAATGTCTTGAAAATGTTTCTCCGTATATTCTAAAATGTGGAAAGAAAAAGACATTTAAAATAATTTGAATGGACAATATTCAGTATAGATTAGTTGAGCTTATTTTACTGTGCTTTTTTTTTTTTTTTTTTAGTAATTATTACTGTTATTCTTATTTTTATACCTTCCATTATGTGGACTGCACTGTTTGATAGTTCTTGTTCTTGATCACGTGTTATCCCAGTCACCTAAGGCATTGACATTTGCGTCATCTGAAAATGTGACACCACAGTTCTTTCAGGGTAATATTGTTGCATTTCCTTTGTGTGAAGAAATTTAGAATTGTGGGATCAAGTTGTCATTGCTCATATGCAGTATTTCATTATTTATATTTTAGTTCTATTTTTAAAAAGAGATTGTTTATCTCAGAGCAAGGAATTCAAGTGGTACAGGAAAGTCTCCTAACTTAGATGCATCAGATTCATAAGAAAAACTAAACTGTTTTCTGTCTTGTGCTGATACCTGGTATCAAGCAAACTTCATTGTTCCCAGAACTGTAGAAGTTTTACAATACTAGAACTGGTAACTGTGTACCTGTATCTTAATAACTACAGGACATGTATACCTATTTAGCATTACATGCTGAAAGAGGTTGTGATTGAAATTTAAGTTAAAGATAGGCATAAATACACACAGGATAAGACTACAGCTTAATTTGAGATGCAGCATTTTTGAGAAGAAGGGAGATGACATGTATATTATTAAAATAGCACTGAATATATATCCCCATGGTCCTGGTGCACACAGGTAAGGGAGAATCTGTTTTGATGAAGGGATAAAATCAATATGATCAGTAAAGTTAATTGGAATTAGAACTGTGCAGTAATTATTACCAGCTCATATGATATAAATAGAAAGTGCTATCATGTCTCTAATATATTTGTGTGCAATTTGTCATACGATATGTGGATTGTAACATATGTGTGACACTGACATGGTATTGAGCCTACTGTTGCTCATTCCATTTTCCATGTGTTATTCATTCCATTTTCAAAAATAACTTCATCTGACTTTCTGTGGAGACTGGATTGCCTTTTGTCTAGTTCTGGAATACGAACTTCTGATAAAGAACTGTCTATCTTCAGTTCTGTGGCCTTCACAATGTACAGAACTATCCTAAAATGCCTTTCTGTCAGCTTTGGAATGTCATGATATGTATGTCCCATACACTAGATTATGTGATCGTCCCTTAAGTGGACATCTGGACTTTTTTATTACTTCTGGATTTTTTTTATTACTTTGAACTCTTACATATTGCACTTCTTAAATTGTAGATCAATGAGCAAATAATAGACTGAAAAAATTAAAGCTTTCAGTTTGGTTGACACAAGCAAAACAAGCACTGGGCATATCTTCAGAAGGACTATAAGCATTTTTTATTATATGGTTTTATGTAGATGATATATCACAATTCTTTTCCAATATAATTACATTTAAAACAAAAACAAACAAACAAATTCTTTTTATCCCTGCACTATATGATCTGTGTATGTATGTATATGACCACAAAAGGAAAGAATTCACCTAGCAATTTATAAGAAAAGAAACCAGTTTCATACATTTCAGTAGATAATAATAAAAACTACAGCATTCAGGCTATGATTCAATAAGCCTCTTTACTACATGATTTTAAGTAATTTACTGGGCTGGAGCATTACTGAATGAAGTTTTGAACAAAGGTAGAGGAATTTGAGATTGTAGAAAGGAAAGACAGGCTGAAGAAACAAACACTTAATCACCAATATCTGGAGGCTGTCACACTGAAAGACAGACCTGTAAGAAATTTTTAAATTTATACATAAGACGTGTAACAAATGTTTATATTTATACATAACACCATGGTTGCTACTGTTTTGTTGTTGTTGGAATGAAACAGTACTTCTCCATTGACACGGTTGATGCTGTAACTGAATTAAATAATAATCTGAGCAATAAGGTTATTTTAAATAAAGTTAAATTTACTAGATAGCCAAATAAGCAAATACAAGCTACTTCATAAATACTGATGCAGTATACTTTAACTTTCCCATATTATCTAAGGTTTAAACAAAACATTTTTACTGTAACAGATCTTCATGGTTGAAACAGTTATTCTGTACAATTGTTTCTTGTGAAGTACAAGCTATCTTTCTAGCTTCAGTACCAGATTCCCTAACTTACATGTATTTACTGGGGGAGGTAGGTATATTAACAAGTTTTGTTTCCATATGATTTAATGCAGTGACAACAGTCTCTAAAGAAAATGCAAATAGCAGATACTAGTTTCAGAAGATCATTATCTCTTGATTGCAAAACTTTAAAATATTTCCCAGACCAACTGATGAAGTAAATAATTGCTCATCCTCTCTGTTATTACTGCCACTCTCGATCTCTGCGGGGGACTAGAGGGAAACAGAATTTTCTTAGGTTGACTTTTATGAACAGAAAGATATTTTTCTAGTGCTTAGCCAGGAGCTGAATCACTGAAGGAATTATTTACTCCTATTTTTTCTGTTATTGTTCCAAAGCCTTTATTCCATTCTTTTTTCTTCTTTCCTCCTATTATACTTCCTTGTTTTTTTTTAGAGAAAATTAAAAATTACCTTAAAAAAAAAAAAAAAGGTTTGGAACAAATTTAAAATTATAAAATGCAGTAGACCATCACAGAAAAGAGTTGGTACAAACCCATATTTAAAACTTTCCTACATAAATTAAGAATATTACTTTACATAGGAACTCATGGAAGCTATGCCTTAAATGTCACAGAATAAAATAATAATAATATCCTGATTCCCCTGCATGAGCACATACATTGCCTGTTACCTTACAGTCCAACTGCATATCTGTTGGCATGACAATGTGATGGGATTAGGAGCTGGATAAAGATTCACCCTGAAAGCTGATTCACCCTCGGTAGCCAGGTCAAGGATGCCAACAGGTCCAACATGGCAGCAGAATTGATTTAAAGGTTACATATGAAGATGCAAAGGCAGCATGAGGAAAGAAAGGCAGAGTCCACAGACAGTAGGTCTTAAATGTTTTGGATTAACAAACTACTGTCAAGAGTCAGAATTTCTCAAGGCTCCGCATGTACAGATTAGGAACAAAATGCAGCTGATAAACTCACCTGAATGGTTTGTTCAAATTGAGGTTACAAGGCACAGTTTATCAGCAAACTAAATAATCTATGCAAAGGTAATGGAAAGGTCATTGTTATAAATGAAGTCTCAACTCAATCTGAATTTAGTAATATTTGTAAAAGAAATATTTATAAAAGGTATAAAGGGCAAGTAAACAGCGCTGGGTGTGCGGGGAGTCTACGCTCCACCAACACGCACACATGAACATCAAACATTCTAAATATATAGAACATCACTTTTACATACTAAACTCGAGTGTGCCTATACAATCAGAAAAGGTAACAAACAATCCTTTAAGTTCCATGACTTACTAAACTCAAGTACGCCTGTACATATGTACAGTCTTGCATATGTACAGCAATTTGGAAGGAGAGAGGACTTTTATCTTCCTCAATTAAACTTGCAGAAGGGGCTGATAGCAGTTATTAGAGAAGAAGGAAAAAGGAGGCCCAAACAGGAACAGCCCCAGCTAGGCAAGGAGCAATGTGGCCTATGTAAGAAATTTGGGCATTGGAAAAACGAATGCCCAGAGTGGAAAAGAAATGGAAAAGGGAACCGGAGAAGGGAGGTGGTGGTCGTGCACGCAAAAGATGACTAAAGAGGACTGGGGAATCTACTCCAGAAATCTGCTGGTTATAAAAATGAAGCTGGGAAAGGAGGGAAAAGAGGTGGAACTTATGGTAGATGCAGGGGCAACATATTCAGTTTTAAATCAAGCATTAGTATCAGTGGGGAAGGATTACATTGTAGTGAAGGGGGCAACTGGCCAATCTGAAATAGCATATCTCTGCAAACCATTGAAATATAAATATGGGAAACAGTGGGGCATTCACAATACATGCCCAACTCCCCAGAGTCACTACTATGAAGAGATTTATTTGAAAGATTACAAGTTACCATTTCATTTAAAAATGGGGAGATTATTCTGGAGGTAAATGATCAAAGATATGTGGAAGTGTTGAGTTAAATCCTAAGTCAAGTGTTTTCCAAGTATGGTCTAATATACCAGGGAAGGCAAAAAATGCAGTTAAACAGTACCCCTTGAAAAAGAAAGAGAAGGAATTAGCCTGATAATTGATTAACATGCTTAACACCAGAGCTAACTTGGTTTACCGTTTTAGACCTGAAGGATGCCTTCTTTTGCCTCCCTCTCCATAAAGCCAGTCAGAAAATCTTTGCATTTGATTAGAAAGGCCCTAAGAGTGGGCGCAAAACACAGCTCACATGGACAAGGTTGCCTCAGGGCTTTAATAACTCACCCACTTTGTTTGGAGAACAACTTGCAAAGGACTTGGAGACCTGGGAAGCCCCATCAGGAGAAGGAAGGCTGTTGTAGTATGTAGATAACCTCCTAATAGCCACCCAGACAGAAGAAGCATGTGTGGCCTGGACAATAAGCCTCCTAAACTTTCTGGGACTACAGGGGTACAGGGTATCGAAGAAGAAGGCTCAAGTGGTAAAGCAGAAGGTGACCTACCAGGGTTATGAGGTTAGTGCCAGACAATGGACCTTGGGGCAATATCATAAAAAAGCGATATGTCAAACCCTGGAAGCCAAGACAATAAAGGAACTGGGAACCTTTTTGGGAATGATGGGGTGGTGCAGACTGTGGATCTATAATTATGGATTACTTGTAAAACCACTGTATGCACTAACTGTGAATGGGAACAGGGACCTCCAATGGACAAAGGAGGCCATGAGAGCCTTTGACCAACTAAAGAAGGCTCTCATGTCAGCCCCAACTCTGGGACTTCCAGATGTGAATAAACCATTTTTCCCCTTCTCCCATGAGAAACAGGGGATTGCCCTGGGAACTAGCACAGGACCTGGGCCCATATCGAAGGGCAGTTGCTTATTTTTCTAAGCAGCTGGATGCTGCCACCACGGAAAAGCCAGGATGCCTCAGAGCCATTGCAGCAGTGGTGCTAAGTATCCAGGAAGCATGCAAGTTCACCTTGGGACAGAAAATAACTATACTAGTGTCTCACACAGTGTCCACAGTGCTGGAAGTGAAAGGCAGTCACTGGCTTTCCCCACAAAGATTCCTGAAATCAGCAGAAACCAAGGGGAGCCAGTACACCATTACTGCCTGGAGACCTAGTCCAGCCGTCCAGATCTGAAGGACACTCCTTTCGATGATGTGGAAATATGGGAGCAGCTACGTCATCAGCAGAAAATGACATGCTGGGTATGCAGTTACCACTTGCAAAGAAGAAATGATCTGGCGGACAGAGAGGCAAAAGAACCAGCAGAAGGTGAGTTAGCAGCTGAGGGAGCCTTGATTCCAGACAGGCAAATTCCCCTTGAAGGTAAGTTTGTATATAACAAAAAGGATAGAAAATTAATCGGAAGTCAGAAGGGAAAATATAGCCAAGAGGGATGGGCTATTACCAAAGAAGGGAAGGGAAGCTAGTCATCCCTTCCAATTTATTGTGGTATAACTATCTAATTGGAAAAAATATTGCCAGGAACTTAAATGTTACCGTCACTCAAATAACTTAACAATGTGACCTTTGTCTCCAGACTAACCCCCAAAATGCCCCCAGACTAAAACTGTCAAATTGGAAAAGGCCATTGGCCCGGGCAACAATGGCAAATTGACTTGTTTGAACTTCCAAGAAAAGGGGGGGGTGTTGATATTTACTGGTGTTAACAGATACCTTTGCAGGATGGCCAGAGGCTTTCCCCACATGGACTGCCAAAGCCTGAGAGGTAACTAAGTCTCTTGTAAGAAAACTTTGAAACCACAGTGGGAAGGACTATACTAGGTGCTCCTTACAACCTCCACCTCAATTGAGATCAAGGAACAGTGTGTCTGGATTCACCATTCTCAAGTGAAGAAAGCTTTAGAAGCCCCCTGGAAAGTAACACCAGGTGACGGTGAACTGAAACTAAAGCTCGGTTGAACAAAATGAGGACATTATGGTCAGGCGTATTTAGTAATATGGTTAGCAGAAATTTAGTTAATAGGATTGTTTTATTTCTATAGCTTATAGTTGTAATCATGATTCAAGAAGGTGCCTCTATGATAGAAAATGGTGAGTGGCCTTGGTCCGAAGCCTTAACAACAGAGGACCGAGATGGGAAAAGGCTGAAGACCAAGACCACACACTAATAATAGATGCACTCAGTATGGTTCAAGATAACGTATCTTTAGCTCTTAGTTGTATACAAGCACAGTTATGGATGCAGGCAATGGCTGCCCTGATCATTAGGGAAGGAAGTGAAGGCATTTTTAGACAGTGTATATACTCCTTCAGAGTATAGAATGTGGGCACGGATGGAGAATGGGAAATGGCAGTCTGTAAATCTAGAATCATGTGTTACATGGAGCAAGGTGTTTGTCACTTTGAAATTCATCCAAATCCTAGTCAAAAGACTGTGCTTGTATATATTGGTCAAGGCTGTGTGTGTGTGCTTAAGAACTGCTTGTGATTTTGTAGAAGTAGATAATGAGAACATAATTCTCCCTAGCAAAAAAATTAGTATTAACTTTTGTATTTGTAACTTTGTTAGAATCGTTGGGTGTGATTTTCTATATTTGGCACCAGTGGTATCCTACCAGTTGATCAAGTCTAACAACACAATATATACCTACACCTATTGGGATGACAGGAAAATGGAGAGAAGACTAATCACTGTCCATCATGATACAAAGGAAATAAGCAGAGTTTTGCAAAGAATAAAACAAGACACAAATCACAACTGGTGGGATACACTCTTTGGATGGTCGCCAACTGCAACTGGGATTTTGAACACATTGTGTCACCCAATTATTGTTTTATTGATGTTAGTTGGTATAAGTTTAATATTGTCTTTTGTAATAGTTGTCTGGAATTGGAAATTACTACAACGAATGTCTATGTTAGCTTCCTTGAAAAAAGTGCATGGCACTTTTGAGGGGTACATATAGAGACTGGGAAGAATAATTTTTATATTAAGTAAAAGAATATACTAGATTTTCCAGAAAAGGGGGGACTGAATCATTGGGATTACAAATTCGAAAGCGATTGATTCACTTAGACCTCCAGATAACAGGAGCCACCCCTGGTTCAGAATTTAACCAAGGGGTCAGAGATGAGGACAAAGAGATGAGATAAGGAATGTTAAACATACAAGGTCTCGAGATAACAGGAGCCTCTCAGACCCCAAGAACCAGATCAAACTAACCTTATGGCCCAGATTGTGACCAAGGCCTCAGAGGGCATGCGCAAAGAGATGAGGTGAAAAGTTCAACCCTGATGAAGACATCTTACTTCATCCCCACAACCCTCAACACCCACTACCACAAGGCACTGAGCAAGTGCAGACAAGAGGAATTTACAGAAATGACTTCTTGTAGCTAATTTTAATACTAAGCGGGGACAGGTATATGTACATATGTATAGGCGTATTGGGGAACCTCATGCATATCTAACTCTTTACTGCATATAACCATGGCAAGTTGCCGTGTTAGGTGCGCATGACTTTGGTGGGGCTACCCCCATGCTGCTCAGCGCTGAATATAAAAAAATTATACCTACTTTACAATCTTACTGATTGTGGAGTCAGCTTTCCGTGAGTCAGAATAGCATGTTAGAATTAGCACTGGTTTAGTAAACATTTGCCCTTTTTTATGCATGCTTTCTATGCTTTTTTTTTTTTTCTTAGAAAAAAGATGGAAAAATCACAAGAAATGACCTTCATCATATTTTCCATTACTTTGTTTTTCAAGTGAAAGATAAAGACTTCCAGGAACTAATCCAGATAATTGATCTAGAACAGACTAGATACCTTGACTATTATGAATTTGTAGGCTTGTCTGAAGAAAAAGAATCCATGGTAAGTGCTATTTCTTTAATGATATAACAGCTGCAGCAAAATGCTGCATTGTATTTTAGTAAAATGTTACACTCTGCATACAGTTATTGTCTATGTTAATATGTTCACATGCTTTCCAGCAATGTAAATCTTCTTCTTAATCAGTGCTTCTAGACTCTTTCTTTTGACGCATCAATTGGAAGGGAATCTCATGGTTATGAGATGTTTTTGAAAACTTATGCAGAATCACTAGCTCACATATGTTTGTACAGCAGATGAGGGACTAGTAGTACTTCTTAGCTTTCAGGTGTCAGATGTGTTTTGCTGAGATTTTGCCGTTTCTTATTTTATCTTTTATTCTTTATAATATACATCTGTACAAATTGTATGCTATATACTACACAGAGGTTGTATATATTTTCCTGGACACAGCTTTGATACCTTCTGAGTTTGCAGGCTCCTTGTGATGTTTTCCTTTAGAACCATTCACCATACATAGAGAGTATATGTTCAGAGTGTATATTCAGTATGTATGTACATAGATACCTACATACTTGTCGCGTAAATGGGTGTAGCTGATCAACTGTTATGGGCCCGATTCAGGGTACTGTACTATCACAATCACAGATTTCACCAATTTGATTTCATCAACCGTTAGGGGTCCAGTCGGATATTCACCAATAACGCATTAACCGTTAGGGGTCTGGTTGGATTCAGAACACTGAACTATCACGGTCCCGGATTCACCAATAATGTATACCCATCCTTACCCTAGTTGCACTTAATGAGAGCAAGGACAATGCAATCAAGTGTGATTTATTACAGCAACAGGTACATAGGTTCTTTGGGTTGCCGACGAAAGTGACTGTCTGCAAAAGCAAGCTAGCATGGACGAAATACACAGGTGTTACAGGTGCGCAGCCTGGTAATTAACACGTTGAAAGGATCAAAGACTCTAGAAGGATTTATAACCAAATGTTCAAATCTCACCCAAAGGCGTCCCAATGGGGGACAAGAGAGGCTCAGCCCGTCGACTGGTCCCAGGAGTCAGGAGGTCCTAAGGATGTATTCTCTCGGGATGGTATCTCCCCTGACGGTGGTATCTTCCCTAACATCCCCTCTCTCTTGGGCCAATTTGTATTATTTTCTATCTTTTAGGTGGAGCTTGAGTGGCTCTAGTCAAGCATCTCTTAGTTGTGCTTGGTGAAAAGTTCTCCCGTCTCCGTTTAAAGTAATAGGCTCCGAGAAATTCAGAGCGCATGCTCAGTGAGGGGTGGTCGCAGCTTGGAGGCGGGTAGCTTTTGGGATAGAGGTGTGTTTTGGTATTATACTGATATTATAATGAGCAAAAAGTACACTAGGGTACAGCATTTGTTAAAACATGACAGGTCCTCGGCGCAGGGTAGCAAAAAGTTCAGCTTATCGGTCTCGGTGTGCGCAAGAACAATTGAGTCCCCACCTGGTTACAGAGCCTCGCCGTGGTGTCTCCACTCCACTCTACGCTCCGTACTGTTCCTTAGAGCTGGCACACCAGGTTTTCCCAGCGCGATAGCCTCTAAGGTTGGAAGCCTAGGGAACTCTCAGGTAATGCAGTTATGCCCTACCCTGAAAGCCTCTTCAATGCCGTACATTTTCTTTAAAATGTGAATGTTAGTTTTATTTCCCTAGTTACTTCAGGCAATTACACCACAATACTGAATCCCGTGGTCAAAATTTCAATTCAATATGCCAGTATTCACTATTTATTCACCATTTGCCGAGGCGATCGGCTCCGGGGCAGACGCGTTCTGCAGCGGAGCAGGGGATCGGGCCAGGCAGGGCTAATTTTTCCGGCATCGCGCCTACTTGAGGGAGCCGCCAGGACCCGGCAGCCCTCTTGAGGGAGGCTGACGAGACGAAGGCGGAACCAGCAGCGCCCCCTCCCCAGTCGTTCAAAAGCTGCCCCTAGGGAGCGCGAGCGACCAGGAGCGCGGTGAACAGGGCGGGCAAACAGGGCGTGGCGCGTCAGAAGGGAGTGGCGCGGCAGTTTGCGCAGGCAGGGCGAGCAGGAAGGGCAGAGCGTTCCCCCCGCCCACACGAACACCTCCTTAACGACAGCCGTTAGCTAGGTGATAATGGTCTCCACCAGGCACGGTGCGCTCTCCAGGAAGTCGGTACACACCCAGACCGACTACCCGTTAAAAAATGCCGCAGTTCAGGTCACTGGATGCAAGGAGTGTCTGAGCCTGTTGCTGCCATCGGCGGGAGGCAGAGAAACTGTGTGCGTGAGGTGCGAGCAGGTGGATGACCTGGTCCGCGTGGTGGCGGAGCTCAAGGAGGAGGTGGAGAGGTTGTGGGCCATCAGGGAGTGTGTGGGAGAGATAGACTTGTGGAGTAACTCCCTGCAGGGCCTCAAGGGGAGGTACCGAGGTGAGACTCCTCAAATGGGGGTGGACCCCCTGCCCTGTAGCCGTCGGGCAGAGGGAGGGGATCTGGGAGTTCAGGAGGAATGGAAACAGGTCCCTGCTCGACATCGCAGGCGATGCCCTCCCCTTCCGGCCCCGCCTTCCCAGGTGCCCTTACACAACAGGTTTGAGGCCCTGGAGCTCGACAGACCAGTAGCTGAGGAAGAGGTGGCAAGTGTTCCCAGGAGGATGCCTAGGGCGAGGAGGTCGACTCCACGCCTCAGGACTGCCTCCACCAAGAAAGACAGGAGGGTTATTGTTGTTGGAGACTCTATTCTTAGGGGAACAGAGGGCCCTATTTGTCGGCCTGACCCTACCCGTAGGGAAGTCTGCTGCCTCACTAGGGCCAGGGTAAGGGACGTTGCCAGGAAGCTTCCCAACCTGGTACGCCCCTCTGACTATTACCCTCTTTTGATAGTCCAGGCGGACAGTGACAACACCGAAGAGAGAAGCCTGAAGGCTATCAAAAGAGACTTTAGGGGACTGGGTCGGTTAGTGGATGGAGCAGGAGTGCAGGTGGTGTTTTCATCCATCCCTACGGTGGCAGGGAGGGGTTCAGAGAGGACACGGAAAGCCCACCTGTTAAACATGTGGCTCCGGGGCTGGTGCCAATGCAGAAATCTTGTTTTTTTTGATCATGGGGCACTTTACTCAGCACCTGGCCTGATGGCCACAGACGGGTCCCTATCTTTTAGGGGAAAAAGGATCCTGGACCAGGAGCTGGCAGGGCTCATTGAGAGGGCTTTAAACTAGGTAGGAAGGGGGATGGGGCTGACGCTAGGATTATTGGGGCTGTGTAGGGGGGAACGATGGCAAGGCCGGAGGATAAGGCAATGGCCCAGCTGAAGTGCATCTACACCAATGCACGCAGCATGGGTAACAAACAGGAGGAGCTGGAAGCCATCGTGCAGCAGGCAGGCTACGACTTGGTTGCCATCACGGAGACGTGGTGGGACCAGTCTCATGACTGGAGTGCTGCAATGCCTGGCTATAAGCTCTTCAGAAGGGACAGGCAGCACAGAAGGGGTGGTGGTGTGGCTCTCTATATTAGAGAGTCTTTCGAGGTTGTAGAACTCGAGGCTGGGAATGACAAGGTCGAGTCCCTTTGGGTTAGGATCGGCAGGGACAACAAGGCTAGTGTCCTGGTCGGGGTCTGCTATAGACCGCCGAACCAGGATGAGGAGACGGATGAGGAGTTCTACAGGCAGCTGACAGAAGTTGCGAAATCGTCAGCTCTTGTACTCGTGGGGGACTTCAACTTCCCTGACATATCCTGGAAGCACAACACAGCCCTGAGAAAGCAGTCTAGGAGGTTTCTGGAGAGCGTGGAAGATAGCTTCCTGACACAGCTGGTTAGTGAACCTACCAGGGGTGGTGCCCCACTAGACCTTCTCTTCACAAACAGAGAAGGACTGGTGGAGGATGTGATTGTCGGGAGCTGTCTTGGGCAGAGTGACCACGAAATGGTGGAGTTCACTATTCTTGGCGAGGCCAGGAAGGGGACCAGTAAAACCGCTGTATTGGACTTTCGGAGGGCTGACTTTGAGCTGCTCAGGACACTAGTTGGTGGAGTCCCTTGGGAGGCGGTTCTGAAGGGCAGAGGGGTCCAGGAAGGCTGGGCGCTCTTCAAGAGGGAAATCTTAATGGCGCAGGAACGGTCTGTTCCCACGTGCCCAAAGACGAGCTGGCGGGGAAGAAGACCAGCCTGGCTCAACAGAGAATTGTGGCTTGATCTTAGGAGAAAAAAGAGGGTTTATAATCTTTGGAAAAGTGGGCAGGCCACTAGGGAGGACTATAAGGATGTAGCGAGGCTGTGCAGGGACAAAATTAGGAAGGCCAAAGCTCATCTGGAGCTCAATCTGGCTACTGCCGTTAAAGATAACAAAAAACGTTTCTATAAATACATCAACACAAAAAGGAGGACTAAGGAGAATCTCCATCCTTTACTGGATGCGGGGGGAAACTTAGTTACAAGAGATGAGGAAAAGGTGGAGGTGCTCAGTGCCTTCTTTGCCTCAGTCTTTAGCGGCAATACCGGTTGTTCTCTGGATACCCAGTACCCTGAGCTGGTGGAAGGGGATGGGGAGCAGGATGCGGCCCTCACTATCCACGAAGAAGTGGTTGGTGACCTGCTACGGCACTTGGATGTGCACAAGTCGATGGGGCCGGATGGGATCCACCCAAGGGTACTGAGGGAACTGGCAGAGGAGCTGGCCAAGCCACTATCCATCATTTATCAGCAGTCCTGGCGATTGGGGGAGGTCCCAGTTGACTGGCGGCTAGCAAATGTGACACCCATCTACAAGAAGGGCTGGAGGGCAGACCCGGGAAACTACAGACCTGTCAGTTTGACCTCAGTACCAGGGAAGCTCATGGAGCAGATCCTCCTGAGAATCGTCACGCAGCACTTGCAGGGCAAGCAGGCGATCAGGCCCAGTCAGCATGGGTTTATGAAAGGCAGGTCCTGCTTGACGAACCTGATCTCCTTCTATGACAAAGTGACGCGCTGGGTGGACGAGGGAAAGGCTGTGGATGTGGTCTACCTTGACTTCAGCAAGGCTTTTGACACCGTCTCCCACAGCATTCTCCTCAAGAAACTGACTGCTCTTGGCTTGGACTGGCGCACGCTTCGTTGGGTTAGAAACTGGCTGGATAGCCGGTCCCAAAGAGTCGTGGTGAATGGAGTCAAGTCCAGTTGGAGGCCAGTCACTAGTGGCGTCCCCCAGGGCTCGGTGCTGGGGCCGGTCCTCTTTAATATCTTCATCAATGATCTGGGCGAGTGCACTCTCAGTAAGTTCGCAGGTGACACCAAGTTAGGTGCGTGTGTTGATCTGCTTGAGGGTAGGAAAGCTCTGCAGGAGGATCTGGATAGGCTGCACCAATGGGCTGAGGTCAACTGCATGAAGTTCAACAAGGCCAAGTGCCGGGTCCTGCACCTGGGGCGCAATAACCCCAAGCAGAGCTACAGGCTGGGAGAGGAATGGTTGGAGAGCTGCCAGGCAGAGAAGGACCTGGGAGTGATGGTGGATAGTCAGCTGAATATGAGCCAACAGTGTGCTCAGGTGGCCAAGAAGGCCAACGGCATCCTGGCTTGTATCAGGAACAGTGTGACCAGCAGGGCTAGGGAGGTGATCGTCCCCCTGTACTCAGCTCTGGTGAGGCCGCACCTCGAGTACTGTGTTCAGTTTTGGGCCCCTCGCTACAAGAAGGACATGGAGATGCTTGAGCGGGTTCAGAGAAGGGCGACGAAGCTGGTGAGGGGCCTGGAGAACAAGTCCTATAAGGAGCGGCTGAGGGAGCTGGGCTTGTTCAGCCTGGAGAAGAGGAGGCTCAGGGGCGACCTTATCGCTCTCTATAGGTACCTCAAGGGATGCTGTAGCGAGGTGGGGGTTGGTCTGTTCTCCCACGTGCCTGGTGACAGGACGAGGGGGAATGGGCTTAAGTTGAGCCAGGGGAGTTTTAGGTTAGATGTTAGGAAGAACTTCTTCACTGAAAGGGTTGTGAGGCATTGGAACAGGCTGCCCAGGGAAGTGGTGGAGTCACCATCCCTGGAAGTCTTCAAAAGACGTTTAGATGTAGAGCTTAGGGATATGGTTTAGTGGGGACTGCTAGCGTTAGGTCAGAGGTTGGACTCGATGATCTTGAGGTCTCTTCCAACCAAGAAATTCTGTGATTCTGTGATTATCTAATTTGACAGAGATTAAGCAATACTTCTTTGCCTAGCAGATTATTTTAAGACATAAGCTGCAGTTTGCAAATCTTCCTAGTATTAAGAATCTGTTGATAATTTTCAGTATCAAATCTCTTTAGGTTTGCATTAATATGCCAACTGACTTAACTCCATGTTTAGCTTTGTTTTGGGTAGTCTAAATAGTGTTTTTTACAGATACCAGAAGAGTGGAGTAGTGTCAAGAGGTACTAGATGCACAAAAAGAACAGCACTGAATGGAATGCATTGCTTTGAAAGGCTTTGATCTTAGGAGTTAAACCAGGGTGAGTCCCCGCACCCTGGTAGCTCCAACAATAGCAACATTTGATGCAGCAGCTCAACTCCATTCCAGCTGGTTTTGAGTAGAATAACAGTCTGGCTGAAATTTTAGGGCAATATTTAGTAGCCTGTAAAATCAGCATGTTGGGAAAACTACAAATGCTGACATTTGTCAGCATGTATGCAGCTGACATGCACACTAAGTTGGATTTACAAATTAAGCCAGTTAGGCTTGTAGTAGGGAGGTACAGAGATAAGTGGCCATTTTTTGTCATTTAAAATAAGCATCCCAAATGAAATAAAGGTTAGCATGGGGGAAGGCAGATAAAGGAAATGTTAAGCATCACAGATCATTGTCACGTTGGGATGAAATACCACCTGGGATGACATAGTAGCCACACATGACCCTGGCCACTGTGATTTCACACCTGGAGAGAGATTCTGTTCTGAGGAGTAGGTCTGCTCTGGACTTTATAGCTGGTTTGTACCCAGTTATTGATGAAAAGCAGGTGCAAGTAAGCTTGAGTTTATGGGAGTCTTTACTTTTTGTCTCCTCAGTGGTGATGCCAGCTTCATCAATGTGGCTTTTCCTGTAGAAAAGGCAACCAATGGTTGTACAAATAAAAGAGGATGGCTTTTTCAATAAATCACTTCATTTTTATCATTACTTTAGGAAGTAACTCAATCAGAGTAATCTTAATAACAGCAATGGGCAGAACCTGAACCTAAAAACCATCTAGACCTCCAGACAGCCAAGACAATCTGAAGGGCATCTCGGCCTCCTTCCTTTCACCTGAAATTTTGCACAGTACAGTATTTGGACAGATCTGCAGTTATATGGAGATTTGCTGTCAAATTGTGATCCTATGTTCATTTCTTTTCAGAACCATCTGGTTTTAATGCCTTTTCACTTATAGATTGAGTACACTTTTGTTCTAACTGCTACTGCTATAGACAGATCCTAAAACCGGTGAAATAAGCCAGTTTTTGTAGTTATTTTCCCCTGTCTTCAAATTATGCCCTGAGTAAGCTGAGTGCCACTTGGAACTCATTCAGTCCTAGTGGGTTTTGTTTTACAATACTGAGGGGAGAGACAGACAGTAAAAACCCTGCATTGTTATTCAGTACATATGTCTCTTCAGTCACTTAAAGGAGCAGGGTCTATGAAGTGAGGTATATGCTTTCCTGCACAGTCACTTTTAAATAATTTTTCAGAACAAACATTTTCAAAGATAAACTTGGGTCTGATGTTGCAGCATGTTTTGGAATCTGTATACTAAAATTGTTTTAGTTAAAAATAACTTTCTTTAAATTAGATAGCTCATAAATGGCTTAGTGGAAAAAAATTACGAAGTCTGGTCTCTTTGTTCTATGTTGTAATACTGTAAGTGATAACATGATTCATTTTCAGCAAATGTTGGTCTTCTACATTATGTTTGTCATTTTAGTACAGTTTTTCATGTGACAACACTATCACTGTTTAATATCAGGAACACTTTTTGCTGTTTCCTGCATTACTAATTCATTCAATTGTCAGGTGGAGGAGATCCTTTCAGATTAAATCACAGAAAACTGGAAAGATTTTCATAAGGCTTTGCAGTCCTGTGATCCTAAATGTACTGGCACTATTAAGAGAAGTCATCTAAGAAAAGTCCTACAGCTGTCTTGTCCCTCCTTGTCAGATCAACAATTTATGAAGTAAGTTGATGATGCGTGAATTGTAATAGATTTAATGTAATTTCTTTTCTTACCCTATCTTTCTTCCTGTCTTTTAATATGACAGCTATAGTTGGAGGCATTAAGGATTTTGGTTTGTCTTAAGCATATAGAAAATAAAAGATTGGCGGAGAAAATGCCCCATTCCTCACATGAGCAGCATGTAAATCTCTTATTTCCATGACAATTACATGTTGGGAACTTGTCAGTTTGACATAATTTCACTATTTTAAAGGTGACACAAGCCTTTTTTATAAAGGAACAATTAGTGTGCTGGAGATCCAAGTCATTATCAAGCATTATTTAGTATTTCCAAACACAATGTAATACAAAATGAATTTAATTAATGTTATGTCTTTCCTCAGTAGTCCATTGTTGTAAAGAACAGAGAAATTAAATTTAATATTGTTAACATGAAATCTCATTTTCAATATGAGCAGACTCCCCAAACTGGGGAGTCAAAATAGCGACAAGCACAGGGAGTATGAGGTTAAGGTATCTATGTCCAAAGGAAAGGGAATTGGATTTAGGCATTTTATTGCAATAACAGGTCAATCGGGTCATAATTGGGTCTAATCTACTCTCACAGGAGCTCTAACTTTCTCTGCTTACAGTCAGTGACTTTCAGAAAAATGTGAAATTCTTTCCTACCTTTAAAAACATAATAGGAAAATCAAAGGAATCAGTTCCAGTCTGACAATTTACAACCCAGTGTCCTGCTGATCATTATCAGTGAGCAACAAACACAACAGCACCAACAGGAAATGGCTTTTGGAAAATAATCTTTGATCCTGAAATATGAACGAGCATGAATGTGATCAGTAAAACCAATTCTACTGTAGGTATTTTCCTTTCTATAAATGTCTTAGAGAAAACTTCAGGTGCTATGTATTGGGTTCATAAAAGTCATGTTTCCAGCACAGTGTGCTGTTATAACTATATGCTTTCATCATCTGTCAGTTTTATAGCTCTGCACTATGTAGCATACAATCAGTGGTCATTGGTCATGAACAAGTAGTTATACTTGGAATTACCTGGGACTCAGCAGTTATACAATTTTCTAAATAATGTTTCTACCATTGTTTGTGTCAATAAGAGATCTGTACTATAGGAAAAGAGAGGAATTACAGTCACTTTGAATCACGAAGTGGTCTTTACTTGAAATTCTAAACATTCCCTGTAAGAAAACAACATAAAGCAGTGAAAGGCAGACTGGTAGGGTTTAATTCGTTGATGATTTTAGTGAATATGTATTTTACCTTTGTTTTAAAAGGATGCAAGATAAGCACTGTGAGATCAGTCTAGCAAAATGCTGAACACTGAAGTTGTTTTCTAGCAAACCCCAGGAAAAAAAAATGAATACTTTTAGGAGTTCTAATAAGGTGAACGTAGAGCATATTTGCATTATCGAATTGCAGCATTGTTAAACAGTTCAGCTATCTGTGTTTAGTAAAGCAAGATATGTATCACCATAGATGGGATGAATTTAGAATCTTTTCACAGGAATGGATTCTGAAATATTCATCTAAAAGACAAGATTTGAATTGCATTGTCAAAGACATTCAGGGACATGTAGTCTTGTATTGACCATATTTAGTCCATGAACGCAGTCTCATTCATGCTGTATTGTTTAATCTTCTCTAGCAGAAGAATAAGAGCACCTGTTCTTAGCAGTATCATTCGTCAGGGTTGTGTTTTAGAGAGCTGATGACCACACTGAAGAAGAAATGTAATTCTTATAATAAGATGAAGAGAGGATTTATAATCAATGCAATAGATGACCTAATCAATTGGAGAAATGTTTGGTTTTAGGATAAATGAGTATAAATTAGCTAATTAAGTTAGAATGGCTCAACCACATTTGAGGAGATATTTTTGAAAAATCTACTTTGTATATTACTCTTAGAGTTGTCATTCTGTGATTTAGCCTGACTCTTTAAAAACGTTTTGACTTGCATCTTCTTACCAATCTATATTTCTTTGTTTTTGTTTTTGTTTTGTTTGTTTGTTTTGTTAAATCTTACTTAAAACTATCCTAGGAAAACATTGTGGATTATGCAGAGGAACAGTGGGTGGCACTGTTCATTTGCTGCTCTACAGTGGTAAGAGATGCTAGGTTTAAAAATGATGTATTTTAAAATAATAACCAAAAAAAGAATTATAACTGACTCCTCTAAATGCTTACACACTGGCTTAAGACTATCACATCTGTGCTGGGAATGCCATAATCAGATTGAGGATTTAGCACGGGCTCTTTAAGGGATGCAGGGTTTTTGAGCAAAAGGTGATGAAGTGACTGAATTACATTCTGAATTCCAGTGGTTCAGCCACATCAGTCTTATTTATTTGAAAAGATACTTCTGCTTTGGGGTCTTCTACTATAATTGGACTTTTGCATTGATGTGACTCATCCTGAGGCACTTGAGGACAATAATGCTATCACTGCAGCAGAGTAGCTGGCATGCTTGTCCCAGATGGCTACCTGTAAGATGACATTCAGACTGGGGAATAGAGGGAATAATTTTTAAGGGCATTTGGAAGCCTTTTATGGATTACACTCACAAAGCCGATGTTGTGCTGTGTTGTTCACAGCCATTTTCTGTGTGAAGTCTTCACTTCTTTTGTTTGTTTGTTGTTTTGTTTTGTTTGTTCTGTTTTGTTTTCCTCTACACTGAACAGAATTTAACAAATACTAGAAAATGGAGATTCTTTTCCCTCTTTCTCTCCATTCTGATACTTTCTCCCCTGATGTGGGTTAGATTTCTCAAAATAAATTAAAGCTTGCATTTCATTTTTTTCAGAAGAAAGGCATTGGAACACATGACACGTCAAGTTACCAGTGTGTTTTACCACAGATATTTTTTTAGCGTCAATCTACCTGCCTTTGGTGTAAGTGGAGTGCAGAGAATGCCATACTTCCCCAGTACGGTACAAGGACAGGAGCATTGTGCTTTAATCCAGGAATTCCCCAGAGCTCTGTGAACATGAATGAAATCCAGGAAGGCTAAACAGCTCAGTGAAGCAGCAACAAGGGCTTGATGACATGGGCTTTGATTTATGAGCTCTGCTAATTTATATGGGAATGAATTAAGAGGGTGATTTAACAGGCCCAGCTGACCTCTTGGCTGGACGTTACCTTCAGCATAAAAGAAGGGGCTGAACTAACAGAGCGTCTGCCCTGGACTGCTAGCGTTCACAGCCAGGAGTATTAAATAAAGCCATTAGTGATTTCATTTTACATTCCTATGTCAGGTGGCAAGTTATGGTAGACAGGGGGTTCCTTCATGATTTCTGTCAGGTCTAGTGGTGTAGTGGCTGTAATCTTAGCTACTTCTTCCACCGGTGCTGCTGAGTTTGACAGGGTAGTGGTGGGTGAGCCAAGTTTCTTCCAAGTATCCATTATATAATTCAAGCGTTAATTATACATGGTATTCACAAAGAGTAACTACAGGCAGGAGATACTTTTCTTCTTAGGCTCCTTCTAGAGACAACAGAGCTCTTCCAGGTAATGATATAGTGTTTATGTTAGGTTCCTGCTTTCTTTTTGATTTCAGGAGCCTGGGAAGGCTAGTTTCCAATACTTAAGGATAAGCTTCTGAATAATGCCCTTAATATATGGAAAGGAAATGTGCTACTTTGATCATCTTTGCCTTAAGACATATGTGTTATGTATTGTTCTTAACCTCTGAAATTGTTTTCAAATTCTTATTTTATCCAGGTTATGCTCTAAATATGAAGATAATAATTCTGGTGGGATCTTTTACAAGATGCTTTTGGATAATTTAAAAGTTGCTGTTCTTCCTGGTGACTTAAATGGTATCAGTTCACATATATCAAAGGGAAGCCAACAAAGGGAAGAAAAAAGGCAAAAAGAGCTTTCAAAAAGGTACTCTTATTAATGCAGATAATGTTCTATTTAATGTAAAGAAAAAAAAAAAAAGACTCAGACTGAGGGTACATGCTGCTTTTCTAATAGTAAGTATTGTCCTCAGCTGATCTCTCATTTCACAGAGATATATTCAGTTGTACAATGCTCAGAGCATTGCATCAGGAGAACAAACACATATAGATCATTCATCAAAGACCCTAGAATTCAGGTAAAAATGGTTGAGCTTCCTTTACAGAGTCCACAAGGATTATATCTCACTGAATCATTCAACAACTGCGGTTGCCCTTTAGATAACATCTGATGAGTAAGCTTGTGATTCTCTGTGGAATCAGTGTGGCTCATTACTCAGGAACAATAGTACACCTCATGGCTGTGACTACAGCAAGTCTCTAAGTATGGCCTCCATCTGTCTGAACCAGCATCACTAATATTGGCACCCATGTTATGAAGATGTTTGGTTTACTCATTTCTTATTTTGAATATATGGAAATGTCTGCATAATCCAGCAGAAAACAAAATGCAACCCAAACCAATCAACCAACCAACAAAAACAAAAGAAACTGGAAAAAAATAATGTATTCTAATATGATGAGCTTTGTTTTCCTTAAAATTATATTGGACACATGTATTTCCTTTCACTTGAACCCAGTGAAAGAAATATTTACCTTAATACATCCATTAAGGTATTCTCATTGCCTCTCCCTCATTTTTAAGGGTGCTATTTCGTAAAACAGAGGCTACTCCCCTGTGCAAAGATCATATTTTAATCTGAAGACAGGAGTATCTGAAATCAACAATTCTGTTAGTGATGCATCTTGTCACAGATCATCCTGAACCTCCTTTTTTTCCTCTTCAACTATCTGACTTCTTTTGAGCTTCACTAGCTATTGGAAGGAGGTCAGTTGTTTGAAAGCATCACCTGACTACCCACCATTCATGTTGGTTGATTGCATTATTCTTACTTCCTTAGGAAACCGAGGTGAAAGTGGTGCTGTTTGGAGGGTAGTATAACTTAAAATATAAGCTTGCCTGAAATCAGGGTAGATCATAAGGATCCCTAGTGGCTCGTGTCTCTTAACAGGCTTTGAACTCTTTGTGACTCTGTAATTACTGCCTGAAAGCAGGAATAGATTTTTTAGAAATATGTCTAACTCTCTAGTTCTTTTCCTTTCCTCTTTTTAAAGCTAGGTGGTGTGTGTGCTTTTCTGCATAAATGCGGGGCACCATTTTATCCAGTTCTTTACATATCAATTTGAATACATAGCAAAATTTATTATGTGTTCTTGCCTTATTTCTTACTAGCGTTCATTTTCAAACTACCTGTTTACATTTGACTTCTTGTTGAAGACTGATACAGAAACAGTCTTTAAGAGCTTCATTCCCCTTAATATAACCTGTTGGTAGTTTTCTTTCCATATTGAATAGAAAGCCCACATTTTTCTTGATTGCTCTTATATTATTGAAGTATTTATAGAATGAAGTATTTATAGAATTACTCTTGATGTTTTTGATACTGAATCTCATATTGTGTTATGGCCTTTCAGATTTTGGTCATGCTTCTCTTTTATACTACGATGGCATGTTACACTGATGTACTGCCAGCTCTACTTAAGTCATTTTCCCTTTAAACTCATTTCCTATGATACCTTACTTTCTTGAGTATGTAGAAATATGCTTTTTTTCATTGTTCTCCTGCCTTCCTTTTACAAGAATCATAAGCTTTGTTGTTCCATCAACACTCCTGCCTAAGCTGTATTTTCCTTTTTCAGGCCATTTCTCTTGGTTAGTTAGAATAAAATTTAGAAAGATTTTCACTTCTCTAGATTTTTCAGCATCAACAGGATACCACTGACACATTCTGATAATTGGCTGGACAACCTGTGTTCTGCTGTAATCTTTACTCTACCAGTTAAAATCTTCTTTTTTTACCCTGGATGATTTTGCTTTGCTTTTGCTTTTTTTGCTTTTTTTTTTTTTTTTTTTCCTTTTTTTTTTTTTTTCTTAGAAAGAAATCTTCAGATTTCTAAAAGCTTTAAATCTAAATCCTGTGTTCCCTCTTGAGGATGTATAGTAAGCATCCTATAATTTTAGCACTCAGATTCTCTTAGGCTTTTATCAGTAGAACTCTAAATAAGGTTTAATTTACCAAATGGTAAAATTCCAAGGTCTTCCAGGAACCATAAGGACTTCCATGTCCCCTTGTTTATACCACTTTTCTTGTATTCATGCACTGACAGTCAGCATGCTTGATCTTTTCTGTCTGGCTTTGTCTCTTGTGTAAATCTGTTATGTGTGACCCTATTCCAGGTAGTTATAGACCCTCAGCTAGGTGGCTTTGGTTAATATTTTCCCATGAGCAGAGCTCCCTTTTTCAATCCTAATTGAAGGCTTGTCTATTAGAATCATAGAATATCCCAAGTTGAAAGGAACCCACAAGGATCATCTAGTCTAACTCCTGGGTCCAATCAGGACCACACAAAAAAAACAGACCCTATGTCTGAGAGCATTGTCCAAATGTTGTCCATAGCTTTGGGACTACACAAACACTTCTTGAACTCTGGCAGGCTCGGGGCAATTACCACTGCCCTGGGGGAACCTGTCCTAGTGCCTAACCACACTCTTGGTGAAGAACCTTTCCCTAACAACCCCACCTGACCGTTCCCTTTCCCAATTCCGTGCCGTTCTCTCAGGTCCTATCGTTGGTCACCAGAGATAGGTGATAGTGCCTGCCCCTCCACTCCTTTTCATGAGGAAGTTGTAGACCACAATGAGGTCTCCCCTCAGTCTTCTCTTCTCCAGGCTGAACAAACCAAGTGACTTCAGCCACTCCTTGTACGTCTTGCACTCCAGACACTTCTTCATCTTTGTAGCTCTCCTTTGGACACTCTCTAACAGTTCTATACTTTCTTATACTGTGGCACCCAAAACTGCACACAGTACTTAAGGTTATTATGAAGTTATCAAGCTTTCCAAGAATAAGCCACAAGGAAGCTTATTGAACAAGGAAGATAGCCTTCCAGATCACATGCTGCAAATAATCGTTCATTTATTTCCAGGATACACCCAGCCTTTGCCTCAGTCTTGAACTCTAGTAAAGTGGAACAATATAAAGAACATTTGAATTTACCTTCTTCACCTGTCCTGTGTTTACTTTTTCATTTTCCTGGGGGTCATTCATGCCAAGGCCTGTGTGGATAAGCAGGAGAGCATATTAATCATCAGAAAGTGGCAGGTAAAGTTGGTAATATTTTCACAATCTCTTGTATTCACACAAGATAGAAGACCTCTCAGAAGACCAGGTCACTTCAGGAGATGAGTCCACCTGACTTACTCAGAAGAGATCCACCAGTAACTGTCATATTTTGATTCCTCTTGGGATGCGTAGAGTTAATGTTCCATGTGCTATTCAGATCAGAGAATAACTCTTCATTGGCATATTTTTAGAAAGAGAGTTGAAAGTTTAAGATTATCTTTAAGTTTAGGGAATACTATAAAATATACTTAATAAATCTATAAAAATAGGAGTGCTGAATATTCTGCATTTTGCTTATATGGAAATACATGCTCTCAGATTAAACAAAAGTAATTGTTCTATCTTTCCTTTTCATGGGGTAAATCCATAACAAAGGCAAAATATGTACAAGTGGGACACATTACATACCCTTTAATTTAATTTATTTTCTGTCTTTTAAAGTTATTAAATATTTAATTGTTATTTACATTAATGGCTTATTGATGAAGGTTTTGGTATTGCAGCAGAAAACTTATACCGTTAATATCTATAAACTTTCTTAGAGAGCCTGAAAAAGAAAGGTATGCTGTCCATTCCTCACAAAGGAGAAAAATAAAAAAAAAAGGGGAAAAAAAAAAAAAAAAAGGAAGTGACCTACTTGGGATCCAAGAAGAGGAAATCTCACCTTCACAGGAAAAAAGGTTATGTCCCAAGTGACATTTTATCCTTTTAAAAATCCATGTAAAGACTTTAATTAGCTTCTTTCATGTTGGCTTAGTTCTCTTCTGTTAACTCAGTATGTATTAAAGGATGGAGGTTGGTCCTTAGCTGACGTAAAAACCCAGTCTCAGTATAAACTAAGCCTGTGATTTGGAGGTCTAGGATCTCAGTTTGCAAAATAAATACTGCAGAGCAATGTCAGTCTGTTTGTATTTTTAAAAGCAAGCTCTTTTTAAGAACCAGCTATACTTAAAAAATGGTTGCACAATATAGGCCTTGGAATCAATGTGTGCTTTTACTTGATCAACCTGTCATTTTCTTTTGCATCAAAAAAACTTCTGTGTCCATGTCTTGTTTGTAGTTAGTCTTGTTCATTATTGCTGATCAAATATTTGAAACTACAAAAAATAAGCAATTTGTCTTCATGCAGTCTTTCAATTTTAGAAAGAAGCAGATTGAAGATAAAGCTAACAAATACATGTATGCCAAGTATAGAACTGTTGATGAAGTAATTAAAAGGCTGACGGACAGCCTTTTACAACAGGTAGCAACTATTAAAGAAAGCTTTTTTACCTACAACAAGCAATCATATGGGAAAATTAGTAAATCTGGCTTGCGGAAGGTAGGAAAAATGTTTTTCTCTTTCCTGTGCTTTTTCCAAAAGGATGCTTATTGTCTTATCATTGTGCCTGCTCACACAGCTAGGGTTAAATCCTCCAGGATTGTTTCAGTCACTAATGAGCTAAACAGGCCTCATGAAGGTTATTGTATGAGAAAGATTCTCAGCTTGTGTTAAAAGACTTAAAATTGTTATACTATAGCAGCATCTCACCTAAAAAACTTCAACTGCTTGCAGTGTCAAAAAGAACATGTATGAATTGGGATTTGCGAGACACAGTTGGGACGTGGAGGTCTAATGTCAGCTCTTGATACACCTCTTATGCAAAGTGAGTGGGCATATCTTAAAGAATTGCTTAGCCTTAACTCAGAGTATTTTAAACCGTCTTTGTAACTCCACAGTAGTAATTGTTAGGAACTGGATATCATTACATGAAGAATAAGTTTCTTAACAGATGACACTTTAGTGAGAATTATGTAAACTAGTTTTATGTCATCTTTCAGATTTCTGAGCTTCATGCTCCTCTGAACCTCTCATGGACTTCAGTGTGGCTTGTAATCATGCTGCGGTCAGGGGAGTTCCCTGGGGTCCCTGGCTGTCTTCCTTGGTCACTCTTGCTCTGCTTTCAAAGGAGTTGTATAAAGGACATCTCCTAAAGCCATGTAGTAGCATTTCAGGGTGTTGACTGTTTTCCAACAGGAAAGGAGAACCTTCCTCTAACTCTTATATGAGTTCAGGTGATTTGAGCATGTTGTAATTTTCCACTGTAACATTTTTGGGGAAAAAATCCACAACAATATGATTGTGTTGAAATTGTATAGTTTTTACTTGCCAAGGATTCCAAATGGATTTTGTATGTCTTTTTGAGGTATGTTTTTATGTGGAATTCCCAGGGCCCATTGCTGCCTTGACTGCTTATCTAACTCTGTGTGTTGTCCTTTAGATAGACTCATAAGGTCATGGATTTGGGATTGTAGCTGTGATGCTGATGGCACCCAGCCGTACATTTCTTTCTTTCCACATTTCAAAGCAAAATGCTTTGTTGAAAGTTGACATGGGGCAGGAAAAGAGACATGATGGCAGTAATACTCCCCTTGTCTACCTAGGTTTAAGCAAGAGCTGCTGCTAAATAGTGTTATGATAGTAATTCATACTCTACACTTCATCCAGATACTGAGGTAAGATAAGAGTTGGAAGGTCAAAAAAGAATTGTATCTTTGAAAATGGCCTGCATAGTCCCTTGTGAAAATTTGTCCCAATCTATTTTTACTGTGGTTCAGCAATAAACATAATTTTCCCATCCATGTTCCATGGATTGCACATGTTTTTGCCAGCTACTGTTGTAAATGTACTGGCAAATGTACTGGCTGTAAGGGGATGACAGATCTGTTGCCTTCTTTTCCCCCCTTCTTAACATAAATGCATGATGCATATGATAAGATGAACACTCAGCTATTATAACGTCTTCCCCCATGAATGCTATAGTTACATCTAGCCACATGTCTTCATACCCTTACGTAGATATCTTTCTGCAATGGTGTGCAGAAAGTGAGATTGCTTTGAAATGAAGGGAAGGGAAAGAGGGAGGACAAAACACACAAAATATTTTTATTTTTTTCTTAAAATTTTCTTGTTAACAATTAACAATTAAGGATGTGTTAAAGTGCAGCTCATCCCTGCCATATGATATCTGATCTGATATCTGTGGCACATACCTTTGTGACATACTGGCTTTGGTTGCTGCAATTACACTACAATGTGATACCTGAGAGGCTTATTTGTTGCCTGCAGCTAATGCAGTAACATGCATTTTGTCACTCTTAGGGAGAATAAACTCATTCTGCCTGCTGCTTTATCTTCTCCATTGGCTGTCTGCATACAACTCATATTTAAGATATTTGTCTAATAACAAGCCATTGAAAGTTAATCTTTGTGATTTCATTGTTCTTTTATTACACTAGTCATGATGCATTTCTGAAGTTTTGGCAATATGTAAAGGGTAAAAAATCACCATTTATGTGCAGCCACATATATGCAATACTGCACTGTAGTGTTCTTGAACCCTCCGAGCTCAGCAGAACCCAGCTAGGTGGAATATTGTCCAGGATCTCTGCTCTGCTGTTGCTGCTGCTTTTCATCATTCAAAAAAAAAAAAAAAAAAAAAAAAAAAAAAAAAAGGGCTTGTTTCCCTGCAAAAGTATTGGTCTGTTCTGCCCGTTATGCTGAGTGAAATAAACCTCCTCTGGACTGAATGAGGATGAGAGCTCTGTGAATAAGGCTGATTAAAAGGGATTTCTTGTTAGAACCAAAGTGGCTGACTACCTTATGTCTCTGGGAGCTGTCTGGACATGTGTATTTCCAGGTGAAATGCAAGCTGAAACTGAGTCGCCATCACTCGTGATCTTCAAAAATCTCTGAACCTGTTACAAAACCAAGGGGTTTTAATCACTGTCCAAGTGGAATTTCAACTGGAAGTTTTTGCATTGCTACTGCTTTAACTTTCCTGACATTTCTACCAAGATGTTCATCAATCCCTGCCCTGAATTGTTTAGGAGCACAGCTGCTTTTCAACTTGTGGAGTTTCAGTGGTCAATAAAGAATCATAGAATATCCCAAGTTGGAAGGGACTCACAAGATCATCAAGTCCAACTCCTGGGTCCAATCAGGACCACACAAAAACCAAACCCGATGTCTAAGAGCATTGTGCAAGCATTTCTTGAAGTCTGGCAGGGTCAGTGCCTTCACCACTTCTCTGAGGAGCCTATCCCAGTTCTCAACCACCCTCTTGGTGAAGGACCTTTTCCTAACACCCAGCCTGACCCTCCCCACTCCCAGCTCCATGTCATTCCCTTCGGTCCTGTCGCTGTCTCCACAGAGCAGAGCTCAGCACCTGCACCTCGACTCCCCTAATGAGGGAGCTGCAGGCCACTATGAGGCCCCTCCTCAGTCTGCTCTGTTCTGGGCTGAACAAACCAAGGGACCTCAGATGCTCCTCTCTTGTCTTGTCCTCTAGACCCTTTATCATCTTTGTGGCCATTGTTTGGACACTGCAATAATTTTGTCTTTCTTATACCATGGTGCCCCAAACTGCATGCAGTACTCAGGGTGAGGCTGCACCAGAGCAGAGCAGACTGATACTTCCCTTGACCGGCTAGCAATGCCATACCTAATGCACCCCAGGGTACAGTTGGCCCTTTAGACTTCCAGGGCATGCTGCTGGCTCTTACTCAACTTGCTGTCAACCAAAACCCCCTGATCTCTGTAGAAGAATATCTAGAAATAGGTGTCTACTACCACTGTAAGCATTATGGAGAATCTACCCTGGCCTTCAAATTCTGCTTCAGAAGAATGTGGGACTCCCCGTATCACAGCTGCAAGCCACGTGTAAATGTTTTTGATACATCATGTTATCATAGATGGCACTGGGCACCAATATTCAGGCAACGTAACCTGTCCCGAGTGCATATGGTTGGGTATTTTGTTAAACATTTTTGGGTAACGCTGAAGTTAAGTGATCTACATTGTCTACTGTTCTTTGGAGGTGTGCCAACCTCACTGCCTACATTTATGTCAAGTTTGAAAAGTGCTACTCTGGCCTACAGACTCATCTAGAGCAGCCAGGTAGCCAACGTACAGTTGGACAGTGTTGCTTGTCCTCCAGGGTGGAACAAGTTAATCAAACAGTAAATAATATAGTGATAAACATAAAAGGATGCTTGCATTTGGATTTGTTATTCCAGGCCAAACCATAGAAATGGGCAAAGGATGTCTGCCTAATTTAGAAGTAGATAAACTCTGTTTATTTGGATAATGTGATGTAAGAGTAGCACTAAGGGAGGAATAGGGACAGAAGGGACACTAAGGGACAGAATACACACATTCATCAGAATGATAACTGATTGTACATCTAAATAACTAAAAACTACAGACATAAAATCTCCAGTTAACCTTTGTAGGGTTATACCAAACCTGCCAGTTGTCTGTGTTTTTCTTTACAGCTAGCAGCATAAGGACACCTTTTAGCTGCTTGTTTATGCAGTACCAAAGGTATGAGGAGGGTTAGTGAAGGGGGATGTAGAACTTAATTTCCTGTACCAAAGGGTAATGTAGCACCTCTGGCTTCACTGGCCTGACTCTCCTAGTAGCAGGGCAAGAAGGCATACACCTTGCCTTTGCACCTTGGGACTTGGATTATTATTAATGTAGTTGGAAATCAGGAAGATGGCAACTGAAGTTTTTTTTCAGGTGTCCTGGAGTAAAGTCCACAATTTATATTATATATGTGGGTTCACTTTTGTGAAGGGTTACAGTATCTCCTTGCTGTGAGGTTGTCATCAATCATCTTCCTTTAAATAAGACTTAGAAACTATTTACATGTATTTTGTGAGCTATTCAGCACAAGACTACGACCTAGTCTTAGAATTTAATATGGCTTAATCTTGCATGCAGTTTTAGAAGAATTTTATCCCTTTTTTTTTTTTTTTTTTTTTTCTCTCTAGATGAAAGTGCTAATAGTTGAGGCTGTAGTCACCAACATTGCTATTGTGACTGATTCTCTTCAACTTTGATTGGATTTGTATGGCCAGATTTTCTTATCGCTACTATTTAAGCATTTGATCTAATGGTAAATCCATATTCAACTGACCATAAAATGTACTTGCTTATCCAGAAGCTTTACATCCATAGAAAGGAATGGTAATTTGCTAATTATTCTTATTTTTAACACTCTTTATGTGTTCAGCCATTTAATTTTTTTTTTTTCTTTTAATCTGTGCAATTAACTAAAATAATAGGAGTAATCACTGTAGGAACACCTGGAGAACCAGGACAGAGCTGTGCAGGATAGTTATAAAAGAAAACACCTAAATCAGGAGTTACAAAGCAGTTGAAAGAAATGAAAGGTTTTGCAGGAAGCCCTCAGCAGCAGCAAGGGCTGCAACTACAACTTTTCAGGGAAACAGGAGGTGGGAAAAGGAGAAGAAAAACAGGGACCCCTCTACAATCACCTACCAGGTAACATTACACTGGGAGACTGCTGCTGTATTGGAGCACTCTGGCTCTTAGATGGAGACAGAGAGGCAGACGGTCTGGATGGGGAAAAAAAAAAAAAAAGAGAGAGAGAGAGAGAGAAGGGGACATAGGACGAACACAGAAAGATCAGATTTTGCCAAATTAGATTACCTAAAATGGATCCCCAAATCTTATTTGAAGAGCAGCAACCAAGATGTGTTATTAACCTTCCAACTGGCTGCAGCTATGTTCAACAGTGCAGCTAGGTTTATGGATTTGAAACCATTCTGCAGCATTTCTTGTCCAGGAAATGCTTTTGGCAGGTGTGTGGAGAAAAGTGATAGTAGCAAACTCTACAAATGACAGATTTCTTCCAGTCTGCTAAATGAGTGAGCTTTATTTCTTCTCACTTTTTACTTTCCAGGTGAAATTTAATCTTAGTCTGTCACTTGGTGCTTTTACTTAAAATGCCAGTCTCAGTCTAACTTTGCTCTGTCTCTTTCTGTGTAGAATTAAGTTGTGCAGATTAAATCTATATTTAAATGGTTTACTGCAAATATAAGGAAGAGAGAACAGTTTTCAGAGTAATATCAAGTTGAGCCATAGGATAAAACATCCAGACTTTTACTATTCAAAGTGGCATATTAAGTAACAAAACGGGCCATTATATAGATTATTCTATTTCTCTTGTAACAAGTGTTGGAAGATCATGGCATGCCAGTGGATGATGGTCACTTCAATCTACTAATGGAAAAGCTAGGGGTACCAGATGGAGGATTGAGTTAACTGGATTTTGTTGCGACATTGGAAGGTAAAGTAACTTTAGTACCAATACAGCATGAAAAAATCCTTTTGCGGAAGATACCGAACTTTTCTTTTTCAAGAAAATACTATTGTGAAATTAGGAAGAGATCAGTGGTATGATTTCTAGCACACAGATGAACTTTCTCTCTGTAGTTCTTTCACTTCTGATCCAGTTAAACTGCTGAGTAGCTGACCCAAGGCTGGAGGGAAACTGGAACATATGGGATGTGGGCTAAAGGTCCATAGAGAGGTGTGATGGAGATTGCAGAGTGACTAAAAGATCGCAGAGTGACTGACCGGTCTCTCTGCCTTGAGTGTATTGTCACCCACATCATTTCTTACTCTTATTCAGTCCGGGGATTATGTTATATCCTAAATTGCAAGAAATGATTTTGTTGTAGTGGAGTCCAGAAACATTTTTTTTGTTCTGTATTAAAAAAAAAAAAAAAAGACAAAAAAAAAAAAAAAAAAAGACAGTATTCATTTCAGGAATGAAAGATCTGTTAGTAAGCCATTAGTGATAAGTTTTTTAGTGGTGCTATATACAACTGGAACTCTGTGGTGTGATCTGGTTACTTTTTGGTTTATGGCTTTATTTTAAAGTAGTGCTTTTGAATGTTAAAGCTGTTAAGGGACTTTTCTACTAGAGACTGCTGAAATGTGGTTATCTATAAATTAATTGATAGTTTTACTGGAGTAGCAAGAATCCCAGTGAGAGAGATCTAGGTTTACTGTTTTTATAGACATAGATGAATTGTTCACCCATATTATGAAGATGTGGTGTCCATTATTGATTTACTGTTGCTGAGGAATGCAGGCCAGAGGAATATATTCATAATTTTTTCACCTCAGCTATTTGCTTTACTCCATCAGTAATTTCACTGATTTTAAGGCACTGTGAGTAAATGTTCTGATTTCTGACTCTTAAAAACAAATATGATGGAATCTGAATTCATTTTCTTAGGATGGGACCCTGGGTGAAGTGTAAAGCTAGTATTTTTTTTTTTTTATATATATCTTTTTCTATATATCTTCTTGTATATCGTATCCAAAGAAGAGCAACAAAGCTGATGAAAGGTCTAGAAAAAAAGTCTTATGAGAAGTGGCTGAGGGAGCTGGGGTTGTTTATCTTGGACAAAAGAAGGCTCAGGGGAGACCTTACTGTACTTTACAATTACCTTAAAGGAGGTTGAGTAAGGTGGGAACTGGGCTCTTCTCCCAAGCACCAAGCAATAAGATGAAGGGAAATGGCCTCAAGTTGCAACAGCGGAGGTTTAGGTTGGATATTAGGAGAAATTTCTTTACTGAAAGGGTTGTGTGGCATTGGAATACGGAAGTGGTTGAGTTACTATCCATGGAGGTCTTCAAGAAACATGTAGATGTAGAACTTAGTAGCATACTTTAGCAGTGGACTTTAGAACTAGGTTCAGGGTTGGACTAGATGATCTTAGAGATCTTTTCCAACCTGAATGATTCTATGATTGTTCTTTTACGTTTTAAGTCCAGACTTCCTGCATAAAATTTGGATGCCACCAACATCAATGGAAGTTTTGCAGCTTCAAGGCCTGTATTAACTTCTGTATTATGCCTCTGTTATTTTTGTCAGAGGTATGGTTTTACTTTTTTCCACACTGCTACTATTATTTTCTGCTGTCATTATTTCTTTTTTAGATCTAAGACAAGGGGGAGAGCTGACTTGTGGCTGGCTGGCATAATATTCAGACTTTGTTTCATTCAGACCTTGAAGTTTAGAAGTTTGTGATTACAGCTGGCTAAACATCTGTCCATCAATATAACATGCTTTCATCCAGTAGCCTAATAAATGACATTTGAAGCAGGTTAGTCTGGGTGAAAGTGAGTGTGCCAGCTTTTTGATTTAAGTCAAGAATCAACAGTATTTTTCCTGTTTTTAAAACTTTTGTTTTTTATCAATTTTGAGAATCACAGATTTTCTTTCAGGATGTTACTTTATCTGATGGTTGTAAGAGGAAGTGTTTGATATAAAGTAAGTCTCAAATGTCAGAAGGGAAAGAAAAATAAGCCCTAACTTATATTTTTGTATAATTTATTAAGGTAGGGAGAAGTCTGACCCCTTTGTCTATAGTTATATTACTGGTAAAGAGACCTAGTTTTCTTCTGATAAGCTTTAGTAGGAAGGTAAAATGAGTAGAAATTTTGACTAGAATTCAATACAGACTGGAACTGAAAAAAAAGGAGGGATAATGCATGTGTCTGTATGGATGAGTACAGTTTACAGAATCAGATCGGGAGAAAGGAAAATATGATGCAGTGAATACAATTTAGTGATCATAGCTACTTTGATCATCAAAGTAGCTATAGAGGTTTTTTTTTTGTGTGGAGGAGTATGTAAATAATATAAAAAGAAAGGAAACATTCCTTGAAGACAGACCATTATTTTAAATTTTTTCATTTCAGTGTGGAGGAAGGTGTACAGAAATGTCGGTGCATATGTTTTTTGTAAGTTTTTCCTGTTTTAAAATCTGATGTGAATTACTTTCAAGTTATAATAGACCTTACTAGAAATTTGGTAAACATATGAAGGAAGACATACCTACAAGCTGGTGGCAATATTTAATCAATGGGAAGACATATGGGTGTTGCTTTTTTTTTTTTCTTTCTCATCCAAAGGTTTCTGGGAGGCTACATGCTGTGCAGTGTAATCTTGTTGTAGCTTCAGCTATGTAAACTATTTTGCTGCATAGGGATGGCTCACCTGGTTAGGTTTTAGGAGTTGCTGTCTTTCTTGATTAACTGTTTTCTCTATAAACCTAAGGAAAGAGATAGTGTAAAGAAACACCATTTCAACAAAGCAAATATGTCAATGAACACTGTGCATATCCATGTGAGACAGGACACTGGGATGTAGTGTGGAGGTTTCACAGCGAAGAGCTCATTCAAAGAAAATCTTCTCCTTTTGTCCAGCAACATTTATGCTTTTGCTGTATATCCCCTGTATGACCCATATTGAGATGGGGAAGATGCTAAAACTTATCCGAATTAGTATTTAGCTACATATATGGTAAAATATCCTAATTATCGGGGATGTGGATGAGAACCTAAAAACATCCTAATTATAGGGATGTAGATGAGAACTGTATGAGAAGCAGATGTAAAAAAGAAGCTATCGCTCAAGGCCAATGGATGAGAGAAGGACGAACAACTCATTAGGGAAAGATGAAAAACTTGTTGGCAGGAAACAAGGCAAAGGTAAACAAAAAACTTCTAAATATTGTCCAACAGCAGGTCAAAGTCCAGAAAGATAAAAAGTTTAACCTCCTCTTCCTCGTTGCCTTCATCCTGAAAGACCCCTGCCCACAACCACCAGGCTACGCTGCACGGGTGCAACCAGAAGGAGCTAAGGGCGGAGAGTATAGAAATGAGTACTTGGAAGAGGTCCTCCTTTTCAGGGAAATTAATGAATATGTATTAGAGCTCATGTAATATGTAACTGTACTCGTGTATAAAGTTGTACTCGTGTATAAAGTTGAGAGATGACCAGGCAGGCGCGCACCTTTTTGAGGGAAGCTATTCCCAGTGCGCCCGGTGCACTGCAATAAAGTATACCTACTTTACAACCCTATTGTTGTGGAGTCTTTTCCACGCGCCAATATGTTGTAGAAAAATTATAAAATGCTCAAGAGATGTCAAAATATGTTATTTAATCTCTTCCCCAAAACCATGGTGAAATGGTTTCCTGAAGTACCACTGTACAATATGCAGAAGGAATCAGAAAGATCTGGAACAGTGACCAAAGTAGCTTTTCTGTGGCCTAAAAATACCTTAGCCCTTCAGGACTGGAAGTACACATGTGCCCTGCTGGGAAGCTGGATGTCTCCTATTCCTGATCCTGCTGGGTTGTGCAATATTAAAATGCACAAATTAGAATTGTGAAAATATGAAGCTGCCATTTGTGCAGGACTAAATCTTGCTGGAAATGAACATCAAGCGAAATAGTCTGAGGTAAGATACTCTGTCTGGACTGGAAAGTAAGGATCATTTTGATGTCAGGTCTCCTGAAATAGTTTACATTAATTCAAAACAGAGGAGGGGTTAGCTGTGATAGAAATGCTCCAGGGGAGATGATCTAGCATGCAGTAGTTGTACTACACAATCAAAGACAAGTCTAATTAATTTTTGTGACATTGTCTGCAGCAGCTGCAGACCATGAGTTCCCTCATACAACATCAAATCATGGCTTTTATGGTATTCCTCTTCTCCTCCCCCAGTCTGATACCTTCCTTCCTCAAAAGAGCCAGACTCTTCCAGAGAAGGCTAAAGGAAAAGCAAAAAGACCTTGTCTCATCTGTGCTTTCTTCCACTGAGATTATCCACTATGACCTTTCTTCACCTTGTACTGGGAAAACTATAGCAGCTGAGGCAGTTACTGTAACTTGGCTGGACGCCCCTAGTATTGTATACAGCTACTGTAAGTCATCATGTTTGGGCTCTAAAGAAGAGTTTCTTGGTTTACTTCTGGTATACTACAGTGCTATTTATCAGATATGTTTAATATCATCTTTTCAAAATTTGTCACTCTGATTTCTCTATTCCAGATGCTGGATTGAATGGGCCAGGAGCTACATTATGTAACAGCCTAAACCAAAGAGTAAATAATGCTAAATATTGCTACATGACTGCTGAAGAATGTCTTAGCTTAATGATAAGCTGATGGAAGTCTATGGGCTGAATACATCAAGACATGGGTTGCTTTGGGAAGTGAAGCTGGTTATTTGTGATACAAACATTTGTTCTAAAAGTTGGTTTGGAGGAGCTGTCAGAACAGTGACTTGAAACTGTATTAGATTTCATGTCTTTTGTGTTTTCAGAAATTTCCATTTCAAATACATTCAGCTTTCAAGGCAAAAACTTTTTTCCACCCAATTGTCTACTCTGCAGCCTTTGCCAGGAAAATAAAATCCGAGTTACATTTTCCATTTTCCATCCATTTGTGAGCATAGCTATTAAAGATTTTGCAATTAGAAGAGAATAATTCCATGCTACTCATTCATGGAACAGTCCATCTATTCATGACAGTGATCTTTAAAAAAGAGATTCTTAGTCCCTAAAGTTCACAACATGGTGTTTTTAATCAAGAGTTGTTTTCCATTTTTTCTGTGTTTGCTTATTATTTTCTGTAACTACCATTAGAATGTACACCTTGAAATCCTACCATGGATATGCACAGCATACAAAAGAGCACATTTTACAAAAGGAGAGATGCTGCAGTCATTAGCCTTTTGCTCAGTTCATTCTGTCCCTGTTCCCTAGGAGAACTGGAAAGATCAGCAGTCCTCTGGGGGTCTTGTGGGGTCCTCTGTTCAAACCAGCCTGGACACCCCTAAAAAAGTTGATCATATTGACGGGTATTACTTCAGATTTCGGTAGATCTGCACCATTTGAAAAGTGTTGGAGCATTTTACGCCTATTTTAATGGGAGAACGTGTTCAGCTAGTAGATTAATTGCTATAAAGTCTCTCTTCATAACAGGTTTTCTAAGGGTGTGCAAGATGATGGGTAAAGATGAGTCACCTCAGTATGGTACTGATGGAAAGTGGAGGCTACTTTATAAATTTTGGGGGCATGGCTTTTTGATGCTCACTGCTTTTGTTCAGTTCTGTACATGCTTAAAATGAAAGCAATAGGACTACACTTTATTGCAGACTAACCCAAGTGTTAAGTAAGGCAGTATCATTGGTGTTTTGTATTCTTAAACTGCATTAAAATATTTGTCTGTTGTCAAAACAAGTCTAGAGCAGTATTTTTTATGTTTTAAAATATGATGTAGTTGACATATTGAATATATTTAGTTAAATATTCCTTGTTAGGACACCTATTCTGCCTTCCATGAAACAGACGGTAACCATGATGGTATCATCAACATGCCTGACTTTCAGCAGTTCTTTGACAGCTTTCTGTGTGGTCTTAGAGATAAGAAGTTCTTGCGCCTACTTAGTTTCTTGGGAATGAACCTGACCACCATGTTAAATTACCAAGAATTCTGTCAGCTGTTCCAGACCCAGGAAACTGAGGATGTACACCCTTCGCTGGTGCCATCTCACAAGTAAGAAATAAAAAGTTGAGTTGTACCTACAATAATCTGATGTGTTTCCAGAAATTAATATGCTGTGTGAAAATTGGTATTAGGTACGATTGAAGGAAAATATATTTTAATATTTCCTTATCAAGCTGAAGTTGGGTAGCTTTGTAAAGTGCTCAATGATTATACGACACATACCAGTTGTTAAATCTACCTCTAAATTAAAATCGTGGAATTACCCTGGGGACTGTTTAAATACATGATGTTAAATACATATACTGATAACCATATTGGAGTCTTAGAGCTGAGCTAACCTCTGAGCTAGACAACTGGGCTGTATCTCACAAGCATGCAGAAATAGGGACATGGTTTGGGAATCAGAAATCATGTCTGTCTAATCTCATTCAGACTAATCTCATTGTCAACAGCTGTAGGCCCTCTGCTCCAAACCTTCATGCCACTAGGGAACTGGGTGTAGACAAGATCAGGTGCACAGAAATGCTGAGGTGCTGCAGAGTGGGTGGAGGATAAGGAGAGTATTGCAGCAGCCCCCTTTACTATGTGAAGTGAAGCTGCCTAAAATGTCTGAGATTTTAAAGTTTGAAATAAAGCAGAAATTATGAAATAATGAATATCATTTAGGTACTAAAAATCGTTCTAAAATCTCAGTGTGAAACTGTTTAACTATACATATATAGAGAAATTCATAAAAAATAACGACAAGGTACAGTAGTACAGCAGGACTGAAAAACCTCCCGATCAGCATCTCATGTCTGTTGTGGCAATGGTGATATATACACATAGGCTTATTTCCCAGTTTTTTATTTGTCTATTACAGCATTACTGTTGGCTCTGTTAGTAATATTTATCTGCTTGGTTTGCTTTTCTTTTTTTCTGAATTGGACAACTGAGTGAATCAAGGACATCAGTCTAAACCAAGAAAGGAAACTGGTGGTGACTGGGTTTTGCAAACAGTAGGAGTCTGAGACCAATTAATGTCTCGCTGTCATTTCTGTTTCAGCTTGGACTTAGCTAGGCATTGAAACAGTTTGGATTTAGCTCCAGGTTTTTCGCTTTTCAAATAGTTACTGTTTTAGAAGTCAGTAATGAAAATATGGTGTTCGAAAGCCTTCAGAACACTCTTCTGTTTCCCAGCCAAGTTTTTAGACCATTTCTGCTGGTGAATAGTTTAGATTTATGGAATCTTCCCTCAAGTGGTGGGACTGGGGAAAAAATCAACAGGTTTCCAGGCACCTAAAATAGATTATTGTGGCAATCTTTTGTCTAAATCTAGATGGAACCCTCAGCAAAGGCTGAAGCCCTGAGCTCTGGCAGCTCGGAAGGACCTAAGTTCGCAATGTAGCAGTTCTCCAGGACCTGGCTGTGTTTCTGCACATGTTATGGGTGGTACAAGAACACAGCAGGCAGTCCAGATGTGGTTACTGCATCTTGCCTCTTCTGTAGACTTGATATTCTTCTGTCACTTGTTTGAGAGCATATTGAGTGCAGCAGAACCAGGCTCTGAAACCTTGTGTCTGCAGTATTTGTTTATAAAGCAATAGACAGTGAAGAAACTGGTGCTAGAACATAGTCTGTTAAGAGAAATGAACAGGCTTTCCTCAAATTTGTAATTGGAACTGCTTTGAAAGGCTGAAGAGAAGTGGTCACCAGAAGAAGGAATCTTCTTATGTGGAGGAAGGTGTTCAATTTTGAAGAACGGTGAGACATAACATTCCCTCAATTCTCAGTAAGATGTGTCCTTGCATAGCATGTGAATTTAGTCACCTTTCTGTGCAGTGTGACAGCTGTGCCAGATGCTGATCTGAGGCACCCATGTTTTCCTGCCTGCCAGGACTGCACCAGGTCCCAGAAGTTAGGCACTTGTAGTAGTGATTGAATTTGTTTGCAAGTGTGGGTCTTACTCCCTAAACTTACTAGCCATGCTTTTGTGGTTCACAAAGACCATTTTTTTTCTAAGTTATTGATGTAAATCAAGGATAATCTTCCTGGAGTCACTCCAGAATTTAATTTTTTCAGAGATAATTAACATTTCCTTCTATGCGTACAGATGATCCACACGGGCTCTAACCTGCACTAAACTGCAGCTAGAGAAATAAGGCAGTATTTAAAGAATTGTTTGCACAGATGTGAAGTAACAGTTCTTAATGGGTATCTTAGAAACTATGAAACAAAACTACAACTACCATAAAGAACAAGAAAGGCAAAGGAAACTTGTAGAGATTAAAGATCCCATTAATGTAAAACATAGTTGTTATTTTATTTTTTTATTTTCTGAGGGGGAAGGAGGAAAAAAAAAAAAAGATAATAACAGATGCAGAGCTAGCTTGTGATCAGGCTCATTACTACCTTGTTATCAAAGCAAGAACCAGATGGCATGACCTAGCAAGGGTAAGAAGAATGTTTTCTTTAAATAAATAAGCAGCACTAATAGATTTCAGAACATTATTCAATGTTGATCTTCAGAGTCTATAAATATGCAAAAAGACCCATGCAAAACAGCTCATTAATGATAAAAACTTACAGTGTGAGTTAAGAAAAAAACAATTTGAATAATGCTCAATTTTGTAATGCTAATTATATAGTAGATGTTATTACAGTTATTTCTGAAACTAACTTCATGTTTTACTATTGTTGGTTTTATTTAATGTTTCTGTTATAAGAGTAGTTATGGGATTCATCCAAGGCCCATTCGATTACGTGCTGTACACAAACATGTACCTATTGCTTTGCTGACTCCAAGTGTTGCCCTGCACAAAGAAGGATTGATTCGGGGCATTTACACCATCCAAAGAGACTCTCACAAAACTGTCGAGACTCTCACAAAACTGTCCTATATTTTTTTTTCAGTATTTTTTTAAATTTTTTGCGTAGTTGCAATATAAGGACAATAGAATAGTACAAGGACAAATTAATATTTTTTTTTTCATGAAATTTTTGCATAAATTGGACAATTGTACTGGTAGTCTCAGATTGTAAAATGAATGATTTTTAAAAAAGGCAAAATCTCATTCATATTAGGTATAGAAGAAGTTGGCAAGGAAATCTGCATGTCTACCATTTTCCAATGCCTTCATCTTCCACTGGCATACCTCAGCAATGGGTGTACCCACAGCTGGAAGCATAATTCTTATGCTCAAATCCTTGTATCTGCCATCAATAAGAAACTTAGAGATTACATCACCTTGATTTAATCTGGTTGACCTATGATGTCAATCCTGATTCAAGCTTGTGAGAGTTGCACATCCATCAAGTAGGAAATAGTAAAAAACCAATTTGGTGGTGGCAGACATTTTAAATTAAAAAAGGAAAAAAAAAAAAAAAAAAAAAAAAAAAAAGGAAAGAAAATCGGACGTGCTATTGCATTATTATTTTATATTTCTTTCTCAATTCCCATTATTCATTAAGCTTATAGAGAGATCAAACATACAGTTGGACTTGTTGGTTCTTGTTAGTGATGATTTCTTTTACCTTCCAGAATTTTCAGGAATTTGACAGTAAGGGAAATGTCATTATACAGCCAGGGGACTTGAAAAAAGTCTTGTTCAGATTTGGCATTCCAGTCACTCCAGAAGACTTTAAGAAGCTTTGGGCAAGGTATGACAACTCTAAATAATTAGCTCTTGCAATAATGTATCTTTTATAGAATTACAAAGCCTTTGGTAGTGCAGCAAATGACAATAGATTATGCTGCACAAGAAATCTTTTATTTTGTTATGATCGTGACCTTAATCATGACACTGTGTTACAGGAGGCTACATCTTATAACACTGAACTTAAGAATACAGTTAGGTACATTAGTTTCCCATGAATTCAAGGACAGGATTTTCTCTCGATTTCAGTATTACTGGTCTATTTGCTCTTTCAATGGCACTTTCAATGGCCCAAGGTCACCAGCTACATTAACTTCCTTTTCATCAATTCTGTTTTATACACACAAAATGCTTGCCTTAGTTTGTGATGCATGAAAGTCAGTTCCAAGTGTCTCAGGTTGGCTTGGAAATACACAGAAAATTTCCATCTAGGAGGTCCATACAGTCTGTACTTGTCTGAAGTCAGTGCTACCAGCCTTTCATTCTCAGAGCACTAAATTTGCTTACAATATTTTCTACCTAAAGAAAAGTGATTTTATCAAAATAAAAATGCCACATACCAAATACATAACAAAAGAGAGTAAGGTAATTTCATGCTGTGTAAAAATGGCAAATAATATCATTAAATGTTTTTATAGACAACTAATTTGTTGTGAAGTGGGTAAAAATACTTGTCTGCCATCAACAAAGAGTAGACTGTTTGAAATGGCATAGGTATCAGCTGTATGTGACATTATATAAAAACCTGCCTTCGTTACAGATCTATTAAAAAAAAAAAAAAAGTCACTCCATCTTACTGTATAGAACCTGAGTGTATTGGCTCTTGGTTTCAAACTGCATTAAATATGTTTTTTTCCTTAGTACTGATTCATCTCTGAATTATTTTCTACTCCATTAGATTTTACTTTCCATTCCTATTCCTTATGGATGCCATGGCACATTGAAGAGTATCCTTTTCATGTAGTTACCTGCTGCACAACTTCACTCCCATCAGCCACTCCTTTTATACAATAGCTAAAATCTCTTACTTATATGTCAGTAACTTGAATAAAGGAATTACAGTGAAGCTGAGGCTAAATTAGGCATTACCATGCATTGGAGCACTAGCAGGGGGAGAAACTGCTGCAGAAAAAAAACTATGGAAAGGTTTATACCTAAGACAATATGAAGAGTGTTTATGAGGCTAAATCCATATTTCTGAAGGATGATTACAGTTCTGAACATCTCAGATATGCATGACCTGTTTGAGATATTTGGGGATGAATTTTCAGGAGTCCAGTTCTCCATGTATCAAGTCAGACACTGAAATGCAGCAGTTCTGAGAGGTGGAAAATACTCCTGACAATTTGGTGCTCAGGGTAGTGTATTCTGTGATTACAAAGCAAAGCCCTATCTTCTGAATTTCATATAAAGTCACTTACTCTCCATGTGGTATGGCACCTCTGCAAGGAAAGGAAGTCAGTGAGATTTGAGCTACTATGTCACTTAAGATCATCTATAATGCCTTTTTTATGAGGAACACATGATTATTTAAAAATAGCATTTCTTTTTCTAGGTATGATACAGATGCAAAAGGATATCTTACTCATCAAAAATTTTTACAGAAACTGGGGATAGAATTTGCACCTGCTGACACAGGGCTCAGCAGACACAGCACAGAGGACATCTATACATGTTTAAAAGCAAACTATAATAATTAATAAAAGAAGCATTCAAAGCTGGAAGAGCAGCAGCAACAGCACACTAAAGCTCTGCATGTAAGAAAAATTAAAAAATAGATCATGTAAGTTGATCTTACAAGCTTATCATGTAACTGCCTATGTTTGTGTTTAGTTTGTTAAGATGATACTGATACTGTGTATAATACAAATGTAATTTTCCAAATAGTCTCTGAAAAGGAGTTTCTGAGGGTACTGGATCAGGCTTATACTTAGCGCTATTCCCTGGATTTGCTAGAGATAAGCCTACCCCAGTGTGCATCATGAGACTTTTTTTAACATATTCTCCATGGATGTATATTACTTATTTTACAGACTTCATGGCAGGAGCTATACTGACAAATCAGAGTGTCCAGAAACATTCTCAGACACAATCATCTTTGCTGATAACCCGCCAAAACAATCCTTGTCATACTTTGGCCTATGTCAACTACGATTCTCTCTGATCTCTCCCAGCACAGTTTGGGAACAAGAAGGCCCCAAGGGCTGTTTCCAATAGCTAGTTTTCAGATAACTGATCTCTTTTTGTGTCTGAGAAGGTTCACTAAGCAGAGACGTGCCAGCTGGCCTCTGTGTCCAGAGCACTCCCTGGCCTGTTTATTGGTATAGTTTCAGCTTGTAGTTACAGTCTGAACACTGCTGTTAGATCAGGTTGAAGGGAAAGGGCAAGTGCAGATTTGTCACCCTACAGGTCTCTTCTCAGACTGCTCCAGGCAACATGGACTTAGACCTAAGGGATCACCATCAACAGGTGCTTTTCTTTTAGCGGGAAAGATTGTGTGTGCAGGACACTCTGGTCCTTTATCTATCCTGTCCCTTGGATGAGAGCCAAGTAGCAAGCACAGTTGGTTTCACAGCCCTTTAGCAGCTAGTTAAATTGTCAAAAAATGGCTGCATAGAAGCAACAAAAGACAACCATGACAAGGATAGACCCTGGCTCCATACAGGAGAAATAAACATCTTATCTCTAAGCAAGAGGAGTCTCTGCCTCACACAAAATCAACACTCAGAGTTAATAGGTCATTGCTCCTGAGAAGAGCATTTGACAAACAAATGACACAATGATATCCTACTTACAGTGGAGTCTAATGATCCATGCTTGCCCTAGTGAGTCAGCAGTGATTAGCCTGCTGCTGCTATAGGATTCCCACACTTGCCAGCAAAATGAGGCAACAGGATAATCCTCTGTCCCACTAAAATGATGTTAAAACCTTATATTTCCAGGTTGTAGACAGACACCATTTGGATGCTTATCGTGTTTTCTGCTCATGCTTTTACTCTTCTTCTGAAGTATTTTGTATTTAGGACTATAAACCCTCAGGAACAAAACACATGTAAAAACATAACCTCCAAGAGTACAGATTTGGTTTGTGCTTGGAAAGGATCTACATGTTGTGGGAGCTAATAAATTATTGTTGATAATAATGTTAATTCCCCATGACATTTTTGGTAAAGGCAATATACTCATAAACAAAGAAGAGATGTCTTGTCTTGCAGATAAAGAGAAATACGTTTAACTCATTAAACAAACAAGAAGAAGAACAAAAAAAAAAGAAGAAGAAAAAGGAAAAACAAACAAACAAAAAAAAAAAAAAAAACAAACACCACAGAGACCCTGTATGCTAAGGCTTTTGGCTTTTTACCTTTTTTTTTTTTTTTTTTTTTTTTTCTTAATACTGTTTTTTCAGTGTCCCAGATAGGCTGAAGGAATCAAGGACAAAGCTCTCCTTTCTTTTTAACATCACAGCTCTCCTACCTGCATTGCAGTTCCCAGTGTCATAAACGGTATTCATGATGCACACAGGTATCAATGTGCATTCCACCTGTAAAATATTCACATAATATACAGCAGAGATGGTTAGGCAGCTGCTGTGCTATAGGCATTGCTTGTTATTGTATTTATAACTGTCTGTTGTAAAACTTAGACCCAAACTGTGTCATATTGGGCTCTTCTGGACGAGGGCATCGAGTGCACCCTCAGTAAGTTTGCAGATGACACCAAGCTATATGCGTGTGTCGATCTGCTTGAGGGTAGGAAAGCTCTGCAGGAGGATCTGGATAGGCTGCACCGATGGGCTGAGGTCAACTGCATGAAGTTCAACAAGGCCAAGTGCCGGGTCCTGCACCTGGGGCGCAATAACCCCAAGCAGAGCTACAGGCTGGGAGAGGAATGGTTGGAGAGCTGCCAGGCAGAGAAGGACCTGGGAGTGATGGTGGATAGTCGGCTGAATATGAGCCAGCAGTGTGCTCAGGTGGCCAAGAAGGCCAACGGCATCCTGGCTTGTATCAGGAACAGTGTGACCAGCAGGGCTAGGGAGGTGATCGTCCCCCTGTACTCAGCTCTGGTGAGGCCGCACCTCGAGTACTGTGTTCAGTTTTGGGCCCCTCGCTACAAGAAGGACATGGAGATGCTTGAGCGGGTTCAGAGAAGGGCGACGAAGCTGGTGAGGGGTCTGGAGAACAAGTCCTATAAGGAGCGGCTGAGGGAGCTGGGCTTGTTCAGCCTGGAGAAGAGGAGGCTCAGGGGCGACCTTATCGCTCTCTATGGGTACCTCAAGGGAGGCTGTAGCGAGGTGGGGGTTGGCCTGTTCTCCCACGTGCCTGGTGACAGGACGAGGGGGAATGGGCTTAAGTTGAGCCAGGGGAGTTTTAGGTTAGATGTTAGGAAGAACTTCACTGAAAGGGTTGTGAGGCACTGGAACAGGCTGCCCAGGGAAGTGGTGGAGTCACCATCCCTGGAAGTCTTCAAAAGACGTTTAGATGTAGAGCTTAGGGAAATGGTTTAAGTGGGGACTGCTAGCGTTAGGTCAGAGGTTGGACTCGATGATCTTGAGGTCTCTTCCAACCTAGAAAATTCTGTGAAATTCTGTGAAATTTGTTGTACCAGCTGATTGTCTGTAGTCTTAAACTTGGATGAAGAGCTCTTTTGGTCAGCAGCTTTCAACTTCTAACCTGTTTAGTGCAAGACCTCCCTACCTGTAGAGCTATAAAAGAGCAATTCTGCAAGTAGAGAAAATGCTGTAAGACAAGCAGAAATTGTGCAGAGAGATTCAAAGAAGCACATCCTCACCCTGAAGCAGGTGGAGAGTAATTAATTCAACTGGGAAGACATGCAGGGTAAAAATAAAATAGTAATGTGAAATTGTGTCAGGTTCACATCTTTTACAATTGTTTAGTTTTGAGAACCTAAGGTAAAGCAACTATGTATATACCTACGTATATGGCAATTATACACACAAATTCATACATAAAAGTGCATAGTGACTTCTTTATTATAATTTTGAAGAGAACAGAAATTGTCAGACTGGGCCAAGGATAACTGGATTCAGTTACCTGGTAGTAACAAGAGCCAGATATTTCTAGTTGAGGTGGAATAGCCTACTAGTCAATGGATGTGGAATATTCTGCCCCTGCACTATGGCTGTCTAATCCTGGGTTATTATAGAATTTGGGTAAGCCTGCAGGCAGGACTTCCATATCCTTTTCAAAAATTGCATTATAATTATTTGTTAGATACTGGCTCTTCTTGATTCAGATACATAAAACATCCAGTTCTGTTCTTAATCTTTTCAAATTTCTGGCACCTGTGGCTAACCTGGAAATGGATTCACATCTTAACCACTTATGGTTTGCAAAACTAAGTCTTGTTATCTATTCTCATCTTTTGGTTCTGCTGAATGTTCTCTTGTCTGCCATACATCCCACCCAATTCCTGGCCAGAGGGAGCAGTCCTGTCATAGTGGTTCCTGTCTCATTTTTCCTCTCTTAAAACAGGAAGAGCAAGAGAAGTCGAATCCAGGCCTTTGAACTCCTCAGATTTTACATGAGGCCTCAGAAAGCCATAAGTGACTCTTACACCTGAGCCATTGTCTGACAAATGAAATGCAATCATGTAGTGGCTTTGACATCACTGTGAAGCAATCTAACCAAGGGTCAGCCTTTCAATCCAGGACCAAATAGAGCAGATGAGATATGGCAAGTGAAGGTGGGCACCGTGCCCTCCTACTATAAAAGTCGGTATAAGAAGATCTGTTGGTCAGAAAAGTAGATGCAGTGGCTGCAAAATCTAACCCTGGTGATCCATCTGGTCCTCAGCCTCCATTTTATTCTGAAAGAACTGGAAAAACAATTCATTTCACTGATTCCTGTCAAATTCTGATTGGAAGGAGACAGTTGCATGAAGTTGCTGTGAAAGAACCCACTTTAGTACCACTGGGAACACTGTACCCCTTCCATGATCTTGCTTAAGCTCTCTCAGTACTATTTGCACAGTGACTGAATCCAGCCCTTGTCCTTTCTTCAGGCTCTCTGCAAGGGCTGTGAACCTCACCCTAATGGCTTTGGAGCAGTTTCAGTGCCCTGTGAGTACACAATGTGAGGCAGACAAAAGCTCTGTGTGTCTTACAAATCAAAACATGTCGCTGTGCACTTTTTTTCCTCTTTCTTTTGTTGTAACTCACAGGAACAAATCGCCCAAATTAGAAACATTCATTGAACAGTGACTCTCCAGCTTTTCAAGAAAAATGCAAAACATTTGCAAGATTTTTTTTTTTTTTTTGGCAATGTAGTCTGATCTATGGTTTTAATCCTCATTTTCTCCATGCACATATTTACTGCTGTAAGTGGAATAATTGTTGCTTAGAAATCTTTAATGAGTGCAAAAATGTTGAATACCTCAATTTTCCAAAAATATGAATTTGAAAAACTGTTTTGACTTCTACCTCAGCCTTTGCTTTCATTGGGAATATTCAAGTGGGAGATAATAGTGGTGGCAAAGAGCTATCATTTAACAGCATGGCACTGAAAATAACATACAATTGTAGAGGAGTCCAGAATCTTTTTTTGCAATGAGGGTACAATGTGGACCATATCACATCTTAAAAGCACACTCTTGCAAGATGGGAGGTGCAATGCTAAACAATCTTCCAAGGGAGAAGCAGAATGATATCTCAGTGAAAACACAAAGTGCCCATATGGTAGTCAGGATTTTTTTTTGGTTTTCACGTTACTGTATGCTGCTTCCTAGGTGAGACTGTCTTGGTCTCTTGGGGTGCTGAGGCGCAGCACCCATCTGTAGGCTTCTGAACATAATAAGTTAAAACCCATAGATCCAATTAGCAGATATTGGATCTTTAGGGTCTCATATCTAAGAGGAGGTTGAAGGAGTCTAAACTAGTTAGTTATTAATTAGATACATGGAGATTCAAGACAGTAAAGCTATCTTGAGTGCAATGGCACCACTCTGATGTGTATCTTTTATAGTATCCTTCTACGTTCTTTCCAATACAAGTTTTGTCTTGAATCTTATAAGGTAACAGGAGCAGAATGTGAAATAGAGGAGGGTATTAACTAGAAAAAAGAGATTTGAAAGTGAGAGAAAAGGTGATAGCTCTTTAGGGACTTTTAGAGACTCTAAAACATGCTGGCAATATGCAGTTTCCTTGAAAAGATTCACATCACGCTTTGAAACCTATATACAATGGCTAAATTCATCATAAATAAGCTTTACTATTTTTTGGAATATTACAGTAGAAGCTATCAGTGTTTTTAATGGCAGGGTGAAAGGGCAATCCATGCAGCTACTGAAAGTTCAATATTGCACTCCCAAGGAAGCGTGAACTTTTGAAAGACACAGGTTTTGTATGAGAATGCAGAGGGAGGAATTCTTTGAAGAACTTTTGTCTGATTTTAAAATAATGAATCAGTCAAGTAGTTATGACATTTTGAGAGATTCCATTTTAAGGGATCAGATGCTGATTGGAATCCAAGATACAAAGCTACTGAAAAGACGTCAGGAAGGTAGGGTGTGTTTTTTTTATTCTTTTTTTTTTTTCTTCTTTTTTTAAAAAAAAAAAAAAAAAAGGAAAAATCTGTTTAGTCAAGCTCGGACAGTTGTAAGGGATAGTAGAAAACATCAGAGGGGAAGAGGACATGCCACATGTCATGAAACGAAATAACACAGTTTTGAAGAGACCCTTCAGAGATATCAGTAAGAAGTAACAAAAGTGAAAAATACAAAAATTTATGAAAATTCACAGGTTCAGATTATGTCCAGGAATTTGGAAATACTGCAGCAGCTATAAGAAATAACGTTGCTGTAACACCTTGCAACTGGGTAAGCAAAAACAACACAGAGTACCCCATACACTCCCAGATCTGTATGAGGTTGCACAAACCAACCATGCAACAAAGCAGAGATTCTGCGCACAAGCTGCAGAAGGGATGGCAGGCTGAGAGAAAACACCTCGAAATTCAAAACTGGTGCTCAATGTTACCTTCAAAATTTGGCTTATGAATCTCCACTTACAAAGACAGACTACTGAAACTGAGGGTGTCTACCAAGAATCTAATTCCTACTAAAGGATTATATGAAATTATTTGGAAAGTGAAGATAAACACAGTAGTTTAAGTTTATGCTCAGAAAGAGATAGTATTACGTCTAAAATATATCTTGCTCTGGGCTTGATTAAAGAAGTGAAGCTGATGAAGGAACTGTAAGAGATCGTGCCCAGAAATCTTTAATGTCTGAAATAAAGTAGACACAGAAAATAAAACTTTATTTTCACGACAATTTGTGCTTTTAGGAACATTCTTCTGTTTATGAGAGAGAAGCTCATAAAGCAGCTGGATCACATAGGAATAATGTTGTGAAGTTTAGAAATGGAGGAGCCAATTAACAACAGGAATGTCAAAAGGCAGGCTGCTGATATTGTCCTTATATAAATGGGGCTAAGTGTATCTTTCAGGACAGATACTGTCCTATATTTACTGTCCTATAAAGGATATTTTCAGGAAAATGCACACACATAAAATGTATATTTTTTATGAATACAAATAAACATTTTATGTAAATTCAGATTCTTCTGCTGGATCCAAGTGATTTCCTTGGAAGACAAGGGTTTAACACTATGCATCTTTAAATTACTGTACAGGAGATTCTGCTTGAGACGACTTCCTTCAGGCTTAAATCCTTTTCTTGTCTTCAAAGGAAAGTGTTAGAAAAGCTATTTACTTGAAGCAGCTGCGCATGCTTAAATAGATACTGAAAATGTTGAGTAGGGAGAAAAACTGTGGGGAATCTGAAAAAGTAGGATTAGACAAATACGAATGTAAGGACAGTGAGATAGCAAAAAAAGATTAACTGGAAAAATGATAGAAGGGATTTGTTACAAATATGTCATACACAAAGATAATGAGGGTGTCCAGAAGCCTGTTAGCACCGTGAATGTTCCATAAAAGTTCATATCGCACTGACAATCTCTGCAAGTAGCTTTTGAGTTACCACACAAAATACTGGGCTGTAAAATTGGGAAAAGTATTCCTGAGTCATGGAATACCTTGGGTTGGAAGGGACCTCTAGTTCCAACACTCCAAATGTACGGCATTTATAAAGACAACTACTTGCCTTACATGTATTCATGCTAAAAGGTAGACAAAATCTTCAAAAAATGGCTTATGGATAGTATTATTCAAAAAAAGAATTAGTGGAAATGCATGTCATATGCTTCTAGGGCACTTGTGAACACCGTAATTCTAGGTAAAGACTAAGAGAGCAGAGCTCTGGCTCTGCAATGTGATTGTAAGAAATGCCACATATTTGTTTATTGGTCTGTTATGGTCAGAGCTGACACAAATCACTTTGTAACCATGAGAAAAAAAAAAAAATAATAAAAAGGACCAGCTTGCAGAATATAAAATTTGTGTGACTTTACACTCTTCTTTAACCAAAACCATTCAATTTTACAATAAAGTTTAAGTTGGAGAAATAATTACTAATCAAAAACGTACTTTCTAGAGCATTCATTGAGCCTACTCTTGACAGCAACACAGAGAATGATGACATAATACCTGGAAATATGGTTGAAAAAAAAAAAAAAAAAAAAAAAGAGAATAGTCCTATTTCAGAAGAAGGTGGGCTGGGTTTGGAGAAGCTGTACAGAAGATGACAGTGCAGAAAGTCGTGCAGGTTACAACCTGCTGGGCAGCAAGGGCCATTGCACACCAAGCCCATCTGACAAACTCAGATCAAAATTTTCTGCATTCACTTTAGAGGTAACAGCATGGTGTTGTCAATGTATTATGATCTGATATGCCTCACAGAGTACAGGAGGCTCATGAGACCTTTGAAAAATGTGAAAGAAAACACCATGTGTCAGTACATCGGAACCTGTTGTAAGTAATTGACTTGGGCATTAACCTGAATCTGCATTTGGATTGAATTCAACATCAGAACATGTTATGGCATATACTAATGCTGAATTTGTTTGCATATGAAGTCCCAAAAATTCTGTCTAACAGTGATGCACTGTTCAGCATCTTGGACCTGGAAAGATTTGTAGAGAATGAAGGATTTTAACATGTTACTCCAATTCAAATATCCTAAATTTAATGGTGAGACTTTTAAAAGACAGTTAAGGAAGCTGTGAAGTTGAGAAGTGATCCATACTTTCACCAAATTTGAGGAATGTTTTTCAAAAATAGTTTATTCCCATTGAAACTTTGTTAGGCAGAGATTCCCAGTACACCTAATTTAGTCCATATAATATTGGAAGGTACAATGGGTCTGAAGCATATAATAAATTGGTAACAACCCACCAAAGTCATATTATAATTCAGATTTTTTAAGGTAGATGATGCTGTTTGCATACACAATGGTGTTACCTGTACCCCAAGGGCTGTGGGGAAATTATTCTTTGTTCATAAGAAGTGCAAACTCCAAAAGGATGGATTCTTAGGAAAAACAATTGGCAAGGAAAATGTATTGTTCTTGTAAAGTCTGTACTGAACTTACAGCTTCTTGAAAACAAATGGAAAATCAAGGATTCTGCAATGCTGTGAAAGGAAAGACAGTACCAGTAACTGGAGGTGAGATCAGATGCTGCTGAGCAGATCCATGAGAGCACTGAAAAGACTTACTGAGTGCTGCTCCCTGTTAGCCTTACTCATACAAAGGAGAAGATGTAAGGATCGGGTGCTGCTTGATTGGTGGTGGCTTAACAAGAAGCTGAGTGAACTGGTCTGAGTTGTTAGATCCACAGCCCAGCTTGTTGAGGGACTGAGGCAATCACGCTGGATCATGTGGGTTACATGGCTGAACAGTGTTATCGCTGTAATATGTCTTTTATAGTACAAATCCCGATTCTGTGAAGAACCCAGCCTCTGTGCTCTGTACCCTAGGGCTGTCAGAAAGAGCAATCCCAAAGCAAATGGAGAGCAGCTGTAGTTATTAACCCAGATTAAAACCTGTTGGTTTTGCCATCAGGGTATCCCCTTGTAAGTGCTGAATATATGTAGCTAATTTATGTATACTTGGTAATCCACTTCAAGGCACAGTTTACAACTAGTTTGACCTTTCATTAATCTGAAGAGATTTTGCTGGTTGAAAACATGCAGAAAGGAAAGATATTTATACCTGCCTTATCCTCCTGAGCCCAAATGTGGAGAGGTTTTTGTTGAATGAGGAGGAGAGGGATATTTGGGGTTTCCAAACTTTGATCAAAAGGTCCCCAATGTCAGTGAAATATGAGAGACGAAATAAAGTGGAAGGCATAGTCAGGATTTTGAGGTCTGAATTTGATCATGTGTCAATAGCCAATCGATAATCAATATCTCAGAAAAAAATTTGAATGCAGATCTGAAGTCCACGTGAGTCAGCAGAAGCTCTGCATTTCTTCCCTTGGGCAAGGGTCAGGCCCTGTGCTATTCCCAGTTTTGCTCAGGTTTAACTTTTTGTAAAACAGTTCTTCTGACTATTATCAAAGTTCCAGGAGCTTCAAAATGCATGAATTATGCTGCCAAGCCCTCATAATTTTACCAGCATTTTGTAACTCTGATCAAACAGGCTTTAAAAGAGAGGACTGTATTTTCTATCTACAGTTCTGAATGGGGAGAGTAACCACTTAATCACCCAAGTAACATTTGTTTACAGTGGGAGATTTTGGCTATGCAATTCCACATGCAAATAAAAAGGGGGGAGGGGGAATGAGGTTTATTTGTGAACAATTTAGCAGTCTTTGAATAAATCATATGAATTTACCACACACAAATAAGCTCAAAATCTTTCTCTGCCCTTCCACCCCTATTTTGTGTATTTGTTTGTATCGTTTTCATGTGATGTAACAAATGAGCTAAAATAAACATCTCTTCTCTTTCTGGGATAAATTTAGAGATTACTTCCAAGATTTCAAGGCCTTTCATAAAATGGATAAAAATAGAGATGGCTGTGTAACAGCATTTGACCTGCACAGGATACTACAAGAATTCAACTGCTACCTTGATCATGATCAGTTACGGAGTCTTCTAAACAGGTTTGTGTGATTATCTTCCAGTGATCTCTTTGGTCACACCCAGCAAAACCTATAATCTTGTATCTAATGTTAAGCATATTGGAAGCCTTGTTAAAACTAACAGAGATAGCTATATGCTTAAAAATGCATATGAGTGAGAAATATTTTTAGGCCAGCAATTGGTTGTACAGGTAATGAGAGTGAAAAGTCTGCTTACATAACGACGGTTTGCTTTGAATCTGTGCATTTGTTTGCTAATTTTATTTATTTATTTCAGAGTAATACAGCAAAGGGGTGAAAGAGACCCTGTTCCAAACAAAAGCAGAATTAAATCAGGTTATAAAATAGCAATAGCTTTCAAGTAATCCAATGCTGCTGCTATGCAAAACTATGCTTTTAATTCAGTGTGTTAATATGAGCAAGAGGAAAATTCTCTTTGTAGAGGCTGAGGAACACAAAGGACCTGCTCCAGCTTCAGGTAGGTGGGGTTTTCTGCCCTAAACAGCCTCTCAGAGGTCATATGCGTGGCAGCACTGGGTTTTGTTTTCCAGAGCCTGACAGACCAGACTCTTTTTGAAATAAAATTAACAAAGACTTTTCACAGTTCACCTTTAATTGGGTGATAAACTTTTTACGAATTGAAGCCTTAATAGGAATCTGCTGCTTGTTTCTTTCTCAAAGACCTCTTGATGATAAACACCTCCATTCATTGTAATTTTGTGCAGATTATTCATTTCTTGATCCAAAATAGTCTTTTCTAAATAATACTGAGTAGATTAGCATATGCATTTAGTTTTATTACTAAAATTTTAATGCCCACTTGGCAATTTATTTCTCCGCTGAAATGGTGTTGATTATTTCCTTTTCCACACACTGTCTCCAATATTGGAACCAGCTTGACATGGGTGGTATGTGGGAGTGCTGTGCAGCTGCAAGATGCAAAATCAGGGCTCTTGATTTTTTTTTTCTTAGTAGCAGATATGGGGTCTATAGTTAATTTCTTTTCCAGCCTGTTTCATAAAGCTTCCTCTTTGTTTTACTAGCTCTCACCATTAATTAGACATTCTAGTAACTGGATATTCTGGTGAGTGGTAGCTGAGGCATTGGTCTCCAGTGATTTACTGTGGAAACAGATGATGAAAATACATTACAGTAATTCATTTTTACACAGGAAAATCGGGTTGCATGGTGAGGCCATCTTCTATGTGAAGGCTTGGCTCACTAGGTGTTGCCTTGACCATAATTCTGACCAAAAAAAAAAAAAAAAAAGCTTAATGAAAGACTAAAAAATCCCAGCCTTTCACCTGCAGTTTAGTAGCTGCTTGCTTATTACATGTGTGCAAATTATCTACAGTTATGATGATTGTCTATAAAATTATTAAAATGTATTGAAATCCTCTCCATGGCTGGTAACTCTAAAGGTCAATCTGTAACAATTCCATGGGAGCCAATAAACCTGTATCAAAAACCCCCAAAGCATACTGTACTCTGGAGACTCTGTTTGTCTTTGCATGGTAGGAAATTCCATTAACTGACTACACTGGATTTACACTGGGTAAGTGTAGAGCAAGCTGATGCTATTGTACTCCCTTGTGGTAAATAATTCTACAGGTTCATTAGGCAGGTTTGAAGTCCTTGCTTAAAATACACTGTGTCTTTTCATTAGGAAGTCACAAGTCATATGACAGTGAAGGAAAGTAGCTTTTCATGTTATGGTTAATGCTATTCATTTCATCTTAATCTTTCATGCTAAATAACCCTTACTCTCACATATTTTCTGCATATGTGAAAATTGCCTTAATTCCAGTCTTTTTATGGTAAACTATCCATCTTTGAATAAAAGTTAATTTAGACTGGTAACTCAAGTTCTCTGGAAAAAAAAATAAAAAATCATATGCAAGAGCTCATCTTTCCCCATGCTGATATGTGATGCAAAAATACATTCAGTGTTGTTACCCAGAGCTATCTGTAGTCAGCTATGTAACCCACTGAGTTTCCAATGTGACAGAACATGAAAATTCCCGGTGTCCCCAGTCCAGCAGACATTTTAGCAGACATAATTCCAGCAAGTTGTGCGTGCAGCCTGCAGAGCCCTTGGGCAGGCCTCTCAGGTACAGAGGTACAGTCTGACCACGAGTGATCTGATCAGGATCCCTTACTGGCCATGGGGCTTTGCAAATCAGCAGCAGCAGCTGTTGGGCCACACGTACCAGCCCTCTGTGCAGCTCAGGGGATGATGTATCAAAGGAAGGGAGGGCCAGTGCCTGAAATGCAGTGGGGCTGAGTCCTGCCCTCAGTTAGGCATTTCATTGCCCACACTTCATGTTAAAACCTTTGTGCTGTGGCCACTGATACCAGGGCCAAGAAACTGTAGAAAAGTTTTCTAGTGGCCTGCCAAACCACAAAAAGTGAAGCATAGGTTGAGAGTGAAGTTAAGTCTTTCCATCTCAAACTTTAGGAGAAGTTTTGTGTGAAAACTGATTTTGTTTCCTATTATGTGGCAGACAAATCCTGAGCATGTATTCAGCTGTGGTGGTACACCTACGTAATGTGTCACAGAGCTGTACTGTATATGTGAGCTTGTGTTTGGTACCAGCGTACCAGACTGTGTGTGGTACTGCTTCTTTCTTTAGCAGTGGTGATAACCGTGACATACTGATGACATACTTAAGTAGCTCATCAGGATCTGTGAGTCAAAGGTATTTTTGTAAAGCAAAAGTCAAGGGAAAGTAACAGCACTTAGCACAGTGAACATCAGCTTCTCAATAGAGTCTGTTAGATTGTGATGTGAAGAGGAGGTTAAAGGACAAGGTTGAGAGACTACGTGTCCTCTGTTCATGTTGGTGTTGATAAGCTCAGCAGCAGGTTGTGATCAAAATATTCTGCTGTGCTTAAAAAGCACCAGATTAATGCTAATGGACTGGAAGGTTGTACACATGAGCCCAGGCTAAAGCAGTTCTCCTGTTGAGCATCTGGAGACTGGTCTGAATCTGCATCTGAGAGTGTGGTTGCATTTAATTGATGGGATTGGTGGCTTAGACCTGAGAAAGCTTGGGCTGGAGTTAACAGGATTTGTACACTGACAGCACAAACGTATCTTGAAGTGCTGCTGCTGTACAGATAATAAATCATAGTAATTAATCACTGCAGACAACAGTAAGATAGTTATTTAAAATCATGGATATCTTGTTCTGTGTTTTTTTCCCTTAGCTTAGGAATCAGCATTCATGACAGCAAGCTCTCTTATTTTGATTTCCTGAGAGCACTTGATGATGGCAGAGCATTTAAATACCAACAGAGACAAAAGCAGGCTGCACTACCTGCAAGCTTTGCAGCGCTCAGCTTAGAACAGACCTTAATTAAGATAAAAGAAAAAGTTGCAACATCTTATGATTTGTTGTACAAGGTAAGTTTCATGTGGTCATGGAATATTTTTTTAATTCCCTTTCTTCTGCCTGGCTGGAGACGAGCCCAAAGACTTCAAAACTTTTCTACTATTAATGGAGTGTTACAAAAAACCTTGGCCTATGTATGAATAGTATGTTCTGACAACTGCAGACTTTTTGATTGTATTCTGGTAACTTCACAGAACAAGCATATCAAATCAAGCCTAGAGGTTTTGTGAAGATAAGGATCGGAAAAGAAAAATAAAACAGCAAATCATCTGAACTCTACTCTCTTCCCCAAAGCCTTTTTCCTTCACCAGTTGTCTGCAAACTGCATGGCAGGCATGTAAATAGTCACATCTTTTGAATATCTCCGTTGAGTTTCCTAAATGGAGACTTCCTATAGGTAGATATAACGTGCTAGTGCAGGCAGACATTATGGTTTTATCAGTGTGAGATGAAAAGAACATGTAGCAACTGAGGATACAGACATATGATTGGATGTGGACACATTATAGTGGCTGCAGAAGTTAGCACCTGTCAGTGGGCTTCTGCAACTGTCTGCAGTTATACTCTTGGCCACTCCTATCTCTGACACAGACAGATAAGGCACATTAGCTGACAAGCAGCAAGTTTCCTGGTTTTCCCTTCTGTAAAATGAGGATTACAAAAATAACCCTTTTTCTCTAGAATTTTGAAAGCTCTTTATGAAAAAAAAAATGCCGTATATTAAGTAGTCTTAGGCTGTTGTGTCAGAGCATACTGAAATGCAGCAGCCTGTAGAGTAAATAAATTTTAATGTCACAGTAACATTGTTTTCAAGCATGCAAAAGAATAATCAAAAAGACCTTGAAGGAAGCATTCCTATCACAAAGGAATGTAGAGCCATGTAATCTGCACCTGCAGTTTCAGGTTCAGTGTAAGCTCATGGCCTTAGAGGCAGGCCTGCAAAGATGGAGAGTTGCTGCCAGCACAAGGGAAGTAAAGGGAACATGATGGGGGTAGAAATTCCCTTTTATCAATGGCTGCATTTCTGAATTCTCAATCTTTGGGCTTTGTCCTGCAGTTAAAAATAACACAGGCTTGCAACAAAGACATCACTAATGATGTTGCTGGTATAACTGAAAAAGAACAAAATACTGTGGGAGATGCTGTTTCTTTACAGAAATCTCTTTCCATGCTTCTTGGAGACTCTGGTGATGTTTGTAAACTTACTGGGGCCATCACAACATTTTTGGCCAGATAGACTAACTCTTAAACAGCATGCTGAACTATTCATATAATCACTTTGCATTTTTCACAGTAAGGGAAAAATCCCTTACTGTGTTCTGCATCATTAAAATTGGATGTAGATAAATACAATAGTCCAGGTTAGTGTCTGGTAAATTTTAATGGGGCACTCCTGGCATCCTAAAAGGCAGTATCTGTCCTCTCATCCCTAGGTGCCTTGGACATGGGGAAGGTCACAGTTTTGTCTACTTCAAAATGACTTCTGACATGAACAAATTATCCCTTTGATCTTTTAGGATACCATTTGGTTGTCAATATAACTTCAGACATTTTCTGCATGGACAGCCAGCCTTTTTTGTGGAAAAGCGGAACTTTTTCTCATTTCCTTCATACGAGAAAATAAGAAAATTCTCCCCTTGTTTCTGAGTCATTTTTTGTGTAATAGTTGCTGCCTCCCATGTGACTGGGGAGTCTAACAACATGAGTTTATAACAAAGTGTTTGCTTTGTTAGAGGCAGATCTGAAAGCACAGTTCTTAAAGTCTAGCTAGTTGGAAAAAATAACATCCCATCTACGACACTTCTACAAATGAATACAAACCTTTGAAGTTTTATAACAAATAGTTTAAGATTTGTTAGTGTTCAAAGGATTCCTTTCCAATGTCCTTTGCATATGGTAATGTTTATTTTATCACTAGACAAGGTTTGTGTACATTAAAATATACATTTTTAAACCTGTTATTTAGAACAGTTCTAAAGCTAAAACAAAAACCGCTGAAACTGTAGGTTGTTCTTTATTTGCATATTCATATGTAGCACAGAAATAGAGGCCAGTTTTGATTTATTTCAACAACTGCCTTTCATTTTTGAAAGAACAGAAAACTTCAAACTAAGAAAGGTTCTGGAAATTTTTGTTTATTTGTTTCTCTATGTATAACAAAAAAATCTGTAAGTAAAAAGCATGCAGGCCTCATTTCCATAGGAACTGCTAAAAAAGACTTGTCTTTTGTGGTCTGTCTAGGTTGTAATTTGAAATCGTGCTTCTCAGACATTTTCTCTATATGATGAAGAAGGCACTGGAGTAATTAAAGCACTAGAACTTCGGCAAGTACTTGACCACTTCTGCTTTAAATTATGACACTAGCAGTTCAGGTACCTTCTCAAGAACCTTAACCTTTGCAAGGAGTTGACAGTATACTGGAAAGCTTTCCTGAAAATCATAAACCTCCTCTCAGAAGTAAGAATAGTTACTGAGCTCTATTTTTCTTTAGTTGATAAAATCTAATGTGCTAGAAACTTCTAAATTTCACATATTTTTCTTTTGATCTCTGTCAAGCTCCACAAAGCCCTTATTGTCTTATAAACTGCTCTCAGAAGTTAAGTCTGGCACTCATGCAGATGTAAGTCTCTACATGTGGCAAGCTGAAATCATGACCATGGATGCTACCCAACTGGATGACATAAGATGTGGGATACCCAAATATTCTTGATGAATTCTGACGTGTCTAGATGAACTGACAGGAAGTGGGCAGAAAAGTGAGTGGAGTGTGGAGCTCACCACGTTCTTAGCACCAAACAATAGCAGGAGTGTAGATGTACTAGTAAGGTCAAACATGGAGGTTAGTCAAATACAGAGAAAATCTTGACTGTGTCCATAGACGGTCTTCTGATGCTCTGAACATATTTGTTGCAACAATTCAAGTTAGAGTTGCAGTTTCTCTGTGGCAGATGTTTTTGTCTGCAGTGTCTCACCCAGATTAGTTCACTTGAGGCAGTCTTCAGGAACAGATCCCACAGCTCATACTCACAGCATTCTTTTGTCAGGCAGAAATTCTTACTGCGCTTGAAAACAACAGGAACATATCAAAAGGTGTAAGTAAAAGAAGTCTTTGTCCTATTTTAATTTCACAGTCTTTCTCTTTTCTCTAGTTTCTCCTATCTTAGTCTATCTTGACCAGTGGGATTAGGGTGTAAGTAGATGTGAGTGTATAGGAGTCCAAATGACATTACCTTACTGTTCATTTCTGAATTTGGCTAGGGATGTGAAAGCCTGTTACTAACTATACACATAGGAGTTCTAAAAAAAACACTGCATTAACTTGCGTTTTCTGTTCTAAGAAGTAACTATGTTTCATTTTCAAAAATATATGCTCGAAGCACAAATAAAATGAGAAAAATAATAATCATCACCCAGTGGAAAAACATATAAAAAGCCTACCACTTTATTGCCATGGTGATAATGGAATGTTGTGCTAAACAAATCTGTATAGAGCTATATGGTGATTAAGTTCTGTGTCATAATGCAGAAGCTGGAAAACCAGTGAGATTTTTGTTTCAGCCTCCTCGTGTCCTGAGTCAGAAAGTCTGTCAGGGCTTGAGTGACTGAAAAGAGCAGAAGGAGGGACTACACTTTTTGGATGAAGGAGGACCCATAAACAGCTCAAAAAGTTTGTAACGTGTTATAGGGTTTTTTAGTGTTTTAGTGACTTTAACAATAATTGTCAGTTACAAATAGACGTAGATTTACCACAATACTTATTATAAGTGCATCTTTATTCAACATTTTATATGGCTGCTTAAGTGCTTTTATTCTCTGTAAATTTAGCATTAATAGTAGTGTAACTGTTACTTTGTCCTTAGTGGCAATATTACATTTAGTTACAGTTATTTTAAAATAGTTGGTGATTTTAAAATATTTATATTTTCAGCTTATTAAAATTTAAATGCAGTCTTAATAGATGTAATAGATTACATGGTTCTCAAGTGTAAAACATTGGAATACTTTTTATAGGTCAGAAAACGCTGCATTTCCCCTTTATTCTGCTAGTATGCTGATATAATTTCAGTAAGTTTCAACTGAATCATACCAGCCCAAAGACAAATTGTGTGAAATACAACTATATAATTATTTTAAGAATGTTTTTGACTGCTGTAATATTGACCTACCAGCAAGCTTTAAGACTTTAGAACAGGTGTCTACTTTTGCTAGGGAAGGCTTAGCTGCGATGTCTTCTCATCCTCCAAGGAGGCGCTAAGCTTCCATAACAACTTGACAAGCTGCACACTCCTGGGTTCAAGCTCTGCAAGTGTACATTTAACATGAAATATCTTTAGCAGTACTCCAAGATCCTGAGTACTTTCCACCTCAACTTAACAAAAAATAAGCTACCTCCCCATCTTTCAGGAGGTACTTGGTTCATGACAGGATTGGAACCTGTACTGCTTTTTTTCTATATTGAGCATTCTCCTTGAACTGTTTTCTGTGCTGTGTTGGGGTAGGAGGGATAAATCCATCATTAAAAGCCCAAGTTAATCTACAAGGGGACATTTTTGAAAAGACAAAACAAATATGAACCAGGGTCACAGTACTGGTTCAGCTTCCAGATGCTCTCAAATGTCATGTTTTCCTTTTGGGTTCAACCCCAAATCTCACATGCCTATGCAATTTCATCCCACCTTGGGCTCACATGTATTCCTGGGGTTCTGTGCAGGTTCTGGGAGAAGGCAGTTAAATTATTCATTTCATCCAAACATGCTACAGTTTTGGACTGTAAAGTATGAATGTAAATTAATAAGGTATGCAACTCATTCAGGAACGTTAGGAAAACTGATCATTATGCTATACAATTTGATCACTGAAGTATATTAAAAAGTAATGAGTAAAGTATGCAGCTTGATCATTGAAGTATGGAAAATTTACTGAACTAGTAAAGTGCGAGCCTGGGATGATTTTTGTCTCACATAGCACCTCATAAATATAACCCACAACCACAAAAGCAAATATTCACAAACCCAAAAGCCATACAGGTTCAGATTTTATTTATTTATTTTTTTTTTCGTAAGAAATAGCTGAATAAGGGAAGTTGAAAAAATGATTTCTAAATGTTGTATTCATCACACGGATCTTTTGATGTCTTTGACATACGCTAATGAGCTTTACATTCTGATTAACTCTTTAGAATACACACTATGGCATCTGTACATCTGATCTAATTTATATGAGCAGGATTCCCACTGAATTACAGCTCCGTAGAGGTGTAGAGATACGCTATATGAAAATAGAACTAAAGAAACATAAAATACTTCAAGCAGTGTGATTGCAGCTTAATATTCAGGTAAGGAAGAACTGCGGTTATGTCACTTAGCTCTGATATTGGTAACTAACTGCAGAAGAGCTGAGAAAGGAGGAAGAAGACAGAGAGGACCTTGTCTTGGGGATGCTGTTAAGCACCAGTGGGTTCTCTGAGGACATTTGTAAAAGTCCAGACTCTGGAGCTGGGAATAAGCATCATGAACTTTTCTTGGCTGACCTGCCAGACTTATGATTAATAAGGTCTGAGTGGAGCTCTTCTGCATTAAAATAAGTGGCTAATGCAGTCTGGCCTAATGAAAGCTACTCAGGGGGAATCAGACACCTCCTACCCCAAAAGAAAGTGTACTCACCATCCTTCTCCACTGTGAGCAATTTCAGTAGTGTAACGGGAAAAAAAGTAAAGAATGTGTTAAAAGCAATAGTAGAGGGAGTGCTGGTCAGATCTAGGACAAGGTTTTACACAGAATCAGCACACCTACACTGTAGTGGGTAACACAAGAGGAAAGGAAGGATTGCGATCAATTGTTTTGTGTTGTTTGGCCTTCCTGCTGTGGAGGCTGCTGAGTGATTTGCAGTGAGCTTAATAAACCTTTAGCTGTTGAGACCAGCAGCGAGAAGGAGGAGAGCAGGTCAGGTTGAAGAGATGACGGAGAGAAGGGATAGACCATTGTTTGTGCCCATTCAAGGGCAGGAATTGAGCTAATGAGGGATTTGCTGGCATGTGTGTCTTTCAGCTGACAAAGGGAGTAAGTAGAACCATATTTGGCATAACTGCCATTTTTATTTTTTTTTTAAGGTGATGTAATGTAAAATGATGAAATTTGGATATTGGGCTGATTTCCAGAACTTCTTTGCAGGAAAAATCATGAAACATTTCAAAATCCAAGTAGGCATTTGATTTAGCTTTGTCCTGAACTTCCTGTTTGCACACCAAGTTCTCTATTTCTGTTTGTGTTTAGCTTCCTGTTGAGTTTCTCTGCAGTTGGTCTCATGCTGCAAAGTGCTTTCTTTTCTAGCTGAGTACATTTTGTTTCCAGCTAGGTACATCATATCTACTTGCCTGCAAAACTGCAGGCTCACTTATTCATGCTTGTTGCTCTTCCTGCCAGAGAGGATCTTGTTTCTCTTTGGACCAGTACCCGTGAGAGGATTATACCTAGGAGGGTATAGCAAATGTGCATCTCTTCTTGAAGCCTGGCACTGTGATAAGTGTGCCTTCAGGTCCCAGGACTAGTATCCACTATTTCCTAATGAAAAGCATTGGGTCTGTTGTTGCTGTCTCTATCTGTGTTGGACATGTTGCTGCTGGAGAGTCTACAAAGCTAAGCCACTTGGTCTCACATCACATTGCTCTCAGCAGTGGCAGTGCTGCAACCCTTACCTGGAAAATGCAAATGAAGCGGCTTCCTCATGCTCTTGGAAACTATTCCTAAACCAACAGAGGGGACAGCACTGATGCAGCTTACCAGCTCCACAAACAGAGGGTGACTGTGCTGTGACTCTCCAAAACTCTGATTTGCACTGAGTGCAACTCTACACTGTATCTGTTGTAACTATATAGTTCTGGAGCTCAAAAACAAACAAACTAACCAAAAAAGACCGTGCAACAGAGGAGTGGCATCCTCTCCTCAATTTTTCCATACTCGTGCTTCACAAATTCATCAGTGTTATTAAGCCAACCCTTGTGCACTGTGTTCAGTCATGGGAAGATGAATTTCAATTGCAGCTATGATCTTCCTGTGCAATTGCACCAGGAATATGTGAAGACCTGCTGTACAGATGTGGTGCTTTTCCCTGTTTTGTGGGTGGGAGTTTTACAGGTTTGTTCATCAGTCTTCATCTACTGAACCTCTGGCCCTCTTGCTCGCAGACAGATGACTCAGCAGTCGTGACCTTCTGCACCAGGCTGACCAGGCCCGCTGATCACATGCCTACCCTTAGTCAGCAGCTCCACAAATTCTGTCCTAGCGTAGAACAGCCATTCTCCAGAGAATACCCCTTCTAGGATATGTGCATGTTAGTATTACATCTGCTTCAGGCTGACAAATATCAAATCTTTCCTTGTCCCATGATATAATCCCAAGTTACTAATAATGCATAGTGAAACTGGATCAGAAATTTCCCTTCATTGCTTCTGCTCTTCTTTGCACTGCCCTCCCTGTGACTACAATGTGCCATACCTCACTGTGCCAGGATTACTTGTTTGAGATCTCTTCCTATTGACAATGCTCACCAACGCTGTACCTCCCTTTCCTTCTCTGTTTAAAGTAATGAACAAAAAGGTCTAACAAAAATACCTACAAGATACCACAACCAAAACTGCTCAGAAAGTTTATTTCTTGAAACAAAATCCCAGATAATCTATTCTGCCCCTCTCAAAACAGCATCTTTTGGAATTTAAATTCCATTCCTGCTACCCAGCTTGCCCCCAGTTGTGCTTCTGCCCCTATTTAAGGCTAGAAAGCAAAATTTTAAAATGGCAAAATTTTCCTTGGGATGAAAGCCTTCACTTTATATTTATTTGAAGAGAAGGAAAAGGAGAAAGGAGCAATAATCGTTTTGAGAACATAGTATTAGACCATCAGATGTAGTTCTGATGGACTAGACACTTCTGGGGAGACAGAAGAGCAGGGAGTCCTCCCCATGGCTCCTGCTTCTCTATCCAGTTCTACCTAGGCTTAATGTTTCATATGTATTTAATACAGCTGTTATTTTAATTACATGTATAGGGCTGTGGCATTTTTGTAGACAAGGCAAAGTTTGACAAAAGAGTAGTCTTTGATTCATTGTGTTAAATCATTTTGTCAAATCATCATATGCCATTACAAATGCTAAACACTACAGAGTGTTTTATCCTGCAAATGTGACCTCAAAACTTGAGTATGTCAGTTGCAAACAGTTGGTCAAAACAAAAATGCTACCTTACAAAATGACCCTTACTGGAGTATTCATCTTTTATTTATAATTACATTTATTATTGCAAGCTCTTGTTGCCCACCAGCTATGAAATCCTCAGCAGGTGTAAATCAGCACTCAGGTTAATGGAGCTAAACTGATCATTGCCAGATGAGGATATAACTTACAAACCAGTGGTAAAACACAGGCCTCTCTGTAATACTGAAACTTTTAAATCAGATTCTAAGAGCTAGAACTGGCTGTCTGGTGGCAATATATGCCAAACAATATATGGTTGTTTGAACACAAGAACAAAATGACTTTCCACCCCAAACCACACTCGGGCAACTAACTCTGCTGCTTCCATACATCTTTAGGGAAGAACAATTTATGGAAAACAACCTGAAGATACTTGTTGTTAAGGTAAAGGATGGTCCCAAGGGTAAGCACAGAAACCTCTACAACTTATGTAAATGTCAAAAGGATGATTACTCCTGGCAAAGGTCATTCTCACATACAAAGAGGAAAATTGCATCTTTTTTTTCAGGTAAAGATACAAGAGGCTTCTTGTGCAAGCAGTTTCCCAAGACCTTTGCTGTCTAAACCTCCCCAGAAAGGGAGAAAGGTCAGACTTGTGACAAGGCCAGAGAAACTGTAATTTATCTGGATGTTCTGATTTACTTAATAATAATAATAATGAATGAAAATAATAATAATGAATGAAAGGCCATAACTGGATATAAATGGTTTTCTAGTTTTCAATCTGTGGTTTACAAGAAGAACAAGTTATTTTTATTAGCTTTCTTACCATTTTAAGATCAAAGAGTGTTAGGTCTTATGAAATAATAAAAATAAATAAATAAATAAATAAATAAGCTCTTGAAATTAAATAAATTATGAAAGCTTGCACTTTCCATATATGTTTCTTTAAAAGGTTCCAGGGCAGTAATTCTTTCTCTAAGTCTTTGGCTTCATAAGAATAATTAAAAGCAGAGGTGACGTGGTTTCTAGTCTTAGACCGGCCTGCAGGCAGAAGGTATGCCTGGTACTGTACCATGTCTGGCAATCTTCATTTTCTGACAACAACAAGGACCTGGCTCCATGTCTGCATGAATAATTCCACTTCTTGTGTTTCTTCTCTTGGTAATACAGCTGTAATACCTATCCTGCAGAAATGTTTTATGTAAAGCATGGTTAATAATAAAAAGTGTTACTTGCATCTGAAAACAGGTGAGTCTTCTGATCAGAGGCAGACTTCTTGCAGTTCTGTAAGAAACATATTTTCTTTTCCATTCAGTTATAGCGATCATGTGAGACATGATAAGGAATCAGGCGCTCAGGACAAAAAGCCATCTGTTTCTTTTTTGATATTTCATATTGCATGGAGCAGGAAGGTGGCAATGCTTATATGCTTGAACATGGAGGTATAAAATATAGTAGTAACATTTAACACGTTGTAAAGAAACATCTTTGGACCAAAACCAGATTTATTTATTTTTGTTGTTGTTGTTGTTTTTACCTCTTACCATAGCTATAGTAAAGATGGCTACTACTTCTGTTTGTGAAAACTTTCCTTTCAAGATATTTTACATATTTAGTTTAGACAGTGCCAGTGGGTGGAAAGTTGGCTTCCGTTCCTGAAAATAAGTAGTTGCCTTTCCAAAATTCTGGTACTGCTTTTTAATTACTATTATTGTGCCATTCCTGGGACTAATTTTATAAGTAAAACTTGATTCCATTTTAAAAACTGAGCTTGCTGGAGATAGAATGCAAATGCTATATAGGCTTCACTGATACTTAATTTTATGAAATGTATCTTTTTGCATGCACAATGAATCTTTCGGTATTCTCAGGTATGACTGTACCAAAGCACAGCAGTTCTTTGCTCTGCAGTGTATTCCAACTGACTTTTGCAGCTTTTATCTCTGCTTGCCACATGACCTCCTACTGCATTTACTCAAAATGTGAATTCTCACCCTGCAGAATGCATAATGGGAGTTTAGTTAGGAGGAAGCTTTGGTGGTAGATTTTAACAGCCACACACTGGTGTTAAATTGACAGCAATACACAGAAAAAAGGATTGGTGCACACCTCGTTCAAGCATTAACACACATGTTCCCAACCCCTTTTCTGCTCTACCTTGACACATTCTCTACCTTTGCAATATTCAACTGCAATATTTAGCTGCTGTATTCCTACTGTGGGTGACCAGATTTGAAAGTGCCACAGTGAATATACCTGGGACTTAGAAATGGAAGGGAAATAATTGCCGTCTCTTTCAATTCAGGACTGAAATGTCTTTTAAATCAAAGAGATTTCCACTCTATGCTAAAGACTATTCAGATGAGAAGAACGTATTTGGGATATTTGGACTAGTTAGCATTTACTTCTCTTTTTCTGTATTAACAGAATAGCCCTCTTTGTAAGATCACCCAATTTTTTAGACCCTTGTAAATGTGTAGGTCAGTCTTGGAATTCTGTGATTTTTGTTGGCCTGTCACCAGTTGGATCATGATTATAGAGTCTATTTTTCCCCTTAACTATGTACATAACCCCTTTTCTCTTTTGTGGTATAAGCCAGAATTCCTGGAAGCAGGTTTTACTGCCTACAGGATCTCTAATACTGCCTTCTCTGTGGACTTTTCCCTCTTCGGCTGGCTGAATGCCATACCGTGATTTATAATTTATTCAGTGGATGCATTACTAATTCTGTGTGTATATTTTGTCTAGACTGAGGAAGGGCAAAAATTCTTTCTGCCTAAATCTTCTTGGGAGCTGTCAAAGAGAGGCAAACTCTTGCAGATATCAGAAGTAGCAACTGCTTGCTTAGACAGGATTGCACAAGAATTTAAAGATATTGACTCTTCAAAAGATAACACATGATATCAAAAGAGGAGTTCTGGGATATTTGTAACTGATATTTTCAACAGCTGACTGAAGAACAAGTAAGAAAACTCTTTTATTTTTTATTCTTAGTTTAAGCGTACAGCAGGTAAATTGACTGTGGCTATAAACGTGTTTACAGATTGTTCTGAATAGGCAAGAATTTGTTTAACAAGTTGGAAGAAATGAAAATGTTTTGAGACTCACTCCATGAACATTTGTTGCTACATTTGTGGGATATCATTTTTTCCTTACCTCTGAGTATAGCTGTGAACGATAATAACCACAGGCTTTCTAAAGCAAAGTCACGGAGATGCTATTGCTAATACTGTTGTGAATTTAAACTGCAGTAGCTCTCTTTTCTTAGCTCTTCATCTGTGTATTCACTATTTTAAAAGTTTATTTTTTCAATTTTGAGTTAATTCACTTCTAGGGTCGATGGGGGTGAGGAGTAGGGAGGCACATTGTCAACATGGAGTAGAAAGTACTTTCATGGGGATTTAATGCAAATTCCTTTTCCTCAGTAGCTATTTTGTCCTGCCCTCATTGGACAAAGAAAAGGGCAAGCATTTGATGTTTCCCAGTCACCTCTCAGCTACTTTTCTGGATTAAAGATTCCCCCAGATAAGCGCTAGCAGAATTTATGTAACCTTGAACTTAGCTCGAGTGATGAACGTCATGATATGAATCTGTCTCTACGAAGCACCTGGTTAGACCCGTGTTAATCTCAGTGGAAGCTGAGGTTCCCATCTTTCCTAAGATTATGTTTCTGCTGGATTTAAAGTAAAAAGATGCAATTTTTTATCTTTGCTAATGATGTGTCACTGTGATTTTTCCTAGTCCCAAACTAGGTGAATAATCAAACCAGAGGTAACCTTGATTACAAAGTTTAATATTTTACTTAACAGCACTCCAACCTTCATGTCCGTGACTGCATCAATATTATTTTGGAAACTGAAAGACGAGACACAGAACTCTTATGCTTGTCTAGATCCTGAAAATTATTTTGGTACTTTGTTCATTGCACATATATATCCTCTGATTTTTTGGCCCAGTATTTCCCACCAGCACTTTTGACTACAAATTGCAGACAGGAGTGGGGTCTGCTTGTAATTACAGTAGAGGGTCTGCCATATTATTGGGCACTGCTATACATATGTATAGTAGCAAATGAAAGCACTGAAAAAATCAAAGTATTTTCTGCTTCCCCCTTGAAAATTATAGAACAAATGGCCTGTGCTCTATTCCTGGTCATCATATTGCTGGCGAGGTACCAAGAGCAACTACCAGGTCTTCTTAAATCTGGAGCCTCCACACCAGATGAAAGCAGAAGTGGAAATTTGGTGATGCTGTTTCCTTATCCCTGTGAACCACTGAGTGGAAGATCCAGGTTTTTTTCATGGCTAACCTCTGGATGTAGGACTAGAAGGTGTTTTGAGCAAATTTGCTGATGACACTAAACTTGGAGGAGTTGACTCTTGTTGAGGGTGGAAAGGCCTTGCAGAGAGATCTGGACCTACTGGAGAGCTGGGCGATCACCAACCACATGAAGTTTAATGAGAGCAATTGCCAGGTCCTGCACCTGTGACTGGGCAACCCTTGCTATACATACAGACTGGGTGATGAGATGCTGGAGAGCAGCCCTGCAGAGAGGGATCTGGGGGTTGTGGTTGATATCAAGCTGAATATGAACCAGCAGTATGCCCTGGCAGCCAGAAGGGCCAACTGTATCCTGGGGTACATCAAGCATTGCTAGTCAGTCGAGGGAAGTTATTGTCCTGCTCCACTCTGCACTGGTGTGGCCTCACCTTGAGTACTGTGTCCAGTTCTGGGCACCACAGTACACAAAGGACATGAAACTGTTGGAGAGTTTCCAGAGGAGGGCTACAAAGGTGGTGAAGGGCCTAGAGGGGAAGACATATGAGGAATGACTGAGGTCACTTGACTTGTTCAGCCTGGAAAAGAGGAAGCTGAAGGGAGACCTCTTCACGGTCTACAGCTTCCTCACAAGGGGGAGTGGAGGGACAGGCACCGATCTATTCTCTAGTGATCAGCGATATGACCATTCTCTTTAGTGACCAGCGATAGGACCCGTGGGAATGGCATCAAGCTGTGACAGGGGAAGTTCAGGCTGAACATCAGGAAGAGGTTCTTCACTGAGAGGGTTGTCACGCACTGGAACAGGCTCCCCAGTCACTGCACCAAGCCTGTCAGAGTTTAAGAAACATTTGGATTGTGCACTTAGTCACATGGTCTGAATTTTTGGGTAGACCAGTGTGCTGCCAGGAGTTGGATTCGCTGATCCTTGTGGGTCCCTTCCAACTCTGAATATTCTTTGATTCTAAGGCAGGCAGGCACACATAGTACTGAGTTGTGAAAAATCTCTTGTTTTTTCCTTTTTAGAAGCAGGATGGCAGGCATCTCCAGCTGAAAAGTTGTCCAGACTAGATTCTGTCTACTTTATGCTCAAGAAGAACGGAAATGACACAGGAGTTATTTTATGCTTAAAAGAACCTCAGAGAAGTAAAGAAAAAAAAATCCTGATAGAAACTGTCATCTATAATAGCAACGAGAAGCAGTCCTGAGGAGCCTCATTTATGTAAGCAGCAGCCTCTGTGCGAGTGAGACTCAAGCCCTATATCTCCAGATATTTTGATTTTGACAGGTCTCTCAAAGATACGCCTATGTATATCTATATGAAGAGGCTCCAGGAGAGCCTTCCAATCTGGGTACAGGATTTGCCACTGCTAAACCAGACCCCTGCTGTTCAAGGTGTTGTCGCTGCTCAGAGTTGTTACAAAAGTGTTACCAATAGTCATAGTCTGGATGACTTCACAAAAAGTGCCATCTTTATCCTCTTCTGAATGATGGCCACTTACTACTGTTTGCTATTAGCAAGACCTGTTTGGAATCCATATCAAGGAATGGATGAAGACATTCCTCCTGAAATTCGGCTTCTTGGTCTTCTGAATTTCTGATAGTGTGGCCTTTCTCATAAAAGGTGTAAACAAATGGCAAACGAGGTGTTGATTAATATCTTCCTGAGTGACACCCCCCTTTTTATTACAGGCACTTTCCTCCTCTGCTTGAACTACCTTGACTTGCCTGAACTATTTGCAGTCCTCAAAATGGCTACATTTTGTTGCCTGTTGAAAGTTTCTAACTATAGTTAACCCAGTTTATTGGGGTATTGTTCGATTTAATTGAAGTTTGTAATACACTTTGAGATCCTCACATGAAGTGTGAAGTGTAATCACAAGTGCAAAATAAAATTGTTTATAATTCATAATGTGGTAGCAGCCAGGCCAATGGGGGAAAGTTGAAAGGAAATTCCAAATGTATCCTTTGCCCTTTGAAGTTTGACTGCGACTTGGCACATGCATCAAAGAGGTGACTAGTTTCCTTTAGGGTTTAAGTCTCTGCTGAAAAAGATCAAATCAAAAGCAATCTGAGGTTCCCAAACAGATTTATATTAAAAATCAACAACGAAGGCCCTAAAAAAAGCATACTGATGGCTCTTGAAACACTTGCAAAATGAGTGCAGCTCATTTAAGGGCAGACTGTGATAATCCCTGCTTTGATTAGTAGCTTATATCATGAGTAGTCCCATTAAATTCAGTACAGATACTTGTGGAATAAAGAGCTGTTCAGTGAAAAACAGCCCAACCTCATCCTTTCCATACAGAGAGTGGGATACCTGCCCTGCCTTGTGCCAAGCAGCCATCAGACCTCCACGGATCCTTTCAGGCAGCAGAAACAAGGGCATCAGCAGCTGCCCCGAGGACTTTCACAGGCTGTCAGTATTGTAGAGGTATGGTTCCTGGCAGTATCTCATAACTTTATGTGATTCAAAAGGCTGTAAAGATTTTCTGCTGTGTTCTTTCATGCTGATTCATTTTTTGCCCTTGGGGTGAAATAATTTGGTGATGCAAGTACAATAATTGAGGAACCTTAATGGCTTACTGAGGTGGCTGTAGAACTTGTGTGTACCCAATAGCATGAAAAATTCTCCTTAATGGTACATAGCCAGGACACACATGCAGCATGTATTTAGATTTCACGATAAAATGTTATTCTTCTATACAGCACCTCAATCACTGTGTCTAATCACAGCGTTTATAGTATAACCAGCACAATAAGGGCTCAATTCAATTAAAAATGTCCTGCAGAAGTCCCTTTTTCATTGTTTTCCCAGCTTTGTACAGGCTTCTGCAGAGAAGCTATGATTTTTTTTATATTTTTTTTAATAAGATGAACCCTAGGATTCCTTCTATTGTAAGTCATCTTCTTCCTTTTTTTTCAATACATTTTGTCACATTGTTAGTACCTTAGGGGATGCTGTTGTAAAACTAACATTTGCAAAAGTCATCTTTTGCTTCTTCATTAGTTTGAAAATCTTTGGAACACAGTCGATGTTGATGCTGGTGGATGGCTGAAATATCAGGACTTTTTGAGAAAGTTCAGCTCAGAACTCGTAACAATGCCATCAAGCACTCTCAGCGTTCCTAGTCTTGCAACTTCTACCAAGCCAGCTACCCGTGCCATGCAGGAAGCACAAGTGTCTTCTCAGCCTGAGTGTCCCAATACATTCTCTCCCCTAGTAGGGCAAAAGAGTGTAAGTGTGGTTGTTTTATGAATTTTCTTTTTATTTTTTTCCTCTGGGCATAGGCTGAAAATAATACCTGTGGGACTCAGTGAAGGTGTTTCTATTGATTTCCAAGGAAATCAGGCATGAAAATCTGCTAATAAGCAAATGAAGTTATTTGTAAAATATTTGCTTTACAATGACAAAAATTGGGTTAAATTGTAACTCCACTGAAGTCAACTCATATATATCAATTTATACCAGTAATATTCCCTGCTGTTACCTTCAGCACATCCATCAGAGCTGTATGGCAAATAAAATTTCTATTCTTAAGCACAATCACATTTCTCAGAACCAAGTAAACAAAGGCTCAATAGCTGAAAATGCAACATAAAAAATGTAGATGGTCATCTGAGAAGGCTAGGCAGGATTGGAAGTTACAGTTTTCTACCTGGTGTTTACATTCTGCTGGTCTTGTTCTGCTTTTTGGTGGATGCCAAATTACAGCTGTTACAGCTGTGTTAGTCTTACTGGTAGACTTAATCATAAGACCTCAAAGAGAGATAAGAGAAGTGGATTAGGAAGGCAGTAGTTTTGCTTTGGCATTCCTATCTATGCTTAGTGTCAATAATGTCAATATGCTTAATGTCAATAATAACCCCCCCCCCCCCCCAGCTGCCATTCTGGCCTCTTATGCTAGTGACAGGACTGACAGACAGGTTGGAAATAAATACTGGCAGAAATATTCAGTATCCCCCTTTGTGGATCTACATGCACCTATTCCATGTTCTTTGGTTATAATCAAGCCTACAGAAGAAAAATAAAATATTTAGAATTATTCAGTGCCTGGAACATGCTTGGATTTTCTAACTAGTTCTACATGGAGATGTTTAGCTACTGAAAAAGAAATAACAGATTGATTAAATTAAAGATGCAAACAACTTGTCACAGCTGGTAAATCTAAACACTGGCCCATTGCTAGCTCAATTATTGCAATAACTGTAGGTTCTTTCTTGAAAAGCCCAGACAATTAGCTGTGTGTGTCCTTCATGCTTTGATTCAGTTCTCAGAGAAAGCACTGGAAAATTTCCCCTTGCTGTCTGTGAATGCTAGATCGGATGGTGCAAGATAACAGGAAGGGAATGTAAGTCTCCCAGAACTCATGGTGGTTGGGAAGACCCCAGCCAGCCTGATGTTCATCCATCAGCATTCATCCCTGCAGCATTTGCTGCATGGAAATGTGCTCGAGTCCTCAGCCAGTATGCAGTAGAGAAACCCCTGAGGGAGCACTGGGAAGTCTCACTAAATATGAGATTATTTGTTGGACCTAGAAGCATAACTATGGCTTGTGCAACCATAATAAAGAAGTAGGCTGGGGCTTTACTTCCAGCTCACCCACAGTACTCCTGAGGCAGCAGTCAAAAAGACAGCAAACAATTCGATCCTCTCACATTATTCTTTCTGTGGCTCTGCACACAAGCACTGAAGAACTGACTCTTCTACTAACAAATCAAAGTACTGTTACTGCATTATTCAGTGACTTTGCATTGATTTGTTTATTCTAAGGTGGTATTACATGTCTTTTTTAAACACAGTATCTGTTCTTTAATAAAAAACTGTTTGAAGAAATTATTAAAGATTCACAAGTAAAGTAAATAAAATAATGACTAAAAAAAAAAAAAAAGTGGTCAAGGCCCATTAAATGAATAGCGTCATTCTGACACTAAGAATTTTCTAACATGCTGACACAATTCAAAACAGACTTAAAAATGGTTTGGGTGATACGTTAGTTTCAAGTCTGGAAAGCCAGAAACTGGATTTGTCATCTGGTATTTTGTCTACACAACCAGTAAAACTTGGATGAAAATAATACCATTATCTCTTGCTTTTAGACACCAGCGTCCAGCCATCCTCAGACAGCAACGGCATGTTCTACACCTGTCCTTAATTGTGAAACAATAGAAAATAAGATAAGAAAGGATATCCAACGTTCCTGGAGAAGCATAATTAAACTGTGCAAAGAGAAGGATGTCGGCAAGCTAGGAGAAATCCCAGTGTCAGACTTCCTAGGTTTGTTACCATCTGAAAAGTGCTCTATCCATTCTCTGATGTGTTCTGTTTTCCTTCTGATGTCCTGGCCATTGGAACATTTAGTCTTTAGTCAGCTGGCATCCACTGTGTGATTGCTCCAGGTACCACCCTGTTACTGCAGAGCAGAACAGCTTACTGTACACTTGGATGCAAAAAGTTCATGTTCCTCTTCAGAATTATTTACTGTTTAGAAAAAGAGAACATGGCTATGCTTGTTGATACTTTTGGTTTGTATACAAGCTATCTCATCACCTTCCCAGTATACCACCCTTAGCATGCCTAGTGATAACTGAATAGCTTCATCAATCTTTTACTTGTGATCTTGTATGTGCTTCTGGCTGCTCTGGTCTTGATGGGTGAATGCCTGCTGATTTCAAAGGACCTTGGATTTTACTCTTAGACAAGATGAGCTATACTGCTCTTCTGTTGTGTTCTCTTCTACACAGAATTCCCAGTGCTTTTCTTAGGACATTTGCATGTGTGATAAGACAATGCGCACCTGTGTAATTAGATATAAACTCCTCAGTATAAGAACATGTTAGCTTATCAGAACGTTTATTACAGTTAGCACCAAGGCATATTTCTTGTGCATTTAAAATCAAAGTACCGTGCTATCAGTCCCCTGAAGCCCTGTTAAATGTGAACTGCCACCCCTATAAGTTTAGGCATATGTATATACCTGCATCTAGCAATAGCTGCGTAATACATTTATGCAGCAGTCACTGAAACTGAGCTTGTCGACATTATTCCTGCTAAAACGTGTACAGTACAATGACTGTCTATTTTTATGAATGACAAAATTAATATTCTTTCTGCATTTCTATATTATTTCAGATATAGCAGAGAAGATCCACTGGGGTTTAAGTAAAGAGGAAATTAACCAAATAACAACAAAATATGATTTCAAGAAAAATGGAAAATTTGCATACCGTGACTTCCTTCAGAGTTGTATCTTGTTGTTAAAACCACAGAAAAGCTCACTGCTACAAAGGGTGATTATACAGAAGCCTCAAAAACCGGTACACACAAAGCATATAAAAATCAAAATTACTTTTTTTTTTTTTTCAATTTCTTCTGTAGTGACATAGTATTCTAGCATTCTCTTATTTAATCCTCTTATATTAATTGTTATTTGGTATCTCCTTCAGCTGGAAGATTTAACTCCCTTGTACCCAAGTTTTATGGTAAATTGGTTACATTTGCTAAAATGTGGATAATAATTACTAGTGGAAAACATTTAAGAGCATTTGCTGAACTAAATAAAAATCAAGTTAGAAATAAAAAGTGCAGTGAATGTGTGTCAGGAGGGCCCAGTCTGGAGCTACTGACTGTAGCTCCAGACTGACTGGGGCTGTGCCCCTGCCCCATGCCCAGACCTGTCAGACAAGTCCAGAGGAAGATCTCACTTGCACTGCTGTTAATGGTCACTGAGAACGTCTTGTAGCCAGGGCTGATCAGCCACATTGTGCCCTTGCAGCTCTCCCTGTCACACATAGCAATTCCCCAAGCTGCAATGAATGACGGTTACCCACAGGCTGTTCCCCTTTGCCCATAGTACCACTCAAAGGTAGAAAAGATTGGAAGAAATGTAGAATACTGGCTGTAGTGGCCCAGAAAGGAAGTCATCAGTAATAGCGTCACAACCAAGTCTTGTAGTAGGAACAGTGCCAAATTCCAAATCTGCTCATTCAGCAAGCCTGCTACATTTTTAGGCTGTTTGTTACTGTGCCTAATTAGTTTAGATATGGTTAGTAGCAGCATTTTGTAGAGAAATTACATTACTGAATAGTTTTCAGATGTGGAACAAGCAGATTGCTACCAAGGTATGCTACCAAAGTATCATTAGGAATTATCAAGAATTCACTACCAGTAGGGAGAGTAAGGTAAAACTAGTAAGTTTTGCATCAAAGAACCTCATTATCTTACATAAGGTTTCCTTTATATACAAATCTGATGCAGTAAAATTCTATCCCAGTATTCTGGAGTGGATAAAGCAGTCATTTTTAAGTCTGTATGTAGTTGTCCTGAATCCTTTTTATTTTATTTATTCTGTTTAGAAAATATAATGAAGGTCCCAGCCCATGTTCTGAGAATCATTATATAATGTAATATTTAAAATGAAATTTCCTCATAGATTGTTCACCCCATTCCACCTAATAACTATACAGATAAATATCAAAAGGAATAATAATAATAATTAAAAACAAACAAACAAACAACAAATAAAATCTTTTTTATTTTATTTTTGTTGCTTTCTCAAAAGCTTGAGAGAATCAATGTCCTAGGGCTTCATCCAGGCTCTGAGCTATGAAAATAACCCAAGCTGCATTCACTATAAAGAGCTCTTTCCCTCCCTTCAACCCACAAGGGTGCACAGTATTTTGGGTTGGAAATCGCATTATTAATGTATCCAAACATTCCTCAGCTATATATTCTGAAGGAGGAATACACCAAGAGTACAGAACAATGGTGCAGCCGACCACTAGGCCTCTTAAAACACATATAGGTGCAGCATGGTGCCCGTGTCCAGCAGTTGTATAAAGTCCACTGTACATTTCCTTCACAATGAGACATTTGTCAGAACACTAGCTCACGTGCAACTGGCACAAATATGGCATAATTGGCTTACTCAATTAAAATAATAATACCAGCAGGGCATTGGGAAGAAGTTGAGCAGGACCTGAAGGAAAATAAAAGGGTAATAGAGCACATCCAGATCCCGAAGGTGGCTTGAGGCTTGTTGACTTTTCTCAAAGTCAGCACTTACTCGTGGTAATACTGGAGTATTAATGCTTTGTACAAATGGAATGAATTTCACCATAAGGAGTAATTCTGCAGTTCACATGTGTTCAGGGTACAACAACATAAGGAGTTTAGCCAGGCTAAAACAACAAAAGACACCATTTCCCAAGTAAAATTAACACTATCTTCCAGCTGTTGAACTACAGAGGTGTTAAAAAACTGATTACAAGGTGTTTTAGGTACTGAGGAAAATGTACATGGGGAATTGTTTTTCTTAAATACCATACTGCTCCCATAGTTGGATTATGAATTCAGACATTTTAAAGAAGAAAAAAAAAAAAGAAGAAAAAGAAAAAAAAAAAAACCACTGAAAAATGAACACTGCAGGCAATTAAAAATTACTGAAAAAGGGAGTTGAAACAAGGACAAGCACAATACATGTAAAAACACTGAGATCTGAGAAGTAACACTGACTTCAGAATCAGTTTCAAATAATAAAAAGTTAGGGCGTTGACAGTGATTAAGTAAATATACCATCTGCGCTTTCCAAGAATATTAAAATACTATAGGTTAAAATTATCTTGTGTAAACAGTATCTTGCAATAATATGTAAACAACTACTTGACAACCAGTTGCCGGTTAAGTCAGTGTTACTTTCCAGTACCTTTTCATTCTGTGTTATAGTTGTGCCCAGTTGTGTCCATGATGTTAGTAAATGATCGTATTTCTCACCCAACTTTGTTAGATGAGTCCTGGACCACAAACCATGTCATTTTGCAGTGCAATTATGAGAATTCAGCCCCAGATCTTGCACTGCTGGAGACCAATGAAGCGAACTTTTAAATCCTATGATGAAAGTCGTACTGGACTGTTAAATATTGCAGATTTCAGACAAGTAAGTTGCATTTAGCAGGAAATAGTCAAAAAAATTACGGTAGTTTAATCTGAGCTTCCTGACAGATTTTTCTGAAGAATGGTCCTGAACTAGGATATATAAACTCATCCTAGCTTCTCTATAGCCTTTGCTCTGACCTTTGCTCATGGTAATCGTTCTCCACATGGTTATACTTTCTGGAGGTCTGGGATCTTGTTGGGATCCTGCTATAACAGCATACATAAAATAGAGAAAATCTTAGTCCCTATACAAACTTTAAATACATAGTTTTCACAAATGCATGGTAAGGGAACTGAAGTGTTGGGTGCATTGAATGAGCTCCTTATGGTAGGTCTCCCTGTAGTCACTGCTGCAGCTGCAGGATCCTGTTGCCCTTCAACTGGTGAATGTGGAATGGGCCTAAGTACTCCCCATCTGAGAGTCCCTTGTACTGGTTTCTCTCTTTGCTTTTCTGTGTGCAGCATAATTTTGTACCAGGTGAGGGATCCATATCCTCTACAAATATTTTGGTACCTTGTATCCCCTCAAATAGCAAATATACACCTGTGTATTCTAGATATATAGAGTCTGGAATCAGGAGTTGCTTCTTCATGTAGCTCACAGAGAGTTTGACTTTTGCTTAGCTTAATCTTTAAACTTAATCCTTAATTTAAAAATATTTGACATTGTTTTTACTAGGAATAATAATCACTATCTGTTCTAGAGGCGTTCTGAATATATGCTACTCAATTGCAAGAAAATAATACAGTGTGTCTCTAAACCCATTTAATGCTGCATGGGGACATGCATGGGACACCCCTTCCTATCACTACTGCTTTGAAGAACTGATAAACTGGTAGATGGGATGCTCAATCACAGTAAGCAAATGCCTAAATGCAAAAAGCAGTCATGGGGTGTGCTTCTGAAGCTCCCTTTTCCCTGCAGCTGCAGGAAGCCAGCTTGCTGCCTAGCATTTCTAAGAACCAGTCTAAAACCCTTTAGATCATACCAGTCACAGAATGGCTCTTTTAAACCTTAACTTATTTAGTATTACTGGGAACATGATATCTTCTGGCACTGCCACATAGCTGAAACCCTGCTGCCCCTGCATGAAGGCCAGGGGACAACAAGTATCAGTGTGGCTGTATCATCTTTGTGCCTGAGGCTCCCTGGCTGTCATTGCAGCTTTCTGCCTGCCTGGGTACAGCCTCAGCAGACAAAACTTAGGGGAGAGGGAGCGAAGATCAGGCCTGTTACATTTGATTTTAATTTGTCATACTCCTCTAGGACACGTGATGATTATGTTTCCTAGTTAAAACTATGTCAACAGCTTTCAAATCAAGCTTCCCTAACATGACCTAAGCTAAGCAAAAATAAATAAGAAGTTGAATAAAATCTAGCGCCTCATGGATTTAGATCAAGAAGCCATCCCCAATTCCAGAATACTACTGCAAAGGTGTTAATCGACCATTTAACAAGATAGAAAGTGATCTGTGGAGGTATAGATCCCTTTGTCTCCTAGGTAACTTAATTTACTGAAACGGAGAAATTAGCTCTCTACTAACTTCAGTAATTCCGCTGTTTATGGCTGTACTGTTTGCACAGGGCTATTAGTGATTTCAGATGTTGAGTTGTTAGGGCGGAAAGATGTAGAATAATCTGAATTTTCCAGAAAACTAATGAAAACTAATGATAACTGGCATGGCCCACAAAGATTAATGATGTTACTGGTCACTTGCAGGACTCAAATTCCCAAGTTCATCTGAAACCAGAAGGGATCCTCAGAAATCAGTCAATTATTTTCTTTCATGTTGGGGCATTACTGGGTTATTACTATTATATAATAATTATATTAAAATGCCCCATTATTATATAATAATAACATAAAATGCCCCATATAATATATGGGACATTATTATTGTATAAACAGCTGAAGTACTGTAAAAGGCACTTTGTGAAATTTTTAGCATTAGATGAACCAGATGCATCCTGTTCAAATTGGGTTCTCAGTGAAGTGTTCAGAAAGTATGCCTATAGGCCAAGCATTTGTCCTGTGAAAATTAAAAACACTGAGTACTGCATGAGCGTTATTACTTGCTTTGGGATTTGCACAGTTTGAGTGACTGCATTACTCCTTCTGTTTGTCTGGATGTAAAGACTACAGATCATCCAAGGAGGATAGAAAGGAAGATATTCCACCTCTTCATCCTATCTCCTGATAGTACTGAAAGCCTTCTAAACATGCATTTCTTGTAAATCAGCTTCTACACACATTGATGCTACCCATTTCCCAAATCTCCCCCTAAGGCAAGTGCTATTTGGGATAGAAGACAGAACCCCATGTGTGTGCAGTTTTTCAGAAATGTATTCTATGGAGTCATTACTGACATGGGAAGAACAGGAGATAATAAAGAGGATTTGATTTTCTAATATTCTCAGAAACCTAAGATAAAGTGGAGCTGAATCACAAAGTTATTTTGTAAAGAAATTTTAACAAGAAAAACTAATGTTTTTACTTCATCATCATCCAAAGTGCTGGAATAAATTTTAAAGTTGTTTCTGTCTTTTGTAGGTTCTTCATGAGTACAAAATCAACCTAAGTGAAGAGGAGTTATTTAATATTTTGGAATATTATGATAAAGCCCTCTCTTCAAAAATAGCATATAAAGATTTTCTCCGGGCATTCTTACAGTAGGATTTGGTCAAGTGCAAGAAACTGTAGATACAGATAGTGATGGATTTATAATTTCAAATTTCAAACTAATAAATTGAGTATAGCTATTTATTTATTTATTTATTTATTTATTGTAACTATTCATTAGAGAGCTCAAAATACTTTAAAATTCTGACAGAGTGGTCCTGTGTTGTGGATTAAATCTACATAGTGAAGGAATTAATTCTGCATAATCCATTTATCAAAAAAGAAAGAGGCAACAATTAACATTGTCAAAATAACAATTCCTAAAGACATCTCCAAAAGCGACTCATTTAAGAAATTTCTGTATTTTTAATTTTACACATTTTATTAATGACATACTCTAATTTCAGTAAAAAGGTTTACAAGGCATCCTATTCAATTTCCTCAATTGTAATTTTCCAAACATATTACTTTTAATATATTAGCCTTCATTACTCAGAAAGTCATCCCATTTCTCAGTGCATCTTTTCTGTTTACTTACAGTGACATATTTGTATTGTCAATATGGAATGACTATGAAATCTGAGATGATGCCAGCGGTGTGACAAAACCACACCTTTCTGTTTTAAAAACTGTTCTACAGTAGTTTAAAAACTGTCCTTCAGCAGTTTAGGAAGGAAGCTACTTTACCAATGAGCATTGACTTCTTAACAGCAGATAGATTCCCAGTGTTAGACATGAGGTTATTTTTTTTTAAGGATTATATATATATATAAATTTATATATATATATAAATTTATATATATATAAATTAAATAGTAAACTGCAAGTAAGCCCTCTGGTTAGATTTTCCAGTTCTAGAAAGTTCTGTACGTGTATCTTGTCAGATACTTAGATCTTGGGAAGGAAATTAAAAGATAATCTCTTTGTCCATGGAACTTCTGTGATAATTAAAGGATGTATGATCATCTGAGCTTGCTTACTGGGATTATATCAATAACTAAATGCTTACCTGCTCTGAAGAATTCTTAGATAAATATGTCTCTGTTGGGTTCCTGAATTAGTTTTCACTGGTACACTGAAGAGCTCTGTCCTCATCACCTGTACGTCTTTTGTATCTTTCTTTCTCCTAAGTAAAATGTAAAAATAAGTTTAAAAAAATAATAATAAAAGAGAGAGCAAGTCATGTGTGTGATACACAAATGAATATATAGAAGGAAGTCTCTGGAATGAGAGTGGAGAGAGGAACATAATCCTGATTTTCTTATTATTTCTAGTGAATATATGAACCATTGCCACGAATCTGAAAGATTCACAGTGTAGACCAACTTAATGCCTCTTTTTCAGGGGAAAAGTTTCATCATATTTGGAGATTTTCAGGAGATTTACAGAAAATTTTGTTTAAAAAGTACTTGGTGATGTTTCAAATTGGATCTGGAGATGTGTAATGTAGATATTCTATACAGTTTCTCATATAGATTCTAGGATTTCTGTAATTTCCAATTTCCTATAAAATAAATACATTTGAAATTGGATGTATTTGAAATAGTAACAAAAAGAACATTTGCTTTTTCAAAAAAAAAAAAATTCCTTCAGTTTTTCCAAAATTGATGGCTATCTGTAAATCTCTTAAGTTGATGCTTAGATACTGGATTAACAGAGGGGACTGTGACTAGAGTTATTTAAGGATGTTCTCCCAATACAAAAATTCCTAGTTCCATTACTAGAAAACAGTACATTTTAAGAATACAACACCTATGTCAGCAAGTGACTGAAAGGGTCTCGGTGCAGTTGCTGGAACCAGTAGGCACCTGTGGCATGAGTTAAGTATTCATACTGGGCCTCTCTGGGAGGTCCTGTGTTGGCATCAGCCAGCCATATATGGAAGACCCCATGCCCAAGGGCATCTCAGGCTACAGCAGGTAATGTGTTTCAGCAACTGTGCTGAACCCAAACGGGGTTCAGCTTAGTCCCACTGAAGAACCAGTTAGTCTATTTAAAAAAAATAAATAAAATATTATTGTACCTTCCAAGAATCTGCAAACTGCTCTCTTCCTTACTGGCAACTTCTTCCCCTGACCCCAATCAGGTACAACACGTCTGATCTAATTTCTGTTATTATTTCATACAGTTTGTGCACAGAATTAATTTTTCATACTCATTAAAGAATTAATTGCTATTTGGAACACCTAAAATTGTAACACAAATACTACAATAATTATTTTTAAATAGTGGATTTCACTGAACAGATCTAACCACTGTGAAAAAAAGTAAATAAATGATTGTTACCTACCTACTTTATAACTGATTTGCTTTGAGTTGTAGAGCTCTTCCACAAATCATCCACACCTCCTGTTTGATAATTGGGTCCAATTTTGTACCAAATATAATAAGGCATCCATCCCCACACTGCTTTCTGGCATGGAGTGCAACTGCAGAAGGGTGTAGGTGTTGTGTCCCTTGCTCCACAATCTTCAAGATACCCATCATCTTCAGGAGACATGCAGTGGCAAGAGGCATCCCTGGGTTTCTTGACACATCATGCTACAGGATTTTTCATTAGTTCCACTGGCAGGCATATCAAACCCAACAACTACAAGATTGTTTAAGAACAATCTTTTTGCTGTACAAACAAATCAAATCATGCTGTGTTTTTTTAGTTCCTAAAGGCAGGGCTGGCACTTGCCAACTGTTTATCCAGCCTCAAAAAGGAAAAAGAAAAAAAAATCAACTGCCAGTGTTTCAAAATAACTGAGGTAATTTTTCATATTACAATCACAAACTGCTGGCTGGATCAACTTTGTAACAGAAGAGAGCTTTTATTGCAGCTGTTCCCCACAAACAGTGGTCAGCCATCCAGTGGCGGCAGGCTGGCAGACATCCATTTCTTTCCACTAAGAGGTAAATAATGTCAGTGGAATTGAGCATAATCCCTCAGTAATGGTCTCCCGTTGCTACACGTAATCACCAAGGTGGTTATGAAAATAAAAACATCAATGCAAAGAGAGGAAATGTCATTGCTGAGCAGAGGACACTGATCCCTGCTTTCTGCTGCCCTAGGACCAGCTGCATGGGATAGGGGATAGCAGGCAGGGGGACAGCAGCCCGACTGCCTTCCTCTCGCAGGGTGTGGAGTAGCATCTGATCCTTGGGAAGGGCTGAAGCACAGAAATTAGGGTCCCTGGGGGTAGTTCGTCTGATCACCATAACCTGCTCACCGCTACCAGCCTCTCTGCTCCACCTCAGCATTGCTTGCAGCTTTGTCCCCAGAATGGCACCATGACTGCCTGGTTGTCTCCTCAGCGCTGGAGGCAGGGGTTTTACTGAGAAAGCAGGTCCTTTGGCAGTGTTTTAACAGCACTTCATGTTTCATTTTCTTCACTCCAGCACAAAAGGAACAAAGCAAAGGAGACTGAAGTCACTGCTGCATCTGCCACCACCGAGGAGCGTTGTGTCCCTGCCAGAGCTCCCATGACTGCCCAGGAAACCCACTCACAGGCAAGAAACAGCCACAGAGAGAGGTGCAGAGGTGGAGGCCTCCCATCACACTCATGGCTGGTACCACCCTGCCCGAGCCCATACAACAAGAGACCTTACACCAGCCAAACACCCTGGCATTTCCAGACAATTAAAATGCAAACAAAAAGTGAATTTTGTGTCTAATTAGACTATGAAAGGGGAGGCAGGTAGTGCTGTTCACTGCATCTTTCCTCTTGTATTTTTCTTGTCCCAAAGCCCTTGCAAATACAGGTGCTCAGCACCAACGCATGCTGCTCATTAGCATGTACCCCCCTGCATGTACCCCAATAGCATGTGCCCCCCTGCCCCAAAGCCCACTGGCTGCCCCTGCCAAGCAGCCAGCCTGGTCTGCAGGCAGCAGCTGCTCAGGGGAGGCCTTTCTGAGCAGGGCAGGGCTGCAAGGCACAAGAGATGTCTGCTAGAAGCACAAGCAAGTAGGAAAAGGGAACTGAGAGATGGAAATCCGTTAAAGGAGGGAAGGAAGAGGTTCATAGTCTCTATAGCAGCTATTTCTATGCTAGGGATTGGCATGGAGCCTGCAAGACCAGAAATGTCCCTTCTCTAAGTAGGGAAGGGGAAAGGGAAGGCTGAGGCTAGTCAAAGGGACAGAAGAAGAGAAAGGGAAGAATATATGGCCCTTCTTCTACATCAGCAACTGGAATGCAGCCTGTAAGGCTAGAAATAGAGCATGCTTTAGGGAAGAAAAAAACAAACAAACAAACAAACAAAAAAACACCCTTGTTGAGAATGCAATCATTTCATTTTTTTCATTTGTTTGATTAAGGCATTACTGTGTGAAGTGCCTATATGCCTATATCTCTGTGCAATTACTGTTTTTATTGGGATGATATACAGCAGGTCATGAGCAGTAAGGGATGCTCCAAACATGGCCAAATGAAAGCCAGATTAAAAAAGTCAATTTTCCAAAAATTAATTTTCTTTTGTTTTTGAATTTTTCTATACTAAAAGCTGTCATGCAATGGAAAGAGCATTATTACACTGTGAAAAGAGACATAAAAGTAATTTTGTACTATATCAATACTTAAAATATACAAATATGATATCTTCACAAGGCCCAAAAATTATGCTTGGCATGAATTCTTAGCCACAATACAAATATTGTCATCTTCAAATAAGCAGGTATAATATGCTGCTCAAACAAATGTAAAAACAACCCCATCACAGCTCTGGGAGCATCAGATTTCATCTTTAATGTAGGTAGGTTTTAAGTAGGAAAGGGAAGAATGTCATCTTAACCATCAGATTGTACTGGGACGAGCCTTACTGGAGGCACATGGAGGACTATTTAAATGGACAGCAGACCTACCAGGATACATAAGTCAGAGTCATTATAAAAACACATTTCTGGGCCTGCCCATTAAGGGCTGATGACTCATCTTGGGGGAGATGACAGCCAAGTGCACAGAGGTGCTCCTGTGCTGCTTGTTTTGGGGGTTTCAGGTGCAGCTCAGCCAGAGTGGGCTCTGCAAGGCTCTGTGGGTTCCCCATGTGTACAGGCACTGTGTGGGGCTGCAGGGACTCAGTACTGCACCGCAGCCACCTCTTTCCTCCTGCCCTGCTGAGCTGGGGAAGTTAAAAGTCGCAAAAGAGCTTAAACTGGATTTGTGGTCATGCTCCAGATTTTTTTTTAACAAAGCAGCTATAGGACTTGCTCCTGCACAACCCTCCTGCATTGTAGGGTAAATGGTCTCCCACTGGTGTAGACACTGAGACATCACAGCAATACAGGGAAATCCTGTTTCTCATTGGAAACTCTTTGCCGTATTCATCTGGGCTTTGGTTTTGCAGCTGTCACTCAAGCAGGACATCCATGAGTCCAGCCTCAGATCTGCATGTAAAGGGAATGGGGATCTCCTTGGGTAGTGGGAAACAGTGATTGCCATCTTAGAAACACGTTCTGTGAGAAGTTTTAAAAGCAAGAAACCAGACTTTCTATTTATTTTCACCACTAGAGGAGTGAATATCAACAGGACTTCCAACAATAAATGCTCCATCTGACATACACCAAAACCAGGAGTCATTTCTTGCCAACCTCTGTCTTCAAATGACTCCTCCTGGTAATTGTTATGCCTCAGTAATTTGAGTTGATATTTAAAAATTCTGTAATATGTGCCATCAGCTTGTTGCTAGCCCATAATTTTTGTTCTGCTTTGATCTAGTATTCTCAGGGTTGTCCCTGATGAGCCCCACAGTTGCTGGTGGCTCCTGCAGTCTTGTGTAGATGTTGTCCCATCAGCTCTGAGGTGACGTTCAGTCAGAAACTTCACAACCAGCCCCATGGCCACAGGATTATACTCAGGCTGCAGTCCAATGTGCTTGAGCCTTACTTTAGCTACTGTCTGTCCTAATCCCTGAATATAGATTTGCTGTGACTAAAAATAAAGGGAGGAAATAGTGTGACACAGAAGTTTCATTGTGCTGCAGACACCATTTTGGACCTGCTTTCAATGTAAGTACATTTATGGGGCTTAATTCTCATCCCATTAAATCAACAAAGCACTGTGACTACCCTAATTTCAGTGGATTTATTCCAGTATATTAGATCAGCATCAGACCTAGGTGCCTTCTCTTCTTTTCTTCCTGCAATCAGTTTTCATAAAAAGTAGCAGCTATTTCTGCTCACTCTAGAGTAAGACTGGAAGTTTGGTTTTGCCTGAGGAAGAATGCATCCTTCTCCACACACTATGCAGAATTCCCATCTCATGTATTAGAATAGATGTTGAAACACTTCTAATTAACATTTTTAATTTGCATTTTAATTGCCTGCCAGAGTGTGGAATGACATGTCTGGGTAAAGAAGTGTTTTTGTTACTGCCACTGGTTTGCAGAGCACCAGAAAGGCAGCAGGAGTAGAAGCACCCTGGCCAGTGGTCATTTTGTAGATTTTTCCATAATTAATCCAGGGCCTGATTCAAAGTGCAATAAGTTAAGCCAAAAGGGTCCAAATGGATGTTTGTTTATTTGTTTGTTTTTAATGAACGGGACTTCCATAATTAATTTTTGTTTGAAGATATACATCAGATCTTGATTTTAAAATTGGCAGTTGCAAACAATCAGCACAATCATTTGAAGGTTGTTTTGGTGAATAATTACAATTTTCATAAAGAAAACACTACATACATACATATAAATATATACATATATGTATTTTAAAAACAAAACAGTCGCTGGGATGCCCAGGCCACACCTAAGTCCATTTTGAGAGCTCTTCTCCACACAGGAAGGCCACTATTGCCCATATTCCTGTGTTTAGAGATACAGCTTCCTATGTGGTCACAATGAAAGGTAGACTTCTTTGCTACACCTTACTTTCTAAACAAAATCTAGACTGCAGCGTACCTGTGACCCATTCTGTTCAGTATTCCCTGTGGTTTGACACAGGGTTCATTTGTAAACCATCTCAGTAGCACCTTTGGTTTTGGGGAGGGGAGAAAGATTTCTCAGTCAAGATCTAGCAGTCAAATCATATCAGGACAGGAACCTCTACCTGGCGGACCCTATGAAGCAGATAGCCTTTTAAAGATGATTCCTCATTTAATTACATTGGTTGGGTGGTTTTTAATTTATTTAACATGCGCCATGTCAAAAATCTATTGTTCCAGTTTCCTACTCAAAATGCTAGGCAGTGGTGCCAAATTATGTGCCTTGCAGATGTCTATTACCTTAACACTATTTCATTTATTATCCAAAGTTGTAATCTCATAAAAAGACATCAAATTAGTTTGAGAAGATCCATCCTACTTAAACGCACCTTGATTGGCATTTAATTTTATTATCCCTTTTTAATACTTTATTACTCAAGCCTTTACAATCAATCCTATCACTGCTTCTTTCTGGTGATCAAAGTCAGGCTAATGCTGTCTCACTTTGGCCTTCCTCTTTCCCTTTTTAAAATATTGGCACAATTTCAGCTTTCCCCAGGTTGCTGAGACTTCTCTCATGTCCCAACTTGTCTGAAAATTCATTATTAACAGTTTAAAAATCTCCTCAGACGGCTTCTCAGATAATCTCAGATACAGTGTTCCTGATTCAAAAAACTTGGTAAATGCTGTTTAACACACGTTTAAGGACTGCTGGGCTGAAAAGTACTTGATCACTGGCACTGTGTAATGCCCCAGTACCACCCAGCCATTTTGTCTGTACACAACAAAAATATTAATCTAAAAATCCCACCTTTTTAATACAGCTGTCAGTGACTCTCCCAGTGCCATTAGCTTTTGTATATTTGAGTCATTACCATCGCAAGCCATTGATAATTCCTGTGTACTTTTGCTTTCGTCACTGCTTTTTAGCACACATTTCTCCCTTCATCAGTTTATTTATTATTTATTTTTTTTCCCAGTCTATTTTTATTTACCTTCAAAACCAGGGTGTTTTTCTGGTTGGTTGATTGGTTTTGAAACCAGTTTGTCTCTTTCTGGATTCTGGGATTTCTCTTTAGCAAACTTTCTTAAACAGTTTGCAAATACCATCTATGTTTTCCTGTTTAAGTATTTTTTCTCCCAACCAATGTGTTGGCTTTGCAATTATCCTTTTTGAAACACGAGGAGTTTATCTGATTTGTTATTTTTCCTTATTTAAAGTTACAGCAGTGGATGTGGTCAAGGTCATGGTTGCCAATACTTCAAGCTGCTTCAGCATTCTCCTGTGAACCAGATCTCCTTGCCCATCAAGAGGAGATGTGATGTAGCAGTTGCTCCTGCTTGAAGTAGCCTTTTTGTCAGAAAATTGTCATCTAGGGATTTTAAAAACTCTGTCAGATCTTTCTCCCACTTATATTGTTTAGAATGAACTGCATCACAACGATGAGCACAGGGTATTTAAGTAGTGGTCATCCTCCAGCTGAAGTGGGCTGTAATGGTAGCCAGCACATACCACATGGAGGGACACCACGAGTATTATTTCTTAGGTTCAGTGGATGAATAGATATTCCATTTGACTGACTTCAAAGTTGCCAGTTACCATTTTGTACTGTGAGCCAGCTTTATTCCTGTCTTGCAGAGTTGATCTTTCCTGAGGAGATTACAAACAACTTAATCAACATTCCTGTCACGTGTCATCCTATCAGACTTCATTAATATCAGCTAGTTCAAATGCATGTTTCTAAACAAGTAATTTCTATTCCTCGCATTTATTACCTGGGTTTCTAATCTTGATGCATAATAAATTTATGAATTTTTGCACTGTGTAGTCTTTGTATCTGTTATGTGTTGACAACACAAAGACATCGCATGGGCTGAGGATTTAGTGGTCACTTCTTTTCACACATTTCTGTTCATTGAAATATCTCCTTACAGCTCCAGACAGCCTGGTCTTCCACAGACGAAGAGGCTGGAATTTTAGATCAACACTGCACAATTATCAAACACAACCACTGCTAATAACGCAAGTGTGGGGACAACCAGACAATGATGTTCTTTAAAGGACGCTATCCTTTTTAGCTCAGAAATAGGAATGAAGCCAATAGGGAGCACAAAACATCACAGTGGCTTCTGAGAGCACTGTTCAAGTCATTTGCTTTCGTACGTTTTGTTGTTTACCATCTCTGGGCTTTGATCTCTTTTTATTGTTTCTAGTAGATAATACCAGCTTCAAAGTTTGGAGGAACTGTTCTCCATCTGCTGCTGTTGTCCTTTTTTCTTTGTTCCCTTAGCAAGTGTTGATTTCTTGCAAGTTGAAAGGCTCTGCTTTAACAAAGCAGATAAAGGATGCAGGATCACAGGGTGCTTCATGCTTGGTTCTGGCAGGACCCTTCTTGTCCAGTGTGGCCAATTGCACCCTTTGCCCCTCTGGTCTACTTGGCCTGGGGGTTTGGCTGAGATGCTACACTTTAGATTAAAATCTATACCCTAAAAGTTATGATGTCTTTATTTTAAGGGATAACAAGTACTCACTAGCAGATGAATTGGAAGTAATTAACAAACACTCTACTTCTAGCTCAGAAGAGAGCACAGTATTTTCAAGTTTAGAGCAGCGTTAGTGAGCACTTCCTCATTACAGCTATAATGCAACAAGTTCAAACAGTGTTGTCTCATGCAACACACTGATGCAATGCTAAAGGCAGTTGATGAAGTGTCTTCATCACTGTTTGTTGAGTATGTTGTCTGTATTTTCATGATTTATTGCTTCCTTGACTTTCTTAGGTGTTGGGAGAAACATTGAATCAATTCAAGCGTTCTCAGAGCAGGGACTGCTAATTGTATGAGCTCTGTTTACCACTCAAGAGCTCCAGCTTTGACAAGTCTCTTGACCGTATGTTAATACATATGATTAATTATTGTTATGGGCATCCATATAAACAAACAGGATTTGTATCACTTCAGAGCCATTATTTATTTCTGAACAAGCAAAAAACATGATTATGTACCACTGCTTTGCAAGGATAACAGGTGGGGGAAAAAAGGTACTGTTGCAAGTGCATGGGGAAAAAAGCACAAAACAAATTTTGTGTTGTCCCTACAGAAAATCCCAAGGGCACTGGTTGGAAGGAGGGGCAGCAGAGGTGCTGCTCCTCCTGGCATCTGGATGAACATGGACATCATGGTTGGAGCACCTTGGAGCTGCGAGATCATCCAAGTGCCATTTGATCCATTTCATAAACAGATGGGAAACATGAGATATCCATGTTCGTCATCCTGGGCCAAGCTTGGGGACACCTCCTGGTGTCATCCCCAGCAGAAGGTCTCCCTTGGCCTGTGCTGCTCTGGGCTTGTTGCAGGTCCTGCCTGGCAAAAAACAAGACCAGATGTCCATGTGATAAGACCAACATGTTCTGGTCCTCACAGGATTCACCACACCCTGTAACCCTGTCAGATAGTTGCTAACTTTGAGAGCGAGCCCATGGCATAAAAGTTGATGTTTCAGCCACTGTCACAACATGTCACAGGGGGTCCCTGCCCTGTCCCTCCATGAGCTGCTACCTCTCAGGGCAATGAGATCAGCCTGCCCATTTCACAGAGGAGTTGCCTGCAGCAATGCCGCAAAAAGCCGTCATTTTTTCCATAAATGAAGCCTGATGTAAATCCTGACATTTCAAATGCACAAAATGAAGAAATAAAATAGTATTAAAAAAATATGCTCAATGTCTCTGCTGTCATTAAAGTAAATATGTATTCCTTCAAGAAATCCAAACATGCATGGCCCTTGGCATGAGGCCTACAGGAGCACGCAGGACCCTCTTCTTCCAGGCCACATCCCTGGGGTAAATCAGTCATCCCCCCAGCTGATTTCTGCTTCTTTGCATGTATGGATGCACACTGGCCCCTGGGGAGACCAAAAATGTATCTGAGGTGGCGGCACCCATGTCAGGGGGCTGTTTGGGGAGCCCCGCTGTGAGCAGGACACAGCAGTGGGGACAGATGGAATGGCTGTGGGATGCAGAAGAGTCGGTGACAAAAGGAAGGTGATCAGCAGCCACAGAAGGAGCATGGGTGAGGGACCAGCCACAAAACAGCACAAAGCAGGATGAGACATGGTCAGATATTGCACAAATGTCAGTGCCAGTGTTAGGTGTCCTCTTCAGCACAGCCTGAGGACATGAGGACTACAGAGGGCACCGCCAAAGCCAGGGCAAGCAGGGGAAAGGCCACAAAGAGATTCTTACATAGACACAAAGGGAGGGATTCCCATGTGGGTACATGATTGGCTGGGCACACTGGGAAGGAGGGCTGATGCTTGTAGAATTATTAGTTGTCACCTCTTGAAGGAAAACCCCAGCTGAAACCATAGGCAGCTCACCACAGTCCTCCAGTGGGGCTGCAAATATCCATTATTAACATGAAACCCCAAAGAAATGAAGAACAGCATATGACGAGAATGTAGCTAGAACTGTATCCCAAAGCTCTGGTACACAGGGACAAGAGGTCCTCTGGAGTCACTGTCTCTCCCTAACTCCCCAAGGACACAGCAGCAAGCAGGGAGGAGCCTTTCTGGGATGGGAAAGTAAAAGGCTTAGCAATGGAGTCTAGCTAGAATTTAAATTATTTTAATTTCTAGATGAAGTGTACATATAAGGTACAGATAAGCACTCCTATTTACACGTTTCACATAAAAAGAGAACAAAGGGACAGTCAATAAAGCTGAATGGCAGCATTCTTACAGGGATAAGCGAAATGCTGTTGTTCTACTGCATTGTGCATAATCACCTGGGGAACTCACTATTCCAAAATATCTCTAAAATCTCAGATGCAGAGTTTCCAGAAGGGGATGGGAATGTACCTGAAAGAACATTTGCAGTTATGTTTGCTATATGTGAGTTACATTAGCAGTGAGCAATAATAAAGGTTTTTAAGAGAGAAATTCTCATACAAACAAGAATAAATGGAGGTGGGCAGAGATCCCCATGGGTAGATTATTCTAAAAATTTCCTTCTAAGGAATGGCTTGTTCCTCTTTCTTCTGAAGCACTTAAGAGACTGGAGAAGACAAACTACCTCTCCCCATCCTCTCTAGCTCCCTGCTGCAGCAGTGCACCAGGACCAACAATGCCTCCTGCCCAGTTTGTGCCCATGCATTGCCCAGCTGAGCCGGGTGGGGATTTTCACCTTCCCTCCTCTCAGCTCCCTTGCTGGCTCCCTGCGGCAACCTCCTTGAAGGCTGAAGTAGTTTTTGGTGTCTCTGGCTCCAGGTGCTACCAAACAGCTTCATCTGATACCCTAAATCCAGCTTCCTAGGCTGGGGTGCATCTGCAGTGGGTGGGAGCTGCACAGAAAAAGGCAGCTGCTCCATGGGTGTTGAGTCCCAGCTTGCTCGTTCCTTGTAGCCAAGGAACATTTCACATCCTCAGCCATATGTGCCTGAGAGAGATAAAAATAATCTTGCCTTTTTTTTTTCATTGGCATGCAGTCATAGCTCTCCTAGTCCATTCATCAGAATGAACTGAAATTAATCTTGGTAACAATTCTGCCTAGTAATGGGAAAGCATGTATTACTGATACACATCAGCACACCTTTGGGAGTGATGCTACCAGGATAAATATCAGTGAAGGTCAACCATGGGGAGGTGGGGTGAGAAATGACTTGAAAGATCATCCATGAATTTAAATAGAGTTAACAACTGCAAAACTGCACTTGTGGAAACCTTCCATTTCATGGCCTCACTCACCTGAGTTAGATCAGATTGGAGGCAAAAGTTCAGGCCCTTGACAGTGCTCACACAGCTAAAATAACAATGTCACCTCATTTAATATCCCCTGTGAGGTTTGTGCTCATACAGGCTCAACCCTGTGCACAAACTGTCTATCCTCCAGATAGAATCCTAGAATTATTAAGGTTGGAAAAGACCTCCAAGATCATTTGGTCCAACCATCCCCCTACTACCAATGTCACCCACTAAACCTTGTCCCTAAGCACCACATCCAACCTTTCCTTGAACACCCCCAGGGACAGTGACTCCACCTCTTCCCTAGGCAACCCATGCCAGTGCCCGACTACTCCTTCTGAGAAGAAATGTCTCCTCATTTCTAACGTAAAACTCCCCTGGTGTAACTTGAAGCCATTCCATCTAGTCCTATTGCTAGTTACCTGTGAGAAGAGGCTGACCCCCAGTACCCCACACCTTGCTTTCAGGCAGCTGTAGAGAGCAATAAGGTCTCCCCTGAGCCTCCTCTTCTCCAGACTAAACAACCCCAGTTCCCTCAGCCACTCCTCACAGGACTTGTGTTCCAGGCCCTTCACCAGCTTCATAGTCCTTCTCTGGATAAGGACAGCATCCCAGCTCTCAACTATTTCACGCAGTTCTGCTGCAGTACTCACTTGGTAGTTTTTCCCCGCATCACAAAAACATCTGACATATCCCCTCTGCCAAACTTTTGTAGTTACAGGAAACAGCTGCTGGCTCCCCCTCTCAGCAATCCCCTCCATCCAGTTTGCTCTGCAGCTTTTGAGGGAGATGAGGAAGCTCCAGGCTTGTGAATCGTGCAGGACAAGGACCCATCACTTGTCAGTCACTTCTGCAGTAAGCATTGCCATGCCACCTGCAGGACACTCCATCCCCTGTGCCAGCTGCCTCTCACTAAACCACAGCCCTTGGTGATGATAGCTTTAATACCCCTACCTCAACACCCCAACTTTAATACCCCACACCTGGAGAAGAGATTCTCCATTACCAGCGCTGAAAGTATGAGGTGGATATAAAGAGGCCTTATGTTGTTTCTTTTAAGACTTTATTTGTCTAACATGCTTGACCAAAAATTACAACAACAATAAAGTTATGCCAAAATGATTAAATAACCTTTAAGCTTTCATACCTCAAGTACTTTAAATGATATTTTGAAGTAACAGCTGCTTTCATATCCTTTTCACATAAAAATACACAGTATTTTGAAGATACCTTAGGCAAAATTATTTTTAAGAGAATAGTTTATGGTCAACAGAAATTTTGTTGAGGCTAATAAAAAGATCTCTTTCCCCCACTTTTAACATTTTAGTGTAAGTGTCATGAGTGACTGTAAACATTTCAGACTTTAACATACAGCCAATTTTGAAACACGTTTCAAAACGCTTGTGTTGTGACTAGGTAAGACACTTTTATTCTAACTGCAAGCTATTCTTCATCTTCTCAATGATGCTGGGAGTTCACATTAAACTAAAAATTTCAGTCCTTGCTGATTTAGGAGCTGATCTTGCAATTTCTACACCAATGGATTATACAAAAAGTAGACCCATCTGAATTCATGGTAGACTGTTCTTGTGCTACAAACCATGCTCATCCAAAACAGTTGCAGGATACTGCTGGTTTTCAGTTTGCTTTTGTTTCAGGAAAAAGCAGCAAATTAGTCAAAAAGAAAATCCAAGTCAGTCAACAGCTCCAAGAAGTGACAAATCTGTGTCTTGGTATGTTTTCTGGTGTCAGTGGGTCAGTACCTGGGTTCAAAGTTCACAGCTTCCAGCATCAGTCAGAAGAGCAGCCGCATGCAAAATGTGGTGTTTCTGCCTATCTTGCTTAGAGTTGAGGCTGCAAGTCTGGGGTTGTAGAACAGGTATTTAAGTTTGTGTATGTATATCATGTACATGCAGCTGCTACACAAAGGTCACATTTATAACTACACATCAGGCAAAAAGTAACCCGTACATCTAACCACTGTGTGTGCAGGTATGGGCTATCTACAGACCTGCAAACAACCCTGTATTGATAGTGCAATGATTTGCCTCATGTGTGGAAACAAAATTAATATATAGATGCAGTCAGCACCAAATTCAGAATGCCCATGTTCAGGTTACACCAGTTACATTATCTCCATCAAGGCAAAAAGGTTCCTCTTTGAGCATGGAGATGGTTGTTAGTTCAAGGCAGAAATGTGTTCCAGCACACATTTGAAGCACATATTTTTGTGGGTTTTAGTCAATTCTTGAGCTTCTGCCTAGGACTGGACTGAAATCCCAGCAGATTCAGCACCTCTGTTAACCTGCTGGAAAGCTGCAGGGGCAGGACTAGTGTCAGCCATCCCCAGCAGCTCCCACATCTCCTGCTTCGCCTGGGTATGCCAACACCCAACACAATAGATGGATTTCAACTGGGTTAATGGTTTTGTCTCGGGCCTGTCTCTGCAGTGTCTCTGAGTTGGCACATGGGAACGATAAGTTTTGTGAGGTGACTCTTGCTCTGTACCCACTGGCAAGTACTCGTCACTCATTGCACTTATGCTACTACATAGCTGTCCGAAAATGAATGCCCAAACTCCACTTTGGGATGACACCCCCCCTCTAAGTCCATACAGTTTCCCAAAGGACAAACTGAACACAATGACATTTAATCACAGCTGACATGGGCCAAATTCAAAACAGCAATCTCATCATTGGCTGCATGTCCCAGTAACAGGTTAACAGGTTTTAAACAGTCCCAGTGGGTTTTATTTAGAATATCACTACTGAACATCAGTTTTTTTGTTTTTTGGTGGTTTTGTTTGTTTGTTTGTTTGTTTTTGCTTTTTCTTTTTACATACAATCACATATCGCCTTAGCATATGAAAAAAGTTACACTTTTTTTTTTTCCCCCCACAGGTGAGGCCAGGTTACAAATTCCTGAGTTTATACTGCACTTAACACAGTCTCCCTTCTTGAATTTTGAGCTGTTTAAAGCATGCCAGCAATATGCACCATTTCCCTTACCATCTGTAATGCCAAACGTAGTCAAACTTCATTTTAGTACAGTGAATTAGGTAGGGCCTCTGCTGCATTGGTTTTGAATAGATGCAAAGAATCAAGACCTGGAGGACCTGAAATAAGAGCTTTCCTCCTATGACTGGTCATTCATGTACTATCTTTTGTACATGCCATGTTAACTAAGGGAAAACATCTTTACCATCACATTCATTATCAAGAGCTCACTGGGAAACATCTGAAATGAGGAAATCCTAGTCTAAACACTTATGTTTAAACTTCGAACTTTCTTGAGGAAACACTTCCTTGAAAGACATTGTTCTTTTAGTAAGTCCAATATAATGTATGGTATATACAAAAGTCCCTACTTGAGAGATATATATATGTATATATACGTGGAATGCATTCACTTTGCTGTGTTCACAAATATTTTAATGGCGATATGTCTTTAATCTGTTTCTGCCACCAAAATGCCTGTGTTCATCTTCCATTTCTGTCACTTGAATTTATCTGTGAAGAGATAGCAGGAAAAAAAGAAGGTTTTTGCTTTGTTGAATAGTTCCTTATTGGGATTCTCAGCCAGCAATATAAAGTTGCTAATGTGTTGGGCACAACATTAAATCCTTTATTATAATCATGTGTTCCTTGGAGTAGGTAAGTCAATAACTATAGGTGGATTTAGTGGCTGGTAATTCACAGTGCACACAGATGCATTCACGTAGGTAGTAGTTCCATCAGCCATGACACCATAACCTATGAAGAAAGTAAAGCTCTGGTTACTATTATTACTCAGCCTTTATTAATTGCTTTTTATTATTTACCTTTACCATTACCTTTATCGTACAACAACGAGTGTCACATATATTACTTGGAATGCATTTAAAATTCTTCTTAATGCAAAATGTGAAGGTCTCCAGGACGAATACCATCTTTTTCCCACAGTAAAATATTCTGCTATCTTTTAAATCATATAAAACCAAAATTGACCCTCCCTGGTTAGTGGCTACAATCTCTGGCAGCCCGCTCCCCAGACCTCCTTAGAAACACTAATATTCTTCTTTGCAAAACTTTTTTCTTAAAACCTTCTCAGTTTTTGAAGAGATGTGAAGAGAGAGCTTAGAAAATTTCAACACTAAAAAAATGTCTGTATGTCATTTAGATTTGCAGTCATCAATGCACCAGTGTTTGAGCTATTTTCCTTTTTCCACCTTTTTTTTCTCTGTGCTATGTTGTACATCTGTTAAGAAACCAATGAAGAAAAAAGATGACATGACTAAGGGGAGGGTGTGTGCATGTGCACCAGGTTGGGATTTGAAGGAACCACTTCCCATGTGTTTGAACTCGCTAACCAATTTCAACCAGACTTGACAGAAAGACTCTAAAATGCCTGCCCAGGCAGAGAAAAAAGACTTTAGTCATGCATTCTCTGATGGACAAGGTGCATTCACATCCTAAGATACTGTAACTTTTACATGGGAGAAAACACCTCCTGAATGTCTTACTTGTGGGGGAAGTCATTAACTACATCTGATGTGTGGGTAGGCACCCAAGCCAAACAATTCCAGAGCTAAATCTGCAGGAAATCAAACTTCCAGTTCTAAGTTTTGTAGAAATACATTGAAATGATGTTTGAAAAAGTGAAGAAAAAGCCCTTTAACTGCCATGGTGTTATGAAAAATTAGACACACTCTCCACTGTCAAAATCTTTTCATGAATGACTAGGAAAAAAACATGAGCTTGATTACACTAAAACTAAAAGCTTAATGTTGGACACTCAAATTGAAATAAATGCAAGTATTATGCTGAATATGAAGAAATGCAGTCACAATCTGAAACACATACATGATTTTGGAGAGATCACCTGGTGGAAAGCTTTTGTACTACAATTCAGTCTTATCATTAATGTAGTTAACAGAGAAACACATTCATTGCTATGCTGAGTTAAAGCTATTCATATCCTAGGTACCTAGGATCCCAGGTTTTCCAAGTGTAATTTCATGTCTTACAGAAGCATTGTTACTTGCAGAATTTACGAACAAGAAACCAGCAGCCAAACAGCTTTATTTTTCATTCCTTAAAATACCCTGAATAATGCAGGGTCTCTTGGACTCCCCATAGAAAAAACACACTATAGTTAGTAAGTAGGGAGGGAAGAGAACTCTGTCAGGTTCCTGTCACATACATTTCTTTAAATCATGTGCTGTTTGCCACAGAACAATTGTTCTATGTAAAACACAAACTGCACCGAGGACAGCCCGCTTTGCTGCTGGGACTGTCTCCTCAGCTACATGTTTGCAGAGAACAAAATCAGCTTGCTAATGCATTCTTTTTGCTGAAAGATTCATCATGCTACAGTTTTCACTCTTCCCCTACTGCCAAGCACTGGCTGAAATTGGCACAGCAGTATTTTAGCTGGAATCCCTGCCATGCTGCTTGTCACCACCAAGGTTGAAAGGCCACGTGTAGAGGTATTTTTTGGCAGATGCAGAAGTGCAGAGGGAGAATAGGGAAGAAACATCTCATCTAAGCATCTCATCCTCATGGATGTTCAGTAAACGACTGCTGCAGATGTAGCTATACTCAGTCAGGGGAGGAACTCATCTGTTCAAATCATGCATTCTCTCTCTACAAAGAACAGCTTTGTTTGCACAGCCTGTCTGCAATGGGAATTCTCCTCTGCAGAGATTTAGCATCCCACCGCAGAATAGGCTATGCAGCTCCCCATTTGTTTTCTCTAAATTATGATAGTTTACAAGAAGAGTACCTTGTTTTTGTGTTCTGATACCTTTGGTGCCAACTGTATTAATTCACACGATTTACCATTCCGTGGAGGTGCCATTCTTTTCCCTTGGGAGCCAAAGCTGGGCTTGGTCTTAGCAGATGTGATTTTGTTTACCTGCCTGAAGCTTCATGGCTCACTAACTGTTTGCTTACATCCCCTGCAACTCACTTGGCCTACAATTTCTAAAAAGACAATGAGTTTGAACTGTATTCACCAGCTCTCTTGTACAAATTCTCAAAGTCTGTTGCAACACAAAAATGTTAGGAAAAAGTACTGCCTATGCACTGTTTGTTTACTCCGTGCTTTTAACAGCACTTTGGACATTACCTACACATTAATAAGTCACCACAGATGAGATACACAAGGAGAATGGACTTCATCCCTACCCTCTGAAATAAAGATACGAATGTCTTCACTGATTTTACAGCAGCACACTTCTAACCAATGTCACCCTTAACTTAGCAGTGTGAAAACAGCAAGTCAGAGTGGGATTTTTTAGGAAGGGTGATGGTTCTTCATAGAAACAGAAGGATATGAGTGCCAGCTACTCCATTTTTTCCATTTGTTCATTTCTACACTGCTGAGAACCCACAGATATCCTACATCAAAGTCTGGAGCAGTCCCAGAAGCAGAAAGCTGGCAGTTGTAGAGCACCTCTTCCTGCCAGTAAGTTAACATTGCCAAGAACTAAGCGGCTGATAATACATGCTTACATGCTGATGGGTACATTTCTGCAGAGCCCAGTGTTTTCTCTTGGTGGGGGCATGCTTGAAGTCTTGCTGCCATGGAATGCATATGGGAGAGACATCTCTGTAGCTGACAGTGTCTACCTTTCCCTCCACCTGGAGATGAACTCCTACAGTCCCTGACTTCAGTAGATCACATTTGTCACCATTTACTGAATTATGTGAAGGGGACTCATTTTTTCCAATTAAAACTCAAATAGTCAAACTGCCTTGTTTTGTCTGGCTACAAAATGTTTCCCCTGACAAAGCAAATAAATACATGGATAAGCATCTTGCACTTCTACGCATGTTGGAAGTGACATCCCTCTTGATTTTACATAGGCACTGACAAGGAGAGACAACCTTCATTGTCCAATCTTAAAAATTAAGCCCCAGAAGCACCCCCCAAATCATTCTCACCCATTAGAAAAAAGAAAGAAACACAAAACAAACAAACAAACACACAAAAAGAGAAACTGAGACACAAAGAGCTTACAAGAATTATCCTAAATCAAAGAGATTCAGCAGGGGAAAATACAATCCATCAATTCTAATATTTAGTCCCTTTCTGCAACTACTGGACTTGTGTTATTTTAAAATTTACAGTAATCCTCACTGTGATGGAAGCATCACCCTACTTTATAGATGTAGAAACTAAAAGAGAAGCTGAAATACAAATATTGAAAGGCAAATATCAGCCAATTTCATCTGTATATATGCAGCTAAATAAGTATCTGAATTCCAGAAGTGCTTCAGTTCAAACATTCAATTTTAAAAATACTGGTTAAAGCAGACAGCTTCTGTGGTTGTGGTTTTTAAGTATATATACAGAAAGAAATGTTTTCTAACCTTCATGGATGTGTCCAAAAACATGAAGCCTTGGCTGTACCCGTCTCTGGACTGTGTTCAGCAGCTCAACACATCCTACCCGTTGCATTTTCTTAGGTACCCAGTCTAGGAAACCTTTGGAAAAGAAAGGAAAGCTTTAAAAGAAGACGTTATCTGCAAAGCTGTACTGCTGTAACATTCAAAAATATTTCTGAGATTTAATGTCACATAACTTCTCATAAGCAGTCATAGAAAAACAGGCATGGAAAAAAATCGTGTTTGCCTTGGTAAGTAGAAGAGGAAACAAGGAAAAATAATTGAAGAAAAACTTAAAAGCCCATCTGAAGAAACAGAACTATGGTAACTCTTGCCAATAATTTTTCAAGTGAAAAAATCACTGCATTTTAAGCATTTTTGCACTACTGTTAGCAGGAAAAGTCAATGATTTATTCATTCTTCTTCCTTTAAGAAACGGAGGATTAAAGAGCAAGACTCCAAAGCAAGTCTCTGAAATTAAGCATCTAATTCAACACTTAGCTGTTTAAATCTAGCCCTGGGATGTAGTTATTAAAACTGAACACTTTAATTGATGTAATGGAATTTGTGTGGCTAATGACAAAACTGTATTTTTATCACATCGAATCTTACATTAGTGGAACCGAGGTGAGGAACCCACAGTGTATTTAAAAACAGTATCCTCGAGTAGACCTGGCTTAAGGGCTTCAAACAGCCAGGGAAACTCAGCCCTTCTGCAGCAGATATGCTTTAAGTGCTATATTTACTCACATAGATCCATACAAAAATGCACTTTTTATGAATATAGACAGAAATGCACACCAACTTGCTTCTGAGTCCAAAAGCATGCAGCAGGGGGATGCTTACTGCCAACTGAAGTGTGGTGTTTTCTTCACAGTAGTATAAGAAGGATGTTGTATTAGATGCTTTGGATTAACCGATCTTGTTTCCTTTATGTTGTTCTGCCATTTTCATCAGGCTCAAATTTGGAAACGTAAAAGATACAATTATTCTGTTTTGTAACTAGCTAGACCACTTATCCTCAGAGTACTCAGCCTCCTGACCTGGAAGTCTGAGATAAGGAGCAGAAGAAACCCCCTTGTTTAGGGGCATCTCCCTGAACTTGTTTCCAGTTCATGTGGAAACTGTTAAGAGACCTACTGCTCCACCTGGACTGTCACGAGTCCATGGGGCCAGACCGGAGCTGGTGGATGCAATTGCTGGGCTGCTTTCCATCATCTATCAGTGGTCTTGGTCATTTGAGAGGTCCTGGATGACTGGAGACTTGCTAATGTGATGCCCATCTATAAGAAGGGTTGTAAGGAGGAACCAGGGAGCTACAGGCCCGTCAGCCTGACCTTGGTGCCAGGAAAGGTGATGGAACAGATCATCTTGAATGCATCACGCAATGTATGTGGGACTACTGGGGGATCAGACACAGCCAGAATGGATTCTTGAAAGGCAAGTCCTGCCTGACCAACTTCGTCTCCTTCTACGACCAGGTGACCCACATGGTGGATGAGGTAAACGCTGTTCATGTAATCTACCCAGATTTCAGCAAGACCTTTGACACGGTCTCCCATGGTAATCTCCTGGAGAAGCTGGCAGCCCATGGCTTGGACAGGTACACTCTTAGCTGGGTTAAAAACTGGCTGGATGGCTGGGCCCAAAGGGTGGTGGTGAACAGAATGAAATCTAGCTAGCAACCGGCCACCAGTGGTGTTCCCCAGGGGTTAGTGTTGGGGCCCATCCTCTTCAGTAGCTTTACTGATGATTTGGATGAGGGAATTGAGTGCACCCGCAGTAAGTTTGAAGACAACACCAAGTTGGGGGTAAGTGTCAATCTGCTGAAGGTAGCAAGACCCTGCAGAAAGACCTGGACAGGTTGGATTGATGGGCAGAGGCAGATGGGATGAGGTTCAACATGGCTAAGTGCCAGGTCCTGCACTTTGGCCACAACAACCCCATGCAGCGCTACAGGCTTGCGGCAGAGTAGATCAAAAGCTGTGCAGAGGAAAAGGATATGGGGGTGTTGGTCAATGCTCACCTGAACATGAGCTGGCAGTTTGCTCAGGTGGCCAAGAAGGCCAACGGCATCCTGTCTTGTATCAGGAATAGTGTAGCCAGGAGGACCAGGGAGGTGATTGTCCCCCTGTACTCTGCTCTGGTGAGGTCGCACCTCAAGTACTGTGCTCAGTTTGGGGTCCCTCAGTACAAGAAGGACATCAAGGTCTTGGGGCATGTCCAGAGAAGGGCTATGAAGCTGGTGAAGGGCCTGGAACACAAGTCCTGTGAGGAGTGGCTGAGGGAACTGGGGTTGTTTAGTCTGGAGAAGAGGAGGCTCAGGGGAGACCTTATTGCTCTCTACAGCTGCCTGAAAGCAAGGTGTGGGGTACTGGGGGTCAGCCTCTTCTCACAGGTAACTAGCAATAGGACTAGATGGAATGGCTTCAAGTTACACCAGGGGAGTTTTACGTTAGAAATGAGGAGACATTTCTTCTCAGAAGGAGTAGTCGGGCACTGGCATGGGTTGCCTAGGGAAGAGGTGGAGTCACTGTCCCTGGGGGTGTTCAAGGAAAGGTTGGATGTGGTGCTTAGGGACAAGGTTTAGTGGGTGACATTGGTAGTAGGGGGATGGTTGGACCAAATGATCTTGGAGGTCTTTTCCAACCTTAATGATTCTAGGATTCTAGGATTCTGTGTGTTCTGGTACTCTCACTGTGCCTGTCATAGCTCTGCATCCCTGACTTAGATTGCTGCAATGATTGTTGCGAGAATATATTGTACATTTGAAAAAACTGTAGTCAGCCAGAGAGGTGCAGAGTCTGGACCTACTTTTCATGTGTTTTCTTTTCAGATTCACTCAAGCATGGCTAAGTAGCAGCTAACCAACTGGCTTAAAAGACCAAAAGAGTGGTATTCAAGCTCTTGGAAATGCTCTCAGGTTTATTAGAGTTTCAAAGTAGGTTCATACATTGAGAAATAACTCTTTAGATGCCAGTGCCTGAAAACTGGGCTCATTATAGTATGGGTTTTTATAAAAATAGTAGAAGTTTGCCCCACTATCGTAGTTGTATCCTAGGTGTCAAAAAGAGGAAGCAATGGATGTAGATTCCTAATTCATTCAGATGCCTCTCAAGACACTGTTGGCTCCTGATGGGGTGATGCACAAAGAGAAAGCTGTCTGAGTGACAGACAGAGCAGGTCAATGCTGAGTTCTGTTAATCAGTTCTACCTGTCATTCCTGGTATCCAATGCAATTCAAAATTCAATGTAGGAAATAACAACTATTTAAGATGCCACAGTGAAGCCAGCAGTTCCTCTGGAATCCAGTTCGTGGTTTTTTGTTTTTTTTTTTTTAAAGCAAAATTGTTGTAACTTTAGGTTTTGTTACATTAACGATTTGAAACAGTTAATTGTCAAAATGTCTGTGGTGAACATAAAGGCAAAAGTATTTCCTCTTCAAAAACTTCACAAACAAAAATCCATAAAATTAACTTCTCCATTAAATTAAACATTATTTATGTTGAACATGTTTTTGTTTACATGCATTATCAGCCTTCTGAAGCTTTCCCTTATGTTAGCAGCTTATTATGTACACCTGACTACACAAACTAAGAATAATTGATTACACCTAGCTAACAAATAGAGTTCATCTTCGTGTTTTTGTAATGTTTGGTTAGTTGAAACAGGTTTATGCAGCTGTCAGGAAAGTATAAACCTTTGTAACAGACAATCAAGCAGACAGCTAGAAATGAAGACTTAAGGGTGAAATTAAATTAAAAACAAATAAAGAAAAGTGAACTTTTTGAAGAGAAATAAAAGAATCATAAATGCATACCTTTAGGAGTCAAGGAAAGGACTTTACAAGTTACACTATACATAAAATTAATAAAAATATGCTGATTTAGAAATGAGCATTAGCACTGATCATGGGATCATGAATATTGTATTTTATAAACTACAAAAATATGCTATATATTTATTAATAACAAACAGGTTAAAATAAAATGGTCAATAACAGCTGTTTAATTTTTGTTTCCTTATCCTGTGTGAATCTCTGTTTCCTTGCCGCAGTTTCATCCCAAAGCACTCCTCTAAAACAGAAAAAAAATTACTTGTGGTTCAGATTTTCTTTACACATTTAAGGGACTAAGAAGCACAAAGTCCATTAACTCTTAATGGTGCTTCTGCATCTAAATCATACAGGCAATTTTAAAACTATCTAATAATGAAGCATTAATTAGTTTAGGGGGATGCATGCAGTCTGGAAGTGAATGAATAAAAAAGGAGTAGAGAAAATGGATGATCGACAGAATTTAGGCACCCATTCTGGAATGTAAGAGGAATTTGTAAGAACACTGATTGCTTTTTATGATCATTAGGAACAGCTCTAGTGATGCTGTCCAAGATCAGAACAAAAAGAAACAGCTTCCTGGTGAAAATAATTGGCTCCCAGGGTCAAGGAGGATCCTGTTTCTCAAAATGTCTGTGGACAGAGATACACAATAAAGAGGTTCTGTAAGTTAGGTAGAGTGCTAATTTCTTTTGAAGCGTAATGTATTTGTTACCATGGATGTCAGGGATGCCAACAGCTGATGCCCTCAGGCAAAGTGTTCTGTGCTGAAGCCGTCTATTAATGAATCAATAAGACAAAGAAATGGGATCTTCAAAAAAACAAAATCCTTGGAGGATGGCTCAAACTGAATAAATAATAATAATAAATAGTAATAACAACAGCAATACAGGTTTAACCAGATGGCAAAATTAGCCCAGTGCCTGAAACTGGGTGCTGAGAAACTTGCTCTCTACCTTCAGTCCCTGGATTTTCAAGCCCTAGGTACAGGGATATTCTTCAAAGGAGCTGAGGAGCTATATTATTATTCCTTGTAAAATACAAATGGAAAACTGTTTATTGCTGGTCTGTTGCTGGATTGTGTTAAAAATTAGTAATTCACCCATGCTGTCCAAAGAGCAGGCCAACTAGTGCAGAATTTGGGTTTGTGAAACAGGAAATTCATCAAGTCAGCATGAAAATACAGCTTTGGGTTGGAGGGGGACATTAGTGCAAGTGAGGGAGGAAGACTGTACTACAAACTAATCCTGTATTTCTCTCCAAGCAGACTCCCTTTTTCAAGTCTACTGATTTCACCACTGTCAGAGCGGGAGGACGCATGGGCAAACTGGACCTTGTTAATTTATAAAACTTATTAAGACTTTATTTATGAGGACTTCAGTTTTGTACCTGTTATTTAACTTTCCACCACTGATCGTAAGTAATCATGAAACATAAACCCAAGCCAAAGCACTGGTGCTGCTGAAAACAGTAGGGTTGTTACTTCTGACTTTTACAACTAAGGTTTCCACTCTTTGTCTAAGGACAGCCATCAGTTACTGTATAAACATCTGAAATACACAGCTAACAGCACTAATATTTTCTTACCGAGAGGTGGTCCATGTGTTATAAGAATATCTATCCCATCTGGAATAAGGTTCCATTTCTCTAATAGCGCTTGGCCTCGTGGAAGATTAAAGCCCCAGCCATAAAACCAAGGTTGCCTGCCAAGAGAGGAGGAGAATGTCTTCAGTGCTACTTCCATGTATTGGTTATCTAATTAAAATATTGACTTCCTAGTAGCCTGGAATTTGAAGACACAAATAGCATTCATTTTCTTCTTTCTGTGCACAGTAAAACCCTCTTTACATACAACCAGTGTTACTTAACTACTGTGGAAAATCAGTGCACTCTCCCTATGAGTTTCAGTAGGCAGCACAGAACAAAATATTCATACAGTTACTCTAACCAGGTGAACAGTAACTCTCACAAGACCTAGGTACCAAGACGTCCACTTGAATTAGCATGCTGGACTCCTGTGGTATCTAGAACACCTGTCACAGATAGCCAGGTGTGGATATGTGTTCCACATTCCCTCAAATTGTATTTGGCCCATAGCCTACTGTCATTTGGGCAAGGGCAGACCCTGGCACAGCTACAGAGCCCACTCAAAAGCTGGAGACATCACCTATGCTGGTTTGTTTCTCCAGTGGGAAGCATCCCATCAGAAAAAAAAGAACGCTTCTTCTTTTCCTACATATAATTTTCTTCTGTTCTCTGGTGTGTTGAGTTGCTTTTAAGTAAGACTTTACATATTCAGGATTTCTTATCAGATGGGCATTTATATTTTTAAAAACATACTTATAGACTGGCTCATTGTGGAGCAGGGGGATTGTAACACTGCCAATCAGAACACAATTTATCCGTATCTTGCTATCCTGTTGATTAAAAAAATGTGTTTCACTGCAATTATATCACAGTGGTAAATTATGTTTTGCTGACTATGCTCTAATTCTCAGCCATAAAATTGACAGGTTAGTTTTAGGTTGAAATTTTTTAATAATTTTTTTGACTGACTTGTTCTGAGCATGTCCATATTTGAGGAACAACAAATAGGCTGCTGTGATTTAATAAGGTTTATGATAATTGCAGCCTTAGTGTTTAAATACATACACATCAACCAGACTTCCCTTTGAGATGTTACTTTGTTAAAGAAAGATTTACACTCCCTCACTGCATCAAAAGACAGAAAGAAATCTTTTAAACAAATTCTCTGAACATCATGTATGGCAAAGACAAAAATAACAACATTAACATAGTAACATCATCACATCATGTATGGCAAAGACAAAAGAAAATACCCATAAAGCTATTAATCATCTTGTTCCATTACTGATTCTTGACTAACATTTCAAAAATTAGCACATCTGCAATATTCATGATGATATATTTTCTACTTTTCCTTTTAGAATGCTGCAAAGCACATGTCTACTGAAAACAGCTTAAAAATACAGAGCTTGTGAAAATATAAAGGGATGTGGCTTACCCGGGGGAAGAAAATTCTGGTAAAGGGAAAACAGAAGGGGGCTTTGCAAATGTTTCCTTTTTCTAGAGACGACAAAAGCCTCAAGCTTTCTAGAGAGGTGTCTGAAGGCTTTCTGTGTTCACAGCTAGGAGACAGCTCATCTCCTAGCTCCTCATCACACAATGCCCTGCATAACCAGGTGTCCAGAAAAAAATAAAAAAATAAAAAAAGTGAAGCTTCGCACATCTGCCACTGGGACCAGAAATATATCTCAGCCTCCAGAAGCTGTGACGAGTGAGGTGAAGCTGTGTGAAGATGAGATGCTAACAGCATGAAGCAGAAATGTTGTTTTGAGTCAGGTGGCTCACACCAAGGCAGCTGGCTGAGAAAAAGACCTAGCCCTTCACCAGCTTCTGCCTTCACATTTTACACCACACGTATCCGGTTAGTTGTTCATCATCCAGGCTTTCCTCCCAGGAGGAACAGCAGCTGGCTCGCAGGTACATGACTTCTCCCTTTCCTACTGCTGGGGCAATTACTCATGGTCTATTCACTGGCTTATTTTGCAGTCAGCTGCTCACAACTTTGGTTTGTAATTCTGTCATACAGACCAAACCCCAGTCTGATCAGAGATCTTTATGTTCTGCTCACCACTGACAGGAATATTTTTCTCTCACAGACACACTGTGAAAATAAAGCAAACAAGTTTGTAAGGTGCTCAGATGTCACGGAAGTGGCAGGCTTTATAAAAACATACAGGGGTTAGGCTTTTTCCAGATTCCCCACCCCTGTCTTGGGATCGCACTACAAACCTTGTGTGCCAAGCAGCTTCCTTCACCAACATGAAAACACTCAACTACTTGGCAAACAGTATTTAGGTCCAGAGCAAGTTTTCCAGGAGGAAAATCTCACTGACAGAAAATATTTGCAAGGGCAAACAGGACACAAACAAAGCATCAGTCAGTGCAGTAAATCCTGCTTTGGCTGTTGAAAGCCACTGAGAGACGCAGGGAATGCAGCCCAGTGCTCCCACCCGCTGCCCAGGTCAGGATGGTCCCCAGGACCTCAGTGGGATAAAAGGTCAGGATCTGCCCCACCACCCGCTGGCACGCCAGGCACAGCAGAACCAGCTGCAGCCAGGCTGCTCCCCTGGAAGAAGCCAAGGGGAAAGAACAATATTTGCCAAAGAAGAAAAGGTCAAAAACCTACCAAGCCATTATTTTAAGCACACAATGAAGCATTTATAAGGAGATGTAATTGTGACCATCACAGGTTGCATCAGCAGTCGGTTTAATCCTGTTGAAACCCAAAAGACCACGAATTGCACATGCAGACGTGAGAGCATCTGCGTGCCTCTCCTAGGCCTAGCCCATAGGTTGCCACTTGTTAAAAGCCCGTTTCCCCTTATGAATAGGCATGATCTGCTTATTAAGACCTGCAGCACTTTCCCCTGTCTCTGCCTCCCTTTGTGCCTGCAGCTCGCGCCCGCCTGAGCTGCAGGCTGGTAAGTTATGCATGCTGGAGCTGTTCTTTTGTGAAGGGGAAATGTTAGAACTCGCCTGATTTGCCATAATGCTGTCTTTTGTGACAATCCCAAGATTGAAAGAAATGGTTGGAGCATTTCTGACAAAAATATGAAGTCCCAGGAAGGATTCAGAGGGGGATGGTAGTGTGCTTTACATTTAAGAGGGAAGAAAAATCATGCACTTCAGTGCCCTCACCCCCAAAGCAAAACAAGCTTCATATGCATGCAGGGATTTTATAAAACCCCAAGTCCCTTCTTCAGAAAATTTATTGCAAAAGTTTCTGGGTAGGAAAAAATAAATCTTCTCTAATAACCACTAACAAGTCTGCAATCTGGATGTCATGCATAGACAACTTGGTCTAAAATTTCCATTTATGATGAAACCTGAAAATAAAGTTGAAGTCTTAATATCAAGCACAGAATTTCTGGATCTCTTTATTAGTGCTTGCTCAGGAAATGTGTAATGTTTATATAGATATAGATGCTTCAATAATAGTTTGCATTTTAGGAAGAAAATGCTACAGTATGTTCTAAAAGAGAAAATCTGCTACTAAAAAAAAAAAAAAAGAAAATTATTTGGCAATTAGAGATATACATCATGAACGTATTTCACCTCTGAAGTGAAGCACTCATAGAAATGTACTTTGATTTAGATCTCATATTCTTAAAGGGAACAGTGTGGATCTCTCCATTTACTCTGAAATTCAACGGTATTATTATTATAAGAATAATGATTGTCTACATATAAGACTCTAGGGGGAAACTACATCAGAAATGAATTTGTTTACATCACAATTAACCTTATGTTAAAAACATATGAACAAGTTTTGCAGGTCAAATAACCCACCATTCAAAAAGGGCTCAATTATCAGAATTTGTGCTAGCAATCAGATGTTGCTTTATGTACTGAATTTCTATCTTTCTGTTCTAAAGTAACCATTGGAATAATTTTCTTACAGAATGATAGTTGCTATGACAACCATAGCAAATTTTCCTTTTCTGAAACAGATGTCTCATTTAGTTGAAAATTAGAATGTGAAAAACCCATGGGAAAAATTAATTCAAACTTTAACAGAACACTGACTACAATGTAATCTCTTATAGGTTAACCCCTTAACATCTTTCTGCACTCTTGTAGTAACCTTCTCATAAATTCTAATTAATCCAGTTCAACCTCCTATGAATGACTTTCTCAGCTATCATTAGTGCTTTAGTTGTTTTTGAAAGGAGCATTTCTGTTACAATAATAACAGAAAAAAAGTCATACAAAAAAAAAAAAAAAGTGGTCAAACATATTACTTCCTTAATTATTTATTAGTTTTTCTTCTTTTATTCAGCTACTCCTGGAAAGAGTAACTGTCTAGTCCAAGAATTCTTTTGTCATTTAAATGGGGCATAACTTGGTTTTACATATGATTTACTGTAAAGGGCAGTGATGCACTACACAGACTTGACCTGTAATTTATGTGAACATCGAAGGTTTTCAATTTTCAGACCACTGGTATATATCTTACTCTGCTCAGCAAACGTACAAGGGAACCCAAAAAAGGATACTTGACTGGGGAAAACTATCAATGTGCATGTTTTTTTCTATTACACTCAATGAGAGGGTGAAGTCTAAATCATTACCTTGGCTTTATTTAAACATTGTAACTTAAAGAATGGATTTCTTCCTCTCTGTACACTTATCTGCTCCACAGGAACCTCCATGGTACTCTGCCATCAGCTACAAATGAACCCAACAGGCAGTCACTGGGCAGTTTCAAAAACATTCCCACCACAGCACTGCCTTAGTGCTCACGCGGTGCAAGCTACCCAAGGAACTTCAGGACTGCCAGATTTACAGCAGCAGCTTCATCTGGTTTGTCTGGTTGTTTTAGACAAATCCTGCCACCAGTAGGCACGCAATTACTCTTGTTGACTTCAAGGGATAACTCCCTTACAGAGTCCAATATCCACAGGGAGCTATGGGTGGTAACAGACTCAATAGTTATTAGCGTATCAAAGGGATCAGTGGGTAACATCTTGTGTGCACTTGAAGAACAAAAAATATACAACTAGAATACAATCATTATATCTCCTCATTTCCGTAAAGCTTCCTACATAAATCTTTTCTGCAGCTGAAAGGCAAATTCTCTCACTAGAATTCCTCTGCTTACAAAATAAATTTCAATGGTTCATGAAGACATGCAACTTGTTCCCGTCTTTCCTCCACAACAATTGTCATTTTTCTCCTATAGGAAAATAAGCAGAGAGTGGCCTATGACTGTAAAGAAGCTCACTGGGAAAAGAATGGAACAAATACTCTCATTTCTGCTCCCTTTCCCTACAATTGTAGAGACACACATCAATCTAATTTTTCCTGCTCTTCATTTATTAGTTACAGTTCAATGAACAAAGGTATACAATAACGTATACCTTCCTTGTCTGCCTGGAGTTCACATCCTTCAGGTGGTCATCAACCAATCTCTTTAAGTACCTTTCTAGCCTATTCTAAGTAGCTATCTCCAGTTCACTGAGCATTTTTACAGCTTTTTACTCAGTTTTCTCATTTTCTCTCCATGTAAAGAATCATAAAAGTATGCCTTTTTGTTTGATTGTTTGGTTGTTTGTGTTTTTGTTTTGGTTTTGGTTTGGTTTGTTGTTTTTTTTTTGTGTCATCAGTTGTTTCTACATCTAAAGTAGGTATGAAATAACAATGTTCTGTCTTTTTTTCTTTGCTGCAAGAGGACAGCCCAAAATAGGCAGGGACCGAAGGAACAAGGTAGGGCACTGTTTGTAGGCTTTGAACAAGTGTTCATCGCCTTGGCATCAAAGCATATTAACAGCATAACTGAGATGTAAAGAAGAACATGTTTCAGAAGTTGTGAGGAGACATATTATGACCAGATACCATGTGAGAGAGGGTGGTACATTATTTACAGAAGTGGCGTACAGCAGTGTACAGAAAGGATTAAATTACACAAAAAAAAAATAATATTCATAATATTGGAAGCCAAGTGTTTTAATGAAAGCCAAGGCCTCATACTTAAATCAATTAAATGCACCTTATAGTTAATCTCATAGATGATTATCCTCTGGAACACACAGCCACGAAGTACAGCTCAGCAGGTGAAAGTCAGAAGTGGCAGGGAGAGGAACTAAGCTAAGAACTTCAGCTAAGACAATAAAAGGCTTGCACAGCGTTACCTAGGGAGTCTGTAGTGAACACCAAATTGAATTTGGATCCTCCATCAGTCTACCGGCCACAAGAAGTACATTTCTTCCATGGGAAAGTTTACTGTGTTTTGTTTTGTTTTTTCTTTTGTTGTTGTTGTTTTTTTGTTTGTTTTGTCTTACTTGCTTTGCATCCAAGGTTGTAATTCTCAGAACTCTGAATTAAATTAAATTACTGTTTTCACAAAAGGAAAGGAGTGTATAAATCAGAATGTGACCCTTTGTCAGTAATTATTTCTTTTGCAATTTGAGTTACATATGAAGCCATGCATCTTTTGTTTAGTAAATGATTTCATACATCTCTGATTGGACAGAAGAAAGAATGAGCTGTGACTAATAGGAACTGATCATTTTTAAACATTAATTTGTTATAAAACAATGAAAAATAAAATGAAATCTATTTTTATCTTCATAACAAGAACACAGAAGATAACAGGTAAGGAGAAAAAATAATGAAAGACTGAATTTAAAACATGCCAACACCAAATGCAAATAGTTTATTTCATTCTGCTGGGAACCAAATGATAATGTCCCATCTGATTATTTTTTTTAAATAATAAAATAAACTTCACAAACAACCTTTAAAGCTCATTCGGAATAATTGGATATGAGATTCAATGCTGAGAGGACAGATGTAGAACTGTATGGACATTCAGTATTATGGATTTAATGCAGGGCTAATGTGTTTAGCTCCTGGTATCTCAGAGTCTGTTCCCTCAGTTTTCCCAACATGAAAAATATATGTACAGGTAGGTTATCCAGACTATATTTCAAATACTTGTAACTGTTAAGTCACAGTGAGAAGAAGGACTTAAGAGGGAGTAAGGGGATTGAACAGCCTCTGTCCACAGTACAGTCACCATCTCCTTTTAAATGCAAAACTTGCCACAAATATAACACTCAGTATGGAAAAATAATTCAAGTCTCATCCATGCATGGCATCTCTACAGTTTTTCACTATCAGATGACCAGACAGCTAAAGAAACATATTCTTCTTCTGCACATCTGGCTAGTTGGGGTTTACTGTAGTACTTTGAGACTGTGCAGAAGTCAGCTGAGGAAATGGAATATCCCTCCAAAGGGAGACACTTGGGGTGTGGTTTGTTTTTTTGTTGTTAGTTTTTTTACAATGAAGCTCCTGGAGGGACTCTCTTAGATGAAACATGAATAAAATACGTAGGATGCACAGGTGCACTGAGAATTGATAAAAAAGGCCCTCACAGCAGCCACTTCTCAGTTTAGTAACTCACCAGGTTTACATTCTTTTCTCAAAATACCAGGACTAATTAGGCCATATGGACTAACTGTCTGCCAGTTCTTTCTTTGTTTTCCTTCTTTTTTTTTTTTAAAAAAAAAGAAAAATCAAAGCCGTTTTGAGTTAAGCAAGCATGAAAATGCTTCCAAAACAATTAAATTAATACTCCAAATGCATATATACACATAAAGTATACTATTAACATTTTCAAATGAAGATATTTCTTGTTTTAAACAGCACATACTGATATGTCATATGGCCTGTTTCTACCTAAAGTGAACAACATACAAGCAATCCTAAAATCCAAATTAATGTTTTCCTACAGTCCTAAATTCACCCCACACCAGAGTGGTGGAAAGCAACTGCTGCAATGTAACTTTCTATGCCTACATCTTAAACACATAGATGTCCATTTGGCTAGCCAGGAATTCTGAGATAGCCCTATAAAAATAATATACTTACCTGATGTAAATTATACAACTAGAAATACGAGACACACACAGGTGTAGCCCTCCATTTTAATATTGGTTTAAATTTGCTTTTTTACTAGGGATGAAATCCTCGTATTAATTCATGTTAAATTATGTCAATTTATAAAATACAATTATGAACGACAAATCCAAAGGAAGTGTTCTGATTTGTGAACAAGTTCTGAGTGTTGTGAACAGCTCCACAACAAGTGATAGATTACTGGTTTTTTCCCCTTAAATTCTGGCCAGAAAAAAAGAGAAAAAAATGGAGATAACCATGTTACAATTAGACCCTGTGATGGTGGCTCTGTTTACAGTTCTGCACTTCCTTAGAGCAGGATGTAAAGTCACGATCTACTTCTCAACGTAGCAATGCACCTATTTTGAAAAAAAATGATGGAAAACACATACATACAAGCATCTGTGAAGTAGAGAGGCTGATTCTCACCAGCATAAACGGTTTAAAGCTGGTGGAGCTCTGCCAGTTTACTCCAGCTGAGAATCAGCTCCATGTAGATCTGCTCCAAACTAGATAGCTATTTGTGTTTCTCCTGGAACATTGCCAAAGGGCTCATCAAAGTACCCAACTGTGTTTACATCTTTGAAACATCCTGAAACCGCTGCTGTCTGAGACTACAGTCCAGACCACAGATATAGCTTGCAGTCCTTTTGTTGAAGTGGGGAAAAAAAAAAAGGCACCAAAAAATAAACACTTTAAACTTTAAAATCTGCTCTGTCTCATAAAATTAAACTTTTAAAGAAAAATAAACAAAAAACTGCTGTGGGGGATTGCTATTTCACTCTCGTGGTTTATGAACTGCAGGAAAGTGTAGCCAATTCCCTATAGTGAGATTACAGGTCTCTTCTTCCATAGGTCTTAAATTAAAAACCAGCTGAATACAAAGTGAGCTAGTTTACTGGATCAGAAAATTCAATTATTTCTGCTAAGTAACTGAATGTGAACTACTTCAATACTACTTCTAATAATATACAACTAATAATTATCACCCAAGAAAGAACCTTTTTTCTACCAACCTAATTAAACTGAAGCAATATATTTTTCGACTGCTCTCAAATTTAACTAAAGCTAGAAACATTTGCAACAAAACAAGCAAATGCAAATCTCCAGTCATATGCAGAAATATAAAGCCACACCATTTATTCAGACATTACAAGAAAAAGCACTTATGCCGAAATGTGATGGGAAATAAACATAACTGCTGATCCATATTTAGCAGACATACACAGAAATACACATGCACACATAGCATCATGTCCTCCTGCACTCCAGTACAGATACAGTGGAGGAACACAACTGCAAAGTGGATGCAAAGGATCTTTGCATTCAGTAACTGACTAAGCTCACTCTGTGAGAGGTCACTTTGAAACATCTTAGAGAATTGATCCATATCCAACATGTATGTGTAAGCAGTACACAACGGTGTTTGACTTACTGTTTTTTTCTTTCTTTGACTATTCAGAGATTAAATTGTTCCAAACTCCTCAGCCCTGGGCAATGTTTGGGAGAAGTCTTTTTTGAGAGAAAACATTTTCTGGAACATTTGTTAACAGGGAAGAAAATAATGAATATTCTAAATTGCTGTCACTTGAAAAAAAAATCTCATGGGAAATGGAGAAGTAAAAGTTCTCAGGAATACACAACAGCTAGAATTTATCACGTTGGCCTGCCTTTGATTAATTTATGAGCTACAATACATGTAGTTAGATTTACACTTTCATTCACTCACATAACCTAGTGCAGAGTTTAATTATCACAGAATCACAGAATTTCTAGGTTGGAAGAGACCTCAAGATCATTGGGTCCAACCTCTGACCTAACACTAACAGTCCTCCACTAAACCATATCCCTAAGCTCTACATCTAAACGTCTTTTAAAGACCTCCAGGGATGGTGACTCCACCACTTCCCTGGGCAGCCCGTTCCAATGCCTAACAACTCTTTCGGTAAAGAAGTTCTTCCTAACATCTAACCTAAACCTCCCCTGGCGCAACTTTTGCCCATTCCCCCTTGTCGTGCCACCAGGCACGTGGGAGAACAGACCAACCCCCACCTCACTACAGCCTCCTTTAATGTACTTATAAAGAGTGATAAGGTCACCTCTGAGCCTCCTCTTCTCCAGGCTGAACAAGCCCAGCTCCCTCAGCCGCTCCTCGTATGACTTGTTCTCCAGGCCCCTCACCAGCTTCGTCGCCCTTCTCTGGACTCACTCGAGCACCTCGATGTCCTTCTCGTAGCGAGGGGCCCAAGTTTAAAGAATAAAAAAAATTCGTGCTGGGAGCCCTCATGGCCAAAGAGCGGCCACCAGCTCCCTCCTTCCCTCCCGCTGCATCTCTGCCATCTCCACGAGGAGCAGCCAGCAGGTTGGGCTACTTGCTTATTAGTTAACAACAACCATGTTCCTTTAACATGCTACAGAAAATTTACTTGCAGTCTGAGAAATTTTGATTTTGCCTCATACATATTTTTTTCAGCATTTTTTTATGATTCTGGCTAATTCTTTTCAGTTGCTTAATCTGTATGGCAGTATTCATTAAAAAGACCTCTCCTGAATTCAGTATGATTGCTAATATGAGCAATGACAGCTGTATAGTTCTTCTTTAGGAAGAACTTCTTTACCGAAAGGGTTGTTAGGCATTGGAACAGGCTGCCCAGGGAAGTGGTGGAGTCACCACCCCTGGAGGTCTTTAAAAGACTTTTAGGTGTAGAGCTTAGTGATATGGTTTAGTGGAGGACTGTTAGTGTTAGGTCAGAGGTTGGACTCAATGATCTTGAGGTCTCTTCCAACCTAGAAATTCTGTGAGTCTGTGTGATTCCGTGATATACCTAGGGTTTACTGAATGAGACTCAGATTTCCTGTGTTTCCAAGTCCTGAAAAGAGAACGCTTGTCAGGACATGTTTACCACATGAAATTCACCAATTTTAGCAAAATGCCATTAGTAAAAAAAAAAAAAAAAAAGGTGTGGGGGAGAAAAAATATCCAGTGATCTGTTTCTGATGTTAAACCAGCCAGAATGCACTCTGAAGTCTCACTTTCTGCCCCTGGAAAACCTTTTACTCTTCAAGAGTTCAATATCTTACAGTTCTCCCCACCACCTCCCCTGAACAGCTGAATTTAATAGATCAAAATCATTTTGCAGGAAAAACCTTTCTTACAATCTCCCATATGCTGCAAACTAAACTACAGTGTATTGCAGTTTTAAGTGTTTTTAGAAGCAGCACTTTCCAAAATGGAAAACAGTTTCTGATAAGTACAGAAAAGGAAATAAAAATATCACTCGAGCATTCCATTAAAACACAATTAAACCTGCATCTATGCACTGCAGTCTGTAATTAATATTTTTTAACAGGATGATCAATTTTGCTTTCTCTCTTCTGAACATGTTGTTATTTCTTACACATCAGTCACACCTTACCTACCGTTTACTGAATGCCTGAATCAATAAAAAGTCTTCAGCATTCTAACTGTAATAATACAGCCACATCAAGTAGGCTTAGAAGCCAACCTCTTCCCCAGAATTTCTGAAACTTGAGATGCCTCATTTCTAAATAATGAGTGGCACCTATTCCTCCCACTCATGATATTCACTTTATTTTAGAACCATATCTGTGTACCTAAATTACTCATTTATATCGTCTAACTCAATGTCACTAATAAAGACAGAGCTCCAAACAGCTCCTGACTTGGAAAATCAGGGAACATCCACCAATATTAACACATATTTCTGAGCAACCAAAACCCAGCACTCAGTAGTATTTCCACATCCAGCATTCTGTAAATTCCATCACTGGCAGAGCTAAACATGAAAACAAGCCACCTGCTCAAAAAATTACTTAATCTGCAATATGCAATGAATGCAAGATTTTTAGAGTGGTATTCTACTGTTTTATATAACAGTACAAAAGCAATTGCACTTCAGTTATTTGTATTTTTATCTTTTGACCAAGTGAGGATGCAGAAAGGAGAGAACAAATGAGGGTCAGATATTTTACTTAGATACGTTTCTAGTTTGTTTTTGTCCAATAACACATATTTTTGAGCCTCTCTACATGTTTTCTTCAGGTGCAAAGTATTGAATAGTTTTTTGCAGATTTGAAAGGGAACTTAAGAATCAAAGCAGTCATTCTGATGCAGAAGAACAGTAATCATTTTCTGTGAATTTTAAAGAGAATGAAATGTGCACCATAGTATTTTGCACTGCTGCTGCTTGCTCTAATATGGGTAAGCCATGCTCCCAACTTGGGAGGTACATTATGTTAAATGAAGTCAATATTTTATTTTAATACAGTTTCATTTTAATTGATGCTCACCTCAATGACTGTAAAGATTTGTACGAGGTCTGGCAAAGTAAACATGAGATGATTCATCAATGGCAAAATGTAAGCATGTCCCTATCATGAAATGAATCTATAAATCTTTGTTACATTATTCTACTGATGGAAACTGAGTTCAGTGAGGAATGAAAGAGACTATTACAGCTGCTCTTGAAAAGATGGAGGAGAAAGGGACTGAAATAGAGACCTACAGATTGGGTAGGCTAGACTCAGTGTGAAACAAAAATGAGTCTGCCTCATCTTGTCCTTTGCATGCTCTTTGAAACAACTACAATTACACATGGAAGTCACCATTCAGCCTGCCCAAAGGACCCATGTACACATGCCAATAGAGTTTGAGAGTAAGTATAATAAAGTCACCTACATTGTGATTAAAAGAAAACAAATCAGGCATGGAAAAAATATCAGGTGAGTTAGACATCTGTGGCACCACTGATGACACTGGACTACACAGCTTGGATAAAGACACTGGGCTGCATGTTGTGAACAGTTGTGACCTGCACTACGTCTACAGAAGGACCTAACACCAAAGTGGGATGATGACATGCAGAATAGGGCCCTTGCTGAGGTTGCTTTGGGCTGAAGCTGGCGTCCGATACTCATTAACACAACCTGCAGATCAGTGTGTCTTGCACTGGCGCAGTCAGAACTCACTGAATGGCCCTGGCCCAGGATGTTATGCTCAGTACACTCCCCCCACACGCACACCCCTAACCTTCTTGATTCCCATTATCTGAACAAAAATGTTGTATGAGAGATGTTGGTCTGTGTGTAAACAAATCGGAGAAAAGCAACAACAACAGAAAACAAAACAAAGCAAAACAAAACGAGTCCAGCCTGAGCATCTGTCACGTCAGCAAAAATGGTCACAAATGACTTTCTAGGCTGATATTAATCTTTGCTCTCCCATTCTCCCTGACTGGGAAATAAAAGTTTCTGAAGTTCCAGATGGGCTATAACAAAATAATGAAAGAGGAAATGTGAATGCATAGATGCTAAAAAAAATGTAATTGTGTAAAAAGATAAAATGAGGTTCTGTTCCAGAGGAACAGATCCCTCCAGATAATCAAAGCAAAACAAAAATCTACTCTCTGAATAATGAGTCTGGAGGCAATCTCATCCTAAAGGGTTTCTTTAAGTTATCCAAGACAATACGTCATTTAGAATAAGGAAATGGTCACGTTTGGCAAGAGGGGTTTGATTGTCCCTTCCTCTTTCACGTTGCTGAAAATGAAAAACAAAACAAAAAAAAAAAAAAAAACCCACACACAAAGAGAAATAAAAGGTTCCCCTGCCACATTGTATGCCTGTTTCAGGACACGGTGACAGAAGTTTCTCCTACAGCTCTGTACAGCTGCTTAGAAGCATTACGGAGATTCAATGGATAGGAAGAAGTTGCCTTCCTTTCTGTCACTTACATTTGTCTTGCTATGTCATGTAAAACGTGTACCCTTACCATTAATGCACAGTAGTTCCCCTTGTAATAGAAAATGCCACGGGAATTCCTGCCCTTTTCCACAAGGTCAGAGCATAAACACAAAATAACTGATCTTCTGCAAATGCACACCTTATCAATAAATTTAAGGCAGAGGTGTAGTATTAGACATTAGAGGGGCAGCAGGATAACCTTTGCCAGATATAAACAACTTCTGATTATTGATCTGTGGTCAATTCATTCATCTTAAAGTCTTCTCATTAGTTATTGCAAGCAAGAGGAGAAGAACAGAGCTATGTTATTTACTCACTGAGTTGTATAAAACTTGACGTAAAAAATATGTAGTACGGCAGAGTTTATTAAGCTCCAGCCATGTCTCAGCCTGTTATTGAAACCCCGTGCAGCATAGCAGATGTAGCAACACTCAGGATCACACGTATACGTATGAACCTCAGCAAGGTGTGCTCATGTTGATACAAAAGCACACATGCACCTTTAAATTTATTTATTTTTACAGGGTGTTTCTAAACAATGAGCATAAAAGGACTAACACATTGTTGCCTCATTCAGAAAACACAGCAGATCTTGTGCAGTGAATGCACCAGGGTGTTGTTTTTTTTTGTGTAAACAGTGTGTGATTGTGCAATTAAAATCTTTAGCAGTGCAAAGGCACAAGTGGATTGTATTTAATTCTAGCTATAGCTAACACTAGAACTCCTACATTGTGGGGGTAATGAACTATAATTGAAGGCTGGAGATCTATATCTGAAATGTTCAAAAATCATTAATTAATATAGTTCCATGAACGATGTCCCCATGGATATAATATTCAGTCTGCTGACAGAAAAAAAAAAAAAAAAAGATGTTCTGCTACAATTCAGTTTCAGATTTCCACTTTTATTTTGGCTTTCTGACTTTCAAACCACCTGTCTGGACTGTCCACTGCTTGTCAGCAGTTTGATAGCAACATCAAAGCTCCCTATTGCAAGGACTTTTTTGATACCTGTTCATTTCAGGTATCAACGATTATACCTAGTTCTAGCTCCATAGTGGCATTTACAATTACAGAAACATTGCTCAAAAGGGACCTTTGGAGGTCTTCAGTCCAACCCATCACTTCAGGGAAGCCTATCACTCTCACCAGATCTCATCTGCCATGACTGTCCTGCCAAGTCTTCAAAGCACTTCAGGCTGCTTGCTACCTCCGCTAACTCTGCTACCTCTGTGTTGTTCCTGCATGCTGCAATCTATACATTATGATTTTACATGTTACTGAAAAACAAATAAACTCCCCCCTGACAAATGGCTTCATGCTTTGGAAGGCCCAACAGTCACAAGAACATTTTATAGAAGCATTTTTTAAAAAAGTATTTATTTTACCTATTGGCTTTTCTCATAGTAGTCCAGAATGAATTAGGGTGTTTAAGAGTACTTTCCAATCAGAAACTTTCCAATTTACAATAAATACTATTGAGGAAGTAAAGTCTTTGTTTTATATTCATTGCAGCTATGGCAATTCTTGATGCAAGATTGCTTCCAGGCCTGTGAATTGTGTTCTGGCCATGTCCGAGGTTTTGCTGGAATGAAACCAGACTGCATCTTTCTGTGACCAGCTTTAAACAAACAAACACCCAAACAAAAAATAATCATCATGTCCAGACTTTATATAGGAAAAGAAACCCATGCAGTTCTGCGTCTGTGCTAAGCTAGAAGGCAACACATTACATTCTTACTGATCCTCTGCTTATCCAAACCTGAGAGTCAATACTGTGTGGTGGACTGTCAAGAGCACCAGCCTTATTGGCCAAATGTAGCCACAGAAAACCCTTAAAATTCAAGATTGCTCTGGAAACGTTTAAAATCTTTTAAAAAGAAAATTCCCAAGTTTCTCATGAAGTACCAAATATTTTTATCCTCCTCTCTCCTAGCATTTATACCGATCTTCCAAGATATCAGTGTGTTGCAAATGCTAATTTTAAACAGCAGCTTCTGTGCTTTGCAGCTTGAATATCAAAATGGCTGCTTCCTGCTTGATTATAATACTAGTATAATTCATGTTTAAGGCAGTCAATTTTTTTAGTGAGTAGAGGCTCAATCTGGCACTTGAAATCTTGCCCTTGAAGCCCAGGAGAGTTATAGCTTTGGTTTTTGAGACAAGACAGTGTCCCATTTCTTCTTGCAATTAAAAATAACCACTGAATTTTAGGTAAGAATAGAGGTCAATATACCCAAGTGCTATTGAAAATATTTAACCATACACAAATGGCATATAGTTAAAAGGCCTTAGAGACTGTCATCTTATGCAAACCAATCGAGCTTTCATGGTTACTTTGCAACTAAAACATCTTAAGCAGAACTATAATCTAATTCTGAATAGGTCACACACAAAAGCACAGATGGCTACAGGTAAAAACACTAAATTAATGCTGGTTTGTATTCACTCAGACTTTACTCCTGGGTTTTCAAAGTACTTTGCAAATATTGATCAGCTTGTTTTATAAAGGAGGGATATCTGTAGCTAGCGTTTATTTTTACAAAGGGTGAAGTAAGACAGGGTATCAGGGGTGTAATCAGAAATAGAAAGGCAGGATCTGGGGTCCCCATCTTTAATTTCTAGATAGCTCACCTTCTAATTAGAATCATGCAGGTACAACAAACAGAAACTCTAACTGGCAGTTCTCCAATCAAACAAATCCATTAAAAAACAAACAACAAAAAACTATACGCATATTTTCAAGGCTGGAAAATAAAGTATTTAGGTTACTGAGCAAGCAACTACATGAAACTTAGCTTTCTTGTTGTGCTCTGCGCAGTTTAAGAATTCTAAACTTTGAAGTCTTGACTAGACTCATGAACATTTTCTAAAGGACTGGATTCATGATGCAAATGCAAAAAAAAAAAAAAAAAGAAAGAAAGAAAGAAAAAAAAATTTCCACAAGAAGTACACCAAAGTTCCATACTTCTTAGTTTTTATCATTACTGTTATGATGTATAAAGAAACTGCGATTAATTTCCCACAGAGATTATGGAAACACCTTTCTTTTCCAGGCAAATGAAGTATAGAAACAAAAAGTAATGCTAGAGAACAGTAGTCCTCATTAGGCACAGACTTGTACTACAGCCTTCAATTTATCAATCAGGCAGTTTAACCCCCATACAATAGCTTTTTCTAAGTTATCTGACCGTTGGTTTGGCTGATGTAACTTTTCCAATTCTGCATGTGGCCTTCTGATAGAATAATGAAGAGCAACTTATTATTGCTATTACTGTTGTTTTTCATCCAAAAACTGTTGTTGTGTTGCTGTTGCTGCTGTTTTTACTGGACATGACATTGTTTAGCAGGGAAACTTCATTCAGCATTGCATAGTAACAAACTAAACCAACCAAACAAACAAAAAAAGAGTTTGGCTGGAACAATATGATCATGATGCCAGGCCTAATCCAACAGAGCTGGTGCAGGAAGGATTAAAATTGCAAAACGACAAACCACCTTGCCAAGCAAGGAGAAGGGAAAAGAGGTGTTCAATCAGATGTAAAGCAGGCAATCTGGGGATATGCAGAGTCAAAGTTAAGCACCATCATGACTTTTGTCCACAGACTTTTGTCACAGAACCCTGGAATAATAAGCAGAGAGGAAGGGAATCAGTGGATTCCCACTACACTTCCCCTTCTCAGCATTAGGGCAGCATCACCGATTTTTATGTGGGTACCAGGTGTGGGTACTGTGGGTACCAGGTCTCTCTGGTAAAAAAATAAAATAAAAAAGAAAAGCTTCGTTGGCCTAGGTTCCATCACCAAGACTTTCTCCCACATGCAGTAGGTGAAGATCTTCAAAGGCCTCTACAACACTTACCTTCTGGGACCATAAGTGGTGGGAGGTACATGTAAGTTAGTGGCACTGCAAAACACATACTGTGGAACCTAAGATATAACCTGAAGCACTACAGAATAGAAAAAATAAGGATGACAGTAAATCTAAATGAATGTATGAAAGATGAAACACAATCATTTTTTCATGAATTGTCATGCCAGATATCCTAGACAACTTGTGCAAAATCACAGGATAGGTGCACAAAGGGAATGCAGCAAATCTGATTTTACAGGAATATTTATGGTTTAATGGGAGGAAAAATGTTTTCTCAACAGATTTTTACAGCCCTAATCAAACACAGAAAGTTCAAATGGTTTCTTTTAGCCTCCACTTAGTGCTATTTTGTAGATAGTGTTTTGCTTTGATTTAATTTATCTGGACTTTAATGAAACTTTAGGTACATTACTGCCTGGAAAATTATTACTGACACTGGAAATATGGTGCCTGGTTACAAATATTGCAATGAAGATACGAAGTTGCCACACATATTGTAACCAGAGTGTAATTACAGTATGTACATTTGAACATCAAAATGGGAAGAAATGCCAAGTGGCATTTCTCAGAAGTTAATATTGGGACTGATACCATCTAATATCTTCCCTAATAATTTGGAAAATTAAGTAAATTGTACATTGATTGAATACACAATAGACACAAGAGGAAGATGAACTACAACACAGCAGGTGGGTAGTTTGAAAAAAAAAACAAAACAGAAGGATCTGGAGGTCTAAGAGGGAGAGAAGGGTGCAGTTTAGAGGGAAACTATTTGATGTAGAAAAATGTTGAATAATAAGCATGGAGAAAATTAACACCCATCTCAAGTAACCAAATGGGAAAATGCCAATTTTCATTAAAAAAATAAATAAATAAATCCAAGAGATTTCACAGTTTATTCACACTGAAAATTCACATTGGGGTATATGCATCAGGTTTGACAACTTCTTTGCTATATTCCAGCCTGATGTAATTTTGCAAGGATGAGTAACAGATTCCCTTAAAAGCCTGCCTTTTAAAATACATTTAAACTTATTTTAAATGTATACCGAATGCTCATGAAAGACCTAATTTATAACTGTGTTAGCAGAAATGGCATAGTAATGAAACATCAGCAACACAGAAGAAGTACATATGAGGTCAAAGGTGAGGGTCACGAAGCCAAAACCCATCTATCTCTGATACTGTCAAAGAGCTTTAAGTGTTCTCTCTACGCAGTACAGCACAATCCATGAAATACTAGGTTGCCACCGATTTGTTGACTTTAATTTAGAAGCTCAACTATACCTTGAGAAAAGCTATTACTGTAAAAAAAGAAAGTAAGAATCTGATGTTAAGGGGAAAAAATGCCTAAACTGAAAAAATGCCTTCAGTATTTTATTTCTTAAAATAAAATAAAATAAAATAAAATAAAATAAAATAAAATAAAATAAAATAAAATAAAATAAAATAAAATAAAATAAAATAATTCATAAAGTAAAATACTGAAACAAGCTTGCTGCTTTAAATGACTACTGTATACACCGATGAACCTTAAATACCATCTGTAGGACAGAAACTGTCATAAGAATGTATCCTTGCAATAAAATTAACCTGTAATTATATAAACTCACAAAGTATTGAAAACGTATTTTATGACAGAAAAAAAAATAAAATACATGGACTCTATTACAGAACTTCTCCAGGGTAAGAATCTAAGGAGCACACTATCTTTTCCCCATCATTTTTTGGTTAGTAATACCTATTCTATGCAAGTATCTAATTTCACCACAAGAGTGATTAATTATAAGACAATATATAAAATTTTATCAAACCAAGTATTATTTTTCTTCCTAACACAGTCATCCAAATATGTCTGAATGCATACAAAATGGCTGATGTGACAGCAGTCAATGGTATTTTCTTATGTGTGCTTAAAAACCTGCTTACCAAGGGGAGCCATATATTCTGAATCCCCTCACGGTCACTTCAGAGTCTTGAAGATAGATGCAGTTTGTTAGAAGAGACTGTACATTTTCATAGCTTTCTGGCTTCAGCTTAGAAACAGAGGGGAAATAGTAAAAGTCCTGCTTGATTAAGTCAGCCATGAATTCCTGGTCAAAGGTCAATTCATGATTTCCTGCTATCACAATCTTGTATTCATAGGGCAGGCTACCTAAAACAGTGAAAAACAAACAAATTACTTGTCTTATGGAAAATCCAATTAAAAAACAAAACAAAACAAAACAAAAAAAAAAACAGACTCACAAACTATCATCAATTCTTATAATATGCTCCCATATTTGAAACAATTGAGCATATTCCTACTCAGTGTTACTATAATTCCTGGTGATTTCAGGTAAATGACATTACTGTCTTTTTCAGGGCACGGTACGATTTAGCTTGCTTAGCATTAATGTGTTGAAACTACTTTCAATGCAACCTTAAATAACGGTCTACAGACTTCTGCTCTAGCATTTACTCCTATTTAATTGCCGTTTGTGTTGCAAGTATCACTTACTGTGACAGTGATGACAACTCAGTGACAGAAATTACAGTTCAAAGGAAACTGTCCACAACACTTGAAAAAATAATCCCAGTTCTCTTTTCCCAGACCTGCAGTCATTATCAGCTTGCACTGAGGAGGTCTCATCAACTCAAGGCTTGGGTCAACCAGTGGGGTTTGCTGCCCTCTTTGCCCTGATATGAGGACCAAGCCATCACGCAAGACAGGGCTTGGGCTTTGCTGTCAGAATTCCACATCCCCAGGAGGAGTTTCAAAGTTTGCCTCTGTCTGTTTTTTCTCTGTTCCATTTTCTCACTGACTTCCTTAGACCCATGGACTATAATTTTAAATGACTCATGTTGGAGAATATTTTACAACCCGCATTTAGTGAAAAACCTAACAACCTCCTGCTGAAGGCAAGAATATATATGCCCACACACATAGGCTCTCCTAGAGCAGCACTGCAATAGAAACTTTCCACCCAACTCCAAGTTTGGTTATCAAATGGACTCTGCACATGGAAGCAGCAATCACCTGTCCCAAAAAGATCAGCAGAAACCTTATACATATATCTGAGAGGAAGCAAAGGCGGAAACTGTGTAAAGCTGCACTCACTACTTTGTTTCTGTAGTATTTATTTGCATCAGGATGAAGACAGTCAGAACAGGAGAATGGGAGAAGTAGTACGTATTTTATTGAAAAAGAGACCAACCTGGCACAGTAACAATCTTATAATTTCTAATTTTAAAAATGTATTATTTGTAACATTATATACACCTTTAGTGATGATCCCAAGCCTAACCCAGAATTAGGATGTTTAGAGAATGTAAGTTACCAGACCATATACAGAGGCAGAAGTTGGCATTAGTAGGACTGAAGGATAAAATTCAAGTGTGATTCAGAGCTCCAGAAAGAAGTGAGATCAAACAGCACTAATCCAGAGGAGATATCATGTGGCTGAACACAGTGTCTGACAAATGAAAATATGAGTAACTCCTAAATGTAACTTCCAGGCACTTCTAACACCTGCATTAGGAAATTTCATCTTACAGTCTTTCCTGTGGACCCAATACATATGTGCCTTTAGAAAAGGTACTGCCAGAAACTCTGTTCAGATATTTATTATTACACATTGAGAGTTCATTATTTAACTGGAAGACTACTTGAAATATAAATATGGCAATTTTTTGCTTCTGAAATGCTTCATGTTTTGCAGATGTGTACTCCACTTCTACAAGTTTTCTAGGTGGTGCACACATAAGTTAAAAATGTTATTTACATGCTACAATATGTATGGCATCTACAGGCCTTGGAGCATTCTTGGGAAAAAAAAGAAAAAAAAAAAAAAAGAAAGAAAAAAAATATTCCACAATATTGTTAACAATTCCATTTCTATTCCGTTGTGTAAATCTTTTTCAGCTCATCTGATCCATCCATCTAGCAGCCAGCAACCTGCATGAGCTGGTTATAGTTGTTGCTTCCACTAATGTATTTATGTCATGTTGCTGTCTGTGGGTGTTACTTAGGCAAATTAGCAAATTACTCTAAATGTACAGTTACATTTATTACAGTGGCGGCCAGAAGCACTGCTGCAGTTACAGGTCTGTCAGCTTTTCAATTAACAACTCTGTTTTTGATGAGTTTGCAACTCAGGTTTTTTTCCTTTCTTTTCCTTTCATTCCATACCAGGTGGCAGCTTGCTAAACCTATTTCCCTCTCTTTGTCTCCACAAGCTCTCTTTACCCTTTAAATCTTATTTTTTTGTCTAACACAGAGAGGTATTTTTGCTGCTATTTTTTGTACATAAATTTAACAGTATTTTGCTTCAACTTTGTTCTTTGAAGACTTACAAATATGTTTCATTTTTTACACCAGGAACACTTAGAGTGCAAAGTTAACCTTAGAAGGAAATCTTTGAAACCCTGTTTTTGGCTGGGTGCTGCTGTCATGTCATGTACAACTATATGTATAAGAGCTCAATTAAGTGCATACAGACAAAGATTCTCAGCTATCAGGCCATGATATTATTGACGTTTCCTACCTTCCCTGCTTCCAGCATGATGAGTACTTTACCAATTCTTATGGCTAGTCCACATGCAGAAGTCAGCACCGAATGCTATACATCTTGCTGCACTAAAGGCACAATCCTCATACCACTGACCTAAAAGGTACCAGTACCACCTCACTTTAGCAGGAACACAATCTAACATGGTGTGTAAACACAATCCTGAGAAACTGCTAATGTTACAACTGCTTTTTACAGTTTAAAGATCCACCAAGCAAGCATTAGCAATATCTGATCGATATTTATCTGAAAACTACCTCAGAGCAGCAACTTTCTTTCCTACTTCTTACCTACAGCTTTTTACTTTTTCTCGTTATATTTAAATTATTTTGTATTTTCTTATTCTAGCATGTCCTTCCAAAACAAATATATAGGTTTCCAACTCTAGGCATAGACTATGGCACAATTTCTAGTCCTGGTTTGGTTCTTGGCTAGGACCAAGACCTCTCCAAGAGCACACAGCCCAACAGCTGTTCTACAGCCTGAGTTTCTACACGTGCCCATAACTTGAGAACAACCACTTTTCCATCTACTATCTTCTGTGCAAGTAGCTCTTGATCAGAGATCATTCAAACACTTCTACGTTGACCAGTTTATTCCCACACCTGCTCGTAGATGCTAATGGCAAGATGGGTTGAAATGACATCAGGAACATTTCCTGTCCTTTTTTCAATAAACTGAGCTGAGAATATTGAATTTCCACTCGTGAAGGTTTTCCTGGCTTTGGCAAGAATGATTCCTACCAAGGGCTACAGTGCAGAGGGGTCCCTTTGTCTTCCATTTGCAAGCTCCATAAAAACAAGCCTGAGCACTGAGTAGCATTTTCATTTGCTAAGCTGTTTTCCTTTTTCTTTCCAAAATAATCATATGTTAAATATAAAGTTTCCCTAACACTCAGCCATGTAGTTCATTGTAATGACACCATTATAATGAACCTGAATGCATTAAGAGTGACTAACAGCCCTGGGGTGAAGCGGATGGAGCCCCAGTGGTACCTCAATCCTCCCAGTTAGGGGTTCAACAGCTCAGGTGGAAGGGGGTGCATCCCATAGTCAGTATCTGGTTGTGCAGCAGGTGCTGAAATCACCTTTTTAAAAAAAACACACAGCGCCCTTTCTGAAGAACAAAGGCTATTGTGCAGGGGTGGTATTCCCTCGGCAAACTTAGTCAGTAGTGTCCTTGCCAAAAGGTTCAGTAGGAATGCAGTAGGAAGGGTTTCAAAGTAGGTGTGCTGGGGAAAGGGTTGTCATACCATGAAGCAAAGGCATGGGGGCAGTGAGGAAGCAGCTGGGATGCTGGGGCAGCTGGGGGCAGCTCGAGGCAGTGAGGAAGCAGCACAGGATGGTGAAGGGTCTCACATTGCCCTTGTGAAAGCAGCCTGACTGTGGTTCTTCTCAGGTACCTATATGCAGACACACAACATAGAGTACTACCAGGAGGAAGGAGAATTCCACACACGGTGGAGAGCTGTGACATCTCTGAGGCTATGGAGCCATAGTGGGAAAGCTTGCAGCTGAAGTGTTGCAATAGATGGACACAGGCTGTCTATCATCTTCGAAAAATCAGGGGTATCACATAAGTTTCCAGTATCTAGAAAAAGGCAGATGAACCACCCATCCTCAAGAAGGGCAAGAAGAGGAATCTGAGGAATTACCAGCCAGCAGGCCTCACATCAGGTCTGGGAAAATTATTGAACAAATCACCCACAAAGTCATTTTCTAAGCACATTAAGGTTAGCAGGAATATCCATCATCGATTTAACACAGGCAAATCATGCCTGACTAACACAATTGCTTTCTCAAAGGACATGATCGGCTCCATTAATAAGGGAGAGCATTGGATTTTGTTCACTGGGACTTCAGCAAAGCCCTTGACACTCTCTCATAGCATCCTTATGGCTAAATTGGTGAGATATGGATGGCTGAATACTGCCTGGATCACTGGGTTCAAAGGGCCAGAATCAATGGTACAAAGTCCAGCTGGCAGTCAGTCACTATAGTTATCCTCAGCCAATAATTCTGAGACCAATGCTGTTCTCCATCTTTACTAACAGCCTGGATGATCAGATGGAGTGCATTTTCAGCACATTTGCAGACAACACAAAATTAGGGGCATGGATCTGCCAACAAAGAGAAAGGCAGGTCTGCTATAGTAATGAATATCCAAAAGCTGGAAAAATGGGCTGACAGAAACATCAAACTTTATCAAAAGTGAATGCAAAGACCTGCACCTAGGATGGAGTAACCTCATTCAACAAAACTACTGAGTTGTTTTCCTTAAATCCACTTCCTTAACTCAATTTAAGGAAAAAAAAATACCATTAGGATGGTCAAAGTGTAGAAGACGTGCCCAGAGCAGCTGTGAAATTTCCATCCTTGGAGATGTTCAGAATTAAACTGGACAAGGCTCTGAGCAGTCTACTGTAACTACAGATGCTTTGAACAGGAGGATGGACTTGATGACCTCCACAAGTCCCGTCTATCTTTTGTGTCTCCAAGTTCACAGTGGAAAATGAAAAAGAATTTTAAAGAGCCTGTAATGCTGAAACAAATTAAATACTCATTTTGTGTAGTGATTCTAACAGAACAAATCTATGGTAGAAAAGCTATTTAACAGGACTAGAGAGTATGTTCCATTAACTTCAGTATAAGTTTCTTGTACTACCCATTTAGCAGATGAGCAGGACTAATACCCAGCTGATAACCAATTAACATTTGATGCTAGCATATGGTCTTCCTGGTGGGCAGGTAGCAAACTCAGTTTTAATATAGAAGCTCTGCGTATACAAAGATATTAAAGAGAATTTATCTGTCACAGGAATTCTGTGCACATATCCAGAACAAAATTAATTCTCCCGTAAAATTAAGGCAGCAAACATGCAAGAAATAGATCTGCCCTTCAGAAGTGTCAAGAAATACATTAAAGAACATATGCTATGGGAGTCAAAGATGTATTTTCAAACAAACAACAACAAAAGTTAAGTTTTGAATTTGGGGAATTTGGGAGAAAGCTACATTTTTATCCTGATTTCTTATTTTGACTAGCCAAATAATGACAATAATTTTTGCTGAAGACTGGGAATCTCCCTGTTCTTCACATCTGAGACGCTTCTGCTAAAGTAACTCTGTAACCTGGTGATGAACTACAACTAGACCTGGTTGAAAAATTTTATTTGAATAACCTTCCATATTAAAATAATTAAAATACCACTTCAATGGAATGGGATATATTAGGAAATTCATGTAATGATTCTGGAATTACAAAGGAAACAAAATGAAACAAAACGTCATTTAAAAATATTTTAGAGTGAATAAAAATTTCACTTCTAAGGAAAAATTCATTTTTTTCCTCTCCTGGAAAGCCTAACTTGAACAAAATAAAAAATATCTTCCTCCATAATCAACCTCTAGCCACTTAATCCTATTTGGAATTGGAATCAACAGAAATGTTTGCACATTAAAATTCTGTCAGAAACACACTGGCTCCAATTCAGTCCTGGGCTTCAGGGCTTTCTCTTTCAGGACACATCCAGCATTTGCCTTCTGCCAGTTTGGAATGGGGCTCCAAACAACAATTTAGTCTTCCAGCCACTATCTTAACATGGGTTAAGAGGATTTTTTTCCTTCCTTTTCCTGCTCTGCTACATAGTTCTTCATATCTTTTGCCTCATTTTTCCCTCTCATTTTGTTTCTGCAATCTTCATTTGTATGCAGAAAAATGCTGGAGACACATTCTCTTGCACTTAATTCAGCAGTTTTAGAAAAGGGTATATTTTTCTTACCCTTTTATCAATACAAAACTTGTAATGGTATAGAAGCATGGTGTCTTACACTTCTGTACCCTCATCTCTCAATATCCTGCCCAACAGATTCAAAAGTCATTTACTACAATAGGCAAAGTAGTAGAGGCCTCAAAGGTAATTATGTTCCCTTGAGTTTCCCAAAAGTAAGAGCCTAGTAGATTAATTTCCATTCTGAACATGAGGCTTCAAAGGGATGACAACTCTTAGGATATACCTAAGATCCCACAGAAGGTCTGCAAGACAAAATCTAGGAAGTTTAGCAGCAGTGATTCTGCTTCCAGAACAGTTCATCACACAGACAAAAATCTGCCCCAAACCTTCTAAACCAATGTAATTTTTTATTTTTTGAGATTATTTTACTATTGAAAAGCCTGGGGTATCATACTTACATATATAGCCAAAAGATGTTATCACCTTAACAACTTTTTAACTATATATATAGGGCTTTTGTCAGTTGTAGCAAGCACTCCTCAGACATATTCTTAGCCTTTGTTTGGTTAATACAAGAATCTGATAATAGCTCTGGTAATATAATGTGTATGAGAACATATATGTGTATTTGTTTCGCTAGTAACATCTTTGTTTATTCCTCTCATTACTGTAGATTACCAATTAAGAAAATCAACTGAACATCTAATTTTTTGTGGTTTTATACACCAATTAGAAAATTATTACAGCAATTCTTAACTTCTAAACTACCACAGGTCCTTTTATAGTGAACATAATTTTTACAAAATAATTTGAAATGCTGGGGGACTGTCACTTGAACTACAAACTGCATAATGCAAAGCACTGAGCGATGTCTCTGTTTACTATTTCTCTGCATGAGAGTTCATTCAAAGTAGATTTCTATGTGCTTAAAGGTTCATCCCATTCTATCAGCAAGCCTTCTCCTTCCTAAATTAGATAAAGACTGCAAATAATTCAAAAGCAAATGCATGATGTTTATACTCCAGACTCCTCTTGTACAAAGAGGTTAGGCATCTTTACCAACCAGTGACCTCCTTTGCAGTTTACAATTGTTATCAACTTACAGCTCACAGAGATAAATGCCAACTTGTACAAGCAGATGTGCTTTGCTTCTCTCCCAGTATTGTACTGAGCAGAATTTTTAGTATTCATTAAAAGCAGTGACAAACATATAAGTGCCCACTTAATGCTTTCTCCCTCTCATTTCAACCTTTTAGAATGCAGCAGTGAGTGATACAGTAAAAAGACTGCATAACTGTCTCGGATTGCTTTTTTTAGCATCTCTTTGACAGTTCTGTGTTTAAACACTGGGGCTGACGTCTGGGAAATTCACATTAACATACTTATTGTATGGTGTGTAATCTGGAATAATATTGTAAATGAACACTCCTTCCTAAATCATCTATAACCTGCAAGATCAAGACACTCTTGCATTGTGAAAGCCAGTAATTGTATCAAACACTAAAACAACAAACTCATAATATTGCTCACATTTGCAAACCAGAATTTCTTTAACTAAGTAGATAAAGGTAAACGAACAAACAAACAAACAGCTAATAGTCCAACTTAAATTATTTGATATACTCTGTTTTATACAAACACACATGCATAATAATTGGCCAAAATTACTTCTAAAGGGAATATGGCTTTCTTCTAGCCTAGTTTATTTAGTAACCTAGTAATGACACAGACCCAACCCTATGAATACTGCAAACAACACCATGAGAGTAGCTGCAGTGAGTCTCATCACAAGATTATGTAGCTCTGTATCTTCCATCCACTAGTGGTCAGTAACAGATGTCAAAAAAATTGCACAGCTGTAAGGTTTGCCTCAGCCTTCCTTTGATATGCCCCCTTAGATTATGGCAATCAATGTTTTGAGAGTCCCCAACTATATAAACCATTGGGTTCATTTTCATACATATTTTCTTCTGCTATTTTCTCAAAAGTTATAGTATTAAATAATAAACCTTTCTGAGGAAATAAATTTCTACAATGGGTTTTTTGCCCTTTAGAGTATTCTAGTTTTGGTTTACAACATGTATCTGGGAACAATGAAAGCAAAGGAAATAGAGAACTATGTTAAAAAATAACAAAAATACTTTAGACTTCCTACATGGATCTCTCTACACCCTGATTCAGATTCCTGTTCAGATCTTCAGATCCCACAGAGGTAATTTAGTATCTCCCAGTTATCACCTTCTGCAAGGGAAGACTACAAAGAACTGTGTGTCCTATCACTGTATGAGGTGCACAGCACTAATAACAATGTTTAATGTTTGCAGACAGTGCTTGTTAATAGGTGTTCAAAGTGCTGTGCTGAGAATCATTAATCCTCCAACACATTCATGTGGTAGGTGGATCAAGCATCGTTCTCACAATTTTACAAGGGGGAACAATGAAGAGGCTGTCAAATCTGAAGAGGACTAAATAGAATTTGGTTGCCTGTCTTCCTCAGGCTCCTGCAAATATCTCAGCCAGAGGCAATCCGAGTTTGCAGAATTATATTCCAGACCTTTCACTTCCCTGGCTGTTCTGTTCACTTCTGGGTCTCACTGTCCTAAAGCTACACTTGTCTGCTGGTCCAGAATAAGGCTGGATAAATTTACTCACTTGCTTAAACTGGGGAGTTCAGACATATCAATACTTATGAAAACCACAAGCCATTTTTACATGAGCCATCCCAGAGGCTCAGAATCTTGCAGGCTGGCTACGATCTGCTGTATCAGTGGAAAGCAGCAACCTCAATGCAAGTACAAAGTGAAGAAAAAAAAAATAAAAGGCATAAATGTACTTGGAACAATGGAATGAAGGAAAAGTCCTTTAGCAACTACCACTCCCAGAGCTCCTACAGCTTCTCATCACTAGCACGGGAAGCATATCTGGAAAGCAGTTGCTCTGGCTCATCTTCCCAGTACAGGCATGCAGCTTAAATATTTCTTGAGAGTCCTGGCTGCTAGTTTAATGCTCAAAAGTCTTCAGAATACATTAAATCCCCAGAACTGGAAAAATAATGGAAGAGTGTGTTGCAGTGCACTTTTCTGCTTTTCTGCACCATACTGTCTGAGCCTTAGATGTAGAAACGGATCTGAGCCATAATACATTTAAGAAATGCAATAAAAACCAACACTTTTTTTAGTATGCCCAGTCTTTTAAAAATGACATCTGTTCTAAATCCCTACACAGCTCAATGTTTTTCACTGCATTTCCAGAGCCATTCTTTTGTAAGTAGATAATTAGTGCTTAAATACTCCTTTCAAGGGGTTTCTGCATTAACATAAAAATAGTATAATTACCGATGGTCAAAATGGCATGACTACAATTTATAAATTCTAATATTTTTTGCTGCTCTGAAGCTGATATTCTTTCTTCTTCAACATAATTTTAATCTGTTTTATATGTGAGTATTATTGAACCTAAAAATATAAAATACCTGTTAAGAGAGGAAAATATATAACTACCACTATTTCACAAGATTTATCACAACAGCAAAAGTAAAACTAAGTCTAGTGTTTTGGACTTTTTTGATTATTTTTTACTCTTCATCAAGAACTTAAAAATAGGGATAATGCTTATTGACTAAAATTAGCTGATTCTGTTCTCCAGTGTAATAATAGAAGCAGGTGATTCTACTAGTGCTAGTTACTAAAGTTGGGTAGGCATTTTCAATCTAAAAAACATTTGTTCAGTCTGAGAGAAAAATGTTATCTTTTGAGCTGAATCTGCCCAGGTCAATTCCTGAAGTGCAAGTCAAATAATTTAATCAAATTTGTGCGTGTGTATGTATGATACTCAAGTAAGATTAATATTTTCAGGAAGATAGTCTGAAGAGCTAATTACTGTTTTCCACTACAATCCAAAGCTACCTTCTTTTTTTTTTTTTCAAGTTTAGCCTGAACTTGAATTTCAAATAAGAAGAGTATATTTGACATTGAAAAATGTCAAGCAAACACACTGAAACAACAAATATTATAAAATGTGTTCGTTTAAGTAATCTTTTCAATCCATACACAGAAGATAATTCTCAGAGAGAATATAAAAGTATGTGTTGGAGTGTATATCACACACCAGCTATTTAGTTAAATTTCCAGGAAAGTTACCCACAATCTCAAAGTGACAGTGGGTCCTAGAGCATATAAAATTTGGAAATGATATTACAGTCGTGAGCAATTAGAGGAGCAACTGAGCCAAGCACACAGTTTCCAGTGCCAACAGTATGGGACAAACAAAACAGACGGTTTTGGAGTCATTGTTTGATGAGTTCACTAAAGCAGGACATTTGGCTTTGTACTTGCCCTACAGTACATTTGATTTATATGCAGGTTAAGAATAAGTAACAAAAACAAAAATAATGACAAATATGAGCACAAAGTTAGCTACAGTGCATAGCAAGCATGATATATCCTACCTCATCTAGCCTTGATTATGTACTAGTGTGTATTTAAAAACAGTTCATTTGAATTATTTTCAGCTATTTAAAGTGATGCTATTAAAATCTCCTGGACATACTAGAAAACTAGGGTATGTTCAAAACTTCAAACAACACATCCTTTTAACATCACTAGAAAGTTTCGCTCCCCTCATGGCTTCCCATCCAGTCCTACCATAACACATGCTTTGTACTTCATTTTTTCTGATTCCCAATAAATGGACTTACAAATCTGGAAGAAAAGTACATTCAGAAAATAAGCTATATAGTGAAAGGAAAAGGAGAAATATAAAAACAGCAGAAAGGTCAATTCAGGAAAAAGAGGGGAAGGAAACTACCATGTCAGCACCATTGGCAAACTCTGTAAACTGAATATTCATACCCTTTCCCTTTCTTTTACTAAGGTACCCTGAATAAGGGTAGCAAAATGGAAACCTGACTTGCAAAACTATGTCATGGTACTTCATGACTAGACAGTAAGAGAACAGATGAAGCTGAACATAAATTCAAGCTGAACAGTAAGTACTGGAATAAGTAGCCCAGTTGTAGATACACAGTGATTGATTATGAAATAGATACTGCCATTCAAAAATAAAAAGTTTACAGAGTTACAACAGGCAGTTTTATGAAAAAGCCATCTCATTGTTCCGTCACTGTCAAAAATGAAAACAGTAATCCATAACATTAGAAAGGAAAAGAGAACAAAACAGGAAATTTCATTACGACAGGTCATAATCAGTACATGTGCAGCCATAGTCTCTCCACCTTTTAAAAGGATAAAGAACAAGAAGATGTACAAAGAGAGACACATTATCAAAGGCATTTAAGGACTTCTAAACAGCCTTCAGCCTGAAAAATATCTGAAGGGTAGATATGGGAAGAGCCTATAAATTCTGGAGCAGAATGAAGAATGGAATTGTTCACCTGCATCTTACAGTGTTAGGAAATACCAAAGGAAACTAGTGGATGATAAATTAAAAATATACAGAGTTCTTCACACAATTCGTATTACATTGTTGAACTCTCTGCCGCAAGATTATGTCTGCATTAAAAATTTGCACAGATTCAAAAGGCAGTTAAAAAGCTCAGAGAAGAAAAATCTGTAAATGTTTATTAAAAACACAGTAACGTCATAGCTCAGGACGTCTTTGGACCAGCTATCTAAAGCTGAGAAAATACCCACATCCAGTTACCACCAGCCCTTTACCTCCTCCTTACAGTTGAGCATCAACCTAGCCCTGGTAAAACCTCAAATCCCTCCCTGGAAAGGTGGGAAGAAGACTTCAGAAAAAGAAAAGGGGAAGAAAACAACTGATTACTGAGAAGAATGAACTGAAATGAAATGCAGTGGAGGGCTGAAGAAGTGAGAGAATAAAAGGTATAAAAGAACTAAGGGGCAAACAAGACAGACAAAGACAATGCTGGGCTACAGAGAAATATCATCTGGCCTTCCTGAGTACCCAAATAGTTACCCTAAAAAAGAGATAACATATTTTAGGGTATGACTCAGCAAGCCAACGTGCCTCTATTAGCATAACACTTGAGCATGTGCTTGATATAACTGTAAGATTCACGGAAGTTAATGATGTTAATGTAAAATATACTTTGCATCAGACAGCAACAGACATTTTATGTAGAGCAGAAAGATAAAATCTGAACTTGCTGAAAGGCCTCCTGATAGATGAAGTATGCTGATAGACCAGAGTGGCAGAGACCCAAGGGTATATGCTAGCACAGAAAGCCGAAAGGGAGGAATAAATGCTACACATAAAGATATGGTCTAATCAAAGAAGTAAGAAATGCATCTAGTGCCTAAAAGGAAGCTGAGGGAAGGCATAAAAATATTCTACTCTTTATTCCAAGGCATAAATAAAGCTATAGGATCCACCCGAGGGTACTGAGAGAACTGGCAGAGAAGCTGGCCAAGCCGCTTTCCATCATTTATCAGCAGTCCTGGCTATCGGGGGAGGTCCCAGTTGACTGGCAGCTAGCAAATGTGACGCCCACCCACACGAAGGGTTGGAGGGCAGACCCGGGGAACTATAGGCCTGTCAGTTTGACCTCAGTGCCAGGGAAGCTCATGGAGCAGATTATCTTGAGAGCTGTAACGTGGCACTTGCAGGGCAAGCAGGCGATCAGGCCCAGTCAGCATGGGTTTATGAAAGGTTCGTCCTGCTTGACAAACCTGATCTCCTTCTATGACAAAGTGACGCGCATGGTGGATGAGGGAAAGGCTGTGGATGTGGTCTACCTTGACTTCAGCAAGGCTTTTGACACAGTTTCCTACAGCATTCTCCTCAAGAAACTGGCTGCTCTTGGCTTGGACTGGCGCACGCTTCGTTGGGTTAGAAACTGGCTGGATAGCCGGGCGCAAAGAGTCGTGGTGAATGGAGTCAAATCCAGTTGGAGGCCGGTCACTGGTGGTGTTCCCCAGGGCTTGGTACTGGGGCTGGTCCTCTTTAATATCTTTATCGATGATCTGGATGAGGGCATTGAATACACCCTCAGTAAGTTCACAGATGACACCAAGTTAGGTGCATGTGTCGATCTGCTTGAGGGTAGGAAGGCTCTGTAGGAGGATCTGGATAGGCTGGACCGATGGGCTGAGGTCAACTGCATGAAGTTCAACAAGGCCAAGTGCTGGGTCCTGCACCTGGGGCACAACAAACCCAAGCAGAGCTACAAGCTGGGAGATGAGTGGTTGGAAAGCTGCCTGACAGAGAAGGACCTGGGAGTATTGGTGGATAGTTGGCTGAATATGAGCCAGCAGTGTGCTCAGGTGGCCAAGAAGGCCAACAGCATCCTGGCTTGTGTAAGAAGCAGTGTGGCCAGCAGGGCTAGGGAAGTGATCGTCCCCCTGTACTCAGCTCTGGTGAGGCCGCATCCTGAGTACTATGTTCAGTTTTGGGCCCCTCGCTACAAGAAGGACATCGAGGTGCTTGAGTGAGTCCAGAGAAGGGCGATGAAGCTGGTGAGGGGTCTGGAGAACAAGTCATACGAGGAGCGGCTGAGGGAGCTGGGCTTGTTCAGCCTGGAGAAGAGGAGGCTCAGGGGCGACCTTATCGCTCTGTACAAGTACCTCAAAGGAGGCTGTAGTGAGGTGGGGGTTGGTCTGTTCTCCCACGTGCCTGGTGACAGGACAATGGGATTTGGGCTAAAGTTGCACCAGGGGAGTTTTAGGTTGGACGTTAGGAAGAACTTCTTTACCAAAAGAGTTGTTAGGCATTGGAACGGGCTGCCCAGGGAAGTGGTGGAGTCACCATCCCTGGAGGTCTTTAAAAGATGTTTAGATGTAGAGCTTAGGGATATGGTTTAGTGGGGATTGTTAGTGTTAGGTCAGAGGTTGGACTCGATAATCTTGAGGTTTCTTCCACCTAGAAATTCTGTGATTCTGTGATGGCAGAAGACATATATGTGAAACAGAACAAAATAACTATGTGGGAAAGCTAGCCCTGCAGTATGGGATAAAGGAGAATACAAGTAAATTTGGTGGCAACTGATAAGAATGAGGCTGAAAGTAAAAGTCCTGTCCAGTCTCTTAGTTACTTTCTCAAGAAACTAGTAAAATGCTCACACAAGGAAGAAGGAGAAGGAGAGCTGTGGGAGTTATAATTAGAAAATCACAGCAAATACTGGAAACAGCTATCTAGAAAAATCCAAACTGTCAGGGACTAGCACCTTTCACAGCAAAATGGGTAACCTGCAAAAATTTTAAAATTATTTTTAAAGAGAACACTTTTAACCATTCTACCACTTACTACAGATTTTTGCAAACATTGAAAGTATTTGTGAATTCATAAATTGTTCGTTTAATAGCTAAAGTTTTCATTTTAAAATGTTATTGAGCATAATTGAAAAAAAAAAAAGCTTACACTTTTGAACAGAAACGAAGCTTTAAATGCTAGCTGAAATGCTAGCTCTTTATTGACTCCAAACTATTCTTCTATTGCATTTTTCAGAATTCAAAAAATCAGTGAAATTTTCCATTTTTTTCTAATTGCTAATGAGCTAGAAAGATCTCTTGCTGCTTAAACTCAAAGATATCTCAGAGATGTTCTTGCAAAAATATATCCCAAACTGCACAGATCACCTTTTCCCAAACTGCATGCTACCACGGAATTGGAAGGATGCCTTGAAAAGTCAGAAAAATAGGCCTTCGTTTGGAATAAAAATGATTAAGAGACCATCACAGAAATGCCTTGGGAAATTTCTTGACCAAACTGAGAGGATTTCAGTTTAAGGACTTCTTCAGAACACTGTACAGCTGTGACCAGCAGGGAGGCAGACGGAGAACTAGGAAGACAAAAACTGTTCACTGAGTAATGTGTGTAGCCCCACCTTTGCTTGCTAGCATGTCCCAAAGCACTTTTTTTGCCACACTAGCAGATAAATAAAATGGATATACTTTAGAATGGATAACCATATGGTTTGTATATCTTTCTATGCTATTTTCAGTATAATACATGGTAGAGACCTATGAAATAGGATTATTTGCTTTCTGTTGTACAGCAGACCTGCTCTATTTGGGGACAGAGACAGAGCAGAGGGACAGAGAGAGCAGAGTGTGCTACTCCCATAGGCTGCCCCTGAGTGCAACAGAACAATGCAGTTGCTCCATGTTGGGCATATTATTAGGTTTCCAAGCTGAAGTCAATATCAGTCTTAACTAATAATTATTGGCTAGTAAATATTTGCTTAAATTGTGAATTTTTTTTTATACCCCATTTCAACATACATGTGTTTGTCAGCTTTGTGCCTTTCTAGTGTGGAATGCTGTTAACAGGATGAAAAAAAAAAAAAAAAAGACAGGGAAAATGCAAAATGCATTAACTTAAGGAAAGAAAACCAATATAAAAACAGATTTTATTCCATTATTCTTAAACTCTGTCCTTACTCTTCCCAAGTCCTTCATTTCCTCTCACCCTGTTTTTGATAACAATACTGATCAGGGTTTTTGTCTGGATACAGTGTATTCTTTCCAGTTTTTACTGACATTTTTTTTAGCACATACAAAACACTCCACAAGCACATGTAAATCACCACTTTCTTGCCCAGTGGAACAGAATTTCAGTTACCAATGCCAACAGTTGCCTACAGAAGGCATCTACATCTGGTCTGCTACATCCAAGACAGCAACCTCAGGCACACGTTTTGCTTTGTTTGTAATTCATCACTGTGGTGCAGCTGAGCCCCAGATAAAAAAACTATGAGCCTCTGGGGTCAAACAGACAAATGTTTTCTGTCAAAACAACTTTTTTTTTTTTTTTTTTTCTTTCAGGGAAGTGAAGCCATAACAATGTATGTAAGAGGTTTTGTGTAAATCATTAAAGGCCTACTGACTTAAATTGTTGCTAACACCACAAAGTTGCTTAATGTACACTTCAGAGTGTGAAGGCAGAACAGATGAATAGTCTCACAAATCTTATTTGCTCAGTTGGAAAAATGCAAAAATACTTGTTAAAATAAATAAATAAATATGTGATTCCTTCTCATTGCCATTCAAATGTAAAAGACAAATTAATATTAATCATTCCTGACTGCACAATGTTTTTTACTGGGATGCAGAAGGGGCAGATACATTCAGTAAACAAATTTACTTTCAAATCCACACAGAATTCAATACCTACCTAGCCACTCGTTGAATTTTTTTACTTCACTAGGAAGTCCCAGCTCAGTAAAATCACCAGCATGTATTAACACATCTCCATATGGCATTTGGATGGGATCAGTTCTCGAGTGAGTATCAGAAATACAGACAAATCGAGTATATCCCGGAGGTTTGGGAGCATCATGGGGCACTGGATCAACCCTGCAGGAAATGCATCGTAACAAGGTTATAAAGTACTTATGAACTTCTTAGTGTCTACTTTGCAATTCTAATACCAATTTTTACCTTTACAAAAGACTACACAGTCTTCTAGGTATGTCTGATGGAAGGGATTTATTAAAACAAACCTATCACTAATAGGAGGTGTAAAAATTCTTGATGTTCACATCACAACATTTTCAGTATTTGTTGGGTAGCTGTATTAATTTAAAGAGATTAAGGAAAAGAGATTGAACTATGGCAGCAACTCTGAAACAAATACAAATAAATCAAAGGCATTGCCAGTTTCAAAGGAACTGTGCTATCCTGTTTCATTGTTTAAATATGATTACACAGTACACAGGGAAAAGATTTATTTTAGAAACACAAATATATTTAAATGCATTTTTTTAACTATAACTTTTTTCTGCAAGTTGTATTATTCCAACAAATTTAATTAATACATTTTGGAGATATGTTTCAGTGTGGTAATGCAAAACAAGATAAGAACACTCCTGACAACAACTGTAAATTTACGTTCAAGCCTGACTATTGTCAGGACAAATGTGGCAACTTTCCGGGCTTAATTATACTAAATGAAATCAGATGCTGTAAGGGTTGAGGCTTCATTGTTCAAAGCCCAATCTCGCTATTCTAAGCTGAGGAAAATAAAAGATCTGACCCAACTTGATGAGACTTATGATTTAGGAGAGAAAAGCAGAGAACACCTCTCTGCAACATCAGTCATACTTATTTCCAACTCATTCAATTTTATACCCTTAATCTATATTTTGTTACAATATTTAGAAGTAGATGTATCTATATGCAGGTAAACCATATCTGCTATTCCAATTAGGGAATTCTGGTGAAATAAAATCAAAAATTCAGAGATGCAGAAGACATATTTATGTCACTAGAAACCAAAGAGGTATACAGAAATGTTATGAATTATTTTATGTTTAAAACATTTATTTTGAAAGGAGAAACAATAATAGTTTTGTTTTGTTTATTGTTACAGTATATAATACATGCCTTGCTGCTTATGCTTCAGTGCAGGATCTTACTGTTATCTAAATAAACTCTCAAAAAAAGTTAGGAGATTTTTATTAATAATATTACTCCTGAGTCAGTAGGTCTTTCAAGTAATAGTTTCCATTGAAAACTACCTGAGTCAGTAGGTCAGGTAGTTTTCAATGGAAACTATTACTTGAAAGATGTAAGATAATCATCTTTAATCACACGGTCTTTTCACTAAGTCAAAGAATAATTCTATTAAATTTATAGACAGGTAAACTGAGGTGTTCCTGAAAACTTCACTAGACAAGTGAATAAAATCTAAAACATTCAAATTATGTTATATATTAAAAACAAAAAACAAAAAAAAAAAAAAAAACAAAAAAAACCAGCATTTTCTACAACACAACTACAAAACTAGGGTATGAATAAATTATTTTGTAACTATTTTTCCTACACCTTTTAGGATGAAGGAGTGTTTTTTTTTGTGTGTTTTTTTTTTTTTTTTCTTAATTAAGCCATTATACTAAGCATCAGCTATTCATGAGTTGTTTTTTTTTCCTTTACAGGGACACTGGAGAAACCATTATGAGTACCTTATAGCATTCTCTCTAAAGTGACATTTTCTGAGAAGAAAATACCCAAATATGAGGTAACGTGTAAAATTAGCTGTGATCAGATCATACCTAATGAACACAGTATATTTGTTCATACCCATGTGATCATACCCAATGAACAGTACGTATGTGCTGGTCGTACACATAAGTATGCACACAGTGGAAACTGTGAAACTCATCTGAAAAAGAGAGAAATGTTTGGACCCTGAGACACACCAACTGCAAACACTATGTGCGTGGCTGAGGGAGTATGTATGCTGTGAGAGGGTCACAGACCCATGGAGAAGGGAAGATGAGAAAAGAATTAGATGGTGTGGTAGGTATGGCAGGTCCCAACCTCAAACAATGGAGCTGCATGTAAAGAATGCTTCTGTTTTTGCAGGTATGAGAGATGGCACAGAGGGAGCCCCATGGTTGGTGAGTGGAGGTACCATGGATGGTACCAAAAAAGGAGGATGGTGGGTTTCAAACGAGTGAGTGAGGGTTGTCTTAAGGTACAAGCTATTTGAAGGGTGCTGCATTTAGTTCACAGAGTTCCTCATCAAAATGAATTGGGACAACTGAAGAAGAAAGAAGGGGAGCTGACCCTGGCTACAGCCGTTGAAGCTGAAAAGATTAAACATTGGTTCAGTAAACAAACTTCTGATTATTGCTGTCCCTGCCCAGCACTTGGCAAAGTGAGCTACAGGTCATACCAGTAAGCCTGGCTCAAATTACGCATACTACCCTGGCACAAACCACGGATACAGACTGATTTAAGAGACCACTTAGTGACTTTTCACCATAGGGTAGTCTTTAAAGCAGTTGCTGTTTCTTCCTCTGAAATCTTTCAAAGTACAGCACAGCCACAAGTTGGGTGTCAGGGATGCATTTCCCTTGTTGCTTCTCTGGAGCTGAATGGAAAAACAAGAGACTTACCATGGCAACCCACACAGCACCTAATACTGATGCTTTTCCTTATAGTTTGGACGGGGAGGAGGGAGGTATGGACAGCATTTTCATGTTGCTAAAGTATGCTTAACTTTCAGAGCCTGTGCAGTGGGCCAGAAAATATTAATGGGAAAGAGGTATCAATAAAAAAAAAAAAAGAGAGATGCAGATTTTCATGTTGAAGTTATATGCACACACATATATAGGTAAAAACATAAGTCAAGTTTCACAAATGCATCTAAGTTGCATTGGAAATCATTTCTGAAGGCTCGATCCCCATGTTCTTGGGTAACACATTGCCACAGCAGCTGTCATACCAACACCCAATGCACTGCTTGCAGCATGAGCAGAGGAAGAAAGATCTGATTATTTTTGTGCAAATGTTTTTGTTTTTCTTCAAAGCAATAGGTAAATGTAAAGAGAAATTGAAAAATGAAGTTACAAACTCAGAGAAAAAGCAGTAATAAAGGTTAGTTTTTACATTAGACTTTAGTAAAGTTTCTCAAAGAAACATGACAGGAACTTTCTAGGAACAACTGATGGATGTGAAAACAATGTCAGTATTTATCACCCTTCTCATCACTGGCAACCCAGTCATCTCACAAGCATGGGAATGGTGGACTAAAATGGGACTAGGAAAGTGCTCTTAGTATGTTATGGATGCTAAAAAATTAAACACAATATAGAACTGCACTGAGGACCAAGGAAGAGCTCTAAGATTGAATTCAGAAGAAGAGCACAAAAAATAAGTGCAGTTCAAGTAGTTTACACAAGCTCAGACATCAACAGGTCTGAAGTCTGTGATTGCCTGTAACATCACCAATGTAGTTCTTTTGAGCTATCCACACATGCAGAGCAAAGCCCCCACCTCTCTGAAGTTAATGACAAAACTTGCATCGACTAAAGCAGGGCTAAGATTTCACCCATAATTATGTGAATAAAAGGTGCTTTTGTTATACTTTTTGTACATACTTTTCCCTTCTTTGTCACTCTTCTATTCAGTCATAGGAGGCAAAAGCAATCCTGCTGGCATTCAGAAACATTCTTTACAATTTCCGTACCAAGAAACGAGCAGGTCAGATTGTGATAGATGTTTCAATTGATTTAGCCTGTTCTTCTATTTGCACAAGCCTTTTCAATGGTATTAATCATTCATAAGAGATTGCTAAATTCTTCTGAAGGACAATTTTCTAAGGATAGCTTATTTTCAACTACTTGCTTAGGTTCTGAACTTCCATCATGCAGTTGATTTTCTAAGCCCTCTGGTAATATGATTTGTTACTGGTTATAAATTTAAGCAAAGTATTGTTAAGTTCAAAGTATATACTAATAAATAACTCATTTTCAGCCCAGTGAAAAACACTCAGCTTTTAGAACTGGTGAACAAATTCATGAGTGCCCAGGAACTGTCTGAATATGCACAAAGAATGGCTAAGCTTTGACAAATAAAGCAACCTGCATTTGTGTTTTTTCATTTATCAAAGTATTTTGAACCCACATTTATTTGTACTTTTGCTACCATTTGCCAGCTCTGTAAACAAAACATATTTCCCAGTGCTAATACACGACTCATTTTACTGTTTGCATTTCAACAGTACCTAAAAGCCCCAAACACAGACTATAAGCAAATATACTGTCCCCCAAAAAATGACTGTTTGCTCACCATCCTGCTGTATGCTAGTCTCCAGATTTTTTTAACACAGTATCTAACTTATGCCAAAGAATGTATATAAGCATTCACTAAACAGTCACACACCATTCAGCCACTCATAACTGCTGACTTTTTTCAAATGCAGAAATCATGTTCTATGTGTGGAATTTATCAATTCATTTTAAATACCAAAAATGTGAGCGGGGTGATTATTTATTCAGTCTTGGTAAAGAAAAAAAAGTTTCCTTTAAAAAAAAATGAAAACCAGTCTTCTCAGCTGAAGATAAGGCTGCTTTTCTCTTTAATAAACACAATAAAATGGTGCAGACATTTTTATTCCCTATAAAAATATTTTACCATAGAATTTTATACTTAATTTATTTGTAATAGCTTTACTGTTTTTCTCTTCCTTCTGGCTTTAAACTTTATGGCAGGTTTCATTTCGTAATTATAATTCTCCACTTACATTACAAGTAAATCATTTAGAGCAGTTAATTTTACTGATACTGTCATTATATAAGAAGTCAGAAACAAACACATTATTTTAATTACTCTTTAAGCACTTGGCATCTTCGGCACGTTGGTATGAAAGTAAGTTGTCGGATGGGTGCCCACACCATTTTACTTATTGATGTCATTTTTTCTTTGTATGCAGCTGTAGTATAACTAACCAAACGATATCTGTTGTACAGATATGGGCTTGGTATTTCAACAGCTATTTACATCAATAAGTAAGTGCACAATGCAAACAAACAACTATTACGATTGCAGAAAGTATCAGCTTTGTACAATCTCTTATTTCATTACCACTGCTTTTTGTTTATTTCTTTTTTTTTTTTTTAATACTATTATGCCTTAAAGTTATGCTAGTGGAATGATCTGTCTCCCACCCTTTAACAAAGCACTTACATTTTCCAAATGGCCTGATTTTGTATCACTATAGTAATTATTATTAGAAAGGCAGCAAAGCAGTGTTCTTTGCATTCTTTTTGACTGGTCCATCAAATACCACATCAACAAGGCAATAACAATTCAGAAGGCTGTGCTAGAGCAGTAACATAACTGTAATACTTACATTTGCACATGTGGGGGCTGGAAACGTCCCTGGTTAATGTTGTAGAACGTGAAAGCCTGTGTGGGGTTGGAGCTGTACTCGTCCACTTCAATTATGAGTCTACTATGTTGATGCCTTCTAGCTGCCATAATGTGTGACTGGGCGAAAGCCATGCTTGCACAGGGTAGGTCTGCTTTTTCAGGCAATCATATCTGCTATCTTCCTACATTGATGGAAGAAGACCATGACATCTCCTTACCTATGCAGCACTTGCCTCTGAAAAACCTAGAAGCAGATTGAAGAGATGGAGCATAACTGTTTGACAGTTAATTTATTTGGGATTTGCTTTATTTAATAGGAGATGAAGATCAAAAGCAGGATATGGAGGGAGGAAGACACACAGCTCAAAGAACTAATTACAAATCTTTCTAAGCCAGCAATTTGATGAACATACTTTAGTTGGGGGTGGGAAGTGGGTGGAGGAAGTAAGCTTGCAAAAAAAATACAGGGAGCAACTTGCTCAAATATTTCAGACATTTAATACAGATCTAAAACACAAGGCAGTCACTCTTCAGAATGGTTTGTCAAATAATAAAGTTTTGTCAACACATTTTTTTTTCCCAATTGCATTGCTGAATGTTTATTCCCCATCTTCCTTCAAGAAAACCCCAAACCCAAAATTTAATACATGCCAGTGCATTACTAAAATGTGAGTTATTTAAAAAGAATCAGTTTAATCAATTCTCCAGAAAATCTCCACCATTTAGTAAGGGTATGCATTGCAGGTGGTTGTTCATCATATCCCAAGGAACCGAGCAAACCAGGCCTTCCATGCACATCCTTCTGGTTTAGTTGTATCACTGAAGAACCTCCTGATACAGATATGAAGGGCTACCCCCTTCAAACACATTCTCTTCTTAGACAGCACTAGCCCCAGAATCTGAATTCACTGTAAAAGAAAGTGATTCAAAGGCTAACACACAGTTAAATATTATTAAATATAAAAAAGGTAAAATCCATACAGGTTTTATGTTAGGGAATAAATTTTCCCTGAAAGTTATGCAAGTCTAGAACAACGACACTGAAACTGGATATAGGAACAAAAAAGTAAAGCCAACTGGAATGTAAAGAGTATCCCCTAGAAACAGCAGAAAGTAATTTAACCGTGAATTTTATTTTTATTTTCCAGTGTTAATAAAAAATGGATTATCAGGAATACAGGCGGGTATTTTTACAGTATTATGTTGTGTCCTTTTTAAAAGTTGTCTGTCTTAAATATTTACTTTCATGCAAGCAAGGGCATCTAGCAATGTAAGGAATCTGCTTTAGAAGATGTATTTCATGAAAAGCCGTGCTAGAATGCAGCAATTCGATTGATATGTGCATCTTCTGCAAAACAGGACTCTTCATGTCACCTTGTTGATCTGCTGTGATGCAGTGTGATGGGACCACTGTCAAGAGTGATGGACAAGGAAGGTCTTCGTATTCACTCAATTTTTTAAAGCTATTTATAGGTACTTAGGTCTAACTCAGTTCTAGTGGGAGACAAGCACCTAAGCATCTTTAAAAATCTGGGCTTCAGTTCTTCACCTAACTACTACAGATGTTAAGTGCTCCAAGAAGTGGTATTGTATTTTTGTTTTGGGAAATCTTGTCCTTAGGAAGCTGGAATGAGAGATTCAGCTCATTTTTGTTACTTGGTGAATGGCTGTAATATAACGACAACTCGCTGTCAGTAACAACCCGCAGGAAAACAGTCTGAGAATGAGAGCAAATTCCTTCATGCCCTCCCCTAGAAGTGAGTGGTTAAGGAAATGGTAGAAAAACAGCAAATAAAAATTTGGATTTTAAACACTCTCAGATGATTTGTTCAGGCTACAGAACAAGCAGCAGCACAACGAAATGTGCCAGAGCAGGGGGAGGGAAGGGAGGCATAATTCTTGTAAGAATAATCGAGTACAAATCGCTGCACTTAGGAAATAAGAAATTATGATGGCAGATGTGAAGAACGCTCCCTGAGGAGCTTCCTGTATTACATGATGCATTTGTAAAGAAGTTTGAATGGGCAAGGTCAGAGATTTTATAGGGGGTAAACTGTTCCAAGTGAAGCTACTTGTGTTTGAAACTATTAGAACTGGTGACTTCTAGAAATATTCTCTAGTATGATTAATAATTTAAGATTCCATGGCTCTATGTGAGGATTTCAAACTACCTGAAAAACACCCTGTGTTTTATAAACCAAGGCTTATGCCCACTTTACACACAGCTGAACTGAAGCTGCAAAGGCATTAAGGCACTGCCTGGTGGGACCTAGAATCTCCCTTTGGCCTTAGGAAGATCCCAGTGCCTACCGCAGCTAAGACACAGCTTTTGTCAGCCTCCTTGCTGGTCCTGTCTTTCATGACTACTCTCAAGTGATACATCAAATCCACTGCACAAGCAGCAGATGCATTCAGCTACCTCTGATGTCCACTCAATCTCTGTTTCCTCTTTCTGGGTAAGGGGAAAATAGCATTTAACAAAACTAACTCAAAAGAACATTTTTTTCCAACTTTGTTTGCAAACAGAAACAAAGCACAGCAAGTACAGCACTCATACAGCATTTAGTGCTCAAGACTTCTTTTAAACGGGGAATCTATCCTCACACATGGGAGATCATGTGAATCACACCATTAGGCCAGCCTTTGAGGATGCTAGCCACAAACATTCACCTAGAAGTCCACCATATAAAATGTAGGATATAGAAAGATACATCTCACTTAAAGAAAAACAAACAAACAAACAAACAAAAAACCACCACAGTACTGGTGAGCCTTCTGTCAAATGACAGTCCCCCAGTGTCAACCCTGGACACATAAAAAGTATCCAACACAGGAGGGGGAAGAAAAAAGGAGCCAGATACTGCACTGAAAATAAGATAACTAGCAATCACATGAATACCTTGTGCTAAACAAAAACCAGATACTATAACACACATAATCAATAAACATAATTCAGTAGCAAGCTTAATTCAAGCTCATGTCAGAAACATACACAGATGTCTTTGAACCTTACCTTTCAGTCTAGGGTTTCTTTCCTGCATAAGTGGTTGGCTGACTATAAACATTATTGGTGTTCGACAGAACAAGCTGTCTCTTTCCAGCTTGGCTGATAACCCATTACTCCTCTCTTTCTGTTTCAATTTCCAATAGTCTCAAAAACTGTAACTTTTTTTTTCTTCTAATATTCTGAAATGTCTTCCTTTCCCAAACCAGAGTATAAAATGTAGCAGGGAATAATTATCTGCTTTTATAGCATGCAAGTTTTAACATTATATGCCCAGCATTACGAATACAGAACACTAAGACTCAAATCCCCACAGCAACAACATGCTAACCATCCTCTTCCCCCAGACTTATGGAGCTGTGGGATGTCTGCCAGAGAAACACAGGGAAATGTAAAACTGACTGCAAGAACATGAATGCTAAAATAAATATCGCAAACCTGGCTGTTAGAATCACAGACTGAGAAAAAGCTATTAAATCAGCTAAGCCATCTTCTTACTGGTGTCAGGAATGTTCTCTATTATTTTTTTGCTGCCTTCTCCAGCATGCGCTCAAAGGTTCACAAGAGCCCTGATCCAAAGACCACTGTATATAGTGGACATTGCTCCACCACCTTCACTAAGTTTTGCACCAGGCCATAAACTATATGGATTACACCATCTCTCCTCAGGAATTACTGGACTAGACAGGTGCTTCAACTCAGACATATATTTAAGTCCTTTGCTGAATTAAGTCTTCACATAAATCATTGTATTAAGATTTTCTGAGTTTTTCAGCCTGCAATTTATGTTATTTTCATCTCACTGCCTTCTTGTATAGCTGGCATGTTTATTTTTACATGAATTCTCCAGCCTTTTTATGCATCTTATTTTCTCTTTTTTCTTCAATTTCAAGCCAATGCTTTGTTTTAATCTCACATCTTCACTCCCAGATTCTGTTTCATTCTACTTTCATCCTTCAGCTCACTCTCTTGTTCGTTGTCCCTTGCCATATCTTATTCCATCAACCCCACTTCTCCCTCCATTCACCTACCCTTTGTCTCAAGCCTATAAACAACAATATTGAGACTTCTTGAGAATTATTCCAGAAACAGAAAATACAAATTTACACTTGAAAACAACATGACTCAAGCAGATGTCACTGAAACAATATTTAGAAACCAAGATAAAATTATAACGATGATAATAACAAAGAAGTTATGAATTAAAAGAGAAAATTTTACCTCTGCCAGGTTACAAAAAATCTGGAGGTCAAGAAGCGCAACATAGCTACAGCACATCCCACCAGGAGAGCTGAGGAGGGGCAGTTGACAGGTTTTGCACCAACAACAGAGATGTCATGAAGAAGGAAGAGAATGCTGGTACTAGGTCAGTGGCAAAGAGGCAGCTACAGAAAACATGTTTTGTTCAGAGAGCCTGACAAGCTGGGATTTGGGAAGGCAATAAATAAATGAAATGTAGTAGTAAAAAAAGCATCTCCGTGCAGCTATAAAACATCAAAGCCATATTTTTTTCAGGGAAAGCCAGTGAGACAACAGCAGTAAAATACCTTAAAGAAGAGTGTGAGAGTTTGTGATAGACTGTGTAGGCACACACCTGCTTCTTGTGCAAATCATAGATTGATAGAGTGGTTTGGTTGGAAGAGACCTTAAAGATCTTCTAGTCCAAAACCCCTGCCACGGGCTGGGACACCTTCCACTAAAAATCTTGGATACCGGTTAGCAGAAACCCCTTCTAGAGCTTCATCAAGAGTTCAGGTTGTCCCCCATACTGATGATACACTGTTCTTCATAAGCTGTCAGATCATCCTTTACACAGAGAAGTAGGCTCTTTATTAAAAAAAAAAAACAACAACAACAACAACAAAGTGCCACTGAGCAGCAGTGATCCCAATTGTCATTCCTAACATTCTTATAAGTATTTGGCTTCATTATCACAAATTAATATTCTTCTGTTTTAACCCCCACCCACACAAATTGTTACAGACTGCCCAGTGCTAAGTGAACATACTGAACCCAGTAAAACAATTACTTATTATAAGAACTAGGCTGAAAAACAATTTATTTATTTATTTGCATTGAAAATATCCATTTCACATACTCCAGACAGAAGCCAATCAATTGAATTAGGCTGCTAACTTCAGCTCTGCCATCAGGAAATGAATACTGAAATAATCCTAAAAAGGCATTATTCTGTGGGAAAGGATGAGCTAAGCAAATCACTCTGCAGCCAAAAGCTTTTCCAGAGTGATACACTTTCTTCTTCCTTCTCTTCATTTTCTGAAACTGAATGCAAGTCCTAGCAAACCAGAACCACCAAATCTTCCCTTAGCACACCGGTCTGGATTCATGTAACAAATGCAGAAATCTGAATGCTCTCAACATACTTGCAGAGTTTGAAATGAAGGCAGCATAATCAAATGTTCATAGAGACACTTGTAGATTTTAAGGTTAATCATGCACACTGCTACTGATGGGATCACTAGGCTTTCTAAATGAATATGATTTGTTGTACCAATTGCATTTAAAAAGCAAACAAATAAAACTGCAATGTATTGAAGCAAAATATGCACCCATAAGGCTCCTTTCCACAAAGCAAATGCGTTACACACCTGCATTAGTGACAATGGGAATTAAACAATATTTTAAAAAACATCAGACTCCTTGAGGATATCTAAATTACCATCTTACCATTTGTGGTGTCATTTTAAGGTATCTACCCCTTTTACAAACTTCACAGAGTTCTACCTTACAAACACAGGGACCTAGAAAGTGTTCTTGGAAAGCTAACCCCACTTAAGCTGCAGAAGCAGTATGGCATTTGAGAATGTTAGTTTTTCTAAATGTCAGTTTAGCTCTGGTGAAATGTGCCAGGGTGACAGCCTTCAAGCCTCAAGTCCTCGATCCACAGCACACACACAGGCCTGGCTGCCTTTGTGCCTCAGACCTAATTGGAAAAGACCACTACTGAAGGGCAGCTCTCACTTCATAGCCACACATACTGAGAAATCTCTGCTTTTAAGGAGCAAATAAATGTGTAAGTTAGGGTGACTTTTGTAACGCAGATTTACCGCCACATAAAAGGTGGAACGCACTCACCAGTTCATTCTGTGAGTATCCTGAGATGACAAAATACACTGCACCATCTGCTTCTCAGGGCACAACATGTAGGTATATTGATGTGCATGCTTATCAAATATCAGAATAAAAGCTTTAAAATGCCTCTCTACAATTGCTCTTACCATGGATTTCACAATCTTCACCTGGTAACTAGAGCACACAGGCCGCTGTACTCTGGCCCTCATTTTCAAAAACCTTTGCTTATGGTGTATCTTTAATTGAAAAAGAATTTAAGCATCGTGCCTTCCAGTTTCAGCTCTCTTCAGAGGACTCTGGTAAAGAAGTTAAATTATCTTCATGACTTATTAAGGCCTTTGGATCATCTTTTTAAAACACATCTGAGATGGTTTTCTGCTAGTGAATCTAAATTTGCAAACACTCAGTAACAATCAGTAACACTTAGTCCTGTGACTGTATCTTTTCACCAGAAGTCAGAACTTTTCCCATCCAAATAACCAAAAACAGCAGGCATAGTTCTCAATTACCTGTATGTCTCAAAATCCTACAGACTTCAATGAAAAGAAACACAAGACCTATCCTCTGCTTCGAATCACCTGCTTCACCCATCAAAGTGAAGTGCCTCTTCATGTATATCACATATCACATATAACATATTTGTTAACTGCAGATCTGCAGGGCACAGAGTTATGTTTTGTACATGAAAAGATCCAGTGACTTAAACAAGACATTCTATTTCTCTGTAATTATAATTACTTTAACCAGAACTAGAAAAAAAATAGAAAAAAATCCCCAAAGTTATTTCTCACCATGCTAAAATAAATATCATTATTCTTCTTTGCTCATTATAATGACCTGTCAAATACAGTATGACAACATTCTTCACTGAAATTTACTTTTTTTCTTCAAATTAGCTTTTTTCCATTGCTCTGAAACACAAGTAAAATACATGTTTCTCTCACTATGATATAAGTAAAGAACACTAATGTACTTGTTAGTTTTAACTGCCATAAAAGGATTTTATAGACACAGCAAGTAAGAAACATGATAAATAATTTGTCTTTTGGAACTGTGCCCTTATATTCACTTCTGTGGAGTTTCTTCAAACAATAAATATAAGAATATAATATAATAATAAATATAAATATATTGTACCTACTATATGCAAAAGTCTGACCTGGCACCCAGAAAAAGAGATGGATCAATGAGTTCAGAAAACACCAAAATTACACATTTGCCTATGAAATCTAATTCCATATTTAGTTAAAGCAGTTACCACTTTTAAACTTTCTTAGCTAGTCTTAGTTTGAATGACGATTGTATGATTTTAAATTACCTGTTCAAATTTTCCTACCTGAGCTCACAAAACTAGAGTAACTGTGTATTCTATTTATGAAGACTTAATTTTATTTTGAATTACATTTGATTTTATTTTGAATTATCAGGAGTGTGATTTTCTAAACTAATTCTCATCCATACAAATAACTGTTAATTTATTCAATTTAAAAAATAAGCACAACCTAATAATATTGCTTTGTCTTCTTAAACATGCACTTTACAATGTACCAAATACATTTTAGATTTAAGCACTGAAATACTCCAGGATTTACAAATAGACTGAACATTTGCCAAGGCTAAATGCATTAATGTAATCCTACATAACTATCTTGCCTGAATGTATAAAACATCACGTTTGGATAAAATATTTAAATGAATACATTTTTCTTAAGGAAAATCAAGTCTCTTCCCTGAAAAACATAGCATTTTGGTTTCATGCTGCCTGAATTTATGCCAAAATATTTGCCGAGGTAGCTAATCTATTTAAGTAATTACCTCTAAGGAAGTAAATTTTAAATAAATATCTAAAAGCCATAAAGCTCATCCCTCACTCTAAAAAAAATTGCCTTCATCTCTGGCAATATTTCAAAATCTGCTGCTACTGAAAATCCTGGGCTCATACAAGAAAAATGACAAGTCTTAAAATTATAATAGTAATTCTAATGAAAAATTTGCTAAAAATACTGGTTATCTGGAAAAATGACCAAAAACGGACATTCCAATAGGAGTAAATTAGGGTTGCAGTGATTTGATTCTATGTTTTAGTCTGCATTTTGGGCATGTCTTCTGATAAGGCTCTTGACACTCTTAAAATATTTACTTAAAAAAAGCAATATGTATGTATTGAAACATACATTTAAGAAAACAGAGTAGGTTTAAATTTGTAACTGAAGAACTTTGTTCTCTTTCTTCGCCTTTTTGTGACAATTTGCATAACTCTCATTTCCTGGCCTTCATCTGTACAAGCACCACTGGGTGAAATCCACTTGCCTGAGCCACAGAAATGTATCCAATTTCACTGCAAATTGTGTATAAATGCACAGAATTCAGCTGACTGGATCATTCACACATATGTGAGGGCAGAATACATCCCATACAATTTAGCCTGTTCACTCTGATACCAAAATTTTACAGAATATGACAAAGCCTAATACTGAGTGGAGGATTATCCCAGCCATCAGTTCGGTTTGTTTCCAGGTAAGAACTCAAAAGTCAGTGTCTGCCACCAGCAGCGGTAGCTGATGGTCAGCAGCGTACAGCATGGTGCTGGGGTAGCTGAGGGCAGATGCAAGCAGGCAGCACCCCTGGAGCAGACAGCAGGAAAGGCAGCAGCTCCCCTGTGCTAAGGTCATCAGCGGCTCGTGCTGTTGCTTTACACGTGGGCAGCTTAATACCATAGGACAGCTCACAGGGTCTTCCCTTTTTGTGAAGCAGCATCTCTCAGCTTTGGACAAATTCCTATTGCCAATGTTCTCCTCCTATTTCAGGAAGAAATCTAACACTAACCAGTCTTGAAGGGTTGTTGATCTCTATGTCAATACACAAGAATGGGAAAATAAAAGTAGCCACTCTAATACCTGTAGCTGAATGAAATGCCAAAGTACAGGCATGCCAACATACATAAGGCAGAATGTAGAACACAGCTTACACGTACATACACCTACAGTGATGCTACTTCTGAGATAATTACATAATTAAAAGGAATCAAGCAAAATTTTAACAGCTTTATGCATCTTTCTCTTAGACACAAAACTTTGAAAACTGAGAATATTGTCCTATAATTTTTGTTTCTACTTTTCAATCATTTAGCTGCATTTATTCGCTGAAATCCTTTGCGTCATCTCATTAACATTCAGGGAAGGAGTCAGTGAGTTTGCCCTGTTTATTTTTACAGGTATCCTCCCCAGGACTGATAAAGGAAAAATACAAAACAAAATACTTAAATGTGTTTGTTTGATGTTAAATATGGTTGTTTGGACCACTCACTCCTTGTGCCCATAACATCATGCCCAGAGAGTCCACCGGAAACTGAAACAAACATAATGAAAGCCTTTCTTTCAAAGAATGAGGACAGAGATTACAGGGGTAGTCCCAGGTAAACATTCCTGATGGGGGAGTGTTTCAGGTCAGACACCTCTGCGTATTCACCAGATCTAAAATGTCCAGCTGCTGGTTTGCTGAACAGAAGAACCCAGTCTTACAGTGCCTTTCTCACACAGGGATGCTTCAAATCACTGCCCTCCCTGAAACTGAAGGGGCTACTCCTGAGAGTAGATTCGTGAGAATGGATGTACTGAGGCACACGCCAGCTTGGCTAGCTCTGGGGGAAGCTCTCGCCTTGCAAAACACTGATCAGCCTGCTCCAAATGCTTATTGGATCATTGCTCACTGGGCTGTCTGTCAATGAACTGTGACTCCAAGCTGTATGCACAGTACAACATCTGATTTGCTGGCTGTTTAAAAAACTGATTTGACAATTTTATTTGGGCCAACCAGAAATCTTCATTTGACCTGAAAGCTGCTAAAACAAAGCCAAATATTTCAGTGTTGAAAAGTACAGGGAGACCAAAATGAAAAAACATTTAGGAGGAAAGTATCAAAGTAGTGAAATGAAATCACTGTACTTTTTTGGAGATGCTTTTCCTTTATGTTCCTTACTTGATCAACCTGGTGAAACCAGAAATTATTTTATTTTTGGTGATGTCAGATCTGAATTTCCACTGAATGTATTAAATGAAGTCATGTAGAATGTACTGACTTCAGTACATGTGCTGAGAGACAAAACTGAGATACATCTCAGAATTGCAAGACTGTGAAGGTAAACTTTAAGTAATAAATTTTTGGTTTACCGCAAAACCAAAAAGAAGGCTGTCACATAAAGAAGACATAGTCCCAGTATTATGATTTATTATTATATGAGTGTCCACAGACCAACCAAAATCCAAGAACAAACTACATGTATGCTAGGCATGGCACAAACAGCAGCAAAAAGCTTCTGCCCCAAAGAGCTTACAGTGTACAGAAACTCAACAAAGGATTAGGTGCAAACAATAATATAGTAACATAGAAAAATGATGAATGCAATGACAGAACGTTATGTTCTTTCCATCTTCTTTTGCAGAGAAGGAAAGAATAAACAAGGTTAGTGTCACAGAAGACAAAAGCAGAGAGAAGATGGGTTATTACAGCACAGGTGAGAAGAGGAAAAAGCAAAGAAAATGGCATGCAGGATGTTTGCGCTACAGAACACATTAAGAAAAGTGAAGCGACTGCAAGAGCTGCCAAAGAGAGCTTGAGCGAAACAGCCAATTAGAATAAGGCAGAGAAAAAACAGTCCAAAATATCAGCAACCATCAGTCTCCTTCATATGTTGCTTCTACAGCTGCTCTGTTGGCTTCAGTCTTTGGTTGAATGGCAAGACCCTCACCTGCCGTAAGAGAAGCTGGACTAGCTGTATGGCAGAGACACTGAACTTAAAAGGTCAGGAGGGCACGCTGCGTAAGACATAGCATTGAAAAGAGTCATATCTGCTAGACGGACTAATCTGCTGATTAACATGCATGTATAAATGAAAAAGATCTAATAAGTAAAAGGACATACTTGCAACTGAAATGTATTCAGAGGTATTACACCTCTGAAAATAGATAACCTGAGTAAAAAACATGCGTAAAAAAATCCTTGTTACACCAATATTAGTACGGCTCTGCATGGTCACATATAGCATATTTAAATGACATTAAAAAGCCAATTTTACTTCAATGGTAAATATTCACGTTTTAAATAGTGATTAAATGGCTAACACTAAGCATTTTGTATTTAGGTTTGTGTAATGAATCCCAATTCAGTTACAACTGCAAGTTGTAACTGAACATAGATAACATAGATAGCATGATGGTTATTTGTTAATCCTAATATAATTTCCACTATCAAATCACAGCGAAACTGTCGTCCTTGTTGACAGTTTCAACAAGGAGGTCAAGCAGTGAGCAGTCACAAAGAATGAATTGCTTTACTCTCTAGAAGTGGTCAGTGCTGAAGCAGGTGAATAGTAATCATTACAGCTCTGCTCCTTTTTGCAACGCATCTTACACTGGACTGTCATTCTGCAACCTTATTCAAGCATTACATTCACATGTATTTTATTTATAATAACATTAGCCTCGAAGGATGACCTTCTAAGAAGAAGTCACAGGTTAACAGCCCAGTTACCTTAAAGGACTCTCTTACATTACTAACCTTGATGGTATTTCAAATCAAACCTGGAATATTCACAATTGAAACAGAAACATGTATTTAAGTTAGAAATAAGAGACCAATTTGCCTTCAGACAATCTCACACAAACCCAATTTACCTGCAGACAATGTTCACAGAACCTGGTGTATGTGCAAACTACCAGCACTATACTTAGTCTTCTTAGGAGACTTGACAGTGCACACTGTAAAAGTCTAATGTATGTTAATGTAACATGTGAAAAGGCTCTCCCCTGAGATTACTTTACACATCTTCACTGAATGTGACTGCTTGCTGTTCTTCAAAACGAAGTCCAACAAGAATCAAATGAACTGCATGATTTATTTTTACTATGTTTATTTATCATTTGAGATGAAACCTGTTGTCATGCACAAAAATACTGAAATCCTCAAATATAAACTCTTTTTTTATTCACTATTTGATACTGTTTCCATGTGTCAGGAAGAAGAAACCATCTGGATAATCAACTAAGCAGATACCTGGTTCTAGGGGATTTGAGTCTGCTTCCTCCCGATTCAGTGGCAAAACTCTTGCTGACTTAAAAAACACTAAGATTTTCATACACATCTACATGTTCTACTAAAATACAGAAGTGCCCAGTCATGTTTAACTCTTCAGGTGAAAGGGACTGCACCTGAAGCAGCAGATCTGATCTCATTCCTTTCCTAAAAGGACATATCCTGGGCATTTTTTCCTAAATCCTTATAACAAATACAATCAAATAAATATACAACACCATGCTCTATGAACCGTTAATTCAAGAAGCAGAAACATTGATGTCAGAATAGGCTATGTATGCCAAAGCAGAACCCTGGTCCGCTTTGCATTCCTGCTGACAGTTTCTGTAATGAGCACACAGCATTAAATAAAAACCATGACCTGTTTAAACAAAGATCAGAGCACCAGCTATATCTTTGTATTCTTGCATGTTTGTTGTTTGGCATCACAAACTAATACCAAAACAAGTGTCTCCAAAACAGGTTTTTACACAGGGCATGAGGGATTTGCTCTAGTCTACCAGGAAGAGTTGTTTATCTTTAAAATAGGCATTTTTCTTCATGTAAATATGTACAGGTATTCGCAGAAGTTACCGTGCTTTAAATTAGACTGACGGAGAACAGAGAGAGGAGAGAAAGAGGGAATAATGTACAAGCAAGAAATCTGAAATTCTTCTGTCACTGCCTGAGACAATGAAGAAAACCAGAAGAGCAAAGCTAAAACTGTTTAAATATACCATTAAAATTTCACAGTGAACAATTAATTTCAATCAATTCATGTATGTATCATACATGGAATAGCCATTACCTATAGATAAAATAAAAATTATAACCACCACCACCCCCCATTTGTATAGTACACTGCCAGAGAATTTACAGTGCCTGGCATCATGGAACAGTTTAATATGCACGAGTCCAACACAATTACCATTATATAATGACTACTTAACTTGTCTTCACAAAAGATACTCTTATTTCAGTAGTCAAACCTTGACCATACACATTTAAAACGTAGTCTTGTATTTTAAATATCTGTCTACTGATACTCTCCTGAGTAACTGAGAGTTCACTTGATCAGAAGCAAATCACAAAGTTTAATAATCTTGCCTAGCTATCAATTTATCCAGAATATACAAACTTCTTAAATCTAAGTTACTTACTAAATTTATTAAGCATTAACTCAAGTTGCAGTGGTTATCAATACCGGACATTATAAGCAAATCTCTTAATTACGATATTGTCAAGGTATAGATTGTGTAAGCAGAAATCTGTCACTATTGATCATTTGCCAAAGAGAACGGAATGTTCAAAAACCATCCCGTTTCTGCACGTTCCCCAGATTTATCTCCTACGTTGTCCACATCCCAGCATATGTATTAATAAATGTATTCCACGTTACCTTTCCGAAAGTGCCAAACACAAACCGCAGGTATAAAGCAAGCAATATATTAAAAGCAATGAAATCCCTACCTAACCCTCCCTGGTTTTGCCTTTTTTTTTTTCCTGCTTCGAACCAGGTAGTGGCACGACCCACTCATTCCACGCAGATCAGCACAGATCCTGAAAAACTTATGGCACAGGTCTCCTTCCAAGGCGAAAACTTTGGAGGTCACCGAGCCCTCGCCCACCACAACGGGGTGCTGTGCCACCTCGGGGGGCCCTCCGCGACAACTCCGCCAACAAACTAACTTCTGCCCGAGGGCGGCCGGGCTCCGTGGGGCGCCCCGGGGAGAGGAAGGGAGCGGGCAAGACGGCGGCCACCCCCCATCCCCGGGAGCAGGGTGCCAGCCCTTACCTCGGCGCACCCCCTTTCTCCGCTCCGGCACGGCAGCATAGAGGCAGGGCAAGGGTAGCTGCCGGCGTTTCTCCCTGCGCCTCCCTGCTCCTCGGAGAAGCCCTTCCCCCCCGTCGCTCTCCCCCTCTCCCGCCCAGCTTTGGGGCACACACACAGATCTATTTTTTAAGGAGCACGGAGGAGCAGCCGGGAAGCTGGGTTGGAAGAAGCAAAACCCTGACGCGATTGAGGGTGGGTAGGGGAAAAGGGGGGGAGGGTGCAGACCCTAGCACACGCAGCCCCAGCCCCACCGCCTGTCGCCCCCGGTGCTCCCGCAGCGGGGAGCGGGCCCCGGGCGCGATCCCCCCGCCCCGAGCCGGCGCTCAGACGCCACCCGGGGCGGCCGCTCGGATCCCTCCCCCGCCACACAGGGGCAGGGGGCGCCGGGTTGGGGTGCGGGGCGGGGGCTCCCCCAGAATACTCACCCTGCCCGCCGGGGCTGCTTGGAAGCCGCCGGATTTTGTGCGAGAGCTTTCGTCTCCTTCTCCGGGAGCCCAGCCTCCCCTCCCCCCCGCCTCCCCTCCCCCGCCTCTCCCACCTCCCCCACCTCCTTTGGGGGGCCAGGAATCCCCCAGTGTCGGCTCTCCCCTCCTCCCCGCACGGTCGGGGCTCCATGGTTCCCCGTCCGAGGCTGGGGCCGTGGCCGGGGCTGGGACTAGCAGGCGCTGCGGCGGAGGCTCGCCTCGGGTCGGGGGTAGCGGGCGGCGGCACGGGGCCGCCCCCGGCGGGTCGCGGGGGAGGATGCGCCCCGGGGAGCTCCGGGGCAGAGTTGTGGCAGCAGCCGCTCGGGGAGGCCCCTTCCCAGCCGTCCCCCGAGATCGTGGGGATGACGGCCGGGGGTATCGAGCTGCCCGCCGCCAGGCAGCCAGGCGGGAGGGCGGGCGGCCCGTTGGGGTCCGGGGCTGCCGCCCCCCGTCCGGAGCCCCCCTCACGGACTTTCCCTCTCGGGCCCCGGGGCCTTTGAGGCCGGGGGAGCCGCTGTGGGCCCTGCAGAGAAGAACGGGGTGCCGGGGGTGTGGGTTTGTGAGGTACTTGTGGGGTGCTGGAAGTTCGGATGCCATGGGGGCAGGCCGCGGCCCCGCCAGCGGCTAGCGTGCTCCTCAGAGGCACTGAGCATGCACGGCTCCTGCCAGCTCCCAAATCAGGCCATGATAGAATCATAAATACATAATGCTCCTCCGATGTGATGAGTAGGGAGCAGGAGAGTTAAATGTGTACATCGAGGAGAGGCAACTGACATGTAAAGGGCTTTGCTGTGCAGTTGTTGAGCGATTCTGAAATGAAATATTTGAAAACCCTTCCAAGAATAAATTTAATTCCCGCACGCTTGTTTCTGGATTGCCTACTAGGGAAGGAAGTGTGCTGGGTAGCTAGCAACAATTAGTAGAGTTACATCTGCTTTTAGTGCACATGTTGACTTTATCACTGATAAAACAGTCATTGAAAAAAATTCGTGTGGGAAAACATCCCACGTCAAGATTTTGGATTTGGACATTTGTTCTATGTAAGCATGAAAGAGGTGGCATTAGGAAAAAAATCTGGAGGAAATAAAGCAATGCACCTCAGACTAGCCCGGTAGTCAGTGTGTCCCTGAAGTGGAGGCCAAACTTGAACACAGGCCTCCATGTAGGGGGTGAATACTTCAGCTACCCACAGAGTAGGTACTATCTACTCACTGCAGGCCTGTAACTAGTAGATAGTAGGTACTATCTACTATCTACTCTCTGCACAGATGGAGATGAGGTCAAGCTGTATATCAGAAACCAAAAATTGGACCTGAAAACCCTCCCTCACAGTTTCCGTTACTGGCAAAACATGCATTTATCTTGAAAGTTTGCATTTTGACATGTCAGCATTTTTACAATATAAATGTGCTTGGAATTTTTTTGATCAGCCTAATGCTCAGGACCTATTAGAAGCTGGAGAACGTATTCACAATCAATTCACTTACTCACATGCATGAATACAAGCTTAGAAATGTAATTGCAGGCACCTGTTTTTGGAAATCTTGAGGCTGTGTAGTTTCCCCACAGGAAATATGAGTATTAAATTCCTTAAAAAAAATAAAATACTGGTATTTATTTTTGTCTTTAATATTAAAATTGTTGATGAAATATTCCAGATATGGTAAGGTTGGCTTGACGTAAATCCTTCCTTTTAATTATTGTTTAATAGTTGAGGCAGAAAAAAGAATATCTTGGTAACTTAAGTGTGGGGTTTTTCATTGTTACTGTTTGTTTTTATTTTTTAAATTTTTAGTTGTCTTGCCTAAGAGAAACTTTTTACTTTTTTTTGTTAAACATGTAAACATAAATTTGCAGCCGTATTACCAAATATGGCTATTCTGATTGCTCTTCAGCTAAAGGATGATGTATCCGTACACATTGTATTATTCTATTTTAGCTTTTAAATCTTTATTCAGAACATTAATTTCTTAAGCTCTATTGTTACAAAATAGTGAATTATACTTTACATTTTTAGTTGTTTACTTATGATTTGTCAAGTTCTGTTCGTATGAAAACTGACATTCAGTTAAAATTTACATGACATCATTTTAAATTGTTCGTTAGTTAAGACTACCTTAAATGTTCTTGATGCATTTTAAAAGCATGTTTGTCTTTTAAAATACTTTATGAAACAACTGAAATAATGACATGTAGAAAAGGAATTAAATTTGAAGCATGTAGTAGCCATCACCTTCATGGTCTTAGAGAAGACAGATCTTGTCCTCTCTTGCTTAGGTTTAGTTGTAGATTGACAGAGGAAAATAGGCAATTTTTTTCTAGTCTTACGTTGATTTTTCAGCTTTGAGTTAAACAGTTCTTAACTGAACTTCTTGCATGGCTTGAAACAAAGACACTTACTCTGCCTGTAGAAGACACTGCAGCTCTCAGAAATTGCTTTCCTGCATCATTTAAATCCTGTTCCATATGCTTAGCCAATGGCTTCAGTCAATTCACTGGCATCCCCATCAAAACTTCAGCAGCAAACACCTCTTTTGATTGACTATCTGAACTCACTTCAGTACATGACAGCATGATATAAATTACATCCAGTATCACATGTAATTGGAAGAGATGCAGATGTATATATAGGGGGAAGAAGGTTGATTTTTTTTTTAAATATTAAATTCTGGGGGGAAATATGATGGAATAATGTTGTCCATTTAGGACAGTACTTCTAATGGTATCTTGATCAAATTCAAGGGATAGAAATGCAAAGAACCCCTTTAAGGTTCTCTTTTCAACTTTAGGGTTCTACTCAACTATTTATAGTTGCCTTTCATTGTACAAAGAGAATGTTACTTTAAGGTGGGCAAATGAAGTTCAGGAGAACACTGGGGTAGGCAGAAATGGATAGTAAAGATAGCCCTGTATAACAGCACATCTCTTTATTTCTGCTAAATATTTGTATTTCATCTGGGGCTTTGGTCATTGTTAATTCTTTATGTGTAGTTTAATTTAAATCCATACTTCAAAACCACCCATTTTTCAGTGGGTGAACGGATCATACCTACTTCAGGATTTTTTTATGTTTCTCAAATAGTTTGATTTTTACAGATATGGGGCCAGCAGACTTCTGTCAGCACAGCATCACTGCAGAGGAGGAATGGTAGACCACTGCTGAGTGGCATTCTCTAGCTCTGAAATCTTCAGTCAATCATCTCTTGTGTTATCCGGTACCCTCTGTGCTTGACATGTCAGACTTCCTGCACGTGCGCTGCAAAGCTAGTCTACACATATGCGCTATGCCGATACCTCCTAGACTAGTCTGATTTAGGATTCCACAATGTTCCTCTGATGGATCAGGTTTAATGCATATGTGCAAGTACAGCTGATCTACACATTCAGTGTGGTCCTAGCCTGGACTCTTGACTATTCTGCATGCAAGTCAGTGTACATGCACCCTGGTGCTTTGCTCTATGGCCATAAAACCTGGACAAATAAAGAAGACCATCAAGTTGTGCCTGCACATGATTACCACGTAGAGGAAATGACATGTGTAAGAAGCCTTATCTATAAAGTAGCCTTATTTCTTCATTCTCCACCAATGGAGAGATCTGTTACTTGGGCAGTAGAACTTCGTTGTTAACGTACACACACAAAAAAGTTTGTTTTTGTGTCCCCCTGTTTCTCTTTCCCAGAGAAATTTAAAACTGGGTCTGATGCATGACTAATATTCTATTGTAATTTCTTTAGTGGAGGGAGGTCATTAATATGCATTATGTTTTTCATCTAATAAATACATAGCTATTTCATAATATTAAATGTATTAGTCAAATCATTCTTATTCATATGTAGTTTTCCAGTAAACCTCAGTGATCTTTCAATTGTGGCGAGGTATTCCATCCCACTCCTCCTAAAATACAGAACTGCAGTATTCTGCCTATGGGGAAAAAGCCTAAAGCCACATGGTGGTGTATCTGTTCAACACTGTGAAAGACAATTTCCCTATTCACAGTCTTGCACAGTCAACATGACCTGCTGGTAAATTTTAAGTTGCTTGACACCATGATTAAAACCCTCTTTTTTTTTTTCTTTTTTTTTTTCTTGCATTATGTTGTTTGACGAAATGGGGGAGACAAAAGACTCGAATGTTTGCATACCTATGAAACAATTGCACATTGATCAATTCTACAGGCTTTTCATATCCTTAAAAATATAGCAATACTATAGATACCGTAGGACCTTTTAATTTCTCCATTACAAGTGAAATGAAAGGCTGAAGTCCAGAATCCTAAATGCAGAGTACTTTTCAAATGAAGGGGACTGGGCAGAAGGCTGTGAGAAGGTGAAGTGAGAGAGATGCATAAAAGAAACTTCATTTCAAAAAGATAGCCTTTTTAACCAAAGAGATTTAGCTGCACTCAGCCAGAAATATTTTCTGGATTGTCATTCCCACTTTGCAATGAACAAGTATCAGTATGATTTCTTGATGTGTTTAATTATGTGAAGTATGAAATCAAGTAGGTACATCCAACAGCCACAGAAAAATGACAAGACATAATTTCAGACAAGCCAGCATTGTTTTATCCCAAAGGTGCCAAAAATGGCTTCAGAATTATATTCAGCTTTTAATTAAGACAAATGAGAGATGTCACAAATCATCCATTGTATGGGTCACATCAAAAGCACGTTAAGTACTGTAAAATTTCTCTTCTTTCTTGATGTAGTTCCCAGTTGCATTTTCCTGGAGCCTTCTTTGAAGTTTAATACTGTGCTGGATGCTGGAGTGCTACAAATAACTTTAAAGCCTGAACAGAAGTTGCCTATATTATTAATAGTAAAATGAAATGTCTGCATTCTCCTATATTAAAAAGAGAAAATTAAGCAAAGTGAATAAAAACGAAAACAAAGAGCATAATATTTTGAAAGATTAGGAGTTATATATTTGGAATAGCTCTAAAGATTACTTTCTTTTCCATGTTGTAAATCCAAAAATGTAACTGAGATGCCATCTCTAGTGATGAAAGGTATTTTGTTGGGTTTTTTTGCAAGTGATATGTACTCTTCAGCTCAGGGGAAAAAGTCCATTTCCAAATTACTTTTAACAACAATCCAGTGGTCATATTTGTGCTTCTATTTTAGGAACATAGATCCCTTTTATAGACACTAAGCACGGTTTACTAGTGGAATTTTTCATTTATTATAATTGTTTCATGTAGTGTCTTTCATGTAAACATTATAAAAGGAATTTACTGTTGGATGTAGAAGCTGGGGTTTGGGTTTTTTTGCCCTTTGTTCTTGTTTTGTATGTTATTTCTTTGGAGAACTCTTTTTTCCCCCCTTTCAGGAAATTTCACATAATCTTTTCCATTCGTCATCAGCCAGGTTGCTGATTACCAGAGTAACTGCCAAGCTTTCAACTCCTTGTCATCAATGGGCTGTGAATGACAGACAGCATTAATGTTGGCAAGCTCCCACTCTCCTTTTCGCCTTTCCCAAATGTAATTAAACTGCACTAATACAGCAAAAGAAGAGCTGCAGCTTTATTTTACTCACCCTAATAACATAACAATTAAATCACAGAAGCACACAATGGAGTCAAATAAACCCATCATGGCACAGAAATTCAGAGGTAAGGGAAGTGTGCATCTACCCCTTAGAGAAAAAAACATGAGAAAAGAGTCCTCCTTTCTGTTCCTAACAGTACAATGACTGCACTGTTTGACCTTCAACAAGACGGTATGTCCAACATCTGAGTAGCTAGCCACTCTCTGTTGCAGCCTGGTGAAAGGCATCAAGTGTTTCCTCTTCTGTTGCACCTTCAATTTAAGCATAAATGGAATAATTAGCCTCTCCTTGAAATGATCTGCTATTTCTCTGGTAGGGGACAGCTGGATAAAGGACAGAAAAGATGTAATATACAGTTTGAATGACACACAACTTACCCACCAGAACAACAAGGCATTATCCTGATCACGGAGGAAGTCCTGAGCTTTTGGTTTAAAGACTGGGGGTGTCAGAGGATAACCGGGAGTGAGGAAGGAGAAAAGAGAGTCCTCACTTCACCTGCAGAGGATGACAGAGGCTTGTAGAATGCACACTTATCACTGAACATTTCTGGGATAGATAACTTACCAGCAAATTAATTTTTGTATGTTTCTCAGGACTGAGGTGAGTGAAATGAAGTTACAGGCCTGCAGGAATGCAATGGAATTTGCCCATAAAGCTGTCCCCCCTTGCTCTAGGATGGGAAGCAGGCGCTCATAAGGAGGCTGAGAACTGACTGCCATGAGCACTGTAAACACAGCTTTGTGGCCAGCATACATGCTGGAAAAGGGATGGTATTCTAATTTTTCGAGCTATCAAAAATAGTACAGTTGGCTTGTAAGACCAAGTTTACAGTAATGCAAATAAATAGTTTGAAAAAATGCAGACAAAAAAATATATATATATATTGTTACACAGCTAGCCAGAAAACAGGGACACCATCCTTAGGGAAAGCATGGAAGAGCCAGAACCCACTGCCAACATATACTTGAGAAATAAGAATGGGAGCTTGGTTACTGACCAAAGTAGACATAGCTTCAAAAATGACAATTAATAGGCCAGCTTGGCTGTGCAGACTCTAAATGAGTGTTTCCTTGTGCAGTTTTGGTGACTAAATTTTAGTCAACTGGTAGTTGACAGGTGGTACCCTGTAAATCCAGCCTGTGCCAAATTCATTCAAGATCTTTTAGTGTGGAGCAAGTAATTTACCAGTGTGAACAAACTGTTCTGTAACAATCGCCATTTGCCGAGGCGATCGGCTCCGGGGCAGACGCGTTCTGCAGCGGAGCGGGGGATCGGGCCAGACAGGGCTAATTTTTCCGGCATCGAGCCTACTTGAGGGAGCCGCCAGGACCCGGCAGCCCTCGTGAGGGAGGCTGACGAGACGAAGGCGGAGCCAGCAGCGTCCCCTCCCCAGGCGTTCAAAAGCTGCCCCTAGGGAGCGCGGCGACCAGGGCGTGGCGCGTCAGAAGGGAGTGGCGCGGCAGTTCGCGCAGGCAGGGCGCGCAGGAAGGGCAGAGCGCTCCCCCTACACACAAACAACACCTCCTCAAACACAGCCGTAACTAGGTGATAATGGTCTCCACCAGGCACGGCGCGCTCTCCAGGAAGTCGGTACACACCCAGACCGACTACCCGTTAAAAAATGCTGCAGTTCAGGTCACCGGATGCAGGGAGTGTCTGAGCCTGTTGCTGCCATCGGCGGGAGGCAGAGAAACTGTGTGCGTTAGGTGCGAGCAGGTGGATGACCTGGTCCGCGTGGTGGCGGAGCTCGAGGAGGTGGAGAGGTTGAGGGCCATCAGGGAGTGTGAGCGAGAGATAGACTTGTGGAGTAACTCCCTGCAGGGCCTCAAGGGGAGGTACCGAGGTGAGACTCCTCAAATGGGGGTGGACCCCCTGCCCTGTAGCCGTCGGGCAGAGGGAGGGGATCTGGGAGTTCAGGAGGAATGGAAACAGGTCCCTGCTCGACATCGCAGGCGATGCCCTCCCCTTCCGGCCCCGCCTTCCCAGGTGCCCTTACACAACAGGTTTGAGGCCCTGGAGCTCGACAGACCAGTAGCTGAGGAAGAGGTGGCAAGTGTTCCCAGGAGGATGCCTAGGGCGAGGAGGTCGACTCCACGCCTCAGGACTGCCTCCACCAAGAAAGACAGGAGGGTTATTGTTGTTGGAGACTCTATTCTTAGGGGAACAGAGGGCCCTATTTGTCGGCCTGACCCTACCCGTAGGGAAGTCTGCTGCCTCCCTAGGGCCAGGGTCAGGGACGTTGCCAGGAAGCTTCCCAACCTGGTACGCCCCTCTGACTATTACCCTCTTCTGATAGTCCAGGCGGACAGTGACAACATCGAAGAGAGAAGCCTGAAGGCTATCAAAAGAGACTTTAGGGGACTGGGTCGGTTAGTGGATGGAGCAGGAGTGCAGGTGGTGTTTTCATCCATCCCTACGGTGGCAGGGAGGGGTTCAGAGAGGACACGGAAAGCCCACCTGTTAAACATGTGGCTCCGGGGCTGGTGCCAATGCAGAAATCTTGTTTTTTTTGATCATGGGGCACTTTACTCAGCACCTGGCCTGATGGCCGCAGACGGGTCCCTATCTTTTAGGGGAAAAAGGATCCTGGGCCAGGAGCTGGCAGGGCTCATTGAGAGGGCTTTAAACTAGGTAGGAAGGGGGATGGGGCTGAAGCTAGGATTGTTGGGGCTGTGCCAGGGGGAACGATGGCAAGGCCGGAGGATAAGGCAATGGCCCAGCTGAAGTGCATCTACACCAATGCACGCAGCATGGGTAACAAACAGGAGGAGCCGGAAGCCATCGTGCAGCAGTCAGGCTACGACTTGGTTGCCATCACGGAGACGTGGTGGGACCAGTCTCATGACTGGAGTGCTGCAATGCCTGGCTATAAGCTCTTCAGAAGGGACAGGCAGCACAGAAGGGGTGGTGGTGTGGCTCTCTATGTTAGAGAGTCTTTCGAGGTTGTAGAACTCGAGGCTGGGAATGACAAGGTCGAGTCCCTTTGGGTTAGGATCGGCAGGGACAACAAGGCTAGTGTCCTGGTCGGGGTCTGCTATAGACCGCCGAACCAGGATGAGGAGACGGATGAGGAGTTCTACAGGCAGCTGACAGAAGTTGCGAAATCGTCAGCTTTTGTACTCGTGGGGGACTTCAACTTCCCTGACATATCCTGGAAGCACAACACAGCCCTGAGAAAGCAGTCTAGGAGGTTTCTGGAGATCGTGGAAGGTAGATAGCTTCCTGACGCAGCTGGTTAGTGAACCTACCAGGGGTGGTGCCCCGCTAGACCTTCTCTTCACAAACAGAGAAGGACTGGTGGAGGATGTGATTGTCGGGAGCTGTCTTGGGCAGAGTGACCACGAAATGGTGGAGTTCACTATTCTTGGCGAGGCCAGGAAGGGGACCAGTAAAACCGCTGTATTGGACTTTCGGAGGGCTGACTTTGAGCTGCTCAGGACACTAGTTGGTGGAGTCCCTTGGGAGGCAGTTCTGAAGGGCAGAGGGGTCCAGGAAGGCTGGGCGCTCTTCAAGAGGGAAATCTTAATGGCGCAGGAACGGTCTGTTCCCACGTGCCCAAAGACGAGCTGGCGGGGAAGAAGACCAGCCTGGCTCAACAGAGAATTGTGGCTTGATCTTAGGAGAAAAAAGAGGGTTTATAATCTTTGGAAAAGTGGGCAGGCCACTAGGGAGGACTATAAGGATGTAGCGAGGCTGTGCAGGGACAAAATTAGGAAGGCCAAAGCTCATCTGGAGATCAATCTGGCTACTGCCGTTAAAGATAACAAAAAACGTTTCTATAAATACATCAACACAAAAAGGAGGACTAAGGAGAATCTCCATCCTTTACTGGATGCGGGGGGAAACTTAGTTACAAGAGATGAGGAAAAGGTGGAGGTGCTCAGTGCCTTCTTTGCCTCAGTCTTTAGCGGCAATACCGGTTGTTCTCTGGATACCCAGTACCCTGAGCTGGTGGAAGGGGATGGGGAGCAGGATGCGGCCCTCACTATCCACGAAGAACTGGTTGGTGACCTGCTACGGCACTTGGATGTGCACAAGTCGATGGGGCCGGATGGGATCCACCCAAGGGTACTGAGAGAACTGGCAGAGGAGCTGGCCAAGCCACTGTCGATCATTTATCAGCAGTCCTGGCGATCGGGGGAGGTCCCAGTTGACTGGTGGCTAGCAAATGTGACGCCCATCTACAAGAAGGGCTGGAGGGCAGACCCGGGAAACTACAGGCCTGTCAGTTTGACCTCAGTGCCAGGGAAGCTCATGGAGCAGATCCTCCTGAGAGTCATCACGCAGCACTTGCAGGGCAAGCAGGCGATCAGGCCCAGTCAGCATGAGTTTATGAAAGGCAGATCCTGCTTGACGAACCTGATCTCCTTCTATGACAAAGTGACGCGCTGGGTGGACGAGGGAAAGGCTGTGGATGTGGTCTACCTTGACTTCAGCAAGGCTTTTGACACCGTCTCCCACAGCATTCTCCTCAAGAAACTGGCTGCTCTTGGCTTGGACTGGCGCATGCTTCGTTGGGTTAGAAACTGGCTGGATAGCCGGGCGCAAAGAGTCGTGGTGAATGGAGCCAAGTCCAGTTGGAGGCCAGTCACTAGTGGCGTCCCCCAGGGCTCGGTGCTGGGGCCGGTCCTCTTTAATATCTTCATCGATGATCTGGACGAGGGCATTGAGTGCACCCTCAGTAAGTTTGCAGATGACACCAAACTATATGCGTGTGTCGATCTGCTTGAGGGTAGGAAAGCTCTGCAGGAGGATCTGGATAGGCTGCACCGATGGGCTGAGGTCAACTGCATGAAGTTCAACAAGGCCAAGTGCCCGGTCCTGCACCTGGGGCGCAATAACCCCAAGCAGAGCTATAGGCTGGGAGAGGAATGGTTGGAAAGCTGCCAGGCAGAGAAGGACCTGGGAGTGATGGTGGATAGTCGGCTGAATATGAGCCAGCAGTGTGCTCAGGTGGCCAAGAAGGCCAACGGCATCCTGGCTTGTATCAGGAACAGTGTGACCAGCAGGGCTAGGGAGGTGATTGTCTCCCTGTACTCAACTCTGGTGAGGCCGCACCTCGAGTACTGTGTTCAGTTTTGGGCCCCTCGCTACAAGAAGGACATCGAGGTGCTTGAGCGAGTGCAGAGAAGGGCGACAAAGCTGGTGAGGGGCCTGGAGAACAAGTCCTACGAGGAGCGGCTGAGGGAGCTGGGCTTGTTCAGCCTGAAGAAGAGGAGGCTCAGGGGCGACCTTATCGCTCTCTATAGGTACCTCAAGGGAGGCTGTAGCGAGGTGGGGGTTGGTTTGTTCTCCCACATGCCTGGTGACAGGACGAGGGGGAATGGGCTAAAATTGAGCCAGGGGAGTTTTAGGTTAGATGTTAGGAAGAACTTCTTCACTGAAAGGGTTGTGAGGCATTGGAACGGGCTGCTCAGGGAAGTGGTGGAGTCACCATCCCTGGAAGTCTTCAAAAGACGTTTAGATGTAGAGCTTAGGGATATGGTTTAGTGGGGATTGTTAGCGTTAGGTCAGAGGTTGGACTCGATGATCTTGAGGTCTCTTCCAACCTAGAAATTCTGTGATTCTGTGATTCTGTAATAAACGTAGTTTAATATTATGGTAGTCTTCCAGAGGAAGAAACCTTTGGTTGAAACTTTTAGATAAAGTTTGCAGGAGGATCTGATATGTTAGGTTTTCAGTAGTTCTGAAGCAGGAGAAAATTTTTATGTTTGATAATGTAGCTAATGTGTAGTGAACAGTAAAAAGGAAAAAAAGTGACACAATATGTAAAAATGTAAAACCACTGGTGTAAATGAATAGTGTACAGGAGGAACACTAAAGGGATGAAGTTGAAGGTTTGTTTCTGTTAGATTTGTTTTGATATAGTGATTCATGGAAGAACTCTACAACTCAAAGCAAATCAGTTATAAAGTAGGTAAGTGGTTTGTTTTGGCGCCAGGTGCATGCAGGATAGCTCCCAAAGGCATGAGCGCCCTAATGTGGCAACGTGCTTTGGTTATATGCAGTAAAGTGTTACATATGCATGAAGTTTCCCAATATGCCGATACATATGCATAACTTATCCCCGCTTTGTATTGAAATTAGCTCCAAGAAGTCATTTCCATAAACTCCTTCTGTCTGCACTTGCGCAGGTGGTGGTCGTTGGAGGGGGGGGGAAGTTGTGGGAAGAAGGTTGATAACTCTACATCACCCCTAGTTGACCCCCTGCCTTTGTACAGACCTAGCTGCTCCTTGGCTCTTGTCCAAACCACAAGGTTGGTCTCAGCTGGTTTTTGAGACAGGTTCCCCATTTGTGTCAGGAAGCATCCTCTGTGAGGGGCCCCGAGACTCATTGTTTCGGTTAATTTGCACAGTAGTAAGCAAAGACACTTAGCAATATCTATTTTAATGTGATTAAGCAAGCCCCCATTCTTCCATTCCTGGCTTTAATAAGAACAATTGTTTTATTTAGAAATCATTAATGCGATTAGGCAAGCCCCCATTTTTCTGTCCCTGGCTTCAATAGTACCTGGTTTGATATTGCCCCAAAGACCTTTTGGATAAACATCATTACTTTCTCTTTGATTCAGGAAGGACGGAGGCTGCAGTATTCCGAGGCTATCAAAGGGAGAACCAGCACCTCAAACATCCACCTCATATGTTTATAACATCAAGCAAAGAAAGAAGAAGCCACAAAGGACATCGAAAAACAGAAGAGCATAAATAAGTCTTCAACTGTTCTTGTGCATCAACAATAATTCTTGTAAGAGAAAAAAATGAAGGCAGATTTGGTTCTTGTGTAGAAACTACCTTGAACACTTTAAAAGGCTTCCTCTGAGTCACTATGAGTAGTGATGATTCCCCAGACCCTGTAACAGTTTTATCTGATTTTTCAGACTGAATATTAAGCAAAGATTGGCAATAGAAAATGGCCCAGAAGATGAGAAAAATGCTATTATCGAAGACAAAGTGTGTGGCACTTCAACATGATGGCCTTTGATTTTCATAGTGGGCAGTTACGCAAGAGAGACCATCAGAGAAGGCTTTGGTCCAGAACTCCTACCGGCCTGTTCTCTACACCTAGTTAATATACTGGTCTTATGCTAATATCTTTGAACAAAATTAGATACGTTTACAAATACAGGCTGGGATCAACCTAAGGCTGCTGGTTTGAAACTGTACCCAAAGCCATAGGAATTGGTTTAAAACAATGAGTTTAGCTCTGGTACACAGAACTGTGAGGAGGGAAATTCCACTCTTAAGATCTTTCAACACCAGCCAGCTCCCCAGAGACTCCCAGATGTGCAGTTTTGTGGGACTTTAATCCTACTCGAGGAAGTTTATTTGTGCATTTCACAATATTACATGTCATTTGCATAAAAATGTTAGGAAAAGAATGTTATTTCAGTGGTCAGTGTGTGATTTAGTAAACAAAGATGAAAAGGTTCTTCTGACTTTTTATGTGTTAAACTGCCTGGGCTTCAAACCCCATTTTCAATTAGACAAAAATGCTAGTGTTTATGGACTAGGTATTGATACAGGAATGCAAATGACTTCACAGGATGACAGTTTATTATAAGTCAATGGCTGAACTCTCCTAGGAAAAATTACTAGATGCTCTGCCAGTGATTAAAACTATGGAACATTTTCACAACTGTTTGTGTAGAAAGAAGCTTGTGATTGGAACAGACTGGGCAATCCCAGAAGTGGCTCTTTGGATTTGAAACCAGAGGTCACTGCACTGGTGGCACTGGGATCCCCACTGGCTTATGGCTCACCTCCCTTTGGAGAACAGCCCTGCTCTGCTTCTCCCTGGCAGACATGAAGTGGAACAGACTGTAGCAGAGAAAATGATTTAGATTTGGAATTTGGGGGTGAGATATACATGGGTCAGGGAAGAAATTATGAATCATATGGGTTTCTGTAGACTTGTAGAACTACAGGAAATCTATTAAGTAACTACCATTTCAGTGAACAAACTTATAAGATAGCAGAGAAAATCAGAGTTAATGCTGGATTTCTTACCCCTTACAGGCACAAATTAACATTTTTTATTCCTTCTAAACTAGTAAGAAGTGCAGGCTCCTTAACCCTGGGGGTTAGAGATTTCTGCAAGTCTTCTGCCTGGTGTTCCTGTAGACTAACAGTTCTTTTGGTCACTTAGAAGCTTTGAGTTGCAAAATGGGAAACCAAAGTGTCACATGCTTCCTGGGTTATATCTGAAGACAGCCCTAGATAACTGGGACTAAGTAATAGTAATGCTCCTACTATGTGAGCCAGGAGTAGTACTTCCCCAGACTGGGGGTTGTGCTGGGACAAGGCCTGGATTACACCAGCTCTTCTACATAACCATTTTCATTCAGAGATTCAAAGGAAGCTTAGGCACATGAACTAGGATGGAATCCCCCAACTGGAGAGATGGGGACTGCCAGGTGGGCCATAGATCAGACTTTTTCAGTAGCAACAGTACTGCCGAAACAGAGATCATTTGTTAGATACCTCTCAAGTGCTGTTCAGTTTCACTGGATCTAAGGTAGTTCCTGAGTTTCTGGCAAAATTGTAGACTATTGTGTCCTCCCTACAGAGTAAATCACAGATGGAACTACTTGGAACTGGGAGTTTCAGTCTCTATTGATGCTTTGTGAAGTCAATGCTTGTTTTAGCTGTGGTAATCACTGAGCAGCTGAATGGTTTGGGGAACCAAACCATTTGGGGTTCAGAAGAATTCCTGAAAATATCTCTCTTAAATTTGATTTGGACTGAAAACAAATCCTAAAAGTCCATTTAAACTTCTACTGAACCACAAATCCTGCATTTGGACCAGATCTATTGGAAAACTTAAACTGAATAAACCTTGGGTAGGTCTGTATGTAAAATTGATGTGAATACAAACAATGTAATTGAAGGTAATTTGGGGGTCAGTCTGTTGTGCCCAACTGAGGGTATTTCCAGGGTTAAGATTATCTCCTTCCCTTCCTACCAACAGAAAATGGAGAGAATACTTGTCAGCCTCAAAATTGCAAAAGCTGCTTGTATCCAGTAGGATACAATGCATGGGGTGTGTCAGCTAGCAACTTCTACCCACACAACAAATGCTGTTCAGGGGCCCATTGTAAGAGATGCCTCCAAGGAGCCTGAAAAAAACTGCATAAGCTCCCAAAAGAGATGCAATGAGGTGTAATTGGTTTGGAGTAGCACATGGGAACATCGGAATAGAAAGACAGGATAGTCTCTTAATTATATAATTTATCTTTCTTCTATGAAGACTCTCTTATTTCCTTTTGGAGGTAGCTTGAAGGTGTCATGCTATCCTAAACTGCAGTGATGAGTAAATAAGTTAGTGAGATGTGGTTATGTACCGCCTTGATTATTATCCTAATTACTGTCTCTTACTTCGGTAAGTTGTAAGAAGCTGTAAAGCTTCCTCGTGAAATTGCAACAGGTGATGGAACTTCAAAATTCAATGTCCAGAGCCAAAGATATAAAAAGCTGCTCAGGAATTCACAATCTGCAGCCACAGTCTTCAGTGGGAATCTCTTTTAAAGGAGTGCTGTATGTGTGTGTGAAAAATATAGAAGAGAAAGCTTAAGTGTAAAATGAACAAGCACTGGGACTCTGGTTCTTACAAAAAGCTAAAGGAGCATTTTTCAGCTGAATACTGTGCCATACGACTGAGTTGTGAACTGGGACAGTCTCTTCCTATTTGAGTCCTTTTTTGTTCAAGCAAATTGGATGACATCAGGAAAACAGCTGACTCCACCAAACAGTTTCTGCTCCTAACTGGAACAATCTGCAATGCCCAGAGTGGTGACTCAGCAGGTAAGAGGGGTCATAACATGTGTTAATTGCCAGAATAGTTATGATGTCTTAGAAAATAATTTTTATCCTCTGTTCATCACATGGATCCAGTCTTGTCATTTGTGAACCAAAATCGGGGCAGGATTACTGGCACAATGAGAAGTGGATCCATACCATAAATGTAAGGGACTGGGACAAACAGAGGCAAGTCCACAGTAGGAACAGTATTGTTCAGTGCCAAAAAAAAGTGTGAAAGATGATACTATTATCTTAGAAAAAAGAAATCTTATGCCAGTGATGTTAGAACCTCAGAAATAATGTGTCAAAGACGTTGGAACATTTAGAATACAATCTCTTACTGTTCCAATGTCATCAACATGTTGTTCTCACCATTTTCTATGACAAGTGAATTTACTGCGTCAATTTGTCTTCAACATGTTAAATGTACTATGTGTAGGCAGGTAAGCTAACCTTATTTATATAGTATAACAAGGGAGAATGCTAACTACACTCACTTTTGCACTTTTGAAAACTGTTTTCTAAGAGAAAATACTACACATCCATTTTCAGAGCTGCGCTTTTCTCACACCTGACCTAGTGTTTCTCAAGAGAATTGCTTCAACAAAGAGGGGGATAATTCTACCTATGGTGTTGAAGTGAAAACTTTGGTTGGCTCATTATTCTGCTTAAACTGCTCTCGCACCAGATATTCCTTCATCTTTCCTAAAAAAAAGTTCTCTCAGAGTAAGACCCTGAAATGTCTGTCCCCCTTCTGCTTCATGCATTACTTTAATATTTCTAGCTCTACCTTTTTAATTTCCTTTTTTTTTTTTTTTTCCCACTAATTGCTTTTCTTGATTTGCTGGGGTAATTTCTCTTCTTTCTCTGCCTCTGTTATTTTTTTTTCTCTGCCTTTTTTTTGTTTGTTTTGTTTTCCCCTGGTATAGATAGATCAAATGAACTCTCAACCTTCTGCATTTCCTTCATCCTTAATCCTGGCTATTTTAAATCTGCTGTGTGCTCCCAGGGGTCTCAGTTATCCAGCCAGCTCCTTCTGACTTGGTTGCCTTTTTTTTTTTTTTTCTTTTTTTTTTTTTTTTTTTGTCACTGGTATAACTTGTGCCATAGGACATCCCTCTCCATCACTGCACACAGACCACTTGCTACTGGCACTCAGGTCTGAGTGGAAATTGGGCTGGTTTGTGTCAATTCCTCATCTTATTGCAATCTCCTAAGACTCCAGCTCTCCAAGAGTTTTGTACCTGACTGAGGTGGTACTACTGTGAGTGGCTCTTCCTTTCATGTCCTCTTTTCCACTTGGTGGCTCCCTGTCATTTCAGTGTTTTCCCTATCCCTTTTATACTTTTACTACATATCTGTTCCCTATACATACAACTGTGATTGTGACTGTATTCCGTTGCATACGTTCCCTGACAATCTCTTGCAATCAATTTGAGATCAGCAGTTGCCTATTTGAAATCTTGCCCTGAATATCTGACTTAAATACATGCTCTTCACCTTCTTCATCTTTTGCTTTTTCATTTTTCTCAACAAAATTCTCTATTCTCAGAGCAGATAATTCCTGCTTTCATCTTTTTAATTTGCTATGTTTTTAAATATCTTTGTCATTTCTACTTTTTAAATGGCTGTTGATCGATATCCAATACATACATTTTAGCAAAGTGATCATCCCATGCAACTAAAATTTCATAGCAGCACTTTCCCTGCTAGCAAAGGTGGGCTTGGTAGTGTTTATAGACGATTAATGGATCCTCAAGTTAAGTGCCTTCCTGTTTCTGAAAGGAAAGCCATATGTCTGACTTTATCCCCTCCAAGGAGAGGTGATATAGCTGCTTTTGCCAGTCATATGAAAGATATCATGTGCAGAAGCAGGATCCAAACTAGTCCAAGGGGTTTACAACTTAAGAACCATTGTCTGGTCCCTCATCCTTTCGCTTCCCATGCTACCAAGTATTGTGTCAAATTTCCTTCTCTTGCTCAAGTAGTGGTCCTTGCAATACTGTATTTCTTGTCATAGTTATTACAGTAGGTCCTCCTTCAACAGCTATAAAGTCACCTCACTTATGCAAGTTAAGCCATACAAAGCCACAATTCTTGCATGCTAGTGTCACAGTCCAGCATCTTTTTCCCTTCCAGATTTAAATCACTGCATTAGCTTTTTACCTCATTCCACATGAAGCAGAAACTCACTGCTGTTAATTTTCAGACACTTGGTACTTCTGTCTACTGATGTATGTCAGTTTGAACCCAGCAGACACACTACTTTTACAAAATAGTAGGGACCATCTATATTCCCTGCTACCCTTTCTTTAAGCAAACCCATGTGCCTAGAACATTGTGCTGGATGTTGTGCCCTGCAGCCTCACTTTTATTCTCATGTCCCTCCTCAGTTCCATTCCAGTATCCTCTCCTTTCTTCTGAACTTTGCCATTTGTAATACTAAATGTCCAAAAATATTGCTCCTTAAATATCAAAACTGAAGTGCTGTGGTGCTTTATGAAGATGTACATCTCATTATTCATTGCCTGGTGTCTAAGGAAGAGCAATCTTTGACACAAACTTTTTTCATGGTTGAGATATTTGTATAGTCATTCTCTCACATGGATACTTCATGTCTAAAAAGATCTTAATCTATATGACACTCTTCCCAGCAGTGGCAATAGTAGGGTTTCTGGCCACTAGAACTCACTAGAGTTCTGCTCTTCAGTTTGCAACCCTTGCTGTCTAGACAACTTAGGTAAAACCTGCTAGTGACTTGTAGAGGTATTTTCTGAGGGACATTTGTATGTGCATACTGAGAACATAACTGCACAAGTAAAAAGCCTAGAAAGAATCTTCCAGTGTTCGTAGGCACTGTATTAATCTCAAGCTCATATAACAGTAGACTTTGTTGGTTATTTTCTCTCACAGTTATCCTGTAATTACTGGTACTGTTGCTTCACTTCACTTTAAGGCATTGTACTTTCTTCTATAGGGATCCCCTTGATTAAATTTACTTAGGTATAAGGTTATAGGTGGCACCTGTTTCCTGTTGTTCAGACCATCACCTGTCAAAATAAGTTTTCTACAAAGAAAATAGTGTATGTATCCTTTGAACATGCTAAATCATGTATGTGAACTACCCTCAAGAAGTGCTACTGGATGTGAGGATTTCATAGCTTGGTATAAAGGATTTGTGAAAATAGTTCTGTGTCTATGCATATAGAGGGAGACGCTTGATACTTCTCTCAGTTTTAATGTTTTTGTTGAAATAAAATTTGTTATTGTATGTGATACTGTATGTGACTCTGCCAGAGTATGTGATTTGTTATTATATGTGACTCTGGCAGAGGCCACATCTTGGTCTGCATTTTGTACAGTGGCAAGCAAGCATTCAATGCAACATCCTTGATACACAGGCAGACCAATTTGCAAATAAGGGTGCTTTAATAATGTCTAAACACACAACCTGGGCACTTTATTAAGGTCCTCAGGGTTCACACAGTTTGAATCAATTTGGCAATTATGTTGGGTACTTTATAAAAGCAAAACTAAACAAACAAGCAAAAAAGAGATTCACTTGAGACATAGAAGTTTGAACATTATTCAAACCACAAAGCAAAAAAGGTGCAGAGCAATACAACTGGTAGCTGCTGAAACAGGTCTGGTAGTTGGAAGAATCTCCTCCATGTTTCACAGATGCAAATCTTTCAAAGGCAAGAACTCAATGAACTTCAACTTTCCAAAGCTGTAGCAGGTAAAGAGATTTGAATGGATCTTCTAAATTGGATGAAATGACAGCTGTGTAAAAACGTGTTTCCAGTATCTAATTGTTTTAGGGCTTTGAACTATAGCTGCACTAAGGAAGTATGACTAGTAATGGAGCACAGTGTAAAATATGAGATCTGTGCACATATTGTAACCTTCATGATGCTTGGATTTTACTGTAATGAATTACAGAACTGTGTGTAAATACGCACAAGAGAGTTGAGCATTTAAAATTTAGGGTTAAAAGATGGAGCTACAGCGTCCATGTAAATTCTATGGGGCGGGGTCTGATTCTTCCTCAGTATTTGCATTATGCCCCAATTAATTTTGGGGTCTTGGCCATGGACCTGGAGCAACAAGAATTTGAAGATAAATGAATCCTCAAGAAGCCCAAGTCATAGCAGTCATGTCTGAGAGAAAATGTCATTAAACTTGCTGCATACATACTAAAATTAAATCCACTGAAGGGATGCTTAGTCAGAAGATTTTACAAAGTTGGGGGCTTTGTATACAAAACCCATAATACATTCTGCATGTATATTAGGCAATAATTTCCAGCTTCCTTAATTTGTTTACATTTTTCCTAATTACTGTCCTTAATTTTGTTTCATTACTTCCCACAATGTTAAATCACATAAACATCTACAATGTGCGTAGTACTTATCACTATCCAACTGAAAGTATAACAAAGTCTAAATCTGCTAATTTTGTGGTTGTGCAGAGGCATCTGTACTGTAGCAAGGTCACAGCAGAGGGCCACAAGTGGGGACTCCTGGGCTCCAGTCTTTGGTCTGCCAATAAGTGGTTCTGGCTGCCATCCAGCTTTCACTGACATTAATGTTAAAACTTATACTGAGTTTAGTGACTTGTGAGTAGAGCAGTTGTTTTATACCTTGATTTACTTCTACCAAAAAAAAAAAAAATTGCATGAAGAAAACTGAGTGAACCTTTTTTCCCCCCACAAAATCATTTTCTAAGAGGAGGAGGAAAAAGATGGGGAACTAACTATTGAAACAGGCAAAAGTATGACTAAATAGAAGAGAAATTCAGTACATGCTTTGGGTTGGAACACAAAGGACTTCTATGTAATGTTTGGATGTGTCCCTACACTTTGTCTTGTACCTGAAGTATGGAGTTCACACCTCTGATGCCTGCCTCTTAGGAAGTTAATGCATTGTCCACTTTTCAGGAAAAGCCCTAAGTAGAGAAAAAAGCCTTTTCTTACATAAAAAGGGGAGTATAAGATGGGCCTTATTTTTCTTTTTTTTTCTCCAAAACTGTTGTAGCCACCAACCTAGGCCAGGACAAACAACAGCCTCCATGTCATTTTAACAACTTCTGTTATGCATCTGGCCACTTCTTTCCAAATTTTAATTTTTCACATGCTAGGAAATAAAACATTTTAGGTCAAACAGAACATTTCTTTTAGCTTGAAAATGAATGTTTTCCCTTTCCCTAAAGGCAAAAGTGATTGTGGGTCATACTGAAACCAAAAAGTATATTAGATTCAACTACCAAAATCATTTATTCTCACAGCTTCATGGCAGGGTGTTTTTCATGGCAAATTAACAACTGTATATGCTTTGGGACCTTCAGATGAAAGAGATTATAGAAATTGAAAGGATTCTTAGGTGTATTTAATTTGCCTTTAATAACAGGATAAATGAAATAATCAGTATATTAAATATACATGAAACATTTTCGGAATGTATAATCTGTTGGAAAGGAATAAATGGTTTATGTTATTACTGGGAAGTGAGGTATATATAATCCACTGTGTGTGGTTGTCATCAAAGCCCTACCAGGAATGAAAAACTAAATGTGCTATTTTTACCTTTTTTTTTTTTTCTTTTCCCTGCTTTGTTTGTGGCTTTGGCAGAACAAAAAGAGACCTGGATAAAATGAGAAAGATTGTTTTGCATTTATCATGATTGTGTTTGAGGCACTGTCTTTAGTGTGAAGGCACAATAAGCTTTTCATTTATTATTTGCATTACAGAAGCCTAGGCTGGTATTAAAATGCCACAATCCCAGGCACTCTGTGTACTCGGAGGGAAAAGCAGTCACTGCATCCAGAGTTTGTGATAAAATAGGACAAACGATGAGAAGCGAACAGGGTTACAGAGGATTATTGCTGTTTAATTCTTACCTGGAACATAAAGTCAGTTTTTGGTTCTGGTCTGCTGCATCCCCCATTCTTTACTCTCTCAGAACATTCTGTCTTCACCTGACATTACTCTCCCACCAGCCCATAATTTCATCACAAACCCACAATTTCATCTGTGGTCTTTCTGTCCACAGATTTCAGTAGAGGTAGTGGATGAGTGTAATACATGATTCAGTAGATGGTGCACACACGGATGCCTTTGCTCTTTTAACTTTGTTGTGACAGAATTTTAAAAATATACATATTCCTTTCATCTCCCAACCCTGACCTGGCAGGAATGTTCATTTAAAGAAGACAGTGATAATGCCAAATGAGCTTAATCAGTCTTAAATCCTTATCATTTGTAAAAGAAAATGGGATGGTACAAGCCTAGTCTTATTTTATTTCAGTATTTTAACAACAGATGCAATGCTGCCTTTGTTATTATCCTTTATTCCTCAGACAGTGTTCCCCCTTCTAATTATTACTTGTCATCTTCAGTAAGATGGAGAAATGGCATTCTTTGAGCTCAGGTAAATATCAAAGTAATCTTACTTGTAATGACATAACTGCATTCACTGGGGAGTGAAGTGTAATGAACTAAAAAAGGAATTTAGTATGCTTTCCAAATTAAATAATGTATTAATTTCTTCCAAACAGAGGTCCCCAGCCCCACTTGAAAACAGTGGTGCTTTTAAATACCTCAAAAGTTTGTGGGCACGTTAGGGAACAGCAGCCAAGAAACAAAAGGCATTAGGGCCACCTCTTTCTCTACAGTGCTCTGTGGGGAATAGCTGGAGATGGTCCGAGCTCCCCATCACAACTCCACAGGGGCTTTGTCTGGCTGCCAGCCAGGGTACCCTGCAAGGGGACTGTCTCCATAGGTGGTGGAGATGTGTGCCAGCTTCTGACAGAGGTCACCAGCAACAAGGGGGAACACCAGCCCCCAACCATCCTCTCTTCCTTGTTTTCAGTCTCTTCAGCCATGGGTACTGAGACACATTAATGCCACAGCTTTTGCTGCCATTCCCCATCATCTGAACATCCCTTCACAAGGGCAGCCACCTCTTGCATTCCACTGCATTATGTAGCATTTTCTTTGCAACCTTAGTTCCTGGAATCATACATATGTGTATATATACATATATATTAGCCCTTCAGAAAAGGCTAGTTTTCAGCTTTTGTGATTGCGGAGAATAGTTTGGATATATAAATTCTGAAAGGTTCAAAAATCAAAGGCAAGTCAAAAAACAGGCTTGATTCTTCAGTGTCTCCCTTCAGGCAGCTCTCATTTTTTATTTTATTTTTTGGTTTGTTGTTGTTTTAGGTATATGCTTATTTAAGAGGCATAAGGGAAGATAAACTCATTCAATTTACTGATTTTAACCTCTTGGATAATTCTTCAGGATTCTGCTGAAAAATTGATGTTTTGCAGGATTTTTCTGCCAACAGTTTTTTCTTTGAAACACAATTTTTGGTTTCAGGAAAGGTTTGGAACAAAATTCCAAGCAGTTTTATACAGAATTTAGCAATTACTCTTTGCAGAGTGGGTTGAAGTCATTAAAAGTAGCATTTATTGAAGCAAATTGGAGCGCAGGCATGCTTTGCTATGCTGCGATAGAAGTAGCAGAGTTAATGCAGCAGAGAGTTGAAGTGGGAGCCATCCGTGACTTTTTTATGCACTGGCCTCAGCTGAACTCCTTGTGCTCTAAACTGCTCTGAACACATCTATATATGCAAATGTGTAAACCTATAGATGGAAGTGTATACAGTTAAAACAGAGAAAGCACATGCCCATACTTAACCACTCTTCAGAACAACCATTTTCAAAATTGATGCATTCTTATTCAGCTAGAGAGAAGGGGACTTTGGAAGAGTTAAGAAATAAAGGAATATTTGGTGGAACTAAAAAATTTGCACACTATCACATATATAGCAAAACCAATAGAACTGGCCATAAATTTGCCATTTAAGGCCTACATTAAAAAAAAATCCCATATTGTTCATTTAAATTCAATTTAATTTTATTTAAACCAATACTTAATGAATGATCTTTTTCACTTTGGGAAAAACTCAAGGGTCTGCTTCACAGGCTTCTTTTGTAAGCCTTTCCATTTTTCTATGCATTATACTTGTGTTATTTCAAAACAAGTCAGTATTCACAGAAATCTCCACAGGCTGATGTTGGAATGTCATTTTTTTCATTAAAACATAAGCTGTTTCAATCAGAACTCAGATAGAGCTGGTCTTGATTATTTTTTGAAGTAAAACATAATTTCATCTCCTGCACCATGGTGAGAATTCATGAAGTTTGTATTATGCATTCTCTTTAATACCCCGGATTAAAGCAAAAGTAAGAAGAATCTGTAAATTATTTATTTGTTTATTTATTTTATTTATTTTTGAAAAGAGGCTCTCAGGATGTTTAGTTAGGAGAGGGGCATTGAAGTAGCATTGCCTGGGAGACCCAGAAAATATTTATACGTTCAGTTGTGCCCCCTCCCCCCCCCCCCCAAGGGCGGTTTGTGGGGTCGGAAGCTCTGTGACTGCGCGGCGTCCGCTTCGAGGAGGAGGAGGAGGCCCACAGAAAGTCGGGTCCCTGCCCGGTGTCGCAGCCTCCCTACGGCCCTCTGGCCCCGGGCGGCCGCAGCCGCTATTTCTTCGACGTCCGAGGCGCTGGGCGTCCGGTGGGCAGCTGCCGGCCCCGGTGGCTACCTCCGCGGAGGCGGCCGAGCTCGGCGATGCGCCTTCCCCCTCAGCTAGTCCTTCCCCATTGGCGCGGAGCTGACCGCCTCCTCGCAGCGGGGCTTTGCGGTAGGAAACGCCGAGCCGCGAGGCTACAGGGGCCGCTGGGTCGAAACGAGTGGCGGCGGCACGGCCGCGGGCGGCGGCGCCCCCTCGCGGCGAGCTGAGAGGAGGGTTAGGTGCTTCTACCCAGCTCCTCGCCCTCAGAAGCCTCAGACCTACACTTGGGTATTTCTGCAGAAGACCACAGCACGCGCAGGGACGCTAGCTCATCGCCACCCCTCTGGGCCTTGGAGGTCTCAACCCTTATGCGTGTTATTTTTAATATTTGTGTGAAAACGCTAACCACAGTCTGGGCTGACAGCCACAAGCTGAAGAAACACCTGCAGCCAGGTGATACTGAGGTGTGTGATATGTAAGTAAACAACTAAATACACAGATAAATTGCTCACTTGATCTATAGATCAGTCATTAGATGGCATTTTCTTCTACGTCATTCGTTAATCACTAATGCAGCTTCACCAGTTAAACATTTAAAAAGTTATTTTTCTCCCTCTCCTTGATCTCTTTTTTTATGCCAGTGCAGGTGGCACATTCTCACAGGGAGCTACTTTTTTTTTTCCAAAATATCTAAAATTGTGTTATGGATTTTTATTTTTAGCTTTTGAGACTGCATTTGTAAGGCTTTGGAAAACAAAAATGTAGCCTTTGACTTATTAAAATAGTCATGTTCTTTTATTTGGCAAAGGGAGCAGAATTCCAGCTTTTTAAAACTTTCTCATTCTTTTTCCTGATGCACAGGTGAAAAAGTACATAGCAATTGAAAGCATCAGAATCTATTTTTTCTTATAGCTTATTTCTCTCAGAAAAGGGGTTTGCCTTCCTTGTTTTACTTGAAATGCGAGAGGAAGGTTATGTTCCAACTCCATCTAGTTTTTTTTGTTTGTTTGTTTTTTGAAGGAGAATGAGTGAGAAGAAGCTAAAGGTCTTTTTACTCTTTACTTACTTTGTTTCTTCTTCCATGGGAGAAGAAAAACAGTGACAGAACATTTCTTCCTACACAGTCTATTTCAAGTTATTTGCCATTTTCTTTGAGAAGAAGGGGTTTAGAGAGCACAGAACCGGAATAAATCCCCTCCAAAAGTGCAATTTTTTCCCCAAATATTTCCCTTCTGTGAGACAGATGTAAGATAGCAAACAACATTAAAAATGTTTGCTTTTAAAAGTACTCATAGGAATAGTAGGAGTGTTTTTTTCTTAGGTTTTCGAGTAACTTTATCCTCCCCTGAAGTGTCTGCTGTTTTGTGGAAGTTGTTTCACTTTTTTAGTAAAAATCTGCAAACTGAAATGTTATTTCAACAGAAGCAAAAATAAAAGTGAGAAACTTGGCAGAAAGAAAAAAATAATTCTGCCAACCATCTTCCATAGTTACATGAAGTGAAAAACGGAGTCATTGCTGGGGCTGCTGTCTCTTGCTCAAGTGACATCTGGTCTGGATGAGGAAATTCACATAATCAGCACATAGAGTGTAAATCGGGTGTCCTACATGCTCTTTTTGTCATTGAGATCTAAATAAGGCTGTGAAGAAAGTCTTTGGTCACTGCGTAAAACCTCTGTTCCAGGACTGTCCAGGTCAGCTCTGGACGTGTAGTCATCCAAGACAGAAAAAGTAGCTCCCTGTGGGCATGTGCCACCTTCACAGGAATAAAGAAGAGATCAAGGAGAGGGAGTAGCAAAATGGGAATTTAATGTTTGCCCATCAGCACCATCAGAGGTATGACAAAGAGTAGAGCAGAGACTGAGGCTCTTCATGCCTCTGTTCCAGAAGGGCAATCGTATATTTTTAGAGGTAATAATTTTTCAGTCTGCTGCAACACTAATAAAACTATAGATTGTTAAATATTTGAAGGTGAAGCTTTCTGCAAGCGGATTGCTCTGATATCTCCTTAATCAGTTTCCAAGCTGGGTGATGTCATGCTCTGTGTTTCTAATCTATAGACCAGAGCATGCCGTTATGTTTAAAGTCATATGAGGATGTTATGGCAGAAAACTGCCACATTGCTATTATGTAGCTAACAGTTCTCTAGGAAATCTTAATTTACAAAAAGTCCTGGTTTCACCATCCTAAAGGATCCAGTGTCTTCCTGAGCTTCTCAAACCCCAACCTTCTACATTACAGTAGAGAACTGAGACTCAGAATTTTCTTTTCCTGATGGAATCTTTACTTTCCTATAATTCCTGTTATGACCTAGGATAAAGCATGTCTCCCACTCATCTGTGTCATCCATCAATGGAAGTATAAGCTTTCCTGGGTAATTGCTAGAGAACTTAGTTGACTTTTAAGTTCTAAATAACTTGCACTTTGCTGCTTTTCCTTCTGTGTAGCAGGGAAGGGTGCAGCTCCACACTCAGTTATCACAGAATCACAGAATTTTCTAGGTTGGAAGAGACCTCAAGGTCATCGAGTCCAACCTCCAACCTAACGCTAACAGCCCTCCACTAAACCATATCCCTAAGCTCTACATCTAAGCGTCTTTTGAAGACTTCCAGGGATGGTGACTCCACCACTTCCCTGGGCAGCCTGTTCCGATGCCTCACAACCCTTTCAGTGAAGAAGTTCTTCCTAACATCTAACCTAAAACTCCCCTGGCTCAACTTAAGCCCATTCCCCCACGTCCTGTCACCAGGCACGTGGGAGAACAGACCAACCCCCACCTCGCTACAGCCTCCCTTGAGGTACCTAAAAAGAGCGATAAGGTCACCCCTGAGCCTCCTCTTCTCCAGGCTGAACAAGCCCAGCTCCCTCAGCCGCTCCTTGTAGGACTTGTTCTCCAGGCCCCTCACCAGCTTTGTCGCCCTTCTCTGCACCCGCTCAAGCACCTCGATGTCCTTCTTGTAGCGAGGGGCCCAAAACTGAACACAGTACTCGAGGTGCGGTTTCCTGATTCTGCCTGGTGAACTTGTTAAAGAGTTTCCAGACTGGGTGTTGTCATGCCCTGATTATTGCTCTGTAGACCAAGCATACACTCATATATATTTAAAGCCATATGAGGAAGATACAGCAGAAAATTTCTATGGGAAAGTATTGGTAGGAATACCTATTAATGTTTCATTAACTGTAAAACATGCATTAGGGTCTTCTCCAGTTTTAGTGGCTTCATTGAGATCTGTTGGAAGACTTGAGCATGAGGCAGTGATCTCACAGTCCGTTGCTGTCTCTGACCTGGAGCTGGGCAGCAGACTGTCCACTTGACAGCGATCAAATTTTATTGGTCTCCATTGGACCTGCAGTCTGTGGGCTGACTGTGCTGCTAGGCTTCACATAAAAGCTAATCTAGAAGGCTTCACATAAAAGCTAAACTAGTCAAGTGGTATGCTTTCCTGGATACGTTTTGTGAGTCAAAAGGCTGCTGCCCTGCTCCTTGCATATCAAGTTGCTATTAATCCCCTATAATTCCAGGCACATAAATCAAGAAGCTTTCCTGAGCTACCTCTACAATTAGTAGAGGAAGATCCCTCCTGAGGGTAATTCAATTTGTAAGTAAGGCGCAGTACATCTTCAGAGCACAGTTTGGCTCACGTAAGTGGTTCAGATGAGGTGGAATCTGATCATTGCGTCTACTTTCTTCCCCAATAGAAATGCCAGTGAAGTCTGTTGCATCTGGGTCACACAGTGTCAGGAATGATAATTGCTGAAGAAAATCAGACTGTAGACATACGAGACAAGGAATGACAAAAATCTGATCAGTCCTTCCAGTGCTAAAGGACAGTGAGGCCAATGCGGACCTGCCAACATGACCTTATTCTGGCAAGCACTGCTTGCTGAGTCAACAGTGGCTCATATCTCCTCTAGTGCTAGCCAGGAAGTGCTGCTGGTACCCCGTCTTCCCCTTCCTCAGCTGCGGTCATTCCATAGCAATATCACACTTCACTCCCCACAAAAGAATTCTGCTCCACAAACCTCCATCTGTAGCAGACTTCTTTTTTTTTTTTTTTTTTTTTCTTTCTTTCTTTTTTTTTTTCTTCTTAAGCTGAGTTTTGGAGTAGTGGGGATATGTAGGTTAGGGGGAGGGCAGGATGCCACAGCACTGCCATAGTCACTCAGACTGTAGACCTAACCCCTCTGCAGCAACAGATACTGAGCTCATGGGCCGTGCAGCCACCTGTACCAGTCTGTACCCCCACAGCACTTCCTCTTGTGGGCTGACTAGCAAGTATTTTGACATCCTTCAGCCTTCATCTGTATTTCTGCAGTGTGATGTTTCTATTTGTCAACCAAACAGGTAATTAGAAATACTCTCGCAAATTGCATTGATCTAAAAATGTACTTGATTCTGGTTTCAGAAATTCCAGATGAAGGCATCCTAGTCTCCACAGGGAGGCAGCAGAATACCTGTTAATTTGCTTCAAACTTTGGTGCTTTTTTCCTTTTTTTTTTTTTTTTTCCTTTTTCTTTTAAAGAAATCTTTTATCTAGTATATATATATTGTTTGGACAAGAGATTAAGTTTTAAGAGTTTTAAGTTCAGCGGGAATTTTTTTTTTCCTTGCCAAGACAAAGATTGCCAAGGTCAACATTCCCCTTATTTCCCACTGAGCTGCCACCAAAATGATTTACAAGTTACATAAGAGCCATTTTTGAAAGAAATATGCATTTAATTAGAAACTAAAAATCATGGTGTCTAACTGAGACAGTATAATTAAAGTTTTGTCAATATTTCCATTATTTGGGGGGATTTATCACCCCAGGAAAAGAAAGCATTCTAGTCTGCTGAAAGTTGCAATTTTATGCCTTGATACTATAAATATAATTACTATTAAAAAAAATAGGATTGTCTATAATATAGGAAATAATAATGCTATAAAGCCCAGCATTTCCAAACCAGGTATTCAAATGTCATGGAACAAACACTCCTCCCTTTCAATTTACATGATTGTCTTAAATATCACGACACTTTAAAGAAAATAGATGTAAGGTTCTTTTTGTTTGTCTTCTGGCTTATAAGATTTTATAATTTATATTTTCAAGGTGTTTCTCTGCAAGAACAGGGATTAAAAACTTGCTTCTGTTTACTTTCTTCTAAATGAAAGTTCAGATTTTTGCATACTCAAAGGATCCCAGAAGCTGGGTTTTGGAAAAAAAGTGCAAATATAGAAGGACCCACGTCTTCACCAAATTCAACTACATTTAACTTTTCTGGACTGCCTGCATTCTTAGAGCAGTTTGCTAGAAATCAGAGGAGAAATGCTTTAAATAAAATAAAAGCAGAATGGAAAAGCCAGGAAGATTTAGACTGTGTTTTTTTTTGCTTCAGTCAAAAGCAGTTGAATTTAATTTTGTCCTTCAGAGAAATGACGAATTCTTTTTTTTTTTTTTTTTTTTTGAATGCAAGAAAATTCATCATATATAACTATTAGCTTTATCTACAGAAGACAAATCTTGTTGCTAGGAGCAGATTTATTTCTTTAATACTGTTCCAAAATAGGTATCGGCCCACCTCTGACGTTCATTTCACAGAAGACATTTCAAGTAAGCTTTCTCAAATCCTTTGCAGCACCACGTATTTGCAAAACACTCTTCTCACGGAAGAAGTCAATTAAGTGATCCAGTGCAACAAATTCTACATTCCTGGTAAGACTAGTTGTTGTTTTTTTTTTCTCACGCATTCACTGGGTCAACATCTCATTTTTGGGAGATAGGAAAGGAAGATCTTGCTCTCTTCGTGGTCTCAGCTGAGATTCTTCTCACATCATTTTGATCCAACACAGCACTAGATTTATCTTTTTTCAACCCCCAGCTACTTGAGAAAGACAAGGATGAATATTTTATATTTTTTGTCCTTCATAAAATTCCATTGAAAGTAAAAGCCTTAAATATTGTAGTATATTTTTATCACATACAGAGATTTTCTTTATATCCTTTTCAACACCACAATTCAAAACTGATCTATGTGAAAAGCTTTCAGACTTTTGATAAAAACACACTTATTTAGGAAACATTAAACCAAAGTGCTTGCCAGGGCCTTGAGAATGGTAATAGGCCTGGTCATGCCCAGGTGGCACATGGGCATTAATGGCCCCAGCTGGCCTCGCTTGGAACCCCCCCACGCACCCCAGCCTGAGCTACATGGCAGAAAACCTGAGGGTGAAAAGCTGCAGAACTGATTACCGAAGCTGTAAGCCATCTTGTCCCTCTGAAATACAGGTAGAGGTAAACGATAGCAATTCAAAGCCACTGATGCTGTAAAGCTGTGGTGTGCAACTGCCTTTTTTTTCCATCATGAGAGTAGCTTTTGCTGCTTTGGAGATGCTTCATTCCCCATGCCAGCAGTTATGCAGAGCTATAGGAAAGGGTTGGATGCCTCAGGGTGAGATGGAGTGTGTAGTGTTAGGTGAGATCCACAGGAGAGCTACAGCTCTGTGATCAGTCATAAACAGGACCTTAAAGCTTGGGCATAGCCTAGCAGCATTTGGAAAGATGCCCTGGAACACAATTGATTCCTGCAGAAGTGCACCTGCCAAATTGCATCCTGTCAGTCACACTCCATGACCCTGTGAGTGCTTAAGGTCTGAGCTACTGAGGTCCCAAACCCTGGTGAGGCTTGTTCAGGCTTTGCACTGTAGCATCCCTAGGGAGAGAGGGGGCAATCCACTGCCTCTGTTCGGAGGCTTTGATGAAGCTATGATACCATGGTTTAGCCTGAAGAACACCATGAAGGTGTAGAGGATGTGAGCTTTCCTGAAGCTTTCATTCCTCCTATGGATAACTGATTATCTTTACAGGGCTACTGTGAGGAGGAATGCATTACTGACTCTGAAGCACCAGAACTACAGGGATGTCCTGTTAGTACTGTCACCAGGTAATTTATTATTTGTCTTTCCTTCTGGGCTGCCTTATCTCTTGTATTTGGAATGGTATTATCATGCCAAGTTCTGCTGTTTGCAATGATATTTTTAAAAATGGTGTTTTAATTAAAGAATAAATCCAAAGAGCTGTTGCGCGGGATCACTGTGTTCCAGCAGTAACAGGGAGCCAAAAAACTGACAATAGGGTATCACTGAAGATTTTTGTGATATCTTCTGTAAAATAAGTGGCTTCAAATTATTTGATTTTGGCTCAAGAAATGGCAACTCATCTGCCTTTAAAGTTAACTGATCTATTTTTCACATAATTGCTGCAGCATTTACGTTCTCTGCCATCCCTTTCACTTCAGATGCAGCCACATTTCAGTAGTATATGAAGTTATTCCTATATATAGCATGAAAAACATTTGGGGATCTTTCCAGTGAATAAGTCCCAGATACATGTCAGGTATCAGTCCAGCACCTCATAGTAGGCATCACAGTCAAGAGCACAGATTTGGAGCATTTTTGGCTTCAAGCTCAAAGCTGAACCTACAATTTGGCCAGGATGTTTGAATATTAGACGTGCTGAGCAGAAAAAGCAAGCTTGTCTGTATCTTTGTTATGGCAATGAGTTCCTCACCCTGGATTAATTGCAGTTTCCAGTGAGGTTGACAGTTCTACCCATTTCCATAGGAAAGGAAATATCAAAGAGTAGGCTCAAAGGAAGCCTTTCCAGGAAAGTAGGATTTGCCATACCTATCAGGTCAGATATCCTGTTCCTAGCAGCTGTCAGGACATGAGATGTTTCAAAGGAAGTTGGATAAGTTTACCTAGCCAAAACATGACTGACTAATGCTGAAGAGAACTGAGGTAAGCATTGCTTTAGGTGGTACAGGACTCAGCTTTCTGCCTGGCACATAAAATCTGATTATGTCTGGCTTTATAGGCTTTACAGCTGTAAAGTTATTGGCAATCATATTATGACTTCTACAGTTTTGCCAGCTCTTATCATTGTCCATTTCAATTACCTGCTCGGCATCTGCTATGCTTTCTCAAAGGTTTTACAACCAAAGTAGGATAAAACTTAATGGGGAGGCACCATGTAATTTTTTTGTGATCAGTTGCATGATTATTCTGCAATGGGTCCTGAATTTTTGGAACAGATGGTAAGTGGGCAGAGAGCTGGAAGCCTTAGGACCACCTAGCTTCAGCTGCTTTCCTGCCCAGTGAATTACAAGATGAGGCCTTCCTTAACATTTTTTAAAGTGCCATATACTAGAGACACCACCAGTTCTTTTGCCATTCATTGAAATGTCTGTTGACTTCAGGGGACAGACATCTTAAATTAACCTTTACTGAGTGCAACACTGAAGCTGTACAACACAAAATATTTTGTCCATTCTTTCAACATGTTTAGTCTTTTGAAAACTTTAGCTGATGGCAGAATTTGTCATCCAGAGCAAATGGACTTGAGATTTTCTAAATTCTCTAAAAATCAAGAATTTACTTCCTTCTCGTCTGCCTTTCCCTCCTCCTTGGAAATCATAGGCATATGGTGTTGTACACTAGTGTTACTTCCTTGCTTCTAGGAATGGATTGGCTAGAAATTCAGCTGGTAGTTTAGTCATACTTATGTCTAATTATCTTTACAGGAAAAAGAGTCTTGGAAACAGTAGGCAAGTGAAACAGAGAAACAGAAACTTATTTAATTCCTTCCTAAACTTTTGTCTTTTTTTTTTTTTTTTTTTTTCTGAAGTGTTAGGCACAGTAAAGGGAGAATGTTTATTTGAAATTTTGTTGAGAAAAGGTGAAAGACTAAACAGTCTTTGTTCTTCTAAGTCATTTCATTTTTTAAATTGAATGCTCCTTCTCTAAGTCTCTGGAGACATCATATCCTTTAAAATATAGGAAAATCAATAGAAACAACGGTTCCAGCTCAGCTTCCCCCGAATTTGATCAAGTACATTCAAATATTAAGTGATAAATGGGCTAATTTACACATCTGCAAAACTAGCATTCACATTTTACTGACTCCCAACAGTGTCATGAGCTTTAATTAATAGTTGTAAAGCACTGCCATTTCTCTGAATGAAAGGTAGAACTTCTTACATTAGAAAATATGTAGATGTATCTTCTGCTGTGTTTGTGACAGCTGTCTAGAGGACTAATAGCTTTGCAGATTTACTGCTGTGCTCTGCTGCTTTCTGCTAGCCTGCATTATTTATTTATTTATTTATTTATTTATTTAAAGTTTGATACTGGTGACTTTCAGAGACTGAGACTAATCCTAAATTTGTATTCAGCTGAAAGACACCTCTTAACTGTTCAAGGCATTTTCCTTGCATTTTAATACCTGTAACTCAAATTGTGTCAAATTAATTCAAAGTGTACCACATTATTCAGGAGACGGGTGGTTTTCAAGTAGGTATGAAAACACATTATCTGAACTCCCTGCAGTATCATTGAGACAACACAGTGCAGAAGTAAAATCTGTTCTAACTGCAGCATCACCAGGATGATCAACCAGAGCCTAGCTGCAGAACCAAGTCTGCATGAACTGGCACTTCTACAAATAGTTTTAAGAACAAGCTGGTTGCAGTGACAAATCAACAAAACATTTGTGCAGTTCTTATCTGGAGGCAATTTCTAATGCTGATTGTGTTTATATATGTTACCTCCTGGAAAACTTAAAACTGCCCAGAATGTTTCAATGAGATCACCAATCCTAATTAAAGATCACGATGAGAATATCTTACAAAGGATTATTATTATTTTTTTTTTTTTTTATTTTTTAACTCCCAGCCCGCTGTTCCACTCTGTCACTCTCTAACTTATTATTTTGGTATAAGACCATCCCTTTTTTGGGGGGGGTGGAAGGGAAAGGGATTGGAGTGAAAGTATGGCCTTAAGTTCAACAGCAATAATCTGAAGCCTGATCAAGTACTTATGAATTTTGGGATTTGCTGTTTGGAGTGTTCCAGATTTACTATTGTTCACTTCTTCCAAAAACAACATAAAAAAACATTTTCCTACCATTGGTTTAAAAACTAAAGAGAGAGAGATTAAAAAAATGTGATTGCCTTGGCCATCCTGAAAGTGTCAAATCCCCCTACTCACTTACCGCTATTGTATTTTTTTCTGAAACCGAGGAAGTCGCCACAGCTCAGCGGCTGAGCCCTAAATAATCCACTGCAATGTACCATGCCTTACTCCAAATGGACTTGATGGTGTCCTGAGGCTGACAAAGACAGAGCTGTCAAGTGCTGGCAGGGTGAGAAACCACCAGGTAGGCTTTTGAGTTTTCTCAATCTGTAATTCTATCAGATATATCAGTGTTATTTATGGATCAGACCAGGGTATCCTGGGCCTATGCAACTAACAAGTGAATTATTGCACTTGCATTAGACTATGAATTCTGGAAACATCAACTAAAGCAATTAATTCAAAGTTGCATTATACATTCTTTATTGTTCTATTGATCTCAAATATCTGAGACTGCCAATTACAGCCATCTCTGCTTTAATCATTTTTATTTGCATTGGCAGTATAACGCTCAAGACTATAGGAGCTCATCTCGCTAAAGTGCTTGTTTTTCTCCTGACCTTTCCTTATGATAGCAACTTTATGCTCAAATGCAGTTCTCTGGCAAGTGATGCAAACCAGAAATAAGTCTGTCTCAATCCAGATGGTGATATGCATTTTGATGATTCCTTTAGTCAATTTCAAAGAAAAGGATAATGTTTGATATACTTTTTTTAACCAGCACATCTTATCTGGATAACTAGAAAGCAATCCTGCAAATACTAACTCAGTGTCAGTGCTGGAGCAGGGAGCAGTACAGTACCAGTGAAGCACAGAAAAGCATAGACTGGTCTGTGGAGCTCTAATAACTGAAAAATAAGTTGCACCACAGCAGGTCAGCAACACGTTGCAGTCACCATCATTCTGTAATTCTGCTTTTAAATTGTTTCATCTTCCTTTGAGAATTATGACAGAAAACTCTGCAGAAACCTTTTGTGAGTTATATGTGACAGCAAAAACATTCCAAGAGAGATAAAAATCTCATTGTTGTCGAATTTAATCACTGTATCCTAGAAGGCAGTGAATGATGCCTCTGTGGAATGCTTTATGTTATGAAATGAAATTACAAATAGTACCTGAGAGTATGCATGAAGGAAAAAGGACAAATACAGCATAGCTTCACAGTTCTTCTATATGAAAGACTGGCTGAGGGGTTGGAATCCCTTTAGGGTAATGCAGTTTGAATCCTCCTGTACCTCAGGACCTGTTCAGCCCCTCTCATCGCTGCCATTCCTATAGTCGGGGACAATTGCTCCTGTAGGGTGGTCTTTTACTCTAAGGGCTTCCTGTTGACAAAGCAGTAGTGTCACAACTCTGTGCCAGCCTTCTTCACGGACAGAAGCAATCGACAGAAGAGAAACTGTAAGACATTGGTAAGGCACCCTGCAAACCCTCTGTTTTCTTTGAGTGGAAGCAGTTGGAAGCCAATGCAGTGATGGGTAGCCTTCATTTGTTAAGAGTGCTTCCCAGGAGCCCTACAGTGCCTTGGTAGAGGACAAGTGCTGCAGCCATTCAGTGTCCTCCTTCACCTCCCCAGGAAAGGGCTGAGGTTCAGCCTCAGTGCTGCCATGGTGGCCTAGGTTAGTCTTGTCCAGGTAATCCATTCGTACAACTGAAATGGAGGGGAATGGAAGGGGGAAAATAATTGTAGACATTTTAAGGCAGAGAATGAAAGATTGGCTTAATAAACAGAGTTGTACCATAATATTGTAATATATCCAAAGGGTCTCAACGCCTCCTTTGTGCTGCCACCCACGAAGTTTTAGGGACAGCTTTGTTTGTAGCCGTGTGGTGCAATCTGCAGACCAAATGAAGGTTGTGCCATTCCATTGAAATCTTGTTTCATGACTTGAAATTACATCTTCTGTTTGACATTAGACCACATTTGTACTTCCTGATTATTTTTTTTCTGTTGGCATTTCAAGAATTAGATGGTGTTTCTGAATAAAAGAAAATCCATCCATCTAGGCTGCTCTGTCAGGAGCACTTCACTTTTAGACAAATAAAATGATCTGTATCATTTCATGTCATCTTTGTATTTCAGTCAATTATTCTTTAATCTTTATTCAATGTATTCCTTTTACCTGAAACACATGTAGCCCTGATTTTAAACTCAGTATATTCCCTACTTTCTTTGCTAATACTGATTTATGCTTCAATTTCACTTATGAAGTTAGAGGCCAACTTGTAAACAAATGGCTTAAGAAACTAATGTGAAATGACTGTATTAGAAAACAAAACAAAAAAAGAAAAGAAAAGAAAAAAAAAAAGAAATATGAGGGTGTCATTTCATGGACAAGCTGCAGCTGTGTTAACAAGATGCTTGTCTCCATTGGCTTGAAAGGTGAGAGGAATATCCCGTTAGTCTGTGATGCTAAGCTCTTGACCTTTATTGTCTGTGGATCGTCACTCCATTCTAATTGTTACTAAGATTTGTACAGGTAGTAGCTGGTGAACAAGACCTATTATACTGCATTTCAGTGTCTAGTCAGAGGAAGCATTCCATCAGTGGGTTATACCCATTGGTCCAGGAAGACAAATAAGGTCATAAATATTAGTTTGTTGGTTTAGTATGGTGTTATGGTTCAGTCCTGCAGCCAGCCACTGCACAGGGAGCTGCAGAGTGCAAAGTGACACGTACCCATCTGCTTCTGTGGTGACGTGATTGATAGTATAGCTAACAAGCTCCCATTCTGGACAGAGGTGTCACAGGATGTCAATAGTGGTCCATCTGAAAAATAATACCCTGTGAATTGAAGTTCTTCAAGTGTGATTTTGGAATAGTGTAGAACACAGCAGGAGTCATCTGGTCTCTGTTTCTACAATGCATGAAGAACCCAGACTGGAATGCTCTTAAGAGGTAGAGGTGTCCTGACCAGCATTTAAACTTTTCTACTCAATTCTCATGTTCAGTTTATGTTAAACCATTTTATGTTTCTAGTTTGGAGACAAAAAGTTTAGTCAGACACTGAATGTCTCATTCAATATGTCACTGAATGCTTTAATTGTACCAAGAGAAGAATTTTATTGTACATATCCAAACAACAGCTTGTTTGGATATGACTTCTGTGTTTTGGTTAATGTGACGTATTATAGCAATGAATCTGACTGTGATGCGAATCTCTTTGTGTATTAACATTCACATTTGGCTATAATATGCAGAATGGTCTTCTGTTTCCACACTGGTTTCAGTATGAAGGCTAGTGAAATAACAATAGCAATAATAAACTCCATGGTTATAACTCAGAAGAGTGAAATTCAGTCTTCCATTCTGCATAAGTGCTGTCCAAACTGTGACCTGTAAACAGAGTGCTCCCCTGCCTAGACTAATGTCGTGTGATTGATAGCACAGTTCTGCCTGCATAGGAGCTATTGGTTAACCGCAGTTCCTGACTGTGGGAGCAAAAGCTGCTTCCTGGTATTTACAGGAACCCTATGTTGCCCCTACAGGGAAAGAGGGGGCTCCAAGAAAGCCATGTCATCCTCTGTGTCAGAACTTCTGTGGTTTTTTGTCTTGACATACTCTGAAGTATGAGGCACACATCAGGAAGCTGCAAGCTGTTGAGTCAGGAAGTAGATGAGGAAACCTGTCCAACCCTTCAGTATAATGCTGTTCTCATTCATTTCTTTTTCTGCATCCTATCACAAAACCACTGTCTGTATAACCTTGTTCACAAACTGTTCAGTGCCAGAGAATAAGGGGAATTGAGCCAGCAATGATTTATTATTATGTGGCAATTTACACTTTTAAATTATCTGTGACAAAGGTGAGCCTCACCCCATAGAGAAAGGTGATTCTAGTAGTTTTTTACACTCAGAACTGGTCTAGACTGTAGATAGTTGCACATAGTCATGACAAAAATGTGTGCTGTTCACTTAAGACAAACGGCTTTTGATTCTTCTTCCTCTAGATTTTTATAGTTGCAGCCTTTGCTGGCCAGCTCTGTTCTGATGTATTTCTGGTTACCAGTAATGCCCAGAAGGTAAACAATTTGAGAAATATACTTGTAAGTGCTTTCATGATGTTTAGTTGTACATCTGTACATTTCTCACTGAACAGTGTCAACATATTAAATCCACATCTTGGTACAACCCCACTGAAATGCTATAAATCAGGAATGAATTTGGTATATTTTATCGAAGTGTTTGCTAAATTTATGGTATGTAGGCTATTTAATCCAATCTTTCCCCAGCTCAAGAAGTTCTAGTACCTAATAGGCATTGTTTAGAAGCCCTTATCTTGTTCTTCTTCAGTCCCTGCTAATAACAGCCAAATTTAAACTGCTAAAAGACACTGAAACTGTGTGTGAATAAAAACATATTACCTGTTGTTTTTGTGTAGTTGAAGCAAGCAGGGCCAACCAAAACCATGTATGCTGGGTTTCATACAAGCATGTGCAAAATAATCACTACCCTGAAGGTTTTGCTGTGGGGTAAAATAAACTCAGAATGCAAAACCGTGTCAGCCCAGCTTCTGAACCCAAGATGCTCCTCACCTGCAAGGTCAGAAACTGCACAGAGAAGCTTGCATCTGTTTATCCAGACATATAATTTAAATGCTCAAAGCGGTGTAGTAAAGATTATGCAATATTCAGGAGATGTGACAAAATGTAGGAAAGATATCAGGGGGTTGTGTCAAATGCCTACATAGCAGGTTTCATGTTACCCCTGCTATTTGATTTCATTCACTTTGATTATTCATTTTTATGCATTTTTTTCTCTTTCTTATTAAGAAGAGAATCTATTGTCCTCCAGATATTTTTCTAAACAAAGGATTTTACAAAAACACCTTAAACTGTGTTTGAAGTTGTGACTCTGCCCTTGACAGCAGTTGGACAGTGAGCAAAAGAAATGTGGGGGGAAAAGCAAACATACACTCAGCCTGGATTGTCAGTATCCAGCAAATCACAGAATCACAGTAATGACTGAATATTATTAAAATACCACTTTTTTTAGGCTTTGCCTTAAAAATAGGAAAGGATCATAGCAAAACAATCATTCACACAAGAATTATCATTTTGTTGAAAACCTCATCTTCCATTGTACAAAAAATCACGTTTTTCATTCAGTGCCAGCTACCCAGAAGTATTCTATGCCATGTTCCAGACAGAAAAAGAATGTAACAATATCTCCTTCACAGAGACATTCTTTGACTACGATCATCTTATGTCTGTACGGGGAAAGGCATACAGCTCTTTAATACTACTGCTATTTATTCAACTATCAGAATTGTTACTAATGGCTTAGACTCTGTTTCTCCACCTTTCCTAAAACTGCTGCATGGAGTCAGGCAGAAGTGCTGATGAATGCAGTTACGAACGCTAACTATTTCTTGTGCTTGCTGAAGAATTTCCAGTTGAAGTAAAAATATAGACATTTTTTCATTCTCTTTTGTTGCTTGTAGACAGAAGAATAGAGTATCAGCTGGTGAAATCTGACTTCAGCAGAGCTGTATCAGGCTGTCAATGCAACTTCTACAATCTGATCTACTATATCTCTATACTGTTAGCTCATCCCACACAGACAGGGCAGAGACTGGTCACTACTTTTGACTTTGGGAGCTTAGGATTCATTCTGAGACTAAGGAATTAGCATTCTATTATGTGACCAGGATTTAGAGCCTGAGACCTCCCAAACCATCACACAAATTTCTCTTGAGCATTACTAAAGCTTTGAGAACTCCAAACTGGTGTTGAATTTCTAATTCAACTGGGATGTGAAAACACAGAGAGAAAGAACACAGGCTTTTACAGTAGAAATTTTATTTTTAAAGCACCTGGCTGTACAAGCCTTGGAAAACAACTTAAGACCAGCTGCATAGTTCCCTTGCTCCAACCTTACAACTTCTGTAAGTCTAAAGTTTTACTGTTGTTTTTTGAAAATTCCTTCTAGGCTTTCTCTCTTCTAAGTCACTGTGTGTGGAAGGGGTTAACCACTCTGCAGCAGTGATCTTCAGTGTATTTCTCTATGTGTCTTCCACGTTCTTCACTGACACACCACTCCTAGAGTCACTATAGCCCAGCTGTGGTCTCTTGCACAGAAAATGCCCTAGTGAATAGTCATGGGCCAGCAGCAAGGATCCACAGAGCTGATGTTCCCAGTTCCCAGAACACATCTCTGAAGTTTTCACTGTGATGGTCCTTCAGTGAGCTAACTTTACTCTGCTGAACAACTCACTGAAGTTGCACTACTAAAGGTTGTAGAACTTACCTTCCCTTGCTGTCCTACTTCTTCATTGTTTTGTTTTGTTTTTTGGCACTTTGAATTAGAAAGCTGCAGTGAAATAATAATCTCTTCAAGCCACAAAGGTGCTAAACTGAACCAAGAGGATACCCAGTGCATGTTCAGGCCATTTGCATCTCCAGCCTGAGTACCAAGGATCAGTCTTTGGGGTAGATATTCTTAGAAGTAAAAGTCACTCTGAAAAAATGACCTGGATATTCCAGTTGAGTGATGCTGGATGTTTTTAAGCCATAATGCTTTGTATTATCTTTCATGCTGATGCCAAGCATTGTTATCACAGTCTTGAAAGGTGAAACCCTGTATTTGTTGAGTGTCTAGCTGCAGTGACAGTTCAGAGTACAAACTGCCCGATTAATTTCAGAGAGGTATCATTTGTGCTCCAGAAATAAATTTTCTACCAGATCTTTGGAAAGCCAAGAAAGGGACAGTTTTTGTGACCCTGAGAGAGCCCTGCTGAAAGGTGTTTTATCCAATGGAAACTAAGACAAATTTTGTTCATAATGAGAACCACTTGTTCCATTAGAGAAAAATCATACCAGCTGAGTGAAAATATCCATAACAATTTTTACAACATTTCTTTCTAAAATATTTGAAACAGCAGACTGTGAGAATCTACATAAGCAGATCTATTACGCGCTAGCTTTTAACATGACAAAAATGGAGAGAAAGAACACATTCTGAAAAGTAATCAGTTTTCAGATTTGAATACACAGAAGTAGCTTTCTTTACTTTTGCAGAATAGCATCTTTTATCTGTATAGTTCAAAGCATTCCTCAAATAATTTATTACAACATAACATGTCCTCTCTATGGTGTTTAAATATTATTTTCTTCATCGCGGAAGATGTAAAAATGGAGAAATTAGAAAATGAAGTGACTTTCCTAAGGCCACACAGTGAGTCAAAATCAGAGAAAAGAAGTCTGAAGTGATAACTTCTACTCTGCTATTTCAAGTACTGGATAATACAGTTTGTCTGTGACATTCCCTCTGGTAAGAGGTGATAGGTTTCTAAAGATCTTCTGTAATTCAACCTGGAAGTTACCAGGACAGATATGTTAATTACCGGGCAAAATTCTGTGACCTAGCTATTCGAAAGGTCAGACTAGATGGTCAGAAAAGGTCTTGTCTAGTCTTAAAATATGAGTCATTACCACCATACAAACCTATTTGCCCTTTCTCTCCTTCCAACAAAAATCAGCAATTAGTCTTGTTTAAAAGCTTGCTATAAAACTGCATTTTTCAAATCTAACACATATTATACGAGAGGTTAGCAAAAATAGCTTCAGAAACCCTGAAAAAAATGACAGGTTGAATCAATCAAATCAATTTTTAATTTTATTTTGACAAAAAATCACACTGGGGCTGACAGCTCCTTGTGAAAACAACTTTGCTCACTGCAGTTTGAAACACACATGCTATAAAACCTTGAGAACAGGATTTATAATAGAAGCCTGGCAGTCTCCTAACTCAAGCAGTATTATCACCGTGTGACAATATTATATTAGGACTATACTTCAGAGCTCCTTCATTAGATTCTGACATATGGAGGAGAAATGAGAGCCTGAAAACTGGGGAGGACATACAGTGCAGCCTCAGCTGTGCATATTTATCATCTAAATCAAGTGAAGGCTATTTATTGACTTATTGATTCTAATTCAAAATGATAACTTAATTAAAAGTTTAGTTCATTACTGCACAATTACATTGCCCTCAAAACATTTCCGGGCTAGCAAAGTGCATGCTTAATCATGTGGTATATTGGGAAGACTGGATCTTCAATTGTTATAAATCAGACATTAGCGGTGCCATGCTAATTTACACCATCTGGGGACAGGGCCTATTAGTTTTCTACTCAGGAGGCAGTTGTTATTGTTTTAAATGAATTAGCCACAATGTAATGTTGTCCTTTGCTGAGCTGTAGCATATGGTAACTTCCCACCATTAGGCAAAGTAGTGAAGAGAAGTTCAGACTCGGTGCCATGTACGCTACATACATTTACCAGCCTCAGAACAGAAGTGCTCACAAACAGCATAAAAAACCGTCTGACAAAATGTTAATACCAGACCACGGAGAAACTGTTCTACCTTGGAGGCATGTTGTTGTGACTGATAAGAGAGATTGTGGCACAGAGCAAACTTTCCTGCCAAGTGCTCTGAAGAATCACAGCACACATACATCAGGATGCAGGCAACATCTATGCAGACATGCTGTGCAAGCTCTGATGTTCCTTCTTGCTCTCAAGCGTCCCAGGTTGCATCTCCATCTCATGGCTGGCCATGCTTTTTTCCCTCTGCACAGCTAGTGGAATAGTTTGCTTGTGTAGTTTTGGCTTCTGAGGACAAGGTTCATTGAACACAGACAGTTTAGGATTTGTTCCAGCCCAGGACCAAAGTGCTGACTATATTTGCATCTAGATAATGCAACGTGCCAGGGCTATAATTGTGAGAGTTTTTATGTATTTACATCTTTTTTGAGCATTCTGAACATTTTAACATATTTGCAAATGGTCACAACTTATAGTCTGGGAATCAGATTGTGAAACATTTTCACATACAGGCAGGAGGTGTATTAAAGTATAGAGCATTTGAAGCCAAGTTAAGCTGTCCATGCAGGCAAACATTCCGTATCTCCTGAGCCTAAAGTTTGTGCCCTACAAAAGAAACTCTTCAAAACTACACAGAATGGTACTGTCCTGTGTGATCCACAAGAAGAGTCTTTGAAGTCTTAGCCTTGCCTGGCATCTTTATTCAGCTAATGGTTCCCACCAGTGAGCCTCCTAAAAAGAATTAGGGGAGCCAATTTCTGTGTATGCTTGGATTTTGGACTCCCAGCATAGGACTTTCAGCAGTTATACTGGGGGGGTTAAAGACAAGGAACGCAGATTTTGCTGCACTTCTGACCTTAGGAGCTGAAGTATTTTTCAGCTTTTATGTACTATACTTAGACTGACTTCAACACATAATTCAGGCTCCAGCAAGGCAGCTGGCACAGAAACAGTTTCCAGTCAATTCTCTGTTAGATAAGAGGCTGTTGGAGTTCAAAGGAAGCATGCCTAGCAGGGCACCAGGAGCAGGGTGACTGTGAGAACAGCAGAACTGTTTGATCTGAAGCAAGTAAGGGAAGCTGAATTCAGTCATCCTGCACCAAACAAAAATGAAGCATGTTCTGCAGCAAACACAGTGATTGACCTAACACAGGTAGACGCATGCTGGTGTGACTGGTATGGTAGCAGCAACAGAGCCAGACAAGCGAAACCTTAAGTGACAAAGCTTGTGAAAACTGGTATGTCTAGGCCAAGGAGTATCCGTGTAAGGGAATCGACTGGGGAACAGGCATTTTAATAGCTGCATACTAGGTGCACCTGCTACTGCTCAATGTTCAACCAAATAGTATTTTCCAGCTATTGATCGAGCACATCCCAGAGCTGCTGAGGAGCTGTTTTTCCGCAATGCCGGATGACTGTGATGGCTGCTCTTCACCCCTGTCTTGGACATTTCTGGAACATGAAGACATAGACTAAGATGGCCTCTTCTATGCTTGGTTTTAATATCTCCAGCTGGCAAGAGCCCATGTTTTGCCCATTAATGTTTGATAAGTGGTTTGTACCTTTCTAGCACTCAGAGCCATCCTACTGAGTTTGTGGCGATAGCTACATGAAACAGCTGAAGCATCCTGCTGTCTCAGATCCCATTTACTGTTGAACTATTTTTTCTTTTCTCTCCCTGCTTGTGCTTCTTCCTCTGGTCCATTTTGGGAGACTGAGACCAAGCAGTTTTTTTGTGTATGGCCAGCGTATATTGCTGGAGTGGACAGAAGCATAAGCAAGAATAAGAGTTTGCCTTGCAGCCATGCTTTATGCCATACCTTGTAAAGTAGAATCATTTTCATTTTGCTTCTTTGCTTCTTGTGTGTGTGTGTCTGTTTTTTGTTGTTGTTGTTTTTTGTTTTGTTTTTTTGCTTTTTTTGTTTGTTATTATTTAAGAAAAAAAGCATGGTTTTGTCTAGTTCCCTTGCAGAACTTTTGGAACCTAAGAGAGAATTTCTCTGGGACCTTATGAATCCCACTGAAACCTGAAATAGAGCAGTTCAGGGTGGCTAGCAGAGCTATTTATAAAACTGCCATCAGTAGGAATGTTAACAGCAAAGCAACCAAGCAGTTTGTCATTGCTTTTCAGGCTTGCAGAAAGTGGTCTGATAGGGAAGAGCTCACGCTAGATAAATTTTACATTGATTTCAGATAGTGTCCTAGTAGTGAGGGTAACAGAATGTTGCAATAGACCAAGGGGGCAGCATGATTGACATCACTTCGAGTTTTTAAGAGGCAGTTTGGATATTTTTCTAAAATATATTCTTTCAAACTGGCTTTGGTATGAATTGTCCCTTCTGGCCAAGGAATCTGTCCAGAATGTATCATTCATTCAGCTCTTTCCTTCATATGTAACAGGCAGAATAAGTCCTCAGCATGATCATCATTTGCATAAAGATAATGGTTGTAATAAAAGCCTCTGTTTCAGGGGTTTAGCTGGGGTCAAGAAAGGTTTTTTTTTTTCTCCCACTATACAATTAGCCAGATGTACTCTGGTTTAGTGTTTGCTTAGTTCCTCTGAAGCATTGGAAATTGGCTATGCCTGGAGACTGACTCCTCCCTGGTGAACCTCACAGTGGCCCAGGGTTACACTGAGACTCCTTTCTCCAGGCCACAGGGGAAGGGTTTTGCTCATTTGCCTAGACCTCAGAGCATCTTCTGTGACTTGAGAGCATGGCAAGGTGGATGCACCTCACCATCAATCCCCCATCTTCAAACAACCTCCCAGCACGTGAGAGGCTTCAGAAAGGTAACAGCCTCTGATAAAGATTAGACTAACTCCTTTGTTTCTAAACTCTTCTGCTTGCAACGCCGTTTCTGGAGTTGCAAAAACACCTGTGTGCTCACAGTGTCACTTGGGGAAGACACTAGAAGTCATTCCAAGCTGGGGATATTTAGATGAGATAATCTTTAGTTTCCTTTAGCCTTCACCTCTGCTGCTGCGTTGATATAGCCTGTGTAGCTGTAGCCACCTTCCCCCCAGCTCACTTTCAGGCCCCACCTTCAGACCCTCAGATAGAAGGGCTGCAGGTGGGGGAGCCTAGGTACAATAGGGAGGTTTCACCAGAGCTTGAGGAGCTGAATAGCTCCAAGCACATCCTACCTGTCAATACCCAGCTGGAAATGCCCAGGCAGGCTGTCTGCAAGAGGTAGCAAAGCACCTTTGCTGGGAGAAGGACATGGAGCCTGCTGTGCCCTGGTCATCCCAGGGAGCCCTTTTCCTTTTTTTTTTTTTTTTTTTTTTTGGTTGTTGTTGTTGTTTTTTTTGTTTGTTTGTTTGTTTTTTGTTTGTTTGTTTGTTTGTTTGCCGCAAAATTGGAGGAGAGCAGAGGTGAAGGTGCTTTTTTTCCAGAGTTGCTGGGCCTTTTGGGCATCTAAACTGTGTGTTAATCTACATGTTCAACTTGTTTGTGTCAGGTTAATTCCTACTTTGTGATCACTAAAGCCAATCTGTATTATTCAGATTCTTAGAAAACAGTCTCCATGGTGAATCTTATCCATGTAAATAATAGGTTGGCATAAAGAATAAATGCAGTAACGGATCCTTAGGCAATATGAAATCGATTTGCTACTGCTTTTTTAGCCTCCAGTGATTTTAATGCGGCAAGAAGAAGCCTAATGGGATTTGCCAGGAGGCATTACTGAAATCTGGTGGCTGTGGCAGCTGAGTGCTCTGTAACATGTGCAACTGTTCATATGCTGTAGAGTGCTTGAGTTGAATCATTGCCCTTTCGCTATGGCTCCTTTGGCAATAAAACTTCTATCTCTGCAACAAAGTAGTCAAAGTGATTTAATACAAGTGTATTTTCTAATACAGGGCTCCTGTAGCTCTGAAATGGGTCTTAATCCTGCAGCCATAATTGCACATATTTTCATTATTGTAAACAATTGTTTTGATTTTAGTGGAGCTGCTCACAGGAGTGTATCTGCTGTTAATCATGCCCAGTGCTGGAAAGTTTGACTTTCAAATGCTTTTTACTTGAAGTGTGACTTACTGTGGCTGCTCTACTGCACAGGTTTGGGGCTATTAATAGGCTGCGGACAATAAGCTAATTTTTGCCCTTTGTATGCAGTAGTTTCCTCTGCTAGCTTAACTAGGAACTTCCATGAAGATGGGTCCTGATGCTATTTTTAGTTGTTGAAACCAAGGCTAGGGGAATATACCTAATGTACCTAAGTGCACACAACAGCTCCTTGGCACAGAACAAAAGCTGATTTGCAGTTCTCCTTTCGTACTACTACGTGTTGGCAACAAGGATGCAAAGGAGATTATTTTATGTTTAACCAAAAATCTGTCTCGTGTAGAGTGGGAAGGCATTGCATTTCTTAGAACTGAGTGCTAAGAGACAAATGCCTGCTCTGAGGAACTTCCTTTTGAGCCTTTCTTTTAGTATTTTTGTTTTCTTCTGCCATATACTTTAAGAACTGTCTTTTTGTTTGTTTGTTTGTTTTGTTTTTTTTTCCACCAATACTCCAAAGCAACACTGGATTTATCGCATTAGATTTTTACATTATTTTTTTTCCCTGGGTAATCTGTTTTATTTTGGGCATTAATAGCAGAGCTGCCTGGGAATTTTCAAAATATGAGTAAAGAGTTTTTCAGAAAAATACTGCTAAATATGGCTCATTTTCAACCCTCCTGCAGAGTACTAGTTGGTGGTAGAACTTTTCGCTAACAATGTTCATGAAGGCTACTTGTACTTAAAAGCTGAAAAAAACATCCAAAATTATTCTAGCCCTTACTGGACCTTTATTTATTTATGATGCTGTTCGATAGTCTTTTTCTCTTTGCACGGGAACAGGGCACTTGATTTACCCTTAAACATACTTTCTTTAGAACTTAGTCACTTCTCAGTGACTCAGGTGTGATTTTTTTCCTTCCTTTTGAAGGGACCAGACATTCCAGCTACAAGTCCATTTTATTTATAACCACACTAATTCAAATACAGATTGATTCTTGGTCCTGTTTTGCCTAGTGAAACTGTTATATCCTCAATGATGCTCTGGTGCGTGAAAGTAGGACAAATGTCTGCTTTATCAGCAGCCAGTATGTCAGTTTGGGGATCATTCACTGCCTTCTGTATAAGTTGTATAAAAAAATGGAATTTTAGTTCAGGATATATTGACTGTTATATATGAAGTGTTACCTTTTAAAATAAAAATCAGTTGTTGAGTATTATACCAACATAATGCTATTCTCTCATTTTTTAAGGTAGGGTAAAATCAGTTCTTGAAAAGAATTTACACTTTTCCAAGCATTACCATAATTTTCTTCAGTGAACTGTATTAGTTTTGAAAATTTTGATCAGAGTAGTAGCTACCACTTTCTAAATAATTTGAATTTGACTGTTTGCCCCACTATCTGAATGGTGTTTTAATCATCTATATACACAGAGGATACTTAAGAGTAGTAAAAGGAAAATGCTTTGATCAGGGAAAAAGCAAGATGGGGAGGCTTTTGTTTTTGAACTTTTTCTTCATGATATTAGAGTTTATTAGCACCAGGTTAAACAAACTAATGGGTGCAAATTATTACAAAATAATTGCAGTGGTTTGTTGAGCCACTATGAAATAACTCCCTCCTCCTTCCACCCCTATTTAACCTTTCATCTTAGTCTTATTCTTATTTGTGAACTACACCCTTGCCCTTCTCTTCTCCTTTGCCTGAAAAAATAAGCAGAAAATACAGTTTACATTATGGCAGTACACACTTCTAGTGTGTTGTTGTTGTGTTTTTTTTTTAGTACAGCCTCAGAGGAAAGAGTATAAATAAATACACATTTTTCAATAGTTGGGGAGTTAGCCAGCATTAAACAAATGCTCCACAACAACTAATGGAAGATCATACAGGTAAATCTAATTTTCTAGCTAACTTAAGTCTCTCCTGGAAACTTTGGTGGCTGCATGCAAACGTTTTCTTTGAATCAGCAGTATCAGCAAAGATTCATTATATTACTAAAAATATATAATGTAAAAAGTGAACTAAAGATGGACGAAGATTTAGAAAGCAGGAGGGGTTGGAAAAGGGAAGTACTATAAAGGGAAGGGCATCTATAAAGACAGAGGGGTCTAAGCCTTTTACAATAGAGGCAGTCTGAAATAACCATGGTTTCTTCTTTGAATCGTGAGAATAGCTATTTTCTTGTTTAAAAGCTTAAAGAGCTATTAAGTTGGGCAAATCACTGGTAAAACAGCTGGAAATGTAAATAGCAATTTAAACAGTCCATTGCCCCTCAATCCAAATGTGGAATGTGCAGATCTACTTCAAAAAAGTTCCTCTGGTTTTATTATATTGTCAATGGTAAGAGGATTGAGTAGACACCCTTTCTCAGTGGACTGAATGGAGATAGTGTGCTTTATTTAGAAAATCCACAACTTTTATTATTTTCCTCCTTTCTCTCCTTTTTTTTTTTTTTTCTTTTTCCTCTTCTTTCCTTTTTTGCTTTTTTTTTTTTTTTTTTTTTTTTTTTTTTTTTTTTTTGCAAGTGAGCAGACGGGTCTCTAATTTTCACACCGTTCTCCCTTAGAGACCTCCTTCAATTGCACCATTCTTTCATTATGTGGAACTAATGAAGTGCTCTGCAACCTTTAGGTCTCCAAAGAATCCATTGCTCTAGGAATATAGTCCTTAAATAAAACATGTTTCATTGGCTGACTTCAAAACACTATTCTTATGGGGGGAGGGAGGGGGATAAATAATTGGCCTGGAATCACTGTGTGAGAAAAGAAGAAATTACATCAGACAATTGTTTTAAATTATAGTTACAGTCAAAAGATACACTCAGTAACGACAGTTGTGGTCCTTTTTTTCCTAGCAAGCTGCCAAAAATCAGAATATTACTTTTAAAAGTCCCAAATAAGAAGCTTGGTTTGGTGGTGGTGTGTTGTTGTTGTGATTTTTTTTTTTTTATTGTCTTTTTGGTGTGTGTTCTATTGAGTAGCTACTGGGTTTTGTGGTGCAAAACATAATGCAATGTCAGATCAATAAGTCTAATAATTCACCAGCTGAGTTTGAAGGTTGGCTGCCTTGGGTGTCTTAAGAATAACACCTCACATTTTATACGTTGCTTTTCATCTTCAAAGTACTCAACAAACACGAACTCAGTGATGTGGCTTGTTTATTCAGCCTGTGAAAGCATAGATCTGTGTTATCTGTGATGTATCAGATGCCTTATTTTCCTGTGGATATTTGCTGTTACAAATGCAAGTTTTTTTGTTTTCCATTATGGACTTCGTAGAACGTGGCTATCTCAAATTTGTCAAAGTCTCTTCTCTTCCTAAGCAATCTTTGCCCTCTGGCATTTTTAATTGATCTGCCTTTCTTCTTAAAGCTTTTGATAGGTCTGAGCCCTGTTGCCCTGTTTTCTTTCCCCAGTCCTAAAACCAGTATATTTAAACTGAAATATGCTCTTTTGAAATATCTTTGTCTGCAAAATCTTTTTTTTTTTTTTTTTTTTTTTTAATAAAAAAGAGGCGGGAGCAGTGGGAAATAAAGGTACAGTTAAACATAAAATTGCTTATATATGTCTAGCTTGTATCTGAAACCAGCAAAGAAATGTAAACACTTTTTTTTATTATTATTAGCATTCATTTCCTTTAGCATTGCTTATCTTTTGCTTAATTTTATTTGGTGCTTGATCTAATTTGCAGTATATTGGATTTTGGCTTTGGTAAACTGAAATAATACTATCAGCATGATTATTGTTATAATACTGGCATGAGAGCTCTGCTGGCCTAATTTCAGTGAAAACTAGAACAAACTGTAATGTCTGCCTTTGTAAAACAATTTGTATTTATAGAAACTGTTGTAATCATCTATTCTCAGTGAAAGGATTTCTTGGAGCATAACTATTCCACAAAACCCAGGACTTAGCCCAAATTTCTAGTCTACATTTAAGCTCCGTTGAGCAGATTAGAAAACAAAACAGTGCTTAATGAATGTGGAACGTCAGGTTTTTGAGTTGCTAAAGATAAGTTACTTCTTTAATTAGCTCCCTCTGTGTCTTGGTAGGACAGCACACTGTGCTTTACAGTACCAAACACCTTGGAACAGGAGTCAAGAATATGGACTCAGTTTTGCCAAGGTCATGACTAGCAGTGGCTGCCAAAATGTGGACCCTCTCAAGTGATACCAAATGTGCACAGAGCTTGCAGTTACTACACTAAGCCACTCTAAGTTGTGTAATGGAGATACCTGGAATCCCTTTGAAAGCCTTGACTGATTCTATTTCTGGGTTTCCGAACTTCCCATGCGAACCTGAGAAAGTCAGTTAACCTATCCATATGTTCTTTTCCTTATCTTTGCGAGCGACCTAATTCGTGAATGCTTACCCATGTCCTTGCAGAAGAATTGTACGTAGTGGCCTCATAAATCATTTTTAGAATTGCACATTGAGAGCCTGCTGGAGTTTCTATGGATTGCTATAGGAGTTATTCTTTAGTTGTATTATCAGCACCTGTGGTGGAGTAATGTTTGTGTAACTTTGGTACCTGGAGGCAAAGTCCCTATTGTGCTTTCTTCCCAAAACAGCAGATGCAGTTCCAGGCTGACATGATGGCCAACAAGAAATGAGAGCGCAAAGTGATGGACAGAGGATTGTGGCTGGCACAGCTGGCAGCACTCAGTTGTTGCCCAACCACCTGAGGTATCCTGCCACTACACACACAGCTGGGGGCTCTGCTGGACACCCCCCGTGTTTCAGTTTGAACTCGGATAGTTCAGTGTGAGCTTTCCACAGGGCTGACATTACTGTTTTGCACCCTGCAGAGTTGTTCATCTTGCCATTTAGAGCTGTGAGGGTTTTCACCCCTATGGTGCAAACATGAGTGCTCAGCTGGAGGCTGAATGAAGCTAATAGAAAGGTCTACATTATTCTGAGTTGTTGGGTTGGTCTAGTAGATGTAGAAAGAAGATGAGAATTGAGACCATCATTGAACATTGTCTTCATATAGCATATGATACAAAACTTACTGGGAAAGCTGTAGAAGGTAGATACCACAATTTCTGTGCCTGTTCTCTAAGTGTTTGTATGTAGATTTTTCTGTAGAATAAAGAGAGGAACCTGAGATAATGTGTTTAAATCAGGTTCTGAACATCCTCTAAATCTTACACATGCTTACTTGATAGCGCACAGCACAAATAAAAGTTTGAATATTAAATATTTGCTCCCTGTTTGCTTCAAACTGTTTCAGTAGTGCACAACAGACCTACCTCTGACTCACCTAGCCAGCTAAGAATACCTCCTGTCTAAGGACTCTTCTGGAAATACAAAGACAGTATGAAACCCACACCACTTTTTTCCCCCATGGGTCTGTATGCCCCTGTAGGGCATACTGCAGGACTGGTTGAAGTCTCTGTCTTGGTCTTGACCCATGTAGATCTCTATGTACACCTAATTTGATATCCCAGGATTCTTTACATTCACTTGGAGATTGGAGGGGACAAGTATTGATTTTGCTTTTCTATAATTCTACTATAGGTATTTAATTGAAGGTCTTCCAAATATTTTAGATAAGTAATTAAACTGTGATCAGTTCAAGTATTATGAGAATTTATCAGGACTCTCAAGCAGTCAGTAACTTCTGCTGCTTGTATTTTCATTTAGTGGTAGTATGCAGTTTTTCCGATTTCATGAGCTTTCTGAGCAAACCTTTATGAACCAGTCTTACCATCCTATTTTCTTGACAGCTGCTTTCACTGTAATTTAATATACCTGTGTTAATCCAGTATGTCCCAAATAGCAGAATACTAACAAACTGCAACATTTTTAATAGGTCTATATTGTGCATCTCATATAATTTAAAAAGAGGAATAGTAAGCATATGAGACCAAATCCTGCTGTCTTTATTCATATAGCTATTCAGTTCTATTCAGTTGAACGGGATAATATGCAGGATTAAGTTGAGTGGACTTTTACCCTTTCTATATCAAGGCCTCCTGAGAGTGCTGCATTTAATTCTATATGATAGTCTTTTTCATTTGCTATTTCACACCACCTCGAACTGCAGCTGCCTGTCAGGAATTGAGTCGGTTGAGCTTCAGCTGTCACATAGGTAGCTTAGTACACTATAGCATTGGCTCCTCCAGAGAGCCCTCAGGGAGAAGAACTCATTTAGCAGAAAATGATGATAGGGTTTTTCAAATGGTTCTGGAGTTGTCCCTTTATGTTTGGATAGGATGATGTATTTGAAAAGCCTCTGCAGAAATTTGTGTAATAGAATGGCCTGTGATTTTAATGATGAAGTGTGCTACTAGACTACCCCAACTCCTGGTTCCTTTGAAGATGATTACTGGGAAAACATGTGCGATAAGCATTCTACCATAGGGGAGCAGCAAGCTTTTGGCATGAGGGATTTGCGGAGGGATGTTCACCTTTTATGCTGAGATAAGTGATAACTTCTGAGCCCTTCACAGACGTATGGGGAAAAAGGGCTGGTGTCTATATGAGTGCAGCCCATGAGCATGGATTCCATGACAGCAATTTCAATTGTACCTGCAGTCAATTTCAGAATAGGCCACTGAAATACAATCCTGGGATGTGAGAAAAATGTAGTATGAGGAATGAAGATTTGCTGACCTTTTGTTTTGATTTAAGTCTATGCAAACTTAGGTTGGAAGAACTACAAATATCAAAATATCAACACCAATGGGTGGATAGACTTTTTTTTTTTTTTTGAGGGAGTCATTGCTTGATGCAGTAGAAATCCTAGGGCAAAGATTTGGGCTTGCATATTTTATGATATCTTCTGGGTTGGAAGATTGTCTTAAACAGCAATGATCATGCTAAATTCATTCAATCAGATTAATCTGCTGTGTTGAGCACATCATGAATCTTCTCAGAACATGCCCTTTGTCTGTTGCTTTATAGTCCTATGACAACTGAGTTTTATTTGTATCTATCAAAACCCTGAGCACACAACTGTATTCTTAGACATAACTTATTTTTAGGTACTTTGCCTATTCTTTTGGACTATAATTGGATCTTGAGCCTTTTCTAATGCTCACGGTAGTGCACAGCATCGTATTTTAAGTGTATGAAAAATGTGGGGAATACAGCTTATCCTTCTGTAAAATAAGATAGTTTCTAAAAAGTTGAATAATAATCTAGTAGTTTAAAGAAGCTTCAGCAAAGTATTTTAAAGATCCTTTTGTAAGATAAGACCATGTCTTTTCCCTCTCATTTAAAAGACAGTGAGGGAAAATCATCCTTTCCTTGATTTAATTTTCTGTTTAGATGCACAATTCTATTTACTGGGAAGTGACTGAAACGTGTTGGCTATCACACTCTGTAGCTCATCTGAGCAAAGCTATAGGTAGCAATGGAGTTGCTTATGGCAGGACAATGGGAGACAGAACCTTGCTTGTTCTGATTCTAAACCTCCGTCTATGCTTCTCTCCTGAACAATCTTACACACAGTGGTGAGTGACTGTCCTGTGGTGCCATTCTGCTAGTCACTTCTCATTAAGTGAACACCACAGTCCTCATGGCACAAGACCATAACTTTGATTTCACTGTCATTTCCCCGGTACGCTCGCTTGTCTTTACAGGAGACAGCTGGAGTGCTTTGCATTCATCTGACACAGCTGAAGAGGCCTAGGCTACAGACAAAACAGGGGAGATGCAGGCTTTCTGATCAAAGCTGATTGCAGCTCAGCTGTGTTGGATGAACTAAATAACTGAGATAAAATGCACTTAATTACAGTACAAAGAATTACATGTGTTTTATATTCCTACATCGGCACCTACTTCAGAATAAGACTATTTGATCAACACAGGTTTTGTTTAGGATAAAATTATTATGGGTAATAGGCCAGACTTTACCCAATAAAGCAGGACTTAATCTAGAGCTCGTCTTTAGTACAAACGATGCAGTGCTTACTTCCTAATCAAGATCAAGTTTATATGTCAACAGGCTCTTACACCATGTGGATTACATGCAGTAAAGATTTCAGCTAAACAAGAGGATAAGTGCATACATACACTTGCACTAATATAAGCATATTGTTTTTAAGAAGTTTGTATACAATTTTCCACCAACTGAATAACCTTCCCACTACATAGGACTAGGACTTGGGTGAAGGGATTGATGTCCTGACCTGGTCCTTGGTCTTCCAGATGTTTTTGGTGGAACTCTTTCACCTGCAATACATTGAATAGGTGCTAAAATACAAAATTATCAATTGGCTCCTTTTGATATTATAGTAAGTTAAAAGGAAGAACTTGAGGGTAGCTTTTGTGTTGTGGATCTCCCTGAACAACACAGAATTTTGAGTGAATACACAAATCTCACTCAACCCTCAATGGCAGAGTAGGTGGGTAGGGAAGGAAGAAAATTGCAGGAGCAGGCTGCGTTACAGATATTTTCCTTTCCCATCTGCATGAAAGTGACCTGAGAAACAGCCTCAAATTTTTTGTGGGATTGTGGAGTCAGGAAAAACTTTGACTATAGAACCCTCAGAATTTTCCTGGAGTGTTGCTGCTGCTTTTAATGTTTAAACTGAATCATTCTGGGTTCAGGAAAGGTCTGAAAAAAATGAAGCACGGATCTGACAGTATCCTACCACAACTTGGCAAGCTGTCCTGCCAACTTACCCACCTCTGTGACTGCTCTGTCAGGTTGCAGTTGAAACTTGCAGCTTCTGGAAGTCTTGAGACTTCTGGGAGTGTTTTGGGGGGAAGGCAAGGCTCTAGATTGGAACAAAATCAAATTTCACAGTATTGAAGTCTTCTGTGAAGTGAAATCAGCTTTTTCTCTGAACTGCTGTCATGGTATGTCTTACAGAGAGGGGACAGCCCATGTGGCTTAGAGCCACACTACTCCCCACATCTGGTTTTGAGCTAAGCTGAAGGATAAAGGGACTGTGAGTAGAGGTCATAGGCCCTTCTCTTTATCTTGCAATGTATGATTCTGATCTTGTTGAGACAGTCCTATCAGAAGTCTACATGCAAGAGTCATCCTGCTGATGCATATGCACATACTTCAGTGTTCCTTACGTAGTTAGGGTCTTGATTAGAACAGGAAAGCACACACAACTGACTGCAGATCTTGGACATCTGTCAGAAAAGCAATAACAGAAAGTACCTCTGACTGAGTGCCCTAATCAGGGCTTTGAAGAAGAAAGCAGAGTCAGCTGTAGCCATTTTTTTAAAGAAGATCACTTTAACAGGAGTAATCATAAAATAATTTGAGGTCTTATGTATCTTAAAACAGCCCAAAAACTATATCATCTGTTGGATTACTGTAACTCTTGTTGCTGTTCTGTGCAGTCAGAGCAATTAATGACTATCCAAGATTTACAATTAAAATTGAGTGGTGCAGGTCTAAAGTACCCCTGAGAGTACTTTTCTTTGAGTTGCTTGAGCTTTTTAGACTATGCAAACCTTGGTGTTCAAGAAGATAGCCTGTTAAAACAGCAGCAATACAATATATTTGTATGCAATCATAATAATCAGTAACATCCACTTTGAGAATAACTGAGCTGACAATTATAAGAATATGATAAGTAATCCATACCAGATCAGGAGTCAGAAGTTGTACTAGCAAAAATGTCACTGTTTTGAAGGCTTCTGCGGAGGAGTCATTGAATTAAAATCCTGATCTTACACTTGTCTAAAGTCAGGGGATGGACAAAGAGCGATGGATACCTGCTTGCTTTATCCTCTTTGTAGTCAAGCACAGGATTCAACTCTGGCTTTTTAGCATCCTCTACATCTTTCTGTAAACTACAAGTAAATATTTTGTAGCTTCACTTCAATCAGTTGGTGCAGCTCAAAAACAAGAGTGTGTTCTTAGCATCCTTTCTTCCTGTAACTTTTACTGGCACAGAAATCTGAATGCTCAGTTGCTGTTTTGCTGTTTCCCTAGCCTCTGGTGGTTTTGTTTGTGTTTTTTGTTTGTTTGTTTGTTTGTTTGTGTTTGTTTTGGTTTTGTTTTTATTGCTTTTTTTTTTTTTTAATTGCCTTGATATTTCCCTTCTGGTTCCATTATTCTCTCCCTTTCTAAAACGAAACCAATTCAGAATGCTGTAGAAAGACTACACAAGCTACAGGCCTCCCTATTTTCTTCAAGGTTTTCTTGTTTTTTCCCCAGCTTTGGGACTACAATGTCCTTACGAACAAAGACAGATCACCACCTCTGCTAGTATTTTGGCAACAGAGTTAACAAACAGGACTTCAGAAAAAGCATCTTTTTCAACTGCATATTTCACACAAGTCTGTGTCTTCTTCCACTTGCTGTGGTGTAATCACATAACAGGTAGTACATACACCCTTGTCCTGTGCCATCCCTTTTGCACCTTTTATAGGTCTCCATTATTCATTTTAAAGGAGGCTGCAGTAACCAGTCTCCCATGTAATATAGGTCATGAAACAGTACCCAGCTTTTAATGCATCAAGTCTTCATTTACCTGTTTTAGTTACAATTTTCAACTTGGCAAAACATGTCTTCTACCAGGATGAAGTGAGTATAAATAATGAAGGATCTAATCTACTCTTTGTGGTAATGGAGGTATGTTCCAGTTCTTCAATGTCATTTTTCCATCTCAGTGGTTACAGTCGAAGCAGGAAAGAACAACTCCATTACTCTTTATTTTTTTTTCTCTCTGGCTGCTAATTCATTTTTATAAATGGAGAACTGTTCATATGACAGTTAAGGGAAAAACAATTTATGACTTTGTAGGTCATCAATAAGGCATATTGTGATCTACCTTGTTGAAAGATTTACAGGTTTAAGAAAATGTGTTCGTACAAGTTTTAACTCTTCTGGCACCCTGGCAATGAAAGGAGAAGGTTAGATGGGTGAAGAGGAGACATGTTTTGGAGGAAAGTAATGTTACAGTAGGAACAAGAGAATAACTGTCCTCCAGCCATGCATGTATTGATGAACCATTATATAATTTCCCATCCTCTGGGGGGGGGGAGGGAGGGTACAGGAATCCTTCCCTCTGACATTGAACTTTATTATGGATTCTGCTTCTTGTATAAAATTTTCCTTATGGATGTCTTGAACAGGTGGACCTCCCCCACCCCCTCAGTGCTGAGGGTCTAGCGCTGTTGGTCCCAATATACAGGTGTTCTCAAATAGTGAATTGGGAAACTAAGTAATTCTGCAGATGCTGTCCTCTCAAAGTATTTCCTGTTTTCTCAAAGTATTTTTTGGAGTGGTCCATGTATGTGGTTTAAAGTGTTTTGGAGGTGAGGCTACTGCTCAGCAGACACTTCTATTAATGTTTTTAATGTTTAATTAAACATTAATGTTAATGTTAATAATGTTATTTACCTCCCTGGTACACAGGTGTTCAGGGACCTTCTACACAGTAAAGAGATGGGTCCTAATGAATTATTATTATTTTTTAACACATTAGAAGTCTGTGCAGTCCACAATCAAAGTCTGTTGTTGCAGACTGCCCAAAAGTTTTCAGGTAGGACTTAAGGGCAATGATAGGGATTCTCAGGCTAGGAGCCCCCACTTAGATTCAAGGAGCTCTTGCTCACCACAGTTATACAGAGAAGGTTTATGGTCAAGCAACTGACTCTGAAGCTCCCATGCTGGAAGCTTCTTGGTCATTAATTCCAATATTAAAATTTTAATAGAAGCCTCTGTGCAATTGACACAGGATTTTTATATGATTATAAACAAGAACAGAAACATAATTAAAGTGGAAAAAGTAAAAATCCAAAGGGATTATCTAAGATGTCACCATTAGCAAGGAAAACTGCTGAAAAGACCCTTACGGAAATATTCAGCCTGGCACTGTAGATTGTATTCCTTATTGAATGTGATGATCAGGTTCTGACCCTCTTCCACTGTATTTCCACATAGTTTGTTGTTGTTGTTTGGTTGTTGTTGCTTTGTTTTGTTTTTAAGGGAAAAAAAATGAGGAAAAAGCTTGCTAGATAATGGACAGATGTTATGAAGTATCCTTGGCTTTTAATTGCATGCCACCCTTAGAATATATAAGGAAATGCATGTGTAGAGTGATAGATTTGGATCAAGGTGACTTCCTTTCCTGAGTGCTACGTGGGAGGTGGTATTGATGTACAGATAATAAATGCACAGAACTGGGGAAGACAGAAGGCAATTGCAGTAACTTCTGTAAGAATAACATAACACATGCACTCAATGTGACACTTTTAATGCATGCTAGACAGCAAGTCACAAAGGCAATTGGAGTATTTTGTTGCTCTAGCAAATCTTTTTATTACATTGTGACCTCAAAAAAAGTTGAGGTAGCTCATTTTTAGACAGTTCTAGTGAATTATTTCATGAAAAATGCTTTTCAGACAATTTACCTCAATTAAGTAGCATGATTTCATGGAATTGAAGGGCAAGACCAATTACAAAATTAAAGAGGAAAGAAAATAAACAAGAACTCTAATAAGGAGGGTTAGCCTTATTTTTCACCAAGGCAAAACACATACTTACAAAGTCTTTGAAAATAAGAAGCCTTTCCAAGGAAGATTGCTGTTAGTGAGTTAAATACCACTATCAGACAGATAATGATTGGGGCGAACGATTCAGCTACAGCATGCCATAAAACTCACTAGGTGGAGCTCTAACGTACCTCTAGGGACCCACATGGAAGAAATGCTCTCTGTATCTAGGAGAAAGCTGGAGCATGGAATTCACAATCGCACCTCAAGGTATTAACACAAAAATATGGGACCGAAATTAAAATACTGATGCCAGCGCCACACTTCTAGGGGATTAGGGAGGCGATTGCCCAAAGGTGCAAACACTCAGAAAGCAAACAGTTTTTACGCCGTGCCCTAACTATAGAGTTTTATGGAGGAAAAAAATCGTGGTGCGTACTTTATGAGAAGCTGGAGTGGGCAACTCTCTTACGTGTCCTTCCAGTCTCTTCGGGCTTTGGGACACTTGGCGGTGCTGCGCAACACTTGCAATAGCACATGCCTGCACTGGACGCGAGTTGCCGAGAAGTGGCACGTTAGGCTGTGGCGGGGTTCACGTGCTAGCCGGGTGACAAGTGGATGTCGCAGCTGCGTGGCAGGGAGTTAGGAATTAGAGCAGAGGTGCAAAAGCAGCAAAACCTTTCGCTGGTGGAAGAGACAAAAGCGTGAAATGGGCAGGGGCGCGAAGCCCTAGCGGGGGCTGCGTGCCAGCTACTGGAAATGCTGGGGCTGGAAGGCTGCAGCGTCGCGCCTTGCCCCTTTCGGAGGGGAAATTTTTAGGGTGGAAGGACCAAGCCCGTGTGCGGCCACCCTGTTACCTGCGAGGGGTCGGCCGGGGCGAGGGGCCGCGGCCGGTAGCTCCCTTAGCGACCCCGCGCGAGCGGGTACACGGCTGAGGGGAAGCCGGCAGGGAGCAGGGCAGGGAGGCGGAGGGGCCGGGGAGGGGGCAGGCTGAGGGGCCGGCCCCGTCCCGCCCCTGAAGCGGCGGCGAATCGGTGGGGCGCTGCCAGGGCGTCAGCGCCGGCGGCCGGCCCCGAGCGCGTTCCGCACGGCGCAGGCAGGCACCGGGGTTTGGGGCTCGCAGTGGTAACATGGGCGCTGCAGGCTTTCCGTGGCGCTGCTGTTTGCTTCTCGCCCTCGCCTGGACCGGCAGGTTGACGGGAGGCAGCGGGGGTGCAGGTAAGAGGAGGGGGTCCTGTGTCCCCCCGACGTCCCTGGCTGAAGGCGTCGGGGAGGTGGCTGCTCGCTACTAGAGGCGCCGGGGGTGCCGCAGGTTGCGGTGGGGAGGCGTACTCTCGCGTCGGCACTGCCAGAGCCCAAGGACTCACGGGGGAGAGGCTAGGGAGAAAAAAGTTCCCTAAGTGCCTGCGAGATAAATCTGTGCTGAGCCCCGGAGAGTCTGCAGGCTGCCCTATCGTCTCAGGTTTTCTTTCCCTGTTTGCGCATTAACCTGGTGTTTCTTAACAGCCGCGCTCGGATCTGTCTAATAGCAGTAATGATATTAAGTTTTGGCTCTAATGTTTCAAAAAAAAAATAAAATCTGCCTAGGAATGTTGTAAGCCAGGAATAATTTCTTAAAGATGTGTATATAGTCTCTAAAGTTGTGCTAGGAGAAATCCTTAAAACAGGGGGTAAGGGGTATAAGAAATCGTCTTTTGCCCAGAAACTGACTTTAAATGCAACAAAATGAAAGGAGTGAGTGTAGAAGTTCTTCAAGTCCCCGAAATGCAACGTGAGATGTGGAGTAGAGCAGGGGCTCATATTTGGTTTTGCCCTTTCATTTGACTCATTGGCATTCACGCCTGACTCTCAGGCATCCTCTGGTTGCTGTGAAATGTCCCCTTTGGCTCAATGCAGTTCGGATTTTTGATGGCATTATAAAGAGTCCAGCTGTCACTTCTGCTGATCTTGATGGGAGATGGGTGCCGGTTTAATGAGTCAAAAGTATGAACCAAAGCGTTTGGAGGAAAACGAGAAAAAAATTATTTTCTTTTTGTACTTGACTGGATCTGTGTCTTATCTGGGCAACACCCTGGGACCCCCAAAGCGAATTCACATAAATCATAGCTAAGTCTGAACTGGCTGAGCAGTTCAAAGAAACGAACGGGCAAGAAAGAAGGGAACAGAGTGCAGTAGCCCGGCGATTCTCGAGGAAACACAACACTCTGCGTCTAGAAGGGGAAAATCGTTCTCCATTTAAAAAAAAAAAAAAAAAAGACGAGTCCAGGAGGCAGTCCTCTTGTGAGAAGCCCTGCGGTGTGCCACTGGGCGCCTCTGGGCGCAATGCTGTGCTGCATGCGCTCCCCCATCACTCCCTCATCGCCCCCTCCTCTGCCGGGGACCTTGGAGGATCCGTGTTTCAGCGCTGGGGATGCCTGAGTGAGCACTTCGGAACCGATTAACGTTGGAATTTGAAGCTGACAATAAACCCGCTTTCACTTTGGTGCGCCTAGTCCGAGTTTTTTTTTTTTGTTGTTGTTTGTTTGTTTGTTTTTTCTCTTCCCCTTTTTCTCCTTCTACGTACACTTCATTAACATTCCCACGACTACCAAACCTCGACTTGTTCTCATCCTCTTCCCTCCCCCCAGCCTCTTTAAGGCCGGGGGAGAAAACGAATGTCTGTCACTGAAATGTTTGTGAAGGCTTTCCTCCCCTGAAAGCAAGGACAGCGGGCAGGTTCCCCTCTTTCAGAGCCCGGCATCCCCGGGCAATGCTGGTGGGGCTCCGGGCCCCTTTCCCCCGGGTTAGGGGTGGTCGGGTGAGTGTGTGTGTGTGTGTGTGTGGGGGGGGTTGTTAACGCAGGTTGCTTTTCTCTGCTCTAACTTACCGAGCCTCATGCGGTTTCCCATTTATTTACGTTTTGCCTCTTTAATAAAAAGGATTCCTATGGTTTTGCTCTTCAGATAGTTCATTTCCCTCATACCCCTGCCAGCATGGTTTATTTAAACTAGGGTATCTCTTTCTAAATTGAGGTCTCTGCTAGAACATGCAAATGGGATTTTCTTCTCTTGGGTCATTTACATGCTCGCTTGTTTTATCTAACTGAAATGTGCATCTCCACCACCAGACCTATACAACAGCCACTAAGTTCTAGTAAGTTTAATGATTGCTTAAAGCAGAAACGTGGGCCTTGAGCCCCTCTAGGTTCGTGGACAGCAAAAGGCAGTGCTTAGATGTAGTGAGAATAACTCATTGGCTTGTTTATCATTTAGCCTTAGGTGTTCTCACTTCCAGGATGACAGACACTTGGAGGGCAAGCAAGCAAAGAGCTTCTGCAGGGAGGGTATCCATAGACGTTTTCTGTGTCTCAGGTCTCCTGTCTTATCTGTCTTCCCTGGGGTTTATCCTGTGGTTCCAGATGCTGACGAGTGCGCAGAAGCTACAGATGACTGTCATATCGATGCGATATGCCAAAACACACCAAAATCCTACAGATGCATCTGCAAGCCAGGCTATAAAGGCGAAGGGAAACAATGTGAAGGTAAGGACCGCTCGGCTTCTCTTCTGTTTCTCCTCCCCTCCTACTTCTTATTTGTTTGCTCTTTGAAAGCTTTTGTAAAAGTAGCTGAATTCCTGAAACGATTAATGCAGATTTACAGCTGCTTAACCTCAAATGTCGGTGTTTATTGGCAAGAATCCCCCTGCTGCTTTCGCTAATTGTCCGCCGTCACAACCATCGCATCCTCCAGCCCGCTTGGGGGGGGGGGGGGGGGGGGGGGAAGGCGGGGTGCGATTTTTTCCCCACCGAGTCGGCTCCGGAGTATTCCCGGGCAGCGGCCAGGGGAAGTCCGTGGAGCCACCGAGCGGGTTTGGGGACGGGAGGACCCGTGGGGAGCAGCCGCCCCCCGACTGTCCCCGTCTTGCCCATCGCAGTGGTACCGTGGGCTCAGCCGCTGCCTGTCCCCGGGGCCCGCGGAGGCACGGGTAGGGTTGTGTGGCCACCCAGAGATTTGCCATCGCCCTTTGCTCCCCTCACCCGGGGGGAGCCCGGTGCCCCCTTGTGCTTCTTTTGCACAACTTAACCGGGCGCCAGAGTGTGCCTAGCGTTGGCACTACATGTGTGTCACGCTCGTGTATTTTTGAGTCTGTGCAACGCTGTTTTAGAAAGGACTGTTTCATGATACTTAAACTTTGAAAAGTTGTTTTGCTTCTGTGTCTCTCCAAACCATCCATTTTATTGAGGGGAAAAAATCTATCACATTTTATAGGGCATTGTGTACAATCATATTTCAGATTTTGTGAACTCATTTATTGAACCTCAGCAGAGAGATTATTCTCTGGTGAAGGGAAGGAATATTGTAACCACAGCAGAATGCCTTACAAATAAAAGATGCAACGGTGTTGTTTTTTTTTTTTTTTCACTTGTAGATGCTTAGCAGCTATATAAATTCTTCCAAGTCTCTCTACTGCAGACTAAATCTTTTTTCAAAATGTATATGGCTAGTCCATTAAAAAGATTCAAGACCTAGAAATGACTTTGCTGAAGTCTACAAAATTTGAAACCGCATTATTGTTCTCTGTGGATTTCCAAAGTGTTTGTTTAAGTGCCCTCATAAAGCATTTTTGTGGTTGACATATTTTTTCTGTCTTGGGTTTAAATTGAAAAATTCCTACTGTCCACCTCTTGGTGCTCTAATGTCTCTGAGCTGTTGTTCATTTGGAAGCCAGAATTTCCTTCTTGCAAACAGACAGAATAATCGTTCAGCACGTTTTCCTCCCCTATTCATCCCTTCCAGGGAAAGAGCTCTGTGCAGTGAAAATGTACTCAAGGCCACAGCTGTAGAGGTTGCAGTGTTCTCAGAATTGTACTTTTTGTATTTGTTTTCCACGTCAAAAGTTTCCTTAAGCTTTAGCTACTTGTATTTCAGCTGTTGAGCTCTGTTTAACAGTAGACCTGGATGGTATTCATGCTTATTTAGTAAATTAATTTCTCTTTGCCTGACTTACCTTGGCTCATTTTAAAAATAGAGAGAGTTGTGTAAGTAGTAAAATTCAGATTTCCCTGCTGAATGATGTACAGAGGCATGGAATTTCCGTGGCTGATGTCAAACTTTTATATCTGATGGTGTTTAGTGTCTGACAAGCTTTATGAGTAAAGTAAGCTAGGACAGTCTACAATGTGTCTGTATGTATGTTAAATTGTTCTATGTTTAGGTAAAAAAATGTAAGGTGTCTAAACCAGGTATTACTGTGTGTTGTGTATGACTTATTTATAATATAGTAATAGTTCTAAAGATTTTACATCAGCTTTAAATCTGAAGTTTCTGATTAATATCAAACGTTGGGATAAATGGAAAGCATGAAATAAGCTTATTTTAGATTACTTATTATAGTCCCTTTTAATTTGATCCTGGATTACTTTGAAAATTTGCTACTGAAGTAATATGCCTTCAGTGGCAGACAAATATCATTAATGTCCTTCTTAAAACTATTGAGGTAAAGGATGGGTCACACAAGTCAGTGGCAGACCTAAAATCTGCCTCAAGCCTGCTGTTCACATAGCATGGGTTTACATGTATTTTGCGTCTTGAGGTCAAGTACTCCAGACCTACAGAAATAAACAGACTGGCACTATGGATTGGTATTCAGTATTCCATCACAAGACAACACCAATAATCAGCCTTTATAAATTCACTTTTAAGATAAAAGTGACTGTGCTTGTAGTAACAAAGATGAAATATGTCAAATGGTTTTCATCGTACAAATACCAAAGCTGGGTCGTTAAATGGTTCTGGGACTTCATAACAGAGCTTTTCTAAACAAGCTTTTTAATTAGTTATCTATGAGAAAAAGATGTCTTTTGTAAAGATGTGCATCTTTAATCGAGTTCTTGCTGATATTTGTAGCAAACTACCTGTATTGCTTCATGTCTAAAGAACATTCATTATGGCAAAACTAACCCCCTTATAGTGCTGGCTGTTCTATACAGCCAGGTTTTACTAGACAAGCAGAATAGCAGTTTAAATGCTGCAGTGACCTCGAAGAAATGACACTGTTATCACATTGAAACTAAACTGAGGGCTTACGAAAATTTATTGGAATATACTGAGATACTACGATTAATTTAGAAAGGTGTGCATGTTAGTTTACGTTAAAGATCAGTCTTAAATATTGCTTTTACTTTCCCCGTTTTGGGGGAACAGGATAAAGTATGGGAACTAATATGATTTGGATGATTCTTAAGTTTTATAAAAACAATGTAGCATGTTTGAACAAATATGTTGAGAATGTGAATGTGTTTTGTGTACTCCTGTGTATTTACGTTTTTGCTTCAAATAAAAGGAATAATTTAAAAAGTGGGACTGTTGGGGTAATGCATGCCTTTCTTGTGACTGGAAATGTAGAGTCTAGCCACTTGTGCAAGATTTTGTGCATATTTTGCCACTCTGACCTAAAGGGTAGGAAGAACTGCACAAGACAGAAACAGTCCTTTAAGGACTTGCAGAGAGCTTTAGCAGTAATTATACTGAAATGAAACTTTTTCTTGACCCATCCGTTAAATTCCTTTAATAGGAAATTTGTTTCAGGACTTTGCTTTTCTCCCAGAATGTCTTTGGACTGGGCTTCTCCGGAGTTTCTTTGGATTAGGGATGACTTCTCAGTTCACAGGTCTACTTTTTTACTGTGTAGCCTTCTCTGCCTGAACCATCTGACAAATTTCTTTCCACAGAGCACAGTTGCTTCTCTAGACAGGACAGCTGATCTTTCGTCATTGTGGTGGTTTTACTCGGGTGGGCAGCCAAGCTCCACAACAACCATGCTCTCACTCCCCCTCCTCAAAGAGGAATGGGGAGAAAATCCTATGAAAAGGGCTCAAGGGTTGAGATAAGGACAGGGAGATCACACAGTAATTATTGTGACGGGCAAAACAGACTCAGCACAGGGAGATAGTAAGATTTATTGCTTATTACTAACAAGCTAGAGAAGTGAGAAACAAAGGAAAGAAACCAAAAGCACCTTCCTCCCATCTACCCTCTTCCACCTTCTTCCCCCAGGTGGCACGGGGGAATGGGGGTTATGGTCAGTCTATAGCGCTTCTTCTCTGCTGCTCCTTTAATATCTTCATCGATGATCTGGATGAGGGGATTGAGTGCACCCTCAGTAAGTTTGCAGATGACACCAAGCTAGGTGTATGTGTCGATCTGCTTGAGGGTAGGAAGGCTCTGCAGGAGGATCTGGATAGGCTGCACCGATGGGCTGAGGTCAACTGCATGAAGTTTAACAAGGCCAAGTGCCAGGTCCTCCACCTGGGGCGCAATAACCCCAAGCAGAGCTACAAGCTGGGAGATGAGTGTTTGGAAAGCTGCCAGGCAGAGAAGGGCCTGGGAATATTGGTGGATAGTTGGCTGAATATGAGCCAGCAGTGTGCTCAGGTGGCCAAGAAGGCCAACAGCATTCTGGCTTGCATAAGAAACAGTGTGGCCAGCAGGCCTAGGGAAGTGATCGTCCCCCTGTACTCAGCTCTGGTGAGGCCGCATCTCGAGTACTGTGTTCAGTTTTGGGCCCCTCGCTATAAGAAGGACATCGAGGTGCTTGAGCGGGTGCAGAGAAGGGTGACGAAGCTGGTGAGGGGCCTGGAGAACAAGTCCTGCGAGGAGCGGCTGAGGGAGCTGGGCTTGTTCAGCCTGGAGAAGAGGAGGCTCAGGGGCGACCTTATCGCTCTGTACAAGTACCTCAAAGGAGGCTGTAGTGAGGTGGGGGTTGGTCTGTTCTCCCACGTGCCTGGTGACAGGACGAGGGGGAATGGGCTTAAGTTGAGCCAGGGGAGTTTTAGGTTGGATGTTAGGAAGAACTTCTTTACCAAAAAGGTTGTTAGACATTGGAACAGGCTGCCTAGGGAAGTGGTGGAGTCACCATCCCTGGAAGTCTTTAAAAGACGTTTAGATGTAGAGCTTAGGGATATGGTTTAGTGGGGACTGTTAGCGTTAGGTCAGAGGTTGGACTCGATGATCTTGAGGTCTCTTCCAACCTAGAAATTGTGTGATTCTGTGATTCTCAGCCACTCTCATCCCCTGTGCTGTGGGGTTCCACTCATGGGATTCAGTCCTTGGTGAACTGATCCGGTGTGGGCTTCCCACAGGCAGTAGCTCTTAAAGAACTGCTCCAGATATGGGTCCGTACCACAGGGTCCATTCCTCAGGAGCACAGTGCTCCAACCTGAGTCCTGCACGGGCAGCAGCTCCTGCCAGGTCACCTGCTTCTGCTTGACCTCCTCTCCATGGGCTATAGGTCCAGCCCGGAATTTGATCCAGCAGGGGTCCTCCACAGGCCACAGTCTTTGTCGGTTATTTTTTGAACAATAAAGACTGTTTCTGCAACGTTGACTTAGTATTATTCTTACTATTTTAATCTTGTTCATCAATTCCATCTTTCTTAAGAAGCTGGTCTTACTCACTGAATTGTAATGTTACTTTAGTCTTTCAAATATCTGTCATATTTTTCTCATGCTCTTCAAAGATGATTCCAAATATTGCCACAGAGCCCCTCTGAACCTGGAAGCAGCACAAGACAATTCAGGGTTCTCATTTCCCAGCTCTTGGTCAAGTAATTTGGACTGAAGTTTCCTCTTATCTGCAGAGATAAGTATGTGCAGGGATTCTGGATGGAACGGTCATGCCCATTTCTTTTAAGTGACCCATGTTGTCCTATCAGTCCACTCTCAGCAAGTCTTTTTTTAAGTGGGTCTTCCTTATCAGTGAAGTCATGTGAGAGCAAATAACCACTGTTTCTTGTCCTTGGTTTTTGAAACATAAGCATCTCAATGATCACACTACTCTAGTGGGCTCAAGCTTGAATTGTCTGTATCACTCTGCTGAGTAACAGTGTTACCACTGAACAGGGCAGCTTAAATGACTTCTTCCTGATTGATAATCCTTGTAAATGTGATGGAAGGTGAATTTATTTCCTCAGGGAAAGGTCATTGTCTAGGATCTTGAATATATTCATGCATTTCAGGTTGAATATTATTACTGCATCCATAGTCTTACTGTTCCTGCCCATAAGAAGGTGCTTTGCGAAGTTGGTTTGGTCAAATCCACCAATAATATCCATCAATAATATCCTGCTATGTACCTGTCAGCAGAACAATTTTCTGAGCACATATATCTACACCCTCTACCTATTCTGAAAAGCTGCAGGAAGATTAAATGTACATGTTATTCCTAAATATTGTTCCATCATTGTTTCATATCTTTATTCTAATTTTGTTGTTTTCTCTATAACCATTCCATGACCTGATCTGTTTAGTGTTTGAGACTTAGACACAGATTTAATTACTTTTTAACTGGTTGTACAGTATTCTTGAGGTCTATAGCGAATATTAGGTACTGAATCTGCATTGCTTCCTAGTTTTCCAGCTATGATACATTAAAAATAACATTAATGTCATTTGTGGAACTTCACATTGTCCTCCCATAATGGCTGTGTTGCCTGGATGAGATCTCTTGCTACCAGCCTGCAATGCCTGTTTTGTTTCCTGTTGGCTTGCTGCAGCCCATCTGAGCCCAGAGGAAGAGATATGCCACCTTCCAGTTTTGTAGTGGTCTTTATTTCAGCATCAGATCTTCCAAGTTCTAATCACACAGATAATAAGTTTACTCTGTGTGAGCCATTGTGCTGTCTTAATTGAAAGCAGCTTCTAGATTGAAGCACTACATGTTGTCAAAAAGTGGGGGAGGAAGAACATAAACCAGCTTCTTTGATTCGAGCTAGTAACTCATTTTTTTTTATTCTCTATAAATCATATTAATTTGACTGGCTAACTTGATGCATCAGTTTAGGCTGATAAAGGTATCTCCCACAACTCAGTTCTCAGGACTTCACTATCTGTGCTTTTTTTTTTTTTTTTTTTTTTTTTTTCCCCCTCCCATATTGTACTATTTAATGCTTAATTCCCAGTTTGCCAGTTTTCTGAACTACTCCAGGGAGTGGAGTTTCTTAGGGGATGGAGAAGGAGTAGCAAGCAAGAAAATACTTTTGAGAACGAACATTCTGTAACAAAACAGAATTTTATTACAGCCTAAGTGAATTAACAGTTTATGGTAACTTTTCCTTTCTCTTTCACTCTTTTCCTTGAATAGGGGTCTTGTTTTGGCCAGGGTTGAGCCTTAGATTTTTTTTTCTTTCAGATTGATTTGGTTTTCTGATTTACTTCAGCAGTTTATCCAATAAAAAGTTGTGATGGCACAACCTGTTTAACTGCTCACCATGCCATCAGTCCCCATGAGTCACATGCTCTTATTTTCTCTTCTTCCCTTTACTCCCTACCCTGTCATACCTTTCAGAGCTGCTTTCTGGGAGCCCATAATGCTACTTCAGTGAACAGTTTGAAAATCTTCCATTTTTACTATGGAAAAGAACATTTGCTTCGTTCTTTCCTTCTCTCTCTCTCTCCTTCTCTATCTCTTTTTTTTTTTTTAATACTTCTTGGATACAAATATCACTGCATTTTGCTTAAACCAATACCATGCAGACAGAAATATGGTCTCATTCTTCAGAAGCATTACATATAGTTCTTGATTTGGAAAAAATGTTTTTTTCCAAGGACACTTCTCTAAATAGTTGATAAGCTCCCTGTCTGCTGGATGGTCTATGGGTACTCTGGGAACTTATAAATATATATTAAATTTCATCAGTCTCAGCAGTTGCTGAGCTGCAGAACCTGGGGTGGCCTTCGATGGTGATGTAATCTTGGCATTTCACAGGAACTTCTCGTTTGCCCAAATATACAGTATAAGTTATCTGCCAGAAAAATTATAATAAAATGAAGGAGCATAAATAGATTGCACTAAGCTCAATATGTAAGAGTCTGTGAGTCTGTCCTCTTTTGTCTTCATTCTTTAAATGTCTGTCACACACTGCCCAGTTTTCCTTAATTTCTGTATTTCTATTTACTTTGACTTGTTCTCCTAACTGCATCTTTATTTGTGATGTAGTCCTCTTCGCTTGCAGCCTTCATCTCTGTTGTCCTGTGTATTCTGTTATTTAGCTGTCCCTTAACCTTGTAACTTCCCTGCAAATCTCATTTCTCCGGCTTTTGTCCATTCCTAGTGCATTTTTGCCTTTAAAAAAACTATTGTTCTGTTTTCCCTTCCTTGTCATTTATTTCAGTTGCTTATTCCAGTTAGAACGGTATTATTCTGAGAGCCAGTGTCCTATTGCAAGACTCCTGGGAACAGAGAGCTGGTAGCTGCTGGCTGTGTACCCCTTATGAGTCCTCTCTCTTGAGTTCTGTCTTCAGATCAAAATAGTTCCCATCAACTTGCAGTTTTTAAACTTTTTCTTCTTTTATCTTCTTTTTTCCATTTCTTTTCTGGGCTTCACTGCCACCTCGGAGTTCACCTGTCCTTCATCCCATTCCCTGTTGTTCACACCCCCTGCAGATTCATGTCTCTTTTCTCAGATGGCTGACTGTAAAGACATTGGTGCAAATGGTTTACCACCGTTTGTCAGCTTTCATTTGATTGGGGGGGTGGAGGGGACTGTAAGCATGTGTGTCCAACACAGTATCAAAATGCATGCATACACTGATGCATCAGGTGGTTAGGGAGCCTTTGGTCAAATGACAGTAGAGGAGTTGGGAAATGTGACCTTCTATTATTTCTCTAACCCGTGTCCAGATAAGCTCTGCTAGTGTGGCTTTTGTGTCCTATGCATTTGAGCCAGGTAGCATCCTCTCTAATACTATTAGGACAGAAACAGCAATTGTAATTACAGATGATGGATACAGTTTGTGTTCATGTGGAACTAGCCCAACCCTGTTCTAGACCAGGATTAATAGGAGCCATAACGAGGGAAAGTCTTGCCTAGCTTCAGCTAGCCCTGGGATGGAGGAAAATAGAGCAGATAGTTACATGTACAGTTGGTTGGAAAAAGGAATAATACTCTCAGTCTTCTCAATGCACTGATTTAGGGAGTTCCTGTTTGCTTGATCATGCTTTCACACGGCATCAACTGATGCAGGGCTATACTGTGAAGAATATCACTGAAATACCCTCACCCCCACCCCACCCCACCCCACCCCCCAAAAAAAAAAAAAAAAAAGGAAGAAAAAACAAAGGATTACAGCATGGCCCCATAAGCAGCTCTACACTGAAAAGGCAATAAACTGTGGTATAGCGACTGAAAGAAATAGTGGAAAAGGTGAGTAGGTTTCATAATCTGGGTTGGTTCCTGGAGTCATTCTATTCTGAAACTACAGCCTAAGGCTGCAAAAACACTGACAGAGGAGACATTTTGAAAGTTTCTACCCAAATTTAGCTTGTGAATTTATTTGATCATGATTATTTTAAAAATCATGATTATTTTTTTTTTAAATCATGATTATTTTTAAATTATTTTTAATTATTTTTTTTTTTTGGTGACTTTTTAGCTATGTATCTTGGTCAGATTTTTCTGTTCCCAGAAATTTAATGAATGATCCCTGCTTTCTTTCAGGAGGTTGTTCAAAAATATGAGAGCACAAAATTTGTTCAAGTAATTGGGGGAGATTTTTAAATGCAGTAAAGCAGTGCCTTTTCCATATAATCACTTTAGGGGGGGGCACCTCTATGGGTTTGGTTTTGTTATTTTGGTATATAAATTTCAGTTGAAAGAAGACCTTTCTGGAGCTGTAGAATATCACAGGTTTTCCTTCACTGTTCAAGGAAAAGAAAAAAAAAAGTATTTGGATCATTTAATGAGCTGATATAACGCCTTTGTTTAACAGGTGCTTTAGACCTGAACCAAGTGCTTAAAATGAGACCACTTTGTTGTTGTCTGCCCCATAGGTAACATCAAATTCAAGATCATGATTTCACAGCTGTTGATGATATTTTAGAGTACAACCACTAATGACAGAACCTGATCTATTAAATGGATTAAATGACCAGTTTTAATTCCTGTAATATTTTTAACAGATTAGCAGTTTTAAGTTGAGAGAGCTCAGCTTAGCATACTGAGGTTCCCATGCATTAGTCTTCATGAACTATTGTCAATCCTTATGTTTCATAAGGCATGCTCAAAGAACATCAAGATTTTACTTGAAAAAAATATGGATACTGATGATACTGATTTGGTGTTTTTCTGGAGAGGGGCCTAGTGTAGTATGTACTTTAGAGAACAGAGGATGGGAACCACTGCAGAAGTAAATATTTGTTGGACATATCATTGGACATATAATCTCTGAAAGTACTCCATGACATAATGGCTGTGCATTCAAGTTCTTGCTGTTGTCAGAAGAAAATTACTGGATTGCTTTTGCTCTGCTTTCATTATCTGGAAGCTGAAGCTACATAGAAAGCTTTTAAGCAAATAGTCTTCCTGTTACAGTGAAAACATGCTTGAAGTAAGTAGATAGCTATTTATCTATCTTGCTGAATGGAGAGTGTGAGTATTGCGTATATTTTTTTATTTTTTTTTAATCAGCATGTATGTGGGAGTTTGATATCTGACTTTATACTCTAGTGAAGTTCTTGTCTTTTATTGAACATAGTTATGCCTTTTACTCTTTTTGCAGTTTTCTTCCGTTTGTTAAACTTGGAAGATTATTACATAAAAAACATGATTTTGAGATGTGCTTCTTACTATGAAGCACCAAATTCTGAGTTTATTCAGAAATGCATGTTTTTCTGATTCATTCCAACTTGTCTAAAGATAAAAATTATCAGAGTGCTTCTTTCCACGTCCTTCTTCCTCACACCAGTCTCTCTTAAACTATACTATCCAAGTTGTTGCTTGTGCAGTGGTACGCTACATGCGATCCTTAATAATGGCCTCAGTATATTACGCACCAGAAAGCCATGTGCTCTGAACAACTGACTGCTCCTACTTCTGACTGCTAAAGGATTTCTTCAAGGGTAATTGGGCGCACTGGGCAAAGGCAATCTTGCTTGGCCTGTGCTTCAGACTGGTCCAAATTCATGAAACTGCTTCATTAGGGAGGCTAAATGTGAACTATTCAGCTACTGGAGGGCAGTGCCTGTTGTGCCATGCTTGGCTTTGTGCAAGTGGAGCCCTGTGGCCTTTGCGTATCTTGAGTTCCTTGCACAGTGAATTTACATCTGTTAAGACAAGTGTGTGGACATACTCAGAGTGCAAGCAATGACTGAGGGAGCGAGGACTGCCAGAATTACTCTGACCTGTAACTGTTTTGACCTGTAAGAGCAAACCAGACAATAAGGCAGGAATAGACAACCTCAGCCTATTTTCCTGAAATGAAAACCTGAAGACCAAAATGGTTTGTTTAGGTGTAGTCTGTTTCATTAGGTATAAACTGTTTCATTATGTGAAGATGGAAGCAGCTTACTCTGTGTACAGTTTAATGTCTAAGGAGATTATAGCTTCAGAATGGATGAACTTCTCAGTTACAGTTCTCTCAAGCACTTAATAAAAACAACACCCTCAAATTTTTGTCACTTTTAAACCTAAATAAAAATTGAGTTCTTTTTGCCTCTAGCACTTTACATCCTTTCACTGTTTCTGTTTTTAAATATTTTTATAATTCTTCTTCTTGAATGATATATGAGAACTGTATGAGGAAAATCAGTTGATTGTATCACATATGGTCTCATGAAGCAAAAGCTTTAGCATTTGTTCTGAATTGGGAGCACACAAAAATCTGTTTCAGGATAGCGGCAGGAATGGCATCCATTTTCTAGAATAACTTACTGACATAATGTACTGTGGAGGGTATGAAACACAAGGCTAAAAGGATTTTAAAAAGTCAGGAAAAAGCAGTCCTAAGGCAGAAATAACACTTTGTAGTTTTTTGTCTCTTTATGTCAGATAATATATTTAAGTATCCTGAGGAACTCCAGCTTGTAAATTTGCGTGTTAGTCTGTATCCAAGTAGAACAGATTTACTAGAAGATATTCCTGTACTACATAAAAATGGAAGTTTTTTAGTCATTATCATTAATATTGATGTTAGGATTAGACAATGGCGGTATGATCTAGGAGTTTTCAAGGCAAGTGTCTTGTGATCTGTAAGGAAGGTGACGAGCAGTTGCTGTAGCCTGTTCTGCAATGGGAATACTTCATCAATCCTTATTCTGTATAGAATTACCTGATAAAATACCTGAGTTAGGACGAGTCTGAAGGGGTGGAGGGATCCTTTCTGAAAGGACCAGCATGTTTTCCTTAGTCACCGTTCATTGCAGAAAATCCTAGTGTTTGTAACTGTGAAGCCACCTGAATGATCCTGTTCATACCTAGCATATTCTGTAGGTCTCATGCTTAAAGGATAGTCTAGTGTCTGGGCCATGCAATTTGACTTTTAAGACAGGGTCCTTGTGCCTGTGGGGAGTCTGGGAGACCCCAGGTAATGTATGAGAGGTTTGCTGTTTGGTCTTGCTATGTGAAGGGGCTGCCACAGCTGGTTGGGGAGATGTGTGGGTGCCTGTCATGTATTCACAACCACAGACCTCAAGCTTGCTCAGGTGTTTTTGCTTAAACTTAATGGAATAAATTGATCCCAATGATGATTCCAAGCATGAAGAATTTCAGTCTTTCAATAACTTGTGAAAATGGGAAGTAGGGAGGGAAAGCGTTAAAAGGCACTTAAGTAAGTACAAATCTTGGTATTCTTCTTTACCTGACAGAAGTACACACAACATATGTGTTCAAAACCCTTGCACCAGGTATGAAAATAATTATTAAAAGGGAGGGATATGCTACTGAGAAGCTTAGTACATATTTTTATTACTGAACCGTACAAAATTAAGGGAAAAAAGCCATTGCAGGAGTAAACATTATACTATATGTGTCAGGTTGAAGAACTTGCACCTTATATTTTGTTACATAATATACAAACATAAAAAAAATTAAGTTCTAGTGAAAATCTAGTTTACCAATGGATTCTTAAGCAAACTTTATGATCAACAAGGAAATGTAAAACCCAATGGAAATACATGTCTTCTGGTCTGAATTAGTCACTGACGTGGTCTTTTCTATTGTAGTATTTGATGCTGGGGGGAGTGCTTTAAATGCTTCAACCCATTTAGCCTTAATTGCTCAGTTTTAATAGACATTTGCTAACTAAAGGAACCAAATTATAGCTTGAATTAGACTTTACTAATCTTAATTAAAAGCTCTTTTTTATAATTGGAAACAGCCTATGCTTAAAACAGTAAACCATTCTTAAATGACTTATTTTTAAAAGCTGAGGCCCTTTTGATAATTGTTTAGACTGAGTATGGGTAACCATTATTGTCTTTATATTGCACTTAATTAAAAATGTCTCCTCCATGTGTTTTTTTTTCCATCTGTTGGCTGTAAAATTGTTTGGATGGTGTATTTGGGGATTACTTTTTCTGTAGTAATTTGAAAACATGTTGCTGTCTTTATTTGTTTATTTTAAAAATTTTCTAGGGTTACAAATCACAAAAATAACATGTGAATTAATATAAATATTGGCTTCCTGCATTTCCTTATCCTCAATAAATGCTTGTCAGTCACAAATTAGATGGTGTACTAGGAATATAATTGCAGTCTCTAACAATGCATTGTATAATTCATTCACTTAAATATTTAAATTTTTGTTCAGACAGTTGATTATGGGTTTTACATTGCACCCCTACAGGAGGCCTAAATTGAAGTAAAATAAAGTTATATTAATTTAAAAAATTATTGAAAAGTATTCCGTACTTAATTGTACTTTAAATTTAACCATGACAGGTGATTTTTAAGCTGCAATATTCTCATTCAATCATGAAATTCAGTCTCCCATTTAATTTATTTATTCTCTAATTTAAAATGCAATCCAACTTGTCCAGTACAAGTTGCTTTTAATTCCAGTAACTGTGAGTTGTCTGCTTGCATTACACTAAATGTAAATTCAGCTGTTTACACTAAACCTGCTAGACATTTACTTGCATTTAAGTATCTTTGAACAAAAGTCACTTTTGCCAGCTATGGAGATGGACAGACCTTCCTGAATGTCAGTTTCCTTTGCTTAGTTGTCAGACCTTCAGAAAACCTTTTAAGCTTTCATCATATTTTTTCCTTACTGTGTAGTTGTATGTTCTGTGCTGACAGAGCATACAAAGATTGTTAATTTATATCTGTTAGAAGAAAAATAAAATCAGGGCTCTTTACAGTGGGTTCAAATAACTCCAGTTATTTACCCATGCCACACACCATGTGTATTTATGTTTCAATATCTTGAATGTGTAAGATGGCCAAGCAGAGTTGGACTAAGGATCTGTCTAGGTTGATGTGAAGTCTCTGACAACAGTCAACAGTGGACACTTAGGGTAGACTATAAAAAACTGAACATGGAAGAATGATGTAACCATTATCTGCACCTAGTGATTTGGAGACTTCTAGAGCCAGAAATTTAATCCAAATCATTGGGTTTAATGTCATTTTCAGAATAGAAATGGAAAATGAGTATGTTTGCTGCAACACAGAACACAGTTGGTAGATAGGTGTTTAGCCATGCTCTGTATGCTGGAAAAGAATTGCATACGAACAGGTAGTCATATACACCTGCCTCTTGTGAGCCTCCTGCCTACAGTTGTTTACTACAAGTGTTACATCACCTGTCTCTACATGATGATGGCCAAACCCTACAAAACAAGTTATTCATTTTTCAGCTTGGCAAATAATATCTTCAGAATGACTGGCCTTCCTGCTTTTCTGAAAATGAGGCTTCATTAAGAAGAGTCTTAAGTCAGTTGTGGAAAACAAACAGGTCCTTTAAAAAGTTTGATCTGGACCTTTAATCTAACTTTAAATGGTTACATTGTTAAACCAGGAGCCATTGATAAACACCTAAAACCCCTTTAATTTTGAGCCTTTTACTGGGGGTAAAGTCCTCTATTAATCATGGGTGAGTTAACTGTTTAGGCCTGGTGCCCTGTTTTCAATGAATAACTAAGAATGTTATAATGTGTTCTCTTGCGGACTTTTGTTTATATGTCTTAGAAATGCTATGAACATACACCAGACATAGCTTTTAAAAATTATTATCTAGAAAGATGGGAAGGGGAAAAGAGGAGCATGGAAAACTCATCAAGAACATTTCAAAAAGTGACTTTTCTAGTTTCTAGTTTTATATAGAGTCTAGTTTTATATAAGCTGTCCAATTTAAAAAAGAAAAACAAACAAAACAAACAAAAAAACACCAGCTGTTTACTGGGTTGTTAAACAAGTGTTTAGTTAAGAGATTGCTACGTTTTGCTTATCTGTTCATAATAAAAGAGCATTGCTGTAAAAGGCCTTCCATGATAAATAATCTAAATCAGTATTTGGGATAAGTTTACAGGACACAAACAATATTTGTATAAACTTACCCAATTTTATGACTCTGCTACTGGGGAAGAAGGCAGTACAATTAGTTTGCCGTAATGTGGTCAGTCAAATGCATGGTACTGTTTGAATACTATACAGAAGTTGTAGTTATTCTTTGGTTCTTTTACCTAACATCCTCCCAAAAGTAACAAACAAATATAATTATATAAAATTACAAAAGGAAAATTTACAGACTATAAATACAAACTGTTTCATTATTTTTTTACACTGGATAGCCTTAACAGCACTAGAAGCCCTGGGTACTCTCTAGTACGGATATTTGAACAGTGGAGCAAAATATTTAATTTCTTGGCAGAGCTAGTTATTGCATCTGTTTGCTCTATCTTTCTTTCTTGTCCAAACATCAGATGCAAGCACAGTTTATAATTGAAAATATTTGATGATTCACAGGTCAACAATGGTGTTTTTCACAGTTGAACTTTAAATTTCATCCTTACCACTTTTCCTGGATTTTCCTCACTGTGAAATATGTGTTTGTACAGCCTGCCCTGGCCTTGCCTAATCCTCACCCCTGTGTCTCAGGCAAAGGGGAGTGTGTAGCTTCATTAGTTCCTTTTCAGAGAGCCCCTGCTCTCACTTACTTCTGTACTGGCCAGTGAGTCTAGGGAATGTTTTGATGAGCCTATAAAGGGTAATGATGGAAAGAGCTGATGGGTTCCATGCTGGTGGTCACAGTGTGCATATCTGTGTCTCTGCTTAACGATGGTTACACATCCACAGGTTAAAAAAACAAAAGTTGTTTACTGTAGGTTTTCAAATTTTCTCTATTATTATTTGCCTCTGGTTATAAATAGAGCTTTGGCTCACAAGATCTACTTCTGTATCACTTTTTAGAAGACTAAGGACAGCTTACATAAATGATGTTTATATTTTTGTTAATAAAATTTTAGAACTGTCAGAAATTACATTAATGTAATATTCTAATATTCTTTTGAAAATAAAACCCTTTTGCATTGACCATCATCATCATCCAGGGTTTCCTGTTGTTACTGGCCAGGGCCATATTCCAAAATAAAGAAAAAAAAATAAAAGGAAATTTTTGGTCTGTACCTAAGCAATGCTACACTGCGGGCACTTTACATATTGTGAATATAGAATTGTTGTTATGAAGCTCAGGGGGTGCACTAGTATTCTGAGCTCTGCAGCAAAATTTCCGAATGTTTTGGCATCCTGGAAATAATTTTTGATTGTACAGTCTCAAATCCACTGACTTCTGATTCCAGTAGCTCCTACAGCTGTTTCAGACAGTGCTGTGTGCTCACATTTAGGGTATTATTTATATTATCATATATTTAATAAGATTTAACTTGATGAAAGTTGAGATTCTGAGGCACTGTTGTGTGACAACTTGAACTGGTCATCACAGAAAGAAAAAGTGACTTGATTGTATTCAACTCCTGGATAATAACAAAATCTGTAGCCTAGTAACATTATTACCTTCTATGAAGTGCATAAAGTTGAAGGGTGCTAGACAAAAATGAGTGAAGCAAATACATAACCTCATAGAGAAGACAATTCTTGTAGTGGCATCTCAGAAAATTTTACTCAATTTGTTTCCTTGCAGGACTCAGCATCTTTAAGAACTTTAAAACAAAACAAAACAAAACAAAACACTCTTCTGAAAGCATAAATTATATACAGATTTTGCATCTGTATCTAGGCTAGAGCATTCAAATAGTTTTTAGACAGGCTTACACTCAGTGTGTACCATAGAAAATAGAAGGAAAACTGGAAATTTCCTGTACTATCTCCTCATAAGAACAGTGGAATATAAAATGATTTGATTTGGAAGTTAGTCAACGTGCAGGTATTAATGTACTACTCTTGCTAAATTACTTTAGGGTCTTAAATTTCAACAAGGTATGTGGGATTTCTGTTTCATTGAGTTTAATGAATGAGCCATACTGTTGTTTTCAGTATGTCCTATGTTACAGCTGTTTTACTATCATGTGGACCTTCCTAGTCCAGATAAACAGTTCTGCAGTTAGAAAAACTATTTGTGGTAAAAATTATGACTCTGAAACAAAGAAGGATCTATGCCTTAATCATCTAAGTTGTCCTCCAGTCAGCTACTTTTTAATAGGGAAAGTGTTACTGTCTTCACACTTGTGAAGGCCTTAGAGTGGCAGCCTCTACAGAGTGCTCTTTGCAAACTAAAATTCTGGGAGGCCTTCTATATTCATAAAGGATGTTGTTGAGGAAATATTTGGATTTGTCTGCATTTGGGACAGATGAGAAAATAATATGCAGATTTAATTTGTTGGGCTTCATAACTATTAGGTCCAGCGTTATAAGAGGACATGAATGGGACCCTTATGTATCACATTAGAAGTAGCTATCGGACTTCTTCTAATGTTGAAATGAAGGGCAGCACTGAACAGGTCATTTGAGTGTGTACAGTGACTCTCTCACAGCAGCTTCATGGTGTGTGCAATAAGAGTTGCTCTGCTTATAGATAGATTAGTAGTATGGTATATACACATGGAAGTTCTTTTGTAAGCCTGGTATATTTCAAGTCTGATACACATCCCATATGAAATAGGGAGTTTGATCAAATAATACAGGATGACAGAAAGCCCTATACTCTAAAAATTCTACATGATGTAAAGTACATTGTATTTCCTAATTGGTTAACCAGTGCGACAGAACAGATCTCAGCTAGGAGTCTGCACTAGCCCAAGGGATACTGCTAAAGCATCTACGGAAAAAATCATTTGAAAAGGAAACCCTGCTGTCAGAAGACTTGACTTTGCTATTAAATGATTGGCAAATCTGCTGGAACACATAAAAAGCTCCTCAAGACTGTTAAACTGCTGAAAATCACTACAGGATAGCTCCTCAAAGCTCTTTTGGCCTTATCTGTCTCAATCTGAAGCTGAAGTAGTGTTAATCTGCCAGGGAAGCATGAAGCATGAGCTGTATGGTATTGAGAAGTCTTCCATTTTACACTATAATGTGATCTGCTGCATACTCTGAAATAAGCAAGGAGGAATAGCTACCTTCTGTTCTTTGACATGAAGGTTCTTGGGCAATAAGTTAATGTTTGTTCACTGACTGGTAGTAAGAGAATTTAGTTCAAAATTGAGGCTTGGTATTGTTTCCTTTTGTCGATGGACAGGAATTTAAGAATGAAATGCAAAGGAAGGTTGGAGGTAAAGAATTGGCAAATGAGGAAGATGTGCAGAAGGGTTGGAAAAACATAAGTGAATGATGTCAGTGTGAATCAGGGACTTTAACACTTTTAAACATCCTCCTCAAAGTTTTTAGATGCATATTTCAATTTGAAGGTCTAGGAATAAGCTCCTGCTGTGATTTACCGAAACCATGCTTGTTAGGATGTATGCACACCAGTTGTGGCAGTAAGGCACACAAAAATATTCTCCCATTAGATCTCCAAGAACTTGCAGGATTAGATGTGGAAGCAAACATTCCTCATGATATTAAAAGAGGGAATTGTGGTGGAAATGTCTGTGATTTAGAAGTGGTGGGGAAAATGCTGTCAAATGTCATGTTTCACATTCATAACAGCTTGTGAACAGGAAATCTCTCTGTTTGAGCTTGTCAGGCATGGCAGCCACTAAATAAAGACAGACTCTAAAATGTTATGTGCTCTGCAGGTATCCATCTTTATTTGAGTATCTCACTTGCAGTTCAAAGAACTTGTAGTGAATCTGTTTAAATATCAGTTAGGAAAAATGCGAAACCACAATAAATTATAATCGAGAGCTCAAGATGCCTGGTGCAGGATAGCATCTTTTTTTCTTTTTTTTTTTTTTTTTTTTTTTTTAATCTGGTAAAATGCTATATTAAGTATGAATGGAGCTTCAGTGGTCCCAAATCAGTTCCCATTGTGCTGATTAGAATGGCATAGAGATAATACTGAGTTATAAATTTACATAATGTACAAATGTATATAATAAGTTTTCTATTCATATTCTATTTAATGGAAGACTTTTTTCCATAAGTGACTGTAGCCATCCAAAGACTTTAGACCCACAGAAGTAATTCATGGCAAAAAGTGCTCTATAAACCTAATATTAATGCAGTAGGAAGACTTATCAATTAAACAGTCAAAAACTCTGCACAGTCCTAAATGAAGAATGTTCCATGTTATTTATTCAATCTCCTCTTTGTTCCTGCTTCTGGAGTGTTAAATGTATCACCAAAAAAGGTATTTATCTGGCCAGCAAATGACATCAAGTGCATGCAAAATCTCAGCATTAAGTTTGGTGTTGTGGGTTTTTTGTTTATTTGCTTTTGTTTTGTTTTTAAAGTAATTTTGAATCCTCTGTACTTCAATGATAACTTTCCTTTGGTAAAGTACGTGTACACTGAAGCAGTAATACCTGCACCAAAGTGCAGATAAGAATCAAAGGGGAGATTCTTCTCTCTGCTCTCATTTAGAAGAGTATATCAAATCTGATGCCCAGAGGCAAAGTTACAGTATTAAAATGCCCAGTTATTAAAAACTTTCTTTTGACTCTGAACTAGGAGTCAATTTTTTGAGGGAAAGGAGGGAAGTGCATAAGAAAGAGATGGGAAAACTGAAAAAAGTGAATTTAAGAAAAATATAAGGAAGGGGAGTTTCCAGAGACTGTATTTCTTATCAATGAATAAAAAATGTGATAGTCATTCACTGTCAAATGTAAATGTAAAATATAACCATGCAGCTACTGCAGAAAGTTTGGATTTTCAGTCTGCAGCCTTGTTCCATTTAATATGTGATCTGAGTCAGTGGAACTCTATTTACAGCACTGGGTACACAACCGTGTCTAGCTACCAGAAGCTTTGGATGTGACTCTTTAATTTTCCTGTTGTATGCTGAATTATATTTGAAGAACATTAAGTAAACCTTACAAAACAGTAACTGCTAAACACACCTATTTTTCTACAGCTGATAAATTCAGAAGTTCATGTACTCAATTGCCTCCTTAGAGAAGGCTTGTGAGATGCAGTTAGTGCATCTCCTCCTCAAGAAGGGAAGGTGACTCTTGTAAGGTCATCCTCATTCTTTGCGATTTCTAACAACTTTTAACAATAAGGAGATAATTATTGTTAGAGAAGAACATAATAATAATAATAATAATAATAATAATTAAAAAAAAAAAAAAAAAAAAAAAACAAAACAGAAAATAAGAAAGTCCCACCTTACTGACAATGATTAATGGCTTGATATCTACTCTTCAAGTGCATCCTAAATGTTTTAAATTTGAGGCTGTTTGCATTTTAAAAATCTTTTTAACTATGTGGCTATACCCGTGCATAATTTGGTTTGGATTCATTTTTTTCCCCCTCTTTTGGACAGGGACTTTAACAAGATGCAAAGTATGATTAATTTTATGCTCAGCCTTCCCATAATAAGAGGAAGCAAATAAAACTGCAACAGAGTACTTGATGTTTTCTGGGAAACCGTATGAGATGTCTTCCAGAAGAACACCCTAACAATGCCACAGATTGCATCCAAATTATCTCCATTAAGTTGACATGACATTTTCATTTTACTGCTGTTTTAATATATATATATATATATACACACATATATATAATATATTAAATAAAAATAATAAATATATTAAATAAAAAATAATAAATACATTAAATAAATATATATAATATAAAATTGAGGGTTTTTTTTTTTCTTCTTCAGGGATGTACTAACATGGAAAACACTGGAAGAACAAGTAGAAGGGCACTTGAGGGATTTAAACTGCAAGAAACCCTCATACTAAACAACCTATTGTCCCTGTTCTACTCTTTTCTTTCCCCACTGAGAAACCTCAGACTGTATTTTCTGGTTTTACCCCATCCCCATCCTGCTCACCCTTCACTTTGGCTTTCGGAGTAGTCCTAATGGCTATCAAATTTTACAGTTTTCTTGGGCACAGACGTCTTGAAAATATCATGACAACCTGAAAGCCATAAAAACTGCAGTGTGTTCCTCTTTGATTCATTAGATCGTAATGTTCCCCAGGTCACAACATCTAAATAAATTTTTGAGTATTTAAAATACATATATATCAGAAGGAGCCTGATTTGTTTCCGGATGTGACAAATGATAAATTTGAACTCTTGCAAATGTTAAGAGCAGAACACTGAAAGGTTTCAAGTAATTTTGAACATGTGGGAATTTGCTGATGCGGAACTCCTTGAGAATCTTATTATTTTAGTTGTTTTGTTCTGGTTGCATGCTTTCCAAAGAGAGCTGAACCTCCAGCAAATTTGGGCTGCACTTAACCAAAACAGTCTTGAACTTCTGTGAGCTTTTTTTCTGGCCTTTAGGTCTAGAGATGGTTCTCTTTTTAAGGAAAGTACGACTCAATATGGGAAATACAAATAGCTTACATAATTCAGGTTATCCAGGGTGTGTGTTACTCCTGAAAGTATATTTAATGTAGAATCTGCTAAAGAAACAGAGTATATATAAATGTTCCCATGTGAGAATAATGTGGTTTTATTGTTTTTAATGACTAGATTTGGGGACTGCAAAAGCCATGAAAATATATCAGACGTTGATCTGATTATGATCCAGGACTTTATTTGTATTCTTGTCAGTTTGCATATTACAGCATTCTCCTCAAGAAACTGGCTGCTCTTGGCTTGGACTGGCGCACGCTTCGTTGGGTTAGAAACTGGCTGGATAGCCAGGCCCAAAGAGTCGTCGTAAATGGAGTCAAATCCAGTTGGAGGCTGGTTACTAGTGGCGTTCCCCAGGGCTTAGTGCTGGGCCGGTCCTCTTTAATATCTTTATCGATGATCTGGATGAGGGCATTGAGTGCACCCTCAGTAAGTTTGCAGATGACAGCAAGTTAGGTGCATGTGTCGATCTGCTCGAGGGTAGGAAGGCTCTGCAGGAAGATCTGGATAGGCTGCACTGATGGGCTGAGGTCAACTGTATGAAGTTCAATAAGGCCAAGTGCCGGGTCCTCCACCTGGGGCGCAATAACCCCAAGCAGAGCTACAAGCTGGGAGATGAGTGGTAGGAAAGATGCCAGGCAGAGAAGGACCTGGGAATATTGGTGGATAGTTGGCTGAATATGAGCCAGCAGTGTGCTCAGGTGGCCAAGAAGGCCAGCAGCATCCTGGCTTGCATAAGAAGCAGTGTGGCCAGCAGGCCTAGGGAAGTGATCGTCCCCCTGTACTCAGCTCTGGTGAGGCCGCACCTCGAGTACTGTGTTCAGTTTTGGGCCCCTCACTACAGGTAGGACATGGAGGTGCTCGAGTGAGTCCAGAGAAGGGCGACGAAGCTGGTGAGGGGCCTGGAGAACAAGTCCTACAAGGAGCGGCTGAGGGAGCTGGGCTTGTTCAGCCTGGAGAAGAGGAGGCTCAGGGGCGACCTTATCGCTCTGTACAAGTACCTCAAAGGAGGCTGTAGTGAGGTGGGGGTTGGTCTGTTCTCCCACGTGCCTGGTGACAGGACGAGGGGGAATGGGCTTAAGTTGCGCCAGGGGAGTTTTAGATTGGATATTAGGAAGAACTTCTTTACCGAAAGGGTTGTTAGACATTGGAACAGGCTGCCTAGGGAAGTGGTGGAGTCACCATCCCTGGAAGTCTTTAAAAGATGTTTAGATGTAGAGCTTAGGGATATGGTTTAGTGGGGACTGTTAGCGTTAGGTCGGAGGTTGGACTCGATGATCTTGAGGTCTCTTCCAACCAAGAAATTCTGTGATTCTGTGATACTACATTTCTGCCTACTTCCTTAAAAGTAAAGTAACAGTGTTGATGCTACACTGCTTCTTATTCTGAATTTGTTAGTGGGAACAAGAAATTTAATTGCTGATCTTGTCTCTGGTATCTCTTTACCATACATCCCAGAAAAAATGTTGAAAAATGTTGTCCTGAACAAAGTCCATGCCAAAAATGCCTCTTGACTTTTGTAGGGTTGCAGTTTCACCCCAGGGCATTTCACCTTTAGATATTACAAAGTCACGTCTTTCCCAATCATATGAAAAAAAAGCTATGTTCATACTGTAGCTTTATTCTTAATTGTTTAAGAACTGGAAGGTAGTATGGTGCTTTTTTTTTTTTTTTAATGAAGATGCTGCATTAGTTCTGGGAGGAACAGTGACCAAACTCAGTAATGAATCAGTAAAAAAATTTTTAAGGCCTTTTAAGAGAGAAGCCATAAAAGTGCAAAATGTTACCACATGGAAATAAGCGTTCCAGCATTTCGCAGTGTTCTTTGCTGCATACCAGTTCTGGAGAAGCAGGCAATATGCATAAAACTGCTGATAATACACCATTCTGCAAGTGGTATGCTTTTTCTTCTGTAGGTGAAACAAGGGCTAGTAGCAACTTCTCATGGAACATGAAGGTAAAAACATGGTTCCTTTGGCAAGTCTTCAAAGGCAATGTTATTTAACGTCTCCATAATGCCCCTTGGCAGTGTTTTGTTTAAAGCAGCTAGATTAATAGATAAAGATGAAAACAGAAATATCTTTTTCTTTAGATACCAAAAAAATACAGAGATTTGTCCATTGAAGTACAGTTACAAAGAATTTAATATTTATTTTTCTAGCTGTTTTATAGATCCAACTGCTTTAGGAAATACCCTACATCTGTGTAATATACCTGTATGCTTAGTTTTGTTCATGGCTCTTCAGTTTAGAAGACATTGATGAGGGCAGACAACTTCCTTTGGCTATTTATTTTAAAATGTCCAAGCACATAAATTATTCCTTTCAAAGTCAATTATAATTTGTGTTTACTAAATTAACTCCAGATTTTCCTTTACATTAGTAATCTAGAAGAAGTTTCAAATGAACCCATGTTTTACCCAATCCTACTCCTATTTTGAAGTTCTGCTGCATGGTGAATGTTGGGATTTATGTCCTTGATAGATGCCAAGATAAAGGTTGTTACAATGCATGCTTCCCAATTTTCTATAGAAATCTGTGCAATTCAACACTAAAAGCTGAATTTGGCTCATTAACTTTCAGGGCTCAGCCGTTCTTCCTCTTGCATGTTAATGGCCATAAGGCATCTTTGACAGTTCAGCTGTGACACTGATCCAAAATGTGTCAACTCCACACAGAGGTTTCCTTTGATTTCAGTGGCCTTGCCCACAATGATCTGTAGCTGTGCTGACAAATACATTTTCTTGTATGTACTGTAAGGATTTTTGGACATTTGAGGATGTGATGAGTGGCAACTGGTTTCATGAAGACTGGGAATGGATTTTGCTGGAGGTAGATTTTTTACTTTCCTAGGATAATGTCTCTGCAGCCTTCTGCTTGGAAAAGATGGTTAGTGCACAGCAAATTTCATGATACCAGGCTGAAACTGTTTAGACAAAATGGGAACAAGCATTTCTTCAGTCTGTTTTACAGTTTGTTTTGTATTTTGGATGTTAATTATTACGTAGTGATGTCTTCTACTCTGCTGAAATCAGAAAGCTGGAAGCAGAAGAGATAAGCTCTTATTTTATTTTGAACATTTCTTAGTCAAGTTGTATATGCTGCTGGAAGATCGGCTTCTCTGGAGGCTTATAAATCACAGTGGCTTTGTGAGACTTCTGAGAGTGCTATCCCATTGTTGCAGAATACAGAAATAAAACAAATATCTGGTCTGCTGAGAGTCTCAGCGGTAATAATGAAAGAAGTCAGTTTGTATAAGATGGATACAGGTTCTGCCAGACTAAAGAGAATTAGGTCATGTAAAAAAGAAAACTTCAGATTCTCTTCCTATGACTCGAATACGGTGATTGCAAATTACAGCACTTCCTCACGTTATCAAATGCTAAGATTTTCTCAGATAACTGTCTAGAATTTTAAAAAGTTATTGGATGCTTATATAATAATTAGACTTGTACTTTATGTACCCTTTAAGTAACACGCTGATGGAGAAGGACAATAGCATTGTATGACATTGCTGCATTCCCTAGGGCTGCTGAAAAAGAGTTCCAGGTTGTAACAAAAAGATTCACCTCTGTTTTCCAGAAGAATGTACACTATAGCATACAAGCTTCTTTAATCTTGTGAGACAGATGAACCTGTACAGTTAGTTGTACCCCCAAGTAAGCAAGTTTCTTTTTATCTTTTTTTTTTTTTTTTTTTTTTTCTCCCAATAATGTTATCTTTTAAAACAAGCAGTGGATTTTCAAGATTTCCCAAACCAGTTCCAGAAAGGGATGATCAGAACTTAGCTCACTGGCAACTGAAAACGTGGTTGTACATATCCAGCTCTGGCCTTGGGAGTTGCTGTCTTATTTAAATGCAGTAAGCATAAATAAGTTCTTAGAAGACTGTATCATTATCATTTATCATTGTAATTTCTGTACACAACAGATCTGAGGCCCTGGAGCTTGAGAGACCAGTAGGTGAGGATGAGGTAGGAAGTCTACCCAGGAGGATGCCTAGGGCGAGGAAGTCGACTCCATGCCTCAGGACTGCCTCTACCAAGACAGAAAGAAGGGTGTTTTAGGTGACTCCCTTCTCAGTGGAACAGAAGGCCCTATTTGTCAGCCTGACCCTACCCATAGGGAAGTCTGCTGCCTCCCTGGGGCCAGGGTCAGGGACATTGCCAGAAAGCTTCCCAACCTGGTTCGCCCCTCTGGCTATTATCCTCTTTTAATAGTCCAGGCTGGCAGTGATGACACTGAAGAGAGAAGCCTGAGGGCTATCAAACGGGACTTAAGGGGACTGGAACGATTAGTGGATGGAGTGGGAATACAGGTGGTGTTTTTGTCTATGCCTATGGTGGCAGGGAGGAGTACAGGGAGGGCATGGAAAGCCCACCTGATATACATGTGGCTCAGAGGTTAGTGCCAACAGAGAATTTGTTTGTTTGTTTGTCTGTTTTTTATAATGGGGTGCTTTACTCAGCACCCAGCCTGATGGCTGCAGACGGGTCCCAATCTCTAAGGGGAAAACGGATCCTAGGCCAGGAGCTGGCGGGGCTCATTGAGAGGGCTTTCAACTAGGTAAGAAGGGGAAAGGGCTGAAACGAGGCTTGTTAGAGCTGTACCAAGGGGAACAATGGCAAAGCTGGGAGAGAAGGCAATGGCCCAACTGAAGAGCATCTACACACAGCACACAGCATGGATAACAAACAGGAGGAGCTAGAAGCCATTGTGCGGCAGGCAGGCTACGACTTGGTTGCCATCACGGAAACATGGTGGGACCACTCATGACTGGAGTGCTGCAATGTCTGGCTATAGGCTCTTCAGAAGGGACAGGCAGCACAGAAGGGGTGGTGGTGTGGCTCTCTATATCAGAGAGTGTTTTGATGTTGTGGAACTTGAAGCTGGGGATGATAAGGTTGAGTCCCTATGGATTAGGATCGGCGGGAAGGCCAACAAGGCAAGTATCCTCGTGGGGGTCTGTTATAGACCTCCAGACCAGGATGAGGAGACGGATGAGGAGTTCTACAGGCAGCTGACAGAAGCTGCGAAATCATCAGCGCTTGTTCTTGTGGGGGACTTCCCAGATATATCCTGGAAGCATAACACAGCCCAGAGAAAGTAATCTAGGAGGTTTCTGGAGATCGTGGAAGATAGCTTCCTGATGTAGCTGGTTAGTGAGCCTACCAGGGGAGGTGCCCTGCTAGACCTTCTCTTCACAAACAGAGGACTGGTGGGAGATGTGGTGGTTGGAAGCTGTCATGGGCAGAGTGACCATGAAATGGTAGAGTTCTCCATTCTTGGAGAAGCCAGGAAGGGGACCAATAAAACTGCTGTACTGGACTTCTGGAGGGCCGACTTTGAGCTGTTCAGGACACTGGTTGGTAGAGTCCCTTGGGAGGTGGTTCTGAAGGGCAGAGGAGTCCAGGAAGGCTGGGCGCTCTTCAAGAAGGAAATCTTAATGGCGCAGGAGCAGTCTGTCCCCACGTGCCCAAAGATGAGCTAGCATGGAAGAAGACTGGCCTGGCTGAACAGAGAATTGTGGCTTGAGTTTAGGAGAAAAAAAAGAGGGTTTATGATCTTTGGAAAAGAGGGCGGGCCACTCAGGAGGACTATAAGGATGTTGCGAGGCTGTGCAGGGACAAAATTAGAAAGGCCAAAGCTCATCTGGAGCTCAATCTGGCTACTGTCGTCAAAGACAACAAAAAATGTTTTTACAAATACATCAATGCAAAACGGAGGACTAAGGATAATCTCCAGCCTTTACTGGATGCGGGTGGGAACTTAGTTACAAAAGATGAGGAAAAGGCGGAGGTGCTTAATGCCTTCTTTGCCTCAGTCTTTAGCGGCAAAACCAGTTGTACTCTGGATACCCAGCACGCTGAACTGGTGGAAGGGGATGGGGAGCAGGATGTGGCCCTCACTATCCATGAGGAATTGGTTGGTGACCTGCTACGGCACTTGGATGTATGCAAGTCAATAGGGCCAGATGGGATCCACCCAAGGATACTGAGAGAACTGGCAGAGGAGCTGGCCAAGCAACTTTCCATCATTTATCAATGGTCCTGGCTATCGGGGGAGGTCCCAGTTGACTGGTGGCTAGCAAACATGATGCCCATCTACAAGAAGGGCTGGAGGGCAGACCCGGGAAACTATAGGCCTGTCAGTTTGACCTCAGTGCCAGGGAAACTCATGGAGCTTACTTAACTTTCCTGTTGCTTACTTAAACAGGAAATGTTACTTAATTCATTGTTTGAAAAAAGGAAGTGGATTGATCAGTGCATTGCAGTCTGATGCTGAGTAACGTAACAACTGATCACACTGTCTTCTGAATTTCCTGTTCAGACAAAACTTGGTGCTGGATGAAAGTTAAGAACAAATCTGAAAATGAAGTTATCTTTTTCCCAGGAGTTTACTAAAGTACACACCTGACACCAAGTCCTGTTACGTGCTTTTCAGTTATTGACTTGGACCATTTAAAGCATGACATTACTGTAGGTCTCTGATTTTATCCTTGCAGCCCTAGAATGATAGGAAGTTTTTAACAATATTCATGAGTGATTAAGTAACCTTGCAAATATTTATTAAGTGGAGAGCTCATTAGAATTCTCTAGAAATGTGTACCCAGGTTTACTGGGCTATAAAGACAGGAGAGCATCTCTGGGACTTTGCAATACTGTAGTGCAGCTGTGTTCAGAATGACCTCAATACGCAGTAAATCATTTACTGGTTAGTGTTGTCAGGAAAAATCACAAATGATGGTTTTTGTTGTCATACTGGGCTGTGGGAGGCAGAGCACACCCACAGGCTGCGCTGACTAGGCATTGATAAAGCTAATGGATGAAAGTACTTAGTGAAAGATGGGAATTTTTCAAAACAGAGGAGTGGTTCAAAGGCTAGGAAGTTTACTTTTCATCAGTAGGTATTATTTTTATTAAGATCCTTTCTCCACTTTCTTGTTTCCAGCATTTTTGTTGTGCTGAATTCTGAGTTACAAAAAAAGCTAATTATTTTGGCAGATAAAGTTAAATTAGTAATTCCCATTTTGAACTGCTGAGGAGATTGCAGAAGGAGGGCTTCGAAGCTGTTGGATGGAAGAAGATGGAGACAGACTATTCTGAGGTTAGGGAAGGTTTCTGGGACAGGCGGACCTGAGGGGGAAGACCTACAAAGAAGGCTGGAGGGGGCCTGTCCCTGCGCTGCCAAATCAAACATCTCAAAGGATTGTGCTAAGAGGGGCAAACTTAGATTCAGAGCAAGGGCAGAAATGCTTGAAGGGCCAGTGAACGACTGAGTCTCTGCTGTCTTTTCAGAAGAATCTGTTTTTCCCAGACTACTATGCTGTTTTGGCATTGTTTCTGGGTATGATACCAGGTAGCTAAGCTTTTCTGGTGATAGTTTTGAAAGTTTAAAAAAAAAAAAAAAAAAGAGGGAGTCTGTGTGAACCTAATATCAAAGTACATCATCCACCTCTGCAGTGGAAGGCACATTTGAAATTACAGGCAGGATAGCTTTGATGTGCCAACAGATTATTTTCTACGGAAATCAGCGTATCTTGCACTATGTAACATAGGGACAGTGGGTGGGGACTTTGGTTTAGCACACCGCAGATTTAGAGCTGACAGTTCTCAACTTATGAGACTGTAATTATTTGTGCATTTGTAGTTGGTTGATGTGTGCCACTGATTCACAGATGCAATTGTAATGCATACATCCCATCTGTAAGTCAAGATATGATCTGTAAAAAAAAAAAAAAAAAAAAAAAAAGTTTGCACTTTCTAGAATGAGTGAAGAAGTGATTTTTTTTTTGTATGAGTCAGACCATAATAGAGTTGTTTGCAGTTGAAATAGAATTAATATCTCTTGTCATTCACTTGCATGCCAGTGCACAAAACATAATTAACAGTAATTCTAACATGCTTTCTAAGAATAAAACTTTAAATTTTGTTGTCACTGTCATATGTGAAATAATAGAGAAAATTATAACAGGGCTTCTCTTTTGGGGGAAAGGGAAAGAGACGGACAAAACTGCATTGTGTTATCAAGAGCAACTTCACAGAGCTCAGCAGACTGTGACAGCTATTTCAGAAATGGTGCCTTTCAAGATTCATTGCACATAAAAACAGCTTTATGTGTTATCAGGAATATATCAAGTCATCCTTGTGCTGAGAAGACTTTCTGGTCATACTTTTATCTATTACACTGTATTAATAGTATGGTTTAACTCATTGTCTGCTTGATTATTTTAAACAGAAAATGAAAAGTATGTTTTAAATATAAAATAATAACAAAATCACTTAAAATTTTTCTAAAAATATATAATTGTTTCCTGTGGTGATACTAAAGTTAATTTGGGAAGGAGTGTTCTAGGTATAAGCTTGCTGAATTTCAGTCTCTTATGATCCTCATATAATCTACCTGTAATTCCCTGAGCCATCTATTGGATGGAGTATGCAATATAAGTATATAGAATGATTAGGAGAATGCATATATTCAAAGATCATGCTTGGCTGGAGAATTCTCCTGTATTCGTAGGATTCTCTATTTACAAAAACTTCTTTATCCTCCTTTTGTGTTTTAGATATTGATGAGTGTGAAAATGACTTCTACAATGGGGGCTGCGTCCATGAGTGCATCAACATTCCAGGCAACTACAGATGTACCTGCTACGATGGGTTCATGTTAGCTCATGATGGCCACAACTGTCTTGGTAAGTAGTGAGTGCTGGCAAAGAAGTTTAATTTCATGACTGTGGTAAGAAAGCCTGATGTACTGGCAGCATTTTGTCAGCTCATACATGTTTACGATGAAGGCCTGATCCAGATCTACAGCTGTTTCAGACAGTTCTGTGTGCTCACATTTAGGGTATTATTTATATTATAAATTTAATAAGATTTAACTTGATGAAAGTTGAGATTCTGAGGCACTGTTGTGTGACAACTTGAACTGGTCATCACAGAAAGAAAAAGTGACTTGATTGTATTCAACTCCTGGATAATAACAAAATCTGTAGCCTAGTAACATTATTACCTTTTATGAAGTGCATAAAGTTGCACTGAGTAAGTTGAAGTGTTTCTATTGACTCCAGTGTGGTTTAGACCAGACCATTAAGGTTGGCACTCATCATCTTAACATACTCTAATCAGTTTGTCCATATCTAACATAAGAGGTCAGGGTTGTTTTTTTGTTTCCATTTCAGCAAGGCTTGTGCTGGATGTTTGGACTTCTTTTTTAAGAAAAGTAATCTGCCCTAAAACACATACATATTTTGCCTATTTTCTTTTTGAAGAAAAGTAATCTGCCCTAAAACACATACATATTTTGCCTATTTCTTCCAAGTTTTGTAATTCCAGTCATAAGTTTAAAGTTTTCCCTCCCCCTTTTCCCCCTTTTTAGGGTAAAAGGATTCCAGAACGTGCTGTATGAACAGGTTACTGTATGTTAAAAGTGCAGCTGTAATGAAGGAATACTTGGACAATAAAACAAGGCAGAAGAACAGTTATCAATAATAGATGTTTACAAAGGAAATGGGCACAGTCCACTAACTCTACAAAAACTGGTTCAGAGCACGATCTTAGTTGTATTGGCAGTCTTAGGATTTGGGGATCTGTGATTTTGATTTATGTCCATTGCCCTGTTTTAAATAGGCGGGCTTTATCCTATATACTGAAAACAAAGTTTGCGTTTTATGTTTTAATTTCATCACACCAATTACCTGGAAACAAATTTGACTGGTACATCCAGTTTCCCCTACCAGTTGACTTGATAGTCATTCTAGCTAAGTCACAGCGCATAGGACTTGTATTGTCTTTCTCAACATTCCAAATATAATTGCAACAACTGCTGTTTGATGCATTACCAGATTCATTTCAAATTGATGTGCATTATACAGTTGTGAGGAATGTTTTAGCAATTTGTGTCAATAGAGAGCTTGAAGGGAAATGTATTTGTAGGCTTTTCCTTGAAGTTTCTGATATCTGGGGGGTTTCAGAATAACTGCTATTATGACTATTGCATGAGACACTATGCAAGTCTCTGATATCTGGCCAGGAGATTAAGGAGAAGGGGAAAGCTGAAGGACGGCTAAAAGACAAAGCTTGCAGGGAATGCTGTGCAAGCCTCTGACATACAGCCAAGATGGACAAACGAGAAGGCCAAAAAAAAAAAAAAAACCAACTGAGAGGAAGACTATGAGCCTTCAGCATGAGAGACCCTCAGAGGGACCACCAGAGACTGATACGCATGCTCCAGTAGGAGGGTTTGAATTCTGGAAACTAATTATAATAACCCTGTTTCTTTTAGAAGTAGTAATGAATATCTATTAGTCTAGGAGCATAAAAATCAGCATCTTGATGTAACGTGTGTGCGTCTTGGTGGAGCAGAGACTCCCGGCACACCCAGCGCTGTTTGCTTACCTCTATTCCTTTAATAAATTGTAAACTTTGATTATAATCCTATTTTGGGACTTAGCCATTTATAACAGTGAAGAAAAGGGATATTTCATCTGTGTCATGCAACATCTTTACTTTGGTAAAGCTGAGGTTCTTTGCAAGAAAAAACAAAAAATCAGGTACTGAGCGAGAAATCATAACACCAGCCTGCACTCACTGAAGCTATAGAGCAACTAGAATTTCTGAGCAGGGTTCTGGTTAGCTTTTCAGTAGATGTATTTCCTACTTGGTTCATTTTCAAACTGAGTATGAGTTCAGAAGGTTTATGCATCCTGACCATTGATAGGTTTTAGACTCAAACTTCCAAATTTCATTTATCATAGAACAGACTAAATAGATTTATTTGCCTCAACCTGAGGTGCTCAAATGATTAATTGTGCAACTGGTATTTCTTAAACAAAGAGCAGCCAGCTATTAATTTGAAAATGAAAGAAAAACTGGTTATGCTATTGTTCACGAATATCTCTTAATTGAACAGAACCCAATCAAATATTTCAGCTACCTGGGATTCTAATAAATGTGCAAGTATGTTGTTTCAAACAGCTTGCTATTATCAGCTTTGTTTCCAAGTGATTCCTATAGAAGTAGGGCAATGTATATTTGCAATTATGAACAGGAAAAGGGAGGGACGTGATAGAAAATGAACCCTTCAGGAAATCTGTGGGATTATCTTCGACCCATGCTGTCTCTGTTGTTGCTCTCTGATCATGAAATATACAGGTTTACGGAGATAGGTTTCTAATTTTCTTTTCGTAGATTTCAATGCAGATAGTTTTGGCAGAAAAAGCCTAAAATAATATAAGCCACTGTGTTTAACAGGTGGCTCTGGTTCCAAGTATTGTTCCAAAGCTTGCCAAGAGATCTTACAGGTTTGTCAGAATCAGTGTCTGTCCGTATTCATGTTTCTTTGAGATGGCATTTTGTATTACTTCCAAAATGTTAGGAACCATGTTCCCTCCAGAAGAGATGCAGTGAACAGACAATGAATGGGAATGATAGGAAAGGGCTTGCTGTCCCATCGTGTAACTTTAGGACACTAAAAGAGGTCACAATTGCCTTTTAATTTTGGGACCAGACTGGGGAAGTTTGTTCCTCAAATGCAAATTGAATATTCACAACAAACAAATGGTCTTTGATATGGACTTGTGCAAAGCATTTGACATTGTCCCACATGATATCCTTGTCTCCAAATTGGAGAGACGTGGATTTGATGGATGGACTACTCAGTGGATAAGGAACTGGCTGAGTGGTTGTCCTGAAAGAGTTGTAGTCAACATCTCGATGTCCAAGTGGAGACCAGTGGCAAGCGGTGTTCCTCAGGGAATAGAGACCGGTACTATTTAACGTGTCAGCAATATCAATGGTGTGATTGAGTGCATCCTTTGCCAGTTTGTGGATGACACCAAGCTGAGAGGCGTGGTTGATACACTGGAGGGAAGGGATGATACACCCGAGGGACTGTGACAGGATTGAGAGGTGGCCTGTGCAAACAAGATGTAGTTCAACAAGGCCAAGTGCAGGGGACCTGCACCTAAGTCAAGGCAATACCAAACATGAATATAGTCTGGGCAATGAGTGGATAGAGAGCAGCCCTACAGAGAAGGACTTGGAGATATTGGTGGATGAAAAGCTTGTCATGACCCAGTAATGCATGCCTGCAGCCTGGAAAGCCAACCATACCCTTGGGTGCATGAAGAGCAGTGTGCCCAGCAGGGAGAGGGAAGTAATTCTTCCTATCTGCTCTGCCCTCATGAGATCCCACCTGGAGCACTGCATTCAGCTCTGGGGCCCCCAGCACAAGAAAGACACAGACCTGTTGGAGTGAGTTCAGAGGAGGGCCACGAGGATAATCAGAGAGTTGGAGCACCTCTCCTGTGAAGAAAGGCTGAGGGAGCTGGGATTGTTCAGCCTAGACAAGAGAAGGCTATGGGGAAACCTTACAGCAGCTTTCCAGTACCTAAAGGGTGCCTAGAGGAATGCTGGGGATGGACACTTTGTCAGGGGGTATAGTGATAGGAGAAGGAGTCCTATCACTTAAACTGAAAGAGGGTATATTGAAATTAGATATTAGAAATAAATTCTTTACTCTGAGGGTTGTGATGCACTGGCACAGGCTGCCCAGAGAAGCTGTGGATGCCCCATCCCTGAAGTGTTCAAGGCCAGGCTGGATGGGGCTTTGAGCAAGCTGATCTGGGGGGAGATGTCCCTGCCCATGGCAGGGGTGTTGGAACCAGGTGGTCTTTCAGGTCCTTTCTACCCCAAACCATGCCCCCAAAATATTATACTCCTAAGTGGCATGTAATGTTTGATCAGCAAGCTGAAATTGAGTCTGTAAACAAATTAAGTAGATTAAGTGGGTACTTAACATTGGGTATTCTTGCATTGATTTGTCATTTCCGTTTATACAAGAATTATATGTATTTTGTAATATATGAATTTATGTAAGAGCCTGTAAGCTTCGCTTTAGGTTGATTTTGAAAACCCTGATTGAACTAACTTCTCATACAGCAACACAGATGTGTATATGCTTAGATGGAAGTAGATTTTCTGGGTCTGAACCAAGATCAGACTACACTGTACCTACTTCTTCCCCGTATTTTGGTCTTGCAGACATTACTGTTGGGATCTGTTCTGTCAGCACACAGGGAGCCAGACAACGAGAATTCTTAGGGGGCAATTTGATCGCCTGAACATAGGTGTCTTGTGCCATTTAAAACACCCTGGAGCTGGCAGATGTGACATGGGATCTACTGCTGTAGATCTGGAGTGTGAGCTGGTGGCCAGATGGGATAATATAAGGAACCTAAAATGGTGTCAGTCTCCTATTTAGACAGTTGAATTGCTCTTTCAGTGACCTAGGCTGCATTTCTCACACACAAATCACCAGAAATCTTTGTCTAGTGATTTAAGATAGAAGGCCTAGGGATGGGAGCTAATAATAGTTTGATGATAGTCCTGCAGGCCACCTAGGAACCTCTAGAAAACAGATTGTAATGGAGAAGACTTGTGTCAGGATTTTGACTTCAGTCTGTGCAAAATCTTAAACCATCTCTTCTTGACAGTGTTTACATTTCTTTTTAAACCATCATTGGATGTCTTGCTAGTAACGTCAATATAGCAAGATAATTACAGTCTTTATAAATAACAAACTTGAAATATTCACAAGTAGTTATATCAACTGTGGCTGACAGGTTAAGTATTTTTTCCTGCGTTCTTGTTTCAACATTTCTGTCTTTCTTTCTAATGAACCAAAATTTCTTGTTTATTTATTTGTTGGGAGGAGGTGTTTGGTTAAGATTTCATGGCTCAAATTTGTACTGGAAAATGTCCAAAACCATCCTCAGGGGAACCTGACTCATTCTCTATTTGTCATTTTTATTGAGGAATTTCTCAAATATAACATGAAATGACACCACAGGGAATTTGAACTATGATGAGATCCTTGTCTGGCTAGAAATAATTTATTTTAGCACTGTAATCACATGGAATAGCAGTAGTTCTTTCTGAAAATCGCTCTAAATTCTGCTCTGTGGATGCAAGACTAATATTTGGTCTCATGCAATGGGTTTTCTTTATCCTTCGTTTGCAACTGGTCGTGAAACATGTTTTCCTCTCTCATATATGAAATGCCAGTCTGTTTTTTTTTAGCAAGCAATTCGCTCACTGGTCCAGATGTTCTTTCCTGTTTGATCACTTTTTCTCCATGATCTTACTGATAAATCGATTTTTCCTTCTTTGTCTTTCACGTGTTGAGCCATTGAGGCAGGCTATCAATTTCTATTCTTTTTTGCCTTTAGAAGAGTTTATGGCTTAACTGATCATCATTCCTATTACTACAGAACACTTTAGCCATCTTGTTTGTAGTAAATCAGTTTCTATTCTCAGTTAACTGGTAAAATCTGAATCTATACTACAAAGAATCAATGGGTAACACGCCTTTTAAACTAGTTATTCAATATACATTCCCTCCTCTGATTCAGCATGACGCTTACAGGTGTTCCTGATTTGCCCCCCCCCCCCCCCCCCTTTTTTTTTTTGATGCTTCTTTGATGTAATATTAAGAAAGAAAACTGGAGTTTTACATTAATCTAAGTGTATTACTGAATTGAGGCCTCTGGAAACTGGGCATTCTTGTACTCTGTCTGCATATCCTGTTGGAAGCTTTCAGTCAGACTGAGAGCAGAATTGTTCCTTGACAGCAGATGTGCTAGAAGAGGTAGACTGAGATTGGTGTTAAAAGCTGGGTGTTGCACAAAGTAGATATGCTATTGATGGGGATGCTATAGGGAAGGCTAGCAAACATGTCTTCCTTTTCATTGAGAATTTCAAGGGAGCTTTGTTTTGTTGCCAATATAGAGGCTCTAAGATGTAGTTAGGAGGAGAAGATAAAATTTACTGTGTGTGGTGGTTTTTTTTTGTTTTTGTTTGCTTTTAAGCTATTGAGATAGGAATTGTCGTATGGAAAAAAACTCTACTCCTTAAGCAGTGATTAGGCTTCAGCTGTTGGAGGACTGTTCAGTGTGAGGCATTGCATTTGGAAGATGCCAGAAGAGAGCAATGAGACTAATGAATGTTGTAGATAAGATGGCTAATGCCAAAAGAATCAAATAAAAGGTTTAATTCTCTTGCATGGAAGAGAAGATGGAAAAGAAGTTACAATAGTCATCAAGTCCAGAAAAGGTTGCTGCAAAGAATTGCAGTTTTACTGATTAGCCTTTATAGCCCTGCTGAATTGAATGAGGTAGAGCAATAGTGTTTGGTTACTGCAGTTGCAGAATTCAAAAAGTTGCAATAGTGTGCTCCACTTGGATATTCAGAAAAAAACACTGAATTATTTTGCCTAAAGGATTCTTGTTGTGGAGTACTGTTGTCTTAGATTCATCTCTCCCCTACTGTATAAAAATATTAGCTTCCTGGGAGAGTATTATATTCTGTTTAGGTCTGAAGCATTGCTTAACACTAATAAACCTAGGGATTTACTCAGGAAAAACTTGATAGACACCTCAGTGAAAGCAGTTCTTACTGATATACCTGAGCAAGTCTTAAGAAGTTATTCAGCATCTGGAAATAGAAAGTAGAAGAGTGCCATATTTATGGCACTAATCTATGTATCTAAATTTATGTATGGCACTAATCTATGTATCTATATTTATGGCACTAATCTATGTATCTAAATTTATGGCACTAAATCTATGTATCTAAATTTCCTTGCCAAAGGGCTTACGTGTCAGCTAATACTCGACTATTTGAGGCTTTCTGGAATTCAGCCATCTCTAATCAGACTTTCAAAAAATGGGGGGAAAGAAGTGTGAAAGAAAAACACGTCAAAGCAAAAAGTGATTGCCATTGATACAAGAACCATGTGATACTTCCTCCAAATTCTTCTCTTTTGTCTTTTTTACCTGGAGGCAGAGTTTTGTATACATGTAGTTGGGGAATTCTTCCTAAAAAATAAATAAATAAATTGTCACAACTCATTGTTTTCTGTCTGTTTGTCAAACCAAATCTGTGTTTGAAAAATGGTAAAGGATTAACAGATTAAAGGATTGAATTGCATGGAGTGATAATTTTCTTTCCATATCTAGTCAGATATGAATATAAATAGATATGAAGTGAAGCTCAGCTCTCTGTTTTTTGGAGGTTTTTGGGTTTTTATTTTCTCAGCTCTTGCTTCAGATTGTCCCTTTTTAATAGGGAGTTTGCATTGTTTTTGTTTTTGTTTTTTGAAAAAGTACCTCTCTCTTCCAGGTTGCACTCATCTTAACTGGACAAAAAATTTATCATTATCTATTTAGAGATGCATTTCTTTTATTTATAGGTTTTTCCATGGTATTAATTGCTGTTACATGGGAACATATGTGAGCACCTTGCAAATACTAATAGATTTGTCTTCACCGAATCCTGTAAAAAAAAGAATTATAATTTTAATAGTTTTTTATAGATGAGGAACTAAGGCGAAGTGACTTCTTGATCTTCACACAGGATTTCTGCAACATAGTCAGGAATAGAATCCCTACTTTTATGAAACCTTGCTTATACACTCCTATTTCAAATATTCTGTGTAACTTTGATTTCTCTTGTTTACAGGAAAGTAACAGAATCACTAAATTTGGACACTAATAGTATGATATCTCAGTTAATTGTCTTGTATGTCATACTTCTGGAAATAACTACAATAATTGATTTTGGTGGTCCAATAAAGGCATATTGTTCTTCAGCAGTTGATCCTGTGTCTGTGATTCAGATGAGTCCTAGGAAGCAGAGTGAAATTATGATATATGAAAATAAAGCCAGGAAAATTTATGAACATTTTTATGAAAATAAAGTCAGGATTGCAAGTTCTAGTGTTCGTCATAGATTCCACAGAGCCCTATTCAAGAGTTGAATGTTCAGTGTGGTAGACAAGCACAGTGACTTCAGTACCAAAAAGTAAATGGCAAAATCCTGGTTATGTCCCCAGTCTTGAAGGTGTGCATTAGGCAACAGGTCTGATTTTTCAGCCTAGAAAAATGGACTTCAGTGTATTGTTTGCCTGTTCTCCGATGTTTTTTTGCCTTTCTTGACAAAGTAACTGTCACATGGAGTTCCTTGCAGGAAAAGAGAGGTAGTGCTTTCCCTGGAGCAACTGAACCTGCTCCGAGAGTGGTACCAGTCTACCAGCTTTGGAAGGTGGGGCAGAGCAACAACACAGCAAGGCATTTAGGAGCCTGCAGCTGAAGGAGAAGCTTCAGAGACAAACCAGGAACAGATTGGATGTCCTTGAAGTAACATCTGCCTGTTATAAAATGGTTGTTGGGATCCCAAGTCAGTATGAAAACTAGGCTCATGTTTAAAATGACACAATTTATTTTCTTCTGAGGTATGAAGTTAGGATCTAGACCCAAGTTCTTGTCTTGCTGTGCGCCTTTAAGATCTGTTGGCTTACATTGAGAGAGAAGGGATTTCAATCCTGACATGCAAGCTTAATTCCTGACTGGGTAGTAGTAGTCCACAGTCTGACTCAGATTACAAAAAGAACGTTAGTATGTATGCATGTGTATGTATACCTCATTGTACCATTCATGAATGTACCTTTTCAATGAATGTTCCAGTTTTTCTTTCAAAAACAAGCAACAACAACAAACCAACAACACAACAGTTAGAACCTGAAATCTATGTATTTCTACCCCTGGATTTGTCTGAATGTGTACACAGGTACAGGGGTTTATAACCTAATTTGCCTGTCAACATGAAGTGGGAGGAAAGTTGCAAATGTATGTGAAATCGCTTCTAAAACTCCCAAATGCAAAATGTCAAATGGTGGTACATAACTGGTTTAGGATTGCATAATCACTAGTATGATTAAAGGGACCAGTGCCTTCCTTTTAATACGGCTTTATTTTTCTTCATTTCCAGACAGCTGTGTGTAGTGTGTTGCTTGCTTGAGCTCCAAATGAATCCTTTATTACTTATGTTTATTTTTCTCTGTTTCCCAACAGTTAAAATAGTTTTTTTTTTGTTTTAATTTGAACATTTTAAAAATAAAACTAAACAACTTTGGGAAGTTTTTGTTTCATTTTGCTTTTTAGTTTCATAAATACTTTAAAGAGAAGCTGAGACGTAGTCCATTTTCTTGACTGTCTTCCAGTTTTCCTTGCCCTTCTTTCATAATTCCAGGAGACTATTAGATGAGCCTGCTATTGTCCTGCTCCAGCACCATCAGCAGGGCCTAATATTATCAATCAGATAATATTATCACTCTCTTACAGATCTTAAACACCTTTGCAGACAGAGGAGGGTTGAATAAACCTGATAGCCTTCTCTTCATAATTCTTCAGTTTTTCTGTTGTTTTGTTTTCTGAGAAAGTTATTAATCTAAATCTTGAAACTCATTTCCATTGGTTCCAGTGAGAGATTTTCTTGAGCAGAACTTTATGACTCAGCAGTTATTTTATGTGTTAAGAGAAGGAAGTCAGACTCCCGAATCACGGCTCAGTGGTTGAGTAATGGGGAGATCTGTTCTAAATTTGAGGGGCCCAGGCACAAGATAGGAATGGCTCTCTGTATAATATAGCATAGTGAAACAGGCATAGTATAACAGGCATAGTGAAAAGTGTTGAAATGCAAGTTTTAACAGTAGAAATGTGTGTGTGTTTTAAACCTTTATGTATTCTCTACTTCTGCAAATGATGTCTGGTAGTGATTGTGTCTTTGTGATTGCTTTATGATATGTCTCTTTGGGAAACTATATTGTATTACTGTTTTCAAATCTTACATCAGTCTGTATGTTAGATGAATGATAACAGCTCTGATTCATCACAGCAATTCTAAGTATTTAGTATTTGTGGTACAGGAGCATGCATCAGACTTTATAACATGTACTGCTGTTCTGCAGACTGAAGAGTAGATGCTGAGCAAATATGAATAGCTAGGATGGTAAGTAGATGTTCCATAGGCAACTCTGTATTAGATTTTTACATACAATTTCTGTACATACATGTTTACTTCTATTATTTGGTTGCCTGCATGTTGTGAGAGTCTGGATAGTGTAAGTGGTAGCACAGTCCTAGAAACAAATTATATGTCTCTTTTGAAGTGGGATTATAAGTAATATACTAGTTATAATGTTCTCCCCCCTGTAGATATCAGATTTAGCTTTATGGCACCTGTTAACTAGAAATTTTCAAACTGAGCAATTTCACAGAATCACAGAATTTCTAGGTTGGAAGAGACCTCAAGATCATCGAGTCCAACCAATTTCAGCCTCCTCTCATGATGATCCTGTGATAGATGGATGAGAATTATTGTCACTGTGTTTGCAATGCGAATTCGAAAAACATTTAACTACCATTACTTCAAATGTCCTGGGCTGAGGCTCAGCTAGAGGAGTGTAAACATCTGCATATAAGACATCTATCTGTACTCACTTTGACGTCATTAGAGAGAAATAGGTATTTTGGGTGTGTGATCCTCAGACCATAAGGTGTGTGTTTTCTGTAGCTCTGATGAACTGCTCCCTTTTTTTTCCCACAGATGTAGTTCCATAGAATTCAGTTAACTAACACCTTTGAAAATAGGATTTTTGCTCTAGGAAGTCTGAAAACTGGAGACTAATTTTGAAAATGCATCCAGGTTCACTCTGTAAATCCAATAAAAATAAGGAATTTTCATTGTGACTAATGGAAAGGCCTCTAATATCCAGCCTTCTCTGAAACTAGGACCTGAACACACTGCTTTTGTTATAAAACTCTGCTTTTTTAAATTCTGTATCTGAACATTTCCCCTCAGAATTATTCTGATGTTTGATCACCTGACATTAATCTTTTGTGTTCAAATGACATATAACTTTATCTACATGTTAATTTGCTCTGTGTTTGCTTTCTTAAACCAATGCGATCTAAGAAGTACTGAAACAAGAGAGTATATAAATCAGCGTAGGCCTGAAGTTTTTTGTTAGTTATAGGGAAATAATCAAAAGTGTAGAATAAACCTTGGTTGCTGTCAACTGTGAACTATGATTCTCAGACTGTCATAATAAATTGAGAAACCAGGAGCTATGTGACAGCTTCATCAATCTCAGTCTCTTGTTTCTTCAAGTCTTCTTGTTATCTGAGCCTTTTTTTTTTTTTTTTTAATACTTACTCCCTGGAGCCTCCTCTAATATTAGTCCTGCGACTAATAAGTCACAGTAAAGATTTCTCTGCATGGAACACACAGAAAAATAAAGAATAATCCTCTTAGAGTGTGTAGTTATTAAGTATAAGTTAAATTGTATATGGATGCTCTTCTTTGATCTAACATGGCTGTAGGTGGCTGTGTCTTAGTTCATCAAAGTCACAGTTTTATTCTGGATTGTTCATCTTTACTGTTTTATGTTGTTTGTATTAGCTTCATATCTTTTGTTAATTCATCTCAACTTTCTTAAAAATATAAAAGTTCTAAGCCAGGACGGCCTATGTTGATGTATACCTTGAGATAAATTCTATAAAATATACTAAAATTAACCAGAAGTTTGGGATCCAAGTTGTGTGTAGATCTTACTTAAAGCAGGAGAGACCATGTTTTCACCTGAAGGTGTAGGATTTCAGCCTATAATGTATGCATTAGTCCTAGAAATTACGTATAACCAGTGAAAACACTCAATGCATATGGATTACAGGAAAAAAAAAAAAAAAAAAAAAACACAGACAAAGCAGAGAGCAGCAAAATTCTCTGGTGTCTGATTCCAAATATAGTCACTGTCATTATACTGTGCTCTAGAATGCAATCAATTCTTGGTAGTGTTCATTTATGATAAGCAGCATGATTTAAACAGTTGAGAAATTAGCCATTGAAAATAATAGCTGCTGCATAATTGCTTGCTGTATTAGAAAAATTTAGACAAATTAGAACAATTTTTTAGACAAAATTATTTTCCAGTAGACTTGAGCATGAGTTGAAAGGTTGGCAGTGAACTTCCTTGTTAGGTAGATTCCAGAGTCTCAGCTTTCTGTAATGCCTGCTTTTGCTGTCTGATAATTTCCATGAATTTCTGTGTTTTAACATTATCCTTTTGACTTTAGTGTACAATGTGCAAACTTAAAAGTTTGGATAAGTCCACAAGACAAGATTCTTTTTTACTGCTTACATTAGCTTTTGCAGGCTTTGGTCCAGATCCTTCTTGAGTATTTCAAAATGCTCCTTATGTACATGTTGCTTAGAGTAATTGTGTCAGAGCGCAATAAGTAGTTTTGGATAAAAGAGGGGCAAGAATGAACATGAACTAGCAACTTTTAGTTTGTCTGTATGAAGCCTGTAACTAACAAATAATAGTAATAGTGATTAATTAAAGCATTAACTAAAATGTCATTGGGCATACTTTATGAGAATAATCGTTCAGAGAATTTGGAGGGTTTAGCAAAAATTTATTGTTAAGGGGCCTTATAAGGTATGGAAATAAATGTTTGGAAATAATTGGTATGCACTTCTTAACTAAAACTGGAGCAGACATGAGTTATTGTGCCATAGGAACAGAAATGAGAGTCAGGGCAAAGCTTTTCTATTCTATCTTTACAAAAGAAAATATTAACTGAAGAGAAAGTTGCTACAGCCGTAAGTGTTGGACTGTAGTATAACCTCCTCAGCAGAGTGATTATACCTTAGTTGAATCTCCACCCTCATGCAGCCCCACCTGGAGTACTGCATCCAGTTTTGGGGCTCCCAGCACAAGAAGAGACATGGACCTGATAGAGTAGGTCCAGAGGAGTCCACGAGAATGATCAAGGGGCTAGAGCACCTCTCCTGTGAAGAAAGGCTGAGGGAGTTGGGGTTGTTCAGCCTGGAGAAGAGAAAGCTTCAGGGAGAACTTTTAGCAGCCTTCCAGTACCTAAAGGGTTCCTAGAGGAAACCTGGAGAGGGACTCTTTGTCAAGGGGTATAGTAATAGGACAAGGGATAAAGGCTTTAAACTGAATGAGGGTACATTTAGATTAGATATAAGGAAGAAATTCTTTACTCTGAGGGTGGTGATGCACTGGCACAGGTTGGCCAGAGAAACTGTGGATGCCCCATCCCTGGAGGTGTTCAAGGTCAGGTTAGATGAGGCTTTGAGCAACCTGGTCTTGTGGGAGGTGTTCCTGCCCATGGCAGGGGTGTTGGAACCAGATGGTCGTTAAGGTTCCTTCCAACCCAAAGTGTTCTGTGATTCTATGGTAAAAACTTAAGAGTTTAAAAGAGTGGAAAGATGTATTTGCTGAATTTATTTAGAAGGCAGTGTTACAGACAATCCTTAGCAACAGCTGGGCATCCAGAATTTTGGGAACCTTTTGGGTATACTTTGATTCACATGTTAGTGGGCATGTTTTCATGTCTTTTTTTTCTTCTTATATGAAGAGCTATACAGAAAGGACAAGGTTCTGTTGCATGACCTTGAAAGTTGGCTTTCCCTTAAAATAGAAAAAAAAAAAAAAATTGTGTAGTCCTTCAAGGAGAAAAATGGATTTTTTTTATCTTAGGATGAGTTTGCTATTCTAATTCTTTCCTTGCATTTGCTATTATATCAGACAACGTACTAAAAAGAGAAAACTCATGGGTGATTTTTTTAATTCTTTTAGTGAAATAAGCTTGAATGGGAAAGAAGTACATTTTTATATAAGATTTTTCCTTTCACACAGTTTCTCCAACATAATTTATGTATAAGTATACAGACATCTTGAAAATGAGGTGTTCTGTTTCAGTGTATGTGAATCGTCAAAAATTCCCTAAAGTGATCATTTGAAACTATTCCAAGTGTATTTATATTGTGGCCAGTACAGGCTGAGAAGTTTTCCACTGATAACTCAGACTGTTGTATTAAAGTACCAGAATTATATTTTTCAGATATGTATTTGCAAATAAAGAGGAACAGTATTTCAGCCTTATCTTCTGGAAAATAGTTTTTGTACTTAAAGGTACAAAATGGGTACATTAAAGAAGGCTGTAGTGAGGTGGGGGTTGGTCTGTTCTCCCACGTGCCTGGTGACAGGACGACAGGGAATGGGCTAAAGTTGCGCCAGGGGAGGTTTAGGTTGTGTATTAGGAAGAACTTCTTTACTGAGAGGGTTGTTAGGCATTGGAATGGGCTGCCCAGAGAAGTGGTGGAGTCACTATCCCTGGTGGTCTTTAAAAGACGTTTAGATGTTGAATTTAGTGATATGGTTTAGTGGAGGACTTGCTAGTGTTAGGTTAGAGGTTGGACTCGATGATCTTGAGGTCTCTTCCAACCTAGACAATTCTATGATTATGCCATTCTGTGAAAATTGTGAGTATATGCATTGATATATTTAGACTAAAGTGTGGAGATTGAATGATTTCCTTTGAAGAAGCTGAGGAACTTCATTTATTTATTTGTTTGTCTTTTTTTTTTCCAGTCATAATTAAAAATTGCTTCTGAAATTAGTCAGAGAAGCAATAAAAAAAATTAATATGACAGCAAAGAATGGGTTCTGTATCCTATTGGTGATTTACAGTAACAGGCTTAGAGTTGCATTTACAGGACAGGAAGCCAGACTGCCATGCAAATTAGAAATTGTTTAGGGTTTGATTATATAAGAATAAGCACCCTGGTCCCAATGCATAAAACCTTTTTGGCACCAACTAGATATGAGTAACGATGTCCACTGCCTGTGCAAGTGCAGCATTTTCTTGAACAGGCCTGAGACTCACTATATGCCATCAGCTGTTCAGTACTTACAATACCCTCTGAAATTCACTGTACAAATATGTCGGAGATACAGATAGCCAAGAAGTCTATTTTACTGAGATGCACATAGAAAATTGTGGGTCTTTATAATCTCATTAATTGTGAGGGTTCAAATTTAGAGCAAAATGCCTTAAACCAAATACTATTGCAGCAGATCGAGTGTATTGCAGGAAAAATGAACCACTATTTCCACCTCAGATGCAGATTTGTCTGTGTTTATGGTTGCCTTAAGTGGTAGGTTCAATAGATTAAGTAGATTATTACAGAAACTGTTGGAGCAACATTAAAAAATTCCTTAGGTTCATTACCCATAAGAGGCATCTGTTACAGCCATACTTAGAGTGTGTATGTAGTATGAAGTTTAAGGAATACCACCATGTTTCACAAAGCAGCTGCAGGAAAGAAAGATTTTGAGCATTTCTTTTCAAGTTCTGTGGATCTGTTAACTGCACACAAATAAGAAACCTACTCTGTGGGTGTTCAGGTGATAGGTGATTGTAGCCCATTAAGAGGTAGGGTTCTTCAGGAGAGGTCATGGGCATGCGTTTGGTGTTGTACCATTGCACATAAGAAAAGAGTGGTTCTAGGGAAACCTTGTGGTTTACAATATTCATTGATCATTTTAGAATGGTTTGTGTATTCATCATCAAAAGTGTCCTTGTGATTACTTACTGGTGTTTCTCTTTTCTGTAAAATGTCCTTTATTTATCAAGGAAAGGCATTTTTTTCTTACTTTTTTTTTTTTTTTTTTAATTTCAACTCTGGTAAACATTAAACATTAAAAAAATAATAATTTCAACTCTGGTAAACATTAAAAAAAAAAAAAAAAAGAATTTTATTTTTTTGGAAAAAAAAGTGGACTTCTTCTCAGCAAAAGCTTCCTTGAAGGTTACTGAAACCACAGTAGTGAAGCACTGTATTCAAGGGCTTGGTATTCGTTTTTCCTTTGCCACATTTTTCCATTTCTTTCTGAAGGAAGGGAACAAAAAGCAGAATTCTAGTGCCATGTGCAAATGGCAGAAAATTTGAGTCATGCTTTTAAATTCTTGTTAAAGTCTGATGTCAAATCTCCTGGAGATACAAATGTTGTGTATGTAGGTAGTGGTTTCTTTCTTCTAATATTTCCCTTTGTTTTCTCATATAAAGTTGGTGTAAGAAAGATGGTTTAGCAATTACTTAAATTAATGATCCCTGTTCTCATAGCCCCCTCAGCTGATGCCATGTATTAACTTTCCTACCTTGACATGTCACTACTTGTGTGAGCATTCCAGCAGGAACACCTGCCTGCAGCATCTTACCTGATACCACTTCCTCAGGTCCTGCATGGCAGATTTACTCTTTGGGCTTCCACAGCTATCTTGAAATCATATCTTCCAAGACACCCACTCCAACAGAGTATCGTGGTGCTTGAGGGGAATGGAATAGAGAAATGAGAACACTTGCCAAATGTTGCTGTCATTAACATTAATTTCTAGAAATGGGCACTTGTTTTAAACACGATGTACTGAAGTCATTTGAATTATCTTTGTAATAATATTTGTGTATAGCTGTGCTTTGTAGATTGAAATAGACCAGGTAGACCATACAAGGCTGAGGGGTATCAGTAAGATCACAAAACATACGAAAAAGACAAGTAGGGAATGAATATTAACTGTATATTACAATAATGGCATTAGGGGACATTAATTCAGACTATGAAACATGTTTGAAACAAAAAGAAGTCTTCTTTCAACTCAATTAAATCGTACCATCATGCTGGGTTCAGAAGAGATTGGAAAAATGAATACAGGAAAGGTCCACCAGTGGCAATGGCATGGCTAGTGGTTTAGGAAGGCTAATAGGTATGTGATCACAGGAAGCAGGAGGGCATGTCAGTAATGATTCTGTTCCATCTGTATAATCTTTCCTGAATATCCACTACAAGGCAATGTGAAAGATAGGATGTTGGGCTAGATGTTCTTTTTTTATTATTATTATAACAGCCATTACTATAGTAAATCCAGGAATGTGATTTTTGAGATTTTCACCCTTTTTTGGTTAGAAATATTCAGAATATAACGATTTTTTAAATTCCAAAATTGCATATTTGTATTTTCTGAGCTTGACATTGCTGATAATTTCTTTTACATATACAGTATATCCTTAATGGTGTTTAGTTTCTAACTTGAGAAAAGTCTGCAGTAATGCTGTCAAGAGTTCATCTCTCTGTCACAGTGTTCTACAATGGGTAAAATAGGCTGCTTAGAAAAATCAATGAATTTCAAAGAAAAATGAATTTCAAAGAATAGCTTAGAGTAAAATGTACAGGATTAGTTCCCTGGATCATGAGTCAAAGTCCCGTTTTCAGAAGTCTCCAAAGAATGTTAATGCAATGGTAAGTGAATTGTTCTGTCACTCCTAAATGCTTTGGAGACTTCAAGGATGACTCAGATTTCTGAGGGGCTTGAGTGCTTACAAGAATGCTCACATGAAAGAAAAATGCCAGAAGGAAGGAAGAGAAGATCATGGGAGGAATTGGACAGTGAACATACTGTTCATACTGTTCACTTGTCATTTGACTCTGTATACCATTTCCGCTTTTGTGTCTTCCTGCTTGTCGTTTTGGTTTCAGGTACCCTTAGCAGACCTTTCTCCCTCGTATCCAAATAGGACACATGGTCAGAATAGCTTCCTTAGGGCAGATACTGAAGGAAGTTCTGAGCCAGATCAAGGTGAAATACCAGTGGAGCGTGTTTGAAGTGTTCATCAGATAAGTTAAATGAGAAACTGAAAGCATTTGTTTATGTAATAAATAAAACATCCATCTTTATCATCTGTAATGTCTCCTACTCTTCGATACTGTTCCACACTACCGTTCTCTTAGAGGATCTCATGTTACCAAGATACAGAACACAAGTTTGATTATGTGAAGGCAGTGGGCCAAAAAGCTAGAGGTCTTACGCAAATTCAGGTATGCATTAATTTGCATCATACTTCTGATATATAGATGTATCTCTCTATATATGTATGTATATGTTTAAATGTATCCATTATCTTTCCCTTTTATTTGAAAGATACTTCTTTCCCAGCCCCTCCCTAATCTGGATTTTCCCTTATTCCTTGATGATGGCTAGCCAATTTGAAATTCAAGTCCCAATCTCCTTTGAAAAACAGGTTTCTCACACTGATCTATCCCCTGTGTAAGTGATTCTAGCCGTTGTGCTGGTAGTCATTTTATCTATTTAGGTATGTTAGTAAGGAGTAGTTAAGGGCTGTGGAAACTGAGCATCTATTTCTAGATACTTTCAGTGATTATCAATGATTGCCTTTGGTGGAGACAATCACAGGGCAGGTCTTTGTGAGGAATGTTACTGCTCAGGTGAGAACCTTTTTCCATCTTTTTGTGAGTCTAGATTACATGTGTTTTCAGAAGCCTTGCTCCAGGTTCCCCTTTGGGATCAGCAGTAAGATTTTGAGGTTCAACTATCCTATAAGCTGTAGATATGGAATCATCACACTGTCAGGTGGTGAGCCTAACCTGGACTTTTGTCAGATAAAGAGCCTAGGAAGTGGATTTGAGTTTCTAATATCAGTTTTAGGGAAGAGAGGGATATGCACCCCCTGCCTTGGGGCTGCTGTCCTCAAGGAGGTAACCTTGGTCCTCAATAAGATGACCAGTGTTAGTGGATTTTGTGCAAAAGGTAGCCAAAGAAGACATACCTGCTCTTAAAACGACACTTTTTATACGGAGACATAAAGAAAGTGTGCTTTGTATTTGTGCTCACTTTAAAAGACTTAAAAATGGGTTTTAGTGGGACATGAAACAGATGTTCAAGAGAAAGGATTTTGCATCATCATCAGTGACTTTTTTTTCCTGTATTGGTTTTAGGCCTTGGGATGCAGGTCTCCAGCAGGTCTAAATTGTCATACAAAGTGACAGTAAAGGCTGCTGAGGATCCACCCTGTTTTTCAAAACAGTCAACAGCCCAGTTTGACATCTAGAGCCTCCAAAACCGGAGCCAGAGGGAGCTTTATTGAAAAACTGACTTGTTATTTTAGTGTTTATGTGGAACTTAATCTCTAGAATGTCTGGTCCAAAATGCAATCTCACATTTGCTACATTACTGGTGTTTACATGTTCAACTGGGCAACTTGAGCTGCACTGAACTGGAGTTGCACAAACAATGAAAGAAAGAAAAAACATCTTTGGCAGCTCTTTCATTTCTAAGTTTTGAAGATATACAAATAATTGGTGTTTTGTTTTGTTTTGTTTTATTCCAGCGTAAGAAGAATCTGAGGGTTGGTGGTAAATTGAGCTGTCTCTACAAAAGTGGTAAATCACCAGCCTTTACTATCAAGAGCAGACAATAATGTTTATAAAATCATTGCATTTGTTTCAGGTTATTCATCAGAGCTGGAAGACAATTGTTCAACTTGCTTTGTGATACTATAAAGAATGCTTGAAAAGCTGCATGCTTTGTAGCAAAATTTTAGGGTTTGTACAATTACCAACTGAGACTTTTTCCTTCAGGAAGTTTTCAACTAATCTTCCAGAGAGGTGAATCTAGATTGCAGTATGCTGTTTTGAAGGAACAAGTTTGAGTTGGCACTAATAGGGCAGCAAGGCCTGCCGATTTACAGATGAAAATTCTCACAGAGTTGTCCTACTCATACTTCAGTAAGCAAGGAACGTCTTCACTTTTCCTTTTCTTAGGCTCTCCCAAACTGCTCTGATGGGGTTATGAAATAGGTTTGGGTCTGGAAAAGGCTAAGAACTGTGGGCAGGGAGGATGTTGACACAGGAAATGTGAGGCAATAGTGCTTAAATAAAATGAAACAAAATAAAGGAAAAGGACTGTCTATGTACTTGCTTTGCAATTCAAGACACGAGTAGACAGTCTGGTTTCTGTGGGTATTGCTGTAATTACCTTAGAGCTTTCCTTCTCTGTGAAAAAGTGCTTGATTTTCTGTCATCTACATGAAGTGTGAGCAGCACAAACAGCAATAGCCGGCTTAGTTGCGCAAGCTGCTAGGTTAAGTTCCTACATTAGTTACCAGCTATGTTTCTCCAGCTTTTCTGAGCTCCCTGGTCTTGCCTGGAAGAGCACTGGCAAAAGCAGTTAGGTTTTACTTTAGTGTACTGTGGCCAGTCCTGCAGCAATTAATTTCTGAAGGAGCTGTGCTAGCTCTTCTGAGGCTTTCAGTGTTGTGAATCTGTTTTTTGTTGTAGTTTTTGGTTTTAGCTTTGGTGTTTTTTTTTTTTTTTTTTTTTTTTTTTTTTTTTTTTTCCCTTTCCAAAAATAAAATGAAAACAAAACATAACACCAAATTGTTTGCTGACATGTTGGCACATATGGTGGAATAACTAACTGGTGGCAGCGTGTCTATTTAAAAAAAAAAAAAAAAAAAAAAGCAAAACATGGATTTCTCAGGTGGCAAGTTGCTTTTATCCAAACAGAAAACAGAAAATGGATATGATACACCTCTTAGGAGCAAACAGGAGAGTTTCAAGGTTGAAAATGGGTCAGACATCTTTTAGTGGCAGTGTTGTCCCAATGCTGAAACGCATGTTTCTGTCAAATGCAACAGCATAAAAACTTTTTATGCCAAAGGGAGGTGATTGGAGCCTGGGGGGGTAGGCAGTGACTCTCAAAACAGCCAGTAGCTAATGCTGCCTTTGTGGTTTTATATATATGCCTATTAAAATGACAATACAGAAATGGAACATCTAGATTTAAGAAGCCTTCTTTTCATTAACCAACAGTAAACAAACTGACAAAGTAGGGAGTTATGACTCCAGTAATTGAAACATGCTGTTCTGTTCAAGACCAGAACTCTGTAAAGACTCTTTTTACCTAATAATGCCCTTTGTGTTTGCCTGCTACCCCTGCTAGAAATTCTGTATGCCTGAAGTATGTCTTTCCAAGCAGAGTGGGAATGACAGAGTGCAACACCGCACCTGGCAGATGGGGTCGCAGCCTTTCTAGAACATTAACATTTAGAACATTTATTGCAGATTGGAAATTAATTTGCAGCTTGAAATGCATGGAGACTTTGCAGAGACTCCTCTGATCTGTTATTTATTTATTTATTTATTGTTATTTTAACTATAATCCTGGGATGCAGGAAAAAGAATTAGATGGATTAATTTAGATTAACTGTGATGGAGTCTGGGTAGTTTTGATTAGCTTAATTTTCAGTATGCCTTTTTATGGATTCCCTGCTCTTCCATATGTGTGTTCTGAATCTTTATATTACCTTGCATTTCCTTTTCCTTCTCTCCTAGATGTTGATGAGTGTCAAGATAACAACGGAGGGTGCCAGCAGATATGTGTAAATACTATGGGCAGCTACGAATGTCAGTGCAAAGAAGGCTTTTTTCTGAGTGATAACCAGCACACCTGTATTCATCGCTCCATTGGTAAGTTTCTAGAAATCAGTTCAAGCAGAAAGTGCTTTGAGAGGGTTACAAAAAATCATTTCACTGGTTGGTTGGAATCGGTCAATTCCTCTGCTACCCAAACTTGTACCACAACCATAAATAAAGCAAAGGAAAAGGCTTCCATATGAAGTAGAAATTATACATGGTTCAAACACCAGGCTTTTGGGACAGGCAGAGAAGAGATTTTCAAATGGCAACTTTCTGCTTCTGACTTTAAAGACTCAAAAACTTCTAATCTGTTTATTGCATAATAGTTTACGTGTCTTTTACCTTAGAGAGGGTGATACCTTAAATCAAAATTAACAGCTTAAAATGAAAAGCTTGTTGCTTCTGGAAGTTATGTTTTTGTGGTTTTGGTTTGTTGTGTTTGTGTTGGTTTTTTTGTTTGTTAGTTTGTTTTTTGCCAGTCATGTAATGTATTGCTTCATTGCAGACGTGATGGCTGATACTATACCAACACATCATTTTTCTTTGGTTCTGTACTGTGTCTGGGGTGGATTAGAAAACTGCTTCTCTGTTGCCTGCGCATTAGCAGCAGAAATAAGGAATCCCTGCAGAACTGTGGTCCTTGTGGCTGCTGATTTTGATTAAAATAAGCAGTTCTCCCTTTTCTATACATGTCAGACGTGAAAGACAAGTTTGAGTGGAAAGGGAGAAAAGAAAACAGCATAGCTATAAATCTTTGCAATTAAGTGGATTCTTTATGTGTTCATTCAGACTTCTGGTGACCCTGGCAGCAATGGGAATATATGCTAGCAAACTCATTTACCTATAGGCAATACAGAATGACAAAGTAGCAAGATGAGTCTGGTGATCAACAATATAAGCATGCTGTAAATTTTAGCAAGCCACACAAATGGTTCTGAGCTATTTTAAGTCACTAAAATTAACCAGAAAATCCTACTTGAACATAGAATATGAATTTAGTCACCCTGTCCTGTTTACAAATAAGCAAATCTTTGTAGTCTAGCATTTCAAAAATGTAAATGTATTTCTGGCACTGTGTGCCTGTTTACATAGAACTGTAATGACAAGTAGGAATTCTGATTTTGAGAAATGTGAATATATTCACAGGTCCACTTTTTAGCATAACTGTTAAGTTTTAAGCAATTGAAGTATTTTGATTTTGACAATGACATACAGTTAAGCTCTCTCAGCCAGTGTATTTTAAAGGTTGTTATCTAACAGGTTGTTATTTATCCTTTTCAACATAAATTGTTCGCATTTCTGTCCAGCATAAAGTAACCCTGACACAAAGATATCCAACAGGGCAAGGAATAGTAGCTGGAAGCTTAATGAAAACCACTTGCAGAGTGCTGTCATACAATCATTATTTCAATTTGCACATTATAACAATTCCCTGTTGTAATAAAAGAGAATTTAGTTATCAGAGATGGAAACTAATGAAATAAATTTAAAAAATGAGACTCTAAGGGCAAAAGTTTTTTGTAAGGAATAGATTTATTGAGGGAAATAGGTGAATTTTTGTGGCAAAGAAGATTTCTAGTTTGTAGGAAGGACTGGGGGAGTGGACTTGAATGTTGATTGCTGAATGCACTTAAATAATCATGGGAGTAATATATTTTTTAACTTATTTATGAGGAATGTCACATAAAACATGGACATTTAATTTGAAGCAATACCTTCACATTATTTAGAGTTGGAAAAAAAACACCACCAAATAGACTGATAATGATTGCAAAGTATATTACGAAGAGATGTTTTGTGAACTTTGAAAAATAAAGTATCTATTTGCAATAAAAACTGACATTAAACTGCAGTGTCATGATCCTTGACACAAATACATTGGGTGGGTATGCTGGAGGAAGGAAATGAGATGGAATGATCTATTTCAGTTGTCAGAGGTGACTGAATTGCAAATAGTAAACATTGTGTGGTGAGAAAGTAAATGGCCCTTTTTTTTTTTTTTTTTTTTTTTTTTTTTTTTTTTTTAATATCTGTGTTTACTTGCTTTCATCTGTCTCACTTGTAAGTGCCTCTACAGAAACTGTGGGAATGCAAAAATACCAAAATACTTCCACCAATCCATTCAGCTAGAATTGTGCCTAGTGCTCGATTACGTCTATACCTATGTTGGTAAACAAGGCTGAAGTGGACAAAGGCATAACACGCATCTAGAACTGCAATCCAAACACAGAGGTGCTGAATCACCAAAACACTCTGCAAGCTTGTTGATTTAGAGCATAGTAAGATCCATTAATTACAGTGGGATTACTTTTCTGTCTCTGAAAAATGCATGTGCAGTCACACAAACCCTTTGTCTCTTCAAGGACTCAGCTAATCTAAATCAATCACAAGGTTCTTCATTCAGTTTGCTAGCTACCACTTTATTCCTCCTGTTTTCAAATGCCTGGGGAGAAGTACTGCAAGGTGCTTAGGATGACTTGGAGTCAGGATGAGTTCACAGTGGAAGGGGCTGTACCAAGCCTAAGCAATGCCCTCGCTGTGGGGCAGCTTGCCTTCCTCAGCCTTCAGCAAGGCTGGTACTTTGAGCTCATCAGCACATTCAGGTGATATGCTAGCTTCAGATTTGAGAAATGGCAGTGGATATTTTCTCAGGGGTTGAACATAGGAAAAAAAGTGTCCCTTTTTGCACTAACCAGCCAAGGGAGAGGTATCTTGTGATACAAGGTGTCCTCTTTATGACTGTCAGCTGCAGTGTGAGAAATGTGTTGTGCTTGTCTCAGTGGTTTGCCAGGTGTGTTTTACCATCATGGTAGGGGTTTTTAATATTATCCTTGTGTCCCAAATGGCATATTGCTTGCAGTCTAGAAGTGTTCTCATTATTTTCCGTGGACAAGAAGGATTCATGATCTACTGAGAAATATAAATTTTGTACCAACCAGAGGCCAGGCTGACATTAAAGTCAGGGCATACCCTGGTTTCCCAGTATTTGCTCTATTTCACCATCTTTGTTATAGGCCTGCTGATTTCTTATGTTTAATCTCTACATCTTTTGGGAGGAGACTATGCCCAGTACAACTTACCTCATTTATTTTTGCATAAAACTTAATTTCCCTTTGCCTAGTTTACTCACATTAATGATCACAACAACAGAGAGAGAGAGAGAATGGGAGGGAGTGTGGATTATGAAAGATATGGGGAACTTGTTGTTTATCTTAATTACAGAAGTCAGTGTGAAAGCTGTAAATTACACTGGAGACGCATTTGTGTTTCCTTGTGAATTGAAAAGAAACCAGAATAAAACAGCTGTTACTGTATCATCTCCAGCTCCAGAGGGAACATGTGTTTAATAAATGTGGAGAATCATACACTGTGGTTATGACTGAGTCAGGTGAGGGGGTTACAGCATGTTTTTCGTTAATAATGCTGATAAGCTAAAAGCTCCAGTTTAGCAAAGCCTCTGGGCACATCCTTAAGCTCCTAGTAATATCAAAGTTGGTTAAAAATGTGAACTGGACCTAAAAGCACCAAAATAGACAGAATTTAGCTAGATGCCTGTAATGCCCCTGAAGTTGAGTCTGTGCGAGATGAAAGGTACAGTATGTCCCTCAACTATTAAAGGTGTTGTGTTTAGGAGCCCTGGGGATAAAGTGCCTCCCCAGCCAGAAATCTCAGCCAAAAGCAGTAAAGAAAGCTATTACTGTCCTACCTAGAGAGAGCAAGTCACCTAAAGCACAACAGGTGTTTGCTCACAAGCCAGATGATCTCATGAGTTCTGTGGCTAGGAAGACTTTTGCCATTTAAAATTTCATGCCTTGAATGAACATAGTTATATTAATGGTCTTATATATGCTAATTGTTCACTGCCAGTATTTTTGTACAGCTAGTATGGTGGTTTTACTCAGGTGGGCAGCCAAGTTCTACCACAGCTGCTCTCTCCCTTCCCCTCCTCAAAGAGGAAGGGGGAGAAAGTACGACACAAAGAGCTCAAGGTTTGAGATGGAGACAAGAAGAGGTGGAGTAGTACCAGACCGTAGAAGTATGGAGATTGTGATGGTCTGGTCAAATAGCAGAAAAGGTTTTGTTTGTTTGTTTGTTTTAATGTGGTTGTCAAAGTAATTTTTCAAGCCTGTTTTTTTTTGTTTGTTTGTTTGTTTGTTTGTTTTTTGTGTTTTTTTTTTGTTTGTTTGTTTTTTTAAGTGAAGAATTACTTATTCTATTAGACTTACATCCTTAGAAGAGTTAGGGATTTTGATGTTTAAAGTCAAGCTACCACAATCCAGCAAATTACTGTGCTACAAACCAAGTCTCAGAAACTGCATCTCTTTTTGCACAAGTGCAACAATCTAGTCTCAGAGGAAGGAAAATCATGCAAAGTCAAACTGTCTTACATTTGTAATGGGCTAAGTATTCTTATGAAATGACTTACCATGCTTGTGCTGATACATAGTACCTTGTAAACTTGTTTATATGTTTAAACCCTTGAAAATTTTGCAGTAGCAGCATAGGAGTCCTGTAACCTGGCATCAAACTACTCACTTCCTCACTTTAGTCTGAGGACTAAAAAAAACCACCTTTGTTCATATTTTTTTCTTTCCTACTTTCCGTGATTTATTGTTATTTCTTACGCATTTTCTTAGTTCAGTGGGATTTCATAGCAGTAGAATAATGTGTTAGGACTCCCTGGGAGGAAGCACAACCCCCAGCCAGTACAGAAGAAGTCTAGGCTTCTGGGTTTTTGGACTTTATTCCCATCACTGGTGCTGATGCCTTGTGGGACTCAGGGCAAGAAGGTTATTGTGACTCAGAATTTCTGCAACAGGCTTTAGAGGACAAAGGTGCTTTTTCTACAGAAGCACAATAATCTATTCATGTTTAGATTAATGTGGAAGGGTGACTTTAAATAATTAAGTATTGCCAGCACCATTCAAGAATTCATGAAGCACAGGGTTTCTCATCTCAACTGTGAAAGCTCTTTCAATGGTGACGTAACCAGTTAAATTATTCCATCGCTTCCAATATATTTGCCATAGCTATCCTGAGTACAGGCTTTCCACTGGAACATCATCCTATTTGTCTTTTTAAATTGGAATCCTAATATGATTGGAAAGTAGAGGAATATGTTAAATATATTTTAAGGGAATCAGTTTACGTGCTTTTAGATAACATAATAATAAAACATTTCAGACAGCAAAAGTTTTATCTGGACAAACATACAGAGATTCTAGATGCTTTTTCCTAAGACTGCACTCAGTATGACTGAAGCATAATAGAATCTAGTTCATTTATACATTCATACGTTGCATTTTGATCAATTATCTTTCACAGAATGTAGGATACAGAATGTATCCAGGAAAAAAGGCTTAACAAAGCATTTTAAATCTCGTTGTTCTCTGTTAGAAGTGTGTAAGCTTTTAAAAGTGCCTATAATCCACAGAAATTGCTGTACTTTGGTTTCAGGAATTTTTATTTGCTTCAGCAGTCAGTGTGAAGGACACCTCACCTTTGCTTTCTCCATTGCTCTAGGATGGAAGGAGTTTTTGTTTTCCTTCCAGCCAAGTTACAACAGGTGACAACATCTGATATAAATTGAAAATTATCTCTCTTAGGCCTGATCTTGCACCTCTCATGCACCTGTGATTTGTCAGGATTAAGACTAGTAAAGTTACACTGGTATAAAATTGATTTAAGTAAAAACTGTCTTAAGTTCAGCTGTAAGGGTAAGCAATAATTATAAAATCATTAAAAACAATATTAGGTGAAAACTTAGGATTAGATATGAAAACGTAGTTTACCCAAATAAATGTGCAACAGCAGGTTTTTTTAGTAAAATATCAAAATTGTTAAAGTTGTGTTTGTTTGTTTTAAATTTAATTTTTCACATTTAAGGTCTTCAATAAATGTCATCTTAAATGGTGACTGCTTAGAATGTCATAGAACTGGAAGCAAAGGCATGCCACTCTTCCTTTATAAACGTTTTAAATCTATCTGAAACCTGAGGCTGCAATCTTCCTTTTATAGGTAAGAAACATGAGGTGTAAGCAATACTGTATTGTCTAAAGTCCTTGTAACTGTGTCTGAACTGCAGGACAGATTCACTCCAGTAAACCAGCTGTAGCCCTGTTCCTCAAAGCAGTCCAGATAAAAACAAATACATGAGGAAACGGTATAGGATACAAAATTGTGGTAGTGTTTCTGTATATCCCAAGCTGCAGGGTTAAGTAGAGCCAAGTATGGTTTATTGCAGGCCCCTGTTGGTTACCTAAGCACAAACTGAGACCCACTTCATACTTGTACTCAACAAAATGATGAAGTCTCTACAGACTCTACCTTAGTTTTAGAGCTCACTTGCCATCTAAAAGAAAAATACTGCACTTTATAATTTTCTAGTGTTTTGCAGAAACTGTGCTGTAGTAGATTCCAAATTTAAGTGTCCATGATCAAAGAGACATACATTAAAAAAAAAAAAAAAAAAAAGCCTAATGTTCTAGAAAACATTAACTGATAAGTAACCAACAAGTCACATGTCTAAGTTGCACATAGTGCTTGAACAGTAATAAAAACAGCACAGTTTATCATTTAGGCAGTCATGTTCAACTAGGACATGTAGATAATTTCTCTGTGAACCAGAATCTGGAATAGTTTAATAGTGTGGTAGTTGCTTCTGCATGGCTTCTTTGCCAATGCCTTTTGGTTTGGAGGAGATGAAACTAAAGGGAGAAAAGAATTGTATAAGAAATAAGCTGGAGATGTAAAAAAGTGTGTATTGGAAAGAGCAGCTGTTTGAAACACCCTGCAGCAGCATGACAGGCAGCTAGCTTGCCAGGAGGAGCAGGGAATTTGTAAGTCAGATCAAAAATCTCTCCATACCTGTGTGACAGCAAGTATAGTAAACACTCTGTAGCTCAGCTCCTGACTGACTGGCAGTGCTGACAAGATGGGAAAGCTATACGCATGAATGGGAAAACACACTAGGAACAGTACATTAAAAAGAGAAAAAAAAAATAAAGAGAGAAAATATGGGGGCTTTCACACTCAATCATTCAATAGCATTGGAAGAGAAACAATATTCTGTTCATACTGTCTGCTCTGGATATAGTAGGTTATACTAAATAAAAGAGCTGGCATGTTTTTTAAAGGCCTCTAGCATTCAGTTGACTGAAACATCAGGTGAGAAAGATCTGGGAAGAATATTAAGCCAGGATGTACTGGAAGAAGCTTGCATTCACAAATGTGCACAAGTGGACTCTGTTTTAAATACGCCACACTTTGAATTTCTCATGATATGTCTCTCTCGTGCCATTAGGGATACAATGATGAATTCCTGTCCCATCCTGAATGCTGTGTAGAGATGCTTAGCATCTTTCATACCTACTGTAGTGACTATGGACCTCTCAGTATCTCTCTTACTTCTTTTTCACTATGTGGAGAAATCACCCACAGACCATATTGTAGGCACTGTTTCTCTTTTTTGCTATTCATGACAAATCTCAGAAGTGTAATGCAGTAGGAACTCTCTAGAGGCTGATACCACAATGTGTTTTTGGCTATAAACCAGTAGGAATTCAAGATATAAATGCTAAATAGCTGTTCAGTAGCTGTGTACCCTACTGTGTATAGTATGTATACTATGGATTTAATGAGTTCAATTAATTATTCAGTTCCGTGTAATTATGTTTGAGGTTGCTCTGAGCTATTCTGAAATAATTTAGGAGTTTATGGAAATAAGAAGGAAGATGCTTGCATTTAATAACATTGTATATTTTCAAGCCTGATAGTTGTATGCTTTGCTAAAGTTTGCATCCTAGAAGCTTTTGGGTAGTGAAATTGTTGTTGTTACTGTTCTTGATGGTACTTTGGTTTATTTATTTATTTATTTGTACTTGAGCACCAGTCAAGAAAGGGACCAGATCATGCTAGAGCTTGAACAAACTTGGAAAATTTGCAGCCTAAGTAAACAAGGTAGACATAGGGCAGAGGACAGAACAAAAGACAAAGTCACACACACTGTGAATGCTTTCACAGCAGAAATGCTGTGGTAGCACCAAGAGATAGTTTTAAGAGCCACAAAAGGAGATGGGAGACAAGGATGTATCAGATAAACAGCAGGAGGAGGAGGAAGACAGACAGATAGTCAAGTGGGAATGAAGTGGAGGAGACTAAATCAAAGAAGAAATGAAAGGTGTGGGAGAGTTAGCACAATGCAAAACCTATACTTCTCTGTCTCCTGAATTTCCTCGTTCGCTAATGCCATTTCTTTTCAGTATCCTCTCTCTTTTAGTTTTCTTCTTATTTAGCTAACTCCTCTCCTGTTTAAACTGTATTGTAGTCAAACTATCCAAATCCCATCAATATATTGGAAGACCTGTGTTATTTTCAGTGGAATGGGTCAAGTGCTGGGACTGCAAAGCAAACCTGCCAGTCATGCACAGATGAACAGGATGATAACCCCATAAGAGTTCAGCTCCTTGCATCTCCGAGGAGACAAAAAATGCAGAAAAAAGGCATTGACTATAACAGGGAGCAAGGCATCATGTGCTGTTGGAGTTCATTATTCTCTGAACTATGTTCACCGCTGGTAAGAGCATTGAGCTTGTGCAATGAATCAGTCTACCTGCTTTTTATGCATAATGTATAGGATGATTATGCATTTTCAAGAGGCTGTCTGACTTATGCTGATAAGTTAATAATATCTTTCTTCTTTTGTACCAAACATAAAACATTCACCTGAGAGTGAAACCTACATCACTTTTGTCCCTCTTTGGTGTGGAGCACCTCCTTTAAAAGTTCTTTTGTGTGTTCATAGCTGATTAAATCACAGAACATGCAATGTAATCTAATAGTATCCAGTACTGTGAGCATTGTGTTATGCTGGTGATTTAGCAGAGTTGGCAGGTTTTCTCCCTACAGGTAATATGGGCTAAAGAAAATATAATAGCTGCTCTCTTCAATCCATATCAAACTGCAAAGTACTAGACAAGCTAGATCTAAGAGCCTCCATACTCAAACACTAATTTTTGACAGAAGTTTACATGATCAATGTTGGCATTTCAGTATTTTGTGTAATGACAATTGGTTATTTAAATTGACATTTGTTTTGGAATGCTAGAAATACCAAGATGGGAAGCAGTGATGTGAACAGTTCTTATGATTTGCATTCCTTGTTCTATCTGCTTTGGAAGTTAACTGCTTGTTATTTGCTCTTCTAATCACTGATTAATTAGAGGATGTTGAAAACATCCTCTAATTACAAAATACAAAAACTACCACAGGACTCTAAACCCCCTTTGAAATAGGAACTATTAGGCCATGTGCTGTAGATTATTGGTATAGGAGACAGAAAAGTTAAATAATTTGCCTAGAAGAAAGACAGGAAGCCTACAGAAATCTCAAGAGCTTTTCAGAACAGTTGTGAAGGAATCATTAGACAGAGCGTGCCTTTTTATTGAAACTAAGTTGTTTTCATCAACCCCCTTTTGTAAAACTGTGTCTGTTTTTCTTTATGCTCCTACTAGGAAAATGTTGCAGATGTCTTAAGATCCATTCTTTTGCTCTGTTATTTAATTGTTTTCTTTCATCCCTGGTGCACTTTAAAATCAGTGATTGATGAGTTACATGTACATGTTTGGCAATCAAAGTGTAGCACAGTGCCTTTGCAAATCCTATCCTCTCCCATCTTCCCTTCCTAGACTTCCATCACCTGTTTGTTTTCTGTTGGTTTCTGTTGGATGAGAAGTTGTAAATTGTAAATTGAACAATTTCTGACGGTGCCAAGGAACTCCTTACTGAAAATCCAGATGCCTGATGACTCTGCACTGTGCCCTTGTATTGGGAAGGCAGCCAAAGTTACACTGGGAATGTGTACATTCTGAAAAGTGAGGTAGAATACAGCTACCTGAACAGGTCAACCAAATGTTGTCAACATTATTTTAGAAAGAGGTGTATTTTTCCACTAAACCAAATTCTGTCCTCTGAAGTAGCTCCTTTTTCTGGAATAATAATAATAATAATAATAATAAACCTCCTAGAAAAATAAACAAACATCAAAATTCTGAAACATGTAGTCCTGAAGGGTGTTGTCCTTGGCACTGTACAGTGTGGTAGTTAGGCAGCCTTGTCTGCCTTCATATGCCAGGCAGTGCGGCTAGATTTCATCTGTTGTATTACACCATAACATGAATGTCCATGAAGCATCTTACCAAGAGGGTAGACTGAGCATTTACTGCAAGAAACAGCTCAAGCATGAAGCCTGGTTTGGCTGGTGAAGGAGCATGTTCCCAGCAGCATTTCTGAATTGCCAGTTTCCATTCACAGGTGAAATATTTCCAGGTTAGGGGAGCTTTTGAGGAAAAGGTCAAACACAATCACACACACAAAAAAAACTGGCCAGCACTATCAAAGGGCAGCATTCAGGCTGTGCTTGTGGAGAGACTGGCTAACTCTGCCCTTTCAGACAGTTGTGTGTTTCTCCCTGTATGCTCTTCTCTAAACTCTGTGTTTCTGCTCCACATCTCCCCAGACAAAATGCTTTTAGAATTCCTTCTAGGCTTCCCAAGAAAAGTTATAATTTGTCCTAAGTGCTTCCTTAATGGCCATTTAATTACTCTGCTCTAATTGGGGTCTGGGAAAACACATCATTAAAAAAAAAGCCTGTAATAAGCTGCTTTAAACCAGGATTTGGTGAGCAGTACTTTCCTAACCTAATCTGTGTCTCTCTTTTGAATCCTGAATAGTATGTTTACCTGGACATTTATTTTGAAAAGGCTTTCTGTGGAGATCTCATCATGACTATTTGGCATTTGGCTAAGTTACCGTTTATCTTCAGCTGGCATTAGTTGAAAATACCTTGTGCTGTTGAATCTTCTGAGAATTCACATAAAGAGGTAGTAGCTGTCATTCCTGAGCTATCTCTCTGAGAAGATGACCATTTATCTGCCAAATGAACTCTGAATTACTCTGGAGGATTATCTGTCAGGAGCTCACTGAAATGCTCCACGGAACAGCCCTGCCGTAGAGTAAAAAAAAATAATAAAATCAAAGAACACTGGTGGTAATAATCAATAGTTAGATCCTTTAAAAATACAGCCTTGGTGAGAGCAGGAAAGTCCCACTGTATTTTGTGTGTTGCTCTCAGTTTCATGCAAGAGGGACACAAAGTGGATAAAGGAATTTTCCTGTTGTGCAGCTTGTGGATATGTTTTTAACCCACCTCTGAGGCTTTTTAGACCTAGCTATAAATGGTGTCGCTTCTGAGTGTCCATCAAATTATCTTCTTATAAGCTATCAAGTGCTTAAACACCTAACATAAAAATATTTCCAAGCACTCAAAGTTTATGTCACTTAGTTATATATTTTATGGTTTGCTTTGTTTCTTTGTTTCCCTTAAAAAACACCTGTATTGGCCTCATTTTCTTTTAGTGTTTCTTATGACTCACTTCATGGAGATAATTCTGTGCTAAGCTCTACTACTTGTGCTATCTGAAAAGCAATATTGTGGTCAGAAGTGTGGCTGTGTTGAATGACATCATGTTTGCTATTCTATATTTGTCCTCTCCTTGGACTTTCACAAACTGTTTACAGGCAGAAATGAGATTCCTCTGCCTTCTAATCTGATATGATATCAGAATAAAAATAGTAATTTTTTTCTGCTTACCTTGACAACTTGCAAATAGTGGCCAAATAAAAATCTGTTTTCAAAGTTTAGATGATACTATTTGTCAAAGTACGGAGATCAAATGGAGCTGCTTATAAAGAAGATTTCTATTTTTCCATGTTCACCCTTGCACAGCAATGCTTCCTGCACTCTATTTATTGTTACAAGGTCTTACTGAATTCTGACAAATGCCTCATAGATTCCAAATGATTTTCTTCACTTTTATTTTCATAGATGACTCAAACAAGGGATCGATACTAACTGGATATTCTTCTAGCAGATGTCATGTGTATTTCCATGTGCAGCTTTGCCAATGTGTCATCATCTTCATTCATCCTGTCCTTTCACCTTTTCATTGTTACTAAAGAACAGAATACCAATTAGGTGTATAAATGAAAAATCGGATGAAATAAAATGGCTTTGATAGACCATGAAATATCTGAACGCTAAAGTAGTGTTCCCTCTGAAATGGAGATGAGATGCAAGTATGATTAAACTGATTTAGAAGTCCACAAACTCCCAGCAATTTCAGTAGAACTTAAACTGGACTCATGAGACAGTGAACATCTTCCAACAATAGATGGATGATGCAAATTATTTCCTTGGGTTACAGCATTGCATAGGTAAATAAATATATGAATAACTGTGCCATCATCGCAAATTTTTCCCTTCCCGTGAAATACTTTAGCAAACCATTTCACCAATCTGGAGGACAGAAGTGTCTCTAGGACCAACACAGAACTTTGTGAAACGGGATTAAAAAGTGCCAGGAAAAAAACAATATGTGGTAAGTAAACTGATAGCAGTTCAGTACTGAAGAATATGCTTTCAAGGATTTTACATAGTCTACTAATCCCAAACACTATTAATGATACTTACGATAGTAAGAAGTAGGTAGGCACTGTAGCAGGGCAGTAAATAGGTGCTGAGATGCTTTTTATCATCTTAAAACCAGCAGGCTCTCTTCTGTGTTAAACTGACTATTTGCAATGACAAATAAGCCTCAATGCACAGAAAGAGAACAGTGGTATGAAAACAGTAGGGTGATTTATATACACACTGGATGTTTCTCACCCTCCATGTGCCAGAAGGGCATAGTGACTCCTGAGTGAAGCAGGTTCTTTTTCACTTTCATGCCCTATAAACATTTAATTCCCTAAACATTGCCCTATAAACATTTCATTCATTTCTGAAGTACAGCTAGTAGATTAGGGTTCCACTTGTGTTGGTGATAGCATTTGGTCTTCTAGGGCTAATAACATAGTGCTGCTATTTCAGGTCCCACCACATGAAATCTGATGCTGAGTTCACCAGGAAAAAAAAAAAAAAACATTTGTGACAAGAAGAGGATTAAATTTGATGGCTTGAGGAAAATATATGTGCGTGGATGCCCCCTTTGTGTTTGTGCTTGGGGCTGGTTGTAGCATTTGAGTGGAGAAGCAAGAGGATTACTTTGGTGAAGATAAATAACAGTAGTAAAAGGAGAAATTATAACTGTGCTTTAAAATGGTCCTCTTGGGAATAAGTGTGCTCGGATAATAAAGGATCTTGTTGTTTCAGCTCATTGGAAAGTTGTTTTTGAATGCCTTAATGGCACTGCCTGAGGAAATGTAGATAGCAGGTAACTTTTTTTTCAAATGGCAATATATTTATCATCTCCATTCTATACTCATCTTTCCCCAGCACCTCTCACTTTTGTCCTGACCTAGACTGTGAAATGTTGATTTCCAGACTATGAGTCACTCATCTCTCTCCCTCATGCCCCCACCAAAAGTTATCGTCATGCTGGCTTGAGCCTGAAATTTGATTTGTGTGAGCTAGGATTACTGTATGTCAGACATTTTATTAACATTTATTCTCTGAGAAAAATTCAGGGAGAAGAGGAACATTCTGTTTCCGCAGAATGGCAAACTGTTTTCCCATAAAAGAGTCAACAGTAAAAAGTTCTAAAGGTTTTTCATAAGTAACTGGGTTTGTAATACCATCACTTTATATGTATTTAAAGTTTGTATATACAAATACATGTGCATTTAGTACATATATTTTCCTTGCTGTCCTTGAATGTGGCTGCTGTGACCCCACTCCCTGACTGGTATACCCAAGGGGGGCAGCACTGGTTTTGTTCTTTGGGTTTTGTAGTTTTTTTGTTTGTTTGTCTGTTTTTCGTGAAAGCAAGGGGAGAGGCTTATGCTTACAGTGCATTTTACTTTGATGTATGGTCAGGCTTTCAGGCCTTTGTTGTTGTGACTATTAAAACCTTAAGTGTTTTGCTGGATTGGAGCCACAGAACAGTTAATGAATTAGGGCACATACCAGGGTATAGCATTCTATTTTTTCTTTCCAGACAGTTTGTACTTTGAGTATTTGTATACAATATAAGGCAACCAGCAGCTTGTTTTCTGTATTTATGAAATTGTGCGCAAAAATGTCTTCTCACTAGTTATTATTTCTGCATTGCCTTCTGATAGATATTCTGAATTCTCATCCCCTTTTCTTCCCATGCAAGTTCCATTCCCTAAAGAAAAGTCCACGTGGTGGCCATTGTTGCCATACTTTCTTTTCTTCTGCAAAAGTGGCAATGTGTGAATGTATTTTCCTTACAGTATGTCCCAGTATTAGGAACAGAATTTTGCTGCCAAATAATTAGAGTGTTAGTGACAACAGATACTCAACGCATGCTGACAGGAGTTTCTCTGAAAGCCTTTGCCTGTTCTGTGCCTCCAGCCTGTAGATGGGACAGTAGCTGTGCTTCTCTGTGGCAAATTTCTCCTTTGTAATGAAATTTCAATTGGTAAAACAAATATTTGTACACAGCACATATTAGAAAGCAGGTGAGTTCTTATTTTGGTAAATTACTTGTTTTTCTATATTAATACTTTGCCATTAGTAAGAAACTGACCATGGGAACTGACTATCTCCACTCCTCCACTACCACTGCTTTGTGTGGAATGTGTTGTCAGTCACCACCCACTTTGTCACATTTGTGTTGGGTCCTGATTGCCACCTTTGGTTTCAGTTAATATTTGGTGTTTAAATTTGGTGGCTTTATCAAAGCAAAGTCATTCCTGGGTAGAGACAGCAGCACCAGTTTCACATTGCATAAGGTGGTGCTGCTGAGTGCATCTCATCTTGCATGTCAACATTATTTCCTCACCTGCTAGGCTTTTTTCTATCCTGCACCATGGTGCTGTCTCCCATGTTTGCTAGCATTAACTTGGAATCCCTTTGTGGATGAGTAGACCAGCAATGATTTTAAGGCAGTGATATGTATCATTTTCTCACAGTATTGCTTCTGAGATAGTTATCTGTTGATTTAATATAGCAACTTTCATCCTGAAATCTCTCAGGGTGCTTTACAGATGTCATTCTAGGTAGTGGCATTACCTGTGGGTGAAGGTGCTTGAAAGCATGGACTGTATGGGACGTACACACAGCATGCTCTGGGGTTTACTGGAAGCAAACAGTAATATACACAGTAGTGATGAGCACTAGAATCAAGTGAACAGAAGGAGGAGCTAGGGGTTGTTCTCCCTTCACTATCTCCCTGAAAAACAACTGGAATTTGTCAAGTTAGAGGGGACAGAAACAGGTGAAAGCAAAAGCCTTAGGTTTGATGTTGTATAAAGTGGATATAACGTCAAGCAAACAGGATCAAAGAGAGAACAGCAGATGGACTCATTCCTTGAAGAGTGCAAGCTCCATCATAGAGAGAAATAAGGAAAGATGGCTTTATGGAGAAAGGAAAGCTGCAAGATGTAGCTACTGTACAGGTAAAGGGAAGAAAACTGGAGAGGTAACTTGAAAGAGATATTATGACTGAAGAAAGTGAAGTTGGCAGTGCAGTGGCTGTTGGCCAGCATTATGTTAAAGGAGTTAGCATGAAAACCAACACAGAGGAAGGATACCTCAGAAAGATGAGACTCTGACCCTCGTCTAGTTACAATACTATATGCACTTTATTTGTTACCAAGAGCATCCAATATGCATCAGATTACTGTGGTAAACTCTCATAGCTTCACTTATGTATAGAAGGGAGTTACATCCTGGAAAGTTAGGAGAAATTTCTTGGGATATTTTCTGCCCCTGTTATCTTCATCAGCTTCTGTATAGTAATACAACTTGACTTTCATTTGTTGAGAGGAAGGGGACCAGCAGATTCTGTTAAATTGCTGTAAGCAGCCTCAGGAAAAAGTAGGTAGTGGTAACTCTGCTGTATTGTATACAATACAGTGCTGTGCATTTATTTATCCACTCAAAATCAAGTGGGATGTGCAAAAGAAAACATATCTGGGCACAGTAATATACATCTATACTTGTATACAATCAGTGTATTGTTACATACTGGTTTGTAAAAGTGTAAATCCCTTCATACAGCAATTTCATTCTTTGAATCATCGAGTCTTCCAAAGATGTATTGAAATTACGTGTGTAGAGAATAACTGCTGATGTCTTGAGGTAGAGAGGTGTTATCCTCTAACACATCGTAAACACAGTAAAATATAAGGTCATTAAACTTTCTGCATTGGATCAGTCCTTTGTTGAGCTAATTCTCACTACTTACGATGTTAGCAATGGGCCTTAGTTGACATTGTCATTACAGACAACAACGGTATCAGGCACTTTTGTTTTCAAATTCCTCATTACAGGTAGGTGGATTCACTCTGAGGTGCTCTGAAGGAAAAGGAGTTATTCCTGCTTTGTCTGTATGGAAAGCATAAAATCATGCTGCCTTTAAGTGTTCCTGCTAAATGAATGCAGTGACTGTGTGCAGCACCCTCCTGTGGTGCCTTGTGGCTTTTACTGCCAGTTTCTTTTTCTTTTCTGCTCTCTCTGTACCAAAATTAGTATTATCACACTGACTCGCAAGTTGTAGTCAAAACTGAGGACAGAAGGGTGTATAGTAAGGAGCAATTTATGTGATACCATCAGCTTTCCAATGATAATTTTGTCATGATTCTTTTTCTTATGGCTGGATACTACCCCATCTTTTCCCAAGTCTGCCTGCCATCAGAAGTTGAGAAACGTTTTATTGTTTTGATCTTCTGTTTTCTGAATGTATTTAGTGTAAGGTTAAGATGGTATTTGAAGGAAGGAGAAATATTATGAAAGGGTAGGGGTAGTGTGAATAATTACCCTTGTGACACCTCTCAGAATTACTCACTTTTCTTTGCTGGTAGCATGCCTTTTAATCCATTTTTCACTCCGTGTCTGGGCAAGAAATTATCAGTCATGATGAAATTTGTTTAAAGACTTCATATAGGAACATTCATCTGAATGAATATCTTTCTACAGTTTACTTCAAGAGCTGAATTTAAATTTCTAGAATATTACTGAAGCAGCATTAGTCTGTTGGTCTGCTATTCTATTCTGTGTATGCTACTGCATCCTTACCATTTTAATATAAAAACATTGCAATATTAAGCCACATCAATGATGGTTATTTCTGTCACAAAATATTTCTTTGTATTCTCAAATTCTCCACAAGAAATGTGTACAGGATCTAGTAATTCATTTACCCTTATTCCATTCACCTCTATGAATGATGTGTGTCTGTTGTAGACAGAATTTACTTTTCTCAAGGAGAATTTCATCTCAGTGAAGAACTTTTTAGCTGGGAGATCCTATTCAGAGTAGGGATTTTTGAATTCTTTTGAAGATGATGAGAAGCTGAGTGTAGAAGTCATTATAGTCCTTTAGACAAGGAAGAAGGATTTGATCTCACACCAGTGGCAAGCCAGCATCAAAAATGTAGGGTATGTCTGATATGCCTACTCCAGGTGATGCACTGCAGTTTTTCATAGTGTAGCACTTGCATTTCCCACAGGAAAACCCTAAAGGTTTTGAGCCTGGTTTTGTGAATTTGTTGTGGTCCCAGTGAAAGAGGATAAAATCAGACGTACTGAAGCCAGGCTTATTGTATAATCAGCTTTTTAGACAGAAAATATAGCAGGTACTAATTGTGAACTCAGCAGTGTTAAGGTTTACTTGGCAGGGAATGCAAAAGTATTCTTTAACTAGGGATAAAAGCAACCAATTTAGCATTCAACCAAAAGAGACTGCAGTGTCTGCAAGTCTACTGAAAACACTGTCCTGTGTCCAACTGCATCATTTGCTGAGGTTCAGCTTCAGTCAGACATTTTTATCCAAGAACTGATTTCTGCCAGCTGCTGGTAGTGTTATGGTCAAGCGTAGGATAAAGAGTAAGCAGGCAAGACACTGAGTTATCTACATATTGCATGCTCTTGTTTCTGTATAGTTCAATTAGTTTACTTGATGCTACATGCACAGAGGAAAAAAGAGGTAGAAAAAGAATCGATCCATTTTGCAGCTTCAAAAGTATGGGATCTAGTGGTGATACTGTAATTTCTTCCAATTACTTAAAGCATAGATCACTCTGTAAGGAATCAAACTATTATACTGCATTAGCTATGCCCCTCACCAGCTGAGACAATATTGCCCTGTGCAGAATCCTAGAGGATAAGAATCAATTCATTCAAATTATTGTATTCACCTATGACCTAGGTGAAATCCAGATTGTGCTAGGCCAGCAGTAACTGACTTCGTTGAAAACGTTTGTATTTAACGTTTGGTAGATTTTTCTGTGAATTTATGTAGAGTGCTTGTTTGGTCAAGGTGGTAGCAGTTGTTAGTGATTGTATTTCACAGGTCAGAAGGGCCTGGACTGTGATTCAGAGATCCTGGTATCCTGCCTCAAAAATCAGACCTTTGAGGTTTTCATTCTTTGTCTTTTGAATGTTGAATGAAGAACAACATAGTTGATACTTCTAGATTGACAGCTGATATCCAACAGTAATAAAGTGGGCTGGTTCTATTACAAGGAACTACTCATGGCTGCATTTTAAAACAAGGGATTAAATTCAGATTATGCTTTGTAACACTGTGTTGAAGCCTTTGGTTCCTTTAGGTACAAAATTACTTTTTTTGAGTAAACAAATGAAAGTCTGCTATCTCCATAATAAAAGCAGGCACTGTATTCCATATGGGTTTGAAAAACAGCCATACAAAAATTAGTTTGAACTGATATGTCTCATATTCTTGCTACTGTTAAAGAATGTTGCTCCTTTTGTATAACATTAAATTGCTGTTACATCACTGTAGAAACAGGAATGCATAGGTGAGTGATGAGAGAAAAAAATGACAGAAAAGCACTAATTAACTCCTGTTTTGCAAAGCCCTAACTGAAATTCATAGCTTGGTACCTCTGGGGTCTTGAAAATAGAAAAGATAGAAAGATTTCGATTAAAAAGGTATTTGTATAGCTCTGTGAAGCCAATCATTGCCATTTTAATATTGAGTGAAATATGTAAGTATCTGTCTCATACACTTTACAGACATCAAACATCATTCCTTGAAACACTGTTTTAATAGGTCTGAGAGCAAGGTATTTCAAAATGGGTAAAATAAAAATTCCATAGACCTAAAGTGGTCTTATTCAGATCAAAGCTGTGGGGTTTTGTTTGTTTGTTTGTTTGTTTGTTTTTCATCACAGGTACAATTTTGACTAATTTTTACATTGATAGATTAATTAGAAAATTTGGAAGGGAAAATATATTTTCAAAAGAAATAAAATTGTCTAATAACTATTTTTTCTGTATTTAGCTATGGTAGTAGTTGCCATTAACTTTTTTTTTTTTTTTTTTTTTCTTACGAAGGCTGTAGTTTGGTTTTATTTTAATTCCAGTGGCTTCTGTAGTATGACACCTCATTGAACTGATGTCTGAGCAACCTCAGTCAACAAATAACAGGAATATATCAATATATGGCTAGAAAGGCCCACTATGGTCATCAACTGAAGTCAGTTGCAGGGAAGTATGCAAGAGATACATAAAGGTTCAGAGAACATCTGTTCTAGATGCAACTAAATACCACCGGCCACAAAATGCTTGCCAGTAAAACAAACTCAAAACTTGTAGTAGAACCCCAAAAGCCACAAATTTAATTTACCACGCTAAGGAAAGAAAAATCCAGGCCATTGCCTGTTCCTCAGATCCTTGAAATCATGGGGAACTAAAATGAAATTCCCAGATGACCCTATTTTCTCTGCCCTATTATAAAAGACAGCATGAACATGTTATATATGGAGTAGTAATTCGTGTCGAGAAAATGGTTGATATTAATAAAGAAGGGGGAGATTTGGGAATGTGGCCATGGGGGATGGAAAGCCCCATGGTTGAGATAACATTAGACTCTTAACGATGAGGCCATCAGGAATATAAAAGAGTTTAGAGGAGTTTTATGGAACTTAAAGGATTGTTTGTTACCTTTCCTGATTGTACGTATGTATAGGCATACTCTGGTTTAGTATGTAAAGCAATGTTCTGTATATTTAGAATGTTTTATGTTTGTGTGTGCGTGTTGGTGGAGCGTAGACTCCCTGCGCACCCAGCGCTGTTTACTTGTCTTTTATACCTTTTAGAAATATTTGTTTTATAAATATTACAAAATTCAGATTGAGTTGAGACCTCATTTATAACAAACAGAACAATACCTGTTGAACTGACCTACTGTAAGAATTGTTTGTCTCTAAATCTCAAAGTGTGATGAGAATGTACTGATAAACAAATGCTTGCAGGTCCTTGGAATAGCTACAAACATAAAACCTACACAGTCTAAGTAGTATTCTTCATCTTGCCAAATCACTAGCTGTGTCTCACTCATACAAGTTAAGGAAAGCCAGGGGTTTTATAGCATACCTTGGAGGATACCTAGAAGCAAACCAATCCCACATAGTGGGATTCAAGGCAAAACTGCCGCAGCAGAGTGCAGCTAAGGCAATTTTGCAGAGAGGTGCAGGGTGATTTGGATCTCATTAGCTCTCATACAACACTTGAAACTGCTTGAAGCGTCAGGATTTCAGCTCTAGAGCACTGGCCTGCCATAAACTGGATTTTTTCAGAGGAACACAAATGGCAGTGTATCATGTCAGTCATTAATTTATTATTTTTGCCTTTATCTTGGTTTCTGCAGGGCATCTATAATGATACTTGAACCCTTAACTACTACACCACTGGAAGCACCAGAGTGGCTAACAGGCTTTGCAGGAAATACAAATACCAAAAGCCTAGTCAGTCAAGATCAATTCTGCCTTCTTTATGGATATACTTGTAAAATTTCCAAGGAAGATGTAATGGAATGCTTTACTTGAAATTAATCATTTATCTAACACCTGTCCTCACCAAATTTTGCTCCCCAATCTTTTTTTTTTTTTTTTTTTTTTTTTTTTTTTTTCTCTCCAGAAGTTGCCTTCATGTTTTTCATGATCCAGGAGCTTATATAGTGAAGTGCTCTATTAATTTTATGTTTCAAGTTTTCTTCTGTAGAACTGCTCAGGTTACATCCATAAAGAAATTTCGTTGTATTTCTGTAGTTCAGGACCTGTTGTCTCATGGTCAATGAAACCAGTGAAGCTCATTTTCTGGCTAGTGTGGCTCATGCTTTCTCCCTAACTGTGCTTACTCCCTGGCACAATAACCCCTTTCTCTTTACACCTCTGGCCCCAGTCTCCTTTGAAACTAGAAGCCATGTATGCTATAGCTGTGGTTCTCAGCTGTGCTTTAGTCAATTGTTCCTATTTGTACCTGTGTACTGACTGACTTGATGGTATGCTAGGTAAAGTAGGTAGCTCGTGTGCTGATGATGTGGCCTTTCCTGGCTGGCCACACCAGTCTGGTTCTCTTTTCTTTGGTTGCCAATTTGCACAAAGTTTGTGTGAATGCAGTTATCTTTGATTACCTCTAGCTAAATGAGTTGGGATTGCCCAGTGTGTTCAAAACTAAGTTGGGGGACTGATGGATAGACAGCATGGTCAGACAAGCATTGTTAAATGACAAATATCCATTGCATAATAATAATAATGCAAATTGTACCAATGGTAATGTTATATATGGAGTGGTAATTCGTGGCGAGAAGATGGTTAATATTAATAAAGAAGGGGGAGATGTGGGAGTGTGGCCATGGGGGTCGGCAAGCCCCATCGTTGATGATAACATCAGACTTAACAATGAGGCCATCAGGAATGTAAAAGAGTTTAGAGGGAACAAAGAAGGGTGATTCAGGAGACTCCGTGCAGTCTCGGATTTCTTGTTCTCCAGCTATTAAGGCATGGAAGTTTCTGGGTGTTTGCTGTTGCTGTTATATGCAAAGTTGTTTGACCAATTAAAAACTGTTTTTGAAAAAGACTGCTGTGGGGTGAAGGGTGTAAGAGGGGAGCCTGTCCTTGAGATAAAAAAGGCAACGAGATATAATGAAGTTAAGTCATCAATGAAGAAGCAGAAAGAAGGAATGAAAAGGAACAGGCTAGCAGAACAGAGACCAGGACGGGAACAGGCACATTGATTGCCTCATGAAGATAGGTTCGGCCAAACTCAGCAAACGGCTCAAAGAAGCTCGTACAGAAAGTCGCTGGAAATAGGCACGCGGGAGCTGGAAAGAAGCTCAAGCTGAGAGAAGAGGACCTGCGCACACAACTGCCCCTCGCTGGTAAGCAGCTGCGCATTATGGGAATCATACGTCCTTAGAAACAAAGACTGTCCTGGTAGCCTTACAGCTTATTCTCCTTATTAACAATCAGACAGTTTATGATGCTGAAATATGGAACCAAATTGAGGTCAAGGTGTGGGACTCTGCAACTGAAAACGACAAGATTGCGGTGGGATTGCTCAGCACCTGGCAAGCAATCTCTGAGACCTTAAAGAGCCATGTGGGGCCACAGTCAGAAACGTCTGGTTTGCCAGATAGTGAGGGAGCTGCGGGCTCGTTTACCGATTCGACTGCTGCACCATGGGCCCCTAAGCTGCTACAGCCATCGAAGGCTTTTGCTGTTACGCCCCCTGGTGACCTGGACGTGCCTTTTGACCCAGGCCTCATTGGCCTTGAAAAGGAGATGGGTATGTTTTTCTTCAATCTCGGAAGAACGGGATACATAAGGCCCGAAGGCCGAGTTGCTTGACAACTTAAAGCAAGACATATTGTTCAAAAGGAATGGAAAATGGAGACTTGTTTGTAATCAAGAAAAGGAATGGAAAAATGGAGACTGTTAAGTCATGGAACTTAAAGGATTGTTTACCTTTCCTGATTGTACATATGTATAGGTGTACTCAGGTTTAGTATGTAAAAGCCATGTTCTGTATATTTAGAATGTTTGACGTTCGTGTGTGTGTGTTGGTGGAGCATAGACTCCCTACACACCCAGCGCTCTTTACTTGTCTTTTATACCTTTTAGAAATACTTGTTTTATAAATATTACAGATTGAGTTGAGACTTCATTTATAACAGTAACAAGTAATAAAAATGAATATACATTTTGTTCTTTTAATAACCATATCAGCATTTTATTTTAAGGTAATTGCTACTTACATGGTTCAGATCCAGGGTATAGGCTTGTGTTTTTCAGTTTTGAGATTTTCTTAATTTCTTTTAAAAATGTCAATATGTAAATTGAAAAAAATATACAGTCTTTACATTTATCATAATTTTTGGCTATCCAAGCTTAATAATTATGGCTGCTCTATACGCCTTTAAATGTAGTAAGAACATAGCCTTCTGGTGGCAAGGGCCATGCATATTTAACACTATGAAAAAACACAACTATCACTTAGGTGATTAATATATCAGCAGAGGAATTGGTATTGAACAAGATGATGCTATATTCTTTTTACACCAATAAAATTCTTAAAAGACACACTTCACTGCGGTAATTGCAGTACAAGTGGGGAAAAATCTCCTGTATTATTGCATTTGGGTTTGGATGGCACCGTGGCCAAAAATATATATTTAGTTAGCATTATTGAAGTCCTTTGGAAAACAAATATTAATTTGTGTTACAGTAGCTTTTAGGTCAGGGTCTATTGTATTAACTGCTCTACACTCTATACAGAGAGAGACTGTGAAGTTGAGACTCTCCCTTTACTATTCAAACAGACAAAAGATGTGTATCCCTACTCTACAGGCAGGGAAGCACAGCATTCAGCTGGCCTCACTAGGGAGAGAACATTGCCTTCTGATTTCTGGTCACCTACATCTCTCATCTTCACTGCCAGCATTGAGCAAGGTTTCACAGACAAACCATTTGTTCATTAGTTGAAAAATCAGGTTTATATAATCCAGAATGATGAGCAAACTCACAGAGAAAACATATTCAGACAAAGAAAAATAAATGAACAGTTTTTTGAAATGAAATACACATTTAATCTAGATTTTAGGGAAAAAGGAGAACAGTACCTGAAATAATTGCAGATTAAAAAAACTATTTTTATTGAACTTTAAATACAGCTGTTGTGCTTAATTTTGCCAACAAAGCTGCAAAAAAAATTATCAGCTACACCTAAATGAAACAAATCAGACTGGTTTCAGATGATGCACAAAACCATCCTCCTCATGAGTTCAAGGGAAAGAGGTTCTTCAAAGCTTTAGCTTTCAAGCTGAATTCAGCAATAGGAATGACTATGAGATCTAAGTGATTGAGAGCACCTGAGTTTAAGAGCTGAGGCACTCTGTGGATATTAGAAAGGATCTCCAGCACACTGCCAAGAATACTGATATCAAATGCCTAAAGTTAATAGTGAGTGTGAATAAACCGTTTTGCCTTTAATTTTGATATCAGTCCAGTCCTGTAATGTAATTTATAGACCTGTGAAGATCAGCTATGTGTAAAAGAAACCCATTACATGCTAATATAGGTCTACTAAGGCAGCAAGGAGCCAGGTTTATCCCACCAGTATTAAGGGTATAAGCAGAATACATAGATGTGTAGAATTCATAGCAAAAATGCAACATTTATCTCCCTGGTAATTAAACTCACACTAAGTTCTTTTACAAAAACCTTAACTTTAAAGTTCAGAAATAAAACCTATTTTTAATAAATAAATAAATATAAAGTATTCATATATTTATAAATACTATAAAATTAATAAATACTAATTAATAAATACTAATTTAATAAAAATTAATAAATATTATAAAATTGAACTCCAAAATTTATAGGGTAAAAACTTGTTTAAAGTTATTAAAAACACTTGCAACTTAGAATGCCTTCTTAAAAAAACAAATTTGCCAATATTTGCCAATATTTACCTAGCTTTGATTTCTCTACTGCCCTTGATGATCTAGAACAGTAGTCTTGTTTTCAAATTCAGAAAGCTGTTAGGTAAAAGTAAAGGGGACTCAAATATGCATATGTGAGCTGGTACTTATCTTCCAGTTTATTTCAATGGCATTAGGAGAAGTAAGGCTAAAAAGTTTGCTTAAGAAACAGCTCATCTACCTTATGCGTAAAATACTGTCTTCATTATTCAAGAATAATGTGGAAAGGAAAAATCTGTTGATATTTGAATACAAAAAAAGGTCATGTAGTCCCTAAGGAATGTGCTAGGGCCTAAGAAGAGGTGTACTGGTTCAGAATAAAGGTCCATCTTGCCCAGTATCCTGTCTCCATTAATGGCCATGGATATCTAGGGAAGAGAAAAATCTGGGCAGGCACATGGGTTACTTCCTGGCACCTGAGTATTGGTCAGGGGATTTCCTTTGTCTCTCATGGTTTGCATGCTTTGTAATCATTAGTGGATCTCTCCTATTTATCCTTCTCCTGTATCTATTGTATTTAGCCTTGTCTTGGGGCTAAAGTACAGCTCTGGATGGGATGTGCTGGCAGGTGAAAATGTCTTGCGTTGGCTATTTACATGCACTACACCACTGATGTGAGGCTCCCTTTATCACCTGTCACATACTTGGAGTAGTTTCAGGTAAGCCTCTGAATGCCAGTGATTCATCCCTTCTGGATAGTCTTACAGAAACATACCGGGGTGGATAGTTCATGGGCAGGGGAGGCTGCAGGGAGACCAACAGCTTGTTTCACAGCCTCCTAGATGGCTGACGTGGTCTGTGGGCAGGCAGGGGGAACTTGTACCAGCCAGCTGCAGCTTTGGTCATCGGCGTGACTTTGCGGTCACTGTGCATAACTGCAGGGATGGTTGCTTAACCAAAGCTTCTCACACAGAAAGCTGGGGCAGAGTTTACTCCTTGAATCCATATAGGCATTTTGCCTTCTTTGGCAGGGAGCCCATGGGCCTACTGCATCTCGGCTGATCTGCCATCTCCTCTTTGCCTCATCCTGGCTTCTGATTCCTCTGGTGGCCTTCTGCTCCCAGGCTGCAAGAGAAAGAGAACTGTCAGTTTATATGCACTCTGGCCCATTCATTTATCATATTGCAGACCTGTGCAATACCCCCTCACTCCAGTGCTGTGACATACATCTGGTGTGGCCTTGGCATGGGCACCCTTAGGATGGAACAGATAAACCAACCTGGAGCCCATCCAGAGGTGCACCTCTCTTGGACAGTTGTACTGAGGGCCAAATAAGTTGCTTCATTGGTCCTCTAGGCTCAGGTGAGCTTCTTGGGCTGCCCTGTGCATTCATACCATATGGTGCACAAGCCAAGAAACCCTTCCAGGATAATCACAAGTTAAGTACAAAGACCTGGGAGTATCTCTCCAGGAGCTGGATCAGGTACAATCAATCTTATAAATAACCCAGCATGCAACGACGAGCAGATTGCTTCTGATGGGAGAGGACCTGGTGAGCATATAATACTATGTGATTTTGCTATTAGCCAGTCTGACCTGAAATGATTAACATCTTAGCTAATCTTCAATGTGAAAATATAGTCATGAATGAAATTGAGCTGGTTATTTCATTTGCATATGATATCATTTGCCACCCATATGAAACCAGTAATATATTGTTTATCAGAGTGCTGTAAGGTTTTGCTACAAGCTGCATGCTATGTATTTGGAGCAGGTGAGGCCCATTGTGTACCTTTTTTGGTTGACATTTTGTTTCAGTAGTTGAATTTATTTTTTACCTCATATACTATGTATAATCCAGCCCAGCTTTATTATGATGAGTAAAAGTGGATACATCTTTCCTAATTTTGGTTCCACCTGTGTTAGGGGTCAATCCAAAGCAGTGTATATTCATGCTGGTATCTGTGAGAGAGCCATGAGTGGCAGTTTGCCTGCTTGAAGATTATGTGGTATTCATCTGTGCTTGAAAAAGTAGTAAGGGAACCACACACAAAATACAAAGCTATAGAGACATGTTTGTATAGTTAAAAGCCAGGACTTGTTTAGCCAAAACATCAAATATGTCTCAAAGTAAGTACAAAACAAAAGTTGAGTACAACTGAAAAATCGGTAACTGTATTGCGTTCCCTTCAAATAGACAAATTGACATGAAGTTCTGTTTCTTGTGAGTGGCTTACTATTAATGAGAAGTATTTTGTTGTACTCAATAGTAAAAAAAATAAAAAATAAAATCCCACAACTTTTTTTTTTTATCCCTTTCCTTCTTTAAAAGATACAGTGATGGTTTCTGCCTAAATAAAGCAAGCAAGGCAGATGTACTGCTTTGGTTCTTTGTACTGCCTTTCTTGGTAGTAATACTTCCTTGCAACTATTTCATACTATACTACCTAACCATTCCATATCTGATATTAAATTATTTCTTTCAATGTAAGTGCACCATTTTCTGCAATGCTGTACTCTCCAGTTCTGTTGCTTTCCTGAGACATTAAGTGGATCCAGGTGTGGGATGAGGCAAGAGGAAGTAATCAAAATAAGCCCCATCTCTGTACTGATATGAGGTCAAAAATATAAGTAGCAGAACCTGTTAACTCTGTCAGGATGTCTCAATAAGAGGGAAAAGGAATGCAAAAATGCTAATAAAGTTGCCACTTTGGGATGTTGTTCTCTTAAGTATGAATTATTCTTTTCTAACGTTTTTGTTTTAGATGCAATTTTGCAAACTTTTAGAAGCATAATTACTTTTTTAATAAAAACAATTCTCTTGAAATTAAGTCAATATGATTCTTTGGTCAAATTTAGCACAGTTGTCTTTCTATGAAATAAAATCATAGGGAAAATGGGTGGAGTCATGTTCTGACTGGTAGCTTGTATACTAGGGTAGTCTTAAGGGCGCTGTCATGCACCTAATCAGTTCTGAAGAAAGGAACTACAAAGTGATCTAAAAAAATAATATGTATTCCTATTTTTTCATTTTCTTTTTTATTATTTTTAAGAATCCCACCTGAACTGTTTATTTCTGAGCAAATAAATAGAGCTGAAGAGATTAATCTAACTGTACTTATATCAGTGCATCTTTATGTTGAATTTAGCAGGATTAAATACATAATTGCAGAGGACTTTGATTTGTTTCCCAGATAGTTTTTCAATTCATGCTATTAAACTAGAGGATTTTATTACCTTCCTCGCTTTACAAATTGCTATCCTGTAAGTTAGTTAGATGTAAGAGGTTATGATAAGCATGCTTCCAAAAGCAGTATAAGTTGATCATATGGATCACATAGATAAACCATTTTTTGTAAGTAGTTCCTTTTTTCTACTGCCACTGATTCTTTCCCTTTTCAGTTAATCATAAAGGCAGCCTGTGCATCACAAATGTCAGCAGTGACATTAACTTCTGAGTACAGGAGGAATGAGTCTCCTAAAACAGAACTATGATCTGGGCTGAGATTTTGGAGTTGCAGATGTTCCTAAAGCAGAAAATATGGGCATAAAGCAAGTAAACTCTTCACCCTTCTGAACAGTGGAAACTTCCTGTTTCTAGACACACCTAGTGAAGAAAAAAGTAAAGACTATAGTGACGACTGATGGAAATACTGTTAGTGTAAGGCAGTCCTTTTGACACTATCTCCTACTGAGCAGAGTTTTGAGAAGAATATAAAAAAAAAAAAAAAAAAAAAAAAAAGGAGGATGAGACTTCAGAGGGAACCGTGTGAATTTCTGCCTTTCAGAAGTGACAGGTGTGCCTTTAATTCTAGTTGGGTACAGTATGACATTAAATGGGTACATTTCAGGAGGAGTGTGCTTCATATTTTCTGAAAATCACACTCCTTAAGCAGAAGGCAAACCTAAGATCCTGAAATGCCAAGGCGCCCATTTCTGAAAGCTGGTCTAAATAAAAAGAAGCTTATAAATCACTGTCTCAGTCAATGGAGATATTTCTACTTATTACAGAATCACAGAATCACGGAATTGTCTAGGTTGGAAGAGACCTCAAGATCATCGAGTCCAAGCTCTGACCTAACACTAACAAGTCCTCCACTAAACCATATCGCTAAGTTCAACATCTAAACGTCTTTTAAAGACCTTCAGGGATAGTGACTCCACCACTTCCCTGGGCAGCCCATTCCAATGCCTAATAACCCTCTCAGTAAAGCAGTTCTTCCTAATATCCAACCTAAAACACCCCTGGCGCAAATTTAGCCCGTTCCCCCTCATCCTGTCACCAGGCACGTGAGAGAACAGACCAACCTCCACCTCGCTACAGCCTCCTTTAATGTTGTGCCTCCTTTAATAAAGAGCGATAAGGTCTCCTCTGAGCCTCCTTTTCTCCAGGCTGAACAAGCCCAGCTCCCTGAGCCGCTCCTCGTAGGACTTGTTCTCCAGGCCCCTCACCAGCTTCGTCGCCCTTCTCTGGACTCGCTCGAGCACCTCCATGTCCTACTTGTAGCGAGGGGCCCAAAACTGAACACAGTACTCGAGGTGCGGCCTCACCAGAGCTGAGTACAGGGGGACGATCACTTCCCTAGCCCTGCTGGCCACACTGCTTCTTATGCAAGCCAGGATGCTGTTGGCCTTCTTGGCCACCTGAGCACACTGCTGGCTCATATTCAAGTGACTATCCACCATTACTCCCAGGTCCTTCTCTGCCTGGCATCTTTCCTACCACTCATCTCCCAGCTTGTAGCTCTGCTTGGGGTTGTTGTGCCCCAGGTGCAGGACCCGGCACTTGGCCTTGTTGAACCTCATACAGTTGACCTCAGCCCATCAGTGCAGCCTATCCAGATCCTCCTGCAGAGCCTTCCTACCCTCGAGCAGATCAACATATGCACCTAACTTGGTGTCATCTGCGAACTTACTGAGGGTGCACTCAATGCCCTCGTCCAGATAATCGATAAAGATATTAAAGAGGACCGGCCCCAGTACCAAGCCCTGGTGAACACCACCAGTGACCGGCCTCCAACTGGATTTGACTCCATTCACCACAACTCTTTGGGCTTGGCTATCCAGCCAGTTTTTAACCCAACGAAGCGTATGCCAGTCCAAGCCAAGAGCAGCCAGTTTCTTGAGGATAATGCTGTGGGAAATGAGGTCAAAAGTCATGCTGAAGTCAAGGTAGACCACATCCACAGCCTTTTCCTCATCCACCATGCGCGTCACTTTGTCATAGAAGGAGATCAGGTTTGTCAAGCAGGACGAACCTTTCATAAACCCATGCTGACTGGGCCTGATCACTTGGTTGCCCTGCAAGTGCCACGTTATGACTCTCAAGATAATCTGCTCCATGAGCTTCCCTGGCACTGAGGTCAAACTGACAGGCCTATAGTTTCCCGGGTCTGCCCTCCAGCCCTTCTTGTAGATGGGCATCATGTTTGCTAGCCACCAGTCGACTGGGACCTCCCCCGATAGCCAGGACTGCCAATAAGTGATGGAAAGCGGCTTGGCCAGCTCCTCTGCCAGTTCTCTCAGTATCCTTGGGTGGATCCCATCTGGCCCTATTGACTTGCATACATCCAAGTGCCGTAGCAGGTCACCAACCAATTCCTCATGGATAGTGAGGGCCACATTCTGCTCCCCATCCCCTTCCACCAGTTCAGCGTGCTGGGTATCCAGAGTACAACTGGTTTTGCCGCTAAAGACTGAGGCAAAGAAGGCATTAAGCACCTCCGCCTTTTCCTCATCTTTTGTAACTAAGTTCCCACCCGCATCCAGTAAAGGCTGGAGATTATCCTTAGTCCTCCGTTTTGCATTGATGTATTTGTAAAAACATTTTTTGTTGTCTTTGATGGCAGTAGCCAGATTGAGCTCCAGATGAGCTTTGGCCTTTCTAATTTTGTCCCTGCACAGCCTCGCAACATCCTTATAGTCCTCCTGAGTGGCCCGCCCTCTTTTCCAAAGATCATAAACCCTCTTTTTTTTCTCCTAAACTCAAGCCACAATTCTCTGTTCAGCCAGGCCAGTCTTCTTCCATGCTAGCTCATCTTTGGGCACATGGGGACAGACTGCTCCTGCGCCATTAAGATTTCCTTCTTGAAGAGCGCCCAGCCTTCCTGGACTCCTCTGCCCTTCAGAACCACCTCCCAAGGGACTCTACCAACCAGTGTCCTGAACAGCTCAAAGTCGGCCCTCCAGAAGTCCAGTACAGCAGTTTTATTGGTCCCCTTCCTGGCTTCTCCATTTCATGGTCACTCTGCCCATGAGAGCTTCCAACCACCACATCTCCCACCAGTCCTTCTCTGTTTGTGAAGAGGTCTAGCAGGGCACCTCCCCTGGTAGGCTCACTAACCAGCTGCGTCAGGAAGCTATCTATCTTCCGCAATCTCCAGAAACCTCCTAGACTGCTTTCTCTGGGCTGCACTGTGCTTCCAGGATATATCTGGGAAGTTGAAGTCCCCCACAAGAACAAGCGCTGACAATTTCGCAACTTCTGTCAGCTGCCTGTAGAACTCCTCATCCATCTCCTCATCCTGGTCTGGAGGTCTATAATAGACCCCCACCAGGATGCTTGCCTTGTTGGCCTTCTCACCGATCCTAATCCATAAGGACTCAACCTTATCATTCCCAGCCTCAAGTTCCACAACATCAAAACTCTCTCTGATATAGAGAGCCATACCACCACCCCTTCTGTGCTGCCTGTCCCTTCTGAAGAGCCTATAGCCAGACATTGCAGCACTCCAGTCATGAGAGTGGTCCCACGACGTTTCCGTGATGGCAACCAAGTCGTAGCCTGCCGCACGATGGCTTCTAGCTCCTCCTGTTTGTTACCCATGCTGCGTGCATTAGTGTAGATGCTCTTCAGTTGGGCCATTGCCTTCTCTCCCAGCCTTGCCATTGTTCCCCCTGGCACAGCTCTGTTATTACTAGCCGGTGTTGTGTCACACACAACATGCTTACAACAGGTAAATTCCGACATCAAGAATGCATTTCATTTTGTGAAAGGAATAGGGAATATTAGTGTTTAAAAGAATAGGTGATACAAGTGTATAAAAGTCTGTTCTTCAATGCTGTCTGACCTTTACTCTTAATTTTTATTATGCAGTTTTCAAGACTAGTAGGTGTGACTCAGCTTGCTTCAGAACTCTTTCCCTTCCTTTGCAACCACCTCCAAATCACAAATATAAGCTGAAGTGGATAACAGTTCTCGTCTTTTGCTCCCAACACTCTATTTCTACTACAGTGTGTAGTTTTAATGGAATGACTTAGGTAGTCTCAGATCCGAGTTGACTGTAAACCATATTATAAAACCACTGTGTACAGATTCAGTGGAATTTGCAGCTTTACTTGAAATAAATCCAGGGCCAAACAAGCATAAAGAACGAATTATTTCTTGCTTCTAGAGAGGGTCTCTTTAGGTCAGGGTTGAAAGTGTTGGCAGTCCAAGGTAGGGAAGCTTCCACTCCAGCTTCCTGCATTGAAATTAGACTGTCGATAAATAGAGGACTACAGTTTTCAGGACTGACAAATCCTTAGCCTTCATTAGCACAAATATTTGCACAGGATTTTATGAATGTTCTATTTTCAATGTCTACAATTGTGTTTTATTAATAGAATGATACTCTTTAGCACAAAATCTAGGGAGTTGTCTTTTTCTTTAATATCTGGATTCTGGAATTGTCCAAGATAAGTTTCCGTAAATTTCTCAAAGCATTTCCTCTTCTCTGTGGGTGTTGGGTTATGTAGTAAAGAGGTAGCATGATTTTTTCCTTTATAAAATAAACAGGAGACCCACAGGGAGTCATAACCTGACTTCAAAAAACTGCTTTCTTAAGCCACTCCTTATGGCAAACAAGGAATCCCTAGACAGCTGGGTTAGTCTGTGGTCTTGGCAGGGTTTTCTTCTGGCCCACCAAGGCTGGTGCAAGCACAGGTAGTCCTAGGCATAAATAATTCTGATTTTAATTAAAAAGATTTATGTGGTCATAAAAAGAAAGTTTCCCAGTAAGCCCATTCTGTACATGGCTAAATACCTAGCCACATATGCACAGAGAAATAATGTTTTTTTTAAAAAAGAAAAAATAATAATTACTATTATCCCCACCCCACCCCAACAATAGAGATGACCTTGAATAAAGCTCTTTCCTTAGCATATGTTCACTTGCCTGAAGTTTTGCATCAGATGTGTATAGATTTGACCTAATGTTTGAAACAGGTTAAATAAAAGGATTGGAAATGAATAACCCACACGTAGATAAGACATGGAAAAGAACCCCTCACCCCCAAAATAGTATTTACTTTTTGGATAATTTCTCTTTATGTTTCCTCGTTGTGAATCCCGTGCAGCATCATGGATAAGGACGTGTGGATCTAATACATAAGACGACATGATCAGTTGCAAATATGTTTTCTTTTCATATCTGTTCTAACTCTGACTTTCATCACCCTACAAGTAGAGCTTAACCACAAGCAAGGGACACTTGAGCTGTCCCCTGATGACAGCTGCTTTGGCAGATCGCCAAGCGTCTAAGGGCCATGCCCTGGCTCACAGAAATGGCAGCTGACTGGAGTCAGATGTCAAGACTCACTCTGTCCTTTTTTAAGCAAAATACAGGGAGGATTTAAAATAGTGTCAACAGTCAAAACTTAGTTATACTGATATTTCATCAAATTTTGACATTATCTTAAAGCCAAGACCTAAAGCCACCTAAACTATGGAAGACATCATGGTGTGTTGCAGATGTCTTTTTAGAACAGTAAAGCTGTCATACCTGGGATAGTCTGATGGCATAAGAAAGGTAAGGATTGTCAGAAGAGATAGTATGTTTTCTGACTTACTTGATATATATGGAAAGGCTGGTAAGCTTTGAGCATGTAAAATCTTCAAGTCTGGAATAGAAACAAGAATGTTCAAAAGTAAATACGAGCTGAGAACAATTGTTCCATCTGTGATGAGATGCACTAAGGGAAATTGTGTCAGTAGCAAGAAGCAGAAGGAAGGGTGATAAGGCAATTATCTCCAGCAGGATGAGAAAGAAAGGTGTTAATTGTTCTCCAAATGATACTCTTTCAGTATATCAATGCAGATAACTTTATTTTGTTAGATTTTGTTTATAATAGCATATTATTAAAGTGACAAATGTACAAGTGATGGATATCACCAGCATGAACTCAGCAGCCATTCCACAAAAAGTAGCTGAAAATTTTACTACAAAAATCCTCAATGTTGATTTTCAAACGTTTAAAACGCTATTTCACCAAGTTTACCATGTTTTGTAATTGCTATGATGAGATATTAGTACCTTTAAAAACAATATCCAGCATGTCAAGATGCAATGTAACTTCCATTAGCCCTCCTTGGAGAAGGAGATTGGACTAAATGATCCTTAAAGATGCCTTCCAACCTAAGTTATTTGATACTTTTATGACAACAAGACTTCTTATAGCTGATATTCTCATGATATGATGATAAGTATGCAGGTAGGGAGATGGGGAGATGTGTAAAATGATTGGGCTAGAAGAGCATCCTCTGGATCTGTGTTGCTATTGCAACCCTAGTTGTACCTTAGAATGAATGTGTATAACCAGCTTAGAATAATGTGCTATGCTTCTCTGTTTGTATTTTTCTCTTTTTGGAGAAGTTCAGCACTAAGCAGATGTCAAATCTTTTTAAAATTGTTTGGAGGCATGTAACCTTAAGTGAGTGCTTCTAAAACTGTTGTAAAATGAGCATACAAAAAAGTAGTCTCTGGCTGAATGACACTGACACTGTTCCCCAGTACCTTGAAGCTCACATCTCTTTTTCAGGAATTAGGGTAAAATTGTATACAGACTCTCACTGTAGAAACACCACTCAGTAGTTACAGCTCAGAGATTTCATTCATGAAGAATAAGCTCTTTGATTAAAACCAATTTTTCTGTCAAAATGTACACACCGTTAGAAGTCATTTCTGCATGATTTATATTACCATGATGAGTAGAGTGATGAGTCCATTCCTGGACCTGTGTTGCTATGTCCATGCATTCAGACAGTGAGCAAATACAGATCTGAAGCAAAAATCTTTCCATCTAAAGAGGTAGAAGAGACTGAAGAGAGAGACAGAGGCAAGGGAATTTAAGTTAATTTCCTTCAGGCATTGCAAGAGATCAGGCTTCCTGAGCTGCACGTCTGTATTCAGTCAAGTAGAACAGCCTGTGAGGTCACAAATTTATCTGAATACCTCTTCATATGAAGTGTATCTGTTGGCATGTGTTCATGATTTCTTGATATTCAAAGTAGATTTCTGATTAAATGCACAGATCATGCAAGAAATAACTTTTTGGTGATTGTGTGAATGTATTTTTGAAAATCAGAGCTTAAGTGTGAATTCTTATACTCACATACATTCAATATGTATTTGCTAGCAAATTTTCTGTGTGAAATTACTTAAAAGCATGTGTAAAAAGGGAATTTAGCATTCTTGGGTATTTACTTTAAAATGCAGATATGCATTGAGCATCTAAAAAAAGTATTTCATTCTAACTCAGGTTTCCAATCATGTGAAATTTTATTGCTCAAAACAAGATGCTCAACAATGTGTGTGTTGATCATATTGATGATAATTCACAGTAAATACAGTACCATATAATAGAAGGCTTAGCCACAAAAAATACCTTCGAATTATATAGCCATCTCATCTTCTAAACCACAAAGCAGATACATGGTAAATACTGTGGGATCCATTTGAGAGTAATTATCAACTGTGCTGCAAAGACATATAATTATTATGAAGCCCCAACTGTGATATTTATAAAGCAAAGTTGATGTAGTTACCACATTAAGTCAAATATACTTCAAAAATGTGTACTCATTCCTTCAGTGTAAAGCAGTACCATTACGTTTTGCCATGATTTTAATCCATAAGTTCTTCTCTTTATTGAGATTTCAGTTCTTGTTTCCCATTGCATCCCTTTCATAGCCACCTAAAGGAAGGGTTCAGCCCACTTCTCACACAGGAAGGTGCTGAAGGAAGGGTCAAAAATGTTCTGTGCCATCCATTTTCCCTGTCCTCCACTTGCTTAAACATGCAGGTAGTTTTAATCACTTTGTTTTCTCTAGTGTCATATGCTTCTAGATTGTAGTTCCTGTGGACAACACAGCCAGTTGAGCAAGCAAACCCAACACCTTCACTACCACACTTCTAGCTTTTATTATTGTTTGCACCTGACTAATCCGAAAGACAGCCTAGTTGTAATAATAAGGTGCTGCAACTAAAAAATTAAGAAAGGTTCTGTGTATCTCCAAAGTGAAAGGCAATGACTATAAGAAGGAATCATTACCTATATTTCTTGGTACTTGCTTATACTGACTTGAAAATGTAAAGACGAGGCACAACCATGGCATTAATGGTCACCAGTAATGCTGGTGGCAAGGAAGACAGAGAATAGTAGGATGAAAGTACTTTGGAAGGAATCATTGATCGATTCTAGGTGTAGTTGTTGCCTTTTCTGAGTGAAATAGATTTGACAGCTCTTCCACTGTATTTTGAAATTTATAGGTCCAGGTGCTAAGTTGTTTGCTAATCAACTTTTTCAGAGTAGCATAGAATCATCAAGGTTGTAAAAAACATTCAAAAGCATCAAGTCTGACCATTAACCCAACCTACTGATTCCCATCACTAAATCATGACCCTTAGCGCCACATCCACACATCTATCAAATACCTCTAGGTTGGGGACTCCACCACTTCACTGGGCAGCTTATTCCAATGCTTGACCATGCTTACTGTGAAGAAATTCTTCCCAATATCAAATCTAAATCTCCCCTGGCACAACCCGAGACTGCTTCCTTGTGTCCTATCACTTGTCACTGGAGAAAAGAGACCAACACCCTCCTCACTGCAGCTTCCTTTCAGGTAGCTGTAGAGAGCGATGAGCCTCAGCCTCTTTTTCTTTGGACTGAACAACACCAGTTCCCTCAGTGGCTTCTCATAAGTCTTGTTTTCTAGTCCCTTCACCAGCTTCATCACTCTTCTCTGCACATGCTGGAGCAGCTCAGTATTCTTCCTGTAGTGAGTGGCCCGTAACTGAACACAATAGTCAAGTTGTGGTCTCACCAGTGCCGCGTACAAGGAGACAATCCCTTCCCCAGTTCTCCTGGCCAAACTATTTCTGATACAGGCCAGGATGCCTGTTTCACTGTGTCTGCATATTACACTTACAATTTTTTAATTTTCATCAGAAGTAGTCTTGATGTCTTTGTTCCCTTTACAGTATTTCAGACCTTCTCAGAATGAGCAGGTTTCTTTGGTGTTATACTTTACATGGGACAGTAATATCATAGTTAAAGTGAGGTAGAACACAGTAATCTAGGTGCTGAGCAGGTTTTGTTGTTGTCGTTAAACTATATTCCTTTGGAACAATCGAATGATGCTTTATGGTTATCAGGTGCTAGACTGTTGTCTTAGCCAGACACATGCACTCTTTTTCTAGTCTCTCAGTCATAAGACTGTTCAGTAATGTTTTCTCATAATTTGTTCATTACTTCCAAGTCTTTTTTTCTTTCTATTTACAGTATTAGATGGATTTATCAAGTCCTTATTCACACTTTGTGCTACAGACTGTACAGGTCTAACCAGGAGATGGACTGCCTTTGTTCTCATGACAGCTTTCTACTCATGTAGAAGTGGCTTACTGTCCTGGTTTCAGCTAGGATAGAGTTAACTTTCCTCCTGGTAGCTAGTAGGGTGCTATGTTTTGGATTTAGGATGAGAAGAATGTTGATAACACACTGATGTTTTAATTGTTGCAGAGCAGTGCTTATACTAAGCCAACGACTTTTCAGCTTCTCGCTCTGTCCTGCCAGTGGGCAGGCTGGGGGTGCAGCAGGAGCTGAGAGGGGACAGACCCAGGACAGCTGACCCAAACTGGCCAAAGGGGTATTCCATACCATTTGACATCATGCTGAACAATATATAGGGGTGGCTGGCTGGGGGGATGGGACTGGCTGCTTGGGGATAGGCTGGGCATCGGTCATCAGGTGGTGAGCAATTGTATTGTGCATCACTTGTTTTGTACTTCTTCTTCTTATTATTATATTTTATGTCCTAATAAACTGTCTCTATCTCAACCCACAAGCTTCAGTTTTCTCGTTTCTCTCCCCCATCCCAGAAAGGGAGGGAGGAAGGTGAGCAAATGGCTCTGTGCTGTTTAGCTGCTGGCCAGGTTAAACCACAACACTTACCTTATTTTTTCCAAAATGACCATACTGTTTCTGTTTTGTCTCTCAGCCATCTGTGGGATCAGGAACTGGAAAAGTCTGTGATTCCAAAACAGTTTTTGTGTGTGAGACATAAACCTGATATGATTGCTGGCTGTTATCCATCATCATGAATGTATTCAATCATCTTTCAAAAAGCATTCATCTGACATTATCTTGGAAAAGTTGTAGTTCACCAACAATCTCTTCAAGGAGTTGAAGGATTGGGGGGAATTGAGGGATAGTTGTGTTGTTTCCTTGCATTTAATCTCACATCCTGGAGAGATTTGGATTTCTAGGGGAGTTTATTCCTGAACAATACAGGGAGAATAGAGATTGATTCCTAATTTAGACAGAAACTATTTGAGAATAGATAGTAAAAAAGTAGCCTGCCCTCTTCCATATCCCTTAGTTTTTTCAGAGTTGCTACTGTAATCTAAACAGTCTCAAATGTGGGTTTATTGTTTTTCATATAAGATGCAGTTGGTTCTGGGAAGCAGTATTTTTGCTGTGAGAAGTAGCATTTAAGATTACTGACTTAACTGGCCTTACTATGAGAACACTGCTATGTAGCTTTGTTCAAACTTCTTTGTTGCCTGGAGTTTATTGAAATCTTTTGAAGACATTGAAAACAGGCATCATTAGCAAGAAGCAACGTCAACTATGCTAGTAAAGTCTGGCTAAATTAGGCATGTTTTCGTATTTTGGCTTTTCTCTTTGGTAGTGTTCCTGTAACACTGATTCTTCATGTTGCTGCATGACATAGGAGTGCACATTAGTTTATCCTTACTCTTCCTAAAATAAAATTTAGCACTTAAGGTCCTTGACCTTGTCCAAGAGGGTAAGAAATTACTTAACTCTTCAATTTAAAATGCCAAAAAATTGTTACAGAGCCAAAGAAGTTGTCAGTTTTGAAGTAAATGAAATACTTTATCTTTGTAATAGCTCTGCCCACAACTGATTTCTCTTGAAAAGGTACCTATGCAGCAGGCAACATTAAAAGAACGAGCATTCATAGTTTGTATAAAATAAACCAAGCCATGTTATCACAATCCCTGTCACAATTTGTAGTGACAGCAATGATTGTACAGCTTGACAATAGTCTACATCAGTGTATCATTTACATAGAAGCAATGGCCACAATAATAATTCTGAAAGCAGATAGCATGTTTAGCTTGCATTATCTTAAAAGAAGGAGCATGGATAATTTTATGTCCACAAGGGCAGTTTCATTTGGAAGTCTTTTCATACACTTTCTTCAAGAACTTCCTCTTGGATGGCTTGTGACCAATGACCGCAAAATCATTTTCCAAACAATTTTCTTTTTGTTCTGACCTTAATGGCTTGGGGCCACGGCAACCAAGTCAATGAGAGTTGCCTTTTCCATTCAGATGAAGACTCCTTCCTAGTTACTCCTTCAATAAAGAAGTAAGATTTCTCTTTGCTTATAAAAAGATTTCTGGCGATTATTGTGTTATACTATAGCTTTTGAATCTGAAATCTCTTGCAACATCATAAATTCCATGTAAAGAGCAATCTTCCAAATTATCAGTCTTCAATTACTCAATGTTTCATGAAAAATAATATTGTAGGATTGTAAGTACAAATGTCATCTTAGCAGAACACATTAATGTATAGCCTCTTACAAAGTAATATTTATTTATAGGATTCTGTGGTTTTACCTATCATTAGTCTGATTCCTTACTATTCTTCACTGACATTTATAAAACTTGCATGCAAGATAGAAGACATGGAAGACAAGTTGGGGTCAAAAGTAACATAGCAACCCTCTCACTACTTATGAAGTCTGGCAACTACCATCATGGGGAAAAAAAAGTACAGTGCTTTCATAATATGCCAATATGCTTTCATAACAGTAGATGGGAGAAAGATCTCTGTCCTTTTGCTTATGCCATGAAGTTGGAAACTCAGTGGCATCAATGCAGAGCAGCAATATTATAACTGATGTAAAATGGCTCACTAGTGCTGGGAGGCTTATTGTTGTTAGGCTGTGGTAATGCAAATCCTGGTTATCAGATGTGCCAGACCTATAAATATGCATGTCTTGAATTATGAAGGCAAGGTCATAAAAGCAGCTTCACAGAAGAATTGCAAGCAAAGGGAAAAGAGAAAGGCTTCTTAAGTCTTAGGAGCTTAAGAGGTGTTGTCTTGATTTTGCATTCTGGCACCCACCACTTGGCCTGTCTTCATTCCTTTCAGGAGAGCTAGTTCTAGACAAAAACTGATGGTAGCACTTTCAATCCAGTAAACATGCACATCCTAAAGTAGCATTGTATTCTCTTCCTTGGCTGGCAAAATGAGATAGCTGGAGTTTGTTTTGCATATGTTGGGCTTAATTCAGATGATGGTACCCTTTAATTTTTAAGGATGTGGATTGCCATTCAACTGAACTTTTCAAAGTTGGACAAGTCAGGACAAAGTGTATGTCCTATGCCTCCTTCATAGTTCAATGAATCTAGAAAAAAACATCAGTGATACTCAGAAACAACATACAGCATTTACTAAAATTACATAGAACTCACACCCTGCAGCTGCATTCCAGGTCCACAGATTATTCCAAATTAATGTAATAACCTAGCTAATTATAGTTTTTTTGGTGAAACAAGAAACTACAAAGAATGTAATTTCATGAGCACCCAAGAATGCTAAGCTCATCCAGCATAGCACCTGGAGACTGAAATCCTGTTTTTGTTACAAATTGACAGTTTGTCCGGTACTTTGCTTCCGACCATATAGAGTTTCCACTGTTATGCTTTACTGGGTATTGATACTGATGTTCCTTATGCCAATGGTAGTGAGGAATGCTAATAATGTTTCTTTGGTTTGATGTCACCCCACAAGAAGCCTGCTTACAAAGAGTTGTGGTGGGAAAGACTGTAGTAGATGAAACCAAGTCTTCTTACAAAACTCTGTTAAAGATGCTGAAAAACACATATGTTCTCATGCCAAGATCTTCAGCAGTATGCAAGCAACTGTAATATAAAGTCACTGAGAAACTTGGAAAAAAAAAAGAGCGATACATGCCTGTTTCAGATAACCCTGTATTCATTGACTCCTGCAGTCTACCATCATTTCCATTCATTTCTCCGTTATCCCATTTTTTTTTTCCCTTTTTTTCTTTTTTTCCCATTATTCTGGTCCCAGGAATTTAAGTTACCTGGCTGTTCAGCACACCACTTTCTCCATTCGATATCCACACCAGATAACGTCCAGGAATTCACCGAAAACAGTTTTCCTTCCCATTTTTCAGTTTCTTCCACAAAAGACTTCCTTCCCTTATTTTGCCACTTCCACAAGACCCATCTCGTGCTTTCACCATATGCCCATGCAGTCAACAGCATTTTTCTCTCAGGATCTGACAAGTGTGTTAGCAAAGATACATTGCAAAAAGTCTACTGTTACCTACGTGGTGACAAAAGCAGAGCTGTAAGACATACTTCCTAGCTTCTGTTGTACAGGATGTAGCCAGAAATATGCCATTAAAGCTTTTCAATACTATCTTTAAAAACTTTTGAAAAATAGTCTTGTCACCTAAGAATAGGGGAAACACTCCCATTCAAGAGAAATGGTGATGATGTAGAGGAGGATACAATGTTGCAGAAGCCATTAAAACAATTAAATATGTAGTTCTGATGTGGCATGGTGTAGTTTGCTTTGTAGGGATAGTATGCCGTTTGCCACAGTAGAAGTCTTATTTAATCTAAATAGCTACAAAGGCACACTCCTGGATTCATCTACAGGTTTTCATTCTGCAAGCATCCCTAAAATGGAAATACTGTTCTCTTTTCTCAAGCACCATTTGTATTTCAAATACGTTAGCACACTGGAGTTTAAAAGGAGTTGACATTGCTTTTGCTTTTCCACCGCCAAATATTAAAGTTTTATATGATCAAATGGAGGAAGTTCCATCTGAGGACTCAGTGGACAGATAAAGAGAACAATTTCATTGATATCTGATTGTTTTAGTGAATTTAATTATTATTTTTTTTTAAATTACTGGTAAAAGAGAATAATATTGTAAGCAATGTCATTTATTTTAAAATATTTTAGAATCTTTTTTTCTCTCTTCAAAATAAGAATTAAAGATTTTCTCAAAGGAGGTGCAAGGAGGTGCAAAGGAGGTGCAAGGAGGTGTTCACACGGGGATGACCCTTAGGCATTCTGAGAGGAATGATAAGCAATTAAAATTACTAGTGTCCTTCTAGTCACAGAGTTCAACAGAGTTAAGAAACTGTTGCTTAACAAAACACATGTATGCTTTTAATACTTACTCCATAAATTAAGCATATAAACTTCCAATGGCCTTTAAAGTATCTCAAAGGATTTCAAGGGACTTTCCACGAATTCATGAAAAACATTGTTTTGTTGTGTTGACAATCATGCAGGAGTGTTGATCTGAGGGATCGGTAACCTGGGAATTGCAGTTCAGCTTTCAACCTATTGAGTCCAGTTAGCAAATTAGAAAAGCAGACATTTTCTTTCCAATTCTCAGACAAACTGGAAAGGAGGAGAATCATAACATTTTCTTTGAATAATTTGTCTTTTATTCCTAGGACTTAAATGTTAATGTTTGGGTGCTGAGAAACATAATTCACTATTTTTTTTTTCTGGGGAATGTGGTGAGTAACCCCTCAGATAAGCTGAGTTAGCCCATTAGCTGCCCTATTAAAGTCTTTCAACAGATCTTTCTAATCTTTTCTTAAATGTGTTGAAACCTAGACAGAAGACGGAAACTTTTTCTCCATGAAACAGAACCCAGTCAGTGTTGGCACTTAAACTAAATTGAGTAGTGGAGAATTTAGTGGAGAGCTCGAGGACCTATCCAAAACAAGCAAGCTTTATTTCTCGCTTTAGAGATGGAGAGACTAAAGCAGTAACAAGTCAAAGGACAATGTAAGATAATAACATGTTCAGGAAATGAATAATGCAGTGTCCCTTTTCCTGACTATCTGAGACTTTCTGTCATAAATACAGCTTTATGGTTAAGTTGGTATATCTTACTCATAGATCATTTTCAGTCAGTTGAAGGGTTTGGAATTGTATCATCTTAATAAACTAATGTTACTGCTTTAAATCTGATTACAGTTTTGTGCTATGTATCTTTGCTGCCATTTGCCCTAACAGCCCTTTGACCTAACTCTGTAGGACATGTGTCTGAAGTTACCAACCCCTGCTCTCATTTCCAACTCATGTGCTCCAGCTACCGTTAACAGTTGTGACTCCTTTCTTCTTTTTCTTCACAACTGTCCTTCACTTATATTCCTTTTATAGCCCAGAGCCAAGGAGAAGGGAGCAGTAGATTTTCCCAATGTCATCCTCATAATTATATCCTACTACAGGCATACAGAGAAAGGCCCAAAATATACAAACAAGCCATCACACAATGTTGTCCTTCACTTTCTGTAGAAAATACCAAGGAGCCAAGGAGCACACTCAGAGCTCCAGTTTGTACATTGCCCATCAAAGTCAGGACAAAAAAAAAAAAAAAAAAAATTGTAATGTTTCAGAAGGGTTTATTAATTACATGTTACATGATTCTGCAGTCATACCTTGATTTGGTAAAGTTTCCATTACTTATGAGTAGACTCCATGTAGTAAGTATATCTACTGTTTTGCTTTAGACCTTGAGGTTTTAAACTTAACAGTGTTTTACAACTGTTTGTTAACACATCTGCTATTGAAATCCTTTTCTCCCTGTTAGTTCAAAATCGGAATAGCTTCCTGTTATTATACTACTTAAAGAGCCAAATTTTCCCACCACAGCCAATTTTAACCTGCTGGCTTGATTCTGTCACTAACATAGTTGCTTTTGATACAAGTTTTTTAGGTGAATGTGTAGGGTTCTTTGGATTTAATTGCAACAGATGTTCCTTTGGGTTTTCTCTCTCCCATTTCACTCTGGATTTTAGTTGGTTTTCCTTGGAAAGGTACATGAAAGGGAAATCCTTGTATAGTCAAATGTTTGTTTTACCATCTAAAGCTTGCAAAGGGTCCTTAGTTTGGACTGATTTCTTCTTGAAGAGCTGTAATTATTCATGGAAAGGAAAAAAAAAAAAAAACCTTTGTCACTAATAGCCTTCTTGGTGCTTCTTGTAACAGTCTTTATTATTCCTTTCTACATAATTTTCTATTGATGAGGTGAAAAAAGGCTTCCTCTTCTGTTGAGAGAGAAAAGGTAATTGTTCTTTTTTCACATTTACCAATGCTTGTTGCGTTACTTATGTGTTTAGAGGACAAGGATGCAGAAAATGATGTTATTGATGGCATCGCCATGGCAACAGTTCTTTGGAATAACACATTCTGGCATTGTTATTCTGCACACAAAAAAGGGGGACTTTCTTTTAAGCACAAACAGATTGTGCCCTTTTTAAATGCACCCATGAACTTTGCTTTTCTGAAGATTTACAGACTGGTTTGGAGCAGAAAGGATTCTGACATCATTTACCTCTCTGTGTACATCACATTATGGTGTTAAAAAAAAAAAATCACTTTGAAAAAGCCAATGGTTTAAAGAGACACAGTATGGGAAGGATACATAAACATTTCTTTGATCAGAAAGAGAAAAAAAACTTTAAAGAATTTTGAAATTTATGATCTCTAGCCCCAGACTCACTAAATAATCAAAAGATAGAGACGAATAGAGAAAAGACAAACACTCTGATAAAATATTAATCCAGTTGTGACAGTACTCTAGATCGCTAAGCTTTTACCCCAGACACTTCATATTTAGAAACATTTTGATAGGAAATCTAATTGTCCATCTAAAAAGCAGTTTACAAACATATATTTTGCCTTTCATATTCATTGTTCCGTTGTCCCCAGGTATTGACAGTCTTGCTAGTGTAAAATTGCAGAAGCAATAGCATTTCTGAGGCAGAGTATAATTTTATTATTTCTTGCTTCTGCTACAGTTCTGACTTAGATTACTTTATTTCTTTGACACTCATCAGTGATATATGTATGTATGTATTTTTATTGAAAATAAAAAAGAAGGGAATGCATTGAAATTGGGAACAATTTCAAAACCCATTCTGTACTCTGTGGTGCTAGCTATATATGGCAACCTGATATACACAGAATCACAGAATCACAGAATCACAGAATTTTCTAGGTTGGAAGAGACCTCAAGGTCATCGAGTCCAACCTCCAACCTAACGCTAACAGCCCTCCACTAAACCATATCCCTAAGCTCTACATCTAAGCGTCTTTTGAAGACTTCCAGGGATGGTGACTCCACCACTTCCCTGGGCAGCCTGTTCCAATGCCTCACAACCCTTTCTGTAAAGAAGTTCTTCCTAACATCTAACCTAAAACTCCCCTGGCTCAACTTAAGCCCATTCCCCCTCGTCCTGTCACCAGGCACGTGGGAGAACAGGCCAACCCCCACCTCTCTACAGCCTCCTTTAAGGTATCTGTAAAGAGCAATAAGGTCACCCCTGAGCCTCCTCTTCTCCAGGCTGAACAAGCCCAGCTCCCTCAGCCGCTCCTCGTAGGACTTGTTCTCCAGGCCCCTCACCAGCTTCGTCGCCCTTCTCTGCACCCGCTCAAGCACCTCGATGTCCTTCTTGTAGCGAGGGGCCCAAAACTGAACACAGTACTCGAGGTGCGGCCTCACCAGAGCTGAGTACAGGGGGACGATCACCTCCCTAGCCCTGCTGGTCACACCTTCCAGTTTGACTTCTCCAAGAAAGAAACTGTTTCCCGAACACTGATGGTGTGCGGAAGTGGGCTGTACAAACCTTGAAGTTTGCAACTATAAATAATAGCTCCAAAAAGCACTGTTAAAAATAAAGTTCTGCATTGTATATAAGCTATGAATGACCCTTTTTTTCTGAAAGTCACCACAGTGGTGGACATCAGTTATTTGGTTGTTCTAGAACAGCTAAGACTATTGGATTTTTCTACTGTCAAAATGTGGATGGTATTGTGAAGTTCTGGGGACTATAGCACAGCTACATGTGGATGTTGCTTCACATTTGGCTTTCTAGAGGTAAACTGATCTACAAAAAACATAACATGAGGCCAGAAACTTGGTAGTTTTATCCCTTATCTTTGAGAAACATGACTGCCTTTATGCTATGCGAGCCTTTCAGAATGTGCACGAGTCTATGAATTTATTGTCATCATGGTCAGTGTTTCATTTTGTAAGAACCAAAATCAATAGCAGGTTGAGCTTTGAATCTTGGTCATACCCTAAAAAAAATGATAGGCCTGATGATAGATAATCATTTTGTATGTTCTCTATATTTGCCTGTAGAGCAGCGGACAATCTTTATTTTCTGCACAACACATTTGTAGGTTTAAATAGATTGTATATGTGCATATGTGTGTATAGCGTTATATGTAATTATGTGTATAATGTTCATAATACATATAAAATAGTATATTTATAGTGGTATATATAGTAGAGTAAGTAAAATATTTTATGTAGTTATATATACTGTCATGTATCATTTTGCTAACTAGTTCTGCAGTGTATTTTCTATTAATGTAAAAATAGGGAAAAAATCAATTGCATGTATCCAGCTTTTTTCCAGCCATCAACACAAAATACTTATGAATGTCTTTAAGTGTTGTGTTCATGGTAATAAATAATCTTACTAAAATAGCAGAATTAATATTAGGTTTCTTTGGAATGTCTTCAGAAAATGCTGTCTGGTATGGGGATGTACCTCAGAAAGGTAGTACCTGTAAGGCCAAGGGCACGGGAGATGGCTTCTTCCCTGAAAAAGAATTTGAGAGTTGTGAGTACATTCCCAGTGCAGAATAGGCGTGGCTGAGATTGTTTTTCCAGTTGGGATTTTTAACCTAAACCTCACATACAGCTGGTGCATTCGTCATCAGCTGTTTCCATGGGGAAAAAAGCATCTTAGTTAAAGTTTAATAGGAATCAAGAATGAGAATCTGTTTCATCCTGCTGCTTTGAGAGGATTATTTACTTCACAGTTTCCTTAAATAGCAGAGTCTGAAATTAAACTTGGTAAGCGCCCTTTATTTTGAATATTGCTTTCAAGGATGCTGATTAAGCACATATGTATATTTTATTACATGATGTTGCAAGAAGTTATGAAATTTTCCTAGGAAGAGTTTCAGATGTGAAGAAGTTCCTGCAAAGTGAAGTGTTGTTGAAATATTTGCTGCTAGTCTGTCTATTTGAGTATATGGTACGTGTTTGAAAAAGTGCCCTAGAAATCTTTATTTCTGAAATATTTTATTAGAATGATTTCTTTCTGGAAACCAAGGCTGTCTCATGTCAACTGTAAAGATTTCAGAAGGAAAAACAAAACAACAACAATAACAAAAAACACAGAGGATTTTAGACTTTGTTTTGTTATTCCCATCATCCCATTTCTTACCTTATCTTTACATAGATGATAATAGTTGTTTAAACTTTGATTAGTCCTTGTTCAAAATCTCCTCATGAAACACTAATGAAGAGCTGTATTTTTAATTGATTTATTTATATTTGTGAAAATTATCTGCTTCCAGCGATTATTGTAAGTCATTTTATTGGAAAACTAAAAGCTCCACAACGTCTTTTAGATAAATTTCACATGATATTAGGCGGAGTATTTTTGTTGAAAAACTGAGTTTTCCTGCGAACAGGGAGGAAAAAAATACCCACCTTGCCGTTGTCTGTTCTAACGCTCTACAACCTTCCCATGTTATAAATTGATTTTTTTTTCTACTTAGAGAGACTGTATAGAAATCACTGAGCCAGGTTTTCATATCTTCAGTATGCTATAAGGCACAAAGACTAGTATTTTCCAAAATAACCTGGGAGTTTCTAATTTTTGAAACAACTTTGTCCTTTTTTGTAGTTACCAAACTCCTACCCATCTGAGGGTGTTCAAGCCTTGATGATGCTGTCATTTGCTAGCTCTGCTGTAGCACCACATCTCTGAGGGGTGGGACATGAGAGACATTTTGGGATTTAGTAGCTCCCACCAAGGCACCAAGAAATACAACAGCAGTGGCGAAGACTCAAATAGAGAAAGAACATTCCTCAGCTATGCCTCCTGCAAAGCCTTGCCTGCATTCAGGGTTACTTTCATCTACCAGAGGGCTTTGTGTGGCAGTATCTCCTCAAAAAACAGCCTTTTCTTTTGCTTTGCTTTGGTCTTTAAGGAATTCTTATTCAAAGATGAAGAAAAATTAAAAGCAGATTGTAGTAGTGTTGACTATGCTTCCCTTCCCTTCCCTTCCCTTCCCTTCCCTTCCCTTCCCTTCCCTTCCCTTCCCTTCCCTTCCCTTCCCTTCCCTTCCCTTCCCTTCCCTTCCCTTCCCTTCCCTTCCCTTCCCTTCCCTTCCCTTCCCTTCCCTTCCCTTCCCTTCCCTTCCCTTCCCTTCCCTTCCCTTCCCTTCCCTTCCCTTCCCTTCCCTTCCCTTCCCTTCCCTTCCCTTCCCTTCCCTCCCCTCCCCTTCCCTTCCCTTCCATCTTTCCTTATCTTTCCCTTCCCCTGCCATTTCTTTCCCTTTGTGTGAAATCAGCATTGATGGTGGGTGCCAAGTAGGTATTGGTGGAGACAGAGATTTTGCCAGAACAGCAGCAGCTCAAATTCCCTGTGCTATCTTACTGAATTATCTTTGAAATAAACTCCATTCTACATGTGAGAAGGTAACTGTACTCAGCCTCCCCACAAAGGCCGTTGGAAAGGGTCTCTACAGTGAGCACCAGCGTGGTGCTGAACAACAATGTGGGAAAGACTGAGTTTGCCAAAATACCTTCATGCAATCCACCTAAAAGCCATCACACAATCACAGTAGTCAGTCTCAGCCAACCTGGGTTGGATTTCAGCCTGTCATTCTCATTCTCTCATGGTCCCACTGGAATTGCTGTCATTTTTTGGAAAATTTTAAATCTATTATCTTTCTCTACCAGCATGATTTTTCTGCTAAATTAAACTTGGTTTGTTCACTCCCATCATTCATTTAATCTTTCTGTCCTCTTATCTGAAATTACAGTACCTTTGCAGAATTACAGATCTATCTGCATACTACTGACAGAATGAAGTTGTATTTCTGACACATGCCTATTTTTAAATCGTCAGACAAAACCTCTCTTCAGGGCTGGATGACAGATGCAGTTTTTCCAGCTGACACTCAGAGCAGGAGTATTTTGTCAGAGATCAGACTGCAAGTCTGCCTGCTGAAGATGGTGTCCCTAAGCATGTTTTATATCCAAACTGAAAACACATGCAATTGCTAAACAAACTTGAACTTGTTTATTTTGTATTATATAGTAGCAGCTGTTTTCTTGTATGATGTCCAGAATTTATCTAGCCAACCTACTTAATAGGGTAAAATTCTGTTTCCTTGTGTCAGTTTGCCTGCTATATTTGTTTAGTTTTCTTTTTAACCTCTGTAGAGGTGAGATAGTGGTCACTAAAAATGGTATTTTCCTAAAGCTTTAGGTAGAAACAAGCAACCTATTCCACAAATGAAAGCAGAAAGTCCTGTATTCATCCACTTAACAAAATGAAGAATATTAGGTCATGAAATAGATTATTATATTTATGACATACCTGATACAATGTTTCCCACTTAACTCCAGTGGTCTGTTCCTAGATGGACGCTTTTTACCATGACATTATCATTGTCTGAGGAAGAGTAGCTGCCCTGATAAATTTATTTTGTCCTTTTTTTTTTTTCTTGCTAAAGAGAGAGAATCTTGGTATGTTTCATTGTTGTTGTTGTTGTTGTTTTGTTTGTTTGTGTTTTTGTTTTGTTTTGTTTTTTTCCTATCTTCAGGTAGGGATGTATTATTTTTTGAGATGAGAGCATCTCAAGCTCTCACTGAGTAGCCAAGCTCACCAGATGTTCTTCACCTCCCAGAACAAAGTCCTTATTAGTGAGCCAGAAATGTCCAGAAGGTTTGAAGGAACTGTGTAGCATGAAGGTGAAGGTCAGGTCCATGCTGTTGGAAAGTGATCCTTTGTTTTTAATGGAACCAAGATCAGACCATATGTATTTGTTGCCTGTACCTGGGGTGGTTAGCCAAATGTTGATTTTCATTGCTCTGAAGCATGCAAGATGCTTGAGTTAAAAGGCCAAGGCAGGAGTACTTTGTGTATTAGGCTATAGATGGGGATCTGCTTTCCACAAGCCAGTGGGAAAGTTAACTGTACGCATATTTTGGATATTCAACCATCTTTCAGCACTTATGACCAAAATTTACACACAGAAGTAACATTTGGCTTGAAACATCTGTCTTGCACTTTCACTAGCATCGTGTTCGTGTCTCCATCAGAAACTTACTGTGTTTTTTTTTGGCCTCCATTCTGAACACAGTAAACCAAAAACTCTGAGAGGAATTTTCTCTGTCAGTCTTCTACATTTCTTGGTAATTCCCCAGTGTGTTTCACTGTAGCAATGCTGTCATTGCTCACATTAATTTTTAGAAAGAAAACAAACAACAGCAACAACAAAAAATACACTATTTCAATAATTTAGTAAACAACTAAAATTAGAATGTTTGTATCTTCTTGTATTTGATTTCTCTGTTGCTGAAGGTGTGTTTCCCTCTTTCTGGCAGCAGTTATGGAGGGAATGACTATGTGACAATCAGCTGACCTAAAAAAATTACAGTTCATGTTACATTCTGGTTCTTACTATATTATCATTACAATATACTATGTATTATTTTATTTTGCTATGATATGTAATGCATACTGATACAGTTGAACTGCAACAACTGATTCTGATACAATTGAATCCTGTCACTCAAAGAGCAGTTCTCAAATTTACACCTGAAATTCATGAGTATCACTATTAGCAGTATAGCACCACATGTATCCCCTGCCTAAGCAAAAGTAATTATCCACTGTAATTAAGATTGATGGAAAGAAGCTGACCAAACAATTTCTTATTGTTTGTGTTAAAAAGATTTTTGCTTTACTTTGCACGCAGAGCATGTTCATAAAAAGTATGTAAAACAATAAATAATAAAACACTGTGGTTTATCTGAGTCTAGAAATTCAGTGACTAGCATATAAATATATTGAATGTATTTTAACTTTTCTAGAAGCTATTGAACACAATCATACAGATTATGTATGATGTATGAATTATGTAAATAATTTCTACAACTTTTTCATGACTTTTTATAAGATCCATTTTTTAATTAAATGAGGGTGCAACTGTAATAAATTATTTTTATGTGTACCTAGTACTAAAATTAACATACCCACACACACAAAAAAAGAGATTCCAATTACATAGTTTTGGGGACTGAGTATCAGTGCTGCACATGTTAATGTTTATGCCAGTGTATTTGTATGGATTAAATTCTAGATTTCTTGTACTTTTTAACCACATTCAACCACGTATACTCTGACAATAACCTTCAAAAGTGGTACTGTATTGTATCACTGGCACAATTCTAAGTATTCAATTTCAGATTGTGTTTGGAACTAGCATGGTTAATTGGAAAATACAAAAAACAGCAACAAAGCAAATACAGAGTGAAACTGTGACAACAGAGAAGGTAATATGAGCATATAGGATGAACCACAAAGTAAAATAATGGCTAGATGTCTTAATTAAGATGAGAACAGGCAGTGTTAATGAAAAATAAAGGCTGATCAGCACATTAGTTGTCACAGTGAGCCTGATTCAAGCATTTTCAGAGCCACTGAGCTGAAAACATTTTTAGAACATAATACAATGGAAAGGTCATTGTATCAGACTGAATGTTTTGCAGAACAGCCCTATTAAGAGATTTGTGATAAATAGATGGCAGAGTGTATTAATGTAGTAGACTCACACCCAATCTCTCCTAGGCCAGGAACAAAATGACTGTGGATTGCAGGTCACATAACAATGTCTGCCACTCTCCATGAACAATCTTTTGTAACTGAAAGTCAGAAGAAAAAACATGACTGCAATACGCAAGCTTCTCAAGTCATATCTAAAATGCTAAGAGAGGTTTTAGTTCAATTAGATTAGTGTTCTTCTTTCTTAAGTAGCATTTCTCTTCCTGTTTATAATGTATTTTCTATTGGATTCTGTTTTGCTGTCTTTTGTGAGGTGAATCTACTGAGAATATGTATAACTGTTTGAAAAGTCTTCATTTTACTGTCTGCCAGAACTGCCAAAGAGAACACACACCTGTTTTTGTGCTATGCTCTAAAGATGATCTTGAGTAGCAGTATATGAAATTAAGATATTGCTTTAGTTAACAATTAACATGAAAAATCTAGAGCCTTTCAACTTCAAACATTATAGTATCAAGGATAAGTAAAGATTTTTTGGTGTTCTGACTTCTCTTTTCTCAACATTTAGTCTTTCCCTTGATTTGGGAACTATGTTTTTTCAGTTCATCTATAATCACTCAAGTTCTAGAAACTGCTGTACACAGATTAGTGCAAAAAATAGCAGAAGTGTGAGAGAGAGGGGACCACAAAGATGGAGGGAAGGGATGCCATCCAGAGGGATGTAAGAGCTGATGACAGAGGGATCAGAGTTTGCCTGTGCAAACCTCATGAATTTCAACAAGGCCAATTCCTGTACCTGGGCAGTCCCAAGCGCAAATAAAGGCTGGGCGGAAAATGCACTGAGAGCAGCCCTGAGGAGAAGGACCTGGGGTTGTTGGTTGATGAGAACCTCAAGAGTCAGCAGTGTGCACTTGCAACCCAGAAAGCCAACTGTATCCTGGGCTGCATCAAAAGCAGTGCGGCCAGCAGACCAAGGGAGGGAATTCTACCCCTCTACTCTGTCCTCCTAAGACCCCACCTGTAGCACTGCATTCAGCCCTGGAGTCCCCAGCACAAGAAGGACATGATTATATTAGAACAAGTCCAGAGGAGGGCCACAAAGGTGATCAGAGGGCTGGAGCACCTCTCCTGTGAAGAAAGGCTGAAAGAGTTGAGGTTGTTCAGCCTGGAGAAGAGAAACCTCATTTCAGCCTTGTAGTACCTAAAAGGATACAAGAAAGCTGGAGAGGGACTCTTTGTCTGGGAGTGTAGTAATAGGACAAGGAGTAATGGCATTAAACTAAAAGATGGTAGATTTATCCTAGTTATTTGGAAGAAATTCTTTACTCTGAATGTGGTGAGGCACTGGAACAGGCTGCCCAGAGAAACTGTGGATGCCCTATCCGTGGAAGTGTTCAAGGTCAGGTTAGATGGGGCTTTGTGTGACCTGGTTTAGTGAGAAGTGTCCCTGCCCATTGCAGGGGGGTTGGAACCAGGTGGTCTTTGAGGTCCCTTCCAACCCAAACCATTCTGTGATTTCATGATTCTATGAAAGCTGTGTAGTAGAAGATAAAGTTTTGCAAATACATTTTGGTCAAGGGTAGGGTAAAAGATCCATTGTCTGTTCCTTGGTCCAGGCTGTGCAGCATACTGGGGTAAAAGTGCTCTAGACATAATCCTGTACTGTCTTGGGAAAGGGCTAGGATAGTTCCACAGGTATTTCCCCTCTCTTCTTTGGACCTGCAATGGGTTGTCAACTCTAGGAAGGAGTGACATGTGAGGCACAGGGTGCTCCTCTTGGAGCTAGGGCCTCTTTGCTGACTTGGGGCTTATGATGATGAAGAGAAAAGCTTCAAACACATTTAAATGAAAAATAGAATCCCTCTCAGTTATTCAGTGATGATGTTTTTTACTTGAATGACTAGTTTTCCACACATCTCTACAAATCAAGCTGTTTGTCATCCTTCATTGTTCCACTTACCCCCAGAGGGAACACAGCATTTTTGCTCTAGCTGTGCACTGCCCATCACCCAGGAGAGGAGCTTCCTGTCTCCCTGCACATGACAGTGCCAGTGGGTCTGGACACATGTTCCTCACCTCCTCTTTCAGTTGCCCTTTTTTTTGTGAGGCCAAGGGATGCTGAACACCGAGGCAGGCACTAAGATGCTTTTTCCGTGCTTTTATTCACACTCGTGGGTCCCTAGGTAAAAGTATGGGAACATTAGGTAGCTACTGAAGATGAACTAAAATAAGGCAAAACTTTGTTTCTCAGGAGGTGATAGTGAGGGGAAATGATAACTCAGACATTTTATCATAGAATCATAGAATCATAGAATATCCTGAGTTGGAAGGGACCCTTAAGGATCATCAAGTCCAACTCTTGACACCGCACAGGTCTACCCAAAAGTTCAGACCATGTGACTAAGTGCACAGTCCAATCTCTTCTTAAATTCAGACAGGCTCGGTGCAGTGACCACTTCCCTGGGGAGCCTGTTCCAGTGTGCAACCACCCTCTCTGTGAAGAACCCCCTCCTGATGTCAAGCCTAAATTTCCCCTGCCTCAGCTTAACCCTGTTCCCGCGGGTCCTGTCACTGGTGTTAATGGAGAAAAGGTCTCCTGCCTCTCGACACCCCCTTACGAGGAAGTTGTAGACTGTGATGAGGTCTCCCCTCAGCCTCCTCTTCTCCAGGCTGAACAGGCCCGGAGTGCCTGTTCACACTTCAGTTACTACTTCTATAATAGTGCAATGAAGTACTGTCAAAAGACCAGCTGTTCTACTACTAGCAGTGCAATCTACCCAGTTCCAGTATAGGAAAATATGTGTTGTGTTTATGTATTTGTACTACATTAGACATTTTAGACCGTATCTTGCTAAAGGGAATATCTGGCAAAGTAATTCTAGGAGCATTTTTCTCTCCTACTTGCATGCATTTGTATAGCAAGTAAACTAGCGTTTGGAAAGTAGTGGTTTTTTTTTTGTTTTTTTTTTTTTTTTTAAGTTTGATTTATATGCAATGTCATAAAAGATTCAGTATTGGTTGAAGGGCCAGTTCTTCAAAAAAGGGTAAATCTTACGTCTCAACAGTGATTCATAAATCATTTGTGTATGCAGATTGATGCAGAAGGCATCTGGCCAAATGCTGCATTTGCTGAAAATCTGAAATTTGGAACAATTAAAACTATTTGCAAATTAGCATGAATTTGTTTAAGACAATATTTTTTAAACAAGCCTAAGTATTTCCTTGCTGCATTTTTATATAAATGTTTTGTAAGTTCTAATCAAAATTTTGTTCAGAATTTCTTTTTAATTTAGTTCTTAGGAATTTGAAAAATACTAAAATATAAATGAGAAGCTTGTGGATAAGTTCCTGCTCTGAAAAATAACGGTGTTATATTTCACCATAAAAACTTCAATTTTCTGAAATAATGATTCTCTGGTTTAGGAGATTTTAATGGTGTTCTCCAGCTAAACTGAAATAGCTTTTGTACAGCTCCAAGTACCTGATGAATACAATAATTGAAATGAGTAAGAAAATAACTGAAATATTGTGGCCATACACACAAATACTAGAATAAAAACCTGCTTTGCCTTTCACTTTAGTTTCAAGATGTAATAATTCTAATCATAGCTTTTCCCAATATTATTAGTAGTGTATAATTTCTCACTTCCCAAGTGATTTTAACAATGGCAGATATTCAGTATCTGTAAGTAAACACTGAAAATCACTTGCTTCATTACACTTCTGGGCCATTAAATATCTTCTTTCATCTCTCTATTTCCTCTCTTCTCATTGCCTCAGCAATGTGACTCAATCGGGCATGTGGTATCTTTCCCAGATCCTTTTCTGAACATAGTGTAGTATGCAGGAATGTAGTTTGTCAAACACATTGTGTTTGAAATCCTTTGTTGGTAGCAGTTTAGAGAAAGGGATTATAAAATGCCTCAAAACTTTCAAAAAGGCTGTTCCCAGGTTTCTTATATCTGTTCATCCATATACAACATTCATACCTCACTTTTATGTATGGGATGGCAGAGTACAGTATCATGCGTATAGTATAGTATAGTATAGTATGGTGTGTATTATATCTTCAATAGCATCTCTTGTGCAGGCTACAGTTTGCAAAGAATTTTGCGCTTTGACAAGTTTTTATACTCATCCATGCTAACACAGCTTAGAGAGAAATAATTTGTTTATGATGTTGATTTTCATACGTTGAGTTTTAAGATTCTGATTTTTTTTATAGGGGAGATCAACTAACCTACCCAGTCTTACTGGTGATGTGTTTTTCATTGTTCTGCTAATATAACCTTTCTGAAGTAAAGTCAGGCAGTGCAAATAACTTCTGAAGCTGTTAGCTTCTGTCAACCTGAGCCAATCTTACTTTCTGGAACATTTCCTTCTTCAAATTTTGTACACAAATTTTATTAGTAACTGTTTTACATGCTAATCCTTTCATTTATCATAGAATCATAGAACATCCTGAGTCGGAAGGGACCCATAAGGATCATCAAGTCCAACTCCTGGCACTGCACAGGTCTACCCAAAAGTTTAGACCATGTGACTAAGTGCACAGTCCAATTGCTTTTTAAATTCAAACAGGCTTGGTGCAGTGACTGCTTCACTGTGTGCGACCACCCTCTCAGTGAAGAACCTCTTCCTTATGTTTGATTAAAAACTATTCTCTATGCTGAGTTTGTCATAAAAGTTTGTAATAAAATCTCAATACTTGGTTTGAAGTATTTGATTTGATAGTGTGAGATCAGCCTAAATGCAAAGGCTGTGCGTGTAGATACCGGAGGTGGCAGATGTGTTCATGTGACTTCTTTAAGAATGAAAAGGGAACACAGAGGTTGTTTCCACCTTTGGAAGCAAAAACCTTGCAACAGCCCTGGAAAAAAAAAAAAATAAATAAATAATAAAATATTTATAATACATCATCACTGTCAGTTTAGCTTGAACATTTTCCATTTGAGTTGTTTTGCAAAATTGGCCTTTAATAGGTAGAAATAGCCATGGTACAAAGTGGCAGACAAGCTGCTGAGTCTACAGTGATCCTCCATTCACCAGTGTTTTGGGGAATACATGTTGTTTTCATGGTAGTAAGCCGAGTTACGTTGTGAAATCTCGGGCAGTGATACTCTAAGAGAATTCATCTCTCCTTTCCAGGTCAGAAACCCAAGGGGAACACTGGGAAGGCTTTGTAATGCAGATTTAGCTGACCTTCCTTCACACTAGGAATGCTAGATGCTGACCCACAAGGACTGAGTTAAATATTTCTGTGAATATGTGGGATTTGAATTAACATGGTAATGAAAACCTCTAAGAACATCAGGCACATTAAATATCTAAATCACTTGTATAGTTCAGAAAGCTAAAATTGGACTTAAGATGACTAAGAAATTAATGTAGTCAAAGAGAAAAGGAGTAGCAGGTTTGTTGAAGATTGCCTGCACTTACTGTGGATAACAGAGATAATTGAGTTGTATGGCAAAGAGCAAAGAAATCCAACCAAAAATGCTTAGATATAAGTTTTGGTGGATGCATCATCTGAAAAACAGATTTTGTGTGTGACAGAGTATACAGCACATTAACAGGCAAATGAAAATGAACCAGGCATTAACAATCGTTACATTTATTCATAAAACAAATAGCTGTGAGCTTAGTTATTGAACTCTTATAATCACCAGTTGCACAGACAACTTCCTGGAGTATCCTGAAGTATCCTTTTAATCCATTATATTTTCATGAAAAATTAGAATATGGAGATTCAATAGGGAGATCAAAAGTAATGGGTTTCTACATGCAGAAAAACACCCTATATTCTATAGCAATGCTCACTGAGTATACCCCAAGGAAGGTACATGTATATACCACTAGCCTCAGTATACTGCCAAATTTCTCATATCTGTCTTTTCCTTTTGAAATGAGAATTTTTATAAAGATATAAATAAAAACAGCCAATCCTACATGCATTTTCCATTCTCTTTTCATTTTTCAAATACTTATATTTGAATTTGGAAAATAGATTCTGCAATTTTATAAGTGTGGAAAGTTAGGGTCATGGCACTGAGCCTGCCAGATTTCAAGAAGTATTTGGACAACTCTATCAGACATAGGGTCTGTTTTTTGGGTTGGTCCTGTGTAGAGCCAGGAGTTGGACTCAATGATCCTTATTGGGTCCCTTCCAATCCCCAGGATATTCTATGATTCTACGTTTCTAAGTCCAGGTAGACAATATCAGCCACTCTCCCCTCATCTACCAATCAAGTCATTTCATTGTATAAGTTTATCAGGCTGGTTAAGCATGACTTCCCCTTTGTGAATCCATGCTCAAAATATACATTACTGTAATGTGTTAAGCGTGAAATAGAGCTGCAGTTGATCATAGGATTGGTTATTTTGTCATTCATTACACTGTTTTGTTGATTGTATATGTCTTTTCAGCTGCATTTTTTTGCCTTGTGGAACATGGTCCAGATGCAAAATTAAGATTACAATGACAATGAAGGACAGGATGTGTATAATTGGTGATAATCATTTTGCAAGTTTATTTCAGTACTAATATTTTCTATTCTTCTTTCTTTCTTTTACAGAGGGTATGAACTGTATGAACAAAGATCATGGGTGTGCACACATCTGCCGGGAGACACCCAAAGGTGGGGTTGCCTGTGAATGTAGGCCTGGCTTTGAACTTGCCAAAAACCAGAAGGACTGCAAATGTAGGTAGATAAAGATTAAATTTCAAATGCCCACAAATGTCTTATTTTCTTCATTGTTGTTATTTTCCAGAATTCAAGAAATCAACTTTGTTTTGGCCAAAGGTGATTTGTAATTTTAGTAGTGTGTTTTTTCTGTCAAAGGTTTACTTGGGTTTGGATAAGAGGGATCAAATAACAGAACTTTGGCAGTGAGCCTGTTAGCAAAGTGTTATCAACTTCTGTATCTTCCTATGAATGCAGGATGTGATAGATAATTTAATCTAGATTTTCCTTGTAAAGCAAAACAAACAAACAAGTGCATAGAAAATTCTAGCTTTTGGAGGTCCACAATGATGGATACATTGATAAATGTACTAATAGGTTTAATGATAAATCTGTTACAGCCATCAAACTATCAATGTTAAATCCTCTTTTTTAAATGACAGGAATGTTTGCTCTACTGCTGATTCCACTGCATACAGGCCACTTTTACTGATATAACTCAGCAGTATCAAATGTACTATTAGTGATGTATTGTAGAAGCTGAGATACTGAAGATGTTCATCAGCCCACAAAATTGGAAGCTAGAATTGTTCTGTATAGGTTAAAATAATTGACCCTCTATAACATCTTCATCTGAAAGCTTCTGAAGTGCATGGGAGTCTTTCTTATGGCTTCAGTGAGTGTTAGGTCTGACTCCAATAGCTTCCTTTCCTAGCTGGTAGCTTTGTGAGAGAATAAATAAATAAATAAATAAATAAATAAAATAGTGCAATAAAATGATTAATGAATAAAATGAATAAAACACATTTTGTACTTTGAATAGGGCCAGTATTTTTGTGCTACCTTTTCTTCCACTCCAGCTTTTTTCTACCTGAGATCTCCACTGTTTAAACAAGCTTAGATAATACTTGTTCCTAAGTATGAATTCAAAAGAATCACCTTTGAATGTGATCAAGAAGTCCCACAGGATACTGTACAGTCTGATTGCTTCTCAATGCTTGTGAGGCTACACAAGGCCAATGGCAAAAACACAGAGAAAAAAATGCCTCTATGGTCATTTTCTTTCCCAGTGTTTATTAGAAGCAAACATTGCATGCTGTTAATTGCAGTGCAAGATCAGCTACATTGGTTAAGTTGGAGAGGATGTTTATTTATACTGTTTATTATTTGTTTCCACGAATTCGTACATTCCTTAAGAATTATATTATCCTTTTTCATAGTGAGATGATGACAGGAGAAATAGGGCCTCTTCTGGAAAGATATTTCTAAATGCCTCAAAGTTTAATAGATTAAAATACTTGAATTTATTCATTGCCCTGTGGTGTTCAAATGTTAGTTTGATTTATAAAGAACTTTTGCTGACAAGCCTCTGTGTAGGAACACAGAGTTTTTCAAGGCCACAGATCTTGCTGCAGAATACACCAACCCGTAAAATCACAGCACATTCTGCAAATATGTTCCAGAGTATTGCTTAAAATAGTCTTACTACTAGCCCTTCCATATGCAAAGATACCTAAAATTGTAGCCAGATAGCCGAAGACAACAGTTGTGAGATTACGGAAGACTATTTATAAAGGTTTAGTACTGAAACAAAATCTTGACATTTAAAAAAAAAAAAAAATTGCAACTAAGCATTTCAGTGGAATTAACTTAAATCCTGAACTGAAACTTTGCAATTATTGCATACATGAAGAAGAACTAAAGAAGAGATACTTGCCCCTTGGCAGTCTGGACTAGGTCTATACCCCTGGTATACAGGGATACAGACTGGTAGTGTCTGATATACTGTCTGTCCCTCTCAAGTATTCTGGTTTATAATGGTCCATGAAACTGTGCCTTTCAGTGTTTGTCAGAGCTTTCTTCCATGTTTGTTTGTTTGTTTATGTGAGGAGATGACAGAAAACCAATGTGTCAATAGGTGATTTTTTATCAGTTACTTTGCCAATGAATCAGAATACTGAGAGAAATTTTCAGAATTGGCCCAAGTCCACTCTAATGTGGCATGTTTTTCAGTCAAAAAAAAATAAATAAATAAAAGAAATTAGAAAACATAAAAAAATGGAAGAAAGGCTCCCAGCTTTTAATGCAGGCATTACATGACTGTCATTACATCCTAATTACATGATCACACATCACCTCGTCATATCATTCCATACTAATAAGGCAATCACTATTGGTGTCTTGCTTCATTCAGTGTATGTCATGGTCAGTGCTCATTAAATAGGCTTTCATTCAATAGTTTCCTCTCCTTCATAACTCATTGTTATGCCTTGCTTGCTGCACAGTGTTCAAAAGCTATTCTGAACATAAGATTTTAAATTTCCTCATGGATTTTCCCATGATACTCATTACAGTAATATCAGAGCGCTCCATAGGCATTGTTAATATACTTTCAGAACATTATTGTGAAGTTAAAAAGTACTGTTTTGCCTATCTTACAAATGGGAGAATAATGTAAAGGTGTTAATGTCAAAGTCATTTAGTTGTGATAGGTGATTAACCAGAAACAGCCATGTTGTGGTTTAAACTGTTTGGCAGCTAAGCACCACACAGCCATTCATTCACCCTCCCCCATCCCTCTTTGGGATGGGGGAGAAAATCAGGAAAATGAAGCCTGAGGGTTGAGATAGAGACAGTTTATTAGGACAGAAAATAAAATAAAATAAAATAAAATAAAATAAAATAAAATAAAATAAAATAAAATAAAATAAAATAAAATAAAATAAAAATGATAATAGTACTACTAATAATAATGTATATAAAACAAGTGATGCACAATGCAATTGCTCGCCACCCACTGACTGACGCCCAGCCTATCCCTGAGTTGTCCCCCCCGGCCAGCCACCCCTGTGTATGTGTATATATATATATATATATAATATTGTTAAATTGTTAAATATTGTGTATATATATATATATATATATATATATATATATATATATATGTTCGGCATGACATCAGATGGTATGGAATACCCCTTTGGCCAGTTTGGGTCAGCTGTCCTGGGTCTGTCCCCTCCCAGCTCCTGCTGCACCCCCAGCCTGCCCACTGGCAAAACAGAGCTAGAAGCTGAAAAGTCGTTGGCTTAGTATAAGCACTGCTCTGCAGCAATTAAAACATCAGTGTGTTATCAACATTCTTCTCATCCTAAATCCAAAAGATGACACCCTACTAGCTACTAGGAGGAAAGTTAACTCTATCCTAGCTGAAACCAAGACATCCCAGAACACAGTTCTGCATTTATAGCACTTAGTATGGTCAAAGCCAAGCCCCCAATGGCTTCCATTGTAGTCTCAAATGCCATGGAGAAATGATTATTATACTAGAAGCCTGTAATAGATGAAATATTTGTGGATTGCCAAGCACTAAGTAGGATTTCCATTACAAGGGCAGAAATTGAGAGTTTTATGGGCTGTTATCACTGCATCAAAAGACCATCCTCTCTTGGCAGTGAGGCAAGGATTCTCCAGCTGTTTCCACAGACCTGACTTTCCCACCTGTGCACTGAAAAGACAGAAATGTTGTCTGCATTTGTCAATAAGGATGGTTATCATGATACAATAAGTCTGTGCACCAAAAGTCTGGTATTTTTTAGCTTTTGAATGCTTAATATTGCAACAGTAGTGTTTTCTTAATCACAGAATCACACAATTTCTAGGTTGGAAGAGACCTCAAGATCATCAAGTCCAACCTCTACCTAACGCTAACAATCCCCACTAAACCATATCCCTAAACTCTACATCTAAACGTCTTTTAAAGACTTCCAGGGATGGTGACTCCACCACTTCCCTGGGCAGCCTGTTCCAGTGTCTAACAACTAATGTTAATTTTAAACATGTAGCTTCTCAGTTGCTACCCTAGGAAAATACAGAAGTATTGAGGCTGGAAGTGATGTCAGAAGGCCATCTAGAAATGCACCAGGCAGAACCATACGTAATTTCTCAGCAAAGCTACATCCTTTAGATCCAAAACAGTAGTAAACTATCATCTTCTGTGCTTAGATGCCATTAGAAGAAGAATATGCTTTGTCAGTGATTTTAATGGGTACTCATTGGCAGCATAAAGATAAGACTTACGCATAGTGAATTTGGTTCCAGATTACAGTGGAAAAACATTGGAAATAACCTCTACTGTCTAAATCTGTATATATTTTAAGGTCTTATGCCTATGCATGATAGCATAGCTTTTTGATAAAGAGAAGATTTTTTTTTCCCCAAATATGGACAAATCAAGGCATTTTTTGTTAGTTACCTGGATCATTTTTGCTGGAACTTGAGGAAGTATGAAGAAACCTAAAGCAGTTACACATTCATGCAAGTCGTAACCTAAAAGAAATAATGCTGGCAGAGTTATAATCAAGTGGAAGCTGAGTCTTTTAATGAAGAATACTAGATAAACCTAACTACAGTTATTTCTACCAACCTCCTCCTATAATAAGTGAAGAGGAGGGCTAGTGCTAAGTAATTCCAAAAATCCTGTCTAGTATGTTTGCAATAAAATGCCCTCCCACCTAGGCCTAGTGGCAGCTTTTCAGCTTCTGCTGACAGTTTCAGCTATTTGCTGTCAGTACAAAGATCTTCGGAATGTTAAAAATGTAAGGCCATACTAGAACAGATAGTGGAAACAGTGTTGCATTCATAGCTTTATCGCATAGATAGAGATGTCCGTGTGTTTATATAAATTATATATTAATTATATATTCAATGTCCAATTTAGTTAAAAAACACTGCAATTTTTAATTTATCTGGAACTGCAATACACTGGTTTGATCTATCTGAGAAAGCCATGTTTTCACATAGTCTATTGCAAAAACAAAATTTGCTGCAAATTTTGTGACATCTGAGCCATGGTATATACCTCATCTACACATATACAAGATGAGGAGATCATTGTCTTAGGAAGTTTTGGGGGTTAGTGGGTACTAAATACTAGATTCAATATTTGTCCATACATTTTCCAAATGTTCCTTATCATGGGCATGACAGATGGAAGAGACGGAAGAGACCAGAAAAAAAATGATACCAAAGTTCAGAGAAGCACTGGAAAGGTGTTCCAGGTGTTTTAACATGGAAGGTAGAAAATACCTTTATTTAGTGGAATATGCACAGCACAATTTCTTTTTTTCTTTAATGTGTCATTTGTCATCCAAACAGTAATCTCTTGTTCTTCATCATCAAAATGTCATTTCAAGACTAGTCTATGGATGTAAGCACTGGCCCAAATGCAAAGCTCAGGATTGCTTAGCATAGCCCAACCAAACAGAGTAAATTCTGCTGTTACGCAGAGGCAGGTGGATAGTTTGGGAGATCATGCCATGCAGCCTGCCTGCAGGCCCTGAAGGGTGGCTGGCCATTTCAGGAGCCCAAGCGTGATAGTCAATGAAAAGAGTAAATCTTGTTTGAATGCAGTCTGAAACACTGGTATTATGGCTTTGGCTCAGGATAGCTCTTAATTCACAGTAGAATGTTGGGAGAACAGACCGGTAACTTGGCCACCAGCATTAGCCATGTCTTATAAATGGCGTGTATCTCTGAAGGGCTTATATGTTGTTTCTGCTCATGTTAATAGCAGATGTGAGCAAAGCCTTCTCTATCTGGTATTAGTTTTCATAGAAACATAGAGTCATAAAATATCCTGGGTTGGAAGGGACCCACAATGATCATGAACTCCAACTCCTGGAACTCCTGGCTCCACACAGGGCCAACCCAAGAGAGCATTGTCCAAATGCTTCTTGAACTCTGGCAGGCACAATGCCATGACCACTGCCCTGGGGAGCCTGTCCCAGTGCCCAACCACCCTCAGGGTGCAGTACCTTTCCCTAACACTCAGCGCAATCCTCCCCTGTCACAGCTCCATGCCATTCTCTTGGGTCCTGTCACTGTCGCCAGAGAGCAAAGCTCAGCACTTGCCCCTCCACTCCCCTCATGAGGAAGATGCAGACCACCATGAGGCCTCCCCTCAGCCTCCTCTTCTCTAAGCCAAATGTATAGAGTATTTCCCCACAAATGGAAAAGCCATTTGGCCTATAAGATATTCAAAAAACTCTATCTGTATCACATATTTTAATTACCATGACATAAATACTAAGAGAACAAGTCCAGCATCTTGATTGCACTTAAGATACATGTGAATGCTGATGCAGTGTCAAAAGCAGTAGTGTCATTCAGGTTTTAAATCTGCAATGTGGGGATCAGTGTATCTGAATTCTAATAGATATATGTATACTCTCTTTTGGTAAAACAAAATAAAACATTACTTAGTATTTTATATCCTTTTAACTTGATTTATAGTGTTTGAAGATAATCTGTGTCCATCAGAAGTTACCATTTTGTCCTTTTTCGTTTGCCTCTTCAATGCCACAAACTTAATGAACACACACATAGTCTGTTGCATAGCTGTAGAGTCCAAATTTGTAAGAAATAATTTTTAAAAGAACACTTTTTTCTCATGAATTTGCTTTAATGCTTTCTGATAAAAATGGAGTCAATCTGGATGTCCCTTTGCTCTTAAGTATTTTTCATGATTTACAAATATTTGTAAGAGACAGTAAAAGGAACTGACCTAAATCGTACGTTAACTTAGTGGGTAGAGCAGGAACCAGTATTCCTCTAACTTCAGTATACAAGGAAAGTATAAAACAAGTGTGTGATTCTGCAGGATGTACTATAAACAGCATCAGACAAATGTAAGGAAAAGTCCATTATGTTATGTAGATCAGAGCAACTGTGTTAAGATACTTTCATCTCTTCCAGTGGAGGTTTTTAGACTTGAGTGGAGGTTTTTAGTTTTTTGACTGCACTGCAGTCAAGTTGTCTGAAGTGTACACATTGTTGCTGATTGCACTTTAAAATAGTTAAAAAAAAAAATTGTTGGTTATATATGTATTTAAGTATCTGGCATAAACAGCACCTTTAAGTTAATTTGTGATGGCACTGCAGTCCAACAGGAGTGGAAACATTGAATGAATCTCTGAGTAGTCCAAGAGGCATGCAGGGTTGAGAAGGAGGGGAAGATAGGTAAATGAAAATTACCTTGCCTTGAATTAGCTCTGCCAGTGTGCACCCTTTACCATGAATACTGCAAGCAGTTGCCTTCTGCACCACTCACAGCCCGTGGCTGATCACATCCCAGACACAGCCAGCCAGAAGAGCAGCTCACATTTGCAGTCAGCCTGCAGCCACCTGATTTCAAACATCCTCTGCCTGTAACTGTACCTTTCAGTTAGGCTGTAAAACAGTATTACATCTACTCCCAGATTAACAAAAAAGTGTTACTGTTCTGCGCATCATGTGACATAGAGAGGGAGCCACAAGAAAAAGACACACCAAAAATAATTGCAAATCAAAGAGTGGAGAAAAAGAAGTGAACGAGGACAGGCATAATGTTGAGCAGGAAAACTGCATTGAAAAAGTGGGAGTTTTAAGAAGGAAGAATTGACTAAAAATTTTAAGTTTTTGTTTTGCATCAAAAATAAAAGCGTAATTGTTACTGTGTATTGAAAAAAAAAATGTTGCTTCAATTTGATGCAAAGCAGAATGGTTTGCTTTAGGTATTTTTTCAGAAAAGCAAATCAATGGTTAGTTATACAACAGAAGAAAGAGAAGAAATGCCCGAGGGTGGTTGCTGCTTGGAGGGCTTTTTTAATGTAATTCTCTGGAAGCATAGGATTGTTATGATTTGAATTAATTCCCTCCTCTATCTGGTGGGACTGGACCCACAATTCCCATTTTGCAGCCTAGTGCACTGTCAGGCTCCAGTAAAAAAACAAAACAAAAAAAAAAAAATCAAGCTGCTGTCCATCTTTCTCACCGCCATTCTTTTCAGTTGGCTAAAATACTAGCATTCGTGGAAGGAGAGGCAGGAATCCAGGCAGGCCATCTTCTTAGGGATTGTTTTGACTACACCAAGAGATTATTCTCTCACTATCTCTCAACATCACAGGGATTTTGTTCAGGTTGTACAATGTCAAGGACCAAGAATGCTTGCACCCAGAAAAGCCTCTGGTCTACACTCACTTAGGAGAGGGACAATTTCTGTTGTGACCTTAACCAGACTTCAAGGACTGTTCACATAAACTAGAGGTTCCTATGTTGTTGAGAGATCTAATGGGAATTCTATTGGATATGGTGAGGTGGTCTCCCTCAATTTCTTTTGCTAGAAGTGTTCCATTTTATGCAAAATACTTCAGTGGTTACTGAGAGTGCATGACTATTCGGCACATGGGACACTCATAGCAGATGTGAGATATTTCAATTACCGATACTATTACTAGAAATTTCAGTCTACTTCATTTTAAGAAGCTAGTGTTAAAGCAGAGTTACTGAGGTCACTGGGAAATTTTGAGTTCAGCTCTGTTGGATTAAGTAGAAGCACAGTTTAGATTTAGATCCCCAATTTTAAAATCCTGTTAACTATTATCTTAGTTTTATGGTATATTGCAATTTGCTACCGTGGCTCTTATATAAACTCTCTTATCTAGGAGAAAATTTCTGCTGAAGACCAATGTGAGGAATTTCATTCTGATTAATAGCAGTCAGTATTTAAATTACTCTAACATAACAGAATATCTAAGTCCTCTGAAATTTCTAAGTATATATAATCATAAATTGAATTTCCCCTGTATCTGGTAATAGAAATATATCCATAAAGAGTCCAGTCCAAAATACCTGTATATAAAGACAATAAAGTGAATTCAGAGCTGGCTTGTTCAGCATCAAGCGATGTGACTGCAAAAGATTAAACAGAACAGGGGAAAATTAGAGCCATTGTATACCAGGTTGATATTTAAAAAATAGTTTGTCAGAAATTAAATCCATCAAGTGGCAAAAAATCAATCTATTAATTCTTGTAAACTTCAAAACTGTACCTGTCAGGAAAAATGTTTGCTTTAATGTATATTCAGTATTTTTTTTGAATAGATAACATTTTAACTGCTAAAAGCAATTTTGCACTGTATGCTTGTAAGTAAAAGCGACCTTTCCAATGCTTTCTCCCTAGTAGAGACCAGTACACTGTGGGGCCATAGTAACATTATATTTTTTGTCTCAGGGAAGAAAAAAAAAAAAAAAACTGCTTTATTTAAAATGTTCTTCTACTCTAGGAGGACCACTACTTGAAACAGTAGATTTCAATTCTTATGTGGTTCTGTTCTTGCTGTTTGGTCTCTGCTTCCTCTACTTAGAAAGTAAAGAAGAACGAAAAGAGAAAGTCTGTCTATAGACTCTGTATTAGGAGACTGCTCATTTCTTTCTGCCACATACATCACAGATGTGTACATAAAAGCATATAGCTGCTAGGAAGAGATGAAATTGGCTGACCACTCATGCTAAAATTACTAATAAAAATAGACTGGTGGAAAAGCAGCACATGCTTCTTTTTTCTTTCTTCCTTTTCTTCACTTCATGGATTGAATAAGTAAGGCATGAGGCAGGAGCGTGACTAAGACAATGTGGCTCAGAAAGAATAAAGAATGCAAATAACTACAAATAAGAATGAAATGTTGTCTTATGTCTTGGTTTGTTACTGCTCTTCTGTATTCTGAAAGGCCCTTAAGACTAATTGGTTTCATTGTCATTTTATTTATATATACGTATATACACATTCATTTGGGGCTTAATTAGTAACCTGTAACTATGGGAATGGAGGCTGCCAACACACCTGTGATGACACTGATACTGGTCCTGTGTGTGGTTGTCATCAGAAGTATGCCCTACATTCAGATGGCCGAACCTGCATTGGTAAGTACTTCTCTGCAGCACATTTTATTTCATATTCCTCATAGAATACATATGTGCACATAGGTGTGTGTGTGTGTGTGTGTGTGTGCGTGCACATGTGTGTGTTTGTATCTCCCAGGAGTTTAGCATCATTGCTGAGAGAAGTGTGTAACAGCAGTTCCTGGCCATAACAGCAAAGATCATGCTATGTATAAAGAGAAGCATTTGTGTGTGTTTTGTCAAAATATTTGCTAATGAAGTATCCCTTTGTTACTCTTCTTTAACTTTTATTTCTTTTCATTACTCTAATATTTTTTTAATGAAAAGGTGTAGAACTTTCATAATTATGTATGAAAGTTTCATTACATAATTAGTATGAAAGTTCATCTCTTCTGTTCACTTTCATGAGTCAGACTTCCTTGTGTAAGTAAGGTGAGGAAAATGGTCACGTTTTTCTAAGCTGTTACTGTGGAAAATGAAACATCGTGATGTGCTTTCTTCCCTGATGTATTTTTTATGATTCTAAAAATTACAGCACTTGTAGCAAATATGCTTTCATTAGATTATCAGTAGGAAAGCCATTCAAGAGACAAAGCATCTTGGGAGATGTTATGCAAACATTTATGATTATAAAATATATTATTTGCTTAACACTGTTTCTTTCTACTCCCTGCATTTTTTAAATAAAAAGGGATATTTTTGCACAATGTAAGTTAGAATTCAAAGATTCTTACAGGCTAGAGCCTAAAATCCATAATGGCTTTCATTAGTATTGTGGTCTTTTTGACTTTTTTGTTTGTTTAATTTCAAGTTCTTATGAATTCCTAGTAATTTCCTGAGGTTTTAAAAAAAAAAAAAAAAAAAAAAAAAAAAAAAGGACATGTTTATCATCTTTTCTCTCCTTTGTCATTACTGCAAGACAAAGCACTTGATCTAAAATCCATGGAAATCAGTCAATTATCTTTAGTGATCTCTTGATCAGATCCATGGCATAAAACTCAGAGGCTGCACAGAACTTCATTTGCTTTTGAAGGATTTGATTGCACAAATTGTGTGGCAGGATAAGAGTTGTATGGGCAGAGGCAGAGCTGAACAAGGTTCAGCACTGGTCTTTGCCTTGCTATATTGTAGACAAGCTGCGTCTCAGCTTACAGGATCTCTCAGCTTTTTGATTAACACAGTGGACTCAGTCTTACAGTCCCTCTGTTTAAATAACCCTCCCTGAAGCCTGTGGCATTTCCAGATGCAGAGAATTTGCAAGAGTGAGGGCCTTGAGAGCAGGTTATATTGAATGGATTATTGATTTTCTGTTTCTTAGCATTCACTAATATCCTCAGATCAATGTTTTATATTATCCAGCATGTAAAAAATGATTTAAAAAGCTGTATGCACTGCACCTGTTTTTTACTTTTCTTTTTTTTTTTCCATTTTTGTAATGTAATACATATAACTTCATGTTACATTCCTTGGTCTTGTGATGTAAGTCACATATTACTGCCTGTGCTGATTTTCTTCCCACTAAGTAGTTCTTTCTCTTAGAATACTTCTTTTTTATTAATATTATTTTTTTACATTTTTATACCTGCTTCCTGGTGATGGTTCCTGATTGCCTGTCTTGTCTGATAACTGACGTTCATTAATTATTTACAGAGAAAAAAAAAAAAAAAATCAAACAAAAGCCTCTATTGCAGCCTGATCCCATCTAGAACTTGTTAAAAACAAAACAAAACAACTCTTGTTACTACTCAACTATGTAGTGTTGCCACAAAAAAAAAAAAAAACACCTGCCAGCCTCCTCCTCCTCCTCACTTCAGTGATTCCAATGTTTGCTGTCTTCAGTGGTGTATAGATTCCAGGCATCACTGCAAGAATGCAAACTTCTGCAATCCCATATAAATACTTTTTGACCCTTTGTATAACATATTTTGTCTTTGCTTAACTAATCCTTTTATTTTATTTTTATGTTTGCTGCATGTGAAAGTCCCCATTTTCATTTTGGTTTTTGTTTTGCTAATAAAGCAATTCCTTTTCTGTATAGATCATTTTATTTACCAAGCTGTTGCTTCTCCATTGCTCTCCTGTATGAGAAATCTTTATTTTTATTTCACTTACTGATCACCTCTTCCCACACTTTTGACTGTTTCTGTGTATTTCTAATGAAGCATAACCAAAGTCCTCATTATGCTGTCTGAAACTCTTACCTATAGGACATCAGAGACTACCTTGTACAATGACCTTTTCTGACATCATCTTGCTTACTGCATGCTTATAAGTTTACTAAACCCTGTTCTTGCAACATCCTTTCTAGCATTGAATGTTTAGCTAGTAGTGTTTCATAGACAAGCAGGCAACCAGCACTGCCCAAATTGATCTTTTTTGTGTTTGTTTGGTTTGTTGTTTGTTTATTTTTGTTGTTGTTTTTGTTCAATTTGCATGCTGTTGTTTGGTTTCTCTTCATGATGTGTCAATGTGTACAAGACTATGGTGCATCCGTGCCCATCCATCACCGGACTCTTGCTTTCTCCATTTGTCTTGGTCTTCTGCCTGCCAATTTCAGATCATGATGCCACCACTAGCCTGAATCACTTTACAGTTTGTCTTTTTGCTTAGCTAGCATCCTTGAATTTTAATTTCCATCATTAACACTTCTCTGGGGCACTCATGTTAGCTGCCTTGTTCTCCAGTAGTAATCAACCTTCATGTATCTGATTACTTTGTAGTTGACCATTCTTCCTCCTCCCCCTCTTTCATCCTCCTTTCCCAAAACTCCCTTTATTTTTTTCCTGGGGTCTTTAAGGGAATTAACTCTCTAACGGGGATTTAGTGCTTTCATGCCTTGCTTCTTGGCTTTGGCTGTGCCATGCCAAGAAACTGTCTTAGGCAGTGGAAAATTGGGCTTGTGATTAACCAACTGCTCCATGTTTGTCCCTTACTTGTGTTTTAGAGAAGGATGAGGCTGCAATTGAGAGTTCTGAGTACAATGCCACGTCAGTAGCTGATGTGGACAAGCGGGTGAAACGGCGGCTACTTATGGGTAACACTTTTCTTCCACTTCCTTTGTTGTGCTCTCACTTTTGTCTGTATGTGCGTGGGGGGCGGGGGGAGAGTTTCTCTTTTGGTCTCATTTGGTCCTTTTGGTTTTGATTTGGCTTGTGTTTTTTGTTTTTGTTTTTTAGCTGACTTTATCTGTGCTGAAAGGTCACTGATTTTGTTAAGTTCTCATCTGTTGTACAACTTCATTTCTCATTTTTAAACTTTATTTTCCTAATGCTGAAGCATTAATGTTCAGTTTCTTCTGCATAAAAAGAAGCTTTTGCCATTAACCTTACTTACCTTATGCAAGCTACTTCTTACATGTGAATCGTGTGTGTTTGTGTGTATGTGTTGCTCTAAGATTCCTAAAGAATCTCATGTTGCAGACTTGCCTTTTGACTTAAAAGTAGATGATGATATAAAACAATGTTCTATTACATATGTGGTGTTAAACGAACAACTGAATTTGCCTACTTTTGATAAAAATTTAAATATTATTACTGGAAATTGATTTTATTTCCTTTGTGTACTATGTTAGTAATCGCTGAAAGATTTTTTCCCTAGTGACTAGTGAGCTTCCTTATGTTCTTCTTTCAAGACTAAAGCATGGCTTGTTTTTCTGTATTGGTGGAGCCTGAGAGTAGAAGAGATGAGGATGTGCATTGGACAATGAAGATAATTCTTTAGTTTCTCTAGTTAACCCATTGCTTACCTTTGTGCTAGTATTTGTGCTTTATGTTACTTTTGTGGCCATTAGTGAGAACGACCTTTTGATAACTTGACAGGGTAGTGGCTGAATCTCTACCAGATTCTTTTCATGTGACAAAGGACACAGGGTTGCATAGACTGCTGAATGATGCCAGCAGTTTGGAGGCTTCCAAGTGGTTTATTACTCTGTATTTTCCATTCTGGTGCCCTATACACCACATACAATATTTCTATTAGTTTTAATCATAGCAAGCATTGATGAGATATACCCAGTGAATCATTTACAAGATAGGAGTTCTTCACTCACATAAGAGATTATGGCATGATGAGATTCTGCTCTTTTCCCTTCTGGTTGTTTTTTCCTTTCCTAAAAACAGTAAGCCCATAACACACTCTGCCCTGCTAGCCCTTGGCAGGCTCAGCTCTGGCTGTAAACATCTTCACCTATCTAGAAGAACCACCTTTGGAAAACCAGAAGTCTCAGTTTGAGTTAATTGTTGGGCTAATAGTTGCAGTAGGTGACAACACTTGCACAATTTTCATACCACGTCATATCTTGTCACCCATGCTAAACCATCCACTTAATCATAGAACAGCAGACAGACCCTATGTTAGAAATCACAGGGTGTTGTTAAGTCTGAAATTGTATTAGATGATAATATTGAAGTAAAATATTTTCCCTCTTGTGAACACCTGTGCATATGTTCCTTTATTTTTAGAATATCTGTGCTTGTTAATTTGCAATTCGTTCACAGATCTAGCAAGTGACCCATAAAAATTTGTTGTTTAATGGTGCCCTGTTTAAACTGATTTAAGCTGACAAAAGCTATGAGGCAGCTCATCTTGCTTTCTAAAGGTGGTAGTAACACTTCTAGTTGTAATTCCAGTGAGAGCCATCATCGCACAGGAAGTCAGTAAAAAATCATAGAAAGGACCCATATACCATTGGAAAATGCAGTACTCAAGGTCTATCTACAAAGTGAGATTACCCAGCCCATGTAAAATGTGGTTTAGAGGGACTGAGCAGCATAGTGTACTGCTTCGCTACTTTGCCCTCTGATAGAAGCAATTATCCAACCTGAGAGTAAGTTCACAATGCTTACAAGAGTTCAGGCACAGAATTAAAAAGATATTATGGAAAACAAGCTTCTTAGTTACACTAGGCCTGCAAGTTCCAAGACAAAAATAGACTCTGTAAGTAGGTTTAGGGAGATAGTTAAAAAAATCAGTTTGCAAAGCACATTGTATAACTCTTCAGTACCTCCTGTATCAGCAGGTATTGGCCAAGAGCTGACAGTTTCTGGACAGCCCCTGTTTGAACAAGTGATTCCTTAGAAGAACATTAACTAGGGTTGTACAGAAATTTAATTAGAAACTGAGACTTGAGTGGGTAGCTTACTATTTAGGGACTTATCTGATTGTTTATTTGTACTCTACGTTATGATAGTCATAAAATCCATAACTGATTTTTTAATAGAGTTTTATTACATTTAAAAAGTGTAGTGCATTTCCATAAAATTCCAGATTTCTTCATGTGCTTTCTAAACAGTTGTTCTAGAAAGCACTAGAAAGTTCCTCAGAAAACCTTACCAGCTCTTGCAAATGGACTGCTGCAGGCAGTCTTGGAAAAGTAGGAAACGTTGATGACTATGCAATTTTAGTAATCGGATGAAAGATGCATTCTATCACAAGCCCTGAGACGATCACTACTAGTCCTCTGTCATTTGCTGTATTATTAAAATAACTGTGATCTTCATAACACTTAATATCAGTACAGGCTAAGAACAGTCTTGAGTTAGATTACTTTGGGAGAAAGCGACTGCTGTCAGATATGAGTGCCAGTGCCACTAATTTCCTACAGGAAGAGTGGCTGCTTCAGTATCTCATACTGACTCTTAGAAGGGTCTGTGTCCTAGTCATGGTGTGGTTTGTGACCTGCAGCTAAATCTTAAATAGAGAAAACTAGATATATACACCCCATTCCTTCCTGCCTGATTTTTTTTTTTTTTGAAGTCTTGTGAGGCAGACAAGAAACTGGTCTTCTTAGATGATCTGCAAGAGACTTTCCTTTAAAGCCATCCAGTGATTCTTAGAAATTTTCATCCAATTTCTTTCATAACATTGAGAAATACTGCAGGCTTCCATCTTTTCTTTTACCTCCCCTGTTGTTAGCAAACCACTTGGGTTTAGAGTAAAGAGTTCTCTCATTAAAAAGATGTCACTGAATTTTCTCCTGTCAGTGAAATGTTTTGCCATATTGATCTTCATACACCTTATTTACATTTCCTTCACTTCCACTTCAGTTGCCATTTTAGAGGGAAACCTTTAATTGTATTCCATCCAGATGGACTTCTGCTGTCTGCCAGAATTATGGATACTGAGCCACTGTTTGGTCTTAAGTCTCAGGAAATCCTCATATCCTAATTAAAGGTAATAATACTTTGCTCTTTGGGGAGTCTACATCAACTCTTAGAAGCAAGAAATTTTATGTTTGTTTGTTTGTTTGTTTGTTTTATATTTAAAAATACAGTCACTTGCTGCATTGTCGTCACAGACCTTACTAGACATATGAATCCTCAAGTTGCTTTAGCAACACCATCATGGTATGACCCAACTCCTATCCCATAGGGCATTTCTAATATCTTATTATCTTATCTTCCTATATGGTCAGAACTTTTGAAGAGGTTGGCCTGACCCATTTCTCACCATGTTTCATTTCCCTCCCTGTATTCTCTGCTACTCAAGCAGATCAGGTTGATTTGGGCTTGAACCCATGTAACTTCAGAACCACTGCAAAGGCTCTCTGCATTTCTCTCCCTCACCTTCTGTATACCTTTTCCATTCTTCCCAGAGGTCACTGTTGTAAGATCCCACTTTGGCAACAGAATTTTCTTCCTCTGGTTCTGGAAGGTATAAGGCTGATTTCTTATCTCAAGAAGACAGTTATACAAAGTTCCTTTTATTATATCAAAGAACAAGGAGCACTGATTGCATTGATCCTGCCTTGAACTTAAAGAAGTGCAGTAATTTCCCTTCCATGTTAAAGGCCAGAATAATGGTACAAATGGTAGTAATACCATCACTACAAACATCTTCGTAACACCCAAACTGGGCACTGAAATTCACTCTTTCACAAGATGTGCTCATCTCATTGTAAGTCAGGGCTTCTAAAGGTTTTGCCATTGGGCACTGGCTTCTTGGATCATCAGTAAGGCTATTGGCAGCCTGCTTCAGATACAGGAATGTAATTCTTTTTCTTTCCCTTGAAGATGATTCTGTGATTCTAAGCTGGCTCCCGAAGCCCTTACAAACCATTTTACTGTCAACTGAAGTGCTTGTATAAGCAGTGAAGTATATTGGAAATGTTCTGGACTTTGTTTTTGCTGAAGCTTACCTCTGCCTAGATTGCTTCTTCAGTGTAGGAAGCACTTTAAGTGATTTGTTAATACACACCAACAAGGACCAGCTTTTCCAGGCTGTAGCTTACATGTACCTGTATTACATTCCATCCCTGATTTCCTAAGAGTGACTTACAGGCAGGTCTTTGGTCAAGTTGCCCAAGTCCCCATCCAACCTGGCCTTGAACGCTTCCAGGGATGGGGCATCCACAGCTTCTCTGGGCAACCTTTATCTATTACTTCCAAGTATGTCAGTCAGGGAGATATAAATGTATTGCTGATCCTTCTTAGGTTAGGTTTACCCATTTGAACCCTAAAGTGGTACCTGACTTTATATCTTCAGTTTATTTTTTCCTAAACCACAGTTATCTAAGAATAAAGCTATCTTATTTACTCTGGCCACCAAGCATGATTTGACTTTGTTTTGTTTAGGAGCAGGAACCTGAGGAGCACTCTTCCCTCACCTGATTGCCTCCATGGCAGAACAGTACCTAGTTATACTTATTTCCACCCCAGATTATCACTGTAGGTATCAGATGTATACACACTGTAGGTGTCAGGCCATGTTGTTAATAAGCAGGGGTAGAACCATCACATGCAAGCTGAACATCCTCCGATCAAGGTACCTCATTGATTTTGTGCCTAACGTTAACAGAAAGGCCATCTAAAGCACCATCTCTGCTTCTGCAGTTTTCCTTCAGAGGCTTCTAGGTACTATGCAGCTCTTAGCCGAGCGGTCTTCTGCATTCCTCATTTCTGATGAAACAAGATTTCCCTTCAGGAAGCTTACATGTACATAAGTCAGGGACTCAAGAAGGCAGACGCCCACAGGGCAGACACCTGGTGTGTAAATGTCATATTGATAATCACGTGAGGAGAAATGAAGGTCACTTACTTGAGACATGTTGCCATATGCACATTCATATGGTAAGCCACCCTTCTCCCCTTCTTTCTCTTAGTCCAATTGGAAATTCTTGGGATTCCAGAGCTGACAAGAACTGGTGCTATGGCACTATGTTGGTGTTAAGGCTAAAAAATCTCATGTCTTAACTTGCAAGGATATATGCCTTGTATGACCGTGCACATGAATAACACATAAAAACTTTCTACTTTCTCTAGTACGCTGTCTTCTTTTTACTTCTGCCCCTCCCTATGGCACATTGTGATTCTGAGCGTTATCGTTGTATATGCTGCAGAGTATAAGCTTGGTAGAACATTAAGTAGTGTTGTGGTTTAACCCGTCCGGCAGCTAAGCACCACACAGCCATTCGCTCACCCTCCCCCATCCCTCTCTGGGATGGGGGAGAAGATCAGGAAAATGAAGCCTGCGGGTTGAGATAGACAGTTTATTAGGACAGAAAATAAAATAAAATAAAATAAAATAAAATAAAATAAAATAAAATAAAATAAAATAAAATAAAATAAAATAAAATAAAATAAAATAAAAATGATAATAGTACTACTAATAATAATGTATACAAAACAAGTGATGCACAATGCAATTGCTCGCCACCCACTGACTGAAACCCAGCCTATCCCTGAGTCGTCCCCCCCGGCCAGCCGCCCCTGTGTATATATATATATATATGTATATTGTTCGGCATGATGTCAGATGGTATGGAATACCCCTTTGGCCAGTTTGGGTCAGCTGTCCTGGGTCTGTCCCCTCTCAGCTCCTGCTGCACCCCCAACCTGCCCACTGGCAGGACAGAACGAGAAGCTGAAAAGTCATTGGCTTAGCATAAGCACTGCTCTGCAACAATTAAAACATCAGTGTGTTATCAACATTCTTCTCATCCTAAATCCAAAAGATAACACCCTACTAGCTACCAGGAGGAAAGTTAACTCTATCCTAGCTGAAACCAGGACAGGAGGCATTATGGCTTAAGCTTTGTAGGAATCATAGAATAACTGTTCTTGCAGACTTTCTAGTCTGTTATGCTTACCTTATCCAACTGTTGCCTCCAGTCTGGTGTTTTGTTTGTTAGGAATTCAGGACTTAATCTCTCTGAATCACTATTTTCTTTCCAGAAGAGATGTACAGTTCTTCCTTGGCTACAGGGAAATAGAATCAACAAAATGAACTAGGATTACCACAGCCTCATAATTAAAGTGATTTTCTCCTGCCAGGTGTAAAATAACATCATACCAGTATGGAAACAATCACTGGTCACCCTTTCAGTCATCCAAAGATCTCTACCAGTTCACTGTGAATAACTTCTACAAAGCCAAATCTCTGTCTTGAATTACTTTGTAACACACAATGTAATTCATATAGAAATCCCCCATTTTCTGGATTTCAAAACTCTCTAGTAGAGCCAAATTTAGTTCCTTTGCAGCTCAGGAAGGAATATTGTAGAACTGTAGAACTTACTGAAGCTGTGCATTCTTCACCTAAAATATTATTCCATATGATAGAAGTTTTCTGGCAAAAGCCTTTCCTTTTTCTTGAAAGAAAATTTTGTGGGAAGACTATTGCTTTTGCCTGGAGTGGTCTTCAGAAATAGGGAAACAAACTGGACACAGTATTCTGTTTTGAACACTTGTTTGGGCTGTGAAAAAAATGATACTGAAGCCCTTTTCATGGTGATCTACCACCCATGTTCAAGAGACACATTGGGATGTAAATTCAGACTACCTCATTATTACCTTATGAAGGTGTTCTACTATTTGGGTCCATTTTGATAACCAATATAGCCTGATAAGGGCTTGGGATTCTTCAGCTGCAGTAAACATTAACTGATAGAAACTGGAACCAGGGTTTCTAACATGCCATGTAATAACCTAGATACCATGCCATTAGAATAAAGTGTTATGGGCTCTGTTTTTTCATTAGAAATTTTCCAAAAGGCTTAGGTTGTTTTGTTCCAGTGTGAAATAAAAAATGGATTCTGTAGTATTGATTTTTGATTCTCTTTCAAAATGGAATGATAGTTTCCAGATGTCTCAAAGAGCAGGGAGATGGACAAGTTACTGCTTATTTTCAAATGTTCTGCCAAGGCAATTAACTTCTATCATAGTTACAGTCTACCAAGTATCACTTAATGCCAGAAACACCTTTTCAGCATTTACTTCAGTTCTTAGCTCTGTTGTCCTGCCTCCTAGGTGTCTTTCAAATAACTTAAAATGCGTCTTTATTTCTCTGAATGGTATTTATCTGATTTTAAAACGCTCACTGTCAGAAAGCCAAATGTGCTGCTCTGTATGCATCACAACCTTTTTGTTCTTTAATTGACAAAGCATTTAAAATGTGTTCTTAACAAGTATATTGCCAGGGGAATCTCTAAGTCAGTTACTAACAGTGAAACCAAGACCCCACTTTAGCTCTTTCTATCAGTTCTACTTTGCTATATGAAATCACAGAAAATAGGGGAAGGAATCCCTGAGGTTATTCATGCATTCTCTCTCTCCTAAGGGCAGATCTTTTCATCTTGAGTTATCGACACTTTTATTAATTGAGTTTGTGAATGGTGTGCTGTTTCCTATAAAAATCCCTTTTCTTCATTTCTTTGCTGATGATAAAGTCTCTGACCTTATCTAGAATTCCTACCAATACCTTCCATTGTTTCGCTTTTCCATTTTAAATGAAAGGATTTGTCCAAGGTCAAGAGATAGTGCTCCCTAGTGATGTTTGGGGTATTTCGGTATTTCTTAAATGCATCTTCCCTATTTAGAAGGAAAAATAAAATTAAAAAGAAAAAGGAAAAAAAAAAAAAAAAGAAGAAGAAGAAAAAAAACTAATGGTGCTATTTATAAGTGACCAGAATGGACTCATCCAGTGTTTATAAAACACCTGATCCAATCTATCAAGTGATATTCCCTGAATGTGTACTGTTCCCCTGAAGATGAGCCTGAAACTCTGAAATGAGAACTGCAGGATTAGTGATTCACTGCAAGATTCACCTAGTCATTTCTTCACACATTCCCTGTGTGGCAGCACAGAATTCTCATCCTATTTTCATGCAAATAAAATTCTACCAATCATGAAATTGAAACGAAATGAGGAGACAAGCATAACAGAGTGAAGAATTCCACATCCTGCAAGTTACCCTTTCTGTCTCATGTTTTTCATTCCCTGAATATGAAGCTCTTTCACTTTCTCCTTCTTTCTGTTCACAGCTATTTGTTTCTTTCATTATACTCTTCTGAATGCTCTTTCTCTATCCTTTCAGCATCACAGAACATAATTTGCATGAGAATAACATTGTTCTGACTTAACTGAAAATTCAATTATTTTAGTTGTGTGTTTAATTTTCTCCTTGTGCTTGTTGTTCTTTGAGTCTTTCCTTCTACCCTGATTTTATGCTGTATGCTGCATGCACTGCCACTTGCAGTAAAATTCTTTTTATGGATGGCAGCAGCAGTCTTGTCACGTGTCCTCTGTCTCATTGCCTTGTTACCCACACTGCTTATTCTCTCTTATTTAAAAGCTAGCTCAACTGTATAATCAACAGAACTTTTCCCTCCAAAATTACCTTTCCCAAGTTAAGCTTTAGTGTCTTACAAGTTTCGGGCTTAAAGAATTTTTTTGGTCAGAATTTGAGTGGGATTTTGAATGTTATTTTATCCAGTTAGATATCTTTGTTAGGCTTGGTCATGCAACTCACCTGCATACACCGGTGATGACACCAGTGGTAAAGCTGTTCCTTAAGATTCCTCTACATAATATAAATGTTAAGTGGAGGAGTGCACTATGCAAAAATCTAATATCTGTGGAATTCACAGAGAGCTGTTTGTTAGAGATTGTGCTGTGGTATCGACCTGAAGTGAAAAAATGAGATGTCAGCACAGGCTTTTTTTTGGGTGTGAGAGAAGGTGACATATTGTAGCTAAAAGTTATGGTATGATTTGATTTCAGGTACTCTGTGTGTGTGTGTGTGTGTGTGTGTGTGTGTGTGTGTGTGTCTGTGTGTGTGTGTGTCTGTGTGTGTGTGTGTGTGTGTGTGTGTGTGTCTGTGTGTGTCTGTGTGTCTGTGTGTCTGTGTGTGTCTGTGTGTGTCTGTGTGTGTCTGTGTCCACTCAGCTGGGCAGGATCTGTGTCTCCTATAGAACTGCTCTAATACTTTACAATCATACTGTTTCCTTTGATAACTGTTTCTTAACCTTAACATAATAGCAACTGGCACAGTTGGGTCATTATGTTAATCCTTACGAAGGCTTCAGAATGCTAAGAATCCAGATGCAAAGAATCATTACAGATTATGACAATTAATGCTTTAAGATTAGGCCTTCTCAGCACCTTTTTATGTGTTTTAGGATAGGTAAGCATGTTATCTCTTGGCTCAAACACAGAAGCAGTTTACAACTGCTTTAGCTATGGCACATCTGCTGAGGAACAGAGATTGTCAGTAGGTTTAACCCTTTTTGCCACTCCACTTGCCGGGCAATATTACATCACAGATTAAGATTTCTTCTGACTCAGTGAACTTTAAGCTTCTGCAAGTGAATTCCAAATGAAGGGCAATGAACTGCTAGACTGCTTTAACTTGCACTATGGGCAGTGTTATTGTTTGGCCAGTCATATAAACTAGGTAGGGAAAACATGTCCCTCATGTCCTCCTTTCAGCCATACTTATCTCTCACCATTTCAGTCTTAACAGAATACAGAAATTTGGGAAACTTGGAAACAATTCTTTGTTTTGAGGGACTGCTATCTCTTCTTCTCCCTACTGTCCTAAAGTCAGACATTGCCCAGATTTGTGTCTTCAGGCAGCATTAAGCACCTCAGTCGCCTTTAAATTTGAGAATCAGCACAAACCTGCCTCTCCATGTTTCCAATAGCAATTATCTTCAAATCAGTTACTAATTACTAATCAGTGAGAAAAGAGGGTACATGCTTGTTGTGACCTGTCAGGCAGCTAAGCAACACATAGCCATTCTCTCACTCCTCCACAGTGGGATGAGTGAGACAACTTAAAAAGGTAAACGCGTGAGAACTTGTGGATTGAGATAAGGACGGTTTAATAAGAAAGTGAAGAAGAAGAAATAAAAAATAAAAAAACAAGTGATGCACAACACAATTGCTCACAACCTGCTGACCAATACACAGCCAGTCCCTCAGCAACAGTAGCCTCCCCCTAGCCAACTCCCCACAGTTTTGTTGTTCAGCATGGTGTCGTATGATATGGAATATTTCCTTGGTCAGTATGGGTCAGCTGTCCTGGTTGTGTCACCTCCCAGCTTCTTACCACCCCCTTCAGCTTACTTAATGGCAATGCAGAAGCCAGGCTGTTCAACAACTAAAACATCAGTGTTACCAACATTATTTTCATCCTAAGTCCAAAACACTGTACCATACCGACTGCTCTGAAGAAAATTAATTATGTCCCAGCTGAAACCAGGACAGTGCTGCACCTTTTGTAGTATATGGATTTCACCATCTTTAGTTTGATGACATAAACCAGCAGATATGACCAATCCTAATCTTTTACTGCCTACACATTGCTGCATATATCCTTTTTGTCTGCACAAAGCCTGAAGAGAGAAGGTCAGTCAAAATCATAGAATATGATTTAGGATAGAAAATATAAAATAGAAATCATTAGCTATACAGAATTTTTTCATTTCTTCCAAGAACAACTTATTCTGTGGAAGGGTGTACTGTTAACTGTCCCCTCTCTTGTGCTTTTCCAAAGAGAAAGATGGATCAAGACAGCAGCTGCTGCAAGACTTCATTGGATGTAGGTGATGACTTGAGTGGCTTCTCTCTCCATTTTCACTTGACCCTATGTATGATTTCTGTTTTGTTTTTTTTTTTTCACTACTGCTGGCTACTTTTGGTGTTCTGTTAAGTCTTCTTTGCATGTTCATACACACATTATTGAGAACAGCTCTTTGATTTACAGTTGTTCCCTGCTCTTTCCAGTCACTGTTTTGTGAGCAAGAGAATGATAACACATAGGGCTTCTCGATCCTGCTGACTGCAGGCTGTCATGCTGGGTAACTGAAGAGATCAGAGAACCAATTCTCAATATCTCCAAACGAAACTCCTTGTTGCTAGATAGCTTGGTCTTCCTTTCATGCCTTATGGTGCCTTTGGGATAGAGCTGCATATTGATGAGAAAAAGGGAACTGACAATGATTACTAGTGCAATGTTTTTACACTTCTTATAAACTCTGGTAATAACATGCAATTACGATCATCATCCTCCACGCTGAGATCCACACAGCATTCATCTGTCTTTTTTCTTTTTCAGGATACTGTGTAGACCTGCACTGGTCTACACAGCAAAAATACACTACACTGACTGGTGTCTTGGTAGCCCACACAGTGGTGCATTGGCTGCAGATCAGCACTTGTGCTTTTGAACAGTAATACTGTAAACCCAAGTTATATTCAACATCTTTTTCTGAGGGCTCTTTGTGACTGCCGTCTGGCTCAACCTTCTTGTGGGACAAGCAGGATTGCACCTTTTCAGTGCTAATAGGGACCTCAGCTCTTCATAAAATTTTAAATTCATCAGTTACCTGCTTACCTGCCTAACACTTGTGTACCATGTGAATTTTTAGGTCTTCTTAAAAAAACACGATCAATTCCTTGTTACTTCTTTACTTCATTTCTTATAGCCAAGTACTGCATTTTTAGTTTTTTAAACCTTTTTATCCTGTAAGAGAATCATTTGAAAGTTTTATATTATCTTAAGCAAATTTTTATCACGCTGAATAGTACACCAAATGCTTTGATAGGTTGACTGAGACTTGGAAAGGGGAGTTTTGCATATATCTACAGATGTATACACACATTCCAGAGTGTAGGGTTATTTTTTTATGTACAACATAATTAGTGCTAATGCAAAATGATTGACCTTGGTTAGGACAAAGCAGAAACACCTTCATCTGTTAGATGAAGCTTTCTTATATGAATCCTGCTGCATATTATGCTAATTAAATGAACTTCAGAGTGGATTGAAAAGATTTTACAGGGATTCTCTTATCCCTGTAAAAAGTTACATTTAAAGAGGAATATATATGATCAGGGCAAAAAGTAAATTAAGACTTGGGAGTGCCAGGGCTCGCTTTTAATTTCTGTACTACTGGTAGCAATTTCTGTACTATTTGTAGTAATAAAAGCAATGATATTTAATGTTTCAAGATGATGTGTGCTAATGAATTTCAGAAGATCTTATAAGTGTAGGAAATACTGCCCCTGTTTTACATGAAGAGACTAATATATCACAAAATGTCTTGTGAGCTCCAGCACAAATAATTTGCCAGGGAAAACATAGCAGCTTATGTGAGACTAGGGAAGAAGTTTAGGTCTCTAATTCCATGCTCCAACTTTCAGAACATGAGCATTACCTATCAGAAATATGAACATATCAGATTCCAAAGAGATGCTTGAATAGGATATTGAGTAGATATGAATTTGACATACTCCTTTCTGTGTTCATGGTCCTTCTCCCTCTACCCCTTCAATATTCTTTATCAGCAATAAATAACGTGAAGTAAAAGTGAAACTCAACTTCTTTAGTCTCTTTTGAATAGCTGAATCGTAGACTCACGTAAGTTGGAAGGGACCCTGGAGATCATCTAATCTGACCTGCTGGTCAAAGGCCAACTATACCAGGTCGCTTAGAGCCACATCCATTTGAGTTTTTAACATCTTCAAGGATATAGATTTCAGAGCCTCCCTGAGCAACTGTTCCAGTGTTTGAATACTGTCATAGTGAACAATTTTTTCCTTGTATCAAGTTGGAATTCCAGATTACATGTGTTGCCTCTTGTCCTTCCACTGTGCACCTCCAAGAAAGGTCTGGTTCCATCTTCTATACACTGCTGCATTAGATGGCTATAGACAGAAACAAGATCTCTTCTGAGTATTCAGGATCAGAAAGCTGTTAGGGCTGAACAGCTCTCTCAGCCTCTTCTGTCATGTGCTCCAACCTCCTAAAAATGATCTTGGTAGACCTCCACTGAATCTGTTCCAGTATGTCCATGCCTTTCCTGCACTGCAGCACCCAGAACTGGACAAAGCACTCCAGATGTTGTTACTCCAAGTGCCAAGTAGATCACTTCTCTTGATCTTCTGGTTGTGCTGGTATTAATGCAGGCCAGGATGTGGATTATCTTCATTGCCATGAGGAAACAAACCTGAATCCCATTCAGAAAATACTCCTTTTTTTTTTTCTTTCTTTTTTTTTTTTTTTCCTACAAAGCTGCTTTCTAGCCAGTAAATGCTCAGCTTTTTCTGTTGTATGGAATTATTCTATCCCAGATGCAGGATTTGCATTTGCCTTCACTGAAGTTCATGATGTTCATTTCAGTCCATTTTTCCAACTTGCTAAGGCCCCTCTGAATAGCAGCCCTAAGTCCCTAGTCACCCAATTTGGTAACATCCCCAAATTTTCAGAAAGTGCACTACATCCCAATGTCCACATTGTTAGTACAAACATATTGGCCCTAATATCACTAGCTGAGGGATAATTTTCATGACACACTGCCAGTTGGACTTTGTACCACTGATTCAATCATTTGAGCCCTGATCCAGCCAATTTTCTACTTGACATATTATCCACTTATCCAGTGCATAATCATTCTGATCACTGTGGTTATAAGGATACTTTGGAAAATAACACCAAAGCACTTGCGAAATTTAAGGTGAACAACATCCACAGCCATCCCCTTATGGACAGAGCAGATCATGTCATTTTAGAAGGTGATCATGATAATCGGGCACGATTAGCCCTTAGGACGTCAGTGCTGGCTGTTCTCAAATCATTTGGTCTTTCATGTTCTTGGAAATGGCTTCCAGCATGATTTTATTATGTGAGGCTGATTGGCCTGTAGTTACCCAGAGCCTCCCCATTGCCCTTCTTGATGTTTGCCTTTTCCTGTCATCAGGAACCTAACTCATGACTATCAAAGATTATAGACAGTGACCTCACTAAAACATATATTACTTTATAATCTTCAGATGTATCCCTTCTGGTCATGTAAACCTATGTAAGTTTGTTTTGGTTTGCATCATATCTCAGTTCCTAAAACTTGTTTTAGATTTTAGATGAAATTTACCCAAGCTGCCAAAGTAAATAATAAAAATTCCAAGATTTGCCTGATTTTCAGTAATGCCTTTGAAATCACGTTACGTTCTTTTGATTGTAGAGGTAAAATGCAACTACAAAAAGTGGAGGCAGTTTTTGAATGGCTTTATGAAATAATCAACCATTTCCAAAAAACAGATTTGAATAGAGGCTTACATTTTGAGTGTTTATCTTTTACATATTTCATAAAAAAGATGAAATTTAGTTTTGTAGAAATGTTCCCAAACCATGATAAATGTGTTTTGAGTTTCAGGCATTTAATAGTATTCAACACCAAATAAGTCTTGTCTGATGATGTCAGCTTATTTTAAAGGAAGTGACCAGTCCCTGTGGCCACTGTAGTTTAAAAAGATGCAGAACTAGAACCTGGAGAACTCATCTTTCACTGCTAAATCCTTAGACACTGGAGTGATTAAAGGACTGAATACTGTAACTTCACCTCGTAACTTAGTAAACACTTCTGATCCAGTGCTGAAGGACTTGACAGCTCAAGCATGTACTTTTTATTAGGATATTTAGTTTAATAGGGTGCTTAGAAACAGCACATATCCCATAGTGCAATGAACTATCGCTGAATCAATAAATATTTTAATTTAGTAAAAATGTAGATATTTTTTAAATCATGTTGGTAATGATTTTGGTTACTTCTTTTTTACCAATCTGGGGAGCAGTTACATGAGAGACTGTTACAGAATTAGGATCTTACAGTGGAAAAACACAATATAAGCTGTCCCACAGTGCCTTGTATAAGTAGATGTCCTCTTCTTTAGATCTCCGTTTCTGTCTGAGTTTTCTGGTAGGAATTTGATAAGAATATAAGCAGGGCTGTAAGTGAGGATATAAGTAGGATTTTAAACTCTAGTGAAGTCTAGTTATGAATGATGAGCTTTATCATAATTCAGAAGGAACTGAAGTATCAGTTACCCAACACTACTTTGTCTTACAGTGATTTTCTGCTCCTGCATCAGAACAAAAAAAAAAAAAAAAAAAAAAAAAAAAAAATCAGAAACATACCAAAATAATCTGAAAATAAAAAGAATTAAAAAAAAAAAAAAGGGAGCATTAAATAAGGTGAGATTACCTTTCACCGAGACAAAAACTGTGGAAAATAGCCTGTAGGATCAATATGATCATGAAGACTTGATCCAAATTTTGAACATTTCTTCTTTCCCTTCCATATAAGTATAGCATCTCCAGCATGATAGCTTGGAAATAAGTCATTTGTTTCTGCTCTTTATTTGAGACCTAAAATTTTATTTGCATTTCAAATATATACTAAAGTTTGACAGTGGTGAGAAGAATGGGTTGAAATAATTTCTAACAGAAACACCAGTGATGACATGCTTCAGTTTATGTTGTATATAGGCCTCAGCAATTATATTTGATGTAGCTTGTTAATACCTCTTTCCCACATTCTGCTATTCATATTAGCTTTCTTTTACCATTTTTTTCTCATGACCTTAAGTTTAAGGAATTTCATCAGTACATCTCCCTGATTATCCATAATGTTAGAGGTACTGTCAGATGTCCTCTCACTCACTTGGGTGTTCATTCTGTTAGAGTTTGTCATGTATTAAAGTCAGAGTCACCAGGAAAGTTGAAGGGTATTTATCCTTTTTGGTTTGTTTTACTAAATCTCTGTGAAAATAAGAAAAGCTGGCTTGATTCCCTCTATTTATACATAGAAATAACTCTTGTTCACTGAATGACCCTTATCCTATAGATCCAGTCATCTGTGCCATGGGAAAAAAAAATTGTTGTGTCTATTCATTTTCACTGGATGTCATCCAGAAAGCAGAAATATTACTGCTTATGTTCATATCTTGGTGATGAACTGCAATAAAGGACTCTTCATATGCCAAAGTTAATCTGCTAACATAAGATTTACTGCTCTTTGCAATGCCATGCCAAACATACATCTTCAACACTTTTTGCTATTTTTTGATCTTAACTCCTTACTTTTGGCAAGTCATCCTATCATTAACTCGTACCCAAGTTAAAAAAATAAAAATAAAATTAAATGACCTGAAACCTTTTCCCTTCTCTGAAACATAAAATAATTTGATATGTTGCTGTACGAGGACACACACGTTCACATACAAATGGAATGACAGCATTGTAATTTACCAAGGAATTCCATAGAGTAGAATCAGCATCTAAGATTCCCAGGATAGTATATGAAAATCAGAATTTAAGCAGTTAGGTTCGTGTTCTGCAAGTCTTACATAAATGTTCTGTACTCATACAAAATGGCCTTTTAATTTTGTTGGATTAGACAGGTAAGCAAGAACTCTGCCTGAAAATAAAGAGTTGCAGGTTCATCTCCATTTTTAGGAAGTTTTTACTAAAAAAGTCAATCCTTTTGTTAGCTGTACTTGCTAGTAGCTTAATGCAAATTCGTTCGTATACTTATTGCTTTTTCTATATGATGTTATTATGTAGCACACATGATATATCTAGTACAGCATAGGTAAATGTATATGGACAGCAAAGCTTTGTCCCATGCTGTTAATGCATGTGTGCCCGTACCACTTGCTTTCAGTTTGTTCATAGGTGCCAGCAACTTATTCCAAAACTGATGTAGAGGTCTGTATCAGTTCAAAACAATAAATAAACAGATGTATTTTTTTCTTACTTTGAAGCAGTGAAGTCCTTCCAAAGGACCAGCCTAAGTTCACACTGAAGGCATTAGCAGAAGCTACTTTAAAATAAAAATCCTATAGTACCAGTTGGTTTAAAAGTAAAGCATTTTCTGTTCTGTGTAAATAATTTTTGATCAACATACTGTTCTAAGGCAATTCTCCATTAGCATATCCAATAGCATATTTTCAGATTCTGTCTACAGCGAACAGTTGTGACACAGACTGTGAATATTCAGCAATAAGAGTCTGTAAATCTGAGTAAGTAATGACAAAGCCTCTTCAGGGAAAGCCAAAATGAGGTGAGCTGAGTAGAATAATGGCAATCTTGGGAGGAGCAGGGAGGCTATTTTAATTTAATCAAAGCCAGAGCAACTGAAAAAGATACTATTAAAAGGACTTGGTCTCTGAAGTAGATACTTTTCAGATAAATGCACAGTTCAAACTGACATGCTAAATTGGCATCCTCGCATCCACTCTATTCTCTAGATCAAAGCAAAGTTAATCATTTCACTTGCCTTTTATCTATTTTATGGATGTGTGTGTATGCATGTGTATGTATGTGTAAGGTGGGCGCATGTGCACACACAAGTAACAGAAAATAACAGCATTAAGAAAGGGGTTTTTGCTTTTTTTGTAATGAAGTTGAAGATTATTTTTTTTTATGTAGTGGTACTTAATAGTCGTTGCCCGCTGTTGTAAAAGCTAAGAAGCACTGCAACTTTCTTTCGCCTGTGTTTGCCCAGCCACCCTTCTACATACTACAAGCACTGGGAAATTTCAATGACACAGCTTGGAATGGGTTCAGTGACCTCAATTATGCCCTCCCACCCACTCCAAACTCCTTTCAAATTGCAAAAAGCTTTAAGTGGACAAAACCCAGATGCCTTTTGCTTGTAGTTCAGTAAGAACAGATTGGGCATGTAGATTCTTGTCAAAGTGATATATGTAGTTCATTTTCCATTAACTCTTTCTTAACTAAGGATTTTATATTCTCGGTTTCAAGTCTAGCACTCTGCTTTGCTTTCTACTGCTTTTTAAAGTTCATTATGCCTGCAACATAGTTTTAAAATAATGAACCTTAAAAAGCCTTGGCTAGACATTGACTGATATGAAACAGACTGACTGTTTGGTTCTGCTTTTAAAGGCAATCGCTTTTTTTCTTTTTAAACTTGTTTCATATGTAATAACCCATCCTATTGTCTAAGACAGTTCAAAAGCACTAACTAAATATAATAAATAAAAACACTAGTTTTGTGGGAGAAAGAAATCATGACTTGTGGAAATGATTTACCCGTCAAAACAAGTATGTGGACCCTGATGACCTTGAGAGCTTGATTAAATTGTCTTGCTTAAACTTAGATTGCTTTCATAATGTTATAAAATTGTCCCAAAGAGTTGGTGCCTGTCCCCTCCCCCAGAACATTTCATTACACTCCCTTTCTCCCCCCTCCTCTCTGTCTCTTTCTTTTTCATTCTGCAGAAACATGTGCTGTCAATAATGGAGGCTGTGATCGCACTTGCAAGGATACCGCGACAGGGGTACGATGCAGTTGCCCAGTTGGATTTACGCTGCAGCCTGATGGGAAAACGTGCAAAGGTCAGCTTCTGTTTGCTTTGCAATGCATCATTTGCCTTCAACAGTTCCAGTACAAGATGTAAATATTCAGATATTTAATCAATACTTTTAAGTTAAGGCTATTACTCTCAAAGTGATTGCAATTGAGTTCATTAGCTTTCAGCATCTCCAATTTTGTTGTATTTACTTATTTCAATCATTTTTCTCTCTATTTATTAGAGTGTTTTATTACTGCAAAGAAATGAGATTGCACTGTTTTCAGCTGACCAGAGATTTAGAGGAACAACTCTGAGCTTCAAAAACATACAGTTTCAAAGGATAGTCTGATACCCTTGTAAAAAAATCAGTCATGTAATGCTGTCTGAATTTGTCTATTCAAAATTTAGTTTAAAAATTCAGCCCATACTTTGTCACCTGCAGATAATTGTTTATCACCAAATGAGGCTGAGCAAAAGCTCCACAACACAACCAAATAATTGTCCATTTCTGCTCCTTCAAAACATTAAAAGGAGTTAGTTATAAAGGAAAACCAAAGCAACATTTATTAGATCTAAACCTTGCAGCTAATGCTCAGCTTTTACTGTTTCAAAGACATCATAAGAACCTTGGCATTTTATCCTTCATGCTGAGGATACGGGGAGGGAGAACAGCAAAGAGCATCTGATACCACTGTCAGCATCTGTTCTCAGTTAAGGAGACAGGGACAGTTCTCAAATACCCCTGCAGAATGACACTTGATGGTACTGTGCACGTAAGTAGTTTTGCATACATGCTTGCAGGACTGGATCCTCCATCAACTATTTTCCCTTGTCTAGAAGGACATTGCATATATTGTCATCACAGAGAATACTTTTTGCCACTCAGTGACTTAGCATAAACTGACCTAACTTGCTAAGAAACTACTGGGACTTTTTTTCTTCAAAGTAACCAGAAATGTCAGAATATCTCCAGTTCAGGCCTTGATGTTACTTAAAATAGTAAAACCCACAAAAAATAAACAGAAAATGTGTGGTTTTCTCTTGCTCCAGGCTGAAAACTCCCAGTGCTTGGGCATGATTCTATTAGTATTTATAGAAATAACAGTCCATTTGCTTATTTATTTGAAAATAAAACATTTAAACTGCCATTGCACACAATTTTAATATTTTAAAATATATTTAATTATATATTAATATTAATTATTTATATATTTTATTTTTTATATTTATATATATATTTTATATATATATATATATTTAATAGTTAAGAGTGAGCACACATTAAAACACATTAAAATTGTTTTAGTTCAAGCCACATAAAAATAAATCTTCATTTTTACAGGCAGACTAACTAAGCCATATCTGAGCAGTAGCAGCGATTCCACCGAGTGCCTAAAAAAAATGCTGTATGTTACAGCATTTTAATGCTGTAACATACACCTAGGATGATCATAATGTTTATTATTGAAACTACATCATGAAAAAAAAAAAAAAGATGAATTCTAAATTTAGAAGTCTGACTATAGAGCTAACACAAAACAATATTTATATAATAATCAAATCTATAATTAGTGCTACAGACAAAATGAAATGTTCAGCTGATCCTCAAACCAAATACCATAGCTTTAAGCTCTTTCACGTTTGTCTTCGTTCTCCCTTTTTATAAGAAAATATGAGAAACAGAATCTGTATTTTTATGATGTTGCAGATACATTTTTACTTAAAATAAATAGCAAATTGAAATTCCCTCATATGGTTGAACAAACCAACGAGGTCATTTCTTTTTAACATTTATTGACATTTTGGGAAATGCTTGTCATCATAAAATAGTAAAATGTATGTTTTTCATTTAATTTAACTGAAATTAATAATATTTTTGTAATGTATTACACTGTGAGATTTCTGTGCTAGATTCTACTTCCCTGAAGCCCAAGTAACTTCCCATTTAAATCTGTGAAGAATCATGCTCTTAAAATGACCAATGAAGCTGCTTCTGTAGATTATGCAGACAACCGTTAGTCAGGACTGCTCCACGAGATTTACATCTTCTGAGTGCAATAGTGAGCATTCTGGCAGAGTAAAATTGACGCCTTCTCTGCTTCTCCGGCTTATAGGAAGAGCCCAGAAAAGGCTGGAGTGGGAAAGTTCAGTGTTCACACATTTTTTCATGTGAATTTTGTAGGAAACAAAAGAGTGATCTTCTCAAGTTTTTGATTTTGATATTTTTTTCTTTTTGTTCCGCTTGATTTGACTGCACTACTCTTTCTTGTATATACAGTTCATAGTTCCATCTCTCTGTAACAACCATATCTGTGTGGTAAGAGTAATGGACTACCTATTGAGTGCCCATTAAAGCATCTTCAGGTATCATAGAGTTATCACATCCTGTCTTTCATGCACAGAGTTTCAAAGCCTATCAAGTGTGGCAGCATCTCCAAGGGAGGTGTTTCATAGAAAGAAAGGTCATATTTTTAAATATGGGAGAAAGATTATCTATTAAAGGAAAACAAGAGAGGCAAGACATGTAAGAAAAGGTGAGAGAAATTGGAGGGATAATTAATGTATTCAGCAAAAAATGCAATTGGGGGTTGATCAAAATGATTAACATGTTTAGGTTGAATTTAGCAAATAATGTCTACCACAAATAATGTTTTTATTGGGAAGTCTATGATTTTTTAGTCCATTTTGGCATCTCCCTTCCTATGGCATTTAACGTAGTACAGCTACTATTTGAAATTATGTATTTGCTGAGATTGAAGAGGCTTAAATAAGACTCAGAGAAACATCTGAACTGTTGAGTACTCCAAGGGCATTATGCAATTTACTAATCTGTAGTTTTAACTCACTAGTAGGTGATTGCCTCAATAGGCAATTGTGTTTTTACGATACTGGTATTTTATGGAAATCTGTTGCCTGTTTTTTTTTGTTTTTTTTTTTTTTGAATCAGAGATTCAGATATATTAAAGAACATTTTTGTTTTTACATTCATGAAATAAATATGCGTATTTTGAAAATAACAAAAATTCTTAGTTGACTCATGTAATGGGAAAAAGAGTTTGCTGTTCAAAATGTACACAGTTTTTGTTTGTTTGTTTGTTTCTGTTTAGTAGTTTGGAAGTTCATTAACAGTTTAGTGTAGAAAAAATACAAGTTTTCATGAAAAAAAAAAAAAAATCCCAGGAAAGAGTTAGTAATTCTTTAAACATAACTAATTGTTCCACACTTTCTTTGCTTATACCATAATTCAAATTCTATAGTTTTTTCATAAAAGCTGGGATTCAAACCACAGAGTACAAAATTGAGTTGGGACTGAAGCGCTGGTATTTCTCCTGGCTCTTTCCCAATATAGCAGAGAATGGAGGCTGCGGGAAAGCAAGTTCCAAGTATTGCAAGGGACCTATCTTCAGTGGCTTTGTGCATCAACCCTTTGTGCATCACAGGCCCAGTGGGAAATGGGAGTTTAGTGGACCTCAGAGAATCAGGCTCCCTTAGTTAATGCAGAGTGCAGTCTGGTCTATATCAAATGTCAATAAAATAGATGAAAGATCATTGTGAATAAAGTCTTACCATGGTGTATGTACAGGTAGCAGCATAGCCAATAGGAGTACTGCTGTAGAGGAAGATTATTTTGGTTTCTGGGAGCTGAACAGGGGAGCTTGCAAAATCTTTTTTTATCTCTGATTCTTTCTCCCTTACACATTGCTACTTATGTGATCTCATGTTGAAATATGAGCAAAAGTGCTGTCTGTGATATAGGTAGAGGAACCTTCAGTTACATGAATGGTGACTGGGACACAGATTCATTAACATTTTACTATTCTTTATTTAGTTTCAAACCCAAGCATTTTCTCAGCTGGGTTGGTGCAGAATAGAAAATGATCCTTTTTTCCCTTCAGCTTTCTAATCAGGTGTTAGCCTTGTCTGTTAGTAAGCCAAACCATGCAGACCATTGACAACTAAGGAAAGAGGCATGTCCCAGACAGAAAGAATTCCATATCCACCTTCTTATTAATGTTATTTAATTTCTCCTGCCATCATAATTTGGTGATCCCAGCTTGATACTGAGTTGATTTTATGCCGTTGATTATTGTGCTATGCATGCCAAAACAGTGTGTAGTTCGTTTCCCTAGATGCCTACCAAGTCATGCCACAGAAGTCAGCTAACACAGACAGAAAGGGAGACACAAGATTAAAAGACATAGTGGCCCAAGATGCTTATTGCTCATTGCTTCCTATCCATTTTTTAATTTTGCCTGTCTTGTGTGTATCGGAGTTCTCCAGTTCCTTGCTCCCTCGCTTGTTGGTACCTGTGCACCTTTCCTGCTGAGTACCCATTTCATGTATTCAGCCATAATTTGCTCTCAGTGAGAAGACTCATCACTTCAACATTTTAATTATATTAAATAGAATCTATGTAGCTGATAAAGTGGGAGATTCATTTGAGAAAAACTTGTGGGGTTCAAGAGGACTGAAGTCAGACTAGTTTATTTTCTGAACTGTTTAAATCCAGCTGCCAAACTGTATTGAACAACAACAAAAAAAGGGGGGGTCAGGGAGTTGTTTTGTGGGCTCTAAGAAGCAATTAGGGCAAGGGAAAGGACCACAGGCTTCTGGCAAGGTGTAAAATGTAGAAGTGTGGCATCAGCCATCTCTGCCGCAGGGATATGACAAAGAAACTGTGCCCCCTGAGGCACTCCTGTGCCCCAGAGTAATGCAGCTTCTGAGCACTGTACACAAAGATACAGTCTGACTGTGCAGGGTGCAGTACTCTCCAAATTCCTAGACTCAAATGGCAGAGTGAATATAATTCTAAAGCAGGAGAATAAAAGCATAACTGTATTTCTAGATGTCTGGAACAAAAGCCACATCTTAAATATGGCTTTTCTGTAAAGTATCTAACTTTGCAGTGGCCCATAGATTTTTTTGCAATAGTAGCAAGATGTGCATTATTTTGATTAGCTAACTTGCTATTTTGCTTCACTTTCACAGTCAGGCTTGACAGTGGGGTTTTGGGGAGGTAGGTCATCAGCTGGGCCAAAATGTGCTTGATTTTAGTAGCACTGTGATGTTACATCAATAACTTTGCTAAATACAACAGTATTAATTTGTGCACACAAACAGAACTTTGCCAAGCCCAGGTGATCTTACAGATGTGTATTTAGAAGACAGAAAGGTCCATGCACATCTACATCTAAGGATGGGGCATTTTATTTACTGTTCTGCACTAAGTAAGCCCTTCTTAGCCCTCTGGCGTATTGTTTAACTAGAGCAGTGTTATGCTGGGGTTATGTGACTGGATGCTGTTTAGGCAAACATTTCTTCTTCCTGCTGTCTCATTGTCATGGTTACCCAGCAATGTGGTGTGCTCTCTACTTCTTTGAAACAGGCCCCCATCCTTTTGCATTCAGATGCAGCAGAGAAATGTGTCACTTACATGCTTAAATACTTAACTCTCCTGCAGTGGGAGCATCAGAAATGCCTTATCATTGACTGATTTATCCACTAACTCAACTCTGTAACCTTCCTTATCATTAAGCAATCTATAAGTGAAAACCAGGAGCATAATGACTACTGAACTATTTCAGTCAAACAACCTAATCAAAGTTTACTGAAATAGAAGATAAATTTTATATTGGCTTTATTAGATTGACATAGCAATTTCACAATTTTATCATTCTTAATTGCAGCCTATTATGTCAGGAGAATGCATTTTAAATTATTTTTTGATTAAAAAAAAAAAAGAAGAAAACCCAGAAGTTGATTAAATTTTGAAAATGAAATTGTTTCTGTCAGGAAAGGTTTTGTTATGGAATGAATTTCAATGAACTACATGTAGTCTATTTCAAGACTACATTGTGTTTTGTTAAATATGAACTGAAAGGTTTCATTAAATTAAATGTGTAAAATTAATGCTTGCATCAGTTTGGTACAAGAATCTGACTCAGATGTTGAAGGCTTTCCCCTCTTTTCACTCAGAACACACTAACACAAAGTGAAAAGCTCACAATGAACAGTTTAGCTGGCTAATTTGGCTTCATTTCCTGGCTATAAAATATCTGCGAACAGTTATGATTTCCTCCATCATTCCATTAGTCAAAATTACTTAAAATTTGTGGTTTGTTTTTTTTTTTTTCTCTAAATTGGATTAAATTGACAAAATTGCATCTTGTCAATCCCAATCAATTTATATGAAACTCAAAATTGTTTCCTCATTTTTTTAAAAGGAACACCAGAAAGAGTTGTAAGTTACTTGTATTGTTTACCGTTAGTGAAATGCAGTTGTTAGTTGGTTACATCAACTATTGGCTCACTTGAGTTATGATTCTATCTTTATTTGACTGTGATTGATTTGATAATCAGAGTAGTATATTTTTTCACAGATTGCTTAAATGGGGAACTTTCTGCAGTAGGAGTAATTATCTATGATGAACTAACATTTTGTTTTGTATATATGCCTGACTCAGCATTCTTTTTGCATGCCAGTAAAAGTTTGACAGTAAAATATATCTCTGTGCACGATAACCCATGTGAAATACATGCATCAATCAAATTTACAGCAAGCCAGATGTAACTAAAGTGGCATGTACAACCATACTTTTCACATCATGTAGGTGACTCAGTGCCCTTAGAATCAAGTCCATAGGTTTGGAGCAGGTCTTCTGAACTAAAATTTGTCTCACCTAAGAGACATCTGCAAGATAGGCACAAATAAATACATATGATTTTTTTTGATTTGTTTGGGCATTGTTCTAGTTTTCTTTCTTAATACAAAAATACAAAAAGCTTTCCTTGGGTTTGATTCCCACAGAAAATTCATAGACTTCTGTTTAAATGAGACCATCCTTTTAATAAAGCTATACATAACTTTTTCATAAATGCATAAGCAGCATTAGAGAAGACAGCACTAAAACAGCATGCTGAAAACTACCCCTGAGTTTTCTGCTGGGTTGTATAACTTCAATTTAAAGGTGCACAGCCACATAATTTAGTTACTTACCTTCTGAATAGCTTCAAGCAATGTAAATTCACAAAGGACCTAAACTTTCACCTGCAAAATTCTATAGTGCCTGAATTTCTGCCAGTGTCTGAGGTGCATACTAAGTCAAATTCCAGTTACCCTAAGCTCAAATCTGAATTACAATGGAAAATTGATCTTCCTTTCTTGGTTTACTTGCTCTGGCAGGCATTCCCATGCTTAGTAAGTCAGAAAGCTTGTGAAAGGTTGTTTTCTGCTCATCTATGACTGGAACAGTTACTTGGAGGGAGATAGCATGGCAATCTGCCTTTCACTGCAGGAAATGTAGGATTTGAACAACAGTCTCATATGCATTTGCAAGCACACTAGCTGCAGGTTTGATAAGTATGAAGGAACTTCCACTTCCTCTTCAGAGGGAAGAAGGGAAAAAATATATATATATATATTGATAATAGTAAACCAAGAAGATGACTCATACCCATTAATGTCTACAAGGAACCATTGTCACTTCAATTCAGCATGAAGTGGGTAGGAATCTGTGCGTAACCTTTCTCTCTGCTGTCTCTGTAATATTTCCTACTGATTTTGCCTTTAGTAGTCACGTTATAGCTACATGAACATATTGAGCCAAGGTGGTTAAACACCTAATCCCAGATTAAGAATTACATTGGATTCACTAAAATACTATGCTGCATAGCTGTTCTTGTCCTCCCTGTTACATACATTCAAGTATGTTAGCATTTTAAATTAAAATGATTTTGAATGGTCTCCCGAAGAGTTGAAACTTCTAGAGGTTACCTATAGAAGCAAAACTGTTCATAGCTGCCTGGACTACTACTACTTGAGATTGGCATACATACTTTCTGTGCGTCCCCCATTAGCACTGTTCTTTAGTGTGATATCGGTCCGCAGATAGTCCGCACAACGAAAAGACTACTGGTGTTAGTGTCAATAGATGGATTAGCACCCAGAGCAGGTCCTGAGACATAAAAAAACAGCTTTTTTCCAGCTCACCTTTCTCTAGCAGCATGATGGTGAATCAGGTTTTTTCACACATCTGTTTAGCTTCTTCCCCATTGGACACATACTGCTTTTGCAAAACATAAGTATTTGAGCCATTAGCCATGATGGGCTATTAGCATTTTCCAGTGATCCCTCTTGAAAAAGAGGAAAAAGCATATATACAAATGGCATGAAAGAATAAACTGAAATGAAGTAAGCTGCTGGCAGTCATCATCTCCATTGCAGTCAGAGTGGTGTGGCACCAGCAAATATCTGCATAAATGTCAACCACAAGATTACAGCAGCAGTGAGTTTTTTAAACAGGATCTCTGGCAAAGCCAGAAAGGGCAGAGAGCTGTTTGTTTTATTACCTTTTCTTCATTTCCCTTGATAATAGCAGAACCTGAAATGGCCTATACTTCAGCGGTGCTTCTTTAAGATAACTTACATAGTTAATAGAGCAGTTGTACTCATGATTTTAGTATTAGTTTATACCATTGCTACTTGATGCCAGCCTAATTTGGTGTATAGCACATTAAATTTTGCTAACGTTCTGCTGATATGTTGCCTTATGTTCATAGTTTGGTTTGGAAGTAGTATATAGAAAATGGTCCTTTTGCCTTACTCAGTCAAGGTACAGTGATGACTAGTGAGAGCAGGTTCTCATTTAAGCTAATAAATAGCTTTTCTTGCTGCACATACATAAAGCTATCTGGGTTGGATTGCTGTATTCCAGAGCAATCATATGCATGTTCCTCAAAGCCTGTGAATAGTTAACTAAGGGAAAGACAAAATTTTGCAAATGGAAACAGATTGAGATACAGTGAGTGTTTGGACCCTCTGAAGAGGCTGACCTGAGCAAATGAAGCCATGGTTTCTTGGAGTGGCTAGTGAAAAAAAAGGTTTTTAGGTGATCAGCTAGATAAAATTCAGTTGTTTTAGGGGAAGATTCTCAGACATTTCAGCAAGCTGGATCTTTGTGGGATTTCAAGTCGAGAACCTCAAAAAAAAAAAAAAAAGTAATCAAAAATTACTAGTTCATTTTTAAAACAGAGGTTGTTATTCTCAGGTCTTTGTATAGATTACACCTTCTGCCATTCTTCCTTTGATCCCCAAGGCCCATTTTGTTCCTGACATGGATACCAAGCTAGAACCTCTGTCCTTTCTTCTGTGCATCAGCTCTCAGTGAGCACTGACTTTGATTTTACACCTCATGCCTTTTACTTCTCTCAGGAATCACGCAATTTCCCATTTTTTTAGAATATGGTCAGAATTTGTGACCCTGAGGTAAAAGAAGTGTATCAGCTTTGGTCATTCCTAATGGGATTAGAAGTCTTACATTTTATATATATATATATATATATAAGTCTTACATTATATATATATATATATATATAAAAAATATATGTAGTCTTACATTATATATATATATATATATTATATATATATATATAATATAATATAATATAATATAATATAATATAATATAATATAATATAATATAATAATTTTATATATATATATAATGTAAGACTACATATATTATATATATATATAGCTAAGGTACCTCCTTAAAAATTTGTGCATTGGGAGATAACATGGAACAGCTGGCATGCTCTGAACTCTGTTCCTATTGCAATAACATGCTCATAAGTGCATGCAAATAGCCTAATCCCAGCCTATAGGATATCCACCTTACTTGCCTTGAAAATCCATCTGAATTGGGTTAGCTATTCCACTTCCCTTCAGAGTCTGACCAGTGAGTCTTGAGAAAGAGACTGTTCTTAATCTCAACAATAGAAGCAAAATATAAGGAAAGAGTAGATGTTATTACAGTGGTGCAAACAGGCCCATGTTCTCCCTTCACACGTGGTAGTTGATGCAGCATAAAATTCTAGTCCCTCTTTGGTTTCCTTCTACCTGCTGTGTCACTCTCTAAGAAGAACTTCCTACTCCACAGAAATCAAACATCCTGGATTTTTATCAACACCAGGCCCTATCCTGTTTGTAAAAGCCAGTCTGCAAGCTGAGTATGTGTTGTCTATTAACAGCCCTTAAGTTTTTACTTCAGTAACTTCAGTTTACTTCAGTGGTTTATTTTGAGTCCTTCTTTCTCCGTGATAGCTTTCTCCCTGCTTCTCAACAACTTAAACCTAGAGTAAACTTCTGAATAGTCAAATCATGATCTAGTTTTCATAATTCATTATATAGCAACACTACTTCCATCAGAGCCCTTACATGATTCTGCTTTCAAGCTATAGCAACTTACCCTCCCAGTGTTTGTAAGGAGAAATAAGTTCATGTTCAAATATAAATGCCATTTAAGTTTGCTTCTCCATACATGTAAGTAAAAAGCTATCAGAAAACAGAAGAGGTCAGATATGATCACACTCCACTACAACCATGAATCAAAACAAAAAAATAACTTTGGCCTCTCCATGCTGAACACAATGGAATGAGAAAGAGCTGAAGTTGAATATATAACAATGAATTTATTTACTGTTGAAGCAAACCCAAGGTCTCACCAACTTTGTAGTTTGCAGGAGTTGAAAGGGTTTGAAATCAAATACAAATCTTGTGGTTAAGGCCCATCTTTTATTCTAAAAACAAGAAAAAAAAATCAAATGCAAAAACCTCTTATGTATTTGCATACATAAACTGTATGATGCAGAGGGGTGAATGGTCAGAGGAACATACTTGCCTTGTGTGAGAAGTCAGCACCTAAATAAATTCATGAACATGAGAATGACATGAAGAAAGATAGTAATGGAAATGAAGGTTCTCCAGTAACTAGACTTGTGCTTTTATGAGGAACAAAAATAGTCATCTTCTGTATAGCTCTATGTTGCACAAATTAAATGTGCAATTAAACGTACAATTAAAACTGGCTGAATTTTCTATAGAATGTCTTCAGGCAAACAAGTTCTGACAATTTTACAATGCTTCTGCATAGTTAAAGGACAAGGTCACATGTCATTTTCAGGAAGCAAGCAGATAGCTTCTTGGTAAAGGCAGCATGGACTGTGTGAATCTCAAACTGTTTTTTTGATATATAGAAATGGACAGATTTTCTGGATAGATGTTGCAGCAACAGCAAAGGATCTACCTGCCTTTCCCCTTTCCTAATCCACTGCTTCTGTCAAAACCCTTATTAAGAAAATAGAGGTGTTTGTGCCGAAGAGGCAACCAAAGGCAGCTAATTGGTGATTTAGGAGTGTGAAAAAATGGATGCAGCTACTTAACTGAAGAAAAGAGTAAAGAAAAAGCAACATTAAACTAGAGGAAAATTAAGATTTTTGTCATGAAAACAGCAGTCATGTTGAGTGTTTGAATACTGGTGAGAATTTCTGAGAATGCATGCTTTGTGACATCTTTGGGAAAGGAGAGAAGACCATGTCAGAGTGCAATCCAGTAAATGTTTCTACACAGGATTCCTTGAAATACGAACCAACTGTATACATGGGCTATACTGCAGAGATAACGGGTGGACTTGTAGTTGGTGAAGGAAGAAGAAGCAAAGGAAATTTTCAATATTTGTTACATAGAGGAGACAAAAGGAAGATTATAGACAAAATGGAATACTAAACAAGAGAGGCAGTTTTGAAATTATTTTTGTTGTTTTGGTAGGACTTGAACAAGCTGCAAGATAATCTGTGAGAAAACTCATAAAGCTCAGAATTCAGAGAGGGAAAACTGGTGGAAGAACAGTGGTCAAGTTCAGTTTATCAGAGAAGCTGCTTGTTTTAGAAAAGATAGCCATGACGAGAAAATCAGACTAGAGCACAATCTCACAAGGTAGCTACAAAAACATTTTCAAGATATCTACCGAAATGTGGATTAAAGAAGCAAACATGAAAGCCTGACTGCAATAGCCTTATTGCTGAGGCCGCACTCATTTTATGTGATTATACCAATGTTAACCAGTCTCAAGACAAAGAACAAATAGGATCAACCTAATGTGAGGAAAATGGTAACAACATCTGGCAGGCAGCTGCAGCTTCTCAGTGAAGAGCTCTATGTCATGCCCAAAGAAGGGGCTGTAGTCATCTGGCCCAGCACTGCTGCTGTGGAAACAACTGTTTCAAGACTGAAAAGACTGAGAGGTGACTGGATTCTGCTTTTTTCCCCACTTTTTTAAAGAAAACAAAGATTTGACTGTCATTGCATTGTCATTGTAAAGGCTAATCTGGCATGTGATTGGATGATAGACCATCTGACCAAGAGACAGAGGGAGGCACAGAGAAAGGAGAAAGGTGGGCAGAGGTGGTGATGAGACCATAATGTGGTAGAGAAGAAGACATTGGAGAGAGAAAGAGATGCTTGTCACCAAGAGGAAATGTGCAGCATTTTGCACGGAGAAAGCATAGAAAATATTTGGAGATAGATGGCTGCAAGTGATAAGAAGCCTAGAGAAGGAAGGAATCAGAAAAGTGAGGACTGGACATTGACTGATGGGTATATATTTTGAGAGAGCAGCAGAACAATTAATTTTAGATTAATTTTAGACATAATCTGATCCAGATTTTCTAAGAGGGAAGTGACATTCCAGGTCACAGTGAGGAAAAATGAAGTGATAAACCCATGGGATTTAAAAAATGAGGGGAAATTAAAATTTTAAATACCAACACAGGTAAAAGAAGAAAACAGGATGGCAGGCAATTAAAAAAAAAAAAAAAAGAATTGGTGGAGAACAGAATCTAAGAAATAGAACCATGAGTAACATCTGCCTTCTGACTGTTGCTGTAACTTTATCTAATCCAGACTTTGTGAAACTTCCACTGCTCCTTCACTTTCTGGGGGGTTGCCTTTTTTTAGGTTTAAGACATTCAATTCATTTGTCTGGTGTAGACTCGTTCATGACAGACAAATTTAATATAACAGATTATCTTCCATTAAAAAATTGCAGACAGGTCAGCTGCCATGTAACTCATTCAGTTTCATTCCTTCACAAGGTTTCCATCTATCCTCACAAAATAAATTCATGTGTACTAACTTAGGGTTTTTTCATGAGTAGGCAATATCCCTGTTCCCTGGAAACTTGCAGTTGTTATTTGTCTTTGTGAACCTCCCCTTTGAAAATGCCAAATCATTCAAATTAATGCTTGGGAGGGTCATATTTTGCATTTCAGTTGTTGAAAAGACCTTAAATTTATTCAATAATATAAAAGTCCCTGAGGAAGAGCAACCACAGTTTATTATGTAAAAATGTACTGTGCTTTCTGTAATTTGGGAGTTGACTGCTCACATAATCATAGCTACCAACATTCAAAACTTACAGTACTTTTTTTCATTCTTTTTTTTTTTTTTTTTTTTTTCATCATAAATTACAGCTTGTTTTTTATATGGCCAGATCCTGCTCTCAGTAAAGTATTTGTCTTCCGTGGTACAGAACCGATCCTTGGTTGGGTGAAGAAATGTCTTCCAAAAGTTTTGGAGGGTTAATGTTTGGTCACCAGCCAATTTTCTTTGATTCATTATCAGCAATAAGGGATTTGAGTTATCATGGGTTAATAGTATTCAGCTGTCTTTTTCAGCAACAGTACCTTTATCATAGTAAAGCCAACACAATTTCAATGGGATTTTAGGGAGCTCCGCATCAGTATCTTCAACTGTCCTTATCCAATACCAATTTATTTTTTTAATTGTATTTAATTAAATCAAACATAAGTACAGCAATTTTTAGGTGTCAGTTGAGATTCTTGAAAATAAACATGCATCTTCCTGAGCAAGCAACAATTCCAAGGAGAAAAATGAAAATAACTAACAGTTAAGGTAAATTGAGTTAATATGCTAAGTCCGGAGATTCTTTTATCTTTGTCCAGTAGTGCCCAGCTTTCTCACCAGCCCCTGTGCTCTTCATTGAGACTGCATGGAGAAATTAAATACTGTTAGAGCAAGGCACTGTTTTTTAGTGAGACAGAGTACAGAGAAGTTGCCCAAGTGTGTTAGCTCAGACAGTTTTGTATTTTCTACTTCTTTTTTTTTTTTTTTAAATATACTTTAGGAGACACTGAATTAACTCCTTTACTGTAGTCATTGATTGTAACCTTCAGCAACTTGTATAGTTCTTTTCTGTCTCAGCTCTTCCTGCATATAGAAGATAAGAATTAAATATAGAATTATTATGGTATAGTGGCTATATGAATAATAAAAGTAGAAAAGTAGTCAGCCCTATATATTTGCACAATTCTGTACCACTGTTTTAAACGCAGCCTCCAATTCTACATATAAACTGTCGTTATTGCCATCTGAGTTTCACAGAGTCTAATGTACTTAACTTTCCAGATGCTTTGTAACAGAGAGACATTATTTGTTGTCCCCAGGTACAGTCAGGAATCCTAATTGTATACGTATCCCTCTCCAGTGTATTATAGAAAACACTTTGATTAATAAAATCTTACAGAAGGAGGAACGCTAACTATATTTTCTGTGATCTCTATTGCTTTTGTGTGTTGTTTTTTTTTTTTTTTCTTTTTTTTTTCTTTTTTTGGTAGTTTTTGCATTTACCTCCACCTAGATTTTATTAACTGGAGTTCCCTTATCTCTTTATTTCTCCGGTCCCTTTCACATTCTGGCATCACAGTCTTAAGACAGCTTGCACTGTTTGGGTTGGTAGCATTGCACTAACATGTTTTTAAGTTTAAAAAAGAATTCAGCGTTCAGCAAAATTTTAGATGGAAATCCTTTCTTTTCATATTAGATTTAGTAAATCCCTTCCCTTTCACAAATGAAAAATCAGGGTCTAAACTGTTCTGACAGCATTTCTAAGTTTTTTGCTCTCAAGGCTTTTTGTATTTTATAAATCTAATTAACTGTAATAAGAAAATAATAGGATATAATGTTTGTTTTACAAGGTGATTGATCTCTTGGCAGCCTAGCAGACTCTTTTATTGATTGGTTGGTGGATAATGCCAGAGTGGATATGTCCTGGAGGAGAATAGCTGACACCTAAATCCATATGTGACAGATTACCATCTGTGTTGGAAGACAAGTTTCTTCATGAAATCGCAAAGATAACAGGTGAAAATAGAAAAAGTGACATGAGAGAAATGTGTTGAAACCTGCCCCAACCCTTCCATGCTCTATAAGCATTTACACAAAGTTCTCTATTTTGTGGGCAGTCTGTTTTCAGGATGAGGGAGATCAAATTTTAATTACACTCATTCCTGTTTGCCCGGTCTAGTTTTAGTTCTGTTAATTAGGAAAATTCCTTGCCTCACAACCTAGCCATAAAGCTAATTATACAGATAACCTTCATTTGCTACCTAGTGGAACTTCAGTTCAGTAATGATTATCATACATTACAGTTAATTAGCACTGCGGTAGGGAAAATGAGGATGTCACTGAAGTGCAGAACTCAAATTAGAAGTGCTGTAATATATGCTTTATTTCATTTTATAGCTAAATGATGCAGGAAAGTCACACACTACCCTACCTGCCTCAGTTTCACATTTGTTAAGGGAGAAATAATTAAATTTATCTCTGCTGCAGAAGCGTTATGTAGCTTTAATGTAATAAAGCTGTTAAGATTCTGTGCTTTGAAAGCCTCAAATAGAAAATACTGCATAAATAGAATTATTCCTCCCTGAAACATGCAAAGCATGTTAGAGGCAATGAGCTATGTTTGGAGAGCACAGTCACAGGTAGAGTGGTGGAGCAGCACATGTACTTCTTAAAGTGGAGTACACCTGTACAGTTCTGCACATATTCACAAAATCTTCCAGAACAAATCACTCAAAAGCCTAGCCCACAAAGGAAATACAACTGTAATTTAACTACTTTTTTTTTTTTTACTGTAAACTACTTTGATTCAAAATGCTTTCTTCCGTTAAATTAATCCATTTTAAAGCATTGGTCCTGAAAATATCGTGATAATTACCAATACCCTGTTACACAAATGGAGTAAAGTAGAGAGGTGTTACAACTTGCCAAAACTGCTAGATAAACCCATTGTAAAACTAGAACTAGGACTTCTAACTCTCTGCAATCTACCAGACAGCATTTAGATTTAGGCTTTCTTCCAGTAGCACTGAATCCAGTATGTCTGAGGATATGGAATGTCTTTAATAAAATATCCCTGGCATACATACAATAGGAAATGTTACTTAGTACATTGCAAGTGTAGCCTAATAGGTTATGTTTATGTTAATTCCAAATTTCTTAATATATTTCATGTTACATTGAGAGGGGAAAAAAAAAGAGAGGAAAATATTTAAATAATTGCAATCTGAGCATTGGTGGTAATGTAGAGCAGCATGTGCTTTGTGCAAGCTTACACTGTTTGACACGCTGTCTAAACAAGATCACAGAATCACAGAATTGTCTAGGTTGGAAGAGACCTCAAGATCATCGAGTCCAACCTCTGACCTAACACTAACAAGTCCTCCACTAAACCGTATCGCTAAGTTCAACATCTAAACGTCTTTTAAAGACCTCCAGGGATAGTGACTCCACCACTTCCCTGGGCAGCCCATTCCAATGCCTAATAACCCTCTCAGTAAAGCAGTTCTTCCTAATATCCAACCTAAAACACCCCTGGTGCAAATTTAGCCCGTTCCCCCTCGTCCTGTCACCAGGCACATTGGAGAACAGACCAACCTCCACCTCGCTACAGCCTCCTTTAATGTTGCGCCTCCTTTAATAAAGAGCGATAAGGTCTTCTCTGAGCCTCCTTTTCTCCAGGCTGAACAAGCCCAGCTCCCTGAGCCGCTCCTCGTAGGACTTGTTCTCCAGACCCCTCACCAGCTTCGTTGCCCTTTTCTGGACTCGCTCGAGCACCTCCATGTCCTACTTGTAGCGAGGGGCCCAAAACTGAACACAGTACTCGAGGTGCGGCCTCACCAGAGCTGAGTACAGGGGGACAATCACTTCCCTAGCCCTGCTGGCCACACTGCTTCTTATGCAAGCCAGGATGCTGTTGGCCTTCTTGGCCACCTGAGCACAATGCTGGCTCATATTCAACCGACTATCCACCATCACTCCCAGGTCCTTCTCTGCCTGGCATCTTTCCAACCACTCATCTCCCAGCTTGTAGCTCTGCTTGGGGTTGTTGTGCCCCAGGTGCAGGACCCAGCACTTGGCCTTGTTGAACCTCATACAGTTGACCTCAGCCCATCAGTCCAGCCTATCCAGATCCTCCTGCAGAGATAGCCTGTTGGGTTGTGCATGGGGATAGGATTCAAGTGTGGGAGAGTAAATTTGTTTTTCTGTGCTTCTATTTCCCCATCTCTGACAAGGTTAAAGAGTTTTGTGGCCTGTTTTATAAAGTACTCTGTGGTCTGCATGCATCACGAAACTAATACCTGTGTCAACAAGACAACAATAGTTATAATGGTTAGGGAATAGTAGTGATTTTTAGAAGCATGAGAAAAAGAAAGAAAGAAAAGCAAAGGAAAATATGTGTAAGATATTGGAAATATGTGTAAAGTAAAATATGTGTAAGATCTTGGAGTATATTATTTTCCTGAAGCTAGGTAGCATTTTTATACTGCAAAGGATTAGGCTGACACAATCAGTTCAAATATTTGTCCAGCCATTGAAAGGAGAAGTCTAACTTCTGCCTGTGATGAGGCTTTGGAAACCTCCATATCCATCATTGTTCAAGAGCTAAGTGAAGATTGCATATTGATTACCCTTTCCATTGCATTTAAGCAGCTTATGTGGAAAGCTAAATTCTAAGCTGCTTAAAATCCCTACTTTTTAATTTGTTCTCTGTCTTGTGTGCAGCAAGGCAAACCTTTGCAAGTTTATATGCATATACACACATACCCTGATCAAAACTAGCTCCTTCTAAACACGAATCACAATGAGCAGAGCTTAAAAAGGTACAAGTGGAACAGGAACAATCTTTCCCATTATTCTTCACAATGAAATGAAAACAAAAATAACAGAATGTCAGTTACCTCTAATCAAATTGTGGCTATGCGAGTAAATTCTGTGGTTTTTCATTGGTCTCTGTTTTCTGTTTTTGCACGTGTCCCATCTGTGCAGGGAACATCAGTTGGTGTTTGTACATCAGTAGCTTGTATGAGCAAGGTATCATTTAACAGCATAGACTTACTGCATTAAGAGAAATTGTTTTGGATTTCATTGCTAATGCACTGAAAGTCCATCAGGCCTCCTAGTCTGAAATGACCAGCACATTGTCTGAGCACTGATTGTCAGGACATTTTGCCTGCAGAGAAACATCCTCTACAGAGAAATACAGCTCTGTATATACTTTTGCATTCCTAGGGATACCAGGAAACTATGCACTGTGGAAAGCTTGAGGCACTTTTATGCAACCTGTATCATCGATTGAAAAGGAGCCACTTCAGAGCTATATTTGAAGACATGAGCTCACCAGCTTTATGACTCTTCTACAGACAGTCCCAATAATTGTATGAGGAGATTTGACTAAGTAATTTCAAAGCTGGTAGATACTATGGTGGGTTTCCACTGTGTTTTCTTTCCCTGTGTGGTAAGCAGACATGTCATGGAAGCAGACATGTCTGTGAAGTTCACAAAAGGCACTTGACAAAGTTGGGTACCAGTCAGTTTAAAGATAAATGGAGCCTCACCTTGTCACACGGTGGAATCATTTATTTTCACATGGCTCATAACAAATTATTTATAGCTATGGAAAGAAAAATAATGGAGATATAGACTGTTGCAATTTCTATGAACCAGTTAGACACGATATGGTTGGATACTGCTCTCTTTCAAGTGAAATGCAGTAATGCACCGCTCTCCATAGACAGAAATAATTTTACATGCCTTATCATTCTTGCTATGGCCATGGAAAGAAATACAGTGAAAGCAGGGACACTGGTGCTGTTTGTGTTATTTAGAATGTTTTTTGCAGCTAACAGTTTTGACCTCTATTCTGTTTTGAAGGTCCTGGTTTCAGAAGGCCACATCATGTCTTCCAGTTAGAAGAAATGAGTAAATACTTTATTTTCCTGTGGACTCTCCTAGGTTTTACCCAGACCCTGGCACAGGATTATTCCAAGGAATTGCTGGTGTAAAACTGATATGCTGTATTGTTAGTGGAATTACAACAATTAACAGCTTCGAATCTACCCTTTGCGGCCAGGAAGGTTTGATTTTTGTCCGTTGTGGACTATAGGGACCCCAAGAAGAAAGTTAGTGAGACTGGAACTTGTAATTTAACACATGAAATCCAGGGGCTGTCATTTAAAACATCAGTCCTTCAGAATGGAGTTTGACAGTCTGCAAGTAATTTCTGCTTCAAGCAGTCTCAACAGCAGAGTAGCCCAGAGGTCATGTTGTTCTTATGGGTAAGAGAGACCTTCTTCATGATGGATGACTACTCTGTGTGTTTGTGATGCTTAATATATTAGTAATTTTAACTCACAATTTCATTTGTCCAAAAGTTTTGTCATAGCAAGCTGAACTATAGTTAGGTACACCTGTGCTGTGAAAAAGGTTGTGGCGATCTATCATAAGACCTATGCCACAGTCTGCACATCGTAAAGTTAGGAGGCAGCACTCATGAGATTGGAAATGTCAGCCTGTGGGAATTGTGCCAACAAGTCTTACATTTTCACTGCTGATCTGGACCTGTGCTTGTAATCACAGCTGAAGCCAAATGTGTTGCTGCCTTCAGTCTCATGATATTAGGCAAAGCAGCCAACAGTGTAATCTTCACCAGTTTTATCAGGTTGAGAACCTAAGATTATCTTTCTTGGCTATTCTATTTCAGTCACCAAAACTTGAGGACCACAGACAACAAACAAGACTCCAGCCATCAGCTCAGTTTGAGAACTCTGTTACCTGAGACACAAAGATTGCAGCTACGTTTGTGCAAAGCACTCAGGGCGTGATACTACTATAGCTGCTACCTACCATTTTACCCTCATGCTTTTAATAGGATTGAATGCAAACGCCACTCCTTTGCAGAACCAGACACAAAAGCAGTAAGCAGCAGTATTAGTTCAGAGGGTCTCAGAGCAGCTTTGCTTTCTCTTTTCCAAAAATTCAGCTTACAAACAAACCTTTATAATGATGTATGCTGCCCTTGCTCATTTGAGTTGTACACCTCCTGAACGTATTTCTGTCAACGTCCATGCAACAAAGCACCATTTAGAAAAGCAGGCTGAAATTGATTCTCAGCTATTAGAATTTCTAGCTTTACTTCCTCACTGCTCTTGCAGACATATTTTGCTGCTGATTGTATTTGACGTGCAGAAATGTGATAAAAACCATACAACACTCCCAGATCTGTAATCACGTGTATTCAAAAATGAGTGAATGACTCTCAAAGTCATCCTAAAATCAAGTTATTTTAAATGCTCCCTTCATTCACCAGCATCATGCATCTTTGATAAATTTCCATCTCCACATATTAGTTCCTAGCTTTGTGTTTTGCAACATTTCCTTTTTAAATGGCTAGCTGTTACCTCAAATTTTCAGAGCTTGTAAGAGACTTTTCAGAAGGAAAGGTCATTCTCCACTCATTTTTCTCAAAGATCTCATTTTCACTTTCAGAAGTGTGCAGCCAGGGCTCTATGACATATTTCTTCTCTGTATTTATCCTTAAAAAGACCTATATTATTGGCAGTATTCTTCTCCTGAAAACTAGAAGGCTTGTTTTTGTTTTTTTCTTTTGCAGAAAATGTGGATCCATGGTTTTATAACTGGGGGAGGATGGAAAGGTGCTCTGTATTTCAGATGAGGTTCTATGACCTATTATATACCTATTGCAGAAGCTTTTATAGAATGGAAAAGGGACTGGTCATTCCAGATTTTCCAAACCTTTGGGAGAAGCTATAGGGTGGAGGAAGTGGAGTCAAGAGTCTGAAATTCAGAACAGAGTCTTTATCTTCATGAGAGTCTTTATCTTCTTGATGACTTTTTAAATTAAGAGCCATTGATCCTGTCCATCACACATATACATGGCTTTCAAATAAAGGCAATAGACGCTATGCGTTGAGAACAACTCAAGAGACAACATCTCACATGCATTTAGTGTTGCTCTGCAAAAACATCAAATCAGAAAGGTTAGAGGTATGAAAATGGTTATTCAGTGGCACTGTGTTCATAGTGGACAAACTAGCACATAATCCTAAATGTGAGCAAATATACCTCTGCATTTCTTTATGTAGTGATAATGGAAGTATTTTGTGATAATTCAAATCAAATATGTTTTGCTTTGTGTTTTTTTGTTGTTATTTCATTTTTTCAGGTGTTGTTAGGTTTTGATAGTTCCTATGTAAGGTGACGGATTCACATCTTACACAGCCTGAAGTCTTGTGTTAGGCACATCTCTGCATCTACAAAGAAACTTCCCTAATTTTTTTTTAACTTCAAAGTGCCTTGGCTTGGTCATCTGTTGGTTGAGCTGCTGAGAGAAATACTTCTGTCTTGAGAACATCTCATTCGTAGTTCTTTTGTAAGCTTTTCCAGAAAGGTTTGGGAAGGGATACATTTGACAAACCTGTTTCCTAGTGGGAACTGCAGCCTCCTTGAGGATCTGAGTAAAGTCCTATATTCCTGCCATGAAATACTCTAATTACAGCCATGAACTAAATTTTTGCCCATTCATTCGTTGCAGATATTGACGAATGCTTGGTAAACAATGGTGGCTGTGACCATTTCTGCCGAAACACGGTTGGCAGCTTTGAATGCAGCTGCCAGAAAGGCTATAAACTCCTCACAGATGAACGGACCTGCCAAGGTAATTCTTCACTTATTTCACTCTTTGCAAAATGAGGATGTTAATTTGTTAATTTCAACTGACTTTTTTTTTTTTTTTTTGGGGGGCGGGGAAGAGAAAAAGAAGTAAAGCATTTGTATTACAGATTTTAATCATACTGTCATAGGAGGTAAAGTTAGAAAAGACCTTCCGGATTTTGATAATCTAAGATTGGTTTAGAATATTTCTGGAAATGTCTTGTTTCATTGTTTTTAGTAGTAGGAATGCCAGTGTCCTGAAGCAGGACACTATATACCATGGGGACTATACCCTGTGGTATAGTGTAATAAGCACAGGCAGAATCTTATGTTCAAATCCTTTAATTTGTTGTGATCTTTATGGGACAGAGGTTTACCATATTTACACTGGATTAATTTTGAATAATTTACTGGAATAGAGCATTTGCAACAGTTAAACTGAAAAAAAAGAGTGTAATATATGAGTTCACCTTTGCCTGATAGAATCTGCTTATGGAGCAATCATTGAAGGAATTTTGTGGGAATTCATATGAAGTATGATTTATGTCATGTTTTGTGTGTGTGTGTCATGATTTGTTACCTAAGTCATATAAAATTATATTTTCTATGACCAATTAAGTGCATAAGTACTTCCCATTTCAGTACAACAACCCATGTACATTTGGAGAAATTACACTTTAAATAGAGAAAAGGAAGGAAGTATTCAAGGATTATTTCTTTTTCTGCGGGAGTTGCCTTTTTATTAATTATCTTCATGGGCTTTGCACATGTAAAAATTATGAAGTCCAGAACAGCATTAGTATTTTAGAGCTTTTTTGTTCATCAATAAGGGAGAAACAAATGTCTGGAAATACATACATCATTCAAAAGATTTTCTATTGATTCTCATTGGTACTTCTATTATCTGAGAAGTCTACTCCACCCTGAGTGTGTGGTTAGCCACTGAGGAGTCAGTGCAAGGTTGGCTTCATGCTGGGACAGGATGGGAAAAGCTCAGACCAGAACCATGAGTTCTATGACTAGACAGAAAAAAATATTGTTGGGTCATGTCAGACAAGGATAAGTTGTCAGGTTCTAATACGCCTGCTAAAAATAGGAACAAAATATTAAAAAGAAACATTCCCTTCATGATGCATCTAGAGATAGTTAGGAATAGATAGAGATAGTTAGGAATAGTTTCTGGTTCTTGAGTTTCTTGTATCATGACAGTTTGTCACTGCAGTATTAGCCACAGGTCTTGACACTGAAGTCATTGTAATTACACCAGGGAAAAACTTGTCAAGAAAGTTGAGACCTGCATTCTTGTTAGGCAAGAGCAGATAGAAAATTTATGTGTTCATTGTTCAAAGTCTTGGTAACAGACTTTGAAATCTGCCTGTAAATAATCAGTTATTTCTTCTGATCAGAACTTAGCAGTTCTGTAAACATTGTTCATCTGAGTTTTGTTTCTTCATGTGCCTGGGCTGCTGAATGAATTACTTGCTGATGACAGTACATACTGTGCAATGAATGAAGCCGTAGCTGATCTTCTCACCCTCATGTGATCAGACAAGAATTGTTGGTTTGGAAATACAAACATGACCTGGCCATCCTACTTTTGCCATTGTCAATGAACAAGGGCAGGCGCTCTGTCTGCCTCTATGTGATACTTTGACTGACATGTTAACTGTAGCTTATCTGCTGCTCTAACAGCCTGATTAGTGCAAGCCCAGAGAATTCTTGCTCTGGAGAATTGCTTTGGTCCCAGAAATGCTGGTCCTTCATAGTGTGAAATTTGGAGGACAAAGTTATTTCCTGTTTGAAGTCTGAGGTATTTGGGCCCCAGAGACTGATTATAGCAACTATGGTATGATGCCAGCTTTGTGGAGGGACCACTGTGATAATTTTGTTTCTGTCTGGTGCTTAAGGTGATAATTGTTGAGTTAGGGAAACAGAAGGCCTGCTAACAAAGAAAAAGGAAAAGTGGATATAGATCAAGAAATCTGATGTATTAGTCACTTATACTTTGTTGCTTCCCCTGCAAAGGAGAATTTGTCAGGTCTGACGGGAAAATGTGGTTGGGGGTTAAGTGACACTGCTGGCATATAAATCATCCATGTTTTTTTCTGGAAAAATAAGAAATAATTTTTCTGGTAATAGGCAGTCAACACTGACCATTACTGAGAGATTCAGATAAATTTATTTTAAGTATATTAGCCTTTTCAATGAGTGAATTAGAGAAGCTTAATCTGTCTTTATAGAAGATGCTGTTATTTGTGTTATATCTGTTATTTTGATTCATAAGAGAGTTTTAAGGACTTGTGATTTTGCTGTAACATTGCCTTTCTCCTCTAATTTTCATTTTAAAACTAAAGACATCTTTAAGTTACAAATCAATGTGTTTAGCAAATACTTATTTAGGACCTTGGAAGTGTATGTTGTTTGGGGTTAAGTCCTATTTAGTTCAGATGGCCTCACTGGTGTATACGGAGTTCATCTCCAAATGAGTCCATCACTCACATCAAGGAACAGATCCTGCCAACATTAAACAAAATACCCATGGAAGCAGTTGGTAAGCATGCCCTTTTAAGACCTGCAGAATCCCTGTATAAGTGTGTGTGTCTGGTTCATGAGAAAGAACCTGTAAAGAAAAAAGCCACAGAAACACAGGTTATGTTAGCAACATTTTTCAAACTGTTGAAAAATACAAATAAGCTGTTGCTGCATAGCTTTATTCATGTAAATGTTAACTTCAGCACAAGGCAACTTTACATGCTTCAATAAAAAGGTTCTTTCCATATTCCCTGTGAAACTCAGATTGTCCTATCTCACCTCATTTCCTTGATGTCTTTTCGTTGTAGACCTATGTAGACCCATTGCAGAGAGAAAGAGCCAACTTTAGGATTGTAGGGAAAAGTCTCAGACTTTGTTCAGGCTGTTTGTATAGCTCCCGCCCCATTGTACCAAGTGCCTTACACACATTCATTATCTTTGTGAAGAGGAAAGTATTTCTCTGAGTTTTTCAAGCCCAATATTGTAGCTTGCCTAAGATCACATATAGGAATGCCTGGACAGTGCAGACAATTTTTTCTCAAGTTTTTGTTAATCTGCCCTCTTCCTTCATTACAAGAAAAAAGAAAAAAGAAAAACAACAACAAAAACTCTTGCATTTGTGTTTATACCCTGCTATGAAAATTCATAATTTTTCAGTAACTCTGAAGCTTGCTGATCAGTTGGAGCCACTGGCTAGCCACCCTGCATGCACAGGGCTTGTATAAGCAGCTTTTGCATTTGTAAAGGGCATTAAAGTGTTCTGCATTTGCCTGTTTACAGCTAAACCATTTTTAGCCCTGGTTGCAAAGAAAACTATTGTCAATCACAGATTACTTCTGCTAGGGAGTGGTTCTCACGCTGGGGCTCCTTGTTAGACAAGGAAAATGTAGGGGGTTTCTCTTCCTTTCCCCTCCCCTGCATTCCAACCATTTAAAAGGAAACTTATTTGTAACCCAGAAGGTGAAGAATCCACATTGCCTTGCCAGCAATATTGTGGAGAGTAATACAACTTTCCCAGAGTCTCTCTTTTCATGCAAACTTAAAATAGATTTCTTTTTTTCACCTTTAATGCTGAAATCACTGTTTGACAATACCAAACCCATCTATTGTGTATTATTTTAAAAGATCCCTTAAGCCTAAAGAATTGTAAATTCATTGGTACGGAAAGAAACCATTGGATCTGTTTGTATAAACCTTGCAAAAAGAGGCCTGTGTCTCCTTTGAGCATTTAATACAAATAACGTAGCTATATTTATAGCAAGGAGAGGTTATATTTGTAACCTTTGCAGTAATTAACAGCAGGACAAGAATTCAGATTAGTTTTAGAATGACATCAGCAGCATAAGATCAAGCAAGACTGCTTAAAGCTGAATGTGTATAAGTGCAGACGTAATTACCTTAATCCTCAGCCAATATGAGTTTTAAAGCCATTTAACTTAATTGATTATTCAGTTTCTGTTTGTTGTGCAGTGATCTTGAAAAAAATTCAACAATAAGCGTTCTTTCTGCTCCACTCAAGTCCAAGCTTCATTAAGCACCCAGAAAAATGTGTGAAATTCTATCATAAATAACTTTCTTTTCCTGCTGTAGGAATTGCCTTTTGCAAGAGAAGACAAGGAGAGACAGCATGCACATTTGTCATAACTCTCCAGGGAGTCCATTTGTTGTAACTCTCCATTCAGAAAAAAAGATAAAATAAAATAGTGCTTTTAGTGTAACATGCAGTGAACAACATACAATACTTTGGACTGCTAGATCTACACTCTGCTCCTCTGTCCCTCTCTAACTGCCCAAAATAGAGCCAAATCCTTGTATGCTGAGGAATTTAACCTTCTGCAGGAGGCAATTCAAGGCATTTGCATCATTGTAGTCCACTTACAGCCTCAAAAGCAACTTAAGTGGGGCTTGATGATTGCTAGATCTCACAGACATGATGTTCAGCCATAATGAAATCTGTCCAAGTAGACATTTCACCAACTATTTCAATCAATATAGCCACTGTAAAAGGAGATGATTGTCCACCAGGCAAAAGTACCCCTCTGGCATGTGGAATACCTGCATAAGCTCTCTGGCATTTCTACAGCTTCTTTAAAGCTATGTGTTCACAATCAGTAGTTGATGGCATTTTTTATTCGCTTTGACATATTGCCTGTTTGATTGTTGATTATTCTTTACTGCTTTCCTACCAGATTTGAAATGAATGCAATGACTATTTTATAACTAGGTGTTGGAATACAGTGCCTCATAGTCTGCTATTGGTAGTACTGTTGTCTAAAGGAAGTTCAGTGATGTCAGTTTATTCAACAGGAAATCCAAAACAAAATTTGACTCACTAGCTTCATGATATATTGAATTTCCCTTCTAGTAATTTTCTGTGGGCACATTTTGCTAGAGGTTTGGGGTTTTATAACACTACAAAACTATCCAGTAAAAGCCTAAGTATAGCTGATTTGTTTTGTTGTTTGTTTGTTTGTTTGTTTTCTTCAAGAAAAACAGAAAGATGTGAGCATATCCACTATCATGTTCGTGTATTCAGACTTGTCTTTCTTTCTTTTAAAGTAATGTGTTGCTTATGTGCCCTACTGTATCCCACCTTCCTGTCTCCCCAGCTTCACTTCCAAGCAAGTGTTCCTCTAAACTTGACACTCATGGAGTGGAGCAACTGGAAGTGATGGCTAGAGCCAAGTATGCTGTGAGCAGATGTTAAGGCAGTTTCCTTAGTAACTGCCAGCATATCACAATGCTGACCTGTGAAATACTTCAAACATTGCCCAACTGGTGTTTTTGGGTTTTTGTGTTTTGTTGTTTTGTTTTTGTTTTGTTTTGTTTTGTTTTGTTTTCCCTCAGGTTGTCTATGAGCAGGCTTTAAATAAGATTTGAACCCAGTCTTAGGGCTGCTTTGTTAACCCATACACCACAGAACCATAATCCATGCAGTCCTAAAATAATGCTGTTAAATGAGAGACCTTTTTTTATTGCCAAGTAGGTTTTCTTTCCAGAGAATTTGAAGTGATTAATTTTAGCTGACCTTATGAGTGATATGTGGTAGAAGGATGCTTCACATAGAGCTACCAATGGATAATTGTCAAGAGATACCTTCTTGCATTTCAGAACAAGAGAAAGAAATATAGCACCTTGAAAAATGCAGTAACTGTCTATGATCCAGGGATCACACAGACCTGATCTTGAAACATTGCCATATTAACTGGATATCTAATCCCCCTTAATAACATCCATCTTTTCACTTACTTGTACAAAATATGCACTATTAGCCTTCCAAGGGCAATCTCTCACATGGTATCTCCATTTTGAAAATGTGTGTGAAATGAGAGATTGATCATACAGGGAATGACAGATAGAAAGTGTTTGTGGGAATTATTTTTGGCCTAAAGAAGCCCACAAAGATTAACTACAAAGATCTCTCTATGCTCTTCTGTATGGAAGCATTGATAATAAATATGGCAGTACAGAACCAGTTCAAACTCAAGTAAATCAGTGCATCCACATCAGCAGCACTGAATCACCAAGTATCTTGAATATAGAGGGACCAAATTAAAAAATAAAAAGGGACCAGAGATGGTTTTCTTCACTAGGTTACATGACAGTGACCTGCCACCCACATTTGATCATATAACCCAGTAAAGCAGTTGACCTTGTCCCAGTCATATAATCTGATGGAGGTCTCAGGATGAGGGTACAGCCCTTGCATTGATTTATACAGCCACCAATCTTAAGTTACTTAACTCAATGCATGGGTAGAGATAAGGGCTGGAGCATCTGTCTCTCTCTCTCTCTCACTGCACTGTGAAAATGGAAGACGGAGAATCCCGAGTCCTGTGCCCCAGTTTTAAAAGCCTGAAGAAATTCCTTGTACCAGGAAAGGGGAATTTTATGCCACGACTCTCCAAGCCAAGACAAAAGTCCTTTTTACCTTACTGCTGCTCCTATAACTGTTCTTGTTCTGAGTAGCTAGATGAATAGCTGAGTATATCTATCCAAGTGTAGGTCCAGAGACATTGAGCTGTGGGAGACTGCAGATGCGTACAGCTGCACCATGCTGTAATTGCGCACATGATGAAATTTTTCAGCTAATCTGTATTGGTGCTAGAACTTATGTTTCAAGTAAGTTAATTTAAAGTACAGTGGTTGAAACCCTGATCCCTCATATTCAATGGATCAGCTTCACAGTTTGGCTAACTTACCAGTGAAAACTGTTATAAAGTTTTGTTCTTGTTTCACTCTTTCCTTTTCTTTCCTACTAAATAAACAGAAGAAGCCAATGTACAATAACAGGAGCATTATTTACCCTGTCCCTTCTTTCTGGAATGGCACTAGCAGTACTGCTCTGTCACGACTTCACAGCCAGGCAAGAGACATAAAGGGGACAGTAGCAGAAATATCACTTTTTTTTTTTGTTGTTGTTGCTGGTTTTTTGTTTGCTTTGTTTTTTCTTAATATTTAAAATACATTTTTACCTTAACCCATGCAAACCTCTCTCTCAGAGAGGTTCAGGACTGGACTGCAGCCAGTGCAGAGCATTAGTAAGCCTTAAGGGTGCTGCTCTCTGTATCCCTGCAAGAGAAGGCAGCAATGGGGAAGAGGAGCTAGCAGGCTTACAAGTCCCCTCACTGACATTTGCCTGAGTTTGCATGTGCATGTGTGGTAAGCTGTAGTTTTCAGCAGACAGAGAAAATATCCAGGGCTTCCTTTTGCTCTCACTTACTTAAGTAAGGCTACTGTACTTGGCAGACTTCTGTATTCACATTGCAGTCACACTAAAGGAATCTGCTGGTCCTCATTGCATTAAACCACTTGAACAGGGTGAGTCAGTACCATGCAGGGTTGACTAATGAGAGAAAGGGATGAAGGGACACAAGCTGTTTGTGTATCAACACTCATTTGAGCGATACACATAAAGGAGAGTGGTTTTGCCTTGATGCACCTGTCCTCTCACCAACATAAGATAGCCATGCTGTAAGATACATTTTCTTGATTTAGACTGATTTGCAGCCAATCCAGCTAAGTCTGGCCCAGTATGTTTGATTCTATGCACACGTGGCATACAAACAGCTGTGCTGGTTCAGCTGCTGAGGCAGGTCGAGAACTAGGAAGAATCTCGAGTGCTGAAGGCAATCCTGGGAGCTGCTTGTAGAAATCAGTGTGTCTCACAGAAAGAAAATTTGAGATGACTTCCCTGTCGCTGATCATGTACATTCCCTATGCAGATTTTCTGTAAGGCACTGTGTGTCACTGAGGCTTGCAAAAATATCTTGCTTATGACAGGCACCATATTGCTTCTACAATCAGGTTAAAAAATACTCTGCTGGGAAGCGACATGTTACACTGTCAATAAAAGGAATACATCTCAAAACCTTTCTGTTATACATGGTGCTTACTCTTGGTGTCAGTGAGATTGTGAATAGTGGTACAGTCTGCCTCTGTGAGAAAAAAAGGGTTGCAAGATCATACACAGAGACCATAAATACCTCAGGCATAAATTATAAACAGTTCTAGCCAGTACAAGTTTGTTTGCCAAGTGATAGTATCTCCCATGTTGGTTGTAGCAATTATGTCTGCTGAAACATGAAAACAAATACATCCCCCCGCAACTCCAGTTCTCCTCACTTCAGCACATACAGATTTATCGTTAAAAGTAAATTTTCTTTGGTGTCTGCTGCTTGGAAGGAATATTAAACCTCATAATCTAGGCTTTAAATCAATTTCTAATGGGATGAGACCTAATGTGGGGAGGGCAGCTGGGGCAGGTTATTCCACCTCTATTTTCCCATGAAGTTTCTGACAAGGGCTACTGTTGGAAGATACTAGATTAGTTTGACCTCAGGTCTCATTCAGTATTGCAGCTCTTATATTCCCGTGTTAAACTCTGTAGTGCATATTGCTATCAAATTGCTTTCTACAGCTCTGTCTGACCCCTCCCCTCAGTGATGTTGTGCATGGGAAGCCAAGCAAAACATTCCGTTAATGTTTAGAAAGAGAATTTGAGATATGTTTTTCATTTGATGCTGTAGGATTTAGTACATGCATAGTGCAGAAATGATTTTACTGGATTAAAATCATATTATGTATTAATGAATTACCAGGATATGAGTCAGCCTTGGAATAGTTTGAGCAGGAAAGTAGCATTGTTCCACAAACAATAATCTGTTGATAAATAGTGGTGAAAGCTGTAATTCAATAGGAATTGTTTTTGAAGAGAACCAGAGAGAGACTCTATAGATATATATTCTCCACTATTGCAGTGGTGCACCTTGAGATAATGCCATGTTACAGCTCTCACTCATTTAATCACCTTAAGGTCAGGAATCCTTTACACTAAGTGCTGTACAGAATTGCAGGAAAATGACAACCCTATCCCAAATGTTCAGAGGAGCTTCATCTTCCTGTGCTTGTTTCTACCCTTCTGGGCCTTTTAAAAGTGCTAAATTTTGTTTACTTTTTTTTCTAATGAGAATAAAATCCCTTAAGATCTTAACTCATTTAAGCAAAGGAGTGTGATTTTCTTCCAGAAGCCATGTTATGAACTACTTGTGTTGATAATTTTCTGATGAGCCCTGTGTTAGGACAGGTGAGATAAAAACAAAAATTTAAGCTCAAATACTAAGAGGCAATGAGATGGAGGAGTATTTCCTGTGTTATTGTTGGGTGGAGGGTTTTTTTTGATTCGTATTTGCAAAAAGCTTCTGTTCATGTTTTTGGAGTGATACCTGCCATTCCTGGACTCCCTGGAGGCTGGCCTTCTTTGGTGGAAGTAGTGGCATGGAGCAGAGCACACATGAAGAGCCCAATGGAGGGTACATTTTTCTGCGGGCACAAGCCACAACTCATGGAGTCTGTGGCAGACCATGAGTTGCAGGCAAACAATCAGCAAGCATGTGGCAGAGACAAGAAGCTGCCTCTTATCATGGCCTCTTCTGCTTTTCTCATTGCCTTACAGAGGCAAGCATTGTTTCACCTCTCCACTTCCATATGCTCTCCTCCCACCTTGATCTGATCTTCAGATTGAGTGCTTGCAAAGAAGGAGGTGACTTGTGCTAGTTCTGGACCTCAGGACAAGGTTTCTAATTACTTTTTAAACAAGCCTTTGAAGCAGAGGCAGAGAACAGCAATTATTGTTTGTATTAATTGGCCACTGACTTCATTGGGAGCTTGAAGTAAGCTAGGGATGCACAATCAGAATGACAGGAGGTGAAGTGCAGCATTTGATTTTTCAGTTGAAAGCTGAAACTCTGTTTTTGTACTTGCTCTTTCAGCACCATCAAATAACACTAAAGCAGATTTTGACCCAGAGTAGCCCCTTATTCCTTCAAGAAGTCTCACTAGCAGCTACTACTCAGCGGTGATGGAGACAGCTTGGCAAAGAGAAGGTCTCTCTTTCCAGATATATGTCTAAAAAAACAAATGTATTGCAGGATATTCCTCACTTGATACACAGAGGGTAAAACCTTTTTTGTTTGTCTCATCAGGCTGTTAAGTTGCTCTTACAGAGTTGCTGTGTAAATAGTGGCTTGAGCAGAGTGCAGACAACTAAACATGTTTATATTTGTAGGAAAACAAATAAACCTGCCTGAAGTTTCTTTTAATGCATTTCTGCTGTTGATATATGGCTTTTCCTATCCCAAACACTTGACACGTAACACAGTTTATTGCTGTAATAATAGTAGATAACTCAATTTGCCTTTGCCTTGGAAAATGATTGATTTTGGAAAAGGATTATGTTTGTTTATAAAATCTTGGCAATGATCTGATGAAAGTATTTTGTTTTCTTTAAAAAAATGTTGGGAAAGTAGTGACTTTAATTGCATTTTAGATTGTCCTAGCAAAACAATGGTAAGAGGATAAACATAATAGGAGCTAAAGCCAATTGCCTCCTACTGGGTTCCTCAGGTTAATAGAGGAGCCTGAGCACAACAAAGCCCTCATGTAATGGAGAGGAGCTGCAGGGTGGGAAAGAGCTCAGACAGGTAAACATAGACCCAAGAGCAAGGGCTCTGTCTCGGAAATCTACAGGCCATCTAGCGTTGACACTATTTCAGTTGCCAATATTAAGCTCATCACACAGAAACAGTCTTTTGCCTTCTTGTCTCTACATCTCTCCCTCTTTTACCTTCTATCTCAGCAGATTCTGCCCTCCAACAGCCCTCAAGGCTTGGAGGCCCTTATGTTTCCACTAAGGATTTGTGTCCAACTGTCACATGTAGAAATGCCTGTACAAGCTATACAAGCAACTTGACTCAAGTTCTTTATTTTCTTACCATAAATAATTCTGTGTTTCAAAAGCTTGTCTCAAAGACTCTCTGTTGATAATGTGTCAGGGCCATGAAGCTAATAAAGCCAATGTCAGATGTGTGTTGGGGGTGATGGCCCCCAAATGCAGAACAGTGCATTTATTAGCATGTACATATTCTTTTCATATTAACAATGAAGCTGTGATTGTTGAAATGCTCCTGCAGGGCACTGAGAAGAGCTGTAATGGGAGAACTACACATCCTGATGCCCACAGTGCTACAATTTTGTTGGTGCTAGCATGTGTAACAGATTAGACTTATCACAAAGGTCACTGAGTGTAGTTGCACTTGCATTCTCCAAGCTAAGCATTTAGAGGTATGGTTTTAACTCAGGCTCATTTATCATAGCTTTGTTGACCTTTCTCTGATTTGCCAGTCACCAAAAGGTTGCAAATGTACTTACTGTTTCTTTGCTCTTGTACATGGCCTTTCATCAAGCAGTTTCAGCCCTTCCAGATCCAATAGTGGATAGATTTTGTAGCTCTAAGGGGGGGGAAAGAAGGAGCAAAGTGCTTGGTTCCACTCATTTCCTATTGATTTTAAAAGTAATAGGTTCTAAAAATGAACAGTGTTGTTGAAGATATATGTGCATTGCTGATATTATAATCTTTTGTTGTATTTAGCAGGTAACTGTGCACTACTTGGATTCAGATCACTATAGGACATTTTAAAATCTTTAAAAAAATCTTTAGAAGTCTTTTAAACTGATTTTTAAAAATTGTTACAAGGATAACAATAAACACAAAGTAGGATGAAAACAACTGCCATGAGCTCATGGTCAGACTAAGTTCAAAAAGCTTCACAGTGAAAACCAGTAATGATATTTGAAATCTTCCTTTCCAAATGCCTTTTTAGAACACTTCCCTTCATATCTGTGACCTTAGGCAGTCTTATTAATTTTATGCCATTGTGTCTAGTTATTAGTATGTTTTTTTCCAAATCAATAGGAGACCCGGAAAACTTTCTCACATGCAAAAACATCTTTCTTTTTTTTAAAAACTTCTTTATTTTAAAGTATCTCCAGAGCTGTCTCTGGTGATTGGTAAGTTTCTCTGCAAACCCTCCTCAGAGACTTCGCTAGGTGAGGGCTCTTCTGCCCTCTCTGCCCCCTTTCCCTGCCCAAGAGCAGATGGGGATCCCTCAAGTTTCTTCTCTTGAAGTACATGAGTACTCAATCAGAAGGTGTCTATAGGGTGTCTGTATAGACAGGATATGTGGAATGTGTCACAGGTATATAGGCGCCTTGCAGTGCATGCTCCCAGGAGGTGACCCATCTTCAGCTGCAGCACAGATCTCTGGCCTCTCCCCAGCTCCAGAAGCTCAGACATCTGGTAAAGCAGGTCAGTAAATTACACACTACATTGACTAAGGTTATCTCTCAAGTGATTTCACAGATTGAGGGAGAAGCCATGGCAGTGTTGGTTGAAATATGGTGAGAGGCACTGGGAAATACTGGGCTAAGGAGAACTGAGGATGTGTTCCCTGATGTAAGTGACAAGGTGAATAGTCTGCATACAAGAAACAAACATTTCTCATTAGATATGAAATGTACTGCTGTCTTCTACTCAGAGAGCCTCAGTACCCAGCATCTAGTTTCTCATTCCTCTATCAGTTATGACAGCTGGTCAAATTCAGAATTGCTGACCAGTTCAGCTCAGCTGAAGAAGAAGAGAAGTGAAGGAAGAGCCTTGGCCACACTCCTTTTCCTCCTCAGCAGTCCCATGGGCAGCTCCATTCTCCATCTCCTCTTGCAGTGCCAAGATTTAGCAAGTAGCTTTGTGTTGAAAATATTGGAAGAAAAGATTGTCTGCTAGACAGGGAAATTATCAGGTAGTCCTCTACCGTTATTCAGTTTTCAGTTTGCTGCTTCTTACAAAAAGAAAAAAGAAAAAAAAAAGAAAAAAAAAAAATAAAAGAAAAAAAAATGTAATGGGGTATTTCAAAATGCTGCAGGGAAAAAATATTGAAAACTTTTTACTTTGCCAAACAGCAGAGAAATAATAATGTAATAACAATGATGATGGTGATGATGATGTATTTCATTACAGAAATGTAAAATCCCTTGGGCCAAATCCCACGATCTTTATTCAAAGATACCCCCAAAGACCCCAAAGTTAGCTCCCAAGTTTTGCCTGGCTGAAATTGCCAAATTCTGCAATTTCCATCCAAAACTATAAATCTTCCCAGCTCCTAAGGCAAACCTTTTGGTGATCCAAAAGCAAGCAAATGTTTCTGTGGCTGATGCATGAGGCAGAACAAAACCATACTGACTGGGAGCAGAATTGGCTCTGCAGCGCTGACAGGAAGATGAATGTATGGTGGTCAGTTGACTTGGCACATACATTAAGGGGAACACATAGGGAATAGATATTTATAGCATTAAGATGTCATTTTGCAGCCCCATTTCTGCAGACTCTGAGAAAGTCCTGAGGGAGGCTTGTGGAAGAGAATGAGCTTGTGGACTGTGTGTGGAAGAAAATTAAAAAAGGAATTTTTGAAAGAAATGGAGAAGATAAGGGAAAATTTGTTGGTACGTGAGATCACATAAAACTCCCTTGGAAGAGTTCCTACAGAAAGGATTGTATTTACTCTGGAGAAGGAGTAAATAGTTTAGACCTACAGTTTATATTGCCAAGTCTCAGTGTTTAACCTTCTTTCCTTCTGCTTTCAACCCCCAGAGATAGCAAAGTGGTTTCCAGAAAGTGTAACTGGGTACTTATGATAGGTCTGATAGCAAAGATAAAGAAAACAAGCTGCTACTTGCCTTTAAAGACTCTCCCAATTGTACTGTCTTGTTCTTTCCAACTATAGTTCCCTTTGCTCTAACTTTTGGGTAAACAGTGGGAAGCCAACTTTCTGATGTTAATGATGATGATGAGTTTGCTGGGTTAAGAGTTGTCCCCTTGGTGCATAGCATCAAAGAAAGATCTGACTACTGCAGTTCCTCTAACCACTGAAGGGGCCAATGAATGATTACTGTCTTCTGAACTTCGCTGCTCTGGTGATATGAATTAATGGAGGCAGCCAGCCAGCCCAAGGGAACTACTTAGTTGAGTTTTGCTTTCTTGTGTGTAACCTCAGACCCAACAAGATACTACAAGAAATACATCAAGAGGTACTTGCTGATTCCTGGAAGGATCAGGTATGCACTACACTCTTATAAGAGAAATTATTCAGCCTTTACCAGATTTAGCAATTAAAAAAGATTGCACTAATTTGAACTCTAAAAAATAAACTGGTGTAGGACACTAGGAATTTACTCCAGGAAAACATCTAGACCATCCTCTCAGGAAGCGGGATAAGAGGGATGCTTTTGGAGGTTACCAGTGCTAGATGCTGCTTAAGTACAGCAGGTCAGGCTAAATGAGCATGGTCATCTTGCTAGTATTAAATAAACTCATTCTATCAAAATAAATGTCCTGTTTCGGTCCACTGTGGTAGGACTTTGAAGACTTTAGTCAGCCTTGGACATGTAGCAGAAGTGTGAGTACACACAGAAAGAAGAAATCAGTGATGTCCAGATATTCCTTAGAGCACAATATGAGTGTTTGAAGTCATCAGACCAGAATGATAAATGGTAGAGACAACTGTGGCTCCCTAAATTGCATTTGCACCAGAGCTATAGAGTGGTAGTTCTGCATTTAGTACTTTACAAAGACAGGGAAAGACACAGCCTTTCTAAAGAGGGATGATCAGCAGTTTGACAGCCTCAAGAACAGAGATAACAGGTTATTGAAGTTATTATGGGTAGAGATAGCCTGACAGGGAGGTGAAGACAAGTTGTTTCCAGGATCTAAATATACTGGATAAACAGGATATACAGACATAAAAAGATACTGAGGTAGTGAGGTAGAACTATGTAGATGATAATGCTAGCAGTCCTTACTGCAGGACTGGAAAGGATGGGCTTCACACTCTAGGCATTGCATACCACACTGGCTTAAAAGGAAACCGTGGCCTAGTTGCATCTTCTAGGGCATTTGGCTGTTCAGCAGAGCACTGCCTTCTTGCTCAGCCAGCCTGGATGGGCTGGCAGGCTCAAGGTCCAAAGAGACCCTACTGCTGTCACAGAAGCTTGGGCTACCAGGTAGCGTGCAAGAAAGCAGTGCCCTCAGGGTGGTGAACCCAGAGGAATTGCTCTAATTAGTGAAGTCAGTGTTAAGCTACTGCTGTCCCATAAAGTGTTGCCCTCTGGGGCAGAAAGTACCTTCTGTGAGTTGCAGAGCAGAAGCTAACTTGAGCCCAAAGTCTTCCAGTGGGAATATGATTGGAGGCACATCTGCATGACCCTGGTGTCGCTGCAGGTCCTTATCGATTTCACGGCTCCCATGTGGACAAAGACATGGACCTACTTGTAGTACTGCTGCCTAAATCTATTGCTAGAGATCAGAGACATGCTATTTGCTACTAGTGAAAATCAAGGGTACAACTAAATGGCTTATTTAGACTGGGAAAACTAGATTAACTCTAATTTGCTATGGGCAAATTTTTGTTTGTGAACTGAACCAAGGCAGCATGTTTAAATAATGCATGGAGCAGTGGTTGAATCTTTATTAGAGTGGGTAGGAAGCGAAAATTCTGCAAAATTTGGCACTCACTGCTTCTGTGTGCCTATCCCTGATATAAAAATAGTTTCATTTTGAAAATCCTTGCAGTATCTCCTCTGTGGGATGCTTATGTAATAAGTCACAGGTTTCTAATTATTTATTGCATCTATCTCTAGTATATTTTGCAAGTTTCTTTTACATTTTATATAGATTTATTTGTTTTACTACCACTTTGCATTCTAAGAACAAATCATCTGTAATAAAAAGCACATTTCCTTGCAAGCAGAATCAATTTCCTTCAGAAGTCTTTCATTCCCTGATTAGCGTGTTACATTTGGTCTTCACTAATCACAACTGTGAGCAATAAAATTCTTAAATAAATAAATGCTTTGGTCCAAGTCACTGTTAGTCATAATGGATGGTTTCCTACTTAAATTTCTGAAACACGAGATGTGACTGGGCTACTTAGATATTTACATTCACATTAAAAATATAACAATTAAGGCCAGATCTGTTTTTCTGCAGGTCATTAGTCTGTTATTAACAACTAAGTCTCAGCAGCAAGGTGATTTGATTGCAAGTCAGTAATGTTGTGGGAAGCCTAAATGGGTGTGGTTTTTCAATTACTTTTAAGGGTTTGGGGTTACAGGTTGCTTTGGTGTTTTTTTCCCTTTTTGTTAGCCTGCTTCAGTGAGAAAGCAATGAAGTAGAAGTTTTGTATATTACTAGGTCTTTCCATGTTTCCTCTTCATTGGTTTTATTTTTGTAGACCCTGAAATGTAAGTTAGCTATAAGCTATTCCTTTTGGTTGGTGCTGGATGTGTATTAGCGAGTTACGTTCTCAGAGGATGTATTTTTGCTAACTGTGAACAGGAGTAAGTCACTGTAGATCAGAAAACTTGAGCTGTGGTGGAAACCCCTCTTGTGGCTTCTGTAGCAAAATAATACCTTTCCCAATAGTGAATTTAAACCAGCATTTGCTGGAGAGCATAGTTTTGAATCATGGCTCCCTGTGGTCCAGCAACCACTCAACATGGTTTCCCTAATGTCTGTCAAATATTGTTGGAAACCACTCTGGCTGGACTGTAAGGTGAACAATGTTACATGGGTGGTATGAATTCCCTGCAGAAACTGGAGGATGCATGGGGGAAGACAGAAAATAACTTTCAGCCAAAAATACATATAAAAAAGCATTAGTGTATATTTCAAAAACATTATCTAACGTTTTTTTAGAGTTTCTATGTATGTGTGCTTAACAAATGATAAAAAGGAGAAGCGCTGTTTATCAGAGGAGCCAGTGACTTGGAAGCTGAGGTCTGCAAGCAGAAATGTTCTGCCTAGCCTTGGGTTTGTTTTGTGTGCATTATCAGTTGAGTGGGGTACTGCACAATGAGTCTGCATTTGACTGGGGCTTAAACGCAAACCAAGGGTGTTAGAGAAGGCTGAAAGAAAGCTATGTGTTGCAGACTTTTGCACGGGGAGAATGACTCCTGCTGTGGTGCCGCACTGGGAGACAACTCCTCTGTGCTGATCTCTTACTTTGTGTGTCCCACTGGGACACCTGGGCCATCACTTCCAGCAAGGGGCCGAACGCTACTGGCACATGAATCAGAAAGCCACAGATTTCTTGTTGAGTATATTCTTCACGGCATCCTGAGCAGCACTGAAATATATACAAAGTCTTTGCTGCAATAATGAAGGTATACTTAACTGGGATAAGGATTGGGAGCATATGAAGTAATGACTATGATAGCACCTCAAAGTATTAATGTGACATTATGACCTTTTTTGGCTGAGGTCATCTATCAGCATTCAGGGTGTTGGGAGTCACTTTGATGGAAGAAATTGATATTTATTTTTATTTTACTTTACCTTTCTGTGCAAAAAGTCATTCTATTCTATTTAATACAGCATATTTAAATTTAATCTATATATTCTGTATATATGCCATGATCTAGCATATATTCCATGTCTTGCCTCACTAAACAGAGGCAAATCAAATATAAGATGGGTTCTTTATTTACAGTGCCCAGAACTGATCCAGTCTGCACTCATAGATTTTATTGATCATCTCAGAGCCCCTCCTGTATTGTTCTCTATGGTATAAATAGTACCCTCAAATAATAATGACTTCCTTTACCATGTCTATTTTCAGACCACATGAAAAATATGTCAGACAAGAAGACCAAACTCTAATTCAAACGTCATGTCGCCTGTATTTTGGAAGGAGACTCCTGGTTTCATAAATCAACCTATTTGTTTAATTCATGTCTCTGAGAAAAACTGTCCTGATGGCCATTAGGTTGCACTAACTGATTTAATCACTTGTTATTAGTATTAGCAAATAAAATGACATTAGTGAATAAAAAGGGGGAGAGGAGGGATATATTTTTGCAATAAATTTTTAACATGTGATTGGCCAAGCTAAGCACTGAATTGTTCAGTTCTATAACCACAACACAAGATCACCTATGTACTATGTGCAAGGTGAATTTTGCGTGTGTGTATTCTGACTGGAAATCATAATGGATTCTGCATTGGTTTGCAGTCCTCAAAGCATATCCAGATCCACTGTTATCAGCCTTGCTTTTAAATGTTTAGCATTGAGCTGTTTGTTTGCAATGCTAATGCTTTTTGAAATGCCGTGCATTGCACTTAAATTTTCTCATTGTTGATTTCTTTTAATTTCTCTGAAATTTATTGTAGAGGGAAAAAGCAATGGCAATCAAGAATATAGGGCACTGCATTTGAGGAAATGGAGTACAGAAAGAAGCCTTTCACTAAAGAGCTGCTGGTAAGAATCCAGCTCAGCTTCAGATTTAGCAAAAATCATTACTGTGTGATGGCTTCTTGGTGCCCTGCACTCTAGATCCACAAATGAGTCAGCGTCTGCATCGCACGAACCACCAGAACAATTAATGCTACTGTAACTGGGAGTCTTCTGGCAGCACCAGTGGAAAGGGCAGAGACTGAGTGAGCATGGAAAAAGAGCTGTTTTCTCCCTGCTCCTTCAGGTCACCTTTAAGACATAACTGTGTGAGGAAATCTTGAAGAAACTAGCTCTGTGGTAGCTCTCCTTCTGGAGAAAAATGGAAGACTTTACTTGCCAGTACTGAGAATCTGACACCCCCTTACAAACATTATATTCAAGAACAAGAAAGTTCATTAAGAGATGGTTTAATGTGTGAAAGCAAGAACTTTAAAAAAAGTTGAACTAATAAGAAAATCCAAAGTGCTAATTTAAAATAATAGGAACAGAGCCCAGCAAATATTATAACGCCTGACCAACATTGGCAACAGTTATTTCCCTCAAAAATACAGAAAATCCTGCTCTTTTATTAAACCATTGAACAATCTCTTCAGTTTGAATCTATCCTCGGCAAAAAGAAAGGAGTGCTTGCACTGTCCAAGTACTCCTTGGAGATGAGAATGTGGATTGATAGAAGTGATTCTGGACTTCATTCAGGCTGAGATGATGCTTCAATGTCATGGTAACATTGACTGGAAGGAGAGCTGTCAGCAACACTAGACACCATAAACAGAGTGCCTTTAGGGAGGTCTGGGGCATCTGGTGTGCACATGGATCACAGAATAGTAGATTGGAAGGGACCTCTGGAGGTCATCTGTTCTGGTCCCTGAAACTGGCACTTACACAGACCCATCTGCTGTGAACTGGGAAGTTCTTCACATTAGAATTTATATGCTACTGGCAGAAAAACTACCTCTGGCAGGAAACTCGCCCCACACTATCAGAGATTAATTTTGCTTTATAGTTCCCATAGGCCTCAAACAGTTAAACTGTGAAGATGTCTCTCAATACGCTGAAATGACACAACCACATCTGCTGATTATTGTGGTGAATGTGATAAAGAATTATTGACTAAGTGAAAGTAAAAAGAATGTGCTAGATATCAGATTAGCAAAATAAGATTAGTGCTAGCAAATCTGAAAGGTTCTGAGACACCTTAGGCTATTTTTGAATTCATGCCATACATGTATTCAACTAAAAATAGACTAGAAACTTCAAGGTTTTTTTCCACTGCAGTTCCTCAAAAACAAAACTTTTTGACTCCTCATGATAAAATGATTCAAAAATGTAATTTAAATAAAGCACCTCAAACCAAAAAGTTCAGAGTGAGTGAGCCAATACAAAAAATTCTGTTTGTGTGAGCATGTGCACATGTTTGTGGTGAGTTTGACCACAAAACCAAAAGACAATTTGTTTATTTTCAGTGCTTTAGCTGTAACCTGACACATCCCTGCTTTTGTATTTTTGGGTTTCTCTTCAATAGATAACGCTAGCAGATTGCATAGTTGTGTTTATAGAGAGAAGACAAAGATTAGATACCTATGTTCTTTCCCAGTTGTGCGGTGTGCACAATTTGAAACCTAGGTCTGTGAGTGTGGAAAAGTGGAGTAATTCCCTTTTCTTCATTCTCTTATGAGATATACCTGTATCATGAGGGTAGTGGGAAATAAATGCATCTTTTCAGGGTAAATATGGAGAAGTATTATGGAGCACTACAAAGGCATGAGAGCCAACTCTACAGTTTCTGGGAGATGGGGGATCACAGCACCCAGAACACAGGTTTTTTTTTTTTTTTTTTTTTTTTTACTTCTAATCTCCAAAAAGTGCAAGAGGATTTCAGCATCCAGCATCACACCACAGCTTTCTTTTAGTGAAGAGCATGTTATGCATATTTTTCCCTTTTCTATGACCAGTGCTGAATTCCTCAGGGGACTGGTGATTCTTCAGATACGGTGCTGTGGAAAACTTGGTCCCTTGGGCAGTGCCTAGCCCTACCCTCAACAGGCATGGAGCAGAGGGGAGCAAAGGGCTTGTTGTTGAGCAAGGAAATGTGTATGCAGAGGCTTTCCACATGCAATCAGCCAAAGCAAGAGGCTGAATTCAGCAGAGGTTGAATTTATGAGAACAGCAGCAGGAGGTGGGATGAGGGGTTTAAATGGCTAAAAAATGCTTTTTATAGTGGTCTTTGTATTATAATAAAAGTGTTTGTTTCAGCATCTCTGCTAGTCAGTGAAAGCAATAAAAGTTTAAGAGTAGCTGATATTTGATACAATAATCCATGCAACAGAAATGCATTTGTCCATCCTGAGTGTTTGTTACTTGGCAAGCAGATGACTGGTCTTATTAGACAGACTATTGTTTCCACAGGCAAGGTGGGGTACACGTCCTTGTTAATGTGAAGAAAAACCTGTAAAGGTCTAAGCCATAATGCATTACAGGACAAAGCAACATGTGTGGAAGCAGCACGTAAATCAATTGAATAAAATAGTACAGGATAAGGTCACTATTGTTATAAATGAAGTCTCAATCTGAATTTAGTAATATTCATAAAAGAATATTTATAAAAGGTATAAAAGGCAAGTAAACAGCGCTGGGTGTGCGGGGAGTCTACGCTCCACCAACACGCACACACAAACATCAAACATTCTAAATATACAGAACATTGCTTGACATACTAAACCAGAGTATGCCTATACAATCAGAAAAGGTAACAAACAATCCTTAAGTTCCATGACTTAACAGCCTCCATTTTCCATTCCTTTTCTTGATTACAAACAAGTCTCCATTTTCCATTCCTTTTGAACAATATGTCTTGCTTTAAGTTGTCAAGCAACTCGGTCTTTGGGCCTTAGGTATCCTATTCTTCCCGGATCGAAGAAAAGCATATCCATCTTGTTTTCAAGGCCAATAGGCCTGGGTCAAAAGGTACGTTCATGTCAACAGGGGGCGTAACAGCAAAAGCCTTCAATGGCTGTGGCAGCAGAGGGGCCGATGGCGTAGCGGTCGGATCAGTAAAGGAGCCCGCAGCTCCCTCACTATCTGGCAAGCCACACGTGTCTGACTGTGGCCCCACATGGCTCTTTAAGGTCTCAGAGATTGCTTGCCAGGTGCTGAGCAATCCCACCGCAATCTTGTCGTTTTTAGTTGCAGAGTCCCACACCTTGACCTCAATTTGGTTCCATATTTCAGCATCATAAACTCTGATTGTTAATAAGGAGAATAAGCTGTAAGGTTACCAGGACAGTCTTTGTTTCTAAGGACGTATGATTCCCCATAATGCGCAGCTGCTTACCAGCGAGGGGCAGTTGTGTGCGCGGGTCCTCTTCTCTCAGCTTGAGCTTCTCTCCAGCTCCCGTGTGCCTGTTTCCAGCGACTTTCTCTACGAGCTTCTCTGAGCGGTTTGCTGAGTTTGGCTGAACCTATCTTCATGAGGCAATCAAAGTGCCTGTTCCCGTCCTGGTCTCTGTTCTGCTAGCCTGTTCCTTTTCGTTCCTTCTTTCTACTTCTTTATTGACGACATAACTTCATCACATCGCGTTGCCTTCGTTTTTAACCTGAGGGCAGGCTCCCCTCTTATACCTTTCTCTCCACAGCAGTTCTTTTCAAAACAACTTTGCCTATAACAACAACAGCAAACACCCAGAAACTTCCATGTCTTAACGGCTGGAGAACAAGAAACCCCAGTCTGCATGGAGTCTCCTGAATCACCCTTCTTTGTTCCCTCTAAATTCTTTTATGTTCCTGATGGCCTCATCATTAAGAGTCAAATGTTATCTCAACCACGGGGCTTGCCGACCCCCATGACCACAATCCAACATCTCCCCCTTTTTTATTAATATCAACCATATATAACACTATATATAACTCCATATATACACTCCATATACAAATACACTCCATATATACACTCCATATATAACACTATTGAGAAATATGAAATTATTATTTTTAAATAGAGCCTTCCATGCTAAGTCAGGCCAGAAAATGAGTTGCTTTTGTGAATTTCCTGCAATACCATATACTGAACAGGGTTGCACATGAATGAAACCATGATGTATGATGTGGCTTCTTAAGCATTAAAAAAACTTTAAAACTGTAACTGCAGTGTTCATTCCCAAATGATTTTGCATTGCGTATTTTTTTTAGAGAAAACTGAAATAGTTTACATACATCTTTGCATATTCAAAAGCTTCATATTTCCAAGACCATAAAGAAAACCTTAAAAAGAAATTACTTTCCCAACTCAAATAGTGATATTTCAAAATATATAGGAAAATGCATTAAAAATGAATAGGTGCAAAAAATAGAAAATCTCAATTGTCTTTTTTTTTTGTACTTAATCATAACAAGTGGTTGATACACATACATAAAACCAGATAGCACAGATTTTTTGTTCATTATATGTATTTAATTTTATTATGCATTTGTCTGAGCACTTGCTTTCTGTGTCATGAATTCTCTTTCTGTGCATGTTTTGAAACACTCAGAATTGTGGCTTATATAAAATATATCTGTTTACAACGTTGTAAATTTTTATATAAACTCTCACAAATACTTTGGTTTTATGTATACACACATAAAAGCTTAATTTTTTAGTTCTTGAAGTTAAGTATTTATAATAGTGTAAGTATTCATAATAGTAATAAAAGTAATATAGTAATATAATAGTAATATAAGTATTTATAATTTATAATAGCAAGATGAGATCCAGAATGTTTCATTAAAGATCAAAACTGTATAAATAACACCTGGAAATATAATATAGGAAATGGGTACCCTAAAATATATGTGATTTCCCACATTTTTTCAAGCACACGTGCCTTTCTAAACATGCACAATGTGAAAGTCTGAGTTTATATATAGTAATGGTGTTGCTCAGGTTATGTTTATGAGCAACTCTAAAAAGTGTGCAAGCTATTAAGGAAACACTATTCCTTTCCTTCTTGCCTCCGAAACATGGGAGGAATGTATTTTTGTTGTGTTTTTTTTTGTTTTTTTTTTTTTTTGTTGTTGTTGTTGTTTTGTTTTTTTTGTTTGTTTGTTTTGTTTTTGTTTTTTTTTTTCCGAAGTTACATCTCTCAAATGATGCCATTGTATAAATTTATCTGTCCCTCTAACAGAAAATTTGATCATTGAAAAGGATTTATGAAAACCAATTGTTTGAGGATAAAATTCAGTCAGTGTTGTTATATTGCACACATTGATATTTAAAGTACCTTTAATGTAGTGGCTTTCAGCAAGTCCTTCTGTGATGACTGCTGTCAAATAAACCTTTATATTGTCCTGCTCAGCAAAACCTTTGTACTGTCTTTGAAGTAATGTGCTGTTAATTGCTTTCTTCCTGGGCTGCTGGATGGAAGAGACTATGTAAATAAGGGTTTCACATTAGTGAGCACCAATAATTAGAAATGCCTTACTTTTTAAAGGGGAAGAGGTCAGATTCTCTTGAATTAGATACAATGTGCACTTTGGAGGATGTGTTTTGGAGGATGGGGCTTTGAGCAACCTGGTCAAAGTGGGAGGTATCCCTGCCCATGGCAGGGGGGTTGGAACCAGGTGGTCTTTAGGGTCCCTTCCAGTCCACGCCACTCTCTGACTGATTCCCTCTTAGGTGCAGCCCATCTGTTCCTAACCATAGTTTATTCTCAGGTAATATTCTGCTTATGCCCCTTGTAGCTGTGCAAGTAGTGCTCCTTGTAGTCTTATGTAGGCAGAGCAGAAGTCTGAGCAGCTCCCTGTCCTGGTGAGTAAGATGTGAGAGGAATGGTAACTGTTCAGTAGTCAGCAAGTTCTTGTCCTGGTGGGTAAGATGTCGGAGCAGTGGTCAACTGCTTGGTGAAGTTAGTAATATTCACTGGAGGGATTGGCAGGGGCTTCTTCTCACCCATGTAGACTACTAACAAGAACGGGTGCCTGTGAGGTGGTAGCTGCTCCTCTGCTTTCCCTCAGCAACAGAAGAGCTGAGCACCCACATTGGTCAAGTGCTGTTTCTTGTAGCTGAGGTCAAACTACAGACCATAGCAGCTGTCTGTATTAGGACATTCTTCTCATTTGCTCTTGTGCAAGTCTTAAACTCATGCTATTCCATTTTGAGTGAAAACTTCAACTTGGTGGTTATGCAGGAAATGAAAAGAGGGAATGAGATTCAACTCAAAGCTTTTTTTCTGTTGTGCCACTAACACCACCACCAACCCCAAAGAACCTTGAATAGTCCTTCTGGGAAAATATGATCGGAAGTTAAATGTTGCCACCTAATGGTGAATATCTATAATACAGTTTTGATGTTTTGTCTTTTATTACCTTGCTCTGTGTACCTGCAAGTCCTTCCTTCATTAAGCACTAGAGGAATGAAACTGGTGTTTTATTCGGATTTTACCTGGGAAGAGATCTGCTAGCTTATCAGGAACAAGATGTTGCAGCTGGATGTGAAATTGCAGCTATTCAGTTCAAATGAATTCTAACTTCTCAATGTTTTTTCTGTGTATTCAGATATAGACGAGTGTTCCTTTGAAAGGACCTGTGATCACACCTGCATCAACTACCCTGGAAGCTTTGAATGTCTCTGCCATAAAGGCTATACTTTGTACGGGCTGACACACTGTGGAGGTTTGGAAACTGAGTTTTGCTCATCAGTTTACTTGTTTGCTTTGTGAACTGTTTACTGAGCAGCCATTCTTCCACAGATTCCAGAGGAAGATGTGGCTAATAGGGCTGGGCCTGCATGTGTTAATTGGTGCAGGACCTAAGTGTGTGCTTGACCCCACTGTTGGCCCCACTGTTGGCCCCACTTCCTACCTGTACCTCACGCTCTGGCTGGGTTACTAGACTCCAAACCTGGGACCTGGAGGGAATTGGCAGGGTGTGTGGATTTACACAGCCAGGTACACAGCAGTTGGAGTTCAAGTTTGGGCTTGGGTGTGATTTGGAAAGGCAGGTAGACACTCAGCTTGTCAACCGTTGTGGCCAGACCTCCCTTAGAAACATGTTCAGTGACAATTTTTCTTTGACAGTTAAATTTTGAGGCCTATCATTGACGTAGAGTTTGAGCAATTCAGCATATTTCATGTTGACTGTTGTCATTCCAGCTCACTTAAGCATACATTAAATGGCATGGCACAATCTATGTGCCTTGTAGAAGTCTACTGAAGTAATACTACTGTTTTAGCAAGCAGATGGGTAGGTATGTTTAAAGGGCAGAAACCACATGTTGTTGAGGTTAGCACAGTGCCTAAAACAAGGCTATGGTCCATAACGAGGACTTTTAGATTATGGCTTTTTTAGTAAACTAAAGAGTCTGGAGTAGCAAACTGATGATGGTTTGCTGGTATCGTATCATCATTTTGCTCTCTGCCATCTACTGCTCAAGATGCACCTGAGTGTGATCCAGGGATAAGGACATGGCAGCGCAACTCCTGGTGAGCTTGATGAATAAACATCCCTTCTGTTGGGGGGGGGAAGAGGAGAAGAGAGATCAGACATGCTGGCACATATAAATTCTGACTGTATAGACTAAAAAGAATCACAGAATTTTTTTTCACAGAATTTCCTAGGTTGGAAGAGACCTCAAGGTCATCGAGTCCAACCTCCAACCTAACGCTAACAGCCCTCCACTAAACCATATCCCTAAGCTCTACATCTAAACGTCTTTTGAAGACTTCCAGGGATGGTGACTCCACCACTTCCCTGGGCAGCCTGTTCCAGTGCCTCACAACCCTTTCAGTGAAGAAGTTCTTCCTAACATCTACCCTAAAACTCCCCTGGCTCAACTTAAACCCATTCCCCCTCGTCCTGTCACCAGGCACGTGGGAGAACAGGCCAACCCCCACCTCGCTACAGCCTCCCTTGAGGTACCTAAAAAGAGCGATAAGGTCACCCCTGAGCCTCCTCTTCTCCAGGCTGAACAAGCCCAGCTCCCTCAGCCGCTCCTCGTAGGACTTGTTCTCCAGGCCCCTCACCAGCTTCGTCGCCCTTCTCTGCACCCGCTCAAGCACCTCGATGTCCTTCTTGTAGCGAGGGGCCCAAAACTGAACACAGTACTCGAGGTGCGGCCTCACCAGAGCTGAGTACAGGGGGACGATCACCTCCCTAGCCCTGCTGGTCACGCTGTTCCTGATACAAGCCAGGATGCCGTTGGCCTTCTTGGCCACCTGAGCACACTGCTGGCTCATATTCAACCGACTATCCACCATCACTCCCAGGTCCTTCTCTGCCTGGCAGCTTTCCAACCATTCCTCTCCCAGCCTGTAGCTCTGCTTGGGGTTATTGCGCCCCAGGTGCAGGACCCGGCACTTGGCCTTGTTGAACTTCATGCAGTTGACCTCAGCCCATCGGTGCAGCCTATCCAGATCCTCCTGCAGAGCTTTCCTACCCTCAAGCAGATCGACACACGCACCTAACTTGGTGTCATCTGCGAACTTACTGAGGGTGCACTCAATGCCCTCGTCCAGATCATCGATGAAGATATTAAAGAGGACCGGCCCCAGCACCGAGCCCTGGGGGACGCCACTAGTGACTGGCCTCCAACTGGACTTGGCTCCATTCACCACGACTCTTTGGGCCCGGCTATCCAGCCAGTTTCTAACCCAACGAAGCGTGCGCCAGTCCAAGCCAAGAGCAGCCAGTTTCTTGAGGAGAATGCTGTGGGAAACAGTGTCAAAAGCCTTGCTGAAGTCAAGGTAGACCACATCCACAGCCTTTCCCTCATCCACCCAGCGCGTCACTCTGTCATAGAAGGAGATCAGGTTCGTCAGGCATGACCTGCCTTTCATAAAGCCATGCTGACTGGGCCTGATCGCCTGCTTCCCCTTCAAGTGCTGCATGATGACTCTCAGGAGGATCTGCTCCATGAGCTTTCCTGGCACTGAGGTCAAACTGACAGGCCTGTAGTTTCCCGGGTATGCCCTCCGGCCCTTCTTGTAGATGGGCATCACGTTTGCTAGCCGCCAGTCGATTGGGACCTCCCCCGATAGCCAGGACTGTTGATAAATGATGGACAGTGTCTTGGCCAGCTCCTCTGCCAGTTCCCTCAGTACCCTTGGGTGGATCCCATCCGGCCCCATCGACTTGTGCACATCTAAGTGCCGTAGCAGGTCAACAACCAGTTCTTCATGGATAATGAGAGCCACATCCTGTTCCCCATCCCCTTCCACCAGCTCAGGGTACTGGGTATAAAAGGTTATACTTCATATTGACCATTTACCTTTCAAAGGTAAAAAGGTTATACTTCATATTGACCAAATACTTTTCTAATGTATCTAAAGTTCAAAGATTCTATATGAAATATCAGTGATATGTATCTGGTAGCTGGTTGCCTTCTTGGAAACTTTCAGCTTTCATTTTTTTGTTTGAGGAGTAGAAGACTGAATAAACAACTACCTTTCAGCTTCTAGGTTCCTATCAAATATTATCCTTTCCTTCACCTGAATAATTTCTAAAAGCAAACTCTGTGAATGACTATGGAAAATTTACCTCCCTGATACGTAAAAGTGAGTGAATCTCACAGATGTTTATACCTTTTACATTTTTCATATAATGGAATAGTTATTGTCCAGATGCTGCAGACTTTCAAGTATGTTTTGTATCCTGTCAGTACTTCCAAGAATTTCAGTGTAACTAGTCCTGACAAGTAAATTGTATCAGATGCGTAAATCCTTATAGGAATAGGAGTTATGTGTGTGTCTGAGGACAAATATGTGCAGTGTGCACTAAATTGTTTGACAAGACTATTGACTGTATTGCACACATTTATATAGGTGTAAATGTAGAAGACATAGTAGGTACAGATATTGTTATGTACATAACATTCCAGTGTACAGTATATACAGGGATACTGGGCGCATATTATTAATATTGTTCTCAGTTTTAATTACATTTTCAGATATTGATGAATGCAGCATCAGCAATGGCAGCTGTGACTATGGATGTCTGAATACAATGGGGAGCTATGAGTGTGTCTGTCCACCTGGAAAGAAACTGCACTGGAATAAAAAAGACTGCGTTGGTAAGTTACTGACTCAGAGGTGACTGCAGTGATGCTTTATTGCTCCAGGAGAGTGGAGAAGCCTGGGGCTTTGTATGAGGATTGCTGTAGATTGGCTGTAGAATCGGAAATATGCTGTATTTTAAGTGTTGGGTTTTTTTTGAATTTATGATTCTGTGCCCAAAAATCTAGGTCTTCCTACATTATTAGTTTACCCATCTTATAATTTTGTCCTTTTCTTTTTTGTCCTTTGACATCCAACTCTGTGACCTTAAATGTAACTCAACTTTTTAAGAATCATTTAGAATACCCAAAATATTTAACTGTTTAAAAATAGGAGAAATTAAAGTTAATATTAATTCAAGCTAACATCTATATTCACAGCACCATACCCCGATGTTTCAAGTTCTTTCCAAAGCTATCCTGCTTATTATAAAGTACTGACAGTAACTGTATAAGAAGTATTAATTGCAATAAGTACAAATCCCAAGACTACTGAAATGATGGCACGTACTGCTAATGCCACTTACTCTGTGGCAAATCCAAACATCTGTTCTAATCATTGTTCTTGTTTATCTTATAAATAGATTATTTTTAATTCTGGAAGCACAATTTGATACATGGCAAATCTTGGCCATGGCTATACCTGTTAGAAATATTTTCTATGAGATTATAATTCTATTTTCATATTTTTAGTGGGAATTATATACCTTAGGTCTTTCCTAGGCAAATCAAAGTTGTTACTTTTTTTTTTTTAAACCATGAATAACTTACTGTGGATACATTTGGAACTGATGTCTAATACCTAACTGAGCAAGACACAAAAATAAGGGAAGGGCCTTACTTAAGGGAATCTCCTGATAGACCAAGGGAAAGCACTTTATTCTGGAGTAGAGGGCACTGCACCAGCCTCTTACGTGATCAGGTGATTGTGGCATTTTTTCCACTTACATGGATACAGCACTATGGAAAGCACTTTATAACTGGAAGGGCTTGAGTTGGCTTTCAGCCTTTGCCACTGACTTTCTTTCTTAAGCACCATTAAGAACTTCATCTTCCTCACCTTCAGATATATTACCTTCACTGTTACATAGCAAACTAAGTACAATAGGAATAAAAAATGGTTAACTCTTTGGTTTTGCTTGGTTTCGATTTGGTTTGGTTTTAAGCTATCTACTGCATCTCCCTTGCAAAGTATTGGTTAGTCCTCTGGAAAGGGGGTTGTAAACTAATAGCAGGGACTAATGTTTTCTGAAGTCTGGTATACAGTTAGACCACAGAAGTTTTATGTTACACTCTCCCTCTATTAAGAATGCTGTTCCCATAATAACATTGAAAATATTTTCCTAATTGTAAATTTCTCTTCATTATTTGTAATACTCAGTTAGAGACACAAAATAGAGTATCTTTCTCCATAAATACACACTGTTTTATTTGATGACTTTAATGAGGCTTAAAATGAGTGTCATCTCCCTGCTGCATTCTACATTTGCAGTAACAAAATTCTTTTGTGCTCAGCAATGACACTTCGCACATGTATTGTCTATTCAGTACAAAGAAATAATTTCTTTATAAATGTCACCAAAGCAACAAAAAAGGCCTTAGGAGGGAGGTAAGTGGAGGATGATATTTCATATTCATATTTCAGATGTGAACATCAGGTGTGTTTAAGGGACTTGCATTTATTTGTATTTAAGCAGTGGTGAGGCCAGGCACACAACCCAGGTGGCAGCTGCTGGAACCCTTCCTCTGCACTCAGGCCAAACCAGGCAAGGCTTATGTCAGCTACCACATTTGAATTGGCCTTTTTCATCCCAGCTTTACTTGTCTTTTCCCAAGCCCTGGCCAACCCAAATCAGTCTGACTGCATCCTATAGGATTCAGATGCTACAGCTCTGATCCCCAGCTCTGAGCCACACATACCTTGCTGTGGTTCAGTGGTGAGATGAGGGGTAGGAAAAATAGCAGGTGCAGCTGCAAGGCCAGTCAGGAGCTAAACAGGAAGCAGCCAAGTCCAACTTGCAAGGTGAGCATGATTGGAGGAAGTACCAAATAACAGCCAGAGGAAAAGCATGTGTACCTGAACAAATGTTTTTATGGGGCTGAAACAAGAACTGTTCTGCAGACACCTGCCTTAGATTCAGCCAGCTCATGCAGCATGAAGCATCTGCTTGAAGAAGTGGCCAGCACCTCAGTCAGCCTCAGTGCAGAGTTCTGGAGGAAATGACTGGAGGAAAGAAGCAAGCAGTGAGGCTGCCTTTATCTGAGGTGCAGATAGACATGGCACCTACTGGCTGTAGCTGAGAATGCATCTGATCATTTATAGGGAAAAAGGTGTATTTAAATATCTGAGTCCAAGAAGATGTTGAATTAAAATAGATGCAGTATTATAATTATCAGTCATCTTCAGGGGGAAGCATGGAGACTGGTCCAACAGCTCAACAATTGTATGTAGATTCGGCTAAAATAAAAACTGTCCTTCGCCCAGATAAAGAGAGCAGTGTGAGTAAGACCTACAGGATATTCTGTCTTCAACCTGCCATGAAGCCGTGAGAAGAAGCTGGACATTTCCATTGTATGAGCAGCAATGTGCGTTGTGTGGTGGGTGTTGATGAGAAGTAGCTGACATTTATGTGCATGTCACAGTGTCCTTCCTAGCGTAGCTCAGGGTGTTTCAGCAGTGGCTGAAAGGACTGGTGGGGCCATATACCCCCCAGTCCCAGCATGTGCTGCCTCACCCCAGCTTGGCTGGGAAGTTTTCTACTTTTAGAAGTTTAAGCATAGAACTGAGATGTAAGTCTGTGAGAGCTGGAGTGAGAAACAGAAAATGCTTTTACTGGTCATATGAATATATAGACCTTTGTGAGGGTGACTCCCATTTATGTTGTTGTAGTGGGCCTGCTGAACTACAGAGCTATGCCTCCAAAAAGGGGGGACAGGACTTCTGGACCTGTCACTTCTGTGATCACACTGTGCATGCAGCATCATGCTCATAATTAGACACACCTGCATTTCACAGAACAGATCTGGAGTCCCAAAATGGAGGATTGGAAGAAAAGATTGGATCCAGTGTTTAGGTCTAAAAATGTGAAGGAGTTTCATTTCTACGTCCAAGCACAAGACCCACATACTTCTCTCTGTTATGTGCTTATTTCAGAAATGCCTGGACCTGTGATTTTGCTTTGTTGCCACTTCTACCTTTCTGCACTGTTGTAAACAAGTGGATGTGTGAGGTTCTGGGTTGTACAGTGTTTGATTTTTTTTTTTTTTTTTTTTTCTCCTCAGAGATGGTTAAATGTCTCCCAAATGCCAAGCCTGCTCCCAATGCTCAGCTAGTGTGTAGTAAGACAGGAGGAATAGAGACCTGCTTCCTGTCATGTCCATCCAATACTCTTTTTGTTCCAGGTTTGTACAGAGTATTTGTCCTCCTAAGTCTAGGATGTGTCTTGATGATTTTTCTATGCTAATATATTCATGATTCGTGCATTCAGTTTTTGGTATGAACAACTGTAATTGAGCAAAATATCATTATAAATTAAATTTGGGCCAAACATTAAATACAAGAGCTGACTGCCTGTTATATTAGAGGTTTGGCCCTTAGTTGTTTAATTGAGGTGTCATTTGAAGGAAAAAAAAGAATGAAATTCTCCCCAAAAACTGAGATGTAACTACCGTAACCAACATGGTGCAAAAGAAAAAAAAATAAATTGCTCAGTCAAAAGTGGAAGAAAAACTGAACAGTTGATTTCCCTGATAATTTTAGATATCATGTTACTCACTGTAAATAGAGACCCCTGAGCCTATCCAGGCATCTTCTTAAAAAGGTGGACTCTGCATCATGTCCTGAAATAACCTGCAATTGTGTGACTGAGCAGGAGCAGAAACAAATCATTAAGTGGATGGGTTCCTCTGACAGAGCACAGCATGAAGCAGGGGCAGGAGAGGAGCACTGGGACACTGAGCAATTTAATGCTGTGGCAGCCCGAGCTCTCATACCACAGTAGTATAAAAATGCCATCAGTTCATCCAGGGACACTGCAGAGCAATGGATGGCCTAGCAACCGCTTAAAAGCTGTCTTACGGTCTCATACAAAATGAATATGACTAAATCTGTCTCTGGAGATTGTATGGAAAAATCCTTCACTTCAGTTGTTTCAGTTGCTGGGTTTTAATAATTTTTTTTGGCAGTAGTTCAGCTGAATGTTATAGAAACTCAGGCATCCTTTTTTTTTTTTTTTTTTTTTTTTTTTTTCCCCCTCCTCTTTTCTATATCATTTGCTACAGGTAATTTTCATCTACACAGTTTTGCAGGGCAAGGGAGCTAGGGGTTAAGATTACTTTTTTATGGATGTTCTCATCCTGACACAGGATTATTTTCCACAAGACTGTCTCTACTTTTCGTGTTAGTACTGGCATTATATGCTGTAGAGCTGTTCACACTTTATTTTCAATTTAACAGAGATTACCCATGCATTTACCTAATTTGTATGCATCAATACACAGTTTTATCTGTGCAGTATATAAACCCTTTTATGGTTCTAAGTATGTTGTTTTTGTTTCTGCCAATAAGTTCTCTTGGTCTGAAGCTAACATTATTACTAAAGTACATGGTTTACTTTTTAAATTACAGAGACGATCAAAGCACAAGGACTGTACCACAGACAAACACAGTAAAATATTTCCTACTTGTGCACCATGGAATTATCTAATTTACAGCTAACCTCATGCTAAACTGTTTATGAAACGTAAAGTTTCTGCGTTGCAAGAAACAAAATTTCTAGTCAACATTGAAGCAGTAGGCTTTGGCAAGCTATTTCAGCCAGTTCAGCACTTTAAATGTCTCTTTATTTAGCAATATTAAGAAGTTTGCTTGAGTGTAGTATATTAGTGCTGGGAGTGACAAGTGGAGCAGGTGTTTTGTGAGGCTGTTGCCATGCGTGTTGACTCTGCATTGTGCCTTGCAGATTCGGAGAACAGCTACACGCTGAGCTGTGGTGTTCCTGTCCAGCAAGGCAAGGCTCAACAGAAACACAATGCCACCCTTCCCAGCTGTGCAGGTATGTGCTCTCCTGTTCACCTGGGCCATGACCTCTAGAGGAAAGGCAACGGAAGTTCCCTGAGCTGCAAGATGCACAACTAAAGTTACACAAGGCCAGATTTAAGGTAGCCTGTGTTACAACACACGCGCACTTGCTTTTTCACAGCCTCTCTTCTAGGGCTGGAGAGTGCTTAGCTGCCCTGCAGGGCCACATCGTGTTTGTAGGTCAATATAGTAGCAGTGGAGGTTTGATTTATACTCAATGAAGACGAGTGTCTAGTGTAATTTACTTTCCATAGTCCAGCAAGGCAATAATAAGCACATCAAAATGCCAGCTCTTCACAGAATTGGAATTGATGCAAGGGGGCCAGCACAAGTGCAGCAGCAGCAGACTGCAGTGGGGTCAGTCCTCAGCTACAAAGACCTTGCTTAGAAGCACTGAGGCTCTTGGCATTCCTGATAAAAAAGGTTATGGGAATTTTATGATCACATTCTGTTTCATTCATCTTGTTCACGGAAATAGCTGCATTATTTTGCAGAGACATTTCAAAATTGGTCTTAAAACTGATAACCAGCATAAAATAAAATAAATAAATAAATAAAAAGATTCAGCTCAAATGATTGAAGTCTGGCAAACTTAGAAGCAGATGAAATAGTATCCCGGCTCACTTTGTGTCATTACTTGCTATGCTTCTCTGCAATTTGCCTGTCCTCTAACCATGTATTTCTTATATATTTGGAATGTATTAGGAATTACGATGCTGTGAAATGAGTTAACAGAGCAGCAGATCTGTCTGCCTGTGCCACAGGGGCAGGTTACCTCCCAGGGAAGGAGAGACCCACACCATGGCACTTAACCTGCAACCACCCTCCGCTTGCTCTGACTGCAGTGGGCAGCCCACAGCAGCAGACAGGTGACAGGTCATGCCTAGCCTTTTCCACCACAGCATTTGCGAGAAGGTCAGGCAGCAGCTGCATTTCTAAGCAGCGCGTGCTTGGAGCCTTTAAAGTCATGACTGGCTTGGATCTAAAGCTGAAGAATAAACCTAGCAAGCCATAGACCATGGTCAAGTAGAGACATTTCCTTTGGATGGTTTTCAGTTGTTAACAGCATAACTTCACTATCATTCTTATTACTGGCTAGCATTAACAAGGGTAGAACTACAGCCAAGTAACATAGGAAGTCACAGTTAGAGCCAGGAAAAAATGGTAAAAGTTAACTTTTCTCATAATAAGAGACAAATTCACCCAAAGTCCACCAAGATATGCAGGTTTGCTGGAGGGGAAGGGTATGTGCAGAGTGTATGCAATACTAGCAATACTAGCAAATTCATTGATCTTTATGGGCTCAAGAGTAAGTGTTTATGGGGAAAAAATAAACTTAAGGAAATGTATCCTTTTGGACAAGGTGGCTGCCTTTTTTCTATGTTGCAAGAAGACTTTTGAGTCTGTTTTCAAAAATAAGTTTTAGATTTTGTTTCATCTGCATCACAAACAATAGCTTTTATATTTTACATCAACAGATTCCTTAGCCCCTCCAATCAAGCAGAAAGCTCGTTTTAAAATTAAAGATGCAAAGTGTCATTTACAGCCTCGCAGCAAAGAAAAAACAAAAGATACTGGGAAGCAAGCTGTTTTAGGTATGTTGTTTCTTCCAGCACATAAGCAGCATTCTCATTTTTTGCTTGTTTGTTTGCTTGTTCATGTAATTTGATTTCACACTGCAGACAGAAAAAAGTAATACTTTCTGAATTTAAGATCAAGTCAAGTTTCACGCTTTAGCTGAACAGTATCATGGGTTTGGACCTGGATCTGGCAGTGCTGAAATGTCACCAGTTGCTTTGAAAGGTCTTCATCAAAAACTATACAAATTTGGAATTAAGCTTATTCTTTTTCTGGCATTTGTAAAGATGAAAAAGAAAAATCTTGACACAAAAAGTTATGACCAACTTGCATGAAATATTTTCAGTTTATTTTTTCCAAGTTAGGTTTATTAAAAAAAATACACTAGTGAAAGCTATTATTTGCTTTGTGCTGGATTAATATCTCATTGCATAAGCAAGACAACTCCTATGCAGCAAAGTTATAATCAAAATCTGATGTTACACAGCCTTAGACCACTTGTGATATTGGAGTGAGTAGTTGTGCTGTTTGAAAATTTATTTTTAAATCTTTATTATTACTAGTTTTTAACTTCACTTTTAAAGTTAAAAAGGATTATAAAACTGATACATTTTTGACAGATCATCATGACATTTATTTTGATATATAATAGAGGAAAATAAGTGATTGGTATTGGTATCTTGGTATTTTTGCTGCACATTTCCACAGCAGTTAAAATATTTTAATTTCATTTAAATATAATATTAACTTGGAATTTTCTGGATTTTATTACACAACATCAGTATAACTGAAACAGCTCATATTGTTACTTAGAAGAGCTTATCAGCTTACAGAAAATGTCTAGTGGTGACACATTCTCTCTTGTGAATCTGTCATATCACTTTTGCTAGTAAGAAGTTGTATGAATCATGAACAGATAAGAGTAAAAATAGGTAGCCCAAAAAATGTTAATGGCTTAAAGATTTTATTTTTTTAATTTAGACATGTATTTTATCTTTATCATGCAATCTAAACATTTATCTTTCTAGTTTCCTAATTTTCCAAGTATTTGCTTGAAGCAAGTCTCACTTCTTAAGATGCTTACCTTGTTGTTATGTATTGTCTTCTAATAACATGTGGCTATTGGACTCATTTTTAAAGTTATAGATTATCTTTTTTTTTTTTTTGTCCATACCATCACTATAGGAATACACTTCTTGGATGCATTTCCTTGTCCTTTGCTCTCTTTGCTGTGTATCTGTTACATGCCTGAACTTCTGGGTCTAACAGATTATGTCATAAATCTGCACACTCAAAATGCAATCCTTCTGGTGGTTTGGGGCTAGAAATTTCTCCCTGAGTTGGAATTTATCAAAATTCCAAATATATTCCAAATATCACTTATCAAAAAGGATGTTTTTCACATAAACTTATTTATATAGGGAAAGGATCCTTACATGATTGTGTCTCGATGGACTGTGGCCTTTGTTCTTGTCAGTAACACATAACTGAAGAATGCATTAAGTTCCTCTGGCTTGTGACTTATCATTCTGTTCAAACCTTTTAATATATTTTCAAATCCTCCTAATCAAAAGGTTTTCAAGCCTTTTGATATCTGGTGATTTTCATTGCTGAAAAAGCTGTCACAATTGTTTCTTGATGCCCATGCTTGCTATGGTCTAGTCTCAGGCCTGCTGCTCTCATGAATGTATGAAAACTTACTCTCTTGCTTGGTTTAAGCATACAATGACTGTATATAACTGATTTTAACTACTCTCCGTAAAGAACTTCCTAATCCTTGCACAGAAAAAAAGACAAAATTAAAGTTACTACTACACAGCTGAGCACTACTACACTATACTTTTGCCTCCTGCAGTCACCAGCAAAATGAGCAAACCAAAAATTGCACAGCAAAGGCGTCTAACTGCATGTGAAATGTTATGAAACCATGATAATCCAGCTGAGATACTGCTTATTAGACTGTCACTTGCTACTTTGCTACTCGATTTCTTTTCTGTGTTGCTTCTCTCACACAAAGGAGGTCAATTCCCTTGTACAGACAACTGCCGTGTGACATTTGTGAATCTCAAGTGTGATTCCTCCAAGAAAAAGCGCCGGGGCCGCAAGTCACCATCAAAAGAAGTGTCCCATATCACTGCAGAGTTTGAAGTGGAGATGAAGTCGGAAGAAGTCTCAGGTTTGTGAAAGACCTCTGTCTAAGGAGAGAAACCATAATTCAGTTCCTCTGCATGTTAGAATCTTTTTGATTTTGAATCTTCATCCAGCTGCCATGCAAAACTTTTAATACAAGCCTCATTCAACAGCTTTTCCAAACTCAGTTTCCAACATTTAATTGAAAGGAGTCAGGTATGAAATTATAGAATAAAGGAGCAAAGATTGCAGCAAAAGTCCCTCGAAGCCTGGAGTTAAGTTTTGTATTTCAATTTACTGTGAATTCTTCAGGTAACAGAAGTGTTAATTGATGCACAGAGAATGTAAAGATTAACTAGAAGTTTTGTAATGCTGACACTAAAAATATCCTCCAAAATGTAAGTTGTTGGGAATCAAACGTTTTTACTACACATTTGGTAAATTCATGTTTTCATAACAAACTTCAGGAAGAAAAATAATTGCTTCAAGTTATTCATGAGGTGAAATATTATGCCATAAAATCCAGCCAAAGAAAATGTGGGTTGAATTCTATAAACATGCCAGTACTCAAAGGCAGGTTTCTTAACCTCTGAGGGGTATCTTGCTAGCCAAGTGGTTCAAAGTTACTGTGCCAGAAAGTACCTTTCTTTGTGTCACGTACATATTTTAGTCAGGGAAGTGGGGAGAATTCCTAATCAACTGAGTAAAGGATTGGCTGAGAAAATTCAGAAATAATAGTGATGTCAACTGGAACACATATCTGGAAATACAACACAGTGGGAAATGCACCATTCCTGTAACAGTGCACAAAGCACCGGTCACTGCTGCTCAGTACAGCACAGCGCAGCATTGTCACACAGTGCCAGCTTGATTATGCTGGTTAGACTGGTGACTTCTGTAGCCCTCTCCTCTCCCTTGTGCACTCAGTATAACCAAATTTCTTAATGATGGAGAGAAGATCAGCACTCAGTGTACACTTACAGGCCAAGAAGCTCAGTTTTATAGATCACAGTGTACTACTTGATATCCCCTGTAAAAGGCCTGATTTTAAATACAGTGATCTGCTTCTACAGTTAATGTGGAAAAGACAATGAAGCAAACAGAGGTGTCATGGTACAATGTAGGCTAAGGTTTTTGTTAAGCTCCTCTTTTTAAGCATGAATCTCAATTGCTTCTAGTTTTCTTATCATTTCCCATCTAGACACCTGTAACATTGACTGTGTTCGGAAAAGGATGGAGCAGAAGCTGCAAACTGCAATCAAAACATTGAGGAAATCTATTAATAAACAGCAATTTTACATTCAGTTTTCTGGGACAGAATATGAAGTGGCTCAGAAGCCAGCTAAAGCTACTGAAGGGCACGAAGCTTGCAGTACAGGGCAAGTGCTGCAGGATGGAAAATGTGGTAAGTCACAACAGCTCTGTTCAGCCATTCCCCAAAAAACAAGCAACCCCAAATTAATTTGTTCCTAGCGAGTCAGGCAGGAAATATGAGATAACAGATGATTTAAATTAATACTACTTGGTGTATGTCCATAGATCATTGAGGTTCTTAAGGTATCAGAGGAGAATTCATTAAATGATTGCAGGAAAACAAAATAAGCATGTACATACATACACTGTCAGTTGATATATATCAAGGCCTGCCACAAGCCTCTCTTGGTAATTATTTCCCACTTGCTCCCAGCATCTAATGAAAATACAGTTCTGTAAAACTATAAAATTATGTTTGCCTAGGTGCTGTGTGTTTAGTTTGGTATTGTCTCTCTCATCATCACCTGACCTGACAATCTATGACCCATGGATATATTTATGTTTAACACTCAAGAAATCCAATTAAAAAAATATCTATAAAAATCTGTTTAACTTTTTGTAAAATACCTAATTTCTTTAAGCTTTTTCCCAGGTTACCAGGCTCTAGAGCCAAGGTGCTAACAAAAAACTATTAATGATAACTCCCAGCAGCACAATCTTTTTAATTGCTTAGAATCATATTTTCAAAATCAGCATATCTGTTTTTCCAGCTGCTTTCAGGCACCAAGTCATTTACAAGCAAAAAGGAGGAGTTAAATGCAGATTTGATAGGTACCTCTAATGAATTGTTTCAGAGGCTATTTTCATCATGCTGGAACTTAGAAGCTATTATTGAAAGACTGTTGGTGTTAGTGTCTACAAACCCATACATTTTAATTACCTATATCAAGCAGAGAAAAACATTTAATACAATTATGTGTCCTGTTGCCATAAGAAGAGTATGTGGATTCATATATATATATATATATATATATACATACATACATATATAATGCCTACTAATTGGGCTATTTGAGTGTCAAGAAAGAAAATATTACATGGGATACAGTGCCCTCAGAGTAATCTCTAGAACTGATTACAGGAGACAAATTTTTCTGTTATCTTCTTCCATAAAACCAATACATAAATATACCTAGTATAAACAAAAAAAAAAATCACATAATTTCCCATACATTATAAAACTCTGTCTTAATTTAACTACAGTATACTATTTTCAGACTGCATCAGCTTTATTAACAACATATGTCTGATAGCGCTTCAGCATAGAACAACATCATTTGATAGCTTAAGCAATAGAAGGACCTTGCACTGATATAAATTGAGCTAGACCACAGATCCTAGATTGGCCTGTTTATAGCGGGTAAGGATCCTGCCTAACATACGCAAAAGTGCCACTAATAATACCGAGGCCAAAGAGACTCATCTTCTCTAAATGTTTGCAGTAAAGGCAAATGATATGATCAAAATTAAAGTCCTTATGCAGATTCCCCTTTTCTTTTCTCAGTTACCTGCAGCATGGGCACCTTTTATAGCGGAGAACATAATCAGTGCATTCCTTGCTCACCAGGAACATACCAAGACACAGAAGGTCAACTTACCTGTGAGCCTTGCCCAAGTAACGATGGACAGGGAGTAGCGGGCGCCCGGAATGTGTCAGAATGTGGAGGCAAGTTTAATTTGGTTATAAGAGGATTAGGTGTTGCCACACAGCCTGTGAGGCATGGAGGCTAAAAGAAGGGAGAGCCTTCCACATTTCTGTCTTGTAAAGGTAACAGAAGATATCTCTGTCCTCTTACAAGCAATACACAAAATGTTTTGGCTTGTTCCATCTGCTGACATGCTGGCATTGCCAACACGAAGATGGGACCTGCTGCTACAATGTGAGTTATGGTATGGAAATGAACAAGCCAAGAAAACTGCCTTGCTTCAAGTCAGGTATGGAATCTGGACAGACATACCTCGACTTGTAAGGACTCATCAGGTATAGTGTGAGCCAAAGGGATAGATTACTTTGGGCTGTTATTGGCAAGTTTAATGAACCTCCTGATTTAATGTTTTGCATGGGATGTAGTTTACCCAGTCTAATTGGCAGCAATCACAATTTTGAGATAGTGTGCTGCAAGGATCTGTACCTGGGCTTAAAGCTAATGACTACAAGTTTCAATGCTGCATAAATTCAGTGTAGCTCTTGGCAAGTGACGTAGCATCTCTGACTCAACTTCATGATATATAGATTAGATTTTAATGATGATAATCCCTGGTTTCAGAAAGGAGCTGTGATATTCAGTTTGTATTGTAAATGCTGCTACTGTAACTTGATCAGTATAAATATGTGTGTTTTTAACACATCCCTGTTAATTATTTTCTCTACCTTATTTCACTACAGATGAGCAAAATCTAGTTTATAGCAGATATATTATTTGACTTTGAAAGAAATCTTCCTATCTGCTTTGCAAGTTCTAACTTTAAAACTCATTCATGTAATTTACATTAATGCTTGTTTCAAGGATATCTAGGGTGAATGCACAATGAATGACACTTGAGAAATAGCCATTTTCCCCATCCACTGAATAAAAACTCTAGTGTCTCAAGCCAAACATATGGTAGATTTTCCTGATACCCTGCATGAAGGAACTATCACTGGAAAAATCTTGAAATGCCCATGCATCTTAATTATGTTGACTTTACTTAGCCAAAATCCAACAAGAATAGATTAACAAAATACAGTCTGAGTTTAGAAATGTTTGATATAGTATACTAACCAGAGCAGTGCAACAACTAGCAGGAAAAGACTGTTTTGTGTCACAATTGGCAAGGCTTGCATTTAAATTTTTGTTCTGCACAACAAAAAGAAAGCTTTCTGGTTATTTTTTTCAGAGTGGATTTGTCTCAAAATATTTGTTGTCAGATCATAGGTCTTTTTCTCTGATCAACTGTCCCATTTTCTCTTTCTCTGAAAGTTGCAAGAGGATATCCTTTGGACTTCATCAATCTCCCTGTTAAAGATTTTATCAACAGTATAAAATGTTTCAGTATATATAATGAAATAATTTGTTTTGATGAACATTGTAATTGTTAGAAACCTCACCACCTGTAATTAATAGTGTTTTCTTGTCTCTTCTGGAGCAGTAAAGCCTTTGTAGTAACAAATAGCCTATGACTGAAATCCTCATCTACAGGTGAAGCACATGCAAGCTTGTAAGAGACTTTAAGTGGCTGTAATAGAACCCTGTTGTAGCTGCAAGTGAAAAAGATGGTTTGATACCTAACCTAAATGTGATCTGTGTAGACAGAAGCCCAAAACTTGATTAGGAAGCTGTTCATTTGGAGCATTTTTCACAGAAAACAGATCAGATACATTTTGTAGGCAATTGCAATACAAAAGGCATGAAGGAAACAACTTAGCTCATTTCTATATACATCTCCAGGTAAGGACTGAGACATATTAGTGCTGAAAGCAGCAGGTATTTAGCAGTATTAAACACCTTCTCTTTAAAAGGATGTCTGTAAGCCACATTTCACAAGTTCTTAATTTTCACACTGAAATCACTGAAATCCAGATCCATAACCATTCTTCATTAACTGCCTTCATGTTAAAGTCCAGTGACCACTTGGACTAGACCAGGTCGATCAGTTTTGCTACAAAAAGAATAGCAGAATTGCCTTCAAATTAGCAATCTTATAACATGTCTCAGAGGTCTGTGTCACAGCAGCCAACTTGTACAGTCATATTCCAAGCCAGCTGGAATGGGCGTGAAACTAAACCCCAGAGATCCTGGTCCCACTGTTGAACATAAGTTTGACTTTTGTGGGGACAGAACTTGAACTTTACATTTGCTCAGGAGTTCTTGTTCATCCTGAGCACCAATTACCCAAGATGCTGGAGGTCCTCAACATTTCCCAGTGTCAGGGTTGGTAAGAGACCCCAACCCCACCCAGGGCTCTCAAAACCTTCTGGTCAGTTGTTTCCGTTTGCTGTTCAGTTCTTAGGGAAGTTAAATTATAAAGTATCATCATTAGGCAACCTCAGGAAACACCTAACACATCTCAACATACTTATCTCCCAGGCTGGGGTGGTGTAAAGATATGTACTAATGCCATCATCCTGAAAAACTTGACATCCTGATTCACAGGTATGTTGTCGAGGAGTAAACTACTCAAGCTAGCAAGAACCAAGCCAAAGAAACACCTATCAGAAATTGCCCGGAGAGCAAGTTTTGAAACTACCTTGTAGCTGTCAGTAGGTACCTCCACAAAGTGCCTTGCTTTTCATAAACTGCCATTTTCTGGCAGAAGAGCTTCTGAGAAACAATAGTTTTCACAGCTAACTAAAAAGCTACTGGTGTCAGCTATTCTCACAGGCAAGTTTCCAGACTGTTCCCATCCAGTTTGGCAAATGCCATGATGTACTATTTCCATATCTATAAGATAGAGATATAAAAAACAATGACTTGGTCATAATTATGATGCAAAGATTCATTTTTTTCCTACAGAGCACTTTGAAAATTCTCAGATGAAAGAGTCTGTGCAAGTGCAAAGTATCAACATCTTAATAGAGCCCTTATTAATAAGTAAATGATAATAAAACAAACAAACAACAACAACAACAAGGAAAAAAAAAAAAAACAAAGAGTTTATTAAAAGAATAATTCTATTTCCTGGCCCTGTTTTTAGGAAGCAATTACAGGAGCAATACAAACTCAGTAGGTAAGATTAACATTTGATCTGCAGCTGTCTTGATGATACATTTTTAGGGAAAAGAAAACGTTGCTAACTATGAACTGTATTTATACTTTGTCCAGAAAAGTAGTCTCACTAATACAGATGATCATTTTCAATTTCTAGGGCAGTGTTCTCCTGGACACTATTCTTCAGATGGTTTTAAACCTTGTAGAATCTGTCCTCTTGGTACGTATCAGCCTGAACCAGGAAGGACCCTCTGCTTTCCTTGTGGTGGAGGGCTGGTTACCAAGTATGAAGGTGCTGTTTCCTTTCAAGACTGTGAAACCAAAGGTGAATTTCAAATCTTTCTATGATTCATTTTCCTGCTGCTTGCCCTTTTGTTTGTAAGTTTCAGTATGAAGGGACTTTGAGTCTCCAAAACAAACATAGTCATTGCATGTAGCAACACTCTGTGTGATTAAATCAAGAAATCTGTAAATTTAGGCATGATCTCCTGGGATTGTGGAGACTGAGCTGGCTTTATGGTATTCTTTGGAATTTACCACAGGCACATATTGCGTCAGCACTGCAACTGGAAAGTAAATCAGCATCACTGCATGGCAAGAAATCAACTTGCATCAGAATGCTTTGGTCTTCCCATGTTGCCTATTTTTATTTACCAAATTAGAAAAACTAAACACTATAGAAATTATATGAAGTTGAGAGTTCTTTACAAATGGGCTGGACACAAACTGTAAGTATGCAACATGTGTGCACAATGATGACAGCCTCCAGTGCAAATAGTGAAGAAGGAATCTGCCTAAATGTACTTTGGCTTAGTTATTTGAATTACATGCTGATCCTGGCAAACATACATAATGGAAACTTCTCTCTTGCTATTGTGAAAGACATTTTTGTCATTGAGGCAATATGTATCAGCTTCCATTTGTTATATACTCATTAGAAACCACTGTATTAAATACAGTGGAAGACATATGTAGCATGCGTTACTAGTTCATGAAGATTTAGCTGTAGTCTTCAGAACAGGATTCTAGTTAGAAGGTCCTTTGTAATTGGAAATAGAGTGAGCTGATGTCTTTTTTGCCTTTTATGGCCTAGTAAGTATATTTCAGTATGGAATCATGCAGTATGTCCAGGGTAGAAGGAAGCTGTCTGCACTGAAGATTGTTACTTTCTGAAAATAATATGTCTCATACTTTGCAGTTCATTGTTCTCCTGGACACTACTACAACTCCACAACACACAGATGTATCCGATGCCCTGTAGGAACATACCAACCCGAGTTTGGCCAAAATTACTGCATCACCTGCCCTGGGAACACAAGTACAGATTTTGATGGCTCCACTAATGTTACACATTGCAAAAGTAAGTTGCATATGTATTAATTGTGAGGTGACACATTTCTGTGGATCTGAACAACAGCTTGAAGGTCCCATCTGTCAGTCTGGAATCCAGTTCTGTATTTCTCAGAGAGCATATACCTACTGACATTTGGAACAGTAAAAATTGTGAAAGCAATGAGAACAAAACCTGGAAATGTATCACTTGACACATATAATTGTTTTAGCATTAATGTAATTTTGTAGAGTGCCCTCTGTGAGTTACAACTATTGAGCTCTCATATTCCCAGGTCCCATAAGTTTTGCAGTTATGTGTATATGCTCTGTGACTCTGTAGAGCACAATGTCTTCTATCAGAGTAACTGCTACTAATCATTATAAAATAATAGGAGGTACAGTCATGCATACTTTTGTAAATGCCAGATAATTGCTTGTGACAGTGAAATCTTCTTGTAGGCTTTTTTTGCAATAGTCAGCCTTCTATCTTCAGTTATCATTTTAAGTATCTCCGAGGTTTCCAGTGCAATTTTATTTGATTTTTTGTGAATGACTGATTCTTTTAGGCAAGCATTTTATTTTCATGCCTACCATGCTAATTTAAGAGAACCTCAATATAATAATTAGGTAATGTCACCTAAATTAAATATTCATATGCAACACTACCATAAGTTTTTGTTCTGATTATGTGCTGTATACCTATGAAGCTTTTTATCACTTCTAATGTAATTTGATTAAAAAAATAGGTAATAAGAAGAAATTTGAAGAAATTTGCTAATTTCCAGTAAAGCAAACACATCCACAGTCACTTTGTTGGCTTAGATATTTTCTGTTTTCAAGCCAGCTTCTGACCTTGCAGAATTTTTGAGGCTTGGATTAAGAAAAATATTTAAACATTTATTTAGTTTTATGTAGATGTGGAGGCCTGGAAAGGTCAAGCTTAAGTAACTTGGTGAATCACACTTTTGCGGCAAATTCAATAGGAATTTTGAAAGCTCAGAATGCAAAACTGATCTGCCAAATGGGACTCTTTAGTAACTAGCTAAAATAAAGCAAGGTAAATCTGTAATCAAGGTTACCTATTAGAATCATCATGCTCATTCAGCTAAATCAGGTTAAAAAGCATGTGAAGTTCAGTCAGAAAACCTGCATGTCAGCATGATCTCACTCGTAACAACTGTACCTCCACAATGGGATCATGTTTACTTACCTGCATTGGTTTCTTAATCAAATGTCAAAACAGTGAAGATTTAAATTATTTTACACACTGGAGGTCAAGGTTTTATGAATCAGTTGAAGCAGTCCTGCAGATTGAGCATTTCTTTAAAGGCTTTCCATGCCAAACGCACAGAGGCAGCTGAAGAATGTATCCATTTCTAAAAGCCACAGGGAGGAGTTTAGACTTGCTCTTGACAGATCTAGAAAAACACCTCAAATTAGCTAATCAGTTAATGCAAATACTGATTTATGTTTCTGCGCAGACCAGCACTGCGGAGGAGAACTTGGTGATTATACTGGCTATATTGAATCGCCCAACTATCCTGGAGACTACCCAGCTAATGTTGAATGCATTTGGAATATAAATCCACCCCCAAAGAGAAGAATACTCATCGTAGTACCTGAGATATTTCTTCCAATTGAAGATGAATGTGGTGATGTTTTAGTAATGAGAAAAAGTGGTAAGTTGCCAGATACGGGCAACATAAATATTTATTGTAAACAGACTGAGTGGAAAGTTTGTCTTGAAGGGATAACTGTCTTCATCTTCCCAGTGTTTCTGAAAGGACTGTTGAATGAACTGGCACAGCATGTTAAAACAGAAAGCTGTACTAATAACAGTTAACACAGTGGTATTAATTATTCAAGTGTCCTGGCTGAATCACAAAGCAGTTAATGGGCTTCTCTCTGGCCCAATTATCATGTGGGATAAATCACCACCAATCTAAAAGTCAACACAGCTATACTGTGTTATATTAGAAGAGAAATTTCCCATCATCTCTATAAATTATGCTCTTAGTTATCCTTTGTGAGTATATGTAAGTGCTGTGGTTATTGCTGTGTCTGTGCAGTGACATAGGTTTGGTACATCTGACACCTTCAAGAAATACAGTTTTCCCAGTTCTGTGTGGAGTGGATATTGTGTTCTGTCTTTGATTACAAAGCTAATTCAACTACTTCTGAAGTTAAGACACTATTGAGATGCATTTCTACTGCAGTTTAGTGCAGGCATCCAGCTTTTGGTGATTTAATGTTAAATTTCCAAGATGCACCAAACCTGAAAGGCAATTGCTTATATGCAGCTTTGTTTAAAACAGCATATTTTACGTGATAAAACAGCATATTTCACTTGCTAAAACAATTTTCATGACTTTTGTCCTTGAGGGCTTCTGTTGAGAGCTCTGTATATCAGATTAGTACAAGGAGAAACCTGCTCACTACAGATGGGAGGAAATTACTTCTGTCTAGAGCAGTTTTTAAAAAGCAAAACATCGTAGCAGAACAAATTAGTTGTTCTTCTAATCCTGAATTGTAGTTCCAACAGTGTCTAAAGCAAGGCAGATGAGTGAAAAGTTTGGCTTCTGCTTGAGAACCAATAACAGTGCCACAGTATCAACGCTAGAAAATGAGAGTTTTTCAGAGCTGTGATTTGAAATCACTGTATGTTTAGCATTGTTAAAGTAGCCCTTACAAATATTTATCACAGTTCATGGAAGATCAGCTGCTAACATTACTGTTGAAAAACTGATTGCAGTTCCAGAGCAATGGATCCACTTACTTGCACTGTAAGAATGGATTTAACCGCAATATTATGTGTGTATAATATAGCACGTTCTCTCCTGTATGGTTATGTTAAAGTAGGCCTCTCTCTAGCCCACTCATGACCCAGTCACATCACTTACACACACACAGGCAGAAGTGGGCTGAGGCAGGCTCCAGCTCTGTGGAACTGTTTGCACAGATCAGGTAAAAGCCATGAGCACAGTCCTCCAGCACACTGTGAATGTGTTCAGCCCAAGTTACATGGGCAAAACAAATGAAAAGTGAGCAGGGTTGTGGAGTTTATTCAGCTGTTAGCCTTGCTATATCACCTTAACTCTGCCACTTTTGTATAGTAAGAAATAACTTCTAAAAATTAATTCACGCTAGTCTGGAACACATTAAAAACACTCACTGTACAGGTATGTTGCAGGGCAATACTATAGGTAGATCTAGTGTTGTTAGGATAAGTTGGTTGGATATTGGCCTTTTCTGTACCTGGACAGAAATAACACTTCAAAATCTCTACAAATCTTTAAGAAAAATAGAATTTCCATCTTCTGTCTGGCAAAGACTGTTTGTCTTTGGACATTGTAATAGTTACATCCTTAAGACTTCTTTATAAATATTGAAGTTTAACCTCAGATTAGTATAATCTTTACTCCAGAATTCATCCGAGATCTTATCCAAATTCCATTCAGTTGAAAAGGTCTCTTTTTGCTAATACCGATGAAAGCTGTCAGCCTTAGCAAGTTTAGGTTTTAGATTAGGCTTGTTATTTTCCCTAATTATCCTCTGGCTATGGAGTGGAATTTTCTTTTCCTGGTTCCCAAACTGTCAGCTTTATTTCAGTATAGATAAATGATATTTTCTTTGCAGATTTATAGACAGATGTCTTTGTTCATTATGATAAAGGCACTTAGTCTCTGTAAGATATTACTTAAAATGCTATTAATTAGAACTAGCACTATAAGGATAGAATAGTATAGATAATCTCTAAATGGTGGGAACCATAGGCAGTGTAGCATCAAGTGGACCTCTGATCCATACGCAGATTGCTGGGCAGACTCTGTGTGCAGAAGAGACTTTCCCCTTTTGGCTATTCAAGCTATTATGGAGTTTTCTTACAAGAAAACAACTCTATCATAATTTCCACTGTCAAACAAAAACAATGTTCTCATGAAAACTTGTTGCTGCACTGCTAGATAAAGGCAAGGACAGGCAGGAGGCATTGTCACAAGTGCCCATTGGGAGCTGCATGCAGGCTTCTCTTACTACCTGGCACTGGCTGAGGTGATCCTGCAGCTACGGGGTTTGTGCAGCACAGTACAGGCCCAAAGGCCACATAGCACATGCAGCACAGGCCTGGGCATAGGCACGTTAACTCTTCTGCAGGCAGTAATTGTTTGTTACTATCAGGTTAACTCCCCATACTGGAAGTGTTAGGAGCTGGTCACCACATCTGCCTGGGGTGCAGCTGACTTGTTCTGGTGTATCTGAGGCCGATAGTATACAGAGTGAGTAATATTGATAGTAATTTTGCAAATATCAAAAACAATCCGGTACACCTTGCTGTCTACGTAAGCATCTTGTCTTGGGACAGAGGGAGGGATTTCCATTACCTTTGTGGGAAAACCTCCTTCCTCTCATAAATAGATAAAGAGTATGTGCCTTCTATCATAAACATTTCTGCTCTTGGGAATATGTAAACCACAATGTTTTGTTAATTTGACATCAAGATCAGGAAGGGTGCAAAAAGTTATTTTATAAAGAACATTTATTTATTTAATCTTTCCTAGCTTCTCCTACTTCAATTACTACTTACGAAACATGTCAGACTTATGAGAGACCTATTGCATTTACTTCAAGATCAAGGAAGCTATGGATTCAGTTCAAGTCAAATGAAGGAAACAGTGGCAAAGGATTTCAAGTCCCCTATGTCACTTACGATGGTGAGAGTGGGATTGTTTTCCATCTTTCTGTTGTATCTGAATTGCACAAAACTGTCCTTTAGATAATCTCTCTTACATTGATGACAGGGAGCGAAACATGACCAAAAAAAAAAAATAAAAAATCAATGTAACTTAGGTTTTCAGTGCATTACTTTCAAACTCTTTACAACTGGTTTAAATAATACCTAATTTTACACTTGTTATTTTCCTAATATTTGAAGAGCAGATGGCAAGTTACACAGAATTCTTTATAAACTTTATTCTTCTCCCACTGAATTCAAAGAGACTCCCTTTAAATGGTCATTTAGCATATGCATAACAAGAATACTCAGAATTTCTGTGCATTTCAGGAAGCCCCTTCATCAAGTCCTACTGGTAACCCACAAGATCATGAAAAGCATAAATTAATAAAATCACAACTCCAACAGAGAAAAGCAATGGTGCAAGAGGATCCTTTCACTAAGGATTCATAAATCCAACATGTCTTAAAACAGTCTTGCTTCTCATATAGAAATATACGATAAACTGTATATTTTGTACTCTGGGATGATTGTTTTAACAAAACTAAGACTTTTCTGTGATACCTCAGGCAGCTGTTAGCCCATCTCTTTTCCAAACACCAAAGAAATTTGGGGAATGATAATAAAATCTGTATTAAGTTGGTGATTAGCATTGATTCAAGAATTAAAATGAGAGCTGTTCTCAGTGCAGACAACAGGGACAGTTCCTTACTGTGTCCCTGACTTCATGAGTAATCTTTGACAGTTACTTTCTACATGTGGCACTGTTTCTTCATCTGTAAAATACAGATAATAAAGCATTACTATCTGGAGGGAGTAGTTTTCTGGGTTAATTTAGCTTACTGTTCAAAAGCAGTACAGAATTTAAAATTTTAATTAGGTAGGACTACAGCAGGATGAGAGACACTGAATAAAGAACTGGATACTTAATTTCTCAGCTCTGCATTGAAGAGAAAGTCTAGTTAATCAGTGTTTGTCTGGCTATTATCCACCCATAGGATGTCACAAACAGTCGCTCACTGATGTTTATTTTTCAGAGGATTACCAACAACTAATAGAAGATATTGTTCGAGATGGAAGATTATATGCATCAGAAAATCATCAAGAAATTCTAAAGGTACTAAAATTCTGCTTTAGCTGAGGCTAGCCAAGGATTCATTTCACTAAATACTTTACCAACATAGCTCTCACTACCCTGGTAGGATCATAATATTTGAAGTTTACATGTGACCCCAAATGAAATTATCCATCTTCTGAGGTTTATGCTGGTATTTGTAGTAACAAAATCAGTAGCTCAGCTGGGCTGAGCTCATCTACATCCTCTGCTGAATCAGGATCTAAATGAAATATATGCTACCATGATTGTATATTAGAATAATTACTCAAAAAAGAATAAAAAAACTATTGTTTGAAGAGTCTTCTTCAGCCTCAGTCTAAAATTTGTTTAAATGAGTCATTAAGTTAGAATTTCCTGTGCATTAAAAAATGTATCTACCTAAACTTTTGTCCTGCCTTCACAAGGTACAGCCATAATATAGCATTGCAGGCTGTCCATGAAATGATTTTCAAATGATATAAGCAACAAATTGGAGAGAATTGTGGGGAAAGGCTGCTGGGCTGGGTTGCCACCTATAACAACTAGTTAATGAAAATTTATTTTTTTTTAAGGAAAAAACAGAAGGCCAAATTCAGCGTGCTAAATGTGTAGTTTAGAAGGAGAGGAGCTGATTAACAGCCAGCTCTCCTGGCCATCCCTGCTCCAACCCTGCAAGTATTCACTGACTGAAGTTTGGAGGTCACTCAGGTTTCAACTCCTGTGCTGAGAGACTCGGGCACAGGCTCAGCTGATTCTCTGAATCAAGGTTTTACCAAAGTGCAAAAGGTCTTTAAAGAGATAAATGTTGCTGGAGACCAGCCTTCTCTTACCCTTATGGAGGGAAGGCCCTGAGCAACTGCTTTAAAGAGTCTGGAAGAGCAGCCACAGGTAGCTTGCAGTGCTAATGCAATCTTCTACAGCCAGTTTGTGGTTAACCCAGCTGCTACCCACTCAATTCTGTACCTTCCAGGAACACTAACTGAAAAAAAAAAAAAAAAAGAAAAGAAAAAAGAAAAGGCACAGTAGACAGATTCATCAGTGTAAAATTCCACACAACATTAAGTACTTTCCTTATATTCCTTTACCCAGAGTCCAGTTTTGCAAAAAGAAAAAAAGGATTGTTGTTCATTAATTTTAAAAGATGTACAGAAAAAAAATCCAAACAGTATTTTTATCTAATATGTATGCTGTCTCGTAGGACAAGAAACTGATTAAAGCTCTCTTTGATGTACTGGCACATCCACAAAACTATTTCAAGTACACAGCACAAGAGTCAAAAGAGATGTTTCCAAGATCATTTATAAAGCTACTGCGATCAAAAGTTTCCAGATTTCTACGACCGTACAAATAGTGGTATTCAGTTTGGGATTATTTTGCATTCTTGTTGAATATTATCTCTCCTCCGTAGTAGAAACATTTGGTAATTTGAAGGCTGTTTTTTGCAGTCTTTATTTTCAGTTGTATATTTAAGAATATCTACAATGTTTTATAATTTTTAAAAGCCAATGTTCTAAATGGATTTTTTACTACAAAAAAAAAAAAAAAGTGGATCCCTGAGTGCATCTAAGTTGAAGATACAAATTTGTGTCTGCACTATTGTATCTTCACTTTCCATTCAAAACTATATCATGTAGAAAATATTCCTTCTATATTTTTATTTTTCATTCAGAAGTAGTTTTCTGCAAAGCAAATAAGGCATCTGTTCAAATCTGATTAAACTACCTGTCGATAAGTTCTGTTGTAGAAAGGAGTATGTAGTATAAATAATACTTGGATTTTGAATTGCACTTGAAGTTTATATTTGAATCTTTAGAAGAAAACAAAACAATCTAAATTGCATTATTTCTCATTTGTGGCTTAGTGGAACCTCTGTCCAAGTAGAAATCAAAATGTAAGAAAAAAAAAGGAAAAAAAAAAAAGAAACAGATGGTTAATTTTGTTTTATGAATTAAGTACAATTGAGTCCCATATCCTAACATTTTATCTGTCCTCTTCTAAACTTTTTCAGAGGTTTTCCAACTGTTTGCAATAGCGTTGAAATGGATTAAGCTAATGAATTCTACACAATAGTTTGTCCCTTTGGAGGCAGTTAAAATAGGATAGATGAGAAAGGAACAACAGCAACAGTAGTAGTGTTCAGTTTTTATTTCCCTTATTAGAGCATCTAATTAAGTACAATATATAAATATATAAATATATACTTCTATTTGTGGGTACATTATTAATGTTATCTTTAGTTACTGTAAATATTATTCATGCTTAAATCTTTACTACCACACACACTATTTACTCACATCTATTTGTAACTTTGCTTAGACGATTAAATGACTTCTCCAAGTGCTTGTCACTTCCGTTAACACCAAACTGAAGCCTTCTGGAGTTTTATAACACAGGATAATGGTTTACTTTGGGGCGTTCTCTTTTAACATATTATTCCAAGAAAATTAACATCTATTTAGAAGCAACTACTGTGCAGTAAAGGGTCAGTTATTTCTTGGGCACCCCTCACACACAGACCAGCAGAGTTACTCCTGAGGACAGCATGCTTGTGAGGAGCTTACTAAGGAGGAAATGCTCGATCTGCCAGCTCAAAAATGCTGGGAACATACCTCTGCCATGGGCCCAAGCTCCAAGGGGGCAGTGGGGGGAACAAAGTTTTGAACCCCGGTTAGATGAGTTGGAGGTCAGGCCCTGCAGGCATCAGAGACCTAATGCTCCCTTTTATCACAAATTTGCATCCACAGTCCTCAGAAAACATGAGGACTGTAGTCTGCAAAATAGCATTAGCCTTGTGGTCAGGCCTTCCTCAGAGTGACAGGTGCCTGGGTGCCAAGACAATGATAAATCCTTATTCCTTCTGTTTCCTGACACAGAAGCTAATTTCAGTGAGAGAGCAACCTCTTTATTTTCAAGTCTCTTCCTCCTTTGTATCATTTTCTTTTCTGATCCTACAAGTTTATGACATGCATAAATTAATTATCATGCCAACATCCTTTCAGAAAAAGACTATTATAACTTTTTTCTTATTGGTTTTTTGTTTGTTTGTTTGTTTTATCTCTACCCTGTAACTTAAATTACCCTTGGATGCTCTCAAAGACATACATTAAGTGTTGTTACAGTTAACTTTTGTCTTCAAGCAAGTGCTGTTTAAGTTTACAAAGTTGTTTTCTGTTGGCTACAACTGGTTGAATATGCCATTTCTAAGAGATACCTTAAATATTTTGTTGATTTCTTCTGCTTGGCCATCTTGTATTTTTGCTTGCCTTCTTTCCTCTTCTGTTGAAGAAGATTTATTTTTTTTTTCTGTGCCTAAATGGTTTCAACTTAGTCTAACAACTCAGTTTTCTCACTTGTGGATCTGCGGTCTTTGAAGAGCTTTGCCTTTAATCTCTATATTTATATATTAACCTTTGCTTCCAAACATAACAGCTCCATACAGATTATATTTTAAAGGCTGTTTAGCTTCCTCTTTAGATCAGGGCTGAAAGTAACTGCCCTAAAAGGTCCATAAACCACTGGCAGTACTGTAATATTTTCCACATTCTTATCTGCATGAGGAATCCATATCGCAACTACAACACAGGCTTGTCCTGGTTGTGGCCACTGTTACCGGGACCTTGGTATAGCTGTGAGAGGTGAATACAGAAAGAACTAGCCTTGTTTTGCTCTGGTACAACTCACCCTCAATTACAACCATGTTAGACAAAAGCGATGTCTTGTCTAGTTCATCCTGAAAGACAACTTCAGATGTGTGTGATAGCTTATGCTCCCTGGAGCCATATGAGGGCATGGACTCCACAGTCAGGACAGAGCACTCAGTGACTTTTGTAGCAAATGCAGAATTTGTGTTGCTGAGAACAGTGAAAGAGATTAATTTAGCCTTCAAAATTATACAGTGAAATGCTTCTAAATACATAGGGATTTCATGAACCAACTTTGAATGCATGCAGCACAGAACTACCATTGAATATCCAAATTTATCATTAAAAAAAAATAATGGCAAGTGGTATATAGGATCTTCTGAACCAATTTCAGCTGATTTTTGTGACAGCATATAATTTTTACATGAACTCTAAAAGTAAAAAATGCTTTGACAAACCTTATCCAAGAATATCTTAACAGTTTCAGAAAGACATAAGTATTTTTCATACTAGATTTACAGTTACAGAAATTGGTATTCACCAAAGAGAAGGTGAGCTGAGCTCTTCATTTGTTTATGTAGTGTAGGGTGTTTTCACTGTAAGAAGTTAGAGAACATATTGCTACTATATGATAATAGCATAACAACAAGGAATGTCATTTTCTATGGAAAAGATTTAGATAAATTTAGCAATCAGAAAACACACAAGGTGAAACACTGTCTTCTTTATGAAAACTAGCTTTCTGGAATGAATTAACACATGGCAGAAATTTTTGACTTTTATCCTAAATGTGAAATAGTGCATTTAAACATATTCAATAAATACCTCCTTCTATCTATTGTTGCAGAATTTTACGTTGTGTCCAGGATAGGTTCAATAACACAGTTGTGCTATTCTGGGAAGGCTGAAGAGGTGTCCATTGGTGATCACCCAATTCCACATCACAAACAAGCCAAGCTTTTTATTTTCAATTTGCAAATGCCTATATCCTTAAAAGCTGCACCTGTAGCACTTAGTATTTTAAGCTTCTCCTCCTGCTTTAAATACTGCACTTATTTTTAGCGAGGTGGTAGTGAATCATCCCTAAGCATTCTTATGTGCCACCAAATAACAGCCTGCACACCTGCTGCTATCCGGGAGATTGCAACAGTCAGATGTCACTAATCAAGCCCTAAATCATGCATGAAAGTGCTTGCTAGTGATTGCTGTAAGCAAGGTACTTGCGCGTGTCACTTGAGTACAGGGAGCACTGGGATTCTGTGCTTAGTAGGAGATTGCTGCCTACATCTTGCCTGCAACAGTAAGATTTATACTGCCTGAAGATATAGGTCCCTGAAACTGGATTTAAAGCCACTAAAGTCTTCTTTCAGCCCGTTTTCCTGCCCTGCCTTCCTTCCTCTATCATGTATTAGATTTTTACCTGATGACTGACTTTTCAAAAGACAGTTATTTCCTTATTGTGCCTCCCACATACAATAAAGTTAAATCACAGTGTGTTAGACATACCGAAGATTTAGACCAATCCCTCCTATACATCAGCTTCGCATTAGCTTTAAGTAAGCTTACTAGAGTAAGCTAATTTTAGCTTTATGTTGTTTTAGACCAACATAAGTAAAGATAGGTTTGGTTGCAGAGCTTTCAGAGTCTGCATTTTGATTTGTCATATGTTTTTTAAAGAGAACAGCTAATCTGTAGACCTCTGTCTATATGCAGAATGAACAGATGATGCCACATGAACAAGAATCATGCTTACGTGCATTAAACATTCAAATAAGAAAGTCAAACCTCACCCCATTCCCCTTTGTGTGTCCAACAATTTCAAATTTCACAGATCAGTCTTATGCATAAACAACCCAGTTTTAATCTCGTAGATAACAAGTTCTAATCTTCAAGAGCAGAAGCATTGGTATGATTCTGGTCTGTGACAGCATCCATGTCTGGACTCTAAATACCTTTGAGTTCTCTTAAAAAACGAAGTTGCAGTGAAATCCTCAATAACTGAACTCAGTGGGGAATTCCTCAGCCACCTCAGGGGTCTGGGTTTCCCCTTTTCTGCATGATGGTAATGAGCAACATGCTGTTATGTGTACTTGTGTCATGATTTCGAGTAGTTGCATTTTTTTCCATAATTTAAAACCACTCTTTGACAGGAATGGTAGTAACTGGAGAGGTTCTATAGACTCTCAATACTTTAAGACATTAATAAAATAGTTTTCTAGGATGAGACACTGTTTTAAGCACTTGCAGGGAAGAAAAAAAAAATTGTCTCCCTTAAGAATTTATGGAAGAAGGGAAATCAATTTCTGTAAGGTAATATAAACTTATTCCTTGGTATCAGACTTGAATTCAAAGAGAAGTCGTGTGTTTTATTCTAACACTTTTCATCTGAATAGCAACAAACTGGGAAAAAAATCTTAAAGTAAAAAAAAAAAAAAAAAAAGTTATCTAAGTATCTGAATATATACAATTCCAGTTTGTTATTTCATTTATTTATTCTGTTTCATCACTAAACTTTTTAATCTATAAAAGTAATATGTAATATACAAGAGTAAAATGTACAGAAGTACCTTTAGATGTAATAATTTAAACCATCAGTATTCAGAAAGGTGAGGTAAATTCTAAAGATCTACAAACAACTGCAATTCAACTTTAGCTGAATTTCTCAATATTTAGGAAAAGAAGTGGCTTTGCTTAAATAAACTTTATTTTAATGATTGTGAAAATATCTTTTTAGTTTGTTTTTATTACTTTTTTAATTAAAATTATTTTGTAAATATTGTTTTCTATGTTTTATACCTTAGAAAGGCCACTAATTTGCATTGACAGCAGCAGATACTTAACAGATGATTTAAAAGGTACTTACACAACACTGGCATGTGGTCAGTAGCCAGATACATCCTTCCAGACTACTGCTTTTCTTATTTCTGCAGTCTCACTGGCATCAAAGAAAAAATTTCTGGGGCAACTTAACCTGCTGATTTTCACAGAATTGACTATCAAGTGTCATTCTGAAGTGCTTGCCATTTTCACATCACATAAAGAATATGTATTTTAAAGTTAGTGCTAGTTCTTACTAGAGTAAGAAACAACATGAAATTCAGAAATAAAAGGGAATTCAAATGATTATCACCAAATATAGCATAAAGACAAGGAAAGGTATGGTATCTCTGCGCTCATAGGTAGCAATGGAAGTGATAAAATAACATACCGGATGAGATCATGAGCATTTTTAGGCAAAATTGTCACTGAGATCTGTGGGATTTTTACCTACATTAAGTTCAATATGATCGTATCCATCATCTATTAAGCAGGAATTTCTAGTAGACTAGATTTTGAGAAAAATACCTGGATGCATAATATTGATTTCTGTACCCATTTGCTATGTCTAAATCACTGGTCATGAGTGACATTTTGAACTAAGCCCTTGTAGATGCTGCTGGGACTTCTAAGCTTTATTATCAATGTAAATTATGTATAAACAGCTATTCCTGTATGAAATGCACCGTGGTAGTTTAGAGCAAAGACAGTGAATAACTGTACAAAATTTGATACTTAGAAACTAAAATACAGTGATCTAAGCTTTACCAATATTTTAACACTACTGTCAGATTTGTAGTAGAAAATGTTGTTGTAAATGTACCTTATAATAAAATACATTTCCTTTTTCCTCTGTATATTAATAGCTTTGTTTTCTATGTCAAAGCTCAAAATGAAGCATGTAATAAAAAATTTGTTAAAATCACTTTCATAATAAACATTAAATGGAAAAAGGTATCTTCACCTGCCATTTTATTCACGTATGTGTAAAAGGTATACGAGGTATATGTACCACACACCAGCGTATTATAAACAACCATCAGAAGAGAAATCATCTTTTTGATAAGATTTATATATTTCAGTCTAATTTGCATCTTTATGCAACAGAGAGCTTTTTATTTTTTATCAAACAACTGGAGCACATGAGTGCTGGAACAATGAGTTCCTTCCAAACAGACTTCAAGGACAGTTATGCAAAGCAAGAAGAAAATAGAAAAAGTGGAAAGTAGAGTCTCTGTAGTGACATCAGTAGCTCAGTTAAAATTATTTAAATAATCTTTTGCAGTTCAGGAAGTGCAAATTGTCATTAAGGTGTGTGAGAAACACTCTGTAGCCAATGACTTAGGCTCAAGGGAGGATCTCAGTTGTTATAAGTTAGACCACACAATTTACTGGTCTATTGAAATTATTTTATTAATCAAGTAAGCAGACACAAGCAAAACAGCGCTGGGCGGCTGGGGAGTCTCCGCTCCACCACGGCACGCAACTTCCCCTTTCCAGTGTTGCTGTTTTATAGCATTGAAGTTCCGGCTTGTCGAGACTTGTCGAGACCTGTCGAGACCTGTCGATTTGTCGACTTGTCGAGACCTGTTGACTTGTCGACTTGTCGAGACCTGTCCTGAGACTGCGCAGTCTGTTGTTGGGGGTCGTTATTCTTCCTCCAGTGATCATGCGTTGTGCTTGTGTTCAGGTGGGGGCAAAACAGGATGTCTTGCTTTGTCCCCATGTTACAATGCCGTGAGTTGTGAAACCTTATCTCCTCAGTAGATTCTTTAAATTCTCAAGGACAATGAACAAACCCCTACTAATTTATCACATCAGTGAAGTAGTAATTTATTTGCAATTGCAATGGCAGACGCCCCACAAACAGAAGAGCGCACCTACTAGTTCCATAACACAGTTTATATACTTTTTTTCCTCGAGCACCAGGACTGGGGCCCTTCTCTGTTTCCCCATTGACTGGGGTAATCCAGGTTCACAATCTATCCAGTGCTTCACAGACAATGCTTTCAGGTGCCAGCCTGTTATAAGTCTTTTTTTTTTTTTTTTTTTTTTCTTTTAATTTTATACTCTTTGTGGTGGTAATGTTTCTTACACGGTGATTTCTCCCTAATTTCTCTAAGGGTTCTGGTTGTCTGCATTTTACAAGGTAGTCTTGTAGGAATAGAAATGTTGTTTTTGCAGAGTTACATTGTTTAGAAGGAAGGAATATGGTATTGAGATATGCTTACAGTGATAAGAAAGCTTAAGCAGGTGACCATGTAAAATGCAGACAACCAGACTCCTTAGGACAATTAGGTGAAAATCACGGTGTTAAGTCAAGTCAGATAAGTGAAGAAACATTACCACTTCAAACAGTAAAAATGGCAAAAGGAAATTGAAATTTAACAGGCCGGCTACTGAAGGCCATGCATTGTTTGTGAAGCATCAGATAGATTGTGAACCTGGATTACCCACTCAGTGGGGAAACAGGGGAGGGTCCTGCCATTAAAAGGTATATAAACTGTGTTTTGGAACTAGTAAGTGCGCTCTCTCCTGCTTGTGGGGTGCCCGCCATTGCAATCGCGAATAAATTACTACTTCACTGAGATCCTCTCCTGAGCCTAAGTTATTGGCTACGGAGTGTTTCTCACAGTCTGCCAAGTTTTATCACTGCAAGCATATCTCAATACTACATTCCTTTGCTCTAAACAATGTAACTCAGCAAAAAAAAAACATTCCCACAATCCCCCTCTTTTCTTCTTTATAAACTTGATTTTTGCAAAACTTTTCTCTTAAGGTGTAATTTGGTAGATATCTTCCTCTTCTTCACTTTCTTTGCTTTCCATCTCCTCTAATATCATCATCTTATCTGAGTAGGGTGGTGGCTCTGTTATACATGGAGTGGTAATTTGTGTTGAGAAAATGGTTGATATTAATAAAGAAGGGGGAGATTTGGGAATGTGGCCATGGGGGTTGGAAAGCCCCATGGTTGAGATAACATTAGACTCTTAACGACGAGGCCATCAGGAATATAAAAGAGTTTAGAGGGAACAAAGAAGGGTGATTCAGGAGACTCCATGCAGTCTGGGGTTTCTTGTTCTCCAGATGGTTCTCTTGTTCTCCAGCTGGTTAAGGCATTGATGTTTCTGGGTGTTTGCTGTTGCTGTTACATTCAAAGTTGATTGACCAATGAAAAGTTGTTTTGAAGAGAACTGCTGTGGAGAGAAAGGTATAAGAGGGGAGCCTGCCCTCAAGATAAAAAGAAGAAAAAGGCAACACGATGAAGTTACATCAATAAAGAAGCAGGAAAAAGAAGTGAAGAGGAACAGGCTGGCAGAATGGAGACCACGACGGGAACAAGCACTTTGATTGCCTCATGAAGATAGGTTTGGCCAAACTCAGCAAACTGCTCAGAGAAGCTCATACAGAAAGTCACTGAAAACAGGCGCACAGGAGCTGGAGAGAAGCTCAAGCTGAGAGAAGAGGACCTGAGCACACAACTGCCTCTTGCTGGTAAGCAGTTGTGCATTATGGGGAATCATACGTCCTTAGGAACAAGGACTGTCCTGGTAACCTTACAGCTTATTCTCCTTATTAACAATCAGACAGTTTATGATCCTGAAACAAGGGACCAAATTGAGGTCAAGGTGTGGGACTCTGCAACTAAAAATGCCAAGGTTGCAGTGGGATTGCTCTGCACCTGGCGAGCAATCTCTGAGGCCTTAAAGAGCCATGTGGGGCCACAGTCAGACACGTGTGGCTTGCCAGATAGTGAGGGAGCTGCGGGCTCCTTTACTGATCCGACTGCTACGCCATCGGCCCCTCTGCTGCCACAGCCATTGAAGGCTTTTGCTGCTATGCCCCCTGTTGACCTGGACGTGCCTTTTGACCCAGGCCTATTGGCCTTGAAAACAAGATGGATATGCTTTTCTTCAATCCGGGAAGAACTGGATGCATAAGGACCAAAGACCGAGTTGTTGGTCAAATAACTGGGAGAGACCCAACAGCCAGACTGAGAATAGCTGTATGGAAACAATTCTGTATTGCCATCAGAGAAAGGGAAAAACTCAAGGAGAAAGCAGGAGAGAAAACAGGAGGCCCTCTTTGAAATGCGGTAGTTGAAACATTTGAGATTGAAACAGGGTATGGGGATGTGAATGCCTGGATAGAATGGGTCAAATATACTGTCCAGAGTCTCAACCATAGCTACTGCTATGCTTTTGCTTCGAGATGACCGATTGCCCAGATAGTGCCCTTCCCCGGGGGGTGGACTGAAGACTCACAAGGGATGTGATGTATGATTGCATTGTACCAAGAAAAGACTGCCTGGGGAAATGAGGCCTGTAAGTCTCTCTTTGCTGTTCCTTGCATGATAGCAATATCAGGGCTCCCCCTGCATTCTCTACAGCTATAGGTTGCTTGACAACTTAAAGCAAGACATATTGTTCAAAAGGAATAGAAAATGGAGACTTGTTTGTAATCAGGAAAAGGAATGGAAAATGGAGACTGTTAAGTCGTGGAACTTAAAGGATTGTTACCTGTTCTGATTGTACACGTGCATAGGCATACTCGAGTTTAGTAAGTCATGGAACTTAAAGGATTGTTTGTTACCTTTTCTGATTGTATAGGCATACTCTGGTTTAGTATGTAACAGCTATGTTCTGTATATTTAGAATGTTTGATGTTTCTGTGTGCGTGTTGGTGGAGCGTAGACTCCCCACACACCCAGCGCTGTTTACTTGCCTTTTATACCTTTTATAAATATTTCTTTTATGAATATTACTAAATTAAGATTGAGTTGAGACTTCATTTATAACACCAGGGTGAAGGGTATAGGTAATTGAACAAGTGCACAAGTGCCTCCCCAGTTAGATGGTAGGGTGGACCGTAAGATCTTCCCTCCACAGTACCACCAGAGATCTGCCCTGGGGATCTCAAGTCTTGAGCAGTTTCCCATCAAGTCCTTGGTAGCACAAGGCAAATTCTCCCAGATGCCAGGTAGCATTCACACCCTGCCATGAGAAGCAAGCTGTATGGTTACCTATAGCTGTAGAGAATGCAGGGGGAGCCCTGATATTGCTATCATGCAAGGAACAGCAAAGAGAGACTTACAGGCCTCATTTCCCCAGGCAGTCTTTTCTTGGTACAATGCAATCATACATCACATCCCTTGTGAGTCTTCAGTCCACCCCCCGGGGAAGGGCACTATCTGGGCAATCGGTCATCTCGAAGCAAAAGCATAGCAGTAGCTATGGTTGAGACTCTGGACAGTATATTTGACCCATTCTATCCAGGCATTCACATCCCCATACCCTGTTTCAATCTCAAATGTTTCAACTACCGCATTTCAAAGAGGGCCTCCTGTTTTCTCTCCTGCTTTCTCCTTGAGTTTTTCCCTTTCTCTGATGGCAATACAGAATTGTTTCCATACAGCTATTCTCAGTCTGGCTGTTGGGTCTCTCCCAGTTATTTGACCAACAACTCAGTCTTTGGGCCTTATGCATCCAGTTCTTCCCGGATTGAAGAAAAGCATATCCATCTTGTTTTCAAGGCCAATAGGCCTGGGTCAAAAGGCACGTCCAGGTCAACAGGGGGCATAGCAGCAAAAGCCTTCAATGGCTGTGGCAGCAGAGGGGCCGATGGCGTAGCAGTCGGATCAGTAAAGGAGCCCGCAGCTCCCTCACTATCTGGCAAGCCACACGTGTCTGACTGTGGCCCCACATGGCTCTTTAAGGCCTCAGAGATTGCTCGCCAGGTGCAGAGCAATCCCACTGCAACCTTGGCGTTTTTAGTTGCAGAGTCCCACACCTTGACCTCAATTTGGTCCCTTGTTTCAGGATCATAAACTGTCTGATTGTTAATAAGGAGAATAAGCTGTAAGGTTACCAGGACAGTCCTTGTTCCTAAGGACGTATGATTCCCCATAATGCACAACTGCTTACCAGCAAGAGGCAGTTGTGTGCTCAGGTCCTCTTCTCTCAGCTTGAGCTTCTCTCCAGCTCCTGTGCGCCTGTTTCCAGTGACTTTCTGTATGAGCTTCTCTGAGCAGTTTGCTGAGTTTGGCCGAACCTATCTTCATGAGGCAATCAAAGTGCTGTTCCCATCCTGGTCCCTGTTCTGCTAGCCTGTCCCTATTCATTCCTTCTTTCTACTTCTTTCTTGATGACGTAACTTCGTTATATCGTGTTGCATTTTTTCATCTCAAGGACAGAGGTTCATCTCAAGGTTCCCATCTTATACCCTTCTCTCCACAGCAGTCCTTTTCAAAACAACTTTTCATTGGTCAAACAACTTTGCCCAGCAACAGCAGGCACCCAGAAACTTCCATTCCTTAATGGCTGGAGAACAAGCAACCCAAGACTGCATGGAGTCTCCTGAATCACCCCTCTTTGTTCCCTCTAAACTCTTTTACATCCCTGATGGCCTCATCATTAAGAGTCTGATGTTATCATTAATGATGGGGCTTGCCGACCCCCATGGCCACACTCCCAAATCTCCCCCTTCTTTATTAATATCAACCATTTTCTCAACACGAATTACCACTCCATATATAACATCAGCAATGTTTTTAGCCTTCCCCCAGATCTGCAAACTCACCCAAACAGCCTGGAACCACAGACAGCTCAGCTGTCCAGCAGCCAGAACTCCTACCCAAAGTGAGATGGAAGTGCAAAGAAGCAGTGAGAAAGCACCTGCCCCCACTTGGTGAAGACAAGAAATACATAAACCTCAGGTTGAAGCAGGATCACATTCTGTTGCCTCTGGACAGGGCATGTTCAATGTGGCTCTACTGAACAAAGAAATGAAAATATATCCTACTTTTCTTACTTGGTTTGTTTAGGGGAAAAGACTTACTGTTTTTCAGGTAATTAAAAAAAAAAAAAAAAAAAAAAAAAAAGGTTGACTTAACTATAAAAATGATTTTATTTTCTGGGAACTTTCTCATTTTCATAAAGTCACCTGGCAGTAGTAAACAAGCAACTACTTCAAATCAGCAGTAGTAAACATTGCCTACTTGAGATAACATCTGGTGTACTGAGCAAAAGCTATGCAAAAAAAACAAGTCTTGTAACTTGGCATACATGATGTAGGCTCTGTAGAACTGTATGATGGTATGTGCATACATAATATACCATCCTGTACTGAGTATATAGTGGAGCCAGAGGTGAGGGAAGGGTGGCTTTGGGAGCTTTTGTGGTAAGCAAGATCCACGTGAGGACTGGTAAGTGATCTAGTTCCCACATTTTACAGTGTTAGTGCAAGATTACCAGCACAGACTTTTTTTTTTTTTTTTTTTTTTTTTTTTTTTTTTTTTTTTTCTCCAAACCACAATATTAGCAAAAACATCCACAAACTTAGAGAAGCATGGCAGGAATACAGCTACTTTTCAAGCTTCTGTTGTTTAGTCAGGTAGGTGTTCCTAGTGACATCCTAGTAAAAGCTTTGTGCTGTGAAAGCATGGGAACACAGCACACAGTGGAGCAGACCATCTCAGGCAAAGAGGAAGATTTGCCTGCATTTACTATTCAAATATCCAACCTAGGTATTGTGCTAGATCTTCAGCTGCAGAATGGCGGTGTATCGTTACAGTATGCAGGCATCAATTTTCATCTCTTTATACCCTCTGTGCCTGACCAAGCTGTCACAACTGTAACATACAGACCTGCCTCCTGATAGCTCTTTCATCATGTAAAGAGAGGGACTACTGTGCTAGGTAGTTATTTGACAGAGAACATCAGTCAGGCTACACAAGATGGGCAAAGAAGAATTTTTTCAATGTGCTGTTGACATTAATTCTCTTATGATTGATCTCCATGAATCTGGGTCTTTCCTGACCCACTCCTGGCCCTACATTCCTACTTCTAGCCCCTGCCTTTCACTTGCAGGGCTGTAGGGCACCCCTCCCAGTGTGGTTTTGTGCTGCCAGCAGGAGCAGCACTGGAATCAGACCCTGACTCGGTTTGAGGGTGGACTGCCAGGAAAAGCCACTTCCACAGTCCTGGAGCAGACAGCCCAGCAAGAAGACAACGCAGGTGTTCTCAGCAGCAGCTCTTGGCTAGCCAGAGCAGCAGGTGTAATACACAATAAATGTTTGTTCATTGTCTTTTGTATTATAAAAACAAGGAGTTCCGTTTGAGGAGCGGGAGTTGCGAAAGCTCCCTGCTGAAGTAAGGAGCTGTATAATACTTGGCTAGACACTATGAAAATTCTTTTGCTTAATGTAACAAAAAAGAGAACCCCCTCCCCTTCTCTCCTTCTGCATCTCAGTTGCCTCTTTTGTTCAAAGACACTGCTGCAAAGCTCATGTAACCATCTCCTGGTAAATTGCTAAACTAGTGTATCAACATCCTGCCTTCCTGTTGTGGGAATAGAAATGTTGTTTTTGCAGAGTTACATTGTTTAGAAGGAGGGAATGTGGTACTGAGATATGCTTACAGTGATAAGAAAGTTTAGCAGGCGACCTTGTAAAATGCAGACAATCAGACTCCTTAGGACAATTAGGTGAAAATCATGGTGTCAAGTCAAGTCAGATAAGTGAAGAAACATTACCACTTCAAGCAGTAAAAATGTCAAAAGAAATTTGAAATTTAACAGGCCGGCGACTGAAGGCCATGCATTGTTTGTGAAGCATCAGATAGATTGTGAATCTGGATTACCCACTCAGTGAGGAAACAGGGGAGGGTCCTGCCATCAAAAGGTATATAAACTGTGTTTTGGAACTAGTAGATGCGCTCTCTCCTGCTTGTGGGGCGCCCGCCATTGCAATCGCGAATAAATTACTACTTCACTGAGATCCTCGCCTGAGCCTAAGTTATTGGCTACGGAGTGTTTCTCACAATTTGGGGGCTCGTCCGGGATCCAGTCACCTACTGGGGAGCCCCACCGCCGCAGCAGCAGGAAGGCATGCCCCGCTGATTTCAGCGGTCCTGTGCATCGACGGTGGCGGTTCTGCGGAAAGCTGACAGAGGCCCCAAGACTGGTTAAAGAGGCAGGATCCGTGAAGTAGTGGGGAAAGGAAGAAGGTAGGCACTCTGGGTTTTTAAGAATCGATCCGGTAACTCTGTGCACAGACCAAGGTAAGAAATATTAAGTATTGCCTTGGGGGTCGGGTGATCTGCTGTATGGTAAGCCCTTGCACAGGGAAGTGCTGGCACTACACCAGGGGAATCTGGTGTACGGTAATCCTTGCACGGGGAAGTGCTTGGAAGTACACCAGGGAATCTGGTAAACTCAGGTGTGCGGTAACGCTGGCACGGGGAAGTGCTTGGCGGTACACCCCCATTTTTCAGTACGTTGGTGTGTGGTACACTGCAGAAGGGAAAATTCTGTAGCACATACTGGCGAGGGTTAGGAAAAATGGGAAAATATGAGTTCCAGGGGACAGGGAGATATCCCTGGGGGAGTGCCTACCAATAGTTCTTCCTGAAGAATGATAAGAAATTGGAAACATAATCCCAAAATTAGAGGGATTGTAAAAGAAAAATAATTTAAAAAAAAAAAAAAAAAAGGTTAAATATTGTGTATCAGTCTGGACAAAAGAACCAATTAAGGAAACAGCAGTATTTTGGCCAAAATACGGGTCTGATGAAAATTCAGGCTTTAAATTTATGTGTAAACAATAAGATTCCTTTTTCAGAGAAGGAGCCAAGTTATGCTCCCTATAATCTTAATATTGAACTGGTGGCAGCAGCAGTCACTCCAGGAAGGGAGATAGGGACTGTAATTAACACTGTCCCTAAAGAAGGATCATACTCTAGGCTCTGGCAAGAATTAGAACAAGGTAGAAGATATATTGAGAATTTTGCCTTCCCTGATACTAACAGTACTAACACTAACTGTGTATACTCTTAGGTGAACTACCCCCTCCTCCTTACCAGCAGAGAGGTTAGGACTTTTAAGAAGGAGAGGAAGTCTTTATTCGAGGACCCCAACAGCCTAGTTGAACAATTAGACCAGTTCCTATGACCTTAATTATACTCTTGGGGGAGGGAATTTTGTCTATAAGTATGTTGTTTACAGGGAAAGAAATGGGAATGATCAGGAGGAGAGCTGCTATACAAGAATGGGAAAGAGCTCATCCTCCAGGACCAGGGGTAATAGCGGCAGGGCAGAAATACCCACTTGCCAATCCTGGCTGGAATAATAATAGTGTGCAACACAGAAATCATATGAGAGACTTGGGGTCAGAATGAGAAAGTACTTGGGGATGAGAGCCCCAGTATCCCAAGGGCTCTTGAAAGTTCATTGTGTGATTAAAGCCTTGCAAAATATGCAGAAAATGCTTCAGAAGGTGGGGGAATGTAGTGAACAGTCACTGGGGGACCCTCCTGCGGGAGGCCCTGGAGGTGTGTGTCTGGAGGGGAGATAAGAAGGAAAAAAAAAAAAAAAAAAAAAAGAGATCGAAACTAATGGTATTGACAGTGCAGCGGGTAGTGAGGCAGAGGGTTGGAGAAAGATGAAGAAAATCTTCAGGGGGAGTCAGGGCCAGGATGGAAAGGAGAGGAAGAGAGATGAAGGAATGGCAGGCAAAGAAGGCTGCCTGTGTTGTGGCCCGAGTCCTAGCAGAGACAGGCTTTGATAAGATGTTTTAAGTGTGGCCAGGCTGGCCACTTCGAATAGGAATATCTGGAGCGGAAGAAGGAGGAAAGAAGGAAAATGGGATGAAATCAGTATCTTGGAGGGAAATGGTATGGAATTAAGTTGGACCCTGACTGAGCCTTTGGTGCTGGTATTAGAAAAGTACAGTCTGGAGAAAGATGAAGGAAGTGTTAAAAGGGTTGCTGAAGGTGTTAAAGGTGTGGCATGTAATATTTAACAGAGCTGTTTGAAGTTGAATGAGCAGGGAAAGAGGATGTAGGCATTATCTAAGTAACAGTCTAGAAGTTTTGGTATATTTGCATATTTGCTGTGGTGTTTGGTCAGTTTCCCAAGCATCGGGGAGGGGGGAACAGCCTGCTCCACCAGTGGCCTCTCCAGCGGCCGCAGACGGGCTTCGGCTCCAGCACCTGGAGTGCCTCCTCCCCCTCCTTCTGCACTGACTTTGGTGTCTGCGGGGAGGTTTCTTGCTCTCCCAACTGCTGTTGAGCAGCAGGTTTTTGTTTGTTTCTTTGTTTGTTTGTTTTCGTGGATGTGCTCTCACAGAGGCACTGACTGTATTGCTCATGGCTTGGCTCTGGGCAGCAGTGGGCCCCTTTGGGGCCAGATGAAATTGTCCCTTATCTGTCACGGGGAGGTTTCTGGGTTTTTCTCACGAGGGCTGCCACTGCAGTTTCCCACCCCCCCACTCACAGCCCCCGAACCTTGCCATCAAACCCAATACACTGGGGTAGCTAGGTCATTACTGACTTGTCATTACTGACTAGCTACTAGCTAGTAGCTTGTCATACTGACTAGCTACTGGGGTAGCTAGGTCATTACTGATTGAAGGGTATATCAGGGATTAAATTAACTAATGAAACCCTAAAAAGTGATGGGGGTAGAAGGGGCTGGGATAACAGTGCCAGTTTTGGGGGATACCAAGCTAAGACTAGGGAATAAAATGATCGCTGGGCAATTATTGTATGTATCCAAGGCAGAGACTAACTTGTTGGGAAGGGATTTGATGATTAAATTGGGCATTCAACTAGTAAATTATTAGACTGGAATAACAGTGTAATTAATGGAGTGCTCTCAGGCCCTGAGAGCAAACGTATATTCACCTCTGACTGGAAAGACCCTGAAATGGGGGCGGAAGCAACAATATAGGTGGACAATTTTACCTGGGGGGGTTTACAGGGCCACCTATCTATATGGGTAAGTTTTAAAAAAGATTTTGGAGCAATTACAACCTCCCAAGGAGGTATTAATGTTACAAATATGTGGATCATTTTCTATTGTCAGGACAGGAGAAAAGAGTTGTGAAGAAAGCTACTAACAAGCTATTCAACTTTCTGGGAAAGCAGGGCTTGGGAGTATTAAAAAAAAAAAAAAAAAAAGTTACAATATGGAGAAAGAGAAGTCAGGTATTTAAGGCATCTAATGTCTGAGGGAAAATGAAGAATAAATCCAGAGAGGATTCAGGGAATTGTTGAAAATTAAGAAAGAACTAAAAAGTTTTAAAACAATGATTTTTTTAAGGAATCAGGAGCCATGAAGTCTGAAGGAAAACGGATACTCCCTGATGGGAGAGAAATGCTGAATAAAGTGATAATGAGGCAAATATTAACTGTTTTACATCAAAAGAGTCATTGGGAGGTGCAAGCAATGTGTGATATTGTGCTAAGAAAGCATGTCTGTGTAGGAATATACACTTTAGGGAAGCACATATGTAGAGGATGTACCATATGTCAAAAGGTAAATAAAAAGGTCTTCTGTAACCCATCTAGAGGGGGACGGGAGCCAGGGGTTTGACCTTTCCAAAGTATACAGGTAAACTTTACTGAGTTACTTGTTTGTCCTAATTGACCACGTGACTGGATGGGTGTAAGCTTTACTGCAAGGGTTAAAGCAGGCCTTAGAGATTGAGTGGGATTTTCACAGCCCCTGGCACCCCTCCTCTGCTGGGAAGGTGGAGCGAATGAATCAGACATTAAAGAAGCAAAAGAAGCAAAACTAGTGTTAGAAACCCAACTTCCTTGGGTAAAATGCTTACTCCTACAGGTTTAAACAGCACCAAGAAAGGATATAGGAATTTCAGCATATGAGATGCTGTTCAGATTGCCCTATCTGGGCAGAAGGGATGAGATACCACAATTCAAAACAAGAGAGTTTTCTTAAGAACTGTATTCTGGGGTTGTCCTCTTCTTTGTCATCTCTCAGGACCTGTGGGTTGTTGGCTCAAACCCCACCTTTGGAATTCCCCATTCACCACCATCACCCAGGAAACGGTCCTGATTCGGACCTGGAAAGAGTCAACTCCGGCCTGAATGGGAAGGACAATTACTGACCACTGAAACAGCCGTAAGAACTGCGGAAAAAGGTTGGACTCACTATACTCGAGTGAAGGCATCTGTCGATGCTAGTACCTGGGAAGCTGTTCCTACAAAAGACTTGTTGGAAGTTGAAATTGAAGAGAAAAATCTCGTAGTGGACTCTGAGCAGGATAAGAGCTTACAATTGTAAACTAACCTTTTATTTTCACAGGTAACTAACGAGTGTGACTTGTGATTGAGAGAAAGGACAGACCTATAGCGAACTGCAGTGCTCCCAAGGGGGGGGTTGTTATAGTAGTAGTGTACATCTTATTTTTGTATCGATAATTATTTGGAAACCTAAGGTTTAAAAATAATGACAGGGAAAAATTGATTACTAATTTTGTTTTTAGTGATTCTAGGCCTCAGAGAAGGCCTCGGTCAATTGGTAACTTGGAAAAGGCATGACCAGATAATAGCAAAAACGGGATACCCCATCAAAATATGAGTGACTGTGACAGAGGGTTATGTACCACAAGCCATCACGTTTGATGCTTGTGAGGTGTTAGCTTGTGGAGATTTAAATGCCCAATGACAATTGAGCAGAAAGAACAAATAACTGGGAGAGACACAACAGCCAGATTGAGAATAGCTGTATGGAAACAATCCTCTATTGCCAACAGAGAAAGGGAGAAACTCAAGGAGAAAACAGGAGAGTAAACAGGAGGCCCTCCGAAACGTGGCAGTTCAAACATTTGAGATTCAAACAGGGTATGGGGATGTGAATGCCTGGATAGAATGGGTCAAATATACTGTCCAGAGTCTCAACTGTAGCTACTGCTATGCTTGTGCCTCGGGATGACCGATTGCCCAGATAGTGCCCTTCCCATGGGGGTGGACCAAAGACTCCCAAGGGATGTGATGTATGATTGCATTGTACCAAGAAAAGACTGCCTGGGGAAATGAGGCCTGTAAGTCTCTCTTTGCTGTTCCTTGCATGATAGCAATATCACAGTTCCCCCTGCATTCTCTACAGCTATAGGTAACCATACAGCTTGCCTCTCATGGCAGGGTGTGAGTGCTACCTGGCATCTGGGAGAATTTGCCTTGTGCTACCAAGGACTTGATGGGAAACTGCTCAAGACTAGAGATCCCCAGAGCAGATCTCTGGTGGTACGGTGGAGGGAAGATCTTACGGTCCACCCTACCATCTAATTGGGAAGGCACTTGTGCACTTGTTCAATCAGCTATACCCTTCACCCTGGCATTTGAAAGAGAAACATCACAAATACCCAGAAGAAGTAAAGGAGGCTTAGGAATATCATTTGATGATAGAGTATACATAGATTCTATTGGGGTACCTAGAGGAGTTCGGGATGAATATAAAGCCAGAAATTAAATTGCTGCAGGGTTTGAGTTACTGTTCTGGTGGGTAACAATCAATAAAAATGTGGATTGGATTAATTATTTCTATTATAATCAGCAGAGATTCATCAATTATACCAAGGATGCGATGAGAGGAATCGCTGAACAACTAGATGCCATCAGCAAAATGGCTTGGGAAAACAGGATAGCATTAGATATGATGCTCGTGGAGAAGGGTGGTGTATGCGTGATGCTGGGCAACCGTTGTACTTTTATCCGTAACAATACTGCCCCGGATGGCACAGTAACAAGAGCATTGCAAGGGCTTACCACCCTTGCCAATGAATTGGCAGAAAATTCGGGAGCAGACACTTCCATCACAGGATGGTTGAAATCTTGGTTTGGTAAATGGAAAGGGATGGTAATGTCCATATTTACATCCTTGATTGTAGTAGCAGGAGTTTCGACAGCTATTGGCTGTTGCACTATCCCCTGTGTAAGGGGACTTGTCCAGCGGTTAATTGAAACCACATTATTGAAACAAATGACCATAGATCCACCACCCTACTCAGATAAAATGATATTAGAGGAAATGGAGAGCAAAGAAAGTGAAGAAGAGGAAGATATTTACCAAATTACACTTAAAATAAATAAATAAATAAAAATAAAAAGAGTTTTTGCAAAAATCAACAGTTTATAAAAAAAGAAAAGGGGGGAATTGTGGGAATAGAAATGTTGTTTTTGCAGAGTTACATTGTTTAGAAGGAGGGAATGTGGTACTGAGATATGCTTACAGTGATAAGAAAGTTTAGCAGGCGACCTTGTAAAATGCAGACAATCAGACTCCTTAGGACAATTAGGTGAAAATCACGGTGTCAAGTCAAGTCAGATAAGTGAAGAAACATTACCACTTCAAGCAGTAAAAATGTCAAAAGAAATTTGAAATTTAACAGGCCGGCGACTGAAGGCCATGCATTGTTTGTGAAGCATCAGATAGATTGTGAATCTGGATTACCCACTCAGTGGGGAAACAGGGGAGGGTCCTGCCATCAAAAGGTATATAAACTGTGTTTTGGAACTAGTAGATGCGCTCTCTCCTGCTTGTGGGGCGCCCGCCATTGCAATCGCGAATAAATTACTACTTCACTGAGATCCTCTCCTGAGCCTAAGTTACTGGCTACGGAGTGTTTCTCACACTGTCTCACGCTGGGCCAACATGACCAAGTAAAAAAAGAAGTTGAACCACAGTGCTGAGGAAGACTACGGCCTTCATCTTCACGACCACCAGAGGGACAGAGACAACCGCCTAGCAACAGTATGCGCAGTCACAGAATATACCAGGATGTGCTGTGTAATCCCGGAATTACCAAGATATAAAAAGGGACCCTGGCGGGGGTGAGGTGCACGCCGTTGGCGGAGCTGAGACTCCCTGGCCGCCCAGCGCTGTTTTGCTTGCTGTTGCTTACTCAATAAATTCCTTTCTATTATTAATGCAATGCTCTCTGAAAATTAATTAAGGGGGCAACTTATAACAGCAGGCACAGCACAACCCAGCAACACCAGCCTTGTGGATACTTGAGTAGCCACAAGTATCAATGCCTTGCTTCTGCAGCTTTGCAGCCACACCTGACCACAGGCCCAAGCTACCAGTACAGCCCTGGGAGACTCAAGTCAAGCAGGTGGTGGCAATTCCCTGTTAAATCTGAGGAAGAAAAGCAAAACAAAACAAAAAAGTTTTCTCGGAAACTTCCAAGCAACCCAACAGGGCAAGCCACCTCCCTCTTTCCCTGTGAGAGGGCCGCACTAGTGAAAATCCACTCTTCACCACCGCCCTCCCCTCCCCTCCCCTCCCTTCCCCTCCCCCCCCCCCAAAAAAAAAAAAAAAAAAAAAAAAGCACAACACCTTAAAAGTTTAAAAATTAACTCGTTCAGCGTCTCTGCCCCCTGTATATACCCCTCAGCCCTAAACCCCCAACAGCTGTCCCTAAACCGTTTCTAACGGCCGCCCCAAGGCACGGTGAGCCCCGCCCCGCCGCCTGCCTCCCTCCTCGGTCAGCCCCCGGCGGGTCCTGATCGGCGGCGGGGAGGGCGGAGGGTGGCGGCAGGAGCCGGAGAAGCTGGCCATGTCGGGGGACAGCGGAGAAGACCTAGCGGCCTTCGTGGCGCTGCACGGCGCCGCGCTCCGCGCCTCCTGCGTCCCGGCGCGCTACTGGGAGAGCTTGCGCCGCAAGCTGCGCGGCGAGGTGGGTCGGGGGTCTCGGGGGTCGAGCCAGAGCAGCCGCCGCCCTTCGGCAAGCGACCCAGCGGAGGGAGTAGAGGCGGCGGCCGCCGTAGCGGCGTCGGGAGGAGAGCCGCGCCATGCTGCTCGCGCGGCGGCGCCCATCTTAGCGCCTGCCCGCGGCGCTGGGGGTGGCTGGCACCAAGCCTGTGATGGAAGCCGCCGTGGCTGTGTTTAAGGCTGGACGTTGTCGGTGTGTTACGGTTTGAATTGCCTTGTGCCCTGGTTGGTTGGTTTTCCACTAATTTTCCCATCCTTCTACGCCGGTGTTTTTAGTCGCTTGGCCGTGCATGGAGCTGGCTTGTCCAGCATGCCCCGCACACGCGCGAGTTACCCGCTGCCGGTGGAGATGGGCAAAGGGCTGTGTCCCAGGAGCCACCGTGGCTAGCTGCTTCTCTCGTGTGTTCACTCTGCTCTGTGTGTTCCTGGTCTAGGTCAGAGCTGCCCAGCCCTTCTGAAGAGCAGGGACAGCAGGGAGAAGGTTTTGGCTGGGGTTAAACCACTCCCAGCAGCACGAGGTTTGTGTTGCACAGCATTGTGGGGCAGCTGTAGAGCATGGCTTTTTCTCAGGATAAATTTTGGGGAAGCTTTCAGCCCTTGTAAGCTTGTCACCACCCAAAGATGCATCCATGTAAATCTGCAGACCTCTCTTGAGGAGGACTCCCTCCTGCTGTAGTCCTACTCAGGCACACCATCACTTTGCAAGGGCTGGTCTGTTTCAGCTGAAGCTGACACCAGGAGGAGTCTGTGAAGTAAAGGGGCTCTGTACACCAGCACAGAGAGTCTCTTTTCCCCCGGTTTGTTATCTGGAGTAGTGGGACAGCTGTGGGGGGTCTGGAGGAGTCTGCCTGGAGAGGGAAATAAGGGTGAGGTCACAGAGGAAGAAAAAGCACTGATGAGAGCTTCAGGGTATGGGGAGAACAGTGTGGGTGGGATACAGGGGGGCACCACCAGCAGAGATAGGATGGTGTGAGAAGTTTGGACATAAAGTGCAGGACAGTGGGCAAGGAGAGGAGGCTGTGGCTTAATACACTCATACAAGTAGACTAACTTCTCATTACTTGGATGCTTTTCTTCCCCATCTCAGCTTTAAAGATGGCATGGGAGGGATGCATAGAAAGACACGATACAGCACAGTCAGTCAGGAAGATTTGAGTGTGTTCCTGGCTTTCTGACTGTTGTGTCTCCCTCTATTAAGAGGGATATGTGTGTCTCACAGAGAACATAAATTACATCAACTCAAGCATGTGCTCAGTCACAAACTTCCTGTAATATTATACCTCTCTCAGTAAGGATGTGTACAAGTGACTCGGAGCAGGGAATATGCACTGCCCTATTTAGATAGAAGGGTAAGAGAAGAGACATACTGGAACAGGATGAAGTAGAAGGCAATATAAAACTAGTAAAGAAACCCAAAATTGCAGGCTTTTGCACTACCATATGCCAGTATTAGAAAGCTAAACACAGTTGACAAACTGGATCACTGATTATGCTGTAATGCAGCGCAGGCTCAAGGTTTGTGTCCTGTGGCTGAAATCCACGTGTGTTGTTGGGGGGCCATGGAATTTTGAGGGGGAAGAGTAGAATGAGGAAAACCATAGGCAAAAGGATATGGAGAATACTGGGACATCCTGGGAAAACTGCATTGAGGAATGCAGTAGACTGGGATGAGCTCTTGAGGAGGTAGATACAGAGTTGTGATATGTTATGACTGGAGCAGCAGCAGTAAAGACAGCAGAGGAGGTGAAGGGAAAGGATGAAAGTGTTTTGGGGCTTTAGGTGAAAAGTAACTGGGGAAAAGAAATCAGTGAAATGTGAAGCATAGTATGAGCTCCCTTGCTTCGTGTGTGAAGGTGGGAGGAATTCTTCATCTGTCTTAACCTGTTGCAAAGTCTTTCTAGTACAGAACTTGGAAAACTTGCATTCATAACACAGATAATATCATCTTACACACCTCCAGAACCCAGCCCAGGCAGCTGTTTTACAACCCACATGTGTTTTGACATACAGCACCCTCCTTCCTAGCTATATGCTAATGCATAGAGAAGTGGAGGGTTTTTTCATTTTCCCTCATCTGCTGGAGCAGGTTTCATTCTGAGACCATTGTGTAACTGCAAATTAAACTGTTCATCCAAAACATGGTGTGTCTCCTAGAGCAAGAAACCTGCTTTTATTCGTTTCTTTATGTAGTGTTAACATGCAGTACCTCTGGGAAGCAAACTTCTCTGGGTTTCTGGTGAAAACCTGCAAGTGTAACAACTTATGCTAAAATTCTATTTCCAATATAGCGGTTGTTTTCTATTTTACTGGAGAAATCTCATGTATTTTGGTTAGTAATACATGCTTCTGTGGCCTGCATAAGTCTGGGAAACAGTGTTAGCATCTAATTTTATATGTGATCTCTTCCTTTTCTCTTCAAGTTGTATGTGAAGTGGCAGGCTCCTGCGCATTAAAGCAAGTTTTTTTGTGGCCTTGAGAAGTTACTGTCAAAGGACTCCTTAGAGTTTTTTGTCCAAGTTTGAAATGAAGGCTTCTAATTGATTGTGCTGCATTCCTTCTAACAATTAATGCTATTAAACATGCTGTTGCTCACCAGGCTACCATGGCCTTTGCAGCAGTTTGCAGTGTGCCTGAAAGGAATTTGCTGAAGATGCCTGTGCTTTCTAATTTTGTCATGACATGTGCCTGCTTTGTTTCACATTGTCTGGTTCACTAGGTTTGTTAGGTTGGAACTGCATCTGAATAGGAAGAGGCAGGGATTTTGCCCAAGCATGTCTTGCTTGCAAATAACTGTGCCACCAAAATGTATTGCTACCCCTTTGCTCTCGTCTTGTAGAAATATTACTTAATGGTAGAGTACTTTGTGTGCATTCTCCCTGTTCTGCTTCAAGCAAAAGGTTATGCTTTTCAAATCAGTGGTGGGACCTCACACAGCTGATTTTTGTCTTGAACAGTTTAAGATTCCCTTAAGAGAGCTGCTGAGTTGACAGAATGACAGGATTGACTTTTTTAGCATAATTCTGCTGAAAAGGTATTAAAAGTAGAATTTCTGCTAAGCCACTACGCTTTTTGCTAAATAAAACTGATGCAGTATTGGAGGGAGAGATCAGATCAAGACATTGGCTCAGAGGGTCTGGAGTCTCTTAGTTCCTAAGCGCTGAGTTGGTATTTCATGAAACATGCAGCCAACAACTTCCTTGTTATTAGTATTCACTGTGGGTGCTTGGTATATGGGTGGAGGCTACTCTGGGAGCCAGCAGCAGGCTGGCCCCACATCCCTGTGCTGCCAAGATCCTAGTGACAAAACCTTGTGTGCAAGAAGCATAGAGGCCCACCGTGTAGCAGGTGTCAAGTGGACTCCAGTGAATTTCACTTGTGGTTTTAATTTCCTACCAATGCCAGTTGTCTAGCTGCTGTTTCTCCTGCCAGCTAACGAGCTCCACGGGGAAAGCTCTTGATCTAGCAGCAGGAGCAGCAAAGAATCACTTGGTGGGGGGGAGTGTCATGTCTATGCCCTGATGTGCTCTTTGGCTGGCTGCCATGGGCAGGGATTAGTGCTCATGCAGAGAGCTGGCTCTGGAGGCTAGCCCAGCTGGGAGCCAACCTGATGGATGTCAACTGTGAGCACTGCTGGCAGCCACCCACTGAAGGATGCCACGTGTTGCTGGGACCTGCCTGTGGTTAAATCAGCTTGGAATGCCTGGGAGTCATACAGGCAATCGAACAGGGACTTCAAGAAATGTTGGTGGCTGTTGGTGTAACAGCAAGAGGTCGTAATATTGCTTGCTATTGAGTAATAACCTTTTCTAGCAAAACTGGAAAGCTAGGAGTAAATTAGAATTGGTAGCTAGTTTGATGCTTGTTGAAGTGAGTGATGCTAAGTTAGCTATTAATTTTTTAATAGTTGTAATTTTAGTCTCCAGTGAGATGGATGCAAAATAATTTTATTATATATATATATATTTTTTTAAAAGTACATTTGGAGTTAGCCAATGCATTGTTGGCATCTTTTTCCACCCCTCATACCAAAGGAAAATACTAGCCCCTGATCCTCACAAGTTGCAGGAACTTCTTCAGCTTGGGTGCTGTAACTTGACATCTGAAGTAGGTGTCATTTCCTTGCTGCTCTCCTTGGGCAGCTATCTGCTTTATCTAAGTGGCTTTGCTTTACAAACATAGGGTTGAATTCCTCACCATACAGCTGGGGTTTAGCAGAGGTTATCATCTTGGAGGAACACTGTTGAAAGAAAGAAATAAAAGCTTGTTGCTACCTCTGGGATTTTCCAGCTGATAAGTTGTCAATGTCTAGAAGTAATGACTTGAAATAACGATGCATCAGGGACTTACCCAGGCTTGACATATTAAACCAGTACCTCTAGAGGTTATGTTTTTAGGTCTTTCACCTTCCCAGTTACCTTTTAATGAGGTTACATGGAGAATGTGCTATTAGGAGGTCTGATGCCTCTTTAAAAATTATGTGTAAAAGGCCTAATGATTTGTCTGCTCCTGTCTAGTTACGTAGTACAACTGACTTAGCAAAATAATTCCTTTTAAAAGGATTTGAAAAGGCTTCTGAGACTTTATACCAGTTTCTTCTTAAAATTACATGTCTTTTTTGAAATCAGAAAAGTTGTAAGCAGCATCTTGGTTCTGCAAAAGGTATACAATCACACCATTTGGCAAGATTTGTGACAGAAAGAAAACTCATGTAGTGGCCTACTCAACTTATGTAGGTTTTTAATCAAGTTATTACATCTAAAGTGGCAAAGAATGCAAACCCCTTTTAGCATATCGGTGGAGGTAACTGTATAGACTTTAACTTGCAGCAGTATAAGGAGTCTTCCAACTCATCCAGAGGTGAGTGAGCATGTGCAGTTCCCTGAGTATGGAAAGAAAAGGAGGAAACACATTAACGTGTCATAACTGGTTTAGAACTTGATTGGTGAAACCTTTTTCTTTTTCAGGGGTCCTAATATACTCAGTGTGATTCTAGAGCCTGGGTAACTCCTGGCTTTGGGCATTACGTGCCATAACACGGAACTACTTTTGCAGGAATTAAATTGCTTATTTTAGTTAAGTTTAACAAAAATACTCAGTCCTCATTTTCTGAAAAGTCTGAGGAATTTATGGAAGTTATGGACAATCTGCCACTGTTAGGCAGAGAAACTTCCCAACAACTAACTCCATTACTCTACTAAAATGTGCAAGAATGAATGCTGTAGTCCATCTATCTGTTAAAAATGCAATAAATGACAGGTTACAGGTGAAATTTGTGTACAAGTGCCTTTCAGTACTGCATTGTGCATTTCACGGTAGTGCCCCAACTAAATGTTTGATACTCTGCATTTTCAATCTCAGGTGTTTGATGCTGGTGACTACTTTGGGATAATGCAAGTAGATGAGGTAGATGAGGAAGAAGAGGGTGAAAACATGGAAGAAGAATTGAAAACGAAACCAAATCCTGGAAATGAGCCTTGTTTCAAAGTTATTGTAACAAATGAGAATGGGCTTCAAGCATCCAATCCTGATAGGTGAGTAGTGATTTCAGAACTGGAAAACTGGTCTTTGGTCTTTGAGTGGTCTTAAACCCTAAACATTTGGAAATCTTTTTTTCACTGTGAAACATAGCTGCCTTGTTTCAGGAAAGGTAAATAATCTCCATGCTGTGAAGCCTACCTTGTAAAGAGTACCTCTCATAATTTAGCGTTAAATTATGAGTTAAGAGTTTCCTCTTTAAATTATGCAGGAAGATGCTTATATATCAGTTTTATTAAACAGAGAAAATAGAGTAAAGGCAACCTTAATGAGTTCTGTAGGAACTTTGTATCTGCATGTGTGCCCGTGGAAGAACACTGAAGAAATAACTGTATCCTCCACAAATCTCAAGCTAAGGTTATACTGAGTAACTTCAGTAATGATACACGGCCTATTGAATTACATTTTAGCCAACTGAAAGAAATTTAACTATGATCATGTGATTGCATCCTATGCATACATACATAATTGAATGCATCAAGTTACTGTTGGTTTTCTTCAGAATCAGCTTATCTGTCATGAACATGACATTAGCATGCATCTGTAAAATTAGAAAAGTTGCATAAGATTAATAAAAAGAAAAGTTGTAACACTCATTTAATTTCAGACGTAGAAGAGGTTATCTGTCATACGTTAATAAAAAAATGAAATGAAGTCTAAACTCTGCTGGAGGTCCAAACATAATCATGTTCAGCTATATATTAAAAAAAAAAATTGCTAGACTCTTCATACTTCCTAGGTTTGGGAGTTTTAGACTTCGTATGTTTACCTAAATTTAGCCTTGGTGAATTAAAAAAACAACTTAGAGCATAGGCATCTGCCTTTATATGCCTGCTGTATCTGAAGTCTTCGCCTAAAAATGAGAACACATGTAAATTATAAAATTCAAAAGCGCTCATATGATACTCTTGGGCTTCCTTGCAGCATTCAGACATCTGTTTGCTAGCTGAGGCTTGAACTAAATTTCCACGGAGCATGACCTTAGCATTCTCTGGAGTCTTTAATTTTAAAACTAAAGGATGTTTCTTCATTATCTTGAAACTGAGATACAAGAACTGTTCAAGGATACTCAGCATACTTGATAGTTGACATGGTTTTTAATTTACTGAAAATTGGGGAGGGGGGTTAGCAAGTAGAATTGAGATTTTTCTCTGGTGTGATTCACTAAGAGGATATAACCAACATGTGGAGAACCTTCTGTTTAAATGACTAGGCTTTTGCTGTAAAAATCATGCAGCTTACACAAGGAATAAACTTGTCAAGGAGAGGCATACCAGTTATGTATGGTTTTGATTTAGTTGGTAATTCTTTTAAACAATGCTTTTTTTTTTCTAGGGGAAAAAAAAAAGGCAAAAAGAAACAATCAAAGACTGTAAAACTGTATTATTTTTGAACTAGCCTACTATATAGGCTTCTAATGATCACAACTTTCCACATAGTTTTAAAGAATTCATGGCTAGCAAGGTCTTTGAATACTTTCACAAAACACTGTATTTACCTTCTTCAGGCAAGAATATCAGGTTGATGCAGTGGAATTAATAATGGTCAAAAAGAGTAAGTCTTGTGTTCCAGGATATTAAGAGGAACTGGGCTAACAAACGGAATATCCTGTTCTGTGTTTGCTCCTTATTTTCATAGAATTGCTAACTAATGTATGATAAACTTTCTAGAACAAAAGCAATGTGTAAGTTACTACAGGGAAGTTGTTCTTAACCTGTAATGTCACGATGTGTACTCAGGGAGTTACTTTAGGACTAACAGAATACTTAGTTATCAAACTGTCTACAAGGACCTGTAGCTCTTATTCACAGAAGAAAAAAAAAGTCCATTTGCATTTAAAAATATACTGCTGTAATGCTACCAAAATTTTCTTTAAGCATTTTCCTCATCGACCATGCTTGGACATACCGTATTGAACACGCCCGCCAGCAGCTGCTTCACGTACCTGGTTTACTTCACAGAATGGCAAATCTCATGGGCATCATCTTTCATGGAGAGATCCCAGATGAGGGCAGTATTGAGCAAGTGTTGCAGGAAATGTGGAAGTACAATCAGACCTACCAGCTTTCTCAAGGAGTGAGTCTCTAAAGCCTACTTGGGATGCTAAAAAGCTCTGCGTAATTGTGAGTGAAGACATTCTGGTCTAGGGGATTGTTGTGATAGCTTTCTTTTTTTTTATCATTTCAAAAGCAGATTTGAGCAGTACATCTCAGTCTTTCTACCCTGTGTCATTGTTTCCCATATTGTCATGAGAGGCTTATGGGTCATGTTATAAATGGCTCAGGATTCAAATTAGGATTAAATAAAAAAATAGGATTTATTGAAAGAATATAAAGGAATAGAGGTAAGCAAACAGCGCTGGGTGCACCGGGAGTCTCCGCTCCACCAGGACGCACACCAGTTACATCAAGCAGCTGATTTTTATGCTCCTAGACTAATACATATTCATTACTACTTCTAAAAAAATAGATTATTAAAATTAGCTTCCGGGGTGCAGTCCCTCCTACTGGAGCATGCGCAGTCTCCTCTGGGGTCTCTTCTGGGGGTCTCTAGGGGTCTTCCATGCTGAAGGCTCGTAGTCTTCCTCTCCACCTTTGTACTTACTGGGCACCATACCAAGTTTACAGAACATCCTCTTCAAGTCTTGTCTCCCAGCTGTCCTTCAGCTTCTTTCTCCTTCCTCTTTATCTCTCGGCCCACCCTAACCAGATACCAACGATCCGCATAGTATCCCATAACAGTCACTAGTTGTTATCAGTTGTTCTGAAACTCCCAGACACACGAGTAATTAAAACATTCTTCCCCAGCCATTCACAGACACATCTATAGCAGTGTTAGAAATAGAAGTCCGGAATAACAAAAGCAAACAGGTTCATAAATTTAAGAAGTGATAAATTGACTAGAATGAGGGGGAGACTGGGACACACTGCATCTGTGGTTCAAGAATTAAATTGCCAGTGCAGGGCCCAGAGGCAGACAGGATTCAAACAGAATTGTTCTTTATGCACACGAATTGTTAAAACATTCCTCACAGGTCAGGTGAAGTTATCTGTGTTACCACACTTTCCTGGAAGACAGTTAATTCTACCTATAGTTGAATGTGGCTTCTGATTCCCTTTCTGGCACTGAACTCTTTGAACAGCTTAAGTCTAATCCCGATGCCTCCATTTCTGTATCTGTGAAAGGTTGACTGTAGTATTAACAATCAATTTAATGCTTATTCATTCATTCTGGGTTTTATCATAAGTGTTGGAGGTAGGAATGTTTTGATGCAACCTTCAGTCTCACAGCTAGCTGTTGTAGCATGGGGCAGCTCTGCTCTATTTTATTGCCATGGCTGTGGACTTCAAACTCCTCCTTGTAGCAAACTCCTTCTAATAGAAAGTGAAGGAAAAGTAACCATATGAGAAAAACGGTATTCTGCTGCTTTAACTCCCTGAAATGACTTGTTTGATACAGGGGAAGTTGGTCTGGTAAGCAAGATATGCTTTCATAAGAAAGAGGATGGTACTGTGCCATTGAGTTGGGAACTGGCTTGCCAAGCTTTCATAGTGCCTGGATTCTAGACTGGCTTAGTCTCAGATTTGCAGAGATGGGAATGTTACTCTGTACTTAACACCTGCTCACAATCTTGAGTAGAGTAGGAAACAGAAATGGTGTAGAGAGTACTGCCAGTGCTTTCTGTCCTGCAGTGCTTTGCTTTTCTAACAATTGCTATGTGCAGAATGTCTCTCTCTGTTTAATTGTTCAGACTGCAGAGGAGAAGGTTCCTGTCTGGTACATTATGGATGAATTTGGATCACGCATTCAGCATTCGGATCAGCCTAGCTTTGCAACAGCACCACTATTTTATATGCCTCAACAAATTGCTTACACTGTTCTCTGGCCCTTGAGAGATCTTGAAACTGGTGGTAAGCATGTGTCTGAGTCCATTTGTTTTTTAATGTCCACAACAGAAGTTATGCAATGTTCTTATAAATAATTGAGCACTTCACAGCACAAGGTACTTCAAGACTAAAATGACTGCATATTTCTAAAGCTATCAAATTTCAAAGTTCTATCTGATATTTCCAGCAACATAATTTGTGATGTCTACCTCCTACCTGTCCTTTATCCATCAAATAATGTTCATGTTTTATTGACAGAGCACTTAAATCTTGCATCACTGCCTTAGTGAAACTACTGCTTCAGGCATCCAAAAGTTTAAGAAAACTTCTTTGTTTGTGTTTGTATCTCTGAGTCAGTCAAGCACTTGAAGTGGAGAAATGCCAAATCAACTTTGTGCCTCTATCCTTAGTTGGTGGCCACCTTATGCCCCTATCACGTAGAGGGTGTGATTATGTTCAGCTGTGTGATTAAACTGTCATGTCAGCTAATTTGGGATTAATTTCTGTATCCCAGGTAATGCACTCTTAATATAATTCTTTAAATGCAAAATTATATTTAATTACAAAATTTGTGGTGTTATTAACTGTTCATCTGTCGTGTGTTGAGGTATGAAGAGGATTTTAAGTGAAGAATGGAAGGCTACTCCTCAAAGACTCCTTGTTTTGCTGCAGATGAGGTGACTCGTGATTATGCTTATGGGGAAACAGATCGCTTGATCAGGAAGTGTGTTTTGTTACCATGGGTACCTGCTGAGGTATTGGATGTCAACTGTTTTACCCCAGAGCCATCGGATGAGCATTACCAGGTATGAGTTTAACAAATTTCATCTTTTATATCTTTAAAGAGACAGTGTCTAAAAAACTATCAAGAGTTCTGTTTCTTTTTAGGCTAGAAGATTAATTCAGAATTTAGGTACTAACTAAAAAAAAAAATCAAAGCATAGTGAGACAAGAAGTATCTTGCATGTAATAAGCAATTTTTCAAAACTGAAGCAAATCTTGCTTATAATGTTACTGCATTACTGCCTGGTATTTTTAATGTAAGCACAGTGCAAGGCATTGCCTAATAGGCTTACCCACTGGCTCTGTTATTATAGCACTTCTGGTCAGTCTTGAATTATAGAAAGATTCATTTTGGTATGCTAGGAGTGGTTATACTTTTCAGCCTGGTTATTCAATGAATGTGGTTTAGAATCACTAAATATTGGAGTAGCGACAACATAGTGTATTACTTTTCCTAATGTATATGGAGAATGCAGCATACTGTTCTGTGGTACATAGCAGCTATACAGCAGTGTTATTGCTAGTCATGACCCCCTTTCTGCTGTCACACATGTACCAGTTGCAGTTATTGACTCATTTTTCTCTTTGGATACTGAGAAAGAAACGGGTTTACATTGTGAATCATTCATGTAAATGTGAGATTTTGATGACTTTTGGTATAAAGCCTTGTAGTTACACCTGTGCAGTGTCAAGTGAAAAGTATACATGTAAACAATCTTCTCCATGTACTTGTAAGAAATTTGATGCACCTGTTATAAAGTACTGATCTAATCTGTTTTGAGCTCTCCTTTCTACCAAGGGTTTGTGATATTTTAAGAATATGAAATAAATGGTGCTTGGAATCTCCTTTTCATGAACCAAGCTTGCACAAGAATCTTTTTTAAGAAGGCAGAAGTGCAATTCCTGATGTGTACAAGGATGCTGTACTGGCTGCTAACAGTGTTCAAAGTGCAGCTTCTCAAGATGTATAGTGCCCTATACACTGCCTGCTGCTTTTGATGGAGGAAGGGCAGAAAATGCTGGATCCAGTTTATTAACTAGGCAAAAATGAAGTTAAGCTGCTTCTGTCAAGTAAAGGTATACACTCAGAACAGCTAGGCTGTTTTGTAACCCATGTCAGATTAATTGGTTGGGATTTTGCACTTTTTGGAAGCAGGATAGATGTAAATACTTTGTATTTACAGATGAGGAACAATTGACTTGTCGAAAATGGACTCTAGTCAGTAAGATTGTAAAGTAGGTATGTTTATTCAGCACTGGACAGCACGGGGTGTAGTCCCACCAAAGTTGTGCCCACCTGACACGGCAACTTGCCTTGGTTATATTCAGTAAAGAGTTACATATGCATGAAGTCTCACAATATGCCTATATGCCTATACCTAACAGGTATTAATAACCTGTCTCCGCTTCGTATTAAAATTAGATCCAAGGAGTCATTTCCATAAGCTCCTCCCATCTGCACTTGCGCAGTGTCACCTGGTGGTGGTTGTCAGGGGTCATGGGGATGAAGATTGACTCTTCCTCGTCAGCGCTAGTTGACCTCTTGTCTTTGCACAGACTCAGTTGTTCCTTGGCTCTTGTCCATCTGCAGGACCAGTTTCTTAAGATAGGCTCACACTCTTATTAGGAGACTGACCTTGGTAAGGGGCCCAAGGCTTCTTGCTTTAGTTAATTTGCACAATACACCATACTTAGCAAAGGCACTAAGTAGCATCCTATTTTAATGCCATCAGCGCTTTATCACTACTTGATAAGATTCTCCTAACTCTCTCTCTCACAATGCTCACGTAATTCTGGCCCTGTAGATGTTCTCTTGGCAAAAGCATCTGTATCTCAGATAAGGCAGTCTTCTGTGTGTGTTTTTTAATTCTGTTTTGGGATGATGAGTGCAGGCTAAAGAGCGATGTGTGGCAGATGATCCACATCTTCCTTTCCCATCCCACCTTGAAAGCATCTCTTCAAAGCATAATTTTGTCTTTGTTCGTTTCTCTGCCTCTCAGCTATTGAGATGACAAAGTGTTTATGCTAGAACCATACAACAGAGCTCTTTTACTGTAGAATTTTTAGCTGTAGATTATAATCTTAAACTGGTGACAGACCAGTGAAGAATAATTTGGTGCACGCTCCTAGTTGCCTTGTCTTCACGTAAGCAGAGCTATATGCACAAAAATTTTCAGACTATGTCAGTGTTAATAAGTGAGACAACAATTTTGCAAGGAGATTTAACTGTGTGAAGATCTTTATGTAGGTCAAACTGTTTCACAATGACACTTGCTGCTACCTCTGTACAGTTTTTGCAACTGGGAATGTTTCACTCCCGTGTACAAATAATTACTTGTTAAATTATCTATGTTGTTTTTTTCAACAGGCATGGTACTTTTCTGGTTCTCATTTTTCTTTAGATAGAATCATAGACTCAGAATGGTTTGGGTTGGAAGGGACCTTTAAAGATGATCTAGTGCCCATGAAATCTGAAAAGTTTCAATCTTTATAGAAGAATCAGAGAATTATAGCAATATTGCAGATTAACTTTCACCTGGTTTTTGCCCTATTACCAGGTTCTGTTCTTCAACACAGACCAGAGTCTGTTACTTAAATGGTACTATGGGTAGTGTGATTGGGCAATGATCGCAGAAAGCAGAGTCAGAGGAGACATTTTCTCACAAAGTGTCTGGGATAGAAGAAAAACCTCTTGGGAGAGTATTTGCTGTTTTGCAGTGGTTCCCTAATTTGAATTTCAGGATAGATGTTAATGTTCTGTTCTGAGAATTTTAGTCTTCTCTTAAAAGTACAGGCTTCTTTCTTTATCTTAGGTGACTCCAGGAGTTATTCTGTGTTTGTACTGTCCAGTCTATTTTTAGAAGATCTCTGATCAGGATTTGCTTTTATTTATAATTTCCTGTTAAATAGGATTATATCCTCTGTAACAGCCTTAAAGGTAGAGTGGGATGTCTGTGGCTGGACAGACGTTTCAGCATGGCAGCTTGCATGGTCAGCCTGTGGCAGCCAGAACTCAAGGAGCTGTTGCAGAACAACAGCTACTTGGGTTTCTTCCATTGCACTTGTCCCATCCCAGAGTTTTTGTAAGCGACTTCCTACATCAGGATAGTAGCAGTGATTAAAATGTGTTTTTTCATCAGAGCTGTAAAAAGCAGAGTGAGATGCATGCTTACTGTTGAAGATTGCAAAAAGCCTTCTGTTCAGTTTTACAGGAGCAGAACTTCCAGCTTTCTGTGCCTTTTTTTCAGTTATCTGTAATAAAACATACCTAAATGGTCAGTCTTCCTTCCATTCCCTTGGAATTACAGTAACTTTCTTTTAGTGTGTATGACTGTGTGGTTTGGTGTTTTATTTAATGCTTAAAAGCAGAAATTTCTCAGGGTGCTTGGATAGTGTTGATAAGCCCTGGTCTTAAAGCCATACCTCTTGTTCCTTCTTTATCATTAGCCTCTTACTCTGATTTCTTTCTGCCTCTGTTCTTGTACTGACTCTTTTTCTGGCCATTACACAACATAATACTCTTCTCAAAATGCAACTTTGGAGTTCTCTTGAAGCAGACAGGAGACTAAGTAAGCCATGTAGATGGACTGTAATTTTTACTGTGGCTACAAACGCACGTGCACACTTGTATTTTAATATTTATATGAGGATAAGGAATTACAGAAAATTTTCCTTAAAGTTTTGTAATTTGAAAGAAATTCAGTAGGCTTTTGCTAATAAGAATTAAAAAAATTGGATGAACACTTAATCGTGTAGAATATTTTACCTGTAGTTTTTCTTTAAAGACTGTGTTTAATTGTTTTTCTATCACTCCTATAAACCCGATTATGCACACGTTAAAATTCATTTTGGTTTAAGTTGCTGTTCAAAGTTGCTGATTATTGTGATGTTTGATCCAAGACTGCCCACTTATTGTAACTCATATTAACTTTTTTTTAGGCAATTTTAGCAGAAAACAAGGAGAAACTGCCTATAGCAATAAACCCACCAGTTTATGACAAAGACAAAGTTTTCAAGTACGTATCTGCAAACAAAATGCTTTCTTGCCAAGGTTAAGTATTATAACTGCAGTGTACTCAAGTAGATCAGCCTTTCTAGCTTTGAGCAACAGAGGCAAGTACCCATTTACCATTCTGACTTAACGGGTTCTTCTTCTTAGACTCTTTGGGGTAAATGGATTATCACTTACAGAATTTCTGGAGGAAAAAAAAAAAAAACAAACTAATTTTTATTAAAGTGCCACCTTCTGGGCAAAATAAAAGTTGCAAAATGCTTTCTTTAATGTTTGTTTATACTGAGGAGTATAAAGTATATAAGAGACTAAAGACTTCTCTGCTGCAGTATAGCATGTGACTGGTGCAGGTGCTTTTCTTTGTGTTAATATAATAGACTAATTCCACACCTTCTGATGAGATTGCTAAACAGGAACCATGTCAAAGCCTGTTATGCTTAAAATTGTGTATGTGCTGTAGTAGTGTATGGTATGAAATTACGTCAGAAGAAAGCTGGAAGAACATTGTACAGATAAAGAATTTCAAAGGGTTGTGAGCAAAGCCAGTTGCACTGACTAGACTGCATTATTACTGGTTTTATCCTAGAAAGACATATATTACATAGTATGTGCTGTGTGTTTTGCTCCATAGTATTGCCGTCTGACACTGGGATCCAAGTCCTTGCTTGCAGAATTTTTGCATAAGGGATAAAAGTAGGTTAAAACATGGTTGGCAGATACACTTATACCCCAGCTTTATGTGTTTAAGGGATTTGTTACTCACTAGATTAACTTTACTTGAGGTGTACTACTGAAAACTTTGTCCTGTTAGGTTGAGAGGCATTTCTTACCTTGCTCAGTGATAGTCTCAGTTTCATTATGCAATTGAGATCTGACTACCAGACTTGAGGATAAGAAGCTATTTTTTCATCCAGATTGCTTACCTCTATTTCAGGTAATGAAGATCCAGGCATACATTCTAATAAAGATAGAGAAAAACAGTGGGGTTGCTGAGAAGTGTCAGCTCTTCACTGCTACCTCTTTCTCTTGTATCTTGTATGATGTTAAACATTAACATCAAGGAGGCAAGGAGGGGAAACACATGCCAGATCCCTCCTGCTCTGTTTCTGAGAAATGTTGTCAACAGCTTGTCCATGCACTAATATGGAGCTTCCATTCCTCTTCCTTACCCAGTTGCTGTCTGAAGAGGAGAAAAAAAGAACAGCGTGGCCTCCATAGGAGGCCAGAAGGTTCTTCTTGTGTTTTTTGAATTTCATCTACTAAACTTCCTCCAGGAGCAGGGTAGTATGTCAGAGTCCAGATGTTCTAGCAGGAGTTGCAGTCCTGCAGTGCATTCAGAGAACTAATGCTTTTGAGGGTGTCACCACGGACAGGCAGATGGGGACATGAGAAGCTCAGTAGATGTGTATAGGCCATATTTTTCTCGACTATATGCCTTAATACTAGATGTACTCAAGTCCCTAAAGGAATCTGACTTATCACTGAGTGATAGGTGTTGACAGAGAAATGCATTTATTTTATATAGTGTTTGTATGAAAGCTTAGGTCTTGAAATTAAGTCTTCTGCCTTCCAGAGCCTTTGACTGTCCTAAGACTTTTTATGTTAATAGTATTGTATGTAGAATGCATTGAGTGATTTAGAAACTTTGAGTGGAATGGCCCTCTAATCTTAACCTCAACAAGCAACTATAATGCGTACCTCAAATAACTTACTTTGGTGGCCTTCTTGCTCATAGGGTAAGCAAGTCTTAAGATACTATAATTCAGGCATATGAATTTCTTCACAAGAATTCAAGATGAAGAAAGCAGACTTTTTATTGCTAATGTGAGTAGTACTTCTGAAGTACTGTGTGTAGCTGTAAGCTATTTAAAAAGTCTTTCTAATAGTAACTATGTATTATTGAATATACCACAGTCTTCTGTGTGTCTGTAAAAGCAGCTCATTGTTATAGTGAGAAATTTAAAGAGAGGTAATGATTTTGTTTAAGATGTTTTTTGCTCTCAATAGTTATCCAGGAAGAAAAAGATTACAAGAATTCATAAAGAGCATGCTGTTCAGAGTGACCGAGTGCAGGTCGCTAGTTGTACTTGTGTGGTGTAAACCTTGAAAAACATTTAAGTGAACTAACACTAGAAGGAAGTGTATTTTTGTGCAAGACAAGGTGACCTGCCTCTCAACTGAACATCATGCTCTTTCTGCTGAGAAGAGTAGCTGTTCAGTGCCCAGCCAGTAACGGGAATTTGTTACTAAATTATGTATTTGGAAATGTGAAATAAGAACAATGCAGAGGGAGGAGGAAAACAAAAACAATGACTTAAAAAAACAAACAAACAAACAAACAAAAAAAAAACAGAAAATTCCTTCCTCAAAAAAAAAAAAAAAAAAAAAAAACACACCTGACTGATTAAATGATACCTGCGAAGTGATGTTCAATACAGATTTATTGGAGTTATGCAGATGCTGCCTGATTTTCCAGGCTTCATTTTGTGCTGTCAAAGGCCAAATGCCTTGTCCTCAGGCCTTTGTTACAGCACTATATTTCTCATACCATTTCTCACCTCTTTATGACTTGAGTAAAGGATTTTTGCTCTGGAGGTTATGTTTTTGTTTGGTCTTAACCAGTGATTAATCAGTTTTAATGCCTTAGGCTATGTTTGGTTTAGCCTTATGGTTGCCCTACTTGGAAATGTGTTGCAAGAGCCACTGACTGATGAACCAGAGGTTTCAAAGGTGTTTTCTGTAGCTGCAACTGGAGAGAAAGGAAGATTCCCTACTGACTTTATTTCAATAATTTCTCTCTCTCTCTATATATATATATATATATTATTTTATTTTAAATAAATAAATAAAACTTGACCTGTTAGTGCATCCAACAATCTCGGGTAGCTCATGCAAAGGAGTCCTACCTGAGCCTCTTCATAGCTTCAAAGTACCACTAATTCCAAACCACTGTTTCACTTTCTTCCTGGGGAAGGCAACTGTAGCTGGACTGTTTTTGCATATAACTAACTAAACGACTGTACAGCCTCAGCCCAACCCTAGCCATGGTTCTGCTCCAAATATATACCATTTATATATGCAAGCTTTACCCAGCCACATTGGTATACTCATTCTGAAAAGCAAACTACTTGGTTGAGTTACTTCTACCCCTCTTTCCTCAGCTAGAGACCAGATGCTGCTCACACAGCCTGGAGTGGAAGTGACTTCCTGAGTCACTTCCTGAAGTGAGTCCTGAGGACAAGCATACCAGCACTCTACCACCAAAAAAAAAACTTGACAAAATATTTCCATATCATACTCAATGGGCTTAATCACAGGAAAGAAAAATAAACTAATGCTGATCCCAGTTTTTCAATGATTCTAACAAGCAGAATAGGTCTGCTATATAGGTCTGATGGTCCTCTTGCCACTAAGAGCTATAAGCTACATTTGGGTCTAACTACATGGGTCTGGTGTTATTGTGGGACTATATTGTGTATTATAGGGTATGCTTACAGGGGACTGATCTGGGACTGTATGAGCAACTTGAATTCTACTTTTTTTCATAGAATCATAGAATGATTTAGGTTGGAAGGAACATTAAAGATCATCTAACTCCAACCTACCTGCTGTGGGCAAGGACACCTTCCACTAGACCAGGTTGTATGTATTGCTCTATTTGTTGAGGATATGGGATTCTACAAGACTTTGTTACAGCATTATAAGGCCTTTTACCTTCAGGTCCCTGCTTTGAATCCCATTTACTTCAGCAAGGACTAAAAGTTGCTCCAAAACAGTAGATATTTGGTTAGCATGCATATGAGATGAGTTTGGTGGAACATGCTCTGGGTCCTTTAATAAATTTGGTGTTGTACTTTCCTCAGCTGTGCTGATCTACAAGGAGAAGCCAAATACTGCAGGAAGAAATGCTAGTAGGGCTATATGAAGTTGCTGACTTCACTGAGCTGCAGTAGTAGGGATAGAATGATAATTTCTTTCAATGAGAATGCCAGGGCTGACTCTCCTCATTTGCAGTGAATGTATTTCTCTTAATTTTAGGCTCCAGTGTAAATAGTATAACAGACGTAATATATCACACATGGAGTTATGCAAAACATCTGTGGGAATAAACAAAGCATCTTAAGTGCTGTTTTTTGGAGAATGTTTCCCACTATGACTGGGCTATTTCAGCAGTTCATTATTCCAGAGAGATCTTTCTTAGGGGAACTTATCTTCCAATCAGTTAGTAGTAGAAGTGGAAAGGAAAGTTACACATCTGATGAGAACAAGTTTGGAGAGGAGGAAGAATATAGTGGTTCCTCAAGACAAAAAGTTAGTGCTTTTCTATCAGAGACTTAGTCGCTAGTTTCAGTTGCTGTTTTCATGGAAGTTGTAAGACTTAAACTTGAGATTTTTGTCTCAAAACACCTTTTTCTAATCTTTCTCATTTTAATTTTTTTTCTGTGGGTTGAGAGATTCTCACAGATAACATATTGGTAACGTGTAACTCTTGTAGGAAGCCAAGCTTAAAAAAAAATCTTCTCAAGCTGTTTAGTTTCAGAAATGAACTTGATATTCTTCTTCATACCCCTTTTTCTTCTAGGGTTTTCACAGACATTCAGCAAGTCCTCAACAGCCTGACACATCCCCGCTTTGTGTTCACAGACAATGAGGGAGAAGCAGACATCCTCTACAACTTCTCACACTTCAAGGATTACAGGTTGCAATTATTTCCCTGATAACACAAATTGTTTTGTTGCTTTTTCCCAAAGCAACAAAACTGTTCCCAAAGGCCTTCCTGGCCCTTCCCCTCTCCCCCAAAACTTCTGTTTTGTAGGAAGCTGAGTGAGGAACGACCTGAAGTAATGCTGAATCAATTCCCATGTGAGAACCTCCTGACTGTCAAAGACTGCCTGGCATCCATATCTAGACGAGCTGGAGGACCAGATGGGCCAGGATGGTTGCCTCGTACTTTTAATCTCCAAACAGAATTGCCACAGTTCATCTGTTACTTTCAGCAACGTGAAAGAAGGTGGTTCATGTTTCTGCTTCCTTACATTTAGTGTACATTTAGTGCTTTCTTGATCCTGCTTTCTCCAAAGACCAGCATCATACATACTAGGGTTTGCAAACTGTTGCACCACCATGAGTTTGCTCTTCTTGCATTTATGTTCAGGTAAATTTTATGTGGAAAGTCGAAACTTTTTAGTTACCTACTGTAAGAGTAGATAAGCAATGCGTTTCTGAAACAAAATCTTGTCATGATTCTAACAGCAGATTTTTAGCTGTTTCTTTTTTTAACTTTTTTTTTGACTCAAGTCTTAGGTATCCAGAGGATCAGAATGTATTTGCAACAAATGTTTTTTTTTTTTGTTTTTTTTTTTTAGGGAACCAGTACAAGTTGTTCTTGCACTGAAGTGAAAAATGTTTAGGGTTAAAGTAGTTCAGTTCTGTATGGATGTGAAAGTAAAAATGAGTTTTAATATTAGCATAAAGAAGTTGTGGAGCTTTAGAATTTTGAATTCGTGTTCTTTCTGCTGCTGCAGCTCCTTTGGGGCCTTAATAGGGAAGCTAAGATTCTCTTTTATTAAGAGAGAGCACTTGGTACTTCTAGTGGAATAATTTCTTAAGCTTGTCAGGAGGTCTAATGCCTGTCATGAAGTGTTCTGACTGAAAAGTTCCTTCCTTGGTGGCTCTTGTTTACAGTGTTAGCTGCCAGGAATTTGGTCATTCTTTGGTCTGGGGATTCTGTTCTTGACTAACATAACCAGGAGAGTGCATTCCTTCCATGTGTCCTTAGTCTGTGGTGTTTTAAACTCCTTTTTAATATCAAGAATTGAGCATGAATGCAGTATGTACTTAAGGGAGAGGGAAGAAGGAGATAGTGTTTTGTGTGAAACTTCCTGGCTTAAGTTAGCGCTGCTAACTTCAGCTCAGTTTGTGCTGTTTATCGTAAAGCCCAAGCAGTTTCTTGGGATGCTTTCAGTTATTAATTGAGGAAAGACATCGTGTGTCACCCTGCCCCTACTCAAAAAGATGTGTCAAATAAAGACCAGCGTATTACCTGTTGTTCTTGAGGATACTTCGTGAAATACTGCCCCCTTGAGGTGACTGGATATTCAAAAGTGAAGATGGTGGTATGTTCTTGTCTTTTTTGAAATATGAATTGCTGAGACTTTCTGACTTCTTCCTGAAGGGGAGAATTGTGATGTCATTTAATGTGAATTATTTGGAGGTGCTATTAGGGAATCAACTTAAACTTGCGTGCATATGTTCCAGAGCAGTCAGATTCCTGGCAGAGTGATGTCTGCACCATGACCTCTGTGTCATCATGGTGATGCTGTCCTGTTGATGAGGTGGTGTTCTCTTTGGAAGAATATCAGAAAATCTCACAAAAGAAAATCAGCAGTGAGAAGATGCTAGTCCCTAACTGAAAAGATCAGCAAAAGCTACCACTACCTTTTCTCTCCTTCGCCTAAGACCACTGCTCCTAGCTGTCAGTCAAAAGTCCTTAGATCCTTGCACTGTAGTGCACAGATTCATGAAGTATTTGTACAGAAGAGTACATAGATCAGTTCAAGTGGATGTTGAGACAGATAAATGAGGTGGATGCTTATAGGCTTTGGCTTTCTGTCTCTCACAGAGGAGAAGACAATCACTGGATATGCAAACCATGGAACTTGGCCAGAAGCCTGGACACCCACATCACCAACAGCCTTAACAATATCATCAGGCATAGGGAAAGCAGCCCAAAGGTTAGAGATCATGTCTTTGAATAAGATTTAAAGGTAATAGCTGAAAAAATTGTTAAAAGAGGCAGTTGAAGAATACAAGGAAAGAAATGTATTTTCAAAATTCTTATGTTGACTATAGGTGTACTACTTGAATTAATTCAGAATTAATTATTCAAATCAATGTCTTTTGTTGCAGTGATGAAGACATTTCCATTTGCCCCAAAGAAGCTGGTATTTTCTTCTTTAAAAAATAAAATATGCCCTGATAGTAATGGATGTTCCAGCATGTTACTGCTTTAATGCTAATCCTCAGACTCAACTGAACACACATTAACTATAGTTAGCATTGGTCATGAATTTTGGAACATGATTGTTTCTGCCCCTGTTGATCACTATTGTTGATCCACAACTCTGCGTGGCAGCATAGAGCACTCTTTGCCAACAATATAAAAAGCTCTGTTACTTGTCTAGGGATTCCGCAATATGCGGTCATAATGTCAGACTGTCACCAAAGCTTTATTTCTGGTGAAGTGTAGACCACATGTATTTTCTGGAATAAAGAAGTGCATTAAGTGCTTTGTACTTCTATTTCAAAACAATAAGGTCACCAATACTACAAATACAATTATTTTTGTGACTTTTTTCCTCAGAAACAAGTACATTCTGGCCTTCCAGCTTCCCTATTGTAGTTCTAGAGTTCTGATAAAACACACTTATTTGCACAACAACATGATGTATTCACGCATGCTTCTAAAGAAATGTGTATAAAGATATCTTCAGTCTTCAAGATCCAGAGACGCTTCAGCTCAATTATATTTACTGTGTTTTTGGTTTCTTGTAGGTAGTGTGCAAATATATTGAAAATCCAGTCTTGTTTCACCGAGAAGAGGTGGGGATGGTTAAATTTGACGTCCGTTATGTTGTATTGCTGCGGTCCATAAAACCACTCAAGCTATATATCTATGATGTATTTTGGCTGCGCTTTTCAAATCGGTAATTAAATTCTCCATGTTAGATTAAAGGGACTTTAAATTAAATCTGATACCTTGGAAACTAAAGAATTGTTTTATTCCTTAGGGCATTTTCCCTTGATGACCTGGATGACTATGAGAAGCATTTCACAGTCATGAATTATGCACCTGGTGTAACATTAAAGCAGGTAAGCAAACAGTCCAGAAGATTCTGTTTTTTGTTGTTACAAAACCTTCCAGTGCCTACTTCTGTGGATATTTCCAAATACCTTATTTCACATCCACTTAAGCCAGCAGTCAGTGTTGGAAGTATCCTAATCGAGCATTTTCCTAGGTGTTTTTTTTACCTTCTGGACCCCTAATAATCTATGGTAGATAATACAAACCTACGTCCTTGAATATAACCCACATTGATAGAGATTGGTAAAAGACTTTAGTATAACCTTTTATATAGAGACACTAGAATATGAAAGGGTTTTAAGATCTATAGAATTCCCTAGTTCTCTATCTGAGTTTGTGCAAATGGCAAAAAAAAAAAAAAAATTTAAAAAATTAGGTTTTCTGGTTTTGTGTTATCTGATTGTTCAGTCATTCCCAACCAAAGCAATATAGAATGTTGCTAAACTGTTTTAGGTACATTGTGAAGAATTTATTCCTCTGTTTGAAAAACAGTATCCTGAATATCCATGGACAACAGTACAAGTAAGTCAGCAATTCATCTTTGTTGTGTAAACATTTGTGAATCCTTTTTTATTTAGTAAACTAGCTTTTCCAAAAGTTAGCTTTTCCCTTACAAAACATAGTCTATCAGCTTCACAAAGGACAGCAAATGTTAACCTTTATTTTAGAAACATTTTCTAACTTAAACTAATTCAGCCTGAAATATTTTATTGTTAGCATTTGAAAATTTTATTTCATAGTCACACTGAGAATTCTGTGTACTGGACTTGTTAATCAGGACTGGCTTTATTATTACCAAGATCCTGGGAGAAAGATCTTTTTTCTTGTGAGTTTAATCTCTTTTGAAGAAAGATGCCAATTATCTAAACCCATGTTTGTGAAGATGTTAGTATTGGAATTCCCTTCTTTACCCATGGTTGTGAAGATTTAGTACTGGAATTCTCTTCCTTTTTGCATACAGAGCATGAAGTGTGTTGCAGTTAACAGCTGTTGCTTATTGTGACTCTGGTAAAGTTTTCAAAGCTTTTAGTACCCTTTGTTTCTCTAGGTTATTAACTCTGAATCTGAAAAGTTGAAACCATGAAGTATTCAGGCTCTTGCTTCCTTTGTTCTAAGGAAGCCCCTTCATGACATAAGGCGCTGTCAAAACAAGTACAAAATTAATCTTCTAAATCAGTTAACTGACATCATGAGTTTTGACCTACCTATCCTAAACAGAGTTTCAGATCTAAAGATCTCCCTGTAAATTTTCACGTTAACTTGCTGTGCAGTGCACAGTGAATAATTTATTCACAAAAAAATTATTCACAAAAGTGAATAAATTACAAACCTGTGGGTTGATTTGCATAAAAATAATTTACATTGGTATTACCTAGAACCTCATATCCAACTAAAGTTATTCAGATTATGACAGGTTTTGCAGTGTTAGGTTTGAAGTAGCCTGGAAGAGACTGCTAAGAGTGAAAGAGGGAGATTAAAGAAAAAGATGCTTCAGACTACCCAGAGGAGTAGAACATGAAGTACTGAAGAACACTTTGTGCAGAACATGAAGTATTATTGGGGAGACCTAGATTAGAGGTTAGGAGAAAATTCTTCACTCAGAGGGTGGTGAGGCACTGGAACAGGTTGCCCAGAGAAGCTGTGGATGCCCCATCCCAGGAGGTGTTCAAGGCCAGGTTGGATGGGGCTTTGGGCAACCTGGTCTGGTGGGAGGTGCCCTTGCCCCACAGCACGGCCGTTGGATCCAGATGGTCTTTAAGGTCCCATCCAACCCAAGCCATTCTATTACTCTATCTGTTTGCAGAATGAATGATTCACTGCAAGATTGACTCCATGCTAAAAATCATACCTGTATGTTCTTGTTTTATTACAGTTCCACATTGGCTGATGGTTTCTGGAAATACCAGTGCAGTGTACACAGTGTGAGTGTGTATACACACACAACACTGTTTTTAGATGCAGGTGTAAGTGGGTAGAAGACTTCTTTGCAGAACAAAACAAAGCTAGAATACAAACAGGCAAGAAAAAAATAATTTCAGAACTGTACTGCTGGTGTTCATAGAACTCCCCTGGCTTCTCTGTCTGCCTTTGTCTACATGAAAGTGTAATAGTTTATATAATGCCTGAAAAGGAGGTTAATTCTAATACTAAATGTGCTGTTATTAGGATTTGTTGTAGTTATTTTCTCCCAGAAAAAAGGTCATAAATGTCTACCAGGTTCTTCTTACTTCCATTGTGTTGGTCTTTGTCTAAATGTATGTTTTGAAGTCAATTTGTCTGTTGATTTGTCTGTTGGTTAGTGTAATTAAAAGTTTTTATTACATTTATGGAACTTCACTTCTCATTCTGAGACCTTTTTCTGCCATTAGGCAAATATTTTTAAGGCATTTGCTGAGTTGTTTGAAGTTGCTTCAGCTAAACCTGCACCTCTTGGCATCTGTGATTATCCATCATCAAGAGCAATATATGCCATTGACTTAATGCTTAAATGGGACACAAGCAGAGATGGTGAGAAGTTCACTTTTTGAATGTTGAGTTATTTGTGAACCTTGTCAGAAACTTGTTTCTTCTATCTGAATTGTGACTGTTTTTTAAGCAGTGTGAGCTGTGTGCTCTGTGCCTCCCACCGACATCAAAGCATATCTGGAGCTGCAGGTTTATGGTGTTAGAAGCTGCTGCGCTGGTTAACTGTAATAATGGGGAAGCTGCTAACTCTGCTGAATCCATACCTTCCCTGTGCCCCTGCTACTTCCATTCTCTGGGTTTGTTTTTTCTTGAATGCAGCTGTACTGCAGTCTAGTCCCTCTGGCAGTGACAAGTTTTCTTTCCCATTTATTATGGGAGAATGCCTAAAATAAGTCTGTATGAAATCCTTAGAGACATCTTCCTATCTTCACCAAGAGGGTGGTCAGCACTGGAACAGGCCCACCAGGGCAGTGGTCACAGCTCTGAGCTTGCTGTAGTTCAAGAAGAGTTTGGACAACGCTCTCAGACATAGGGTCCAGTTTTGGATTGGTCCTGTGGAGCCGGGAGTTGGACTCCATGATCCTTGTTGGTCCCTTCCAACTTGGGATATTTTATGATTCTGTGAACACAAAATTGACTGCCAGGGATTATTAAAGAGAACTGAATTTCCAGGACACAGGCAGAGAAGAGTCTTTCCTGTTCAGATCAGGTGGAGCAAGGGTTTAAATTTGGGTCTTTTCAATCCGTGTTGAACGCTCTCTCCGTTGAATGGTTACTTGTCCAAAAGCCCTTTTAAATGGGAAAGGCAAAGAACCCAACAGTATCACTAATTCTGGGAAAGGGACTGTGGTCCTTCTACGGACCAACCTCACATTACAGTCATGTCTGAACACGAGCTGTGTAGGGCCGTAGCCTTTGGAAGTTGGGGGCATGGGTGCCAAAGTCACAGCAGTGATGCTGTTAGCAGCCTATGGACAGATGGACAGGTTGCTGCTGTGCTGAGCAAAGCATGGCTTACCTACACAGCAGAAGGTTGTACCCTCACTTATAATTTCAGCACCAGACAGGAAGTAAAATTCTTTTTCTCTTTGCACAGAATGCATTAGATTCCCAACTCTCTGAACTGCACTGATTAAGTTGTAAGAGAAAATTAAACTTCCCACTTTCCTCCTAGGAGCTGAAATGACAAGGCAGGTGGGAATGGCTGGAGGGTAAAGCAACAGGACTGTGAAGAGATCCCATTATGTTGCTGCGTATTCATCCTAAGTGAGGCATTGGATTAGTACAGTGATTGCACAATCCATTGGGTAACTGTCCTCTGGATAACTATGGCATAACAGGGTTTTCTTACAAAACAAATAAAAAAAAAAAAAAAAAAAGGCAAAACAAGAAGCTCAAAACCACTGAAACAAAAGGCCCTGACATTTTGTCATAAATGATGCTTTTTTCTAGCCATTTTCTGTAGTTTCTGTCTTAACAACAGGTGATGATTCAGGAACTCTTTATAGCTTGTATTAAAAGGCAATGTTTGTGTTCCCCTTCACAGGGAAGAGAATTATGCAGCCTCAGATCCTGGAGGTGAACTTTAATCCTGACTGTGATAGAGCCTGCAAATATCACCCTACCTTTTTTAATGATGTCTTCAGCACCCTATTTCTGGATGAAACAAAAAACTGCAATGTGACGCGTATTGTCTAGCCACAATAGACTTGACTCTTTCCTTCACAGATATGTTTAACAGCAATATTTAAATTTCAGTTCTATGAGCTGTCGATGCAATTATTTTCCTGTGTTAGTAACCCAGGAGAAAATGTCATATCAGAAGAATATGCATATACTGTTTACTGTACCAGTGATTATTTTATCTGCATTTTCCTTGATTTGCTTAATACTATAAATCACCAGTTTGTGTTGAACAAATATGTTGTTTATTGAATATGGGAGACCTCAAAATAGGACTTTAACTGGATCAATTGACTTGTTTCTCAGGTAGCCTAATCTCTTGTTTGCTTGCTGGGAAACATTGCATAAGTTCTCTGTGTCAACATTAAAATTATAATTTACTGAATCATGTTGGAGTTTGCATATCTTCCCTAGCCACTCCTTTCTTATACAAAGATCTAAAATGTTTCACCTCACTCTGTGGACATAAACAAGTTATTTTAAAGTTGCATGTGGGAAATTCACAGAAAATCAAATATATGAAGCTTGATTGAAGAAGTGGGGAATTGGTTGAAGGTGATGAAACTGGTGAATACCTGCTGAAATCTGTGCATGAAGTTAATACTGTTAGTTCTGAGTTTTTTGATATGAATGCAAATCCTATGAAGTGAGACAAATCTGTTAATTGTTAGGCATCTCATTTCTGTCTTGCTAAACAAAGCTGAAGTATCTTTAAAGAGTGGGATAGACTAATTTACTTGAAATATTTTGACTAAGGACAGAAGGATGATACTTTCTTATGGGAGTATAATATGGTATTTCAGTGAAGTGAACTAACAGGGTAATGAGATGGAGTATTTGATGGCTCTTCCCATTCTTGATTTAAAAAATAAAAATAAATAAAAATAAAAAAATCGGAACTCTGTATTGCATGGTTGTCTGCCTGCCCCTTAAAGAAAAACTAGACTTGTGAGAAGGGATGAAGTCAGGAAGTGAGAGGGATGTTGTGTCTAGAGCAGCAACAAAAAAAAAAAAAGCCTGAGGAAAGGAAATGGATCCAAGAAACTGCTAGAGGACCAAGCAGTCTTTGGATTTTCAAGTTAAGACCCTAAGACAGATGTTTGAGAGTGAGTTGTCAATTTCAAATGAATCATTCCTGACCTCTCATCCCCCTTCAGATCAGGGTAACTAGCTGAAATTTGCAATTTTAGGCTGTATTATGTTACTTTATGTATGGACAAGTTGCAAAAGGTGTTCTGTCCACCATGAAGTATAAGTTATGTGGGTAGTATCTTCATAGCTAGTTGCAGCTATTGGAATCTGAGCACAAAGTACAATTACAAAATTGTGGAAGTGTTTGAAACCTTAATGAAGTTTTGCTATCAAATGTGTTTATCCCTTGTGATGAGGAAGGGAAAGATTTCTTAGGGAAAGATTTCAGGGTGCTCTTCTTCAGAAAGCTATTCTTTTTTTACTGACTGGAACATAGACTAGAGAAATAATCCATCTGTCTTGCAAAGATTGTCACTTCATAGGTGGGGCAGAAAGAAGAGCTACATCAGTCAGACACAGTTGGTGCTGACAGCCATATCAGAGTCTGCAGTTCACCAGTCAGAACTTCTTTGAACTCCTCAAAGGTGATGTGGAGTGCTTAATCACATTTCTGTTTCTTTATCATAGATAGTGTGACTACTTTCAATGCATATGATAGTTTGGCTGTGGTACAGAATATAGAAACAGGTGCTTGAGACTGGATCTAAGGGGACATTGTGGTATAATTGCCTGAAGTAACTAGGAAAGTAAAACTAACATTCACATTTTTAAGGAAAAGGTACAGCATTGAAGAGGCTTTCAGGGTAGGGCATAACTGCATTACCTGAGCGTTCCCTAGACTCCCAGCCTTTGATGCTATCACGGTGGGGAAACTTGGTGTGCTAGCCCTAAGGAACAGCATGGAGCGTAGAGTGGAGTGCAGACACCACGGCTAGGCTCTGTAATCAGGTGGGGACTCGATTGTTTTTGTGCACAAAGCTGCACTTTTTGCCACCCTGAGCCAAAGACCTGTCATGTTTTGACAAATGCTGTACCCTAGTGTATTTTTTGCTCATTATAATATCATTATAATACCAAAACACACCTCCGTCCCAAAAGCTACCCACCTCCAAGGTGTGACCACCCCTCACTGAGCATGCGCCCTGAATTTCTCGGAGCCTATTACTTTAAACGGAGACGGGAAAACTTTACACCAATCATAACTAAGATATGCTTGACCAGAGCCACTCAAGCTCCACCTAAAAGATAGAAAATAATATAAATTGGCCCAAGAGAGAGGGGATGTTAGGGAAGATACCATCGTCAGGGGAGATACCATTCTGAGGAAATACAACATCCTTAGGACCTCCTGCCTCCTGGGATCAGTCGACGGGCTGAGCCTCTCTTCCCTCCCCCCCCATTGGGATGCCTTTGGGTGAGATCTGAATACTTGCTTATAAATCTCTCTAGAGTCTTTGATCTTTTTAACGTGTTTATTTCTAGGCCGTGCACCTGTAACATCTGTAACACCTGTGTATTTCATGCATGCTAGCTTGCTTTTGCAGACAGTCACTATGACTGGTAATCCAAAAGAACCTGATTATCTGTTGCTGTAATAAACCATACTTGATTGCATTGTGATAGCTCTCATTAAGTGCAGCTAGGGTAAGGGTGGTTATCCGTTATAGTTCAGTGTTCTGAATCCAACCAGACCCCCAGACAGTTAATGCGTTTTTGGTGAATGTCCGACTGGTTCAGTACCCTGAATCCGACCGGGCCCGTAACGGTTAATCAGCTACACCCCTTAACACCACAGATATACAGTGCTGCTCAGCAGATGTGACTTGTAGAAAAGCAAAAGGCACTCTCTGCATTCAAAGTACTTGAGAACAAGTAACAAAGTAACTGTGGATCTGGAGTGGAGGGGAAGGTTTCCCTCAGTACAAAGGGGAAAGTAACAGCATGCTTACCAAACTGAAAGAATGAACTAGGAAACCTAGTGCGATTTATGCAGTTGGGCCATATTCTGTGGGCAAAAATACTCTGTTCTGCTTTAGATAAAAGATTCTTCGCCTTGTAGGAAGCAACTAGTTGAACTAAGCATTCCAGATCTTACCATGTCAGCTACCATAACCTTGAAGAAGAGAAACCCTTGTTTGCATTTCCAAGAAGCTAAAATGAGAGTCTGCAAGTAGTAGTAGCTTCAGTGCTTGTATGTGTAGCACCTTAAAGAGCAGCAAATCCACTTGTGACCTGGCTGCCCATTCCACCTTGAAGGTCTAATGGTGAACTGGCTGCACACTGAGGAGCCTCCATGGAGTACGTTGGTGCTTTTTGGCCAGTGCTGCTGGTGATGCCAGAAGTGTGTGCAGAGAGCTGCTAAATATTTGAGTGCTCTTGGTTTCAAATTCAGGGGCTTTGAATTAGCTGTTTTTGTTTGTCCATTACAATGTTTGGAAGAAAGGAAGGGGCCATCTTTGGGGCTACAGCATCCTGTTGCCTTCAGTATTTATTTATTTTTTTGTTCAGAAACAATAAAAACAGAGGAACAAAGTTTACATGTAGTTTAATACATTTAGCTGACACCTAGACTGTACAATGCTCCAAAGCGTCAAGGCACAAATTGTGAAAAAGACTTGGTCTCAAATACTTGCAGAGTACAATGATTATAGGACAAATATCTGGTGGCTGTAGCGAGACACTTCACAACACTCTATAGTGGTACACATGAAAGACTCAGGCCACAGTCATGGCTGCAACTGTTTGGAACAGCTTTCTAGAAGCTGTATTTATATACAGCTGGATTTCTTCATCTGAATGTAGTGAGGTTGCAATTTGTGCTTATTTCTGGTAACAGTTAAAATGCTGTTGTCTTATAAAATGTACTAGTTTTCAATATCGTATTACCTTTCAATCAGCACTATCATTTAATTTACCATAAAACTCCTGTGTGACTTACCCAGTTAGACACATTTGTTTCAAACAAAGACTGCTGTTATCAAACTGTAATTAACAAATAGTAATGGTATAAGTAGTTTAGCTAAAAAAAAAGTCATAATTTTCTTTAGAAAATTCTTAAGGAAAAAATATTTTTGGCGAAAAGCTGTTTATTCAGAGTTCTTGTCACAATTGTCTTTCCAGATACGGTAATTGAGTGCAGAAGCCATGGTTAGCCAAGCTAAATAAGGAACCATCAAATAAGCTGCTGTTTTGCTGATGTTATACCAGGAAGCAGTTGTAGCTGTTGCAGTACCAGTTGTGAGCAGCAGAGTCACCAGCCCCTGAAACACCAGGAAGGTGGTTAGTGTTTTACTTTTGCATTTTCTTGACTAGTTAGTCAAGATATTTGTCTGGCTCTTCCCAGTTAGCTCTGACACTTGGTGTATGTTTCTGTGGTTTACTTCTTCTCAGAAACTAGCTAGTGAAAAATATTTCTTCTGAGTTATGAGGTAAACTGACTCATAACAGTGAGAAGAAAGGGCACAGCAGCTGGGAGCAGATAAAAATCTTTCTCACCTATATATACCTTATTTTTTTCCTTATTTTTCTTTTTTGGTAGCAGGAAGTGCTACATTGAATAGAAACTCAGTGTGACTTAGAGCAAGTAAGCTCACCGAATGCTTTTCTGTTATAAATGCTTCCCAAAAGAGATGCCATAAAATCAAATTAACAATGGCTTGCAAAATGTTCTGCTACTATAATGTTGCTTGTTTATTTAGGAAACCAGGCAAATAATAAAAACTACTAATTATACTAATTATTTTTGAGGCAAGCTGTTCTTCTTCAGACTGCAGAAAATTAGTCTGATCTAAAATGGATGCTGATTACATGAGTAATGATAAGCTTCTTATCACTGCTGTTTGCCAAAGAGATAGCTAGGAATTTTACTAAGGCATAAATGTTTACATTTTCAAGTCACAGAAAGCTCTTATCAAAGGGTGGCAGAAAGAACTACGTGAAATCTAAACATTCATGGGTGCTGTAGATACATAATTCTCACAGGTGGCTGTTAGCATGCATAAAGAAAAACTTCTGCAAGCTGCATTCTATACTGATTATACAAATCACGTTCAGTTTCAGGGAGAAAAAATTATAACTCAAAACTTGTGTTTTAACACATTACAAGTGACTGCAGAATTGTATACTGAGGAGACTTTGTTATCCACTTACCCATCCCATTTTGTGAGTTCCAAAAAATATTGGAGTCCATGCCCAGTTTAATGCCAGCTGCCCTGCATACAGGCCCAGAGGAACCACTGACTTTTCATTGAAGCCTCCCAATTCCTTCCATACCAGGTAAGAGCCATATCTTAAAAAAAAAAAAAAAAAAAAAAAAAAAAAGGCAAATGTAAGGGGTAATTCAATACACAGGTTAGAAAGCAACCACGTATTCTTAATCAAATCAAATTGCTTCAGTGTCAGAAACTAAATTAATTTGGAAAAGTAGATACCCAGGCACTACTTGACAGAATCAATGACTGCGCAGGTTTGATCATCTGTTACAGACAGCAAGATGGAGGGAGGAAAAATTCCCCTGTTCTGCCAGAGTTCTTATTTCTAGGTATGGAGGAGCAGATGACCTACTGCATTTAAGTCTTAAAAGAGAATGCTTCCATTTCAACACAGCAAATCTTAAGACTCAAAGATAAAAGGTAAGTCTCTGAATAGGAAAAAAAAAAATCAATACTGGGAGATAATGTTTTAAAAATATTGTAGTTTAAAAGAAAGCTTTTTAAATAGATGAATATAGGAGAAGTAGGAATTGAGGTGGGAATGGACAAAATGAGTAACAGAAGCATGGGTGGTGGATGGTGTTTGAGCAAAGAATGAACCCTACAGTCATGTTTCAGAAGGGATGGTGAGGGGCAGGGAGGTACAAAGATAGGAAGAACAAAGATTTTTAGGACTTCTGTTGAAAGAACTGCAAGGAGCATCTAGCTCCCTCCTTCTCTGTGGGATCCCATCTATTGAAAGATCTTCCCAAAATGTTCTCAAGATTTTGAACAAGCCATCTTAATGCTACTGAAAAGCAATTCACTGGAAAGATCCCACAGCGTAAACTGCTAAAGACAAGAATTCTTGGGATTTGTGAGACTGGCCAATGTAAGATTTAGTTTTGCATGGAAGGCATGACAGATTATTAAAATGAGTACTCATCATCCAAGACTCTTCTTTTGCTTGTTTGACTTTTTCATTAGACCTTTCAATACACATGACTGCAGAACCATTCCAAGAGACAAGAGTCCCATGGACAAAATGCCAACACCTCAAATTATACTCTTGTTTCAGAATTAAAAACTGAATACAGAGTCCATCTTGGTAGGAGTCCAGTAGGCATGTGAACTGGACTGTGCACTTCACTGGACAGCGGGGGCTCATATGTATTTCTACTGGTAATGGAGCAAAGATGGATACCAACTCTTAAGCATTATTTCCTTAAGGAGCAGACAAACACTTGTAGGAGTGTTCAATAATACGGATATTTTGGGTCTGACCAAGTTGGTGACCAAAGCTTGCTTCTTGACCACTTCTTTCACAATAAGTAGACAATGCAACTCTGGTATCCTGGCAGTTTGACTACAGAGAATATTTAAAACATATATTCTTTTTGGGAGAGAAGGATGAGCAACTTAATGGTTTCTCTTTGTAAAAGGCATCAGGACTGAAGTCAGTTTCTAAGTGACTTAACACAGCTACAGTGTGGATTCAGAGTTGTTGATACATCTAACTTTCACTAAAGGCAAAGCTCGTCATGCACAAATTTATTTGGGAATTAAACATCAGAGAAAAGCATGGAAGCTTATTAAACCTTGCTTTTTGTTAGAATCTGTTGAATGTATTAAAAGCAAGAAATAACTAAAGGAACTAGGAGTCTTGATTGTTCCAAGGAATGTGTGTGCAGGACAGATTATGGAAAAAAAATGCCTGACAATAAATATGCCTTTTCACTGAGTTAGATGTATATATAGTACATAACCAAGTTCTTCAATCTGCTTCTGGTATTTCCAAAGTAAGCTGATAAACTGTCACAATCAGGATTTTTAAAAGATTTAATTTAGTGTCCAGATTTAGTGATGAGAAATCAGGAAACAGGCTTATGAACTGTGCAGTCAACTTGAAGAAGGCCCTTCATGGGAAAGTGATTTTTTTTTTCTTGTTTCTTTTTTATCCCCATGACAGTAATGCTCCAATTCAAATATTAACTCTCTGAATATACAAAAGAAAAGAGCTATTAAAAAAGACACTCTGTAAGAGAGCCAATTTAACATCCAGGTACAGAATGTAGCCTAAAAATTAATACTATGGGTTTAAAAACTATGCATATTTGATAGCTAGGAAAAAAAAAAAAAAAGATGTTGTCTTGGATTGTGGCTAGTTCTTAATGAACAAGTGCAGAAGGAACATAAGGCATCACTTAGTGTTTGCTGGCTGCACCAGCCTCTGCCGAAGCTCCTGAGCAGACTTAACATAAAACCATGCTTTGTTGGGTGGACAGCTTCTGAAGCAGTCTGTGAGAAGTAACAAAGCTGCCCAAATGATCTCCTGAGACAATCTACTTCTATAAATATTTTTGCTACATCTTATTAAAAGTAACAGCTGCCAAAATACAGTAGTATTAAACATTTACAGTACCTGTGGGAATGGTATTTGGCCTCATGCTTTCCTGTTCATTTGACAGTAATTGCTGTGCTGTCAAGTATTTTAAACTAGTTAAATAAGGAGGCAGCAGAGGGTTTCAGACATCTATAGTTTAACAGCCTGCCAATTTAATTTGAAAGGACATGTATGTTATTTTTGATTTTGTTTTCTTTTAATTGAGCTCTGTTAGAACAGTTCTCTCTCTTTTTTTTTTTTCATTTTCTTAAAGCTACTGTAGGACATGCTTATAAGAAATCCCAGAGCTTCCTCACTCCATTGCTGCCAGCTTGCCAGGTCTTCCCCTCAGAATGAATAATGAAAGCAAATTAATGACAGGTTTTCAAACTCCTGCTTTGAAGTGGATACTTCTGTGTACAAAATGTCCTATCAAACCCGCACACAACTCCCCAAACATGTTCTTACCTGTTACACAGGCAGCTTGACACAGTTCCTTACAAACGTACAGCTACAGGAATACAGTAATAGTTTTATGGTCTAGTATTATAAAATAAATAACTTGAAGATCAGATAAGTGTGTTGATACAATGTGAAAAACATACCCCATAGATGTATAGAGAGTTCCCCAAACAGGAGCAAACGCCCAGTTAGGTGGACACCAAGATGGCTTCTGCAGAGATTCATACCACACCAAGATTTCCTTTTTGGTTATTGTGCTTCCTAAAAATCCTCCTGCATGGGGCAAGAGTGCGAAGCCCACTGCTGGGGCCCAGGCTGGTACCACTTCCATTGAGACAGTAAATCTGAAACAAACCCAAACAAGTTGATTAGTAGAGCAACCTTAAAATGAAACTATGAAACTATTCAATTTTTTTAAAGTAGATTTTAAAAATATACACATGTAGGATCTGATCCACAGCCTTGCCTTGGCACTCAGAAAGAGTGCAGCTGAAATAAATATATCCTTTATCAGTTTCACTGGACAATACTCACCTGCATATGGGAACCTATCATTCACATTTTGGTGGGTTTTGGTGGTGGTTTGTTTTTTTTTGGTTGGTTGAGGTTTTTTGAGCCTTTGCTTCCCCCTTAATTTCACGCAGTAAGACTGCTGAATGTAAGACTGCTGAATTTTACCTACATAGTCATTCATGGGTGAGAATAATTATGCCAGAGGAATAATGCAGTTTGATATTATATTAAGTGCACTTGGAAAAAAGACTGCCCAAAGAAACTTTTATTTCTGTATTCACCACAAAGTTCATTCACTTACAGAAATGGTGTAATCAAAAGTGATGAAGTGGATAAAGAGTGTGCTTGCCTGTGCTCAAGCAAAATAATTTTATACACTGTGTTATATTTTTAGCCTCTAAGGGTGCTAAGGATGTTCAGGGGCTAGTAAGATGGGTGTGATAAGTAGCAGACAGTTGAGAAGCTGCTCAGAAAACATGTGCTAGGGAGGGCAAGGAGAAAACAAGCACTTAAATGATGTTTTGATGAACAAGGATGGAGATCTTGGTGGCTAAATGGGGCTTCTTCAAAATACAGGCAATCAGTTGCAGCCATCTCAGCTGCTAAAGCCCATAAAGTATACTGGATTAAATTTGCCTACAGAAGTAAGACGAAGCAACGCCTTGTTCTGGCAGGCTGAGCTGCTTTAGTTGGAGTACAGGCAGCAATAAAAAGAGTAAGGAAGTAGGCAGGGAAAAGCTTCATCACAAGTTGTCTGGCAAGAAGTCAGTTGCTACAAAAGATCTGTGTTTAGCTAGTTGAAATGCAAATAGATGAGAGGATTATAAAAAGGGCAGAACCAAAGTGTATCATTTTTCAAATGTACAGTGGTCAAATACACCCAATTTCTGTTAATCTGTTAGGCAGCAGGGACAGATGGCAGGAAGGGATCCTAAGATGGCAAGAAGGTAGGGAAGAAACGGGGAAAGGGCAGCTCTGGAAACCCTGGGACAGAAAGCGTTAGAGCCACCAGCATTTCAGAGGACACTTCAGTAGGTGGGACCACAGGCCAGGCTGAGAAGGATCGAGAAAATTTCTGGTGATAGGAGCAAACAATTTTTGAAGGCAGAACAGTGGGACTGGTAAAGCATACAGGATTAGAAAGTTTGTAAGCAGTAAACAAGAAAGGGCATGTAGGCTGCTGTGCTCTGAGGATGCCTCAGGGGAAAGTGTAGGAGGGCAGTGAGTGGGAGCGCATGAAAAAAGACAGCAGCCAAAGCAGTAAGACTGTCAAAAACAGAAAAGCATGAAGTGGTGGAAGACAAACTGTAGAGAAAAATACAGAACTAAGACTGGAGGGAATGGAAGAGGGAGAACGATGTGCTAGCCTGCTGGAACTGCATCAGTTAGGTCTTGGGTGGAGGATGGACAGCAAGGAAGGGAGGAAAAGCTCTGCATAGCTCATTGCTGCAGTCATTGCTGCTGTACTTCCTGCCTTGAGTATTCTTCCTGCTGTTTTACTGGAAGCGCCTTAAGTGGAGCAAAGGAATTAATGCATTCTATCACACGTAGATCTGTATGGTTACTTTCCTGCAGGAGCTGTAGAGCGTGCTACTTGTTGCCAAGACTGACAGCATCAAAGGCTCTGCCTTTGGGATATGAGCGAATTGCTTTGTGCAGGAGCAACGAGGTATAATGTGAACAAGAGCTCCAAACACAACGGTTCCCTCTGGTTGCCTTCCGATAGTAATTCACAAAGTTTAAGTTACAAGTAGAAAGCTGCTCAGATCTCATCAATTTTTATTCTGTTACTTTTACCTTGAAGAGAACAGCAGGCATTAATTCTGTACACACATGGTACAGCACTGGTCATGGGTGCATCTCCAGCACAGCTATGAAATGCTAGCATTTTATTTTATTTTTTTTAAGTGATAAGCAAGGACCCCAAGGGTTTTATGCTTTATTTAGACATAAAAATATCAGGGCAGTTTCTTGCAGGTATTAGGCAACTGGACTTTGTCAGGTGTCGTTCCTTCTGTCAGCTTCTCCCCAAGGAAATAAGTCTGAAAGTGCTCTGCCAGCCAAAAGTGCTAAATGCTATTAAATTGGAAAAACAATTCTCTGCTGCAGTCAGTAAATAAATGATGCAGCTGCAAGTCTGTCCCTGTACATGTCAGAGGAAGAATGCTAAAATAATTCTTAAGTGACATAAGGAAGAAAATCAGGTAGGCAAACAAGTGGTGAAGGCACAAAGCAGAGAAAGGGAAAAATCAAGCTGTGCATGAACAGGAAAGGGGAACAGACAAAAGTGAAGAAATAAAACATACTGATTTGAATTCAATATTGGTGTCCTATTATTTTGACTACTGTTACTGCTCATTTTTATGGGATGTTTTCCAGTAGCATTTCTCAGGACTTCCCAAGCATTGCAAAATGCTCTCTCCTGCATAGTACCTAGCAGAAAGAAGAACAAAGCCGTGCAGCACAGTTACAGGATCAGTCCAGTAGACTACAGCTGTCCAGCAGCAGTGGGAGTTCTGTCTTTAATTCCCCAGAAATTAAATACTAGTATCAATTTCCAATAAAAAGCAATAGGGGAGCCACACCTGTTCAGCTTCTTCACTTTGGAAGAAGCTGTGTCCATCTTTCTCTGGCTACTTGCGGCAGGTCTTTAGTGAGAGGAAGTAAAAGGAAGGGACACAGTGGAGACTCAATGGATGAACCTTAACAGACAAGCAAAACAACTGAAATGGCAAAAGATCATTAAGCAATGAAAGACGCACACAAGGAAAGGTGCTGTGTATGAAATCCCAATGTTGGGTGACAAAGAGAGGAGGAAAATGGAAAAGGTGAAGGGTCCTGAGTGACACAATCTCATCTCAGAAAAGCTTGTGCAAATAAAGTTTCTGTTTTGACCTTTTATCACATGCAGTCTGGCAGCCCTAGCCTGGGTCTACGCTGCCGCTCAGTCAGTGCTGTAGCGTTTGTGCAGGTAGCTATGCAGCATGAGATCTGTGCCACCTTTATGGAATGCCCAGAAAATTTGTGAAAATAATGTAGTCAAAGAGTTTGTAAAGGATTGCCAACCATGACTTCCTTTTAATGTAGTGTTCTATTCAGCTTCATTGGAATTAAGCCTGATGCTTATAGATTTAGGACTGAAAACCTTCTCAGTTTTTACAATCAACTATGATGAGGCAACTAAGTTTTGTTTTGGTTTTAGTTAATAATACTATATTATTGTTACAACTAGAATAGCTTATTTTCCCAGCGATATTCCAACCCCACGTCAGGGTGAGATCAGGTTGCACAATACTCTTGCACCCTGATTTTCATACTAAAGAAACCTGGGTGTCTGTGATTGGTAACTGCAGTGTGACCAGCACTGGAAATCTTCACGCACCCCACACACTTAGCTTGCTTATTTCTGTTTCTGCCCCTTATTTCTGCCCTCCAATATTTTCTTCATAATCCCACCCATTTTCCATTTAGCCCTAGTCTGACTGCAGCAGGACAGTTTGTTTTACAAATGTTAAAATATTTTTTCTAGATATTCAAAACAGCTGACTTGCCAAAACATAATTCCAGGTAAGTAAAGTACCAGGTAAAATGAAGGAGAAGGGAAAAAAATATATTGCAGCTTGCTGCCTAATGAGCTGCTATCTTTTTGCAGGTTGTTTCCCTGTGTTAGTGTTAACATGCAGAAAGTAAAACCGAAGCTTTGTGTGTCCTCCTCTCTTTTATCTGGAAAAGGGGCAAACTTTTGACTAATCCCCTTCTTGTACAACTTAATGCTGGCTACCCAATCACACAGGGTTTAGATCACACCTATTGCATTAAAAACACTGAAGAAAATTCTCAGCAAGGCTAAATCCCCAGTGCAGCTCTGGAGTTTCTGGTCCTGGGTGTTTTGAGGTAGACTGACAAAGCTGCAAAAGTATGGGGGGAGAAGGGGCAGGGGATCCCCCAAGATGTATACTCACCCTCCCATCCTCTGTAGTGTCTCATTTTGAGGGCAGATATGTTCCTACCCAGGACTGAAAGGCAGCATGCATGTCTTAAGTGGAGTAAAGCTTTTCCTTACATAGCTATCTGAAGAATTAAAGGGTGCACATTTAATTTATGATAAACCTTTGAGATCTGTTGTAGCTTTAATTCCTGGGAAATTGTGACACTAAAAGTAAACTGTTGTCATAGTCTATGATGCAGAACATGGCTACCACAGAAAAAGCAGTCTTATCTTTGTTGATCTTAAGTAATAGCTAGAACAATGTCAGGTATGTTTTTCAGAAATAAGGGACTTCTACAATCAATATTACAGAATATAAATACAATATAAATGCCTAACAAGTGTATGTTTATAATATGTATTTATAAATTTAAAAACTGATTGTATTTATTTAAGGATACAATGTGAGTAATATAGGTATCAGGTTTAGAGACAAAACAAGTCTTACCACCCAGGTTACACTTCTTTTGGGGTGGCAAATTTAGGATTTACTGAAGTGATCAGATCCACATGCTGTGAACAGAAACTTATGCTAGAATACCATCTTCCCAGGTGATAATTTGCTGCATACTGCTCAATGTCTTCTGATTTTACCTCTGTAAACTTGTATAATATCCTCTGCACGCATTGTATTTGAAAGACAAACACTACTTTCCTTTCAAACAGCTAGCTACCTAACCTCCTGCTGCAGATTCTTCTTGTTCATCTACCCACTTTGAAACTGTCATTTGTGTGTATATGCTGTAAAACAATTTAGCTTCCCTTGGACAGTTCTTGTTTAAGTGATGCCTGGGCCAGCTTGCCATGAATTCCTTAAACACAGTAAAATGACGCAGAAGTGCCACATCTAAGGGATGCTTTCTTTAATAGCAGCAGATGTTCATGATCCACTAACACTGGTAAGCATCAGGTGCTTTGCAAGCAGTCTGTGCCCTTTCTGGCAAACCAAAAAGGAAACAATACTGCAGTGGTTTACAGGACCCAGACTTTGCCCCAGGCACTGCCTCTGAACCCTCAGATGTGAAGGTCATAACCGTGCACCTTACCTGGGCATAATGGGCCCACATAGGATGAGCTGCAACCCTGGCCTCATGCAAAAGGGGCACGTCTGGCTTCTGGAGCTTGCAGGGCAGCTGCCAGAAACAGGACCTCAAAGCTCTGCCGTGCAGCTTGAAAGCAATGAGAGCAACTGTTGGTTACACTAAGAGCTTTCACTGAGGTGGAAACGCAGACTGGCCAGCCTAATAACTTGCTGCCTGGGTGCCTGTTCTTGGTTGAACACGAAGTATCACAGCTGCTTATGTTACAGGCAGAGGCAGACGTGGAGCAGGATGTAGTCGTGCATTGCTGCCTGTGTATTTCAGCTAATTATTGAGAAATTCATGTGTTTTTTTCCAGGTATTTTACCTTGAAGTTGACAAAAACAGAGGAAATTAACAGTGAAATGTAGGATAGAGATTAGAAAAGCAAGCAAAATCTGCCCACCACAATCCTTTTGAATCAGCCTGAATAAAAAGTCAACACAATGTCTTGCCCTTCTGATCCATTTCCCATCTGCCCTGCTAAACTAATACAATCTACTTTGTTACACTGGGTAGTGATGTCAGACTCACTGCTTGCTACTCTTTCATAACCTTAAGCTATGCAAAGTCATTGCACAACTGCAACTTCTGCATGGCTTTCATTTTTTCAAAAAAAAAATAAATTCTTGCTGTTCAGTGCTCAAGCCAGTACAGTGCATTTTGCTCCATTTTATAAGAATTGCTTGGAAATTGAAAAAAAACAAGTCCTTTCTCGCAGCCCTGAAGATACATACGTGTCCAGTTAAGAAACAGAGAGGCAACGCAAGAGGACACCTACTGCCCAAAGGACAACGGAAAAACTCACAAAGAAAAAAAAAAAAAAGATGAAGAAAGAAAAAAGGAGAAAGAAAAAGAACAAACTGCTCCTCCTCAGCTCCTTTTCGGGGGACAAAAAGCAGCAGCAGCACTTTCCGTGTCAAGCAGTGGGCTCCCAGCCCGCTCTCTCCTCGGGGTCTCGCCTTGAGCCGCCCGACTCTGGCCCCACTGCCCCCGGCCCCGCCTCAGCGCCGAGGACCCCGCGGTCGCCCCCCGCCGGGCCCGGCCGTTACCTCTAGTCTGCTCCGCTCCCGCCACTGCCTCCTGTGCCAGCAGGCGGCCACCCCTGCACCTTTCGCCGGCGGGACCCGCCCCTAGGAGGGACCGAGGGCGGCTCGTCTCGGGCCGGCTGAGGAGGAGGGGGGTTGGAACCGCCCGGTTCCCGTGGCAACGCGGGGAGAGGCGGCCGGGCGGCGGCGGCCATGGGTAGTTGGGCCGCGGCGCCATGGCGGCTCGGTGGCTGCGGCGGCCTCCACCGCGCCTGGCGACGGGCGCGCAGCTCCCTGGCCGGCGGTGGGGAGCGGGCGGCGAGTCTGAGCGACCTGCTGAGGAGCTCGGAGCGAGACGGGGCGCCGGGAGAGGAGGCGGCGGCGGCGAGCCGGGATCGGCGGCCCCCCCGGGAGGGCACGGTGCTGCTCTTTCCCGGGCAGGGCAGCCATTTCGTGGGGATGGGCCGCGGGCTGCTGCGGTACCCCGGCGTGCGGGACATGTACCGCCTGGCCGAGAAGGTGCTGGGCTACGACCTGCTCTCGCTCTGCCTGGAGGGGCCGCGGGCAGAGCTGGACCGCACCCAGCACTGCCAGCCCGCCGTGTTCGTCGCCTCCCTGGCCGCCGTGGAGAAGCTCAACCACCGGCAGCCTGACGTGAGGGCCGCGCCGGGGCCTACCCCGGGCCTGGCGCCGAGAAATGGCGCCCCATGCACTCCGCCCAGCGGCTGCCCGTGTCCCTTCTCCACCCGCAGGTGCTGGAGAGCTGCGTGGCCGCCGCCGGGTACAGCGTCGGGGAGTTCGCTGCGCTTGTGTTCGCCGGAGCCATGGACTTCGCTGAAGGTGCTGGGGAAACGCTTTGAAGCCGCTTGTAGGACACCCCCCCCTTCTGTCACCGCCCTGCCCCCGGCTCTTTTTTGTTAAAGTTTACTTTCTGCTTACACTATTCTCTGTACAGCTACCTGAAAGGAGGTTGTGGGAAGCCGGGAGTCAGCCTCCTCTCGCGGATAACTAGTGATAGGACTAGAGGGAATGGTTTCAGGTTGTGTCAGGAGATTTAGGTTGGAAATTAGGAGACATTTCTTCTCAGAGAGAGTAGTCAGGCCCAGGGAGGTGGTTGCAAAAAGTTGCACCAGGGAAGGTTTAGGTTGGATATTAGGAAGAACTTATTTACCGAAAGGGTTGTGAGGCATTGGAATGGGCTGCCCAGAGAAGTGGTTGAGTCAATTTACCTGGAGGTCTTTAAAAGAGGTTTAGATGTAGTGCTTAGTGATATGGTTTAGTGGAGGACTGGTTATTGTTAGGTCAGAGGTTGGGCTAGGTGATCTTGGAGGTCTCTTCCAACGTAGATTCTGTGGTGGAGTCATCGTCCCTGGGGGTGTTCAAGGAAAGGTTGGACCTGGTGCTTAGGGACATGATTTAGTGTGTGACACTGGTGGTAGGGGGATGGTTGGACCAGATGATCTTGGAGGGCTTTTACAACCTTAATGATTCTATGATTCACTTTAATTTGCCTAACATTATGCTGAAAGCATCAGCATTTAATGGGAACGAGCAGCCAAAGCTTGTGCGTGATGCAACACAGTGTCAGCCAAGGCCACATTTACCTGGCTCTACATTCTTTCTCCCTAGCACTGTATGCAGTGAAGGTGCGTGCTGAAGCTATGCAGAAGGCGTCGGAGGCTGTCCCCGGTGGGATGCTGTCAGTGATTGGCCGGCCGGAGGCAAATTACAAGTTTGCCTGCTTGGAAGCTCGCAGGCACTGTGAATTGCTGGGTATAGAAAACCCTGTATGTGAAATTTCAAACTATTTGTTTCCAGACAGCAGAGTCATTGCAGGACACTTGCAGGTATTGCTGCAGATTAAGTTGAATTTAACATTTTGTTGAATTTAACATTTCAGTATTTAAAACTTCTTTCTGCTTCTATGTGGAGGTTAACCTGTGTGGCAAGAGTTTGGACAAACAAAAGAAGTTGCTTTGTGATGTTTGTTTGTTTGTTTGTTTGTTTTCTAGTGTGTGCCCAGTTGTTGGGTAGGGAAAGGAGTTGTTTTGTCATGGCAAGTCTGGTGAGATTGTTTTTGGGGGGGTTGTGGGGTGAGCAAGTAAAGTTTTGTCATGTGAGACTCACTTCTATCTCTCTTTTATAGGCTTTGAAGTTTTTGCAGGAGAATGCCCGAAAATATTATTTTACACGTACGAAAATGCTTCCGGTCAGTGGTGCTTTTCACACACGACTTATGGAACCAGCAGTAGAGCCATTGGCTGAAGTCCTAAAATGCACTGAGATTCAAAAACCCATGATTTGTGTCTATTCCAATGTTGATAGCAAAAAGTATATGCACTCAAAACACATTCAGAAGCTGCTAGTAAAGCAGATTGTTTCACCTGTGTTGTGGGAACAGACCATGCATTCTGTTTATGAAAGAAAGCAAGGAACAGAATTTCCGTACACATACGAAGTGGGGCCTGGGAAGCAGCTAGGAGCAGTTCTCAAAAAGTGTAACTTAAAGGCCTGGAGGCAATATAGCCACGTAGATGTTTCAGAAGATGAGGAAGTAACAGAGACATAAACAGATTTTTGAGAAAAATCCATGCAACTTGTTGTTTCTGCGTTATTTAAAAATAACTTCACACTCCTAAAAGAGGAAGTCTTAAGCGTTGGTTGCTTCTCATAATGAGAAGAGCACCATGCACGTCACTGCAGTGAACGTTGTCCTTCCCTGTGTGCCTCGGATGTGGAACAAGAGAGCAGCTTGCAAAATTGCTCTTCCACCTGTGTTGGGACTGCAAAACTGCCAATAAACATGCCAAATAGTGTTCTGTTTGGCCTTAATCTTGCAAGCAACTTCCCCTCTTTTTTTTTTCCTTTTTATTTTTATTTTTTGAATTTGTGTGTGTGTGTGCCTTCAAGTTCCAGTCAGTAGCTATTGCTGCCCATTCCAGGGGTCCTCCACCTGGGTTCTGGACAGAGCTAGGTTGTTTGATGCTGGGTTGCCAAGGGTTTGAATTTGGGATGCTATGGGATGCATGATAGTTGGCCTGCAGGTCCACATGTAGAAGGAAGTAATTTTCCTTCCAGTTGTTCAGTGCCACATCATCTGTGCTAAAATTCCTCATATAGAATAAATGTTTCCCCAAATTAATAAACTTACCAGAATTCCCAGCCTCCCAAGAGGTGCAGGAGTTCTGGAACCCTGACCTATCCTGTGATTGCATAGGCTTGATCTTGTCAAGAAAATGGCTTTTCTTGACAAAGCAGAAACCAGGGGTGCTGGAAACGTCCTGCTGAGATCCTTGGGAGGGCAACTTTGTTGAAGGTGAGCCCTGCAGGAGCACCCAGTCGGGAATTTGTATGCTGATGTCACTTCTCACTGTACCCCTATGTTCTGCCAGCTCTGGCATTTCCCAGAAGCAGGAGATGCGGTGGAGAGCAGAGTCCTTGAAGGAGCTTCCTGACTGGTGAAGCACAGAAAGTTGCTGATACACAGAAAGTTTATTCGTGCTCTGTTTGCACTTTGTCTCTAAGGGGTGCTTCGTGGTTTAGGAATAAAATCAGAGAACAGTGTTTGTTAGGGGATTGGGTAGAGACGAGCAAGTAGAGGATAGATTGTGCATGCATGGCTGAGCAGAAGCCTCAGCTGAACTTTACCCTTTTCTTCACGCTTTTGGTATTTTAATAGCTTTTAGCAGATATACCAAAAAAAGAAAAGTATACATTACTTAAATCATATATGACTACTACAGGCTGCCAGTTAAATGCTGGGCTGACTTAAAAAAAAAAAAAAAAAAAAAAAGATGAAGTCTCTACCGTTAACAGGAATGTGCTAATTAGTAAGTGAAGCATAACAAATTTATCACCAGGTGGTTAGAATATTCCAACTAAATGACATTAACATTCATTGAATTATGAGCTGTGTTGGAAGTTTCTGACTACATCTTGTAAGACCAAAAGTAATGTTAGTGACTTTTAAACCACCTTGTATAGTAGTTAGAACTGAGAATGGCATGCTGGTGACACTCATTTTGTTTTTAGTATAGTGCTTTATGGTTTACAAATTTTTAATTATTTAACATTTTGGGGGTAAATTTGAAGACTTGTCTTCTATTTATACTGTTCTTACCATATATATTTGTGTGAAAGTGTGTGTATATGTGTGTGTATACATATATATAATTAATATATTACTTATTTCACTTTACTGCACACTTTGCATGGAAAAAAATCTCTTTGGGAAAAACATAATAGAAATCTCAGTTTGCAAATGCAGCACAGACTGGTAGATCACCTTTGAACCTTCAATAGATGCAGAATACTGAAGTGACAACAGGACCCTATGAGCATGCCACGCTTGTTGGCCCTGTTTAATTGGGGTGAGAAGCAGCCATTACTACCATATGCAGTTCTTTGCTTTACCTCTGTGCACCTGGCATCTGCACAAACAGCAGCATTATACCTTTGTGTTGATGTTACAGTTTATATAAGCTGAAAAGTATGGCAGGCAGCTTTATGCCTTCATGTCAAGAGCTTTCAGGGCTCGCTTTAGTGTAGTGCCTGGTGACACAACATCGTGCTGTACATGGCTATAAAAGAACAGGAGGGTATCTTGCATGTGATAGAACTTGTCTGTGGCTAGATGGAGAATGGCATGCAGTGCAAGTAAGGATCCTAGGTCTTACTACTGTTATCTGCATTTCTTTTATGCGTGCGCTCATCTATGCCTTCTGCTCTAGGAAACTGAAAGTTTTATGATGTGAAAAGTCAGTGTAGTTCCTGCACCTAGGAACAAGAAGAAACAGGATGTGGAAAAAAAAATCAAGTGCTGTAAACTCTGTCACATGAGGAAGTGTGCATTAATAATATATATACATATATATATATATATATATATATATATATAAATTTAGGTCTCCTGAGTCACAGTGCAGAGCCGTGGCATTGAGCAAAGAGTCCTAGTTACATGTGAGAGGGAACCTGGCCATTACTGCTCACTGCAGTGTCCCAGCTGGTGTTGATACCTGCTGCAGGTTCTGTTTGTGCTGTGTTTCATGTGTGGTGTTGATGTAGTTACAGTTTATGCTCCCCAGTACTGTGTTTTATTCCATACATGCCAGATACTGACCTTTCCCTAGGATTCAAAGTGTTATTTATTGCAGTCCCTGAGAGTGAAAAACTACAGCCCTCTCCCCTACAACTCTCATATGGAATAGGTAGTGTGGCAGTCTCCTATATATAGCTGCTCCCTTGGGCATAAAGATTATTTATCTAGACATACATAAAATTATTTTGTATTGTTAAAATGATTCAGCCAGGAAGCATCAAATTATTTGCAGTGGATACATTTGTTACACTCACATAGTTGGTTTATTAGACTCTTTTGATGGGAGTTTTTACGCCTTACTAAATGACTTTAAAATATTTTCTGTCATGCCACTGGTATGGAGTTAAACAGAGCAATCAACTCACTGGTGATGTTTTGGTCTCTTTTTTTGGTTATATGGGCAACTCCTTTTGCCAGCTTCTGGCCTGGGTAAGACCATGGCTCTAAATGTACCACACATGCTTTTCTAGTAAAGTACCTTACGTACCTGCTCCTGAATGGCAGATTGAGTCCAGAGCACTGTGAAAGAAAGGTGACGTATTTTTGGAGAGACTCCAGTTTACGTGCTGCTGCTTGCATGCTGAAGGGTAAACTGCAGCCTTCATCCTCTAGTTACTTTTTTTTCTCTCTGCATTTCTAGTAAGTTGAAGATATTTCAAAATCTTTTAACATAAAATGTTTGGACAAAATATTCTACCTCAACCTTCTTTTCTCTTTTCTCTCTCCTTCTCTTCCTTTTTTTTATTTTTCCTCCTCCAGAAGAGTGGTTTGAAGTGGAAGGCTAGGAGCTTAATTGGATTTGGTACCATCCACAAAGGAGAGGAAACACATCCCTCAACCCTCTGATTTGGGCATTTACCTACAGGAAGAAGAGTGCTTTAAATTCATTGTCTCAAATTAAAAGCTGTGTCTCAAATTTGAAACTCCAGCCTCTCAGGCAAGTGCTTAAATTACTGCACCATTAATTACTGTATTTTCCTGTTTCAAAAGTGCCCTAGCAGTTGTATTCACTTGACGAGAAAGGAAGCAGGTATCCCCTCTTGTGAGGGGAATACCCAAACCACAGAGATGCACTTTCGTTTTCTCTCTGTCTGTGTTCCTGTGCAGTGAAAAGCAGCTTAAGCAGCAGCACTCGGTGAGGATGCACACACACAGGTAGGCAGGATCATTCAGCACAGCTGGGGCATGCTCTTGAGAGGCAAGAAGGCTGCCTGTCCTGGCTGCTCCCCAGGGAGGGTGGAGGTGACACCTATCCCACCACCATTTTACAATCTTCCTCTAGTCAGTTATTTCCCCCTAACCACATGACTTCCAAAAAGCTGTGAATCATCAAAATAAAATAAAAAAAAGTTTCTCAAATTCTGTTTTTTCTGGGCAACTCGAAATTTTACTTCATAAAGAGGCAGAGGAAAGAATGTAAAAATCTGTAGTCAGTTTTTGAGAAGTTCTGCAGAACCAATGGATTGGATTTGGGTGGCCCTTGAGTGCCAGTCCAACCAACATGATTGCTAGCTCATCTGAACAACTCTTTTTTCCAATAAACTAGTTCCATATACTTATTTTACTAAATAAAGGTAAATCGAGGCCTGTCCTGTAGTATTAGATAATCTGTACAAGACAATAAATTATTAACATGTAATAGCACAGTCCTAGAAAACAAAGTAGATAACACTGCAAAACATTTAAAGCAACAATTTAATTTTAGAAAAGTATCATGGTTTTAATCTTTGCTATTGCTTTTACAATGTTAACATTTAAAGGATGACCAGCATGCCTTCTGTCTTCCCCACTGACAGAGTATTTTCAAGAAACTTCTTTATGTGAAATAGACATTTTGTATTGCATTAAAACAAACAAAAAAAGGACAGAAACAGACTTTCTGATCACCTGGCCTCACACTTCAAAACTAGCAAGTCAGGCAGTTATCCAGCACCAACCTCATTATTTTAAACATTTTCTTTTAAAAAAGAGTATGAAACAGCAGTGACCCAGCACTAGCCTAGGTTTTAAATATAAAAGAGATTTTTATCAGTGTAAATTTGAAAAACAAACCAGCTGCCACCACCAGGGTGTTAATTATATTGGTCAGAGTCCAGCAATGACCTCCTATTGTAATTCTCTGTTAATTCTGCAGTCCATAACTTATGGCCCACCAAAATGCAACAGCAAGCAAGGCTACAGGCACCAGCTTCTGGCAGACGCACCTGAAAGGAAGCCGACAAATCTGCGGGAGGAAAGGGGAGGCCATTAGAAATGACAAGAAGCAAAAAGCTGGCGCAGAAAAGTGAGGATGACCACCTGCAGGCAAGGTTAGTGCCAAACTGAGAACATTGCCCTGCGCCTCTGCAGGAACAAGCTGCAGAGGCGAGTCTCACCCTTCCACTCCTGTGTCTGTCCTTTCCAAACTCCACAGAGTCCTTGTCTCTTCCCCAAAATGTAAGGTACAACACTGATTGTAACAGCCTACCCACCCTATCTCATCTAGAATATAGCCTCACAGTTTTTTATGGTGGGGAGACTCCTGTTTGCACAGAGCCCGTTGATTTCAGTGGCAGTTTAGCACGTGAGTGTTTGGAGACACTTGGCGCACTCAGTCTATGAACAAGATGTTTTGGTTTTGGTGAGGGGTACCAACAAACTAAAGAAAAAACCTGAACCTACAGTCACCTATCAGGCTTTACTTGGTGACACTTAGATGGGAGTGAGGTGTTGCTGTAACAGAAAGGTAGAGAAGAGGGAGAACTCATACCCAGCTTCCATAACCAGCGATCCTCTTTGTCCAGTTATTGTTCAAAATATTTCCAAATCTTCTTGTAATGCTTTTAATAATATTCCATGTCTGGAAAACACTGATAGCAACCCTTATGATTAAACAAGAAACCACAACAGACAAAAACTGAAAACAAAACGTGGATAGAAATTTTATTCTAAAAATTGGCAAACTAAATGCCAAGTGTAGAAAACTGTAAAACAAAGCCTCACTCAACTCCAATATGTTCCTTCTTTAAAGCCTTCAGAGTAATCTATGCACGTGCATTTCTCTAAATATTTAGGAGGAAAATCTGGTAACTCAGTAGGGCTTTAAAAGCTAAACAGATGTGATTTTAGAATTAACTGGTTACTACTTTGACATGAGAAAGCATGCAGCAGATCTCCTGATTGTCAGCCCTGTGCCTTTGCTCTTATTTCCAGCTAAGAGCAGCGAACCCCAGCAAGAGCTGTTGGTCCCCGAGGAATCGGGATCCAGTGCAGGTGTGTCTGGCTGACAGAGGCCCTGTGGAGCCTGAATCTGAGCTGACTGAGGCTGCCCAAGCGTAGCTATATTCTGTATTCAGGAACATAGGTGTAATCGGGTCGTATTCTCTTGAAATCTGCAGTAGTCGACTCTCCTTTCAGACTAGGACATTTCTATGCTAATTACTGCATTTCTGCAGTTAATCTGTGGTCTTTATGACAGAGATGACAGCCCTGTCTGCTCTTATCAGATAAAAGGCAGTGCAAACAGGTTGAGCCACGTTTTATTGAGTGTGCCTCGATGGGTTGTTTGACATGCAGTAACATGTTAATCCCTAAAGCATCGCATTTCCTAGGGTGCAGACCTCTCCTCATTCAGTTGTGCTTAAAGACATGGTCTAACCTAGAAGAACTACAGTGCTATTGTGGAATTTTAAATACATAGAAACGGTGTAAATCTTTTGACTGGTTATAGTCCATGGAAACAATTTTCATTATAAAAAATCTTCCCGGTAAAATAAGATCCAGTAGCTGGTTTCTTTCTTGGGTTCTGTATGAAGCAACAGTAGTAGCAATACACACACATATATATATAATATATATATAATTTTTATTTTTTACTTTGGGTGCAGAAACGTTATTATTTTTCTAACATGATTTTTAAAAGTAGCCAAAAACAGATGGTGTCAGTAAGGTAACTCACCCACGTGCCAGGTGAAGCAGTGTGTCTTCAATCTTCCTGCTGTATGCTCTGTTAAATTCGTCCCCAATTAGAGCCAGGTGATGGCCAACCTGGACAGCTGAGCTGGAAGGCATTCAGGATATCCACATTAGAGGAAAATACTGCAACCTTGCTTCTTTAAAAAGCACTCTGCAAGTGTCAGGTACAATTATTTCCTTAATGGATGGACTAAGCTTGGCATGTAAAAGCTAAATGTTAGGGCTTTTTTTATTATTTATAGGTTTATTGATCAGGCACCTTAACTCCATATTTATAGGCTTAAATGCTGGGATGTTTTCATAAAAACCTGCATATTTGACACTTTTGAAAAGCCATGGTGTCTAATCCCTTCATATAATACAACAGTATTCCGGTCCTAGATTTTTTTTCCACAAAGTTGAAATATTGAAAACCTTCACTTCAGATGACTCAAAATGTCTCATATTACATAACTGATCAGTTTTTTTTTGTCCAACAGAATTACTCCAGTGATCTCCATGATGCAGTCTAGTTCTCCAGCTAATGGCTGATGCTAGAGTAGAACTGGCCAAAGCACAATGGCTGTTCAAGATCTTGGGGCACACAGATCCCTGAGCTATGACTACTGTCAAACACAAAAGCTAAGGAATTTTGGTGGGTCCCCAAACTGTTTACACTATACTGATGAAAATCTCCAATGAAATCTAGTTTCCTTTAGATGTGCATGCTTTTTTTTTTTTTTGTATAAAAATAATTATGACAAAATGTTTTTATTTTTACTTGTATTTCTGCTGAGATCTGTTTATGGGATCTGCTGCACGGTAAATGGACTTAAAAGCCTTATTCTAGAGATTGATTTAAAAAAACCTCAAGAGTTGGTTTGGTCAGTCAAACAACAACAACAACACAGAAAGGAATTTTCACAGACGGGAAAGACAGCCCCTGACTGCTGAACTGGAAAAAATGTATGCACAGGAAAAAGAAAAAGAAGAAGAAGAAGAAGAAGAAGAAGAAGAAGAAGAGAAGAAGAGAAAGAGAAAGCACTATTAGTTTGTTGTGAGAGGCGCCTGGAGAATTATGTAAAAATGGCCTCTTCAGCTGCTTGTTGTAACAGGTGGGCTTCTAATGAAGAGCCACATCTGTGTCCCTGGACAGCATAAAAAGTTGTAGACATTTAATCCAGCATAATCTAATACAATTGGTGCTAAGCACTACAGGTTATCTACACTTGCATCTACTACACTTTCAGTAGCATCCACTGATTCCACGGCTTAGCCAGGAGTCTTTGTGAAGATTGGGGTGAGGGAGGGTTTTACCCGGGTGCGGAGGACAGAAGGAGCATTCTTGCAGCATGATACCTGATATTAAACTCCATTTGCTCTGCAGTATCTGGCGCTGCCAGAAGGTTGCCATACATTTCATCTTCTGGATCTCCATCAGGGTAGCTGGAGAGAACAAAGTGCCTGGGGCTTCTCTGTGTCTGGGACATCATACTCTGCAACAAGACCAGAGTCAGTCCCACGGTGTCTGGTAGCACAAGGTCTTCTCATTTTAGATGGACATGGTTCAGAGTATGCGTTTGCCCCTTTTGGGTCTGCAGTCAGAACGCGAGCATAAGAACTGAGGTAAGAACTATTTTGAGAGTGGTCAAAGGAAAGTTTCAGTGAACCAACAGATGTACAGCGATTCAAACGTGCAGCCTCCTCACAATGCATGAAAACAGCCTAGAAATTGGAAAATCTAGATAAACATAGCTAGCATAGCTAAGTATAGCTTCCCAGTAGTTTCACTTAGTATGAGATGCTTTCCTAAGCTGTTGGCAATGACCTCCTACCATTGCATTGCTCCAGCAGACCAGAAAGCGATTCAAAACCACTAGCCAGGATCTAGCATATAGGCACATCATAGGACATGGGCCTGTTCTAGCAAAATAAATGACAAAACTCCCAGGGTTTCAGCCCAAGTTGTGCATCTCTAGTATTTCCAATACTTTGGTAAGGCTTTCCTTAAAGCACCAAAGAGGCTGAAATAACCCACAGCAGATCTCAGAACAGAGCTAATGTTTCTGTAGCTTTTGCAAATGTTTTTATTTGACTTATCAAGCCCAATGATATCAGAGCTGTGCACCGGGACTATTTAAAACTACACACACACCCTCAGGCAGCCAGCCAGTGCTCCTCCTGCCCCAGAGATGTTTGCTTCTGCAGCGCTGCGGAGGGAGGCTCTGTTCTGCCTTTACAGTGCCTGATGATTGACTGTGATGACAGTCCTCTGGATGTGCATTGTTTTTATCTGGCATGGCTTTGGCCTGCTGCTTTATCTCTCTACTTCCCAGCTACATCATAGCTGAGCTGATTCTTTTTGCTGCCAATCTTGGAAACAATGAATGGGATTTCTGCCAGACTGGATTCTTTTGTCCTTTTAAGCATGTGCTGCAGAATAAAAACTATGTAAAATATTCTGAGATGGAGCTAAATCAAGTAAAAAGTGTCTGTGGTAAAGCTGCTCATAGTGGATTTGCTTGCCATCTTAATGCAATTCCATAAACTCTTTCTTCAAGGTTTATGTCCGGAACAAGACTGGGGCCTTTGTGCTCTGAGAAACTCCTGATCTTCTTTCAATATTTATAAGACATTATTACATTTTCCATAAAGCACTTATCATCAGTTACAGTATATATATCACTGCATAAGTAAATGCACTTGCATGAACTAGCAGAAATTTCATACTAACTAAATGAAAAGTTAGTACCAACTACCAACTCAGTTCTACAAAAGCAAAGACTTCTTAGTGACACAATGTGACTGGGGAGAAAAATTTAAGGATTACTTTATGTTCAGTAGATATTAGGATATATCATACAGAGTATAGTTTACTATTATCTTGTTTTAAACACTTCCTTTATGTGTTGCTGTATGCCCCCCTTCCTCAGTCCAAGTAATGATCAGGAAAAGGGTTATGTCCATAGGGACTTCCAACTTTTCCAGCACCGTATCTGATTTCCAGAAACACAGTCACCTGGAGGACTTTGTAGCTCTGAATTAGGTGCCAAGGCTCCGTGTGTACAACACAGTGAAGCTGTCACACTTGGGGAAAAAAAAAAAAAAAAAAAAAAACATATTCCCTGGTGCTAGTACCCGAGCTGGCCTTTCCATTTCCCAGAGGAACAACTAGACCAGTGGGTTACCAGCTGCATCCCTCTCTATTTTTTGGGCAAGGCTGATGCAACATAAGTGCTATTGCAGCGTGATCTGTGTTATCTGGGGCAGCTCCTGCTTTGGGAGCTCCAAAGCAAATGAATTTAAAAACAGCATAAAAACTCAACTGTCTATTATTGCATGTTTATACAAACTATTCTTAGACTTCACAACCATGCACTGTGAAATATTCTCTCTAAAAAAAAAAAGAAAAAAGTATTTTCTATTTTTTTCCATTTCTAGAATAGATGCTAGTTTCACATTTGCAGGACCACACAATGGAAATGTCTACATCTGTAGGAGATGAAAACTGAGTTCTGAAGGAGACCTGTAATAAGTCAATGCACTACAGAAATCAGAAATGTAAACAAACCATACAATACCATGACAAAAGCCCAAAGCACAACATATGCTTCCTCACACCTGTTATGATAATACCTTCCTCCCACAGGCTAAAAAAAGAAACTGCTGTAGCTGCTGAGTCCTGCTGCCAAGGATTCGTCTACAGCCTGTTCTGCTCTTTTCACCCACCAATTTGTCTCCACATTCAAGTCAGGGAGAGCTAAGAAAGAGGGTATTTGTTGTGCACTGGGTAGAACTGGCAGCGCTGGGGCAAAGGCACTTGTAAGAGGGCTATTCCCCTGAAGGTGTGTGAGATGTGGCTCATTTAATTGCAAAGCAAAGCTTAGTGTTGGCCTTTCTGGCAGCTAGGGACCAAACTGAGGCCATTTGCTAATTTTTGTCATTTTTTTAAATCTAGACACACTGGTATACATGTGAAATCTGCATTAATGTGGACCCAGTTTGTTTCTCTAGTCTAGGTCCATACAGAGCTGGGCAAGAAGAGTATATATCGTGTTACAGCCAATTCCGATCCTCCAAATAGGTATATATCAATCTTCCACCATCTATCTCATTCTTTCCTTCTTGCTCTCGCTTACACACAAAGAATGGGCAAACTGAATTTGGTTTACAGAAACCAAGAAGTGCCAAGTTTGTGTTAATAACTTACCACTTAGATAGCAAGTGACCATAACCTAATCCTCACAACGTATCTGAGAGGCACAGCAGGATCCCATACTAGCAGCAGCAAGCATCTACAACCTAGCTAGCAGATCAAAAAGCTCGTTCTTTTTTGTAAGGCTTTGACTGAGCAAACTAAAAGCTTAGTTTTAATGGTGAAATGCCTTCAGCAGAATGAATAATGTATTTAAAGTTAAATGCATACTTACTGTTTTGGTGAATAGGTCCAAATTTAAAAGGCTCTCTAAATGCCTATGCTTATGTATATGATGGAAATTATGACTTTTTTATGAACACATGATTAAATAATGAAAATCATCTTTCTACCAGAGATGCTTGACTCTATCTTTATTTTTCCTAGTCTTTTTTTTTTTTTTTTTTTTTTTTTTTTTTCCAGTTGTGTCTCTTTTTTAACCTAGCAAAAGGGAACAGAAAATCGTATTCAAAAAAGAAAACATTGCTAAACTGTGTATACTGGCAGGTGAGTTGGGGAAAACTATAAAGGTCCTGAGATTTTCTTGTATTCATTTTGATTAGATTTGCTGTGGCAATCATTTTTAAGAAGGCAGACACAATAATCTCTCAGTATAATGCATTGAATGCATCAATGATAATTTATATATAATATTTATGTATTTTATTACATATCTATAACACATGCAGTTTACATCTTTACATTTACATCTGCATGCTTTATGCAGACATGATTAATAAAACTAATTAGAACTAAAGTATGTGATTTAGTATATTTTAAATATGGTTGTGAAATGAGAAAATCGCTGTTGATGATCTAATTCCAGCATTCAAACTTAAAATTCCCAAACCTACCTACATAAAGAAAGATTGCCAGATAAGACTCTTGTTCCTTATCCCTGAGGTATCAAAGCATATCTCAAACTGTTTCAGATTCTACCAGCTGCCTATGCAAACTAAATTTAAATGAAGAACAAATAGAGGCTTGGTTGTTTGCATATATGCCCTTCAATCCATAGCCAACTCTTTAAAAACATGACATCATCCACGCTGTTGCAAACACAAATCTCTATTCCATTTTACAAGGACAAGTCTTCGGTAAGATGACTGAAGTTGAAGAACCAGTTAACATTACCAAGAAACTGAAATATCAGACACTTAGGGGGAAATAGCGAGGAGGAATATATGCTTTAAAGCCCACAGTGGTTTTCTGATTTGTTCTCTTTTAAGTTCTATGTTTCCTATGACCTCTGCCAGAAGCAGCGGGGAAGCGGCTGAGGCTGCTGGCCTCAGCTGTTGACTTTTCTTCCCTTGCTAGTTGGAAGCCATTGGCCACTGACCGTATGTAGGCACAGCAGGTCCTACAGACACCAGCACCACTACCGCCTCTCCCTCCCCTCATTGGGATACCCAGGCTTCAGCAGGCTTTCCTCCTCAACCATGGCCGTTCGTGGCCAAGCACTGCAAGGCACCCATCACACCTTCAGCTTATTTTAAAGAAAGAGGAGAGGTTAAGTAATCTTTTTTTTTTTTTTTTTTTTTTTTTTTTCTGGGTTAGGTTGCTGGATTTACTCTTAAATTGGCGTCAGACCAAGGAGCAGAGATAAATTCACTCTGTCTTGTAATGTGTTCTCAATCAGCTTAATGCCAATGACCTTGGATACTGTTTACACATAAACATGTCTTAATATTGCCTCAAACAGCTATTAAAGGCATACTTCTGCAAATATAAGAAATACATAGTGTTCTTTTACATTTTATTTCATCTACGTTCTACGTTCTTATACTTGTTATTAGAACATGCCTTCATTGGGAGTTTAACACAGGCTCTCTCACCTCAAAACAGGATAAGAAAGTGTTTGATGATAGAAACAAAAGAAAATGTATTCCTTAAGCAAATCTTGTAACCTCAGGAGTGAAAGAAAAGGATATAATAGACTTTAAATGGAGGAAGCCTTTTGAAATATAAAGCTTGCACAGGTATTTTTCTATTTCAGTCTCTGCTGAGACTGTTAAAGGGGTCATGAGAGAAATTCTGAGTCAAGACTTCAAGAATGTCTGTCTCATGTCTTTCATTGCCTTTGGTCAGATTTTTATGCATCATCAGAATTTGCATATTGTCATTAAGAGCACTCTGAGAGCACCAGTCCCTACTGGGACATTTATTATGCAACCACAGAAAGCAACAAAAGGTTTCTGCCTTAGAAATTAGACAATACAGTTATGTCCACAGTAGAAGCTATGATTTGATAAACCTACAAAGTGTCATTTTCCTCAAAGTATCTACTGAGTCCTTCAGTGCTCACCAGTGTACTTCAACAGCTTCTAAATTCTGAAGGAAATGAGGAAGTTCTGCTTTTATTAAAAAAAAAAAAAAAAAAAAAAAAAAGTCATGGGAAGAACTGAGGACATTGAAGAGAAAGATATTAATACTAAACTGAAATTAATAATTTCTTTAAAAAAAATCTGCCACACTCATATTTTAGTTTCATGGCAGCGGCCAACATCTCAGGGATGTCTTCTTCATTCTACTTGTTCACAAAGAGTTAAGTTTTAGAGCAGAAGCTTTCTGACTTAATCTAACATTTACATATCCTTTTCAAAACATCTTCTGCCCTTTGCACTTCTCTGTCTCAGAAACAGGTCAAGACTTTTATAACATAAAAGGATTTTGTTTAAAATTGCTACTTGATTTACATGGCCAATTTGTAAAAGGTAAGTGTGAAAATGTAACTGCATGCAGTTAGAAAAGTTGTTACTGGTAGTCAAAAAATTTCACACATTGCTCATACTAACAGCGTTACACAATAAAATTGGAATATTTCAAATTTAACATTTGTTCAAATTGAAAAAAAAAAAAAGTACTTGAAAGGCCTTGTTCTGCCATTCACGCAAACAGAGTAGTATCTGCAGTGAGCCTGGTGGCATCCTCAGCAAGCAGATTGCAGAATTCATGCCTTGATATTAAATTCAGATTTACAGGATGCTCATCACCAAGGCCATAATCTAAAAATACTTAGTCTTAGCTTCAGTTTCTCAAATAATATTGTCAATTTAAACATGATAATTCATATTCTTAAAAAAACTAGCAGCATTCGGGTAGCGTGGGCTGCTGTTTTCCCTCACCTGGTCCCCTTTAGTACTGCGCAGCATGGCACACACGGTGTCATGCATTGCCACCTCACACCTGCATCCTGTCCTGTGCAACAGGGCACGCTACTGGACTCGTAAGAAAGCATTGCATCTTCTGTGACTTTTGGCGGTCTTCTCCTACAGGTGTCTCTGAGATCCCGCTTACTGCTGTCAGATCAGAAAGGTGAAGGGAAGGGTTGATGTGCAAGTACAAGGCAATTGAAAGTCTAAGAACTAAAATTTAAGTCACTGTTTATGCTGCCTTTTTTTGTTGTTGTCCCACACATCAGTATAAAGAATTAAAACACCACGTCGTTCTCAGTTTTACTTAAGCTTCCCATACTGGTGAAGCGCTGACAGTAACAAAGTTGCTCCGACTTAAAATCCCACCCCACCTACAATATTCTTTCTGGCGGTGTTTCCACACGTTACAATTACCAGGCGTTTTATTACTCCCACCAAACGCACAAACCCGAGGGCGACGGGGGCATCCTCCTGCCCGGGGGTCGCTGCAGCAGATCCCCCGCCTTCGGGACCGGTCCTGCCCGGGTACCGGGCCCTTGGCACCCACCGGCGCTGGCTCAGGCTCGCTGTCTGCCTTCGGTCCGTGCTCCTGGGCTCTTGCTGCCCGCGGTCCTCCCGCCCGGGGCCGGGGCAACTCCCGAGCGCTTACCTCGAGCCGTCTGTTTCGGGCTTGTTGCGAGGCTCGCTTCCTGCTCCGCTAGGAGCGAAACGACGCGCACCCGGCTCCGCGTCTCCACAAGGGTGGCAGGCGCCGGGAACCGGGCGCGCCGCTACCGCAGCATCGCCTCACGGGGCAGCCTCCCCCGCCGGCCCTTCGCTTCCCTCCCCGATCTCCCCCCGCCGCCGCCGCCGCTCACCTCGGCTCGGCTCCCCCCCGACACTAAGAAGCCGCCGCCGCCGCCTCGCGGCCACACGCAGGCGTCGGGGAAGCGGGGCCCGGCCCTGGCCCGCGGCCTGCCCCCATTGTCCGCCCGCCGCCCCGCCCCGGCCCGCCGCCGGCAAGGAGCGCTGGGGGCTCCGCCGTGCTGTGGAGGACTACGGGGGCTGCTCGCACCGGCGGCACCCGAGTGGCGCGGTCCGGTGCCCAGGGGCCCCTTCGTGAATTCGGAAATGTGGCGGGGCTGGCTGTTGGACGGGGGGAGCAGCGGGCTGCACCCCGAGGGGCACCGCTAGGCAGAGGTAGCCGGGGTACGCGGCATCCCCACCCGGGCCGCGGCGAGCCCAGCCAGGGGCTAACGGGTTGGATGCCCGCTGAAGCCTGACCTCTTGCCCAAAAGGTTTAGCGAGGTCACGGGACTTTGGGTGTTTTCCTTCTGTGCTGTTGATAACAGCACGGTAAGTGATTCAGTCAGGATCAGCCATCACTAAAGAGCAGTGTTCGCGTTGGAGAGCTTTAAAGAACCAGAAATCCCATATTGCTCCACGCTTTATTGTCATGTCAAACAGGATACTTTATTGGGTAATGCCCGGCAGTGGACTTTGCTCTCCGTTTATACTATGATTTCATCTCTCTGTTGGTGAAGGTAAACAACATGAGAAGCAGAGCAGTGGCACAGATGCCGCACTCTGCCTGAAGCGTGGGTGTCTGCAGACTTTCATGGATCAGTTTTCAAACGCAGAGAAGTGCTTGTGTGTGTGTGTGTGTGTGTATACATTATATTTATGCAGACCACTGTTTCTTGCACTATGTACTATAATCCTTCTTGTGAGTTGGATGTTCTTCCATCATCTTCCAAGCATCAGGGTTACTCATCTGTGAAATGAACATGACAGTCCTTATCTTCAAACTCATGCTGAGGACTGTGTTGCGAGGACTGTGTGTGCACTTATGCATGCAATGTTCTGGATGAGAATTGCCTTGAAAGTACAATATAATAAAAGGGAAATTAACCTCGGTAATATCACTTCTTGCCAAGACTTTGTCCCATTCAGCATTTTTGACATTTCAATTCTTTATTTACTTTTTTATTTTTTCAGTTTTGTATTCATTTTCAAATCAGTAATGGTTCCCTTCCCATACCCAGGCTTAATTTTGAACATAAAGGTAATCTTGCATGAGTTGACTCATGCTTAAAATAAAATACGCAAATGTCATTGTAGGAGTGATCTCTGCCACAAAGATTACATGCTGATGCTGTGCAGCGTTTCCTGATACAATAATAGTAAGTATTATTAAGCTGTTTTCAAATTCTCACCAACTTCCCTTGTTGGAACAAGAATGTTACAAAATGGAGATGCATTAATATTAAAAACTAGAGCATCTATTATTATCTCTCAGCTCTGATGTAATGCTGTTGATGTAATTTTCAGAGACAGCAAAACAACAGATCTTTATTCCATGAAACTGTAACTTTGATTAAGGACTGCTGAGTTAAGCTAAAAGACTCTCCCATAAAATGAAACAAAACAAAACAACAAGTGTTTCTGTCCTTAATTATTTGATGAATTTAAAAAGCAGTACTTTTTCAGCTTTTCCATGAGGCATGATGGATGCTGGGACAAAAAAGGATTGATAGTAAAGCAAAAGGTCCAGGTTTACTTTCTTACTAGCAGTTGTCCCAGCAGATACACCTTTTGGGTTAAAAGGCAGCTGTCAAGGCTGTTCCATGCTCTGGCCTGTTACCAGAGGTGTTATGATGTCAGGAAATTTCCACTGTGTATGACTGAAAGAAGATATGCGGTGTATTGTAGCTGTTTTTGTAGTTAAACTAGGGAATACCTAACAGTTTGTTCCTGTTATGTTAATTATTAGGCTTAACTGATTTTTGTAGTTGCAACCTTGCAACTGGATCTATCACCATAGGATGATATGGTAAATCATAAAGCATATTTATTATTCTCAGATTGTATGGGGAACTAGGGCTCTCAGGGAATATAGATTTGTATCAGTTGTTTTATGTCAACACATTGCAAACTGCTTACTTCAGCTACTGCCTGATGGCTCTATTTTTTAATAAATAATGTCTTGTAGAATGAATAATTTATTTCACCTTTATTTTTCCCTCAGAGACCCTTCAATCTTTAGAGTCCATTATGAAACAGCCTATTGTTCTGCTTTGATCATATCAACCTCAGTAAGTAAAGTGTCTTAACATCATCTCTCATCTTGAAAGTTGTGTATGCATAAATCAGGCTTCTCCACACAGGCACTAATGCTGTAAATTTTTAGGTATTATTTCTCTCACACAGTTTTAACTGTGAAGTACAGTTTTTGGTCATTTCAGGGAAACATTCACACACTCCTTCAGAACAGCAGCAACAGAAAAAAAAAATAAATCCCATAGCTGTATGGTCATCACCATCTGATATGTTAAATCACAAAGACTTGAGCTTTGACACTGGTGAAAGCTTTTTAGGCATTCCGGGAATTCCTAGGCACATTTTGTCAGGCAACGACTCTCTGCAATCGCCATCTACTTGTTAATCTACTTGTCTATCAGGGACGTTTTTCCTGAACAGAAGACGGGGCAGGTGCAACCACAAAGACTTTATGGTGGCTCCCAAAACCACAGATGAATAGGGCGAGGGCTGAGCGGGCTTCGGGACCCCGCTGCGGGGCGAGGCAGGGGCAAGCTCCCACCCCCTCGCGGCCCGTCAAGGCCACGCAACGCCGGGCCTACAAAATGGCTGCTATCTTTTTAGGCTGCGCGGCGCCGGGCGCTCGCGGAGGCGGGGTGTCGGCGCGTCGCCCTAGCAACTGCACCCCCCACCCCGTGCCGTCACGGCCTCACGGAAGTCTAGCCGCCGCGCGTCCCGTTTCCTAGGGAACGGCCCCGGAAGGGGTGGGGCGGGGCAGGGCAATGGCGGCGGGCGCGGCAGGTGCGGACTGAGGGGCTGTTCTGCTGCAGGTGAGAGCGGGGCAGCGTTGTGCGCCCCATCGCTTGGCCCAGCCTGCCTTATCCCGCACGGCCTGGGGGCTGCCGCCACTGGGGGAGGCGCCCGGCTTCCTTCCCACAGGCGCTATCGCGATATATCGTGCTGTCGTGGCCCTTCCCGTGACCTTCCCGTGAGGCGGGTGCCTAGCCCTGGGTCTCCCTTCGCGTCCGCTCCTGGAGGGTAGAGCTAGTGGGGTGGCTTAGAGACGTGGCATTCAGGTTTTAAGGTTCGTTCACGTTTTTACAGCGTGCTTAATTAAAGCTTTTGTAGCATTTAACGCATTTCCTTTTGAAAGGAGGATTCTATCCCATGCTGACTAATCCCTGAGCTTTTAAAACCACAGCAAGATGGTATGTGGCACTAGTGAGTTACTGACTGTGATCCAGATGTACTTCAGCTCAAGTAAATTAATCCTTTTGCTTCATTTATTTTTGTTTTGGTAGTGTCTAGAAGGCCCAGCGACAGGTCATCGCCCTGTAGAACTATATGTTGTATAAGCACACAAAGAAGCCCCCAAGCCTGCATGTGCTCTTTTCCATCTGTTTATTTAGGCTTGATTTCAACTTGTTTTACCACCAATGTGAATGAAAAATAAGTGGGCCTAAAATGCTTCAAAACCAAAGCCTAGTAGTAAACATCTGCCTTGTGGAATTTGTCAATTTAAATAGACTAGAAAGGAAAAAGTGGGAGCGCTGCATCATGGGCTGTGGCTCTCAGGAGGAGGGAGACTGAAGGGGAATGCCACATCCAGTTGTGGGAGATCTCTTGGGTTGCCTTAGTTGCAAAAATTGTTTTGATTACCTTGATTACTCATCTCTACTCGTGTAATTACTGCATTTTTGAGTTTTATTTTTTTGGTGGAAAATTATAAGTGGAGGGAGCAGTAGATGGTGTTATGTGCATGCATACCTCTGCTCTCTCCCTCTTCTTGCATGGCAGCTTTTGTTCTTGGGAGAGGCATGTGTCAATGAATGTGCCTTGGGCTCAGATTTTCTGCTGAATCAGTACTCTTCTGTAGTGGATTTCTGGGTAAGATAACTATGAAAATTCACTAGGCTGCAATTTTAAAACTCATTTGTGGAATGTACACAACAATTGAAATTGCTTATGAGAGCTGTCTTCCCCTGACATTAGTATTATCATTTTCTCATGATAGTGCTGTCAGAAAAGCTTCAGCTTGTCCTTTGGAGAAGTAGCAATTGTAGGTGATTGGCTTGTCATCACACCTTCAGTGCATTTGTTATGCATTTATTTCCATCTCTAGATTGGCTTTTTTTTTTTTTTCTTTCAAATAGAAAGGGTAAGGCTGTAGCACAATATATATGAGGATGGGCAAAAATAACTTGAGCCCCCAGAATAAGGCAGATGCCGATAAATGAGCAAGTTCAGTGGAGGATTGCCACAGGGGCTGAAGTGCTTGTCCTTTGATGAGGAGCTGGGGGAACTGCGTTCCTTTGGCCTGGAAAAGAGGTGACACTTGTGGTCATGTAATTGCAACCTTCCTGTACCTGTAAGGAGGTTTTCCAGAAAGCATAGCCAAGCTGCTTGGGGTGCTGAAGGGTGGGAAGATGGGAAACAACAAGCACAAGCTAAAACGAGGGAGGTTCGGGCTGAATCTGGAAAAATCTTTCCCCCATGAGGGTAGTTGAGTGGTGAGACAGCATGCTCAGAGCAGCTGTGCTGCTTTTGTCTTTGGAGGTTTTCCAAATGTGCTTGGATAAAGCTGAGAGCAGCCTGGTCAGACCTTATGCCTACCCCACTTGGAGCAGGAGGCTGCACTAGGGACCTCTTGAGGTCCCTTCCAACCACAATGATCTTGAGATCCTAAGGGAGGGGAAATGCCGATGTGGACAAGTGAGAGAGATCTAGTATAGAAAGTGACACCTAGGTGTCATAAGTTGAAATACAGCTTGTGAGGACTGTTTTAATAACCTTAGGTCTAGGAAGTCTGCTTTCAAGGGTTTATTGATACCAGCTTATTGCCCCCCAGCAGCTAGAGCAGAAGGCAAAATCACAGTTACATGGAATACAGAGAAGACAATAAAAAGTTGTTAATGTTACTTTGGTTCTTCTCCTTACAGTACAGCATACTTTTCCTTAAGAGTGTAAGGGACTTTTTTTTTTTTTTGAGACTTCTATTTAGTTTGCAGCTGGTGATTGAAGCGATCCGTGTCAACTCTCCCGCTTCAAAACAAAGTTAAAAATGTAGTCTTGGTTAGAAGTAATAAACAGTCTGTGCTCTATGCTTTTTTTTTTTTTTTTTTTTTTTTCTCCATAAACAGCACCCAGTAAATGTATGATAGTGATTTCTGTTGTTACTGTGTTTAAGGAGAGACTTGAGCTATGCACCCATTCATTAAAAGTGAATTGGTTGGGGAGCATGGAAAATCCTTGTAACTAGAGTTGTTTTGGTGTGTAGTTGTTCAGTTGACAAATGTGGGCTCTCAGTCTGAACCTAGGATGTTCTTTTCCTTGTTTTTTAACATTGATTTACTTCTCCTATCTTTCTGAAGTTAAAGTGCTCTCTAGGTGCCACTTCTCTTCCCCTTTGACTGTCCTGTTTTTTTTTTTCTCTCCTTATGTTATCCATTTCACATCTTTACACTGTTCTTTGCTAACAGGTTGATCCTGCTGTAGGATAATGGCAGGAAAAGTAAAGTGGGTAACTGATATAGAAAAATCTGTGTTAATAAACAACTTTGAAAAAAGAGGCTGGATTCAGGTGGCAGAAAATGAAGACTGGAATTTTTATTGGTAAGTACATTAAAATAGCAATTTCTAAATTTGTGAAGTATTTTAATATCTTCTGTTAATACCATTAGTAATATAACAAAATGCATATTTAAAAATCAGAGTTGCACACGTTAACTTACTGAAGTGTTTCTAAGTGTATAGCATTGTTTCATTACTCCTGTAATTTCTTATGCTATTGCTGATTTGTTGTTGAGATTTGTATTAGTAGATTTCTCCTCTAGCTGTGTAGGCCTGCTAAAGTCATTAGGTCTCCTTGAGACAGGAGGTCCTATCTGCCTGGATCCTTTCCCATGCTAATGACCTTGTATGTCTTTCCAGTTTCCCAAAGGTTTTGTCAGGCATTGGAAAGTCACTAACCTAGCAAGATGACAATCGCTTCTGAGGATACCATTTGTAAAAACACCAGGGCAAAGGCTGTAGCCAATGTTTTTGTTTGCTTGTTTGTTTGTTTCGTTTTGAAATGTGATATCTGATTTTATTCAAATTTCTTGTATATAGTAAGCTGTAGTATACATACAGTAAGCTGTATGTAGCTATAGTAAGTTTTCCTGTACTGTAGGAGGGCTTTTGTGGCCCAATTGGAATTTCTGAGTGTATCTTTACCTAAATTTTCTGACAACCTGATGTAAGCAAAATGATCAAAAAGTACATGGTTCCAATATATGATACAGTATTCTTTTATCAGTGTAGCAGAAGTTTGCTCTGTTACCAGAGTGCAAGCTCTTGTAATAAAAGCCTTGAGAACTGCACTTGACTTCTCCTCATAGTAAAAAGTTTATGCAAACTAATTTTTCAACATTTCAGTGCTGAAAGGTGAATATTAAATTAGACAAACTCCATTACCTTGATTTAATACAAGACTGCAGTGCTGTGCTAGGATGCAGTAATTTATTAAATGGCAGAAACAGTACCTCTTCAGGTAAGTCAAGCCATTTTTACTGTCCCTTTCCAATATGACAGAACGGCACTTTATACTGCTGAATGTACTTTTTGTTAACCGCTTATTTAAATGAGTAGGAATGTAGTAATCTGCTTGTGCTTTTGGAATGCAGCTGGAGGGAGGAGTAGGGGAACAGGACACTCATGCAAACTGTTGTGTTACTTGTTTTGTTTTGTTCCTGAAATGATAACATAGCAGATTGATAGCATTCAGGAAATAATCTTAAATTTCCAGTGTGACATCTTTAGTACCAAAAAAAAAAAAAAAAAATCTTTGTATTTGTGGCTCTGCTCATATCTTTAGTGAAAAATGAAGTAGATAACTGATTTTATGACTTGGTCACCACAGCTCTCTGCTGTGGCATTTATGTATGTTTTTAGCAACATGTTCATGTACTTGAAGTACTTTGGAATTCAGATAGCAAGGTAGTCAGTATGAGGTTGTATTTTTTTAAGAGGAAACCTGAGCTTCCGGAGAGCAAACCAATAGGTTTAGAAAGATGCCTCTGTAGTATTTAGGTGCATATCAGTCATTTGTAGGCTCTGCTGGGATTTGACCTGTCTGTCATCAACAAGCCAGAGTCCATTAGGGCCACGCTGTCATCTTACTTGCCTCACAATCTGCCCAAATTTGAGTCTCAGAGGGACTGAGACAACCTCTGGCAGGATTTCATCTGGTCTTGCTAACAGGGGTTCAGAGCATGTTGTATCGTCACTGCAGCGCTATATAGAGCAATGTAAGAGAAGTGTGAAAGAGGGAGAAAACAGTGAGAGGGAAAAGATGAAGTAAAGGTAACACTATTACAACTTTGTCCTCTTGGGTTGTGTTTCTTGAGAAAAGTAATTTAATTTTTGTTTTTGCCTTCAGGATGAGTGTACAAACAATCAGAAATGTTTTCAGTGTGGAAACTGGTTACCGCCTTTCTGATGACCAAATTGTCAATCATTTCCCCAACCACTATGAGCTGACCAGAAAGGATTTGATGGTAAAAAATATCAAGCGATATAGGAGAGAACTTGAGAAAGAAGGAAGTCCTCTTGCAGAAAAGGATGAAAATGGAAAATATATTTATTTGGGTATGTGGTTCTTACCAGCTTTAATCTTGTTTTCTGTGTGGTCAATGACCTGTTGGCATTGTAACTTGAAACAGTAACAGAACAGCACATTAATGTACAAATTATTCTAATTTACACATTGCTAGTTTTGTGCAATGAATTCAGTAAGAAAAACTGCTGCTTGCAAGAAGTATGTGCAACCAAAGCTGCCTGTTTTTTCCAGATTGCTTTTGGAGACCTAAAATTGATGTGTTTTGGACACCTAAAATTGATGTGTTTGAATCATCACATAAATCTAGTTGCAGCCCAGCTTGATTTTCTGAGTTTCTGAAGTGTTCCAATGCTAAAATGACTATCAGCAGATGCTCTGTCACTAACAGGCAGTTAAATAGAATAAAGTGTACTCTATCCTGAAGTTACTCTGTTCTGCAAACGTAACAGCGTTCCTTCTCTGTCTTTTCCTCTTTTTCCCTCCCCACAAACCTGCCATTAGAAGAGCGTAAGGAAACACAAGAGTAGCAAAACTGATTAAGAACAGTAGTTGCAAACATTTAATATGAAATTCTGTATTTTCAAAGCTTTTCACAAATCTTGTTTTGAAGGATAAGGGCTAGTATTTCACAAATTAAGAGAAATAGAGGTCATGCAACTTATTTAAGAACTTTGCTGAAATTAGACACAAGGCTGGACTAAAAGATTGAACATTTTTGTTTCTGTCACACTGGGTGTTTCCTCCACTGTGTTCTTACTAGTACATAGCACTGTTCAGGGAAGAGAACAAATGCAGTTACTATGTGTGGAAGTTGTATTTAGGCTTGCTTTGGTAAGTAGTAGGGTTCTTAATGAAGACTGAACTTACTAGTGCAGCATTAGCTGAAGCAACATGGGCTGAAGGGAAATGATCATGAAATGATTATTTATAAGCATAAGGAATAATCATGAAATTATTATTCCTAAACGTAAGGATATACAGAAGTATATATATTTGTATATGTATACATGTATACATCTATACATATATTTGCATATGTATGTATAACTGTTTTAAAGAGGGAAGTATTGTGGCATTAAGGTATTTTGCTATGAGATCAGTGGTGGAACTGAAGGGCCCTAAAACTTCATATCAGAACGGGCTGGAGTTTCTTTAAATCAAAAGTGAAAAAACATTATCTGGAAATCCTATACTGGCGCAAAAACTACAATAATCTTTTGTAGAAAGGTTCCAGACAGAATTGAATGGATAAACTCTTCAGAGGAGAAATTTAGGGGAAGTTGGAGAACTGGTAATGACTACTAGAAAATGAAATTTAAAAACAAATAAGAACAAGCAAAAACAAACAAAAAACCCACCACCATCCCTCCCCCCACCCCCCTCAAAACAAACAAACAAACAAAACCACAACCAACCAAAGGAAAAAAGCCACTACCCCCTCAAAACAAACAAACAAAAAAAGTAGGAGTAAATTGGGAGTAAGGAGAGCAAAGTTATTTCAGAGGTCAGAAAGCATTGGAGTGAAATAGAGATGGAGACATTGAATTGATTTACATCTGGGGCAAGTGGAAAAAAAAAAAGCACTGTTCATCTGTGTAAGAAAGAAGCATTGCTGTATGGATGAAACAGAATAATCTGATAGCGAAAAGCAAGAAATATTTTTCTTTAGATTTCAGTGAGCATGGTAGTACTGGGTATGGGAGCAAAGAATTACCAATTGAAGTTGCACAGAAACAAAAAATACCACATCCAAAGAGGAAATATTTGGATTTTTGCATATACAGATTTGAAGAATGATAAAAGCTAGAATATGAAATCGAGAAATTTTGCTAATAAAAGTTAAGTTGGAATGGTGTCTAATACTCTAATTGCACATCATTTAAACAGAAGAAAAATAATCCATATGAATTGAAGTCTGCTAATCTGAAATTAGCAGCATGCAGTGTTTAGCAATTCTTTAAGTAAAAACTATGAATTAAATGAGATTAAAAAGCAACATGAGTTTTATTGAAGGTGGATCATGCCGGACTGGAAAAATTGAGAACTAAGAAATTATTTTTTACCCTATATTCATGAATGGTCTTCTTAGATACAGCGTCCTTAATTGTGAACCTTTTTTTTTTTTTTCTCTTAACTCAGATTTTGTTCCTGTTACTTTTATGCTTCCTGCCGATTATAATCTCTTTGTTGAAGAATTCAGAAAAAATCCCTCAAGCACTTGGATTATGAAACCTTGTGGTAAAGCTCAAGGAAAAGGAATATTTCTAATCAATAAACTCTCTCAAATTAAAAAATGGTCTCGAGATAGCAAAACATCTTCGTAAGTGCTTAAAAACTAAACCCTATGTTGTACTTTATATAATCAGGTGAACCACATGAACATGCTAGTTGTCCAATGCACAGGGAAAAGTATTTCATTACTATTGCTTTGTCATTATATAGTTTTGCATTTTGTCTCAGTTATCTGGCTTCCTCCTTCAAACAAGTCTTAGTAAGATTTATTTTGGTATGAGGAGAGATAAAAACTGTTTGAATAACTATTCTCTATAAAAAAAAATGCTGTTAGTGTTGGATGAATAACATGCAAAAACAAATTGTTCTGCTCTGTAGTGTTAAATAACAGGAAGTGAGGAAAAAAGTCTTTCCCTGAGCAGTTTGTATTTAATATGTATCAATTCACTTCATAAAGTAGTACAAAGGAGAAATATGCTTTTAGGAAATAAAGACGTGATCTATTTGGAGCACAAAGTAATACGCCTTACATTGGTGACCTTACTTCCAAATGGATCTAACGTTTTAGCAATCTGTGTTTTCCTCTGACTAATAAAAGTTTTGATCGCACAACTAATTCTATTTTTTTTTTGTTATAAATTGACTGGCTAAACCTTCTTTGAGTATTATTTTCTATTTACCTCGAAATCTGAAGAATGTCACAGTTTGAAAGATAGCTTTGCAATTGCAAGCCCTGCATAAATACAAACATTCTAGGAATACAAGGCTTTGACTAACAAAGGTAATGTAATATGCACTCTTTGCTTTTCTGAACTCTGACTAGCTGTAAATGCTCTCAAAGGAAAAGGCAGGTTTGTAGAACTGCATTCTGAGTGGCTCAGTTCACTACTCTGTTAACTTCAAAACTGAATTTAAATGAAAATCTCAGTCATGTGTTCTGTATTAACTTTTTTTTTTTCCTTTGGTACGTAATGATGGATGCCAAGCATGTTTTATTAAATAGTATAACTTAAAACACTGCATTGCCAATAAGATAGAAGATTTCAGTCAGTTCAAAATTACAGGCTGCTTCTAAAGAAGAAAAAGATCTATCATGTTATAACATTACAGTTGTCACATTCTGAAACCTTACTGATGTCTTACAGGTTTGTATCTCAGTCTTCCAAAGAAGCTTATGTGATTTCTCTATATATCAACAATCCATTACTAATCGGAGGAAAGAAATTTGACCTTCGTCTGTATGTTTTAGTATCTACGTATCGCCCTCTGAGATGTTACATGTAAGACTGTATATGTTTGTGTTTTGATGTTTAATGTAGTCAAAATAATGTTGCTGTTGTTGTACAAAGAAGTTTAACATGTACATGTTGTCCTGGGATGATCTTTTCCTTACTTCCTACTGGGGTTTAACACACTTTAATGACTTTTTGCATTTAAGGTATAAACTTGGATTTTGCCGGTTTTGCACAGTAAAATATACACCAAGTACAAGTGAATTGGATAACATGTTTGTACATCTTACAAATGTTGCCATTCAGAAACATGGGGTAAGTGTACTGAGTTTGTAGGTGCTTTTTCATTGGAAGACTGGTTTCTTGAATTGTCCCAAAAGTTTGGAATAAAAAGGCTTTTAGTGATTTTCTCATTAGCTTGCAATTAAATTACTTACTTGATCTTTAAATAAATAAAATTTAAAAGACTGTAGATAAAATACATGCACGATAATGAGTTGCAAGCTCTGTAATAGACTGTGATATCTTCAGTGTTGACTTGCAGTAGTTGAAAGCAATTTCTTTCCAAGTCTCCTGACATTTAAATGCTAATATGCTCACTTAGCAATTCAGGCTATGAGCAGTGGAATTAATGAAGCCTGGTTCCTGTGGGTTTGTATTTTATAAAGGCACTTGAATATCTCCTTCCTGATCTCCTCTTCCCTCTTTCTCACCCATCCAGTTAATTCAGCTTTCCTGTTTTCAGTGCTTATTTACCACAGTGCCTTCCACCTTCTTCCTACGTGTTGTCACCTCATGTATTGTCTGTGTCCCCCCCGCCTTCTTTGGTGAAAAAGGGAACATGCAGTTGTGTGTTTAGTGATAAATGTTTGCTGCCTGGACAGCTGGTGGCTTCCTCTTCAATGCACAACGATGGAGTTCTGCCTGAAGAACAGTTCCGTCCTGTAATTTGCCATTGATGCTCATAAAATGTGTGGAAGCCTGATAGCTTTGACAGCATTTCCCTCTGTCAAAATAGGCTGAAATTCACCAGTGAAAGGAAAGGCTAGTGGGTTAGGGGTGACACAAACAGGTGGACATGCAGTATCATTGCCTAAACCTTGTTCCTTCAGGGAATTCACTTGATAATGGCTGTCCCTTCTGCATTTTTAGCAGATGTCTGATTTATAAAACATGCCTCTGTAGCAGGGATTAAAACTCCATTGTTTTACTTCCCAATTTTGTGGGGTTTATTTTTTAAGAGCATTGAAAATACGTACATATATGTATATGCACACTCATGCACAAGAAAAATGTGCCTTGACTCTTACTGCTTTGTAAGTTATAGCAGAACTGTTAACAGTTACAGCTGTAACCTACATATAACTATAACTGTTATAGCAGCATAACAGATTTGTTTTTATCTGTTTTTAATTGTAAATATCACCTATGGTGGTAATTATTAGCTAGAGTAAGTGTCAAAATGCAACACTTTTAGTACTGCAAATATTTTCTTGCTCAGATGCTGATTTGTGAAGGGCTTCAGAGATCTTATGATCTGACAGGGCACACTGAGTTGCGGTAAAAGCAGTTCCCATAAAATATAAGAGCGTAAGTCATAGTGCTGTTGCCAGTAACAGAGAAGAGATGAGGCATGGGATATGCTGCCTATCCCATTATCGTGCACCCTTTCATCTTCTACACCAACTAAAGTATTTCTCCAAAGAACTTCAGTATTTCTCCCAAATAGAAGTAGAAGTGAAAATAAGTAGTGAGGTCATCTTGAAAGAAGAAAGACAGCAGAAATGGGTATAGAAGTATCAGCATAAAAATGTAGAGTCATTACTGGATCATTTGAAATATTTATTTTTTTTTTAGAAATGTTGAACCATTAATACTTGTTGAGTCTTCCAGAAAGAAGTGAGAAAAGTTTAGCCATTGTCTGTCCCATCTTTCCTTCTGTTTTAAACATGTCTGCAACTTCAGAGCCAAATAAGCCCTAGAATTTTAGAAGAACCACCTAATTTGAACTGTCAAGTGATTTATCAACATTATGATGAGGTCTGGAAAAGCTCTTAGTTTCTAGTTTTTCATCTCTACTTTAAACCCTACATGAATCCTGGAGTTCTACTTTATTTGTATCCTACAAGCTCATGGGAAAACATCACTAAATTTAAAAGCTTATAATTCAATATCAGGGAGAGAGAAAAAGTAATGTAAAGGGAAGGAGGATAATTAAGTATACACATTGTAATATTGTGCTAGAAAATATAATTCTAAATCATTATTCACTGCATGTGTAATGCAAAAAAAAACAACAGTAATTCTTCTATTTAATTTTCTGTTAGCAATCATCTATGTAGCCTGTGATATTCTGCTTTGTTATGATATTTTTCATTAAATAGTTGTGACTGTGCAAAGCTCTGTACAGTTGCAATCTATTTTCTGATCCAAACCATTCAATAGTTCTATTTTGATTTTAGTACTTATTCTGAAATTCAAAGTGGGTTGAAACTTTGATTTTTGTCCCCTTTCTGGATTCTGGTTGTAAGACATTTCATTTTTTCCATGCAAGTCCTGAGAACCATGTTCCAGATCTTTATTTGTATAGTCTTTCAAATTTACTGTGGGGGAAGCTGTAGAGGAGAGAAGGGAAGAAAATACAAACAAACAGAAAAAACAGATGAAACACTAAGAATAGAGAGAGGTTTCTCTGACCTTGTTTTACAAGATGGAAGGTTTCATTCCTATGAGAACTTTTTTCTACTCCAGACATTCAGTGTTTTATAATTTAGCAGGTATATAATAATTCTTATAAACACTCAGAGGAAAATCTTTAAAAAGGGATAAAGTCCTTGTCCTGAGAACTATTTGAGGACTGAATATGTCTTTCCATCAGTAAGAACACCATCAGTTTGCTTTGGTCCTTCTGTTTAGTAAAAATATTTTGTAGGATGTTGATAGCCTCTGAAAAGACAGACATATAGCAACCTCCTTTTTTCCCTTGTTCTGTTTCAGCAGCACTTAATGTGTTTTCTATAGCAAAGTACTGAATTACCTGAAAAATTGTTTGAGTGATTCAGGTGTTATTTCACTGTCTTCATTAATGCAGCTGTTGTCAGCACCATTAAGAATATACCATGCTTGTCTTTTGGGGAAATAGACAAGTCATATTTTAAATGAGTAAACCTGGGTAAGTGCTACATTTTAGAGCTGCTAACTTTAGTGAAATTTAGTTATTAACTATTTCTCCAGAGGAGGAAAAAGGTTCAGTCCTCTTTTGTCACACTTCAAAACTCAGATTTCCCAGTCGAAACTTAGATTTTGTTATTCAACTGTTTGAGTACTTCTTTTCTTTTAAGTCCAGCTTTATTACTTGATTTGTGAAGTGTGATATAAACATATGGTCATAATAAAAATGGTTCTTTATGTAGAGGGCAGTTTAAAGATGAAGTCTGCATAAAGCTGTAAAATAGAGTAAAAGCAGTTTGAGTTTGTTTTTAAAACAACATTTGTATGCAAGTATAAGTGGGCTTTTTGTGTGGATGAAACAAAACTGCCGAACAACTTCAAAATCTTAGACAAAATTAACTGTCCAACTCTTCAGGATGATTACAATCATATCCATGGAGGCAAGTGGACAGTGAGTAACTTACGCCTGTATCTAGAAAGCACCCGTGGAAAGGAAGTGACGAACAAATTATTTGATGAAATTCACTGGATAATTGTGCAGTCCCTGAAAGCCGTTGCGGTGAGTACTGTTCTGGGAATGCTGCTAGTGTAGACTTTTCATAACCATGCAAGTGAGCTTGCCACCAAAAAATCCCTGAAATCTGTTTCCTGCTATTTGAGTGACAGTGTTGATGCTGATTCCTGCAATTCTGTGATTTGTTGATTTGTTTGAGCTGGGTGAACTTGAATCTTGGGTGGGTGGGTGAGCTGTATGTGTGTATTGAAGAGCTGAATGAATCTCTCTCCTTCAGGTCTCTCTGAACTATCTAATATGACTTGATACTGCCCTTGTGAATAGTATTAAGCTCTGCCAAGGCTCACGATGTCATTTCAGCAATAACAAATGTGTCAAAGAAAAAATAGCTGTGGAAGACAATTTATCAATCAAAATGTAAGGATATTAGTTTAGCAGACTTAACGTAACTTACTTTCAGCTCTTCTATATACTAGTCACATAGTTATCATGAACTGTTATACTCTTCCTTTTTTTGTTTTAAGTATAACAGTCCTCTGCTTGAGTGACCTTCTAGTGTTTGGGTAATATTCCATGATTACATTAGAGAGCAGGTACTGCTCTGTGGGTCAACTGGGGTAGGTAACCGAAGACCTTATTGCTGCCAAGAAAGGCTGTCCTGTTCTCAGGTGCATGGTCTCATCATCTTTTTTGGGCTGGTTCTGGCAACATTGTGAGTTGAATCATCTCACTTGTCCAACTGAAAAATTACTATTTTATTGGTGGGTTAGTATTCTGCCAGTGTTATAAGCTGATGAATGACCTCACTGAAGGATCAGAATCAGCAAAAGAAAGAGGGACAAGGTCATGAAGCTAGAATCGTTGGGAAGTGTGGCTCACCTCACAATCAATTTGAAAACAGATGTGAGAAGAAGAGACATTTAATCTAAATGTTTGCAGAACTTTAGGAGAAGAAAAGTGTTTAGAATATAAGGGATGAAATGTTTTGGTCAGCTTCAGTACTTCTTTGTGTCTGAGAATGACAAATGTAATGAGATGCTCTTTCCTCTTACCCCTCTTTCATTCTCTAATAATGAAAGCTTTTAATTTCTTCAATATAGGGGAGGAAATCATGTCTCTAACCTGTTACAAAGGTTTCATTAAAAGATCTGATGAGACTTGTATAAAAGTCTAGGCGTGCATACTGAAAATCCTTTGCAGATGCTGGAAAATTGAGCGGAGGATGTGTATCTATGTACAACATGATCCTTTGTCTCTCTTAGCTTTCAAGATCATAGATGGCTTGAGCTAATAATAGTTTTTTAAAATATCTGGTAATTGTTTGACCTCAACTTTCTGCACTAAAAGAAATGTCTTTGAATAAGTCTTCCATCTCTGAAGTTTAAAGAATTTATGTGAAGCTGTGTTATGTAAACTTGAAGACTTCTCAATTTCTCCAGATGCATTCAGGTTTTAGATATTCTTACTACTTTTGAAAAATGGGAGAACACTTATTTTAAAGCTGGAAGCATGATGGAAAACTAATGTAACTTAGTCCTTGGCATTAATGCAATCATTAATATTGAAATGTGTACTTTGGAGTTGTGCGTGTGGAGAATCCTGAACTTACTAGTAAGCTTATGGTAGAGTTATTTTAGCTTGTGTTGTGGAAGATTTGTAATCCAGTCATGTCACTTATAGCAAATCAAGTGTGTAATCAGGTTACTTACAAATTTGTTGTTCTTAATACATTTTTGTCTTTTTTTTAGCCTGTAATGAATAATGATAAACACTGCTTTGAATGCTATGGATATGACATAATCATTGATGACAAGCTTAAACCATGGCTAATTGAGGTAAAATTACACAAAATATGGAAATAATTTCTTACTAATTTTATTTCACAAAGTAAAAGACTACAGAGAAATCTACTTGTTTTTCTCTTTTTAAGCTTTGTCTTTCTGTTCTTCAGGTAAGCGGATTAGGCAAAATGTCAGAAAGAAAAATAGACCATGTGATGGCCAACCTAGTGTGTGCTTCTTTTTCAGTTTTTTTTTTTTGTGTTTTGTGGCTTTCTATTTTGTCTTCTAACTCTGGAGCATCCACACAATTAGACTTCAGAGGCAGTCTGAATATTAGCAGCCCTATTAGTTAATGTATCAGTAGCTGGAAAATTGACATTGGCCTGATGCAGCATAACATTGAGGTTACTAAGTCTTGAGCGCTGTCATGTCATTAATGTTGCAGGTTAGGAGTAAAGAAAGGGGAGGCATATATAGGATAATGGATGTTTGGAAAGCTTCTTTTTCACATAAATTTCTCTTTAGTGTATTAACTTTCGATCTGTGTGTTCAACAAAAATTTTATCGAGGTCTCTTCCTTCTAAATCCTACTGAAAGTGAAAGAGCAAAGCTGTTTATTGTTCTGATACCACTTCTTTGTAATAAATGTGGAACACAAGAGATGTGTTAAAATTAACACCACTTTTAGCATTAGCTAAAAAAAAAATAAATCCAATTTAGTGCTCTGAATAGAGACGGAGCATATGTGTTTCTCCAGCTCACAATTTAACAGGGGAGAACTTGGATTAAGAACATAAATAAAAGCTGTTTAACTAGAATAAGCCTACGGATTCCTATATGTAGCAAATGTTGGAGTGAACCGGGCACTGAAATTTATGGTTTTGGTATCCATGGAAGCTTAGAAAACTGAACAAAATTCTGTCTTGTCTGAGCCCTGGTCAACTTAGTCTCAAGAAAAATTTTCAAGGCCTTCTGATGCTGCAGACACATAGTGTTGGTGGTTGTTTTTTTTTTGTTGTTGTTTTGTTTTTTAAGTTTTTTTAAAAAAAGAGCCCAGCGGGGGATTCCATTCAACATCTGAGGAACTGAAAGACGTGCTTAGAGACACTGATTCTTAATTTCCCAAATAGTATGTGTAGTCATCACATGTGCTATATAGAGAACTGTACTACTCAAAAAATTGATGCTGCCTTTTTTTTTTTTGTAGGTTAATGCTTCCCCTTCTCTTACTTCCAGTACAGCTAATGATCGCATCTTGAAGTATAATCTTATTAATGACACACTTAACATTGCTGTGCCAAATGGGGAAATTCCAGACTGTAAATGGAATAAATCTCCACCAAAAGAGGTTCTTGGCAATTATGAAGTCTTGTAAGTTTTATCAATGTTCTATATAAATGCAAATGTTTTTCAGTTGCTTCACTTTTTTTAATGTGTAATGTAGACCACAGAGATAAAGTAAACTTATTCATTCATATGGGAAAAATGGACACAAAGATAACACTTCATTTTTTAGGGCTGCATTAGCAGCTTTGGAGGTAGGAGTACATCCTTTATCTCCAGAGGGAACTTTAGTTGTGTAATAAACTGCTGGGTGTAGCGAGCTTCCAGCAGCTGAATTTGAGGGATATAAGCATAGAGAGTGTTTGTCTTCTAGTATGTAGAGTTTAATTTTCTTGAGTAAATAGATAAAATTTGTATCAAATAGCTATTACCTCTCAGTTCATAGAAATTATGCCACTTAATTCTTGTAATTCATGGATGTAATAGTAACAATGCATTGCCAGGTATTTAAAAATTTCCCCAATCTGTATTACAAAGAGAGAAATCAAGGAGATGGACATCTTTATGTTGGAGTGTCTGAAGGATTTATCTAGGATGCAGAGGAACACTTAAATACCATGTTGATGACAATTTCTCATGTTTATTGAAAGAATGTTCAGATGGTTTCTCAAGCCTATTTATATTACAACTGTTCAGGATGTCAGGAATGTGGTATATACATAGTTGATCTAATAGATCATACCAGTCTTACACACTTATGTTGGTAAAATCAGTTATATATGTAAGTGTCAGTTGAATTATGATTTAAATTTCAATTAATATTTTATATGTGGTAGCTACAAATACCTATACAACAGTGTAACTAAACATATATTATGACTGTTCTACGACTGTTCTACAAAATATTATAGTATTATCTTTTGATAATTACACATCCACAGCCAATTCCTGCTTAAAATTTCCATAGCAACTGAGAGGTAAGTGTATAGTGAGGCTATCTGAGACTATAATGGGGTTAGATATTTAAAGAACTACTTGTCACTGTGATTAAGTGTTACAAAATACATGTCATCAAATGCATTTAATTTAAACAGTTTGTTCAGCTCATTCTTTCCCTACTTGCTCACTGATGTAACATTGGAGTTTTCTGAAATTGCAGTTAGCAACCCTCTGTTTGAAGCAATAACTTGAGACTTTATTAAACAACCAGCAGTCAGATGTTGTTGCTCAACCACAGGTCTACAAAGAGCAATATTGAGGAGAAATACAGAAGAACGTTTCACACTTGTGAAATTTCACAAACTCAAGAGTTTAACTAAAGCTGTCAAACAATTTGTTGCTTACAAAAAGTAGCTGAAGATGTTTTGGTTGATCTGTATTGTAAAATCATGTGGTGGTAAATTTCCTTGAATAATTTCCTTTTCCATGTAGACATGCATAGAACAGCTTGTATTAAATGCCAGTGCTAAATATTAAGCAAAACAGTATGGAAGACTTGCTGTTGTTTGTGCAGTGAATAGCAGGACAAGGTACTGAACAGATTGTCTTACTTTTAGATATGATGAAGAGATGGCGCAAAGTGATGGTCCTGATCGTGACTTCCGAAGTCGTTCTGGGCAATCCACTGGAACAAAAGGAGGTCGTGCAAGAGATTTGGGAAAGCCTGTATTGACCACCTGGAAATAATGATTAAGAAACCCAACCACACTGGTGGTAGGACAACATCATGAACAAAAATGCAGTTCATGAACCGGTTTCTCTATTTTGCTATGTTGCATGTGGGAGGTATTAAAGGAGGACAATACAGCTTTTGAAAAGAAATGAAATATATTCTAAAACCAGGAACTGTACTATGCATGCACTGACTTGCCAATTATAATAATTATACACATGCACGTGCATATATATAATGTATGCATATATATAAAAAACTAATTTCATGCAAGTATATCTGTGCATGTGCTTATAGTAGTTCTCTGAAAGCAAGAAATTTTGAATTTTCAGAAGCATATATATTCAGACTTTGGAGAACCTAATACACTCTCAGCAATGATTAAAAGGTTTCTTTATAAAGATGACAACTCAAAATATGTGTTCTGAAAGAAGATACTCGTTGCTCTGAATATAATTTATTTTCAATAGTAGCCTATCTCTACATCTCTATAATAAATGAGATATGCGTTCTGTGGAAGGTGGTAGTGGTGAGGATAATTATTGCCAGAATGATGGTTGATGGCTTCTCACTAGTAAAGAAAAAAAAGTAATGAGAGAAAATAGTAGTGCGTGGAGTAAGTTTAAAAAAAAAAAAAAAAAAGTAAACTTTTATATGCTGAGGGTTTTTGATTGTTCTGTTTTTGTTTTCCCTTAAAATGTTTTGCGCTGATACCTCTTTAAAGGGAAAAGTTTAATGTACAAAGGAAATATTTAATAGGGTAAATTGATGCATTATTTGACTAGCTGTTCACTTTTATTGCAAGATAATGTGTCTTTTTGGAAAATCAGACAGAACAATTACATACTGTAAGAAATCTTAGTGCTTGAGACTGGCTATACATCTCTATTTGCACCAGAGTCTCTTAATGTATTTATGCACGTAAGTAGAATATCTGTATATTTTGTATGTACTGTAACAAAAATATTGTTGAACATGATAAGCTATTTCTAGTAGCTCTTGTATAAAAATTTGTGACAACTAACTACCAAAATGTATAGAGCAAAAGTTAAAAATAGGTATTTCAGCCCTCAAACGTTGTAGTATATAAATAAACTAGTTGAGTCAGTGGCTCTTGCTTTCCACTTGCATTTCCACCAGCTGTTTGGCTGTTATTTATACATGTATGGATATGCAGCTCTGATCATCTCCTCCCCCCTCATGTTTTTTTTTGATATTGGAGAATTATGGAGAGAAAGACAAAAGTTGCAAGTATCCATGCAACCATAATACACTCTAATCTGGATACCGCTAATGCAGTGATACTCAATTTCTGCCTGCCAGAGCAGGCTAAGTGCTTTTTGCCTTTCTATGTGGCAGGCCACTTAAGTGCATGCAAGTTAAACTTAACCTCTCCAGTAAGTGTATTGTTAGTAATTTATCCTGCTGACACAAACATGGATTCAATAATGCAGTGCTCTTTAAAGAGCAAGAAATCAGAGGCTGCAGTTAGTTATGGTGACCCTCTCTTCCTGATCTCACTCCACTTTCTTTTTAAAAACAATGGACTAGTGGTCAGACTGCTTTCTCCTTGTTTCCTTTTCCAATAAGCTTTTTGCGGAGGTTGAAGTGTGAAGGCTTAGCTATGTTATCGCTTGTAATGCATACAAAAAATAGCTATACAAAGGGAGTTTTATGGAACAAAAGTGAAATGATATGAAATCCTAGGTGATTCAGATTGCCTTTCTCCTTATCAGTAACAAGCAACAACTAACTGTAAGCAAGCAGGAAGTCTTCCTTTTCTATGAAGAACTTGAAGCCTCATATAGATAAGTGAAATGTTCTTGTGAAAATCAAAACTGGGAACCCCCGTTGAAAAATACAATGCTTCTTTACCTGAATTTCCCTAAGGAAAGGGTTGTGGCCTGTGGTAGCTGAAAAAGTTCGCTTTGTGCGTGAAACGACTTGTCTGCAGGCTCTGAAATGGGATGGGGGAGAAGGAAACAAAAGCAGTCTTAGCTAATAGTTTTGGGGGAGGAGGGCGGTACGTGAACATCATTCTGTGAGATGTTTGTTTTTACCTTTCAAGGCCATGTACAGGTGAAAAGCTGGTAAGGAGGAGGAAAGGCTGGAAAGGAAAACTTATTGCATGTTCAGGGATAAGATTTTAAACTTTTCACGCCAGTGTTCCTTAGCTAAATCTGCTGTTGTAGTAGGACACAAATAATGGTACAAAGTGGTGTGTAAACTGATAATAGCCTGGGGCACGCTCCACTATCAGTTGGAGTTTAGGCGATCAGTGAGATGTTTAAACCATTCGGGTCATGTGTTTATACTGTAGGAGTTGAGGGTAATTAAAGGTGTGATGTTAACATGTATGACACAGTGTTCAACCTTGTGTGGATGCTCTCATTCAGAGGTAAGGTGGCTCTTTTTGCTGAAGCCTAATTCTCCAAAAGATTAAAGGCTGTTTTACCTCTGATTGAGAGCGCTTAAATGGGCTTAAATCTGAGTGACTGCTAGTAGACAAGCTCATGGATCTGAGTAACTAGCCTTGGCCCTAGGCCAATCTTCCTCTAAGTGCATCTGACTAAGATAAAGAAACTGTTTGGGATTTCATGGGAGCAAAATAAATTAGAAATAGAAGTCCTCAAAAGTTCTGACTTTGGCTAATGTAATAACTTGTCAGGAAGATCTAAAATAAATATGCTTCTCAGCCTTGCTCTTCATATGCTCAAGTGATCAGTGGCATAACGACAGTATTATACAAAGAATTAAATATACAAGCTCTAAACAGCTACAGGAATTGTTATAATGACATTAGTGTAGAAGAAGCTTATTGCTAGAGTTGAATAGTGGGGCTTGCTTCCTGGGCGCTAACCTTTCTCCCTATTAATTCTTTGACATGAAAGGTATTAATAAGATTCCCACAGAATAGCTTCTTTATATGGATCTAGGAACTTAATTAGAATAGAAGAAACAGTATTATCCCTAAAGCTACTTTGTTGCTGTTGGCTTTACAACAGAACTTCTGCCTAAAATGTCCCCATCCCCTGGCTCACTTCCTGCTCTGAACTTAGCAAAACAATAGACATTTCACAGAAGAGAGATAGTGCTGCACTTCAGCAGGAGAACATGTCAGGCAGAGCCATTTATCTGTTGAAAAGGAAGGAGCTTTATTCTGTCATTATAAAATAAGGCTGTTTTCAAAGTAGTTACTATTCAGTTTACGTATGTGGAACTATAACCAGAAGGTAACTCACATTTTGTGTCTGCTTCATTAAAATAACTCACTCAATCCTGCAGTTCAGTAGGGAGAACTCCATCACAGCTGGTGGGTGTGTGTTGCAATGTAACATAACACCCCTGTCCTTAGCTAGGTGTTCTAACCTGAAGGGTTCCTCAACAACAACAAACAAAGCCTTTATTCCTGGATTCTTTGCAGAAAATAAATGTGTATAGCTAAGAAAAGCTGACTAGTCATAATTTTGCTAAAACATTTGATTATTTAGGGGAAATAGGAATATAAACAGGTATCTTGGAAAGACTAATTGTTTTTATGGAGGAGTAGGAAGTTGTTTGAGCTGGACTTCAATTTTTTTTTTTGTTTTTAATTTTTAATTTGCCATCAAAGCTCCGGCAAGCTTCAAGAAACTTGCCAGAGGTTGAAGCAGTCCATAGCCAGAACGTTTCCAATTGTTTTGATGACATAAAGATATCCTTACCATTGGCAGACAGTTCTCTATGCTTTAATTATTCTCAAATTTTGTACCTATTTAAAAGCATACCATTCACATCTGAGATAGAAAATCGTTGTGTAACAGAGAAGTAAGGACGCTACAAAACACTGATTAATAACATTAATTTAAAAAAATAAGGAGATAAAGACTATTTCAAATGAATGTGTATTCTGGAAAAAAAAATCTTTGAAAGCTGGCCAGTTAAATAATAAAATTAACTGATGTGAGTGGAATTAAACATTCTGAATTAGCATATGTAATCACTAATGATTAGCATATGTAATCACTAATGGTAGTGCATTTGTAATCAAAATATAGTTCAGGGTTTAAACTTAGGTTTACAACTGAATATGTAACACTTAGGATTTTTTATCTAGAGATAGGTATTCTGAAGAGAGTGATAAAATGTTACTGCAAGAGCCAAGAACTGGCAACAGAATTTGCACTGAGTGAAGCCAAGATAAAATGTTGGTACTTAAAAGGACACATGAAATTTCTGAGGACAGCAAAGGACACAAGAAGCATGTTTAAAAATAGATTGTGTTAAAAATAAAAATAACTGTGGGATATTTGCCTAAAATGTGGGAGGATTTTTTTTTCCAGAAATTTCTTGTCTTGTCCCTTACAGTCAAAATTAAATGCCCGTCAATGGGCCTATATAAACTGTTAGCCTTTCTTCTAAGAAAAAAAGATTGAGATAATCTTTCCAAGGATGTCACATTTTGAGTAAAACTGAAAACACCCAGAGAACAACTGAATTTTAATATTTACAAAAAAAAAATACATCTCAAAATGCTAAAATCAAGATGAACAATGCCATTTTGAAGTGTGATTCATACCTTTAAGGTATTTATGGCATCATAATAGTGTCGTCATACTGGCAGGTTGCATGACTGGTGGTACATATAAACAGACCACTAATCTCTTTTAATTCAGTACAAGAAAAATGTAATGCTTGAATAATCATAATTTCAATTTTATAAATAGAAAAAAATAGTACTTTACCAACTACTGAGGTATATTTCTCCAAGCAGTTTTTTTAGTGCTTGGAGAAATGTATGTTTGTAAGTGGTGCATGTGACCTCAAACCTGTATATCTACATACATTAAACTGTATTACCATATATAATGAAGTCAAACTAAGCAGCAGCATGTGCAGACAAATTCTGCTTTCACATAGAGAGGTAATTTATAGGAAGATCAATAGCATTGATGCAAAATGTAGACTAGGCGAACTTAAATAATGTTGTTTTGTAATTGTTTCAAATTATACACTTGGAAAGGGGGTAAATTTTTTTTTTTCAATTAAAAATGTTTTAAAATTCTGCTTGTTGTTACTGTCTTACTTGCTTCCAAAAGTGTCTAGGCCATTTTTCATCTAAAAATGTAAGAACTATAGGAAACTTTATACCTTCCTATAACTTTCACGTCTTGTACCCAGAAGAGAATATTCAGCTGCTTGGAAGTAATGTTCCCTAAAGTGATGCCTCAAGGAACCTACAACTATTAAATTAAAATGTTCACGTAGATTGCCTTGTGGTGAATATTATTCAAACAAATTGTTATTTCTCAAGTTGTGCTGAAGTCTGAATTCAGTTCTTAGTACAAAAATGTTGCGTAAATTATTTGCTTCTGTTCATCCTTCATTCCCTAGGAAGGCAGAACCAGTGCAAATCCCATGTGAAGAGAACTCCCAAAACAACTCTATTGATTTTGAGCTGTTACATGAGGCTATGTTTGCTATATCTATATACATGTATATACACTAATGTATAAATAAAACATCTAAGCAGTATAGGGGCCAGTATAGGGGCAGTACAGTTGATTTTAAGAATAAGGAACTGTTTTTGTCATATTTGGAAGACTTTTTGCAGCCAGACTCAAGTGTCTGAATATACATCTCTTGGACCATTTAGTCATTGGCTCCACACTGGCCTAAAATAAGAGCATGAGCCCTGATTTTCGCAGGTGGCAGCATATATGTGATTGGGACTGGATTTGCACAGCAAAGCCATTTTGGGATACCAGGTGGTATTCAATCAACTCTTTGTGGACCACTTTTTTTTTTTTGTCTGTCTATCACCAGTTCCAGGTTGAACTTCTGTCCTCTGACAAAGTGGAATTGCCTTTTTTCACACCATGAAATTAGTTCTGCCAGAGGAAGAACTGACATGCTGAATTCCTGTTCTCTTAAATCGTTGAACAAGTTTAAGCATTATTTGACCATACAAATAGCTGAATGTTTTGATACTGAGGTTGAAGAAAGTCTTAAGTGTTCTGGCAGGGAGGCATTCCAGCTTTGACAGTGCTTTAGGCAAAACAGGAGCTTGAGTTGTGTCCATACAGAAAGAGGGGTATTTATGATTGCGTATATCACTTGTACGCTTCTGCAAAGACAGCTGGTTTATTCAAGGCTTGATATATTTAATGAGAGACTGTGGAAAAGCATGCATCTCTGACCAGAAATGAGAGAAATATCTGAATGTTGAGATTCCTCACCTTAAACCTAAAATTCTAACTTTTGATATAGAAGAGAGAATAAAAAGAGCTTGGGAAGGGGGGAAATCATGATAAATCTTTGAACGCTTACTCCCAACCAAATTTCCCAGTACTGTTAACTGCAATTAATTCAAATGAAGTTGTTAAGGACGTTTCTTCAGAAGGTAAAATTTACCCCCGTGCTGTGGTCTCCCTGTCCTTCTGGGCTAATCTAACTTTACCGTGAACTTAAAACTCCTTGAGTTAATGAGTCACGCACTTCGTGAAGGAGCATAGGAAGGCTTGGCGTCTGTGCTGATCATACGCAGGCTTGCATAAGGAACGTAGCCAAGAGGAAAGTGAGCCGAGGACCGCCTTGTGCAGCCCTTCCCAATGATCCCCAGAGCTGCCGTGGGAGCGGGCCGCCTTCCGGGACAGCACTAGGGCCGGGGCAGGGAGAAGGGCACAAGGGAGGGAAATCCTACAAGCTGCCGGGGCAGAGGTGAAGGGACGAGCCAAGGTTACCGCGACGGCTGCCGCCTGGAACCTGAAACATTCCCTCTATAACAAACACCCCTAAAAGATAGGCAAGGGCTGGAGTACCGACGGTATCTCCGAGGGGCTACAGCCACAACCCCAGCCGCACGTACCTCACGGCGCAGCCGGCCGTTGGGGCTCCCCCCAGCTCCCTCCAGCCCCAGCCGCCACCGAGGAAGCAGCGTTAATTGGCAGCCGCGTCGAGCCAATGGGCGGTGTCGGGGCGGGACCCGTGCATGGACCTCGCCCAATGGCGGGGCGGGGCGGCTGGAGCGCCGGGATCGTGCTCGCTGCCTGCGCCCGTCTCTTTCCGTCCGTCCGTCCGTCCGGCCTCGCCTCACCTCACCGCCTCTGGGCAGCGGGCACCGGGGACGGGCGGCTCCCGGCGCTCCAGGTGAGGGCGGCACCGCCCTGGGCTCCAGCGGACGGGGTTTGGGGTGCGCAGCCCCCAGCGGAGCTGTGCGGGGAGGGGCTGCGAAATGGCGGCCGGAGTGGTGGTGGTGGTGGTGGTGGTGGTGGTGGTGATGATGGTTATGGTTATGATGATGATGATGATGATGGGGGTGAGGGGCTAGGCTCCCGCTGTGGGCCCGGGGCGGCGGCGGCGGCGGCGGGGTGAAGGCCGTGCGGGGAAGGTGAAGCTCTCCTTGCTCGGCGCCTGGGGGTGGAAGGGCAGGACGGGATGACGCCACGGGCCGGGCAGACTCCGTGCTGGGGGGGGGGAGCTGGCTGCTCCGGGAGCGGGGCGAGGAGGGAAGGTCGTTTTTTATTTCCTTCCTGATCTCGGGTTTGAAATCCCCGTGGCCCAGATGATGGCAGGTAAGGATGTCTACTGGGGGGGAGGTAACGTGAGGTTAGAAACTGCTCGCAGCCTCCTGAGTCCCTATAGCGACCTAGATGGGTCAGGCTTCTCGGTCTTGCTGTTCACGTCTTCCCTCTTGGCTTTCCTTTTTCTGGCTTGTGGCAGGAACCTCATCTTCTCCCAGAGCAAAACATCTGCACGAGAGACAGAAGCCTCTGTATGTACACCGAGGCTACCTGGCCAGAGACAGGCTGGGTACCCACGGTGTCTGTGTGGCACACTGTGTCCATCTTTCCCAGCTGCTTGGCTATCTCTGCTTGGAGTGACTCAGAAGTTCATAGCTGAAGTCTTCTGAGGCTTTGTCTTTTTGCCCTTGCAATAGGGGAAGCCAGGAAGGTTCGGGTGATATTTGCTGTCCTTTGTAAACTCAGTGTTTGAAAGTCAAATGTAGTCATGCGGTCTTAGTTATTCAGTTTTCTTGGCAGCTGTTCTTTATAAAAAAAGGTTAGTTACTACAGTTTAAAACAAGTATGTTATTTCTCATGTCCCCTGTACTTGTTTCAGTAAATTCGATCATTTCTCTACAACCCAAACAAGGATTAAAAAAAAAAAAAAAAAAGAGCTGTAGGATGTGCTGGACTCTCGTTTCCTCTGTTGTACTCTGTATCCTCACAACAGGCTACCTGAATATTTCCTATATGCAGTGAGAGTAATTATGCCTCTTGCTACAGGGGGCACTTTTTCCCCTTCTGCTTATTTGGATTCTAGATTTTTTTCAGCCCTTCTCTGAAGACAGAACACTACTTGGAAAAGATAACAACTATAGTAATGCATTTTTACAACAGTCATAATGAAGACTGCATTAAGTAAGCGAGTTTCCGTTCTTAGTGCAACAAAAAGATCATTCTCTTACGTTCATGATGAGACCAATCTAAAAACATTGCTTCATTGTTTTCTGTTGGTGGGGAAAAACAACAACAACAAAAAACAAACATAAAACCCCTTTTTGCTTAAAGGTGAAAGGTAACTTAAGCAATTTGCTGACTATTTCAGGCAGGTGAAACTTAATTGTATTTTTTAACTATTATGGTTATTAACACCAAGCACTAATGTCTGTTGTTTCATACCTATACCTGTCTGAAATTATTGTCCAACTGCAGTTTACCTTCAAAGATAGTAGGTATATTCTACCAATTATGACTGAATCAGCTTAAACAGTAGTGCATATTAACAGTTGGCGTATGTCTAATTAGTTCAATACAGCATCATTTTGGAGATATCTGCTCATGCTATATTGTAGCTCAGGTACAGTAAGCAGGAGAGGAGTGCAGGTGCTACGTTTACGTCTGCAGCATTAACCTTAGCATGGCAGTTCAGTTTTCCAGTGCTCCAAACTCCCCTGGTTGGGTAGTTTACAGTTCTAGAGTTAGTTTCTTTGCCTCACAGTCTACATGCTGTGCAGTGCCATGCTAGAATAAACATTAAAACTGCCACTGGGGGTTAAGCTGCATACCACGCAGCATGCAACATCACAGTTAAAAGGATGATACGTAGCATGGTTGTAGGTAGTGATGAAATAGGTTATTAATGATTGACAGACAAAATTGTTTAGGAATGCTGGTGTGTTGTGGTTTTTTTCTGAATGTTTTTTTCCTCCCTTTGAAAAGGGTGTGCTGCAGGGGGATAAAGTTGTTAATGCTGAGCTGAGCAATTAGATGGCATTTATGGTTGCTAGGCTTGATGTTGGCTGTATGCATCTCTGTGAATGACCTTAAGTATTCTTTATTTTTTTTAATCTCTTACTGGTTTATGACACAGTTTCCATATCGCACAAGTCAACTGTGTAGCAAAATCTTCATTTTACTTTGTAGTGTATATTTAATTGCATTTTTCCATTTGTTTTACTCCTGTAGTATTTAAACTACCATTACACTAACATGGCTTTCTGACTGCAGTGATATTCTGGGCAACATGTTGATCTATGAACGTTTGTAAATACTAATTTCAGAAAATACCTATATGATCTTTTTCTAACTGGTACGTGTCTTCTTAATTCTGTTGCATCAGGGCAATTATATGTTGGTCTGAAAAATTGGTATCATGAACCCATTCTTTTTACCAGATGCAATATTTGAGCAGTTTAGCATTAGACATGAGTTTAGTTCTCATGCTGTCTGTCATCCAGTGTACGGGTTCCTCTGGAGCTGAGTGAGCTCCTGTCTTAAGTCCTTAAGTCATTTCTGTGCTTCCCTGCTTGTAATTAAAAAGATTGTAAAGGTTACTTTACAATCTTTTTGTGACTTATGGTGGTAGCCTGTAGAGGCAGAAGGTGAGACTTCAGTGCTTGTGACAGCAATGGCAAAGGATAAAATGCTTAGTGGTGCTGCTAGTCAAGAATCGTCTGTGCTTCTGTGAATCTGTATGAGTATTACAAATTATCTTAAACACAGGAAATTTATGCTTCTGAGGCAGTGCATGCTTTTCTCATTGTGGGAGATGCAGTCCTGAAAAGTGCATCTCCTTTGACAGTAAGCCAGGAGAATGGTAGATGCAGATTTGAACTTTTTTCTCCCTAATAGGTATGTTTCAACACGCATACAAACTGATACATTGGAGTTATCTTCTTGTTGCTTCTTGGAATGTCTGCTTTTTAAATATGTTCTAAGATAAATTAATAATTACTTATTGCCTGGGACCTGAAATTAAGACTGTAATGCTTGAACTGAGGACTAGTTTGTGAGGTGAACAACTTTTTTTTTTTTTCTTTTTTCCTAATGTACTATTTAATTCAAATTCTGTTTTAATCCAGAAAGCTTCAAAAAGTTTTTTTTTTTTTTTTTTTTTTTCTCCCCTTTCGGCTAGACCTAGTTATTGATTTTTGGCTTGACTTAATGTATTGATGAATTGTTCTTGGGGCATGAAAAGGAATAAAGCAGGAAATAAGTGATGTAACTGTACTGAGATAAACAGAGCTGTGCTCTGATTATATTGTTCTGTTGTGATGCATTCTGGTGAATGTTACCTGGCTTGCTGGCTCACTGCGCTGGGGAACAACTTGAATTCAATATCAGAAAGGCTGTTTTTTCCCAGGGTTAGTTGAGAGTTTGTGGTCATAATCCAGTTTGTCACTAGACTTGAATGTCATTCCTTTATCTGGTCTTCTGGCGGTATGTTGCTTGGGGTAAGAGGACAGTCAGTGTTTCTCTGATGGTGTTGGTCTAGAATCTGCCTTGTTGTATGCTCCTTGGAATGAGTGGGTCTGCTTGAGTGGGTGTATGCTGCCAGTCCTATGAGGTTTGGTGGACAGGATGTGTCAATATTTGAGAAGGTACCCAGCCCCAGTTAGCAAATAGGGATCTAGTGAAGCAGGTATATTGTGAATAGCATGGCACAGTAATTAGCTCTAAAGCAAAAAGAAAATTACTTTAAGGCTTTAAGTGATGTGGTTTGGTTCAACTTTTTTAGAATATGCAAATATTGAAAAACTGTCCTGGCTTACACAACATATTGTAAATATTTTGTCAGTGTTGGAAAACCATATATTGCAGTGCTTGTTTTGGGGCCTGTGCATGTTATTAACCCATTCCTACTTGTGTAAGAATTCTAAGATATTCTACAGACAAAAATCTTTGCCTTATATCATGTGCTCTAGACAACTGACTAATAAACCTGGCTACAATAAAACAGCAAAAATGGACAGGGTGAGAGTAGTCTGTCATGTTATGTTATTAAATACTTGTTTTAAGCAGTTTTGCTGAAATTTAAAAGGCTGGCTTTTGTCATCTTTTGGCACACTTATACATGCAAAATAAGAGATGCCCTGGGAGTAGGTGCTGCACAGATTTTAAGTGATACCGTGAACTCTGAAGAGGAGCTCACAAGTACATCTTAAACATGCCTGTTGGCATTTATATTAGGATTGGGAAAATGAAGCACTGGACATACGCTAGTGGGACCAAATGAGCCTGGGGTAGTGCAGCATTCTCTTCCACATGCACTTTGTAGGTACCAGTTAGTGCCGTCCAGCATAGGATGGTATGCATATGGACTCCAGCATATGGAGTGGTAGTGTTTGTTAGAGATGTTAATCCTTCCCATGCTTAGAGAGTATTTGTACACAAGTGTTGATGTTCAATTTGTGACCACTCCATCCTCTATTGCTACATTAGAATTGTTTATTCACTTCTCAGGCCTGTGACTTATGTGACTGGGCTTCAGTGATAATTAGGCTTTAGTTGTGTTCCCAAATGTAAAAACATAATTGTTTGTCTGCCTGCCACTCCCATGAACAGTGAAAATATCTTTTTGCCTTTTAGGGTCTCAGATTTACTGGAGTACTTCTTATTTCCTGTGTTGAATGTGTGCTTGCTTATTCTTCTTGTTAGTGTAACATTTTGTAACTTGTTAAATTAGCTCGGATACTTGTTGCCACTTCTACTCACTGACAACCCAAGTGACTTCAAAACCAGGGACAGCTTGTACTGCTACCAGAATGGGAAATTGTCTTCTTTCCTTGGGGGCAGCTGTTTGTTCTTGCTGCCTGCTGTTTTGGTATGAGTTGGACCCAAGTTGGTTCCCTAGTCCAGCAAGAAACTTTTTATTTTGGACAGAGGAGTTTTCAGCTGGGTAAAGCCTCTCACCTGGCTTCCTGAATGGAATTGATGACATGGGGATGGGTCAGGAAGTGTGGCTGGGGACTTGCGAGAAGACCAGATCAGTCTTTGTCAGCAGAACAAATTTTATACTATAACAAAGTGGTCAGGCTGGGGCTGAGATAAGCAGCCCAGTGAATAACTTCTATAAAGTTAAGTGGTAAAGTGAATGTTGGGTATAAACAAGTTTCTCCATAAATGTTTATATAATCTCATGTATGGCAAAGATGGCCAGGATGTAATAAAATATAAAATGAGTCTATATAAATATGAGTGTTACTCATCCTAGCAGCTGAAGCTGTGCTACATTAGTTGCTGAAATACAGCTGCCAGACATTGAAAACTGCTACCGAGAGACTATACCCTTAAACTATAGTTAAGGGAATTGAAGATTCATTTTGAGACTGAAGATGCATGTTTCTTTATTTTTTTTTTTTAACCAATTTTAGATGCATGGTTGAATAAGTTTCAAATGATCTTGAATTCATAAACCTAAAGGTTAACTTGCTTTGTCTTTTTGAAGCAAAATTTCAAGAAAAATTGTTCTAGGATACCTACTCTAGGTGGCCCTACTTGAGCAGGGGGTTGGGCCAGATAACCTCCAAAGGTCCCTTCCAACCCTTACCATTCTGTGATTTTTTTTCAAGTGTAAGGGCAAGAAGATGGAATTGAAATCCTTCTCAAACTCAGACAAGTTCTAACTAAAAGGAGCTATAGTTTAAGACTATAGTTTACTATAAAAGTAAACTATATAAACTATTTACTTTTAAAAGTAAACTATATAAACTATTTACTTTTATAGTAAACTATAGCTTAAACTATAGTTTATAGTTTATAGTAAACTATAAAAGTATATAGTAAACTATAAAATGTACTTTAAGCTATAGTTTACTATAAAAGTAAAGTCTTTACTTTTTGACTTCTAAAATACTTGGTTGTAAGCAACTTAAGTGCTTGTAGTGTGTAGCACTGATACATATTCTTAAGTAATCAAATGCTATAATTATCAAAAAAGTAAATGCTAAATAATTGTTGGAAATTCAAGCAGAAGATTTAAACTCATCTGCTAACACTTAATTGTTAAACTAGGTTTGGGGAAATAGCTTTCCAGATTGTATTCCCAAATTCCAACTCTATTTAATTTCTATTTTCTTTTATGTATAGGAAAAATCTAGTTATACACAAAACCAATGCCAGGCCTTTTATCTCCTAGGCTGGAAAACCTGACTCTCTACCCTATTGTAGACTGTTTGTTTGTTTGTTTGTTTTTTTCCCCTCAAAAAATAATTTAATAAGATTCACTGGATCCTCTTGTTTTGTTCTGTGATACTGCCTCATCTGCTTTCTTAGCTATTTTCAGCAGAGTGCTGTTCCACCTGATGGTTTGTTTTTTTTTTTTTTTTTTTTGAGGCAAGTGCCCAGATTGGCTAGCACAGAACACCTTGCCAAGAAAGCAGAATGGGCAGGACACCTTGTTTTCCTTTGTTTAGTTGTGCTCTACACTGGGAAATGTGAAAGTTCATTCAGCATATATCATGAGTCTTCTCAGTTCTTTGAGGTAGGACCAAATCTGTTATTCATGTTTCTGAACACATTTGGAGAAATTAAGGACAATCAATGTCCCTTAAATTTAAAGGACCTGTAAGTGGATCTTAAAATTGTTTTGAATTTGGCCAAGAAATCCTTTGGATAAAGTAGCTAAAGTAGTAAAGTAGTAAGCAGCTGCTTCAGCTTTGCTAGTGTTATAGCTGTATTGGAGAACAATACATGGATCTAGTCTGTACTGAATGACTGGAGTTTTAGCACTTCATTTAGATCAGGGTATCACATGACTCCTATGTGTCACGTGGGTATTGGGAGTAAAATCTGTGGTGTGCGGCTCTAATAGGTGTCAAGTCATTAGCAGTTCTGATGCATCTAATCCATGCAAAACAGTAGTAATTGATACATATAAATATTTAAAACAAACATACACTTTATTCTGGTTTTATTTCACAGTGCAAGGCAGCCTATTGCTTCTTTACTTTAGACTTTGATCAGCCTGATGAGATGTGAAGTAGAGAAAGTGAGACTAAAGATCCAGTTCAGTGGCTTTTTCTACCTTCCCCTGCAGAGAAAAAAAAAAAAATTGCAACTGGGAATCTTTGATACTTTTATCCTTTTCTGCCCTCCTCCAATTTCCTGCAAAAGAGCCTGAATAGGAAGAGGAAGTATCTTTGCTTCTACATGTTAGTAGGTATTATAGAAACACTTTCCTTTGTGTAAGCATGGACAAACTGTGCTTAATTTAGCATGTAATGTCTACTAATTGAACAGAATTCCTAGTTTTGTGGTAATTTTAACTGTTCTTACGCCATTTCCAAGACATCTTGGTTTGATGGCAAGGAAATATGGAAAGAGTGAAGCAGGTCTGATGCTCTTAAATACATCTAAAGGTATTTTCATTGTGCACATTTTGTGTTTCTTGCTTTTGCATTATTTATTTCCCACTTCTTACATATGGATAAATACTTTTTACTTTTTTTTTTTTTAATTTATTAATGCTGTACTGGTATCTTATCCTTTAATATTAATCTCATTAAGTCTGAAGGGAATGATGTTACTAGTTCAGCTGTGAAGTTTATAAAATTATTAACTTTCAAGCATGTGTAAAGTATCTACTTTGGCTAGAATACTCAGTGGCATGCAATTTATTTGGTAGGAGAAATACCATGAAGAGCTGTTGTACAGATTAGCTCTATAAAGTTGAAAATCTTACAAACATGCTTCTCTAAACTGATTTGATTTTTTTTCTAGAAAATAATGGATCACATGGACATTTGAATCTTTATTATTGTGAACTGCTAGAGAACAAAGTTATGTAATACATTTTCAGAAAGACTTTTTGTAACAACTTTTTGAAGCACTGTTTATAATGCAGTATCAATTGGACTTCGGCAGTGTTTAGTCATTCAAATGGGGAGAAATAAGGAACACAAAACAGCTATTGCTAAATTGCTTTGTGGTGATGGCTCTCACAGGTTTGTGCATGTGCTTTGTTTATTTGAACTTTATTTTATTGATAGATGCAGCAGTTGATGTGGACTCCTGGCAGTCTATTTTGTGGGGAAAAAAAGTGAATGAGGCATTGATTACTTTTTTCAAATACAAGTAGCATTCAAGTCATTTCCATCACTTACCAATAGTGTAAAATTTCTGAACAGGGAACACTACCCCATACCCTTTGAGAATTAGCTGCTGCTTATCCTGTTCTTTCATTCATTAAATGAAAGAATGTGTGTCTATATTTATTTTAATTACAGTCCTCTAGGAATCCCTGCATTGTTCTTTATGCCTCGGGTCTGCTGTCCAGAATGAATTGAGTTTTAGCTATTTGCTTTAGTTATGCTGGCTCATGAGAATGTTTGGAATATGAATGTTTGGAATATTGCACCTAGGCATTTGCATCAGAGTCGGCATGCATGTTTAAACTGGGCTTACTGTGAAAAATCCAGATTTGGGTATAGTATTTGCTTTAGGAGGAAGGGATGAAAGTCATGTCTTTTGCAGTTTTCACCATCACTGAATTCCAAGTACTAAGCATCTTTATATAGCTCTGTATACTGAGAGATGCTGGAAATCTAAGTATGCAAGCTTAAAAAGACATTTTAAAGTCTTGTTTCCCAGATGGCCAACTTTCTAAAAGAATGATCAAATTAGATGAAAGATTGTGGTTTAGCCTTAGCTGGCAGCTCTGTCTGACAGCCTCTTGCTCACTCTTCCTGTGTGGGATGGGGGAGATAATTGGAGAGGTGAAAGTATGAGAACTCATGGGCTGAGATAGAGAGGCTCACTGGGTAAAGCAAAGCAAGGAATTCGGTTGCTGCTTCCTGCTGGCAGGCAGGAGTTCAGCCCCCTCCAGGAGAGCAGGGCTCAGCACGCAGAGCGGTTCCTGGGGAAGACAAGCCCCATCACCCCCAAATGTCCCCCCTTCTTTCTCCTTCTTTATACCAGTTTTATTGCTGAATGCAATGTCCCTCTGGCCAGTTGGGACACCTGTGCTGGCTGTGCCCCCTGCCAGCTCCTGGTGCACCCCCAGCCTCCCCACCGGCAGGGCAGCGCGAGGAGCTGAAAAGGCTTTGGCTCTGTATGAGCCCTGCTCTGCACCAGATGAAACGTCCCCCTGTTATCAGGACCATTTTCATGACAGATCCAAAACACGGCATTATGTGAGCCTCTATGAACAAAATTGACTCTGCCCCTGCCAAGACAAAGATGAATATAAATAGTGATTTATATTCACTACTGAACTTTTTGTCTAGAGCTACCCTACTGAAGCTTAAATATTGAAGCAAGCAAAAACTTACCTACTTAAAAATTCACTTCACAACTGGTTATTGGAATTGTAATTTTGACTACAGTCTAAAAACCTGACTTAGAGTTACTGGTTATCTGTGTTAAGCTAAATGAATTCAGGTAATAACTTGCATCCAGATCCTGAAATTGAGTAATATCTTGCAATATTGTGTCACTGAAATAGCCTAATTAGAGGACTATAAAAATGATTTTAGAAGTCTTCAGAATTTGGATAAGCTTTCAATGCCCCTGTTTTATAGACCAAAGTGTTGGATTTGTACTTATCTGTCATTGGACTTCAGCTACATGAAAAACTTCTGGCTCAGAACCCCTTCTATAGTAGTGTATTCTGATTTCTTTGTATCAGGGATATCAGTATGAGTTGTTTTCCTTTCTATCTATCCTACTTGTGTTACTTAGTGCTAGCATCTATTTGCTTTTACCTTTCCCAGACACTAGAAAATGGACAGTGGTAGTGTATTTTGGTTCATATATGTCAGCTGGAACCAAGTGGAGTTACTTTTACTAGCTGAAGTTAGTGTTACTGTTTCGGTAATTTTGGTAGTATTTAGTCAAAGCTGCAACTTGGCAATAAATGCATTCAGACGGTTGTGCTTGTTGCACTATTTTTTTCAGATTGAGCAGACTGGCTTTAGAAACTTTTTTAAAAATGATGTGGAGATAGAGTTCATATATTTAAATATAATAATAAATAAAACCAAAGAAAACTTAGAAAAACTGTTAGGAAATCTTGGTATCAGATAGCACTACCTGTTGCAGTTTGAAGTGCACTAGTCTGTAATAGGCATTGTTATTCAGTGGCTTAGAAGAAAGAACTTGCTGCAGAAATTCAGAAGTCCTTTGGAAAAGTCTCTTTGCGTTTTTTTTCTTTGTATCTGTACTACTGGACTGTCAGAAGTCAACAATACTGGACTGTTGAATTAATGCTATTTCTCAATGGTGTCATTTTTAAATAACTGGCTACAGGAAGGAGTAAAATTCAATTTACTTTTGATTTTATTAGGAGCTTAAAGTCCTTTCCAAGAGCTTTGTGTCAAGTATTGTGGGTTCTTTTACAAAAAGTTCTCAAAACTGAACTCTGTGTGGATCCTCTATTCTAACCAAATGTCTAACCAAATTAGAGTTAGACTGGCTTGATGCCATTAGAATTCTTTAATTTGTGTAAAAATAAGAACAAACACAATTCTGGGAGGATAGTTGCCTTCCTTTGAAAGGAGCTTTAGGTGCTGGTGATAAAAATGCAGGACTAAAATATTCTGGTTTAGAGATTTTCTAGGACTGTAGTCAGGCATTATTTGCTGACTTTTTTTCATGTTCTTGTGATTTGTGTTATGAAGTAACGCTGTGCTTCCTATGCTTTCAGAGCAACTTCAATCATGTAATTGGGTAATTATTAAATAACTGTGTGAGAATAATGAGATAAAATGCAATTAGTGAGGAGGGGGGTAGGAAGAAGAACATACCTTGTGCCAATGGATGTTACAAAAAAGGATATTAATGTAATAAGAAATGGATGTTTATACCAGGATGTAACAGGCCCAGGACGAAGTTTCTTTTGTTGAGTGTTTATATGCCCAATGAGCTTTCTTTCAAGCTATTAGGTACATGTCTATTTGCAGTCTATGTATAATGGAAGACCTGTATCATTACATGAATCAGATACAGCTTTAATTTCTCTGTTGTACCAGAAAAATATTTTGTTATTGTGACGCTTTTCTTCAGGTGTTAGAATTCCTAGTTAACAAGTTAGGCAGTGGTTGTGGCTGCAAGATTCAACTGTGTAGTCTTCTTCTGTAGTGTAAGGGGAGGGGGGGGGAAGAAAAATTGTGTGTGTGGAGGGTAAAAAAAGCAAACAAAATAGAACTAACTGGGAACAGCTTAACAGTTGTTAATCTCTTGAGTACTCTGTATAGCATGTTTTTTACTGATGATGATTTTTGTGTGTTAAAATTTCCATCTTTAAGCATAATCTGTTTTTTTTCTTTTTTTGTTTGTCTTTGATGCATCAAATATACAGACATTTTGCTTCCGTGAAGTAGCCGTCGGTTTATCTTTCAGATATGGAAACTTATGCAAATTATTTTGGTATAACCTGAACTTCAAGTTAAACAAATCTATTAGTGTTGTTGGTTCTGCTGTGAGGACACTCACCTTGCTATAAAAGAAATGAAAGAAATGTTGTTACAGGAGTATGCTATGGACCCTTCAGATAGGGGTACCAGATGTTCATAAGACTTTGTTGCATTAAAAAAAAAAAAAGACTCACAATTTCTTTCATTTTTTTTTAGTGTTCTTTTTTGAACAGTAAATACGTCTAAATGACGTCTTTGCATGTTCTGAAATAACTTTTAATAAATCACTATACATCCCCCAAGCTATATTAAATATTATATTTCTTTGTTGTTTTGAGACCTTAAGGTTTAGGAGCAAGGAGAGTTGATCACTCTTTAAAGCAGTAGTGGACTAAGGGCTAGCTCAATTGCGTGAAGGTTATTTGCGATGATGACTCTTCAGCAAATGTTACCAAGGTGATAACTGCATTTACTCTTAGTGGGTTAGAGCAACTTATGGCTTTCCCAAGAAAGCTTGCGAGGAATGAGTGAGAGTTACCATCTGTGCTGTTTATTTCCAGTGCTGACATTGAGCTTTGTGGTTCTAACTGGGCTTCCATCACTCAAAAACCTTCTGGATTTGATATGTCTGGGCAGATGATGGCTTGTCTCTGATGCGCAGTAGGAACCATAGTGAAGTACTAAGAACGCCTGCCCCTTCTCTAAAACCATTGTCTTTTGAAGTCATCAGAACTGACAAATGATGTGCAGAAATAAGGAATGAGTTTCCAGGCTATTTCTTAGATGCAAGGTTACTATATTTTAAACACTACTTATATTGGACAGTTGCATTAAGGCTCTAAGCCTTGAGAATCATAACTGGAAAATGCCAGTACGTAAATTTCACAATGTTTTTGACTGAAATGTTCATTTGACCCATGACATTGAAGAGTATCATTATAAAAATTATCACCATGGTATGTTACTCATTCATACTGTGTCATGTATCTTGCATATCAATTTTGATCACGTTCTTCACTGTTTTTATTTGTCAAAGCCTTTTCCTGCAATGTTTTAAATTGATATCAACTTTTTTTATTCTTCCTTCTACCATGTGGTAAAGACAGTTAAAGGTGGGGTATATTAGTAATCAACTAAGCACATGGTTTGGTTTTCTTCTTGAGGAATACTTGTTCAAATGGAAGTCTTAATTTCAGTGGTAACTTCAAGACACTTCTGCATAACTGAAGCTTTCAACTTGCAGCTGTTTCAGCTGCTGAACCATTGAGTCTTTTTTTTTGATTCTGCTCAAACTCTGAACTGACGATGCATGAGCAGATAAGACTCCGTAATTATAATCATATTTAGACAGGTGACTCATTTCAGTAACCATAAGCTATTCCAGAACATGGGCTGAGGTGTCCATCTGATGTGGGCCAGAGAGCCCCCACCTCTATAACGTGGCAAACAGCTCCCTGGGGTCACTGCCCCTGCCTCTCCAGGGGACCGAGCAAGTTGCTGCTCCAGGGCAGTGCATTCAGGTTTTGAAAGACAAACGTGGTGCTTCACAGGGAGGTGTGGCATGTGAACTACTCAGATATTCCAACTGAACTCAAAAGCACAGGGTTGCTGTCTAGCCAGTGAAATCTTACATTGGAGGTGGGCCCTGGGAACACTTCTGTAAGATTACAGGGAATTCCCATGGTGTTAAACATAGCTTTAGGCTAATGGCATAAAGACTCCATAGTACTGAGGAGAATTATTTTCCATTCCTGGCTGTGTGTGTGTATAGACCATATGTACACATGGCTTATGTACAAGGTAAATTTTAAAAATCTCTTATGCATTTCCTTTTGAATGTGTACAAGTTTGATATTTTAATTCCAGAATAATTGTATTCTACGATACTAGCCTTCTCTGTCCTGATTAGTTCATGTTACACTACATCATAGAAAAGTGTAATTCTCTCTTTGGTAGCAATTGTTTCTGTTTTTGAGAAATGTTGTAGAACTCTTAAAAATGCTGGTTAATTAGCAGCGTACATGAAGAATGAAGAAAGTTGTGTATCATATGTTTTTACTGATAATTTGCTACAAAACTTTGGATCCTGATCATATATATAGTTCATGTGTGTGTGAGAAACACTCCGTAGCCAATAACTTAGGCTCAGGTGAGGATCTCAGTGAAGTAGTAATTTATTCGCGATCTCTTCACCAGAGATCTGCCCTGGGGATCTCTAGTCTTGAGCAGTTTCCCATCAAGTCCTTGGTAGCACAAGGCAAATTCTCCCAGATGCCAGGTAGCACTCACACCCTGCCATGAGAGGCAAGCTGTATCGTTACCTATAGCTGTAGAGAATGCAGGGGGAACTGTGATATTGCTATCATGCAAGGAACAGCAAAGAGAGACTTACAGGCCTCATTTCCCCAGGCAGTCTTTTCTTGGTACAATGCAATCATACATCGCATCCCTTGGGAGTCTTTGGTCCACCCCCATGGGAAGGGCACTATCTGGGCAATCGGTCATCCCGAGGCACAAGCATAGCAGTAGCTACAGTTGAGACTCTGGACAGTATATTTGACCCATTCTATCCAGGCATTCACATCCCCATACCCTGTTTGAATCTCAAATGTTTGAACTGCCACGTTTCGGAGGGCCTCCTGTTTACTCTCCTGTTTTCTCCTTGAGTTTCTCCCTTTCTCTGTTGGCAATAGAGGATTGTTTCCATACAGCTATTCTCAATCTGGCTGTTGTGTCTCTCCCAGTTATTTGTTCTTTCTGCTCAATTGTCATTGGGCATTTAAATCTCCACAAGCTAACACCTCACAAGCATCAAACGTGATGGCTTGTGGTACATAACCCTCTGTCACAGTCACTCATATTTTGATGGGGTATCCCGTTTTTGCTATTATCTGGTCATGCCTTTTCCAAGTTACCAATTGACCGAGGCCTTCTCTGAGGCCTAGAATCACTAAAAACAAAATTAGTAATCAATTTTTCCCTGTCATTATTTTTAAACCTTAGGTTTCCAAATAATTATCGATACAAAAATAAGATGTACACTACTACTATAACAACCCCCCCCTTGGGAGCACTGCAGTTCGCTATAGGTCTGTCCTTTCTCTCAATCACAAGTCACACTCGTTAGTTACCTGTGAAAATAAAAGGTTAGTTTACAATTGTAAGCTCTTATCCTGCTCAGAGTCCACTACGAGATTTTTCTCTTCAATTTCAACTTCCAACAAGTCTTTTGTAGGAACAGCTTCCCAGGTACTAGCATCGACAGATGCCTTCACTCGAGTATAGTGAGTCCAACCTTTTTCCGCAGTTCTTACGGCTGTTTCAGTGGTCAGTAATTGTCCTTCCCATTCAGGCCGGAGTTGACTCTTTCCAGGTCCGAATCAGGACCCAGTTTCCTGGATGATGGTGGTGAATGGGGAATTCCAAAGGTGGGGTTTGAGCCAACAACCCACAGGTCCTGAGAGATGACAAAGAAGAGGACAACCCCAGAATACAGTTCTTAAGGAAACTCTCTTGTTTTGAATTGTGGTATCTCATCCCTTCTGCCCAGATAGGGCAATCTGAACAGCATCTCATATGCTGAAATTCCTATATCCTTTCTTGGTGCTGTTTAAACCTGTAGGAGTAAGCATTTTACCCAAGGAAGTTGGGTTTCTAACACTAGTTTTGCTTCTTTTGCTTCTTTAATGTCTGATTCATTCGCTCCACCTTCCCAGCAGAGGAGGGGTGCCAGGGGCTGTGAAAATCCCACTCAATCTCTAAGGCCTGCTTTAACTCTTGCAGTAAAGCTTACACCCATCCAGTCGCGTGGTCAATTAGGACAAACAAGTAACTCAGTAAAGTCTACCTGTATACTTTGGAAAGGTCAAAGCCCTGGCTCCCGTCCCCCTCTAGATGGGTTACAGAAGACCTTTTTATTTACCTTTTGACATATGGTACATCCTCTACATATGTGCTTCCCTAAAGTGTATATTCCTACACAGACATGCTTTCTTAGCACAATATCACACATTGCTTGCACCTCCCAATGACTCTTTTGATGTAAAACAGTTAATATTTGCCTCATTATCACTTTATTCAGCATTTCTCTCCCATCAGGGAGTATCCGTTTTCCTTCAGACTTCATGGCTCCTGATTCCTTAAAAAAAAATCATTGTTTTAAAACTTTTTAGTTCTTTCTTAATTTTCAACAATTCCCTGAATCCTCTCTGGATTTATTCTTCATTTTCCCTCAGACATTAGATGCCTTAAATACCTGACTTCTCTTTCTCCATATTGTAACTTTTTTTTTTTTTTTTTTAATACTCCCAAGCCCTGCTTTCCCAGAAAGTTGAATAGCTTGTTAGTAGCTTTCTTCACAACTCTTTTCTCCTGTCCTGACAATAGAAAATGATCCACATATTTGTTAACATTAATACCTCCTTGGGAGGTTGTAATTGCTCCAAAATTTTTTTTTTTTTTTTTTTTTTTTTTTTAGAACTTACCCAAATAGATAGGTGTCCCTGTAAACCCCTGAGGTAAAATTGTCCACCTATATTGTTGCTTCCGCCCCCATTTCAGGGTCTTTCCAGTCAGAGGTGAATATACATGTATGTTTGCTCTCAGGGCCAGAGAGCACTCCATTAATAACACTGTTATTCCAGTCTAACAATTCACTAGTTGAATGCCCAATTTAATCATCAAATCCCTTCCCAACAAGTTAGTATCCACCTTGGATACATACAATAATTGCCCAGTGATCATTTTATCCCCTGGTCTCAGCTTAGTATTCCCCAAAAATGGCACTGTTATCCCAGTACCTTCTACCCCCATCACATTTAGGGTTTCATTAGTTAATTTAATCCCTGATACTTTACAGGTCAGTAATGACTTAACTGCCCCAGTGTATTGGGTTTGATGGCAGGGTTCAGGGGGGGTGTGAGGGGTGTGGGGGTGGGAAACTGCAGTGGCAGCCCCCGTGAGAAAAACCCAGAAACCTCCCCGTGGCAGATAAGGGACAATTTCATTTGGCCCCAAAGGGGCCCACTGCTGCCCAGAGCCAAGCCATGAGCAATACAGTCCGTGCCTCTGTGAGAGCACATCCACGAAAACAAACAAACAAAGAAACAAACAAAAACCTGCTGCTCAACAGCAGTTGGGAGAGCAAGAAACCTCCCCGCAGACACCAAAGTCAGTGCAGAAGGAGGGGGAGGAGGCGCTCCAGGCGCTGGAGCCGAAGCCCCCCTGCGGCCGCTGGAGAGGCCCCTGGTGGAGCGGGCTGTTCCCCCCTCCTGTCCCCCTCCCCGATGCTTGGGAAACTGACCAAACACCACAGCAAATATGCAAATATACCAAAACTTCTAGACTGTTACTTAGATAATGCCTACATCCTCTTTCCCTGCTCATTCAGCTTCAAACAGCTCTGTTAAATATTACATGCCACACCTTTAACACCTTCAGCAACCCTTTTAACACTTCCTTTATCTTTCTCCAGACTGTACTTTTCTAATACCAGCACCAAAGGCTCAGTCAGAGTCCAACTTAATTCCATACCTTTTCCCTCCAAGATACTGAAACAACATATCAATATAGCATATTTCATCCCATTTTCCTTCTTTCCTCCTTCTTCCGCTCCAGATATTCCTATTCGAAGTGGCCAGCCTGGCCACACTTAAAACATCTTATCAAAGCCTGTCCCTGCCAGGATTCGGGTCACAACACAGGCAGCCTTCTTTGCCTGCCATTCCTTCATCTCTCTTCCTCTCCTTTCCATCCTGGCCCTGACTCCCCCTGAAGATTTTCTTCATCTTTCTCCAACCCTCTGCCTCACTACCTGCTGCACTGTCAATACCATTAGTTTCGATCTCTTTTTTTTTTTTTTTTTCCTTCTTATCTCCCCTCCAGACACACACCTCCAGGGCCTCCCGCAGGAGGGTCCCCCAGTGACTGTTCACTACATTCCCCCACCTTCTGAAGCATTTTCTGCGTATTTTGCCAGGCTTTAATCACACAATGAACTTTCAAGAGCCCTTGGGATACTGGGTCATCAGGTCTCATCCCCAAGTACTTTCTCATTCTGACCCCAAGTCTCTCATATGATTTCTGTGTTGCACACTATTATTATTCCAGCCAGGATTGGCAAGTGGGTATTTCTGCCCTGCCGCTATTACCCCTGGTCCTGGAGGATGAGCTCTTTCCCATTCTTGTATAGCAGCTCTCCTCCTGATCATTCCCATTTCTTTCCCTGTAAACAACATACTTATAGACAAAATTCCCTCCCCCAAGAGTATAATTAAGGTCATAGGAACTGGTCTAATTGTTCAACTAGGCTGTTGGGGTCCTCGAATAAAGACTTCCTCTCCTTCTTAAAAGTCCTAACCTCTCTGCTGGTAAGGAGGAGGGGGTAGTTCACCTAAGAGTATACACAGTTAGTGTTAGTACTGTTAGTATCAGGGAAGGCAAAATTCTCAATATATCTTCTACCTTGTTCTAATTCTTGCCAGAGCCTAGAGTATGATCCTTCTTTAGGGACAGTGTTAACTCCAGTCCCTGTCTCCCTTCCTGGAGTGACTGCTGCTGCCACCAGTTCAATATTAAGATTATAGGAAGCATAACTTGGCTCCTTCTCTAAAAAAAGGAATCTTATTGTTTACACATAAATTTAAAGCCTGAATTTTCATCAGACCCGTATTTTGGCCAAAATACTGCTGTTTCCTTAATTGGTTCTTTTGTCCAGACTGATACACAATATTTAACCTTTTTTTTTTTAAAATTATTTTTCTTTTACAATCCCTCTAATTTTGGGATTATGTTTCCAATTTCTTATCATTCTTCAGGAAGAACTATTAGTAGGCACTCCCCCAGGGATATCTCCCTGTCCCCTGGAACTCATATTTTCCCATTTTTCCTAACCCTCGCCAGTATGTGCTACAGAATTTTCCCTTCTGCAGTGTACCACACACCAACGTACTGAAAGATGGGGATGTACCGCCAAGCACTTCCCCGTGCCAGCGTTACCGCACACCTGAGTTTACCAGATTCCCTGGTGTACTTCCAAGCACTTCCCCGTGCAAGGATTACTGTACACCAGATTCCCCTGGTGTAGTGCCAGCACTTCCCTGTGCAAGGGCTTACCATACAGCAGATCACCCGACCCCCAAGGCAATACTTAATATTTCTTACCTTGGTCTGTGCACAGAGTTACCGGATCGATTCTTAAAAACCCAGAGTGCCTACCTTCTTCCTTTCCCCACTACTTCACGGATCCTGCCTCTTTAACCAGTCTCGGGGCCTCTGTCAGCTTTCCGCAGAACCGCCACCGTCGATGCACAGGACCGCTGAAATCAGCGGGGCATGCCTTCCTGCTGCTGCGGCGGTGGGGCTCCCCAGTAGGTGACTGGATCCCGGACGAGCCCCCAAATTGTGAGAAACACTCCGTAGCCAATAACTTAGGCTCAGGCGAGGATCTCAGTGAAGTAGTAATTTATTCGCGATTGCAATGGCGGGCGCCCCACAAGCAGGAGAGAGCGCATCTACTAGTTCCAAAACACAGTTTATATACCTTTTGATGGCAGGACCCTCCCCTGTTTCCCCACTGAGTGGGTAATCCAGATTCACAATCTATCTGATGCTTCACAAACAATGCATGGCCTTCAGTTGCCGGCCTGTTAAATTTCAAATTTCTTTTGACATTTTTACTGCTTGAAGTGGTAATGTTTCTTCACTTACCTGACTTGACTTGACACCGTGATTTTCACCTAATTGTCCTAAGGAGTCTGATTGTCTGCATTTTACAAGGTCGCCTGCTAAACTTTCTTATCACTGTAAGCATATCTCAGTACCACATTCCCTCCTTCTAAACAATGTAACTCTGCAAAAACAACATTTCTATTCCCACATGTGTATATATAAAGTAGCCTTATGTATTTGAATTTTCAACTCTTTTTTTTAGATATTAACATTGTGATAGCTCTATATTCAACTTTGCATTGTTTAAATTTCATCTTTCTGTCTTTCAGTTGTTAACAAGATGCAGGTTAAAGGCTGCTGTTTAAATGCTACATAGTGTTGGCACAGTCTTTTTAAATTAAAAAGCACAATGGTAATGGCAAGTGCGGGAATGGTAGTTAATGGGACCTCTTGTCCTAATTTCCTTAAACCTCATTCCAATTTGGATTGTGGGGTAGCTGGCTGACCTACTTGTACCTCAGTCAAGCATTACTTTAAAATGGCATAAAAAGCTTTCCTACCCCTGAAAAGGGGCAGAAGCATAGAAAAAACTAGCCTGAGATTAGTTGAGTAAATTGTGTGTTTGTGCACATTTTTGTGTTTGGAGGTTTTACATTTGAATGACTTGTGTGTTTGAGAGCTATTCAAGGACAGCTAAAGTGTATCCAGATCTCTGGAAATTGTAGGGCTGGCTGGCTCCTTTTTTCTAAACTCCTAATGAGATTAGTAAAATGGTTAGAACTGAAGAAAAACTTTCAGTTTCCTGTTTGCCTAACCTTGAGTTTATCTGCCTGTTTTAACGCGTCATGTTTTGTATGCTGAAAACTTCAGATTTTCAGTGGCATCAGTGTTAAAAATGGGTTTGTGTACTGTATGTGACAGAAACAAAACCAAAAAACTAGAAGCAAATTTAGTTATGTGTGTATTTATCTTGTCAAATTATGTGCACAAGGCTATAAAAAATGAGATCAGTGACCTTCAGAGTGATACTTCCAGGTAGCTTAGACCTATGGATTTAGTACATAGTAACACTTTAATGTTGCTTACATAAAGGAGCAAGTTTGTATTATATTTATTAAAAAAAAAATCAAGGTGTTTGAGAGGGTTATTTAATTCTACTAGGTCAGCAATCCCGTGTTGTGTGGATTATTGAGTTGGGTAAAGGTCTCCTGTCCTTGTTGCAGTAATTACCTTTTGAGGATCAGAAAATTAAATTGCCTAGGAACATGGGAGTCCTGGCTAAAGTTTACCTCAGATTCACTGAGCCGAAAATCTGGTTAAACAGAATTCAAGTGTTTCTCTTTTCAGTGGCCGTGTTAATGAAACTAAGTAGCAAGCAACCTTCTTTTCCACCTTAATACAAACAAACAGGTAAATGACCCTGGCTGTTCTTTAGAAGCCAGAATCAGTTTGCTTTAAAATCGGAATTAATCTTATTTAATATGAAATATGAAACACAGTCACATGTTCACTTGTACTGTTACAGTAAATGATTGACTCTGAAATACATGAACAGTTTTTTTGTTGTTCTTGAAGGAATAAGTTGTTATTTAATTTCCTGGAAAGAAGGATAGTCAGAGCTGTCTATGCCTGTGCTTGTTTTATTTCTACACTTATGAACTGCATTCTGCAGAGGTCTGTAATTTCTGTTCCAGTTCCAGAAATGATATGACACTGGCAATGTGATATATAAAGTTTCTGACAGGGATCACAGCTGAGAATGTTGCTTTCAGGTTGTAGGGCTATCTTCATTAGAAGTTCTTACATTGCTAGAATAGTTACATTGCTACTTAACTAGCCTTGAGCATATCTTGAGAATTGAGGAGTGTCGTATGGTAATTTGTCCTGCCTTTTGTCTGCAGCCATTATCCTCTCAGGGCTATAGCCCTGAGAGGATAATGGCTGCAGAAACATTGCTAATAATTGAAGCTACTATTTAGAGCTGTTTTACAGCTCTGAACTAAGTCAGCAGTTATGGGGATGGTTATTTTATTTCTGCGTTAGTAGAAAGGGTCCTAAGGTACAGTTCTGTACCTTTTTTTCAAGGAACCACCATGAGCTATACTAGCAAAAGATTACTGGTGTTATAGGATATTTCTATCACTGTACATGTGTTAAGTAGCTGTCCTAATAATCTGTTTTGTCTAAGAGAGAGTAATAATCCCAAAAGGCCACAAAGAGTTTTGTGTGGACATGTGATGCCTCTACAGTGTTTTAAGTTAAGTATGAGTGCATTCATATCTCAGAAACTGAGATATTTGACTAGGTTTTGGAGTCTTTTCTCCTCTTCCATCTTCAGCAATGTCCTTCTGAGATCTGCTTTCTCTATTACTTTTTCCATGGCAAAAAAAACATTGCTTTTTGTTTTCCAGTTGTCTTCATTTTACTTGATTTATTTACATCTCAAAAAAAAAAAAAAAAAAAGACAGCAGAGTTAACTACTTGAAGAGTGCACATGTTCATCTAGGTCCATCAGTGCAACTAGCTTCCCCTGCCCCGATCAGTCTTACTAGGTTCTGCCAAGCACAATAAGGTCTCTGTAAGACTAACAGAAGGTACAGTATGCTGACACGTTGTTAATACACTTATTTACAGTTTCTGTTTTCTTGTCATTGGAAAGGCACATCTGTTAGTCTTAGGGCTGAATTTGGTTCAAATGAGGTCTCTGAGTTAGTTTTCTCTTGATGTAAAGAATAGTAGCTGCTTTACTTAACATAACCTTCAGATTCAGGAAGAGTAGCATGTTTGACCTTAATCCTAGGATTTAGACCTGCCTTTATTTAATATGTGTCAGTATTTCATTAATTACTATTACAGTCCCATATTTCTGGAGATGGAAAAATACAGCTTTTGACTATGGAACACAGAAACAACAGAGTTGCTTCCTAAGCAACGCATCTGAAAAATATGCCTACATGTTTCACTGATATATTTAAAAACTGTTTTTCACTTAATGCAGTTGTATGATTAAAAATACCTTCCTTTAATATGGCCTACTAGTGGTCTATTTTGGAGATTATAGGAAAGATGAATATTTATCTTCACTGCAGTACATAAACATCAGAAACGTGTGAGTGAAAACCCTGCATTGGTTTGAGTGCTGCAGTGTGAAAAAAATGACCTTAGCGACAAGGTTTTCAGCAGCCAGCAGGAAATGATGAAATGTGCTGTGAGAGAATTGCTTGTGGAAGTGGAGGTCAGGCAAAGCTGTGCAGGTACTGCAGCTCCCTGTGCAGTTGTGCTGCTGAGCTCCATATTTGGAAAAATGCAAGTGAGTTAAGACACGGCTTTTAAGGTAAGTATTTTGCTTGCTAATTTAACAGTTGCTTTTTTTCCTGCCAAATATTTACTGTGCTGCTCAATAGAAGAAATGAAAGTATTTTTGGCCAAATGAATGTGATCTTTTGGTAAAGATTGTAACATTTGTCAAATATGAGAGGGTTTGTTTGGTCATGGCTGAAACGATGGTTCTTAGTGTCTGAAACACAAATATCCTTCTAGTAGCCATTATTGTATTACTTCTATATACTTCTGTGAGATTTTCTATTTAAGTACAGCAGTGTACATGTTTTGTGGTACTTGTGTGGTCAGATAAGCAGCATGGCACCTTTTTATCTTTAGATCAAAGATCTGAAGCTTTGATATCTGAGGCAGCGCTTCCTAATATTCTGTTTTGCTTCTTAATTGTATGCCATTTTAGAATGGTTGTATATATGTCACTTTCCTCTGCAGCTACTTTGTCAGTACAGCTGTGAATGCTGTTTCACATTTTCTCTATTGGAAAATGAATCACTGCAAGCCTCTTTCTCAGTTTCTCTGCACTATCCTTTTTGCACTACTGTCAAATTCTTGTTTTTTGTGTGGTAGAATGAACTAAGTATTAAATATGTGGGTTGTAAATACTTCCACTTTGTTGAAATCAGTTTTCATTATGAAGAATGTACTAGCCATCTAGTTCCACTAGCTAAAGGGTTAAATAATTTAAGTGTCTGGCAACTTTTAAGATTTCTTGCAAACTACCAGTGTTTTCCAAGTGTAATTTGCAAGGTGAAGGCATGTGGTCTTCTGCCCCCTTCTTGCTTCTTGGAAACATACCTAAAGGCATATTTGTCTCATTTTCAGTTAGACGAACAGGGTGTCAGATATTAAGGTTTATTTCATTTTTGGAGACCTTGGGAGGGCATGTTAGTTAGTGGGTAATGTCACAGAAACTGCAAAAGTGAACATTAGAAAAAGGTGCAGACTTCTATTCAAACAGTTTTTTTTTTCTGCAGTTTAATGTCTTAATCACTCAGGTTAAATAATAATAACTTCTGATTTAAAGTTTACAATAGATACAGTATTTAATCTTTCAAATTATTTAAAATGTTATACTGTTATGAGTTCCTCAGGTGGTTTCCTGCAAAATATACTGAAAGCCAATTTTATTGTGCTTTTTTTTCTGTTGTTAAGAAAGCATTAATATATCTATTTAGAATGGGATTTTTTTCTATCACAAGTCAGTGTTGCAGGGTTTAAAACCTAAAAATGCAAGTGCTTTGTGACCAAAAAATCAGCTGTTAAATTGCTCTCTTATGTTGCTTCTCTTCTGTGCATCTCAACAGAAATAGGAGCATGATTATTTTTAATGTGTTATGGTTAGTTTCTGTATTTAAGGTCTGTGAAGGATACTATTCAAGGATGCTTTTTACTGTTTTTTTGTGTTTTTTTTTTTTGTTACTTTCCCTCACTAGCTAAAGAATCTGCAGGTAGTATTCAGTACACATCGGAGTAGCACACCTCTAAAGTCTTTTTGAAAATTAAATACTGATTAGAGCCAGGATTAGTCAGTTTGTGTGAAAAACAGTGTAACAAAGTGTTCATCTCAGTCATTTTGGAACAATCACCTGAGATGCTCTTTTAAAAACATTTAGCTCAATTACAATACTTGTATTCAAAAATCTGTTATTTAACAGTACTTCCTTTTCTGTTTTTAAGAACAGTCAGTATAGAAAATAGTCAGTCTGAAAACCTGGGGAGAAAATTTGAGGAATGGTTGTCTCCCTTCAACAGTTACTGATTAATATACAATGACTATAGTAAGATGATGCGTTTTCATCCTCCAGTGGGATTAAATGAAATAGCTGAAAAAAATACTTTTAAAAATAGTACCTATATCCTCTGTGAACTTCAGGGTATGTTTTCTAAAAGGTATACTTCAAAGGCTTTTTAGCAGGCATGCTTCTGAGTTCTTAACAGTGGTAATGATGCTCTTAGTGTTTTATTCCCCTCGGTATAAATATTGACACTAATTAAATAAACACTAGAAACTGGAGTTGCTTTGCTTCAATGTTATAGTTCAAAAATCCAGATATTAGGCAAGTTAAACTTTGACTAATTTGCTTTTGACTTTATCTTAGATGAATATCTGAAGTTTTTGAAAGCACTGGGAACAATGCATTTCATATAACCTTCATTTTGTGTTACTCGTTTGTATGCTGTTGACAGGATCTGTGGCAACTGCATTTACACACTTGTCATAATTTTGTTGTATATGTAATTTTCTAACACTGTATTGCAGTTCATACAGTAACATTTAAGCCTGTAAAAAGTCAAATGTTCTTCAACAGTTCTTGTTTTAAAGGATGTCTGAATATGTAAGAGGGATTTAGATTTTGCAGTACATCCTAAAGGACAGGAAATATTTTTGGAAAGACTTCAGATCTTTTAGGCAGTCTTTTTTCTTTTTTAATTATGTTTCTTGTTTTAGGAGATCCTGAGATTTCTTTATTAAGAAGAATATTTGAGGAGATTAGAATACAGTACTCATGTTATCATGCTCATTTCTCTTCATGATGTAGTAGGGATTAGGATTTGTTTACGTTTCTTTTCTTAATATTATTTGAACTTAATGTTGTTAGGTTCAAAAATGCTAGTTTCCATTTCTGAAGACTATAAAATAGCATGTATGATCCTTGGTATATTTATCCTTTCCATCATTTAAAATTTTTAACTAAATTTAACAATGCTCCTGCATTAGAGAACTGCTTAATCCACCTCTTTCAGACTTAATGTTTTGTAGTAGCGTACATTTAAAAAAAAAAAAAAAAAAGCAAATTTTCTTTATCAAATACAATGGCAGTGTATTATACAAATCTTTCATCAGCCTTGGGTATTTTAACACTAAAACTTAGGGATGGATTCTGTGCAACTTGCTGCTTAGGTTTCAAAGCAAAAACTTTTAGTATTGGCATGCAGTAGGTCCTAATGGTTGGCATACTGGAGGGGCATTTTAACAGCAGTATCCAGCTTTGACCAGAGCATTGTAAATGCAGGTGCAGTTTGTCTCTGCAGAACTGGAGATTTATTTTTTTTCCTAGCATGGTTTATTGTGGTTACTTCACCATCTGTTACATTTACAGCTAAGCAAAAAAGTATGATAGAAATACGTTAAGTTTTTAAGTAAATCCAAATCTTCTAGAAATCCCTGCACAGCTGTTTATCAACTTTGTCCTTGGCCAGTATAGCTGTGCCAGTTAAAGCTTGGAGTTTTGTGGTGTTAATGACTTCCTGCACTCATAGTCTGTTTCAATTAAAATTGGTAACCTCTGTGTAATCTCTGAAGGTGGTTTATAGCCTTATCAGTTGAAAGAAAAAATGCACAATAAAAATAATCCCTCAGGTTGAGAGGGAAAAAAATACATTTTTTCCTGGTCCCTTATTTTGCTGTGTAAGTCATCCTGGCTAGTTGTAAAAATGCAGAGGGAGGATATGCTGGCAGCATGTAGGAGTTAGTAATGACGAATAGGTGTTGATTATGAAAACAAACAAAACTGACATGTCCAATAGCAAATTAAGGGGATGATTGCTAGTTCTCAGACAACTGCATCGCTATGCCATTGCTCATGTCTGCAGTAAAGGCATGTGATTACAAGAGAGTATTCCCAGAGGGGCTTGAAGGGTTCAATTTTATTGTCTTTGAACAGAAAAACAGACAAACAGTGGCTCATAACTTGGGTCTATCTTCTCAAGAGTTCTTGAGTGAGATAATACTTATTATACATGTATGAAACCTCCTGGTGTGGCTGAAGATGTGTGGCTGTTGTCTCGCACTTCAGAGACACGCTTCTGCACTCTGTGTATTACTCAAAGATGATCACACTTAAACAGTAAGTCTAAGTTTCATTTATTTAAGGGAATATTCAAGCAAGGAAATATGGAAATAAGGAAATATTCAAACTTAATAAAATACAATGATCAAAATAGCTGTTCTTCTTCCTTAAATTATACATTGTAAAATGTATACATCATAAAATATTAGTCACACAGGGTTGGATGTGCCTGGAGAGTCTAAGTTGACATAGTCCTATGAGCATAGCTGGATTTTGTTTCAAGATGTGTTAAGTATCAAGGCAATTCTGACTGCTTTAGTGATCTTTTGATGTGTGCTAGAAATGAACCAAATATTTATTCATTGCTTGACTATTAAGGCAGTGAGCTAATGCTATTTTCAGTTGTTTTTTGTTGCATGTTAAAAATGTAACATTTAATGAATGTGGATAGTGGTGAATATATACAGCAGTGAGGAAGTTGTCTTGAAGCAAGTTCTTGACTCCTTGCGGTTTGTTTCTTTTTTTTTTTTTTTTTCTTTCAGTTTTATTTCTTACTTAATTAGCATTTAACAGCAGCATCTGATCCTTGGCTGGGGCCAGGGCAGTGGGGGACCCAGCAGTAACCATGTACCTGCTGAAACGCCTTTCCTCTGCCACCCTCTGCTTTGGCTGCAGGTGGGTGCCTCTCCTCCTCCTCCTCCTTTTTCTCTTTCCTTCACAGTTCTTCTGTGGTATCAGGGGATGGCTGGCCATGGTTTTTGGACTGCCTGCGGCTGCTCAAGAGGTGCCTGTCTTTCTCCTGCATGGGGTCACGCAAGCAGTCCCCACTTGGGTCCCACCTCTTAGGTGCAATGCAGACATGTAAGGAATACCTTGTTACTCAAAGTTGTGAATGACTACCGCAAGCTAGTAGCTTCTGTACTGGTTAATCTTTCTTGATAACTGGAGAATAAATGTCTAGGTGGCAAAATACTTGGTTATTCAAACTGGAAATGAAAAGAATAAATACTGCTCAGAGTTGCAGGGGAGTGTGTGCAGTACTGATCATACTGGTGGGCGTTTCTTAGATTCCTTGCCTCAGTGCTCAGGATATGGGATTCACCAAACAGGTTGCTGTCATCTTTCAAAAACTCATTTAATGTCTGGCTCTGCTGACTTACGTACATACAATCTGAATTCCACTGGAAGTAGTGATTCAATTGCCTTTTACAGACTCTTTTCTGGTATTTGTGCTGTAGTTGCTTTTTGGAGGAAACAAAGGAATTTTCTTAAAAATGAAATAGGGTGCTATTCTTCTGCTTTTATAGATTGGAGAATAAGAATTAACCCAAAGTTGTTGACTTGAGACTCTAGCTTCAAAAGTCTGAGGCCTAACTTCTATTAATAACGTGCACTTGCATCTACTGATTGCAGTTAGAAGAGTTCACAGCACTGAGTAGTAGTGAACAACCTTGGTTTGATGCATCCAGGTGTTAAAACTCCTTCATGTCACTTAAATGCATAAACCAACCCCACCCCCTCCATAGTTAACTTGTCTTATTCATTTATGGACTTCTCAATGTTGGTAGCTGTGTTTCTAACAGGTTTTGTTATATAAGTTTATAGTTTTTCTATTTTTCTGTCCATGTAAACCATCCACAAATTGCAACCCCGAAGAAATCAGGAGCTCTCATAGAACAAATTGGTTGGACGAAATAAAATAGGAAGGAATGTATAAATTGTTTTATTTAACCATGAAATACAAGGTAGAGTTTTTGTAAAGCATATCTGTGGTAGCTACACGTAGTAGAAAAGCATGATGGTTTAGCACTTCAATCACGGGACGTTTGTTTCTGTACAATGAAGTTCTGTTTTCTTGCTATTCTGTATGGAACAACCCTCAGATTTCAATGAGTAATAAGGAAAAATACCATAGCTGAAAGTTCTTATGAGCAGCTAATCCAAGTTGAGTTGTGTCCTTATTTGTGTTTCACTTGCTAGTCATCACACTTGGAATGCTGCTGAGTCAGATCTAGAGTGACAAGCCACCCTATACATCCAAAAAGAAGTTTAAAGAGGAATGTGAACAGGTGCATTTCCCTTCTAGAGACTGGTCTTTGAGCTTGCTTCTAAAGAGTCCTTAAAGAAAACACAAGGACAACATAAGTAGTTGGTTTCCTATTATTTTTTTCTTCCATCTCACCAAGACAGTTAAATACCAAGATAAAGTGGGCGGAGTGCTCATGCAGTCTCTGTCCTCCCCAGTTTTCAAGACTGTATAAAGCTCTGAGCAATCTGGTCTAATCTCATAGCTGACCCTTCTGAATGATCCTGTCATCCTCTTACTCTGAAACTTTCTTGGTTGTGGACTAATTTGTCACCTGGACTATTCGCCTATTGCCTTACTTTAAAGCAGCCTATCACAAGTGAAACAATAACTGGAGGGAGAATCATTGCTGTGTGGGCACTGAAAACTTGTGATAGTTCTTTCCATTCTGGAAACGGTTAAGCTCTTGAAATGAGGCATGAAAAGTGTTGTCTCCAGTCTGTTATCTGGATTGTGCATTTTGGGAAGTGTTGATCAGGTTTGCAGGACAAGGCTGGGGTGTTGCCTTCAGGTTTCAAGTACCTGAAATACTGTTTTATCTGCAGACATCCTTCATGTTAGGATATCGGACTCAAAATCTAGTATGTCTTTCTGTAGGTTTCAGGTAAGCAGCACCAAGACCTTATTTTTTTTAAATCCTTTTCAATTGCAGTGAGGTTTCTAATCAAAATAGACATCTTCTGAGGGGTTCTGAACATTAAAATCTTACCTTTCAACAAACAGTCCTACGTGACTGACAGTAAGAGATCATGAAAAATTCATCTGTTTTGGGGGTCTCAGAGATAAACTGAAGAATGCCTTTATGCATTTTTTCCATCTTTCTGTTGGAAAACACCTTAAGAGAGGCTTTGGAATCGACTGGATTATTGTAACATCTTAAGTCTGCATTTGTTGCATGGGTTTTTGCAAGTTGTGTGATGTGTTAATCTCTACCACCTGACACCTTGAAGAAAAGGAGTAAAAACAAGTATTTTTAATGCGAGTGAAGGAACCATTTTTGAGTTTTGTAAATTGTTTTCAAGGTAACAACATCACAGCCAACATCTTGAGCGCAGAAGCAGCATATTCAGATGATGTGTGCAGTTTCCGAAGGTCTGCTTGCCCACCATTAATATTTTCTAAAATTCTCATGAGTCTTATCCTTCAGGATATTTATAGCAAATCTTTTCACATTGGAGGGCACTAGCAGTAGAGAAGAAATTCAAGAACTTTAGCGTGTAGTTCTGCTAGAATGTTCCCTAAAGAGGAGGCTCATTTGTTTATTGGTGTGTTTCCTTGTGTTGTGCAAGATTAATGTGTCCTAATTTTAAAAATATTGCTCAAAAATCACTAAGTTGAGAAATACAAGCCTTGCTTGTCTGTACCATTTCTGTAGTTACTGTAGTGTTTACTACTTATTATCCAGTTACTCTATTCCATTGCAATTCTTGGTTTATTTTTAGCCTATATAAATTCTCTTACCCAATGTGTTCTGGGCCTGTTTATGACAAAAGACAGCAAGGGCTATGAGCTGGTAAGGCCTTTTCCATGCTGCTTCATGTTTGGTTGTTTGTGTCTGTGGTGACGCAGGTAAAAGCTTGCTTAAGATCTTTGGACCTCATGATTAGTAATGTATTAAGAATTTGTTTATTAATGGAAATTCGTAAATTCTTTGGCACGAGGAAAGAAAATATCCTGACAAGTATGAAAGTTAAAAGATTTGTGTTGGCCAAAAGTATGTTAAGGAGCAGGCGCAGAGCACGGTTGGGAGCTTATTTCTGTTCAGTGAAGGCCTTTAATATGCTTTTGAGGAAAGTGAGACTTGGCACCTTTGCCTTCTCTAACTGGCAGCCATCTTGCCATGCTACTCCTTCCATCATTTTTAAATCAATTTATCATTTCAGGCACACATTAAAGAAGAGCAGAGATGAAGATGCACATTTCTTACCTGCCTCAGGACAGCAGGGAGCTGGGTGGGTGTGACACAAACTGATATACCTGCTCAAGAAAATGTTATTTTTGGGCTCTGTAATGGCCCCTTTCATTTGCTGAGCTGGCTGGCCAGTCGGTGTGGAGGTTGGCAGAACCATCAGAGCACTGGGCTACCATTTGTGCAGGGAGTAGTTGAGGGACAAGAAAAAGTCAGCCTAGGTACTCCCAAAGAGGGCCTGGAGCCATGGAGGAAGATAAAGGTTGGAGTGCTTAAAGCAGAATGGTTGTGGGATATACGGGAACTGGGTGTGTGCACCCTGCTATCTTAGGGATTTACCAGCTCTGCTGCTTACAGCCTTGCTGACCAAAGAACCCCCAACTTCATGTAAGCTGTGTGTGGAGGATCTGTGCAGAAGCAATCTCTTTGATCTTACTGATCTGAATTGCCTGGATTTTATGCTGTCAGCCTTAGTTGTTCCAAGGCTTACACCTTGATTTCCAGAGTCTTCCATTTAACTATAAAAAGTAACTGCCTTTAATTGTGAAACCCCTGCAAATATGTTTGAAGGATGGGAGAACCAAACCCTAACAAAAAATGTGCTTAAGAACTGGCTGCCATAATAATTCTATTGCATGAGAGTAGCATGACTCATAGAGCTTGATGTTATATCTCAGTATTCAGTTTATTTTTAAGTAGTGCTGTATAAATAGTGTTTTTCTGTCCCAGTTGTTGCTATGACTTCATAATATTTCCCTAAATGCGCTTGCTCATACTTTCTCACAGCCTAGTATTTGGCATATGAAAACCGTAAATATATCAGAATTTCCTGAGTACTGATTATTTCCATGCTTCTTTGGAAAAATGATAGCTTGTGTGGAGGAATAAAATTGTGTGATAGCTTGTGTGGAGGAATAAAATTTCTAAAAAATAAAAAATCCCCACAACCTGTTCCTTCATTTAAGAAAATGTTCCTCTGTTTCAGGTTTTTCCAATTTTTCTGTGTAGCTTTCCAGATTAAACTTCCCAGTGCCAGTACAGCCTAGGCTGTTTTATTAAAGGTAAGCTGACACTGTATTGTTACTTCAGGATATTTTCACTTTGTCTTTTTCTGTAGCTGGAGGGGGAAATATTAATTATAAATATATATATATATATATATATATTATTTTTTTTGGGGGGGTGGTGGTGATGGTGTCTTTATTCTGTGAAACTTGTCTTTGTGTTTATACTCTGGCATGAAGTTTTCTTTTTCTGAGACATTGAAGTCTACAACTGTCTGCCTGATCTCTCTCAAATGATAGCAAACACTTTGGTTTAAAGATCTTCTTATGACAGCTGTAGAAAAACAGCCATAACCTGCCTGAGAACCTTTGGAACCTTGTTTCCTTGCATTCTGCATAGCATTCCTGGGACACTGCTTCATTCACTGAGGCTTTCAGAGTAATGTGAGTGTTTCTGCTGCCTTAATGGGAAGATAGCAAGAGGAGACAAATGGCTGCAAAAATAGCTAGCAATGATTATTGATCTAGCAAGTTGTCTTTAAATTCTGTCTCCCTTTGATCAGATAAAAAAAAAAAAATAAAAAAAAATCAGGAGTTATGCTTAAAGGTACCTCTGCATATTCATATTTTTGTGAAAACTATAAAGCAAACAAACTATTGGAAAAAGCTGTTTAATGTCAAACTTTTTTTTTTTTTTTTGAGTTTATCCAACTACTTGCAAGTTTATATCACTCTTGTACCCTTCTTGTGTTGCTTACAGCTATCTGGGAAAGGTTATTGGAAAACAGAAATGCATACACGTAATCTTTGCTTTCTTTACTGTAAGAATTGCAAGGGATGACATTTACCTGAAAAGAATAGGTTCCAATTGCATTTAGGCTACTAAGAAACTGATAATAAAAAATAGTGTTTTAATGCACCAGTTCCCTCTTGGTTCCATACAAGCACATATGGAAAAACCTTGGTAATTAGCAACCAGAGTAATGTGAAGATTGTTACACTAGCTTGTAAAACTATGTTGTGTCAATATATCATCTTTCTTCCATAGGCACAGAAAACCTTATTGTTTGTATATTTGAACTGTAATGACTGTTTATTGTAAGGAATTGTAAGCGAGCATTTCTGGTTTGTGGCCAGATGACTATGAACTTCTGTGACTATTTATGGAGAAAACGGGGTGTTTTTAAGAGAATAGCTGCTGTCACTTGCAGGATGCCTTGCCTTGTGGAACCCTTCCTGTATTTTTGACCAGCTTTTCAAAATAAAATCTAGAATAGGGACATCAATTTTTAGTCCTCAGTTCTGTGTTCAGTGTTAGGGCTATTTAAGCCTTCTGGGAATTAGATTATGTAAGTGAATTAAATGAAAAACTGTTCAGTAGAAGCTGCTTGTCTCTCCAGCCAGAGCAGTTCTCTGCCCTGTTTGTGATGCAATCGTCCAAAGAGCTGCCCATTTTAGTAGCTAGCTTCTGTCTTCTGACACAGACATTTTTGGAGTATCCAAGAAATGCGAATTCAGTGTTACCTTCCCTCCTCAGCCTGGAAGGTTTTCAGTTCTGTTTCTCCCAGCAGCATGTCTTAACCACTAAGATTGCAAGTTAAGCCAGGTTTGTAGGCACTTTTGAGGTGGCATTTTTGCAAAATTCACAGGGCAAAAGAAGGAGGGAGCTTCACCTTGTAGTTTATTTATTCCAGAAGGGGGGAGGGGAGGTATTGATTCCATTTTTTCACAGGTACCTCTAGCTGTAGTTGTAGGCAAGCTTGACAGGCGAACTCTAAGCAGAACTTGTTCAAGTGTCAGTAGAGGTAAGGCAGGGATTTTGCACGTATGTGTTGTGGGAGGGAGCTATTTCCTTCCTCCCCTATCTCTTGGCCTCCACCCTGCAAACTGCTTTTGTGGATGTAAGTGTTTGAATTTTTGCTTCAGTACTGTTTATGATGCTTATCTTAAATGTTAGCTTATGGTGAAAATAGGTTTTTATACACAGTGCTCTATAAACAGTCAGCCCCTTCCATGAAGATAGATGATGTTTTTCTTCCATAAAGGTGTGTCTATGTAAGTGAGAACACCGTAACTGTTAAAGAAATGACTTAATAAAGGTCAACATTTGGACTTACTTGCTTTCAGCAAAACAAACACTAAAATCAATGAAATAATATGATATGTAACAAATAAATAAAAAGCAATAAAACTAGGTGTGGGAGTTTCAACTTATAGGGAAAGTAATTGTCACCTTCAAGGAGACTTTCAGCCATGGGACCCATAACTTCTTAGTACACTTGGAATAGAAGAAATAATCATTGTACCATCATTTAGAATCAATTCTCTGCTTTAAAATCCATAGGGGAGTGTTGCCTAGAAAATATAAGCAGCTCAGTTAGTTAACTAGCCCAGTAAGAGGTCTAGTCACAGGTGAATGGGCAAAATAACTGGGTCTGTAAGGTTATTGTATGTACTAAGCCACTTGGGGAGAAGGCTGGCATTATCTCATGCAGTTTGAATTCAGCGGCTCCAAAGTTATCCCTTCAACTTTTTGCTTTACATTATTGCTGAGAGAGGAAGCTGTTTGCTTTTGTGGGAGCCTTTAGCTTTCAAGTAAATGATTGGAAATTAAGATTCTTATAGAAATTACACTTCTTTCTTCTGAAAATGTTTATTTTTAAATCTGCAATTGTTCTTGATCTTAAATATTTCCAGTGAGTTTCATGACATAACGTAGATTTCCAGTGAAAAAGGAATTGCAAGCAGTGAAGGTTATTGTACAGATATTAAAGGTCAGCTGATTGTCTCTTACAAAATACTTTGAAGTAGAATGCTTAACAAGTGAAGATCGTGCTGTTCAAACTTCTTAAAAAAAAAAAAAAAAAAAAGGAATTAAATGGTAGAAAATTATAAATTTAAAAGTTTGGTGATATTTGATAACTGGATTGAACAGTTTCTGGACAACACAAAACTCTTGGCTCTATCATGATATTTGTGTTGTAGAAAAATATTCTGTTGCAAAATGTACTTATTTACATACCCTCTGTGCTTACCTGTTGTTTTTATTTTGCACTCTTAGATATCCAAGAATCTAATGATACTTAATTTCTCCTCTAATTGATACCTGTTTCTCATTAATAATCTTCATAAATATTTTTTATCTTACAGATTCTGAAGGTGTTTGAGCTCTGAATACTTGGAAGCTCACCATACATAGAAATGTCTGGCTCATACGATGATTCTGTTGGAGTAGAAGTTTCTAGTGATAGCTTCTGGGAGGTAATCTGAGTATTTTATTCACAGTATTTTGATTTTATATCTTTACTCTTATTACAGATTTTTTTTTTTCACATTATAAATTGTGAAGAGAACTGCAGTATAAGATGTCAGTAGTTAGTGTGATCTACAGAAATAGCCTTCAGGGTAAAAGTGATGTTTTAGATTTTGTCCCAGTTCTGTCAAGGCTTTTTAACTGGCACAGACTTGGTCATCCATTTTGGTAGGATGTGCAGTTCAGAATTGAACCTTCATCTTTTTTTTTTTTTTATCCCTGAAGAGAGGTGGGTTGAGAGTTTTTAAAATTTCCAATGAAATTGAATGAACAATGGTAAATCTAAAGTAAATGGTTAAAAGCTATTGTAAGTGTACATAGCTTGAAATTTAAGCTACTGTGTGAGTTTCCTGTATCTTCTATTTGTGTCTGTGCAAGAATAAACTTATTTGAGGGAAGTTATCTTATGTTTATCTCAGTGTAAGAGCGTTCATGTGGAAGGATAATACAAAGCACATTGCAATTTCACGTTAATTTGTGCTGCCCAAGTCTGAAGAAGACTTTCAGATGTTATGGTAGCTTGATTAAGGTTTAATTAAAGAAGACAAACTTCATAAAGCACTTATCAAATGTTAATTGCAACAAACAAGTGACACAGCCAATTTGACAAAATTTGACAAAATTTGACACAGCTAATACCAACGTAACCAAAGGTCAGAATGTAGTCTAGGTGACCCATGTTTAGTAGGGCAAATTTCTATTATGTGACTGGGAGCTCTTTTGAGTTTATTTATAGCAAACAGAAATGGTTGGGGGGAAAAATGTCTGAACAGTTCTGTTACCGGAGATAGCAAAGTCAGACAGGTTGGTTTCCATGACCTAACATTATCATGTTTCCTTTTAAATTAAAGCTTTTCTAAGCCACCTACAACCTGTGGTGGTATGGGAGGGCAGAGGGTGTGTATTGCATTTTGATGCAAATTTCCTATTATTTCTCAATACAACATCTAAAAGGCCCATATAATGCCAGTGAAGTTTCTTTTTTTGAGTAGACAACTGTCATTTATTGGGAGACTTATTTACTGTTATGTTAAAAACGACTATTTGTTCTCTTTCTGAAAAGGTGGTTTCAAACATACTGGATTCTAAGTCTCGTAAATCCTTTTGTTGTAGGGGCACTCTGTAGTATGACTGCAGAGAGGGTGTGGGATTTCCAGTTGAATTTTGGATACCTCTAAATGGATATAGTCCTGAGCTACCTGATCTATCAGATGTGCTTTGAGCAGAGGGTTGGACTAAGTGACCTCCAGAGGTTCCATCCAACCTGAATTAGTCTGCATCTTTGTGACTGAGGAAACCTTTTGGACAGGCTTCCTTGGTAGAAATACTTCAAAGAAAGATATGGAGGTGCTCAGCAAAAAAGAATACTGGACTTCTCTGGTTGTTGTGAGTTGGCTATCCTGTAGCTGCCTGGAGAATGTAACTTCTGACTCGCTATTTTGTGCAAAACTGTTGTGTTCTGTTAAGTAACCAGGTCTCAAAGCATAGAAGATGTATCAATGGGAATTCTGTGAAGTAATATGATGTCTTGGTCAAAAGTGACCTTAAATCTTTAATATTAAAGACATATAGATGCTCAAAAATAGCAATTAGCCTAAGTTAGGACCTCTACAAAGCATAGCTTAAATGTATTTGACAATTACTACAGATAGGTTAAAAGCATTATTGATGTTAATGCTCTTAGTGGCTTATTTTATATCATAAACACTATCTAAATATATTAATTTGGTCTTTTCTATTTATTCTTTGTAAAAGGTCACAACCGCAGTCTGTTTTGTAAGTAATTTCAATAGGCTAACGTGTAATGTATGAGTATTTCTTGAAGTATCCTTAAATAAGAAAGAGTTAAACTTCAGTATTCCAATTGGTTTCTTTCCTTTATGATTAATTCATTGCTCTGCTCTTTCTCTTTTTTAATATAACTGCAAATGTTATGTTAAAATGGTCAAGAGGAAAAAAATTCAGATTGAATAGTTAACTTTTTTCTGAAATTGAGCGCATCAGGCTGAAAAAGCAGTATGTTCTAAGAGCTAACAAATATTGACTAGAACAAGTAGACAAGTTTTTCAAAGACGAAGGGTACATTCTTCCTCATAGCAAGCTTTTGGCAGTTTAGGAAAAAAATGTGGATAATTTTCATGATTTCTGGAGTTTTGAGTATTGAATTATGCAGGAAAGCATTATTTGCCTATTCTTCTGCTTTATGCTGTTAGACTTAAGACTTTGTCCGAAGAGTCTAGGTCTGACAAGTTTGGTTTTGGCTACAAATGCTGATATATTTATTTTTAAAAGATGGTTGTGTTCTTATTACAGATGTAAAGGCTTTGTCATTATTTTTGCAAAGTGACTAAAGGCTTGAAATGTCAATGTGTTGAAACTAAGTGGTATCTGAGGGATTTTTTTTTTTTTGAAACATGAAGGAGGCGATTAAAGTTTTATAGTTGGTTAGTGCTTGAAATATCACCACTGATGGTGTTTTTTGTTGTATTTTTTTAAAGCAAAGCAGAATACAAAGTTTTTGTTGTTGTTGCATACCAGGTTGTCATAAAATGCTGTATGTGTAGATGAAAGCACATAGTAGTTGTGCCTAGATGTCCATGTAACTACGTGGAGTATTGAAAATGTGTGATGTGACATCCCTGGCATTCTGCAGGGATGAAGCTCTTATGGATACACTCGAGATACTTTGAACTAACCGTGAAAAAGAGTGCTTTAATTATAAATAATGTGGTAGATCATTTTGTAGTAATGATCTGTAATACTATTAGTAATACTAAGCTATTAACAGGAAGGACTGACATGGTAGCAAATCCTGACCTTCATGTGTTCTATGTTTGATGAATTTAAAGTCAGTGTAGTTTGAGAGAATAAACATGTTTACTAAGCTATTTTGAGAAAAATATTTCATATAAACACTTATCCACAATGGAAATTACAGATTTTTTTTGCACTCTGGTTATCATAGGATGACTGGGCTTTAAACTATTCAGAAGACTGATAGTCTTGGCAATACCTTGTTAAAGTAAGAATTATGAATAACATGGAACATCTTGGTTTACAGGCATTTTAGTTGTACGTTACATCATGTGACAGTGATGCTTTTTTTTATCCTGACACTGGACAAAATGCCTAGACTAAAGCACAGCATAAGGGAAAAAGGTGAAGTGCCTACAGCTGTACTGTCTGCTGCAGTGTGCCCTTGATGCTGAATCTATTGAGCAATTGTCCAGGAATAGTTTTCTTGTGACTTCTACACTCCCGTGTGTGAGCATCATTGCTGATTTGGGTTTGTAATTCTGATTATTTGTTGTGAATGAATAATTAAGGTGTCCAGCACCTAGCTTAGGCCAAGTAACATCTTGTCATAAAGCACCATTTAGTCTAAACCTTGCCTTGCTACAGGGAAGCCTGACGAAACAGTAAGGCAGGACTTACTCTTGAGCTCAAGAGTTAATTGAGGGCAAGGTTTGCCAGGCTTCTGCTATCAGTAAAATGTGAACCTAACGTATAGGACATCTTGTGCAAATCTTAATGAATTGAACTTAAGAGTAACTCTTTGGTATTACCAATGACATACAGAATGGCCAGCCTGTCAAACAACTACCAAACTTGTAGTTTAACTACTTTACTTGGCTTGGAGCCACCTTTGCAACCAAAGTTTGTCTGAATTTTAGGCTAAATTTTGGTACCTTCCAAGTCAGTTATTTCTGAAAATTGCAACTTTGAACTCCAGTCTTAGTTTTTCTCCAACTGGTTAAATAAACTGCTTTGGTCAATGCTTTTTGTCTGACTTGATTAGAAAAGATGCAGTGTCTCTGGAGCAGTAGCCTCAGTACTTCATGCTTCATTACAAGGATCACAGAGTTTCTAATCCTTTTGTGGAAGTTGTATCATTAATGTGGACTTGTCATGTGCACCCTATTTCACCAGAAATAAATGTTTAAGCTATTTGACACGACATCTTTTTTTTCATTTGTTTTTGAAGACTTAGCCTGCAGTTTAAGTCACCCTGCTGTGTTTTTCTGCCACAACTGGAAGCAGTGCATGTATTTAAACCTGGCCATGGCACAGAAGAGACAGACATGGGGATCTGTGTTCCTTCATACTTCAAAATAGCTCAAATTTATTTACCTTTGGAGCATGCTGCAAAACGCATCTTCTTCTTGAAAGACACATAGGAAAAAGTGAGGTGGCAAGGTGTGGGACATACCATAAGAACTTACTGTGAGAGCCATGTTTTTGCTTGCTGTGTATCTTGGAAATTCAACCACTTTCATTTCTTGAATGTTGATGTTCTGTTGAGCTGATAAGAATTATGCTTATTGAAATGTTGGTAAACTGCTTTCATGGTTTTTGGCATTGCCTTTGACAAAAATTTCATGCAATGCTGTCTTTAAGAAATAAAACACTTTTTGTTCTTGATTCAAAGATCGAAGCCGAAATTCCTTTAAGTGGTATATTCTTTATTGCAGCGCTGGATGCACGGGGGATCTCTCCACCTATCGTGCATACCCAAAGCGGAAAGCAGTCTTGAATTTATACAATCAATCTATCAATATTCTACAAGTGCCTATACATATTCATTACCTATCCCCGCCTTCCCTCGCTTCTCATGCTAATTAGCCTTTTGGCACCTTGCGCCTGCGTAGAGCCTCCCAAGAATTGTGGGCAGGGGTCTTTGGGACGTGGGCGGGGTCTTTGGGAGGAAGACCCCGAGTCTTCCTCACAGTGTACTTTTCACCTTTGGTCAGGAATCTGCTGAATTGGCATGTTTCTTAATTGCAAGAGCTGGTTGTTGCTAATTCTCCCGTTTGTTGTATCTTTATAATGAATTCCAATGTCCAGTTTCGAGATTTATAGTCCTTACATTCGTTTCTCTGTCCGTCTGCCGCTTCCTTATCATGAGTTCCAGTGTCTTGTTTCGAGATATACAGTCCATGTCTGGGGATTGTCCTTGCCTCCCCAATGCCTCCCCAATACCTCCTTAATCAATCCCCCCTTTTCTTTTCCCATGCAAATTCTTTTGCATCAGATACTTTCATTATTTACAGTAACACAACAAAGCAGGCATCTAAACAACATGCACACAAATATTCCTAATACTACTAATGCGATTAGAGCAATGAACACTTGTTTCAACCATTGAAAATTGGGCAACCAGGAGGTTAACTTATTCCATATTTCACTAAAACTCCACGAAAGATCATCTTTACTGATGTCATGTAGGACCCTTGTCTGCTTCCATATTTCTTCCAGGTCGGTAGAGATCCTTCCACTCTGATCTACATACACACAACAACTTGTGTTTATTACTGTACAGACTCCCCCTTGAGTGGCCAGTAACAAGTCTAGGGCCATCCGATTTTGTAATACTACCTGTGATAAACTAGATATCTCTTCTTGTTGAGCCTTTATAGCATCCAGAGTTTTGTTTTCTAACTTCTCTATAATTGCAGAAATATTAACTATTGCCTTTTCCAATTCACTCACTCCTAACCATGGGATAAACCATCAAACAAAACTATGAAAAGGGGTGTGTCTCTCTACCAATGTATTGTTAATTTTTCATCTGATTCTCCGGATATGATTTCTCAAGTAACCTCGAGGCACTACATCATGTACTGTCATATTGGGGACTACCGCTCCAAGAGTGCAAGTTCCCTTCCAATTCTCAGGCAAGACCTTACGGGCTGTATCATTGCATATCCAATACCACCCTTTTCCTTCTGGAACCGTCCAGCTGGTTGAATTTGCCCAGCCGCTAGTCGTACTAATATCAATTGTTCGATTACAAGATGTCTGATTTCCCACATAAGTAGTATCCGTATTTATACAATCCTGTTTCCCCATACCCCTAGGTGGGTTACACCTTTGTACACATACATAGTAAGATTCCAACAGCACAAAGCTACTCACTTCTAGTTCCAAAACTTCTTCATATTTTTGACCCCAAGATGTGTTTTCCCACAAATTAGTCCAAGATAAATTTGCAGGCAAAGGAATCCCGATTAAAGATACACCCTTATTCCCATGCTGTGGCAGATGGGTGCATACCCAACAGTTCGTCTTATTAGTTACTTGAGAAATTGTTTGTATTAAGGTCAGGTGTAAGTTCTCATCCCAAGTTGCCCACCCCGAATCCGAGAACCGCACCCCTGCAACCATTAGGATCTGGAAAACCGTGATTTTGTTGGTCCAATTGGAGTGGTGGTCCATATCCTCGCCAGGGCCTTCTTCACCCTTGAATTGTGGATCCAAGCTGCTTGCTCCTTAGTTTTAATGGCGGTATGTGTTGTCAGTAATATTTGGTATGGTTCCGTCCACTTTCCTTCCATTTTTCCTGTAGGGGTTGTCCTGAAAAAGTCTTTATATATATATATAATCCCCGAGCTTAAAGGGGTGGATTGATTGATCCAACCCTCTAGCCCTGGTCCCTAAAACAAATTTATGTACTTTATTTAATTGTTTCTGAAGTTCAGTTATATAAGCATATAAATATTCTGATCCTAACTGCATTAGGTCCTCTCCACTAAATAGAAATTGCTACGGCCTTCCATATAAGATTTTGAAGGGACTCAAATTCCCTTTTATTCTAGGTTTGACTCTAATTCCAAGTAATGCTAAAGGGAGGGATTGAGTCGATGACAAATTAGCTTCTTATCCAATTTTAGCTGTTTATTGTTTAATTAAATGGTTCATTTTTCTACCTGTCCACTTGCCTGTGGTCTATAAGGAGTATGCAGTTGCCAATCTATCTTTAGAATCTTACTTATCTGTTCTACCACTTGTGCACAAAATGTGAAAACTCTATCAGAAGACATTGCTACTAGAATCCCAAAGCATGGTATTATTTCATTTAACAAGACTTTAACCACTTCTCTTGCTTTGTTTGTTCGACAGGGAAAGGCTTCAGGCCTTCCTGAAAACGTGTCAGTCAGAACCAGTAAATAATGATACCCCCCTTTTCTAGGGAGTTCTGAAAAATCAATTTGCCACTGTTGCCCCGAATAATTTCCTTTACCGATTATTCCAAATTTTATTCTATTCTTGGTATTGGGGTTATTGTGTAAGCAAATGCTACATTGTTGAGTTACTTGTTTTATCATATTGTCCCACTAATGTCTGACTCAGGCTCTTATGCAGTGTGCCAGCTCCCCAATGCGTTTTATTGTGTTCTGTAAGAACTATGGGCCATGTCAAACTAGAGGGTATTACTATGTGGTTCTCTTTTAAATATACTCATCCATCTGGTTTCATTTTACCTTTCAAATCTTCAATTAATTTTAAGTCTTCTTTTGTATAATTTGGATATAGTTTGGATTTTACCGTCTGGTATCAAAGACAATGCCTTCACTTCAGTTATTTCAGCTGCCTGCTTAGCCTCTGCCAATCGATTTCCAATTTCAAAATCGGTGTTCCCCTTTTGGTGTCCCTGACAATGCATGATAGCTACCTTTTCTGGTTGTTTTACAGCCTCTAACAATTTTAAAATTTCTTCAGCATACTTTATGTGTTTTCACTGAGCGGTCAGCAATCCATGTTCTTTCCAAATTGCTCCATGAGCATGTACCACGCCGAATGTATATTTAGAATCTGTCCAAATATTTACCCTTTTTCCCGCTGCCAGTTCCAATGCTCTCGTGAGAGCAACTATCTCCGCCTTTTGAGCTGATGTTCCAGGGGGTAAAGGCTTAGACTCGATTACCTGCTGAGTAGTTGTTATAGCATATCCAGCTTTACGTTGTCTTTGCATAACAAAACTGCTCCCATCCGTGAACCAAGTTTCTTCCGCATCTTCCATGGGCTCCTCCTTAAGGTCTGGTCGGCTGGAATACACAGTCTCTATAGTTTCTAAACAATCGTGAATCACAGGTTGTGCCAGAGCATCACTAAGAAAAGAGGCTAGATTCACAATATTAGTTATCACAATTTCCACATTGTCCTGTTCTACCAATATTGCTTGATATTTCAAAATCATCAATTCTTGTTTAAGTTGTTTAAAGACTTTTTGTGCTTCTCCAGTCCAGACTAACTTTGACTGGTTAATCTTTATCAATTCACATAGAGGCTTTACCAATAGTCCATAATTATAAATCCAAAGGCGACACCAACCTGTCATTCCTAAAAAGGTTTGTAGCTCCTTTACCATTTGAGGTTCTGGAGTCTGGCAAATGACTTCCTTATGTTCAGTTCCTAGTTCTCGTTGTCCTTCCGAAATTTCAAATCCCAGATAGGTCACACTTTGTTGAGCCAGCTGGACTTTCTGTCAAGAGACTTGATATCCATTTAAACCCAGAAAATTGAGACGACTTATAGTCCATTGAATACAACTCCCTTTAGTCTCGGTAGCTATTAAGAGATCATCTACACATTGTAACAAAGCACCTTCAGTGTCCGGAGGCATCCATGTTTTGAGTTCCCTTGCTAATTGGTTTCCAAAAATAGTGGGGCTATTCTTGAATCCTTGAGGTAGTAATGTCCACGTAAGCTGCGTCTTTCTGCCTGAATCGGGATTTTCCCATTCAAAGGCGAATAGGTTTTGGCTTTCTGTGGCTAAGCCTAGGCAGAAGAAGGCATCTTTTAAATCCAGTACGGTAAACCAGACTTGACTATTCTTTAATTTAGTCAGCAAAGTATAAGGGTTTGCCACTACTGGATGTATATCCTCAGTGATTTTATTTATGGCCCTCAAATCCTGAACTAGCCTATAGCTTTTTCATCTGCCTTTTTAATTGGCAATATGGGTGCATTGTATTCTGATTCGCATTCAATAATCTATACTGTAAAAATTTATTAATTATCTCTTTAATTCCTTTCCTATCTTCTATCCTCAAAGGATATTACTTAACCTTAATGGGTTTCTCTCCTGGCTTTAATTTAATAATTATTAAGGTCACATTTTTATCTCTTTCAGGGGTTTCAGTAGCCCAAACTCCTGGACATACTTGATCTGTGATCTCTAAAGGTATTTCACTTTTAGGGTCAGTTTGTATTAGTGCCAAGCTTAACACATTTGTTAGTTGTTCTTCTCCTATACTTAATTCCATTTTCCCTTTTTCAAACACAATTTCTGCTCCTACTTGCTCTAATAAATCTCTACCTAAGAGTGCCCATGAGGAGCTAGGCATATATAAAAATCTGTGTATGCCCCATTGTTTCCCTAACTTGTACTTCAAAGGTTCACAAAAATAAGCCTTTTCGGTTACACCTTGTCCTGGTTTCAGTTAGAACAGAGTTAATTTTCTTCCTAGTAGCTGGTAGAATGCTATGTTTTGGCTTAGGATGAGAAGAGTGCTGATAACACCCCGATGTTTTAATTGTTAAAGAGCAGTGCTTATACCAAGCCAAGGACATCTCAGCCTTTTGCCCTGTCCTGCCAACAGGCAGGCTGGGGGTGCAGTAAGAGCTGGGAGGGGACAGACCCAGGACAGGTGACCCAAACCAGCCAGAGGGGTATTCCATACCATCTGACATCATGCTAAACAATATATAGGGGTGGCTAGCCGGGGGGAGGGGGCCGGACTGCTCGGGGTTAGGCTGGGCATCGGTCAGCGGGTGGTGAGCAATTGCATTGTGCATCACTTGTTTGTACACATTATTAGTAGTGGTACTATTATCATCATTGTATTATTATTATTATTATTATTATTATTATTATTATTATTATTATTATTATTATTATTATTATTATTATTTTGTCTTATTAAACTGTCTTTATCTCAACTCACGGGCTTCACTTTCCATTTCTCTCCCCCGTCCCAGAGAGGGAGGGGGAGGGTGAGCGAACAGCTGCGTGGTGTTTAGCTGCTGGCCGGGTTAAACCACGACACACCTTTTACCCTAACATAATAATTCTGTGAAGGCATTAATGCTTGATTTAGAACTGAATACGTTGCCCCATATCAATAAGAAATTTCACTTCCATTCCTCCCCTAGCTTCATTATAACCAGTGGAGGATCCGCTAGGGTAGATTCCCCAGGTCCCCGTTATTCCTGTTGAAATCAGGGGTCGATTACCCTAGGAAAAGGCTAGTCAATTTGTCCTCCGAAGCCAGGTCCAAACCGTTTTGTTTTATTTATTTATTTATTTATTTATTTTCATTACATTTCAGAGTTGGTCCAAAAATTCCATAGGGGTTTCTTTTAGACCTTGTTGGAAGCATATTCTCAATTCCCAATTCATCCAGGTTTTAGTATTTATTTAACCGTTCATAATTTTCAGGATGATTCGGGTCTTAGTGGGGGTCGGTCAGGGGAATGCAATTGTCCACAGTTCCCTGAGCGGTCCCATCGGCAATCTGAGCTCGCACATGAACTCAGGTTGTTTTAAGAGTTAACTGCTTTTCTGTTTCTGTGACAACTCTCTCGGACCCATCGTGGTCCCTTTGCCCTAAAGGGCTAACACCCGTGATTTTAAGATCTCTGCCTCGGGCAGAGGCAGAACTATTAACATTCCTACATCCTCTTTCCCTGCTCATTCAACTTCAAACACCTTTAACACTTTCAACAACCCTTTTAACACTTCCTTTATCTTTCTCCAGCCTGTACTTCTCTAATGCCATCATCAAAGGCTCAGTCAGGGGCCAACTTAATTCTGTACCTTTTCCCACCAAGATGCTGAAACATCAGTATACAACATTTCATCCTGCTCTGCTTCTCAAAAAACAACATTAACTGTAGCAAAATATTATAGTTTAAAGTTCCATTTAGGGGCCACTTTTCTCCACATTCCAGCTTATAAAGTGGCCACCACTGATTACGATATTTTATCAATGTTTTCCTGTTCACACTTCCACCGGCAGATCCTCCAATATCCTTCCAGTGACTTAAAACACATCCTAACACACTTTTCTTTAAAATTTCACTGCTTGTTTGCCCCCCCATTTTCCAGTTTACACTTTCAGAATACACATGTTACTTGCAAAAGCGTATCACAAAACGTATCACTCACAAAAATACGGGCACGCATTATCTTTCAGTAGCGATGTCACAAAACTACTATTACCAGCAATATTGCCAAAATCACAATAACAATAGTCAGAGTCAAATTCCACATGCGATAAGTCAGAAAACTGAACTGTGTAACACCGTAATGATATCTTTCTTATAACAATGCCACGAACCTACTATTACCACCAGGAAAATAGCCAAAATCGCAGTAACAATAACCAGAGTTAAATACCATACTCCATGAGTCAGAAAACCGAAATAGACAACACAATTCCAGATGGACCTTAAAGCGAGCTCCTTCCTTAAGGTCCCCAAACATATACTTATGGTGCTAACCACAAAGTATATACCAAACACTGCCTCGCAGAAGATCACCTTCTGACTTACAGACAGTTCCAGATGACCGGTCTACCAGAAAACCAAACCAGAATAAAGAATATACTCACTTACAATGATGGGGTCCTTGTCTGTCTCCGCAGTGATCCGGTGAGTCGAGGAGTCCCTCCGGGAAATCCCGGGGGTACCCTAGGGAGTCCTGTTCCCAGCGGGTCCTGTGGTCCGGCAGAGAGGTTGTCCCATCTGGGTCGCCAGATTGATTCAAAGATTGAAGCCGAAATTCCTTTAAGTGGTATATTCTTTATTGCAGCGCTGGATGCACGGGGGATCTCTCCACCTATCGTGCATACCCAAAGCGGAAAGCAGTCTTGAATTTATACAATCAATCTATCAATATTCTACAAGTGCCTATACATATTCATTACCTATCCCCGCCTTCCCTCGCTTCTCATGCTAATTAGCCTTTTGGCACCTTGCGCCTGCGTAGAGCCTCCCAAGAATTGTGGGCAGGGGTCTTTGGGACGTGGGCGGGGTCTTTGGGAGGAAGACCCCGAGTCTTCCTCACAGTGTACTTTTCACCTTTGGTCAGGAATCTGCTGAATTGGCATGTTTCTTAATTGCAAGAGCTGGTTGTTGCTAATTCTCCCGTTTGTTGTATCTTTATAATGAATTCCAATGTCCAGTTTCGAGATTTATAGTCCTTACATTCGTTTCTCTGTCCGTCTGCCGCTTCCTTATCATGAGTTCCAGTGTCTTGTTTCGAGATATACAGTCCATGTCTGGGGATTGTCCTTGCCTGCCCAATGCCTCCCCAATACCTCCTTAATCATTCTTAATAAGTTTTCTTGCTCTAAGTGTTTGATTTCTTTAATTTTTGCAATATAAGAACAGATTATATAACTGAAAAAAATAGGCTTTCAGTAATACCTTTCTGTATCATGAATTAGAAATAGCAGCTTTCACAATTAAATTGAGGAAACTTTTATTGCTTAGCTAAACTTTCAAAACTTTCAGCCTGGGTTTTTGTCTCCTGGCAGGAGAAGGATCTGGCCTATTGAAAAGGACCCTCCTCCTCCCCCCTCCCAACACACACACCTACTTCTTCCAAGTGTTCAACAAATAAAAGTATTCTAGGAGGCAGCATTTTGTACATACTTGCATGTAAGCTTGCTTAGAGAGCAAGGAATTGCAAAATAATAAGGAAAGATACTAAGAGATAATTGAGAGGTATTTGCCACAGAATGATTTCATCAAAGTTCCAATTCTAGTAATGCCTGGTATTACTTAACACTTTCATTCTTCATCTTTCTGACAAGTTTCAGTGTACCTTGATGTATTTGACTGAACTCATGGTGCTATGGGTACAGAAATTTTAACATGGAGGAATCTCGTTGATACGCTTCAAGAAGAAATTCATTCATCTGTATTACTTAGCTTACAAAGGTAGCATGCTTTGGATAATTAAAGGTTACTGCTGATGGCAGCAACTTTTCCAAGGGAAAGTGGGGAATTTGGAACCCAGTGTTCAATTTGAAATCCTTTAGACTTTTTTCCACCTGTTATATGGATTCTCAGCGTTTGCATGGCTGTTATAAGTACATCTCAGTTTGTCATAATTGTTTATACCACTTGCTTGCATCCAATCAATATATTTTGAGAAAAAACTAGCATGTTAGAACATGCTATGTTGTTTTAGTAAGACACAATGAACAGACAACCCTATAGGTTTTGTTCTACTCAAGTAGCATTACAATCTACATGAAAGAATTTGTTGTAATAAATAGAATGCTAATTTTATGATGCATTTTATTAATCAAGCCCCAGCCTTATGCCTTCTTATCACTGTTGTGGTCATATTAGAAGAAGAAAGCATTGGTCTCAACTTGCTCAAGGTAATTATTCACTTAAATACCCATGAATGTTAGGAAAGTGATGAATAAGCATTTCTAGAGATCAAAGTAGAAGTGTATGTATATCTTTCAAGGTAAGGCATCTAAATGTACAGCCTGTAGAAATCGTTATTTTTAATGATACACAGGTTCTTTGTTGACAGTGCCACCTAAACCCTAGGTATGAGTCCTTATTCTTATTTTGTGCTAGCATCAACAATATGGAAGACCTCGCCGTTTATTGCAGGGTTGTTTATCTGTGCTGTGAAAACATGTACTAACCTAGACAAAAACAGGCATTCTGAACAACTGCTAAAAGAGTGTCTGGCATTAGCTCTAGAAACTCAGGACTATGGCGGATTCCCTTGGAGGACAGGACCTGGTGTGCATTTTGCGGTGCTAAGCACATCACTTCCATAGCAGTCTGAAGTTATGAACTTCATTATAAGCAGCCTGCTGAGATGGTCTTGGTCCTGCTTGTTTGGGTGTTCCTGATGTTTCTGCTTTGTGTCTACTGCTGTCAGCCAGCGTCTGTGTGAATTATTTCTGAAGGGGGTGCACATGCTAGATGCACAGGAGAATTTAAGAGGGAGGAGCCCTGCCCCCCAAAAAAACAAACAAAAAAAACCCACAGCAACAACAACAACAAAAAACAACTAGCTTCTCTGGAATGTTAAAAAGATGTTTTGATGTTGAGGGATTTCAGTTACTTGTTATTGAACACTTCTACCGTAGGAGACACGTCTGTTTTGCTCTTCTGTTTTAAAAACACTTGAACTCTGTAACACTAGATTGCTGTCATCTTCTTTATGCATTTTTTTTTTCCTTGTAGCATTGAGTAACAATGTTTTCCATTTATATTGCCAGGTATTTGCTTACTGATATGTGAGCTCTTAAGCTCACAGATATCTAAAGTCAGTAGCCTTTAAGATCTTAAAGGGCTTAAGAGCTTCCTCAGATTTTTTTTTCTTGCATCCAGTGATGAATTTACACTGGTAAACTTTCAAAACTTACATACACAAAGATAGCTTGAGTATCTATATAAGCTCTATGTATGTGCTAATTATGCACCAAGATGATTCTGTTTATGTGCAAAAACCAATTTGAATCCACACAGAGATTCAAAGTGCACATGACAATCTTGTACAGGGTTTCAAAATGTGCCTTTAATCTCTGTTTTGCATGTTCATTTTGAGGGAGAATATATGCTATGGCATTGAGTATTATAAAAATTAATAGTGGTTGAAGTGTTTGAAAACTTCCTGATTTATACTAGTGGTTGACAGGAACGTTGGAAATAGTGTGTCCCCATACTGATTATCGGTAGGTGTGGGTTTGATGAAGCCTTCAAAGCTCATTATTGTGCATTTCTTGCCTCTGAATTTTTGCTAGTAAAACCAACCATCAACACCAACCAAACCCAAAACAAACACAAAAACAACTTATATGCTATGGTGACTTCAGAGATAAGCAAATTTATTTTCTTTCAAATGGTTCCAGTTTATAAAGGCTGACTAGTTATGGATAAGCTAGGCAAGTCTGGAAGAAACATCAAATCTTACTTCAGGCATTTGAAACTCGTATAGTAGTGGTTATAGCAACTATAATATGCTGAAATTAATTGACTGGAATTTAGCAGTAGCTGAATGTTTGTCACTTTGTGTTGCTGACAAATTAAAATACCCTTATTTTTCATTCAGTGTACCAGAAAAACCTACTTAGTATGTTTAACTCTTCGTGCAATTTTATCCTGGTCTATGAATATGCTTTAAAAATAAAAACACCACATAAACTACCACAAAGTCTGTTAGTTGTGGTAAAAGTGCCTAAATAATTTAACACAGAGGGAGAGTCATGACTGCTGTGAAATTGTGTATTAAAAAAAAAAAAAAAAAAAAAAAAGTACAGTACTGTGGCTGTAAGCTCTTAAATATTCCCCCATTTATCATATCAGTACCAGTGGTTGGCTACATTAGTACCTGGGTGGTCACAAAGGAAAGGCGACTGCACTGCTAGCTGTATGATGCTGAATGTCTGATCGCTGTGTGTTCTTTCTCTGGCTGTGGCAGATTCTCTAAATCATAGCTTTGAGAAAAGATTTGAGATGCCTTTGAGTGCTGTGATCATATCTGAGAGGAAATATCACAGTGAGAAGGAATTTTTTCTACTGAAGCAGATCTGAAGGTGTTTGCAACTGTAAGAGGAGAGGTGGGGCAAAAACTAGAATCACCTGAATTTTATTAGTAGCAAAGCTTGGAGTATTATTTGTAGTGGAAAAGGGGAAACTGGTAGCAAACTGAATTTATGAAAGAGGCAGGGGGATGGTTTCACAGTTAAAACTGAGAATCACAGTTTTCACAAAATTCACCAGTTCAATCAGGAAATTGGCCATCAGAGGAATATTTTGAAGAAGAATACTTTTGGGGGGATTATTTCCACTTGATGTGGTTCTAGTAACAAATGGTGAACAGCAACTGAACACGTGTTGATGCTAAAAATGAAAGCAGTTCTTAAATATCTTGTAGTAAAAGATGTCACTGCTCTTGAAACTGTAAAAAAAAAAAAAAAATAATAATAATAATCTTGTAGTCTTACAGTTTACTATCCTGAAATGAATGTTTCATTTGTAGGATGAGGACAAGGTCATGTCTTCATTGTATGCCATCTGTTTAACAGGAAACAATCCCCCAGACTCGGAGAGATAAGAATGTTGTTGTAGCTGGTGACATCCTATGTTCGTGTACTGAACAGTGCTAATGCAGAAATCTGAAAATTGCAAAGCATTATGTAAATGCAGATCTGACTGAAACAAGGAAATGCAGGGTTATTTTTTTTTTTTTCTGGCCAGCTACTAAAAATAATAATTGTCGTTTTTGTTTTGGTTCAAATACTTCTTCTGACTATGGGCAGCGGGGAAGCCTTGCACAATGTTTTCAGTCTACCTCAGAAATTGAAGAGAAGGGAGTCTTGAATAAAATACTGTGTTAAGGCATGTCTTTTCCAAAATTCAGGTTGTGTTTAGTGTGTTTGTCTGCTTTTACTTGTTTTAAGTTCTCTTCAGTTAACGTAGTGGTTCCTTGGCATGCACAAAAACTGAAATCCTTTTCCCTTTACTTGACTCCCTAGTCTCTATGGCAGACTGCACATTCCACTTCTCTCAAAGTTTTGGCATTGCAATTTAATCTATGGACAGTGCAACTTTCAAGCAGTGGTTTCATTGTACAAATTAAAACAATTTGCAGGTATAGAAAATCTTTTAAATAATTCTATGAGGTTTATAACATGTTTTGCATAGAAATGTTTGTGAATCTATTTTAAATCACTTCAGTTAGTATTACCTTTAAATGTTAAAGTATTCTATGGAATACTTTATATTGAAAGTATTGCTATATGAAAATAGTACCAAATTTCAGCTCTGGCAGGGGGGAGTTTAGTGGGCTAAGGAGGGAATCAGCACTCAGAATAGGCACATGTTCACAAAGGGAAGGGAGATGGCTGTTGGTGACTTTAGTCTTAAAGCACTGTGCTATTTTGATGTTGATTCTGTTTGGTTGCTCATAAGTTGTTTACATCTTGGTCCTTCCATCTGATCATGTTTAAATGCTATTAATGTGATATCCTAAATTTCTTGAGTGAGATAAAAGTCCAGCATAACTTCCTTTACAAAACTGTACTGAGAACACTCAAATGCAGGTTTTGCCCAATCTTGCCCAACGTGGTTATCGCACTTCATCAAACTGTGTCTTCCCAAGAAGTGCCTGCTTTTCAACAGGTCCTGCTTGGAGGTGCGTCCTGGAGCTCTCACTAACAGTTCCTTGCTGCCACCCTGTCCTGTGGGCTCCATCTGTAGGGTGACTTGTATCCCGGAGTCTTTAGGTCAGTCCTTTCTGACCTGTGCTGCAGACAAGAAAGAAAAGAAAGAAGGGATCACTGGGGGACTTAAGAGCAGCTGAAAGCCAGAAGTCATTCAGGATTGTCAGTTAAGAGATGCAAAAAATGATTGGAAAAGTGAAATGTACATGCTTATCTGCAGTTATGCTTATTTAGGCAGAGGTGAAGTGGGGAGCTTCACTGGAAGCAGGTTAAAGTGAAGTTTTAAACATGTCCATATGTGATATGGACATACTTGTGACCATTCTGCTCCTTGCATGTACTTCCTATCAGGGTCTGAGAAGCAAGTTTTGCCTTTGTAAATATTTCTCTAAAAAGGGAGATGATAAACTAGGGAGATTAGCTGATGCTTCATATGTTTTAAATATTAGTAAATCACTAGGTTTTAAAAATGTGAAATGCCAAGTATATAACTTAAATTCTGTGGCATAAGAAAATTTACAGAAAAATGTTATTTCCAAAACTAGCTATCCTCATGGGGCATGGAATTTGAATAGGATGCCTTAACGTGATTTATGTAGTAGTAGTTTGAACATTTGGGGTTTGATTTGAAAATATTAATATAGAAGGCCTTCTTTGAGGTACAAGATTGTTATTCTCTAGTATTGTAGGCTTTGTTTGAAACTGTGGTGCTAGTTCCTTCAGTTCTCCTCAGGTGAAGGGTTGGTGTGGGTGAAATATCTCATGACAAAAGACTGAGTAGTGAGTGGACTGTGATAGGTAAACTGAATTTATTTCTCTGCATACTGCCTGAAATTTGGCAACTGTTGTGTATTACCATGTGGTTAGAATTTGCTCATACAACTCAAAATGAAAACATTAAAAATACCATGGAGCAGCCAGCAGCAGCAGCATTTAAAATGCTAATTTAGAAGTGAAAATTTATGAAAGGAAATGTTCCTGCTAGAGACATAAATCCCTGGGCATGTAACGAGACACAAACTAATGCTACTATAAGGCTTTCAATAGTTCTGCCAAATTAGTGTAACCTGTTTTAAGTCCACTTGGGTGTGAACCTACATCTGGAGTCATTTTAAGCAGATGAATGATTTGTCCCTTCTACTACAAACACTATAGAAAATAGTATTTGAGGTAGTTAAGTTTCTAGATGCTTTGATTACATGTGTATACGATATTTGTTAGTGTATGGTATTAGTCTGAAACTACTTATCTCTCAGTTGCTGTTTCCCCTGAAATTAAGATGTTACTTTTCATATATTCTTGTTAATAGATTAAATGTGTTTGGACATTGTGTGTCTGATGATTTTGATACCAGCTTCTTTGTGATGCTGGTAGCTTCTTGTCTTCAATTGTATTACAATTTAAGTCTTCCCCCTCTCCCACCTCCAAAAGGAGAGGGTACTTTTTGACAAGATTAAGACAAATCAATGACTGCTAACTAACACTAATTAGATGCTACCAAAGTTTATTTGATCTATTGAAATGGTTGTAGTCCAAAAAATGCCAGAATGAATGCTTTGAGGCCAGTGTCTAAAGGAATCATTGTCCTGTGGTTGATTGCTTTGGGATTCTTTTTTTTTTTTTTTTTTTTGTTTTGTTTTTGTTTTTGTTTTTTGCATCTCTGACAAGGAATCTTGACAATATATTTGCAGCCTGAATTATGTCTGCATTTATTGGCATAGTCGCTGATAAAGCCCCACTTATTTTTCCAGCATTTAATATAGTTTTTCTTCTTTTAAGAATATTAGATTTTTTTCCTGTGTACTTCAAGGAGCTTTTCTGAAGTGGATGGCTTGCACGTACATCTGCTGGCAAAATTATTCATAAATGTGAACCTGAAAGTTGGATGGGTTCCTATATTTAAGATGCGAATAGGATGTGATTTGAATCTGAAAATGACGAATATGCTTTAAGTATTTGAATGGTTGACCTACTGCCTTACTGCTAATCTATTTTTTCAGTCCCGTGGTTAGGGCTGATAAGAAATTGACTGTAATATTTAATAGTCTGTGCAAATTGTTACCTGAGGTTTTTATGTCTTGTTTAATGTTTACAAAAGCCAACCTGAATGACCTTGAAATCAGTGGAAATATTACTTTGTCCTCAGTGTCGGGCTTTTTTTCCCATAACCTAGACTGAGGTTATCTTGTTGGTATACACACGAATGAAAGGGCGTTCATTTATATAACGAATGTTCATTATATATTGTACATTTTCCTCCATATCCATCTGTCTTTGTTGCTTGTACAATGAACACCTATGTGCTTTCTCTCTCAAAAAGTTTCTTGTTAATGAAACAAGAGGTTTCATTATATTATATTATATTATATTTGACCTATTTCAAATAGGTCTGGGAACTTCAAGTCACTGCTATCAGCATTGAGCCCACATAGAAGCCTACTGTAGAATTTAGAACTACTTGCTACTGTTATATATGGAGTAGTAATTCGTGTCAGAAAAATGGTTGATATTAATAAAGAAGGGGGAGATTTGGGAATGTGGCAATGGGGGTCGGAAAGCCTCGTGGTTGGTGATAACATCAAACTCTTTAACGATGGGGTCATCAGGAATGTAAAGAGTTTAGAGGAAATAAGGGTGATTGAGGCGACGCCCTGCCATCTGGGATTGCTTGTTTTCCCCTCAACGGAAGTTGCGGGGGCGGTTTGCTGGTTAGAACTGTTAACATTTATTGTTTAGTGTGGTTTCAAGTGCTAACGAAACGCGGGAAAAGCAATCACGTTTTGTTGCTTTCGGGAACCTTGTGGTGGGCAGAGCACGTGCAGAAGAAGAGGGAGACAGTCGAAGCCGCTCCTGCAGTCTGGAACAAAAGGTTGCTAATGGTGATGGGGAAACCGTGAGCCTTTCACCCACACCGACCACCACAAAGAGAATTATAATATGAAGCGGGGATAGGATATCCATATGTATAGGCGTACTCGGGTTTCTTGTAAATATGTAACAGCAATGTCCGATATATATTTGGAAAGTTCGACGGTTGCGTGTGCGTGTTGGTAGAGCATAGACTCCCTGCGCACCCAGCGCTGTTTACTTGCCTTTTATAAATATTCTTTTATGTTACTAAATTCAGAGTTGAGACTTCATTTATAACACTACCTAGCTCGTTGGCACTGAAGCACAGCTGTAATGCAGGGCACATCTGACCTCTCCTGTATATGCAGCATAATGTGTATATGCATATATAAAACACACTGGGTGTGTTTTTCAGTACTACATCATTGGAAAACAAAACCTCTAATGTTTGGTGAAGATTTTATGATACTCCTTTGCACGTCTCTACAGTTCTATTAATCTTTTAAAATTAATTGAGCAGAATATAGAATTAAGTTATTAGATACTCTGCAATAAGCACAGAAGAGGGAAATAATGTATTTAAGTATCTTGATTATCTAAAACACTGCCAAGCAATAATAATGCAAAACAGTTGCTTAATGACTATTGTAACAACTACCCATAATTACATTGCAGGACTAATAACATGTAGCTTCTTTTGTAATGCCATTGTTGTATTGCTGACTAAACTGTCCACTGAATAGCTAGCTTTCATTTTTAGTGTATATATATTTTTTTTTATTTTTTTATTTTTTTTCCGGAGAACATGTGGCTTTTCTGGTGTTCTTGCAAGCGGCTTCCAGCATCTTCTGGGCAGATTATTTTTCAACTTGTCTTCAGTATCTTATCCAAAGCAGTTAGGTTTTAAGATTAATTGAAAGTACTGTATGCTGTAATTGATGAATTCCTGTTAAATTATTTTACTTGTAGGTAACAGTATGTGTGTTAATCAGAGATTTAGCTTACTTTCAGATGTTTCAAGCAGGAATTGCTAAATGTTTGTCTCCTTATAGGTTGGAAATTACAAGCGCACAGTAAAACGAATTGATGATGGTCACAGACTTTGCAATGATCTCATGAATTGTATTCATGAACGGGCACGAATAGAGAAGGGCTATGCTCAGCAACTTACAGAATGGGCAAAAAGATGGAAACAGCTTGTGGAAAAAGGTAATAGATTCTAATTTTGAATTCTGGAATCTTTAATAAAAAGTTTCTGAATGTTTTTGGTAAGTGCAAAGTAGAAATATGTAGCCTCTAATGGAGCCTTTTCAAAAGGCTCGGTAGCATAACAAATGAATATTTCCAAGAGTAAGCTTTTCTGGATTAAAAACAAAACAACAACAACAAAAAGACAAAAACCCTGCTCCTTTTCTAGTTTGCTTATTTCTTATCGAAACAGATGAATCTTGCTTCCAGTGTTGAGACATCTGAATAGATTTGTTTTTAACGTAGTAGCTATTTCTAGGTAAATAACGGTAGAGAACTCTGAAAAGATGTCTGCAAAATAAGTTGTTGTTGGGAGAAAGTAATAGAAGAGAAGTATTGTTTTAATGGAAGGCTAATCTGGTACCATTTGAATTATTCTGAATTAGTTTGTATTTTCCTGGTTATCCATGGTTCAAAAAGTATGTTGAGAAATTGAAGACAGTTCAAAGAGGAGTTAATAGGTGTAATACTGAGAATCATGGTACAGGGAGGTGCAGGGCAGGCTAAATGAATATTATTTATTCTGAAGTAAAAACTTGTAATATTCTAATATAATTTTGTCTGAACTATTCCCTTTTCTAGATTTACATCAATATCTAGGAATTATTGTTTTGAAGTGAATATAAGTCAATAGCTCCAGGTAGTTTGTTGGGAATATAAGTTCCATGTGGGTGATGGTTACTGAGAATGACACTTTCTGTTGTGTTTAGGCCCACAGTATGGAACAGTAGAAAGGGCTTGGTGTGCTTTTATGTCAGAAGCTGAAAAAGTGAGTGAACTACATCTAGAAGTAAAAGGTTCACTGATGAATGAAGACTTTGAAAAAGTCAAGAACTGGCAGAAGGAAGCCTTTCATAAGCAAATGATGGGAGGATTTAAGGAAACCAAAGAAGCAGAAGATGGATTTAGGAAAGCTCAGAAACCCTGGGCAAAAAAGCTGAAAGAGGTACAGCAGTAGATTATGTATTAGATATCCTGTGTTATAATATATTAATGTCTCAAATCTTTATAAGGGAGTAAGCTCCCTGTTCTCTCTGCTGGACCCTCCTTTCTCAAAAAGATCTCCTGTCTTCTGTCCTCTTCTGAAAATAAATATTTTCTCTTGGTCTCTATTAATCTTGGTGACTTCAGTGAAAATCTGGAAAAAGTGGAATTTAAGTTATAATTTTAATTAAATCTGATCATATGCGTTGAAGTTGCAAATTGCTTGAAGAAATGAGCAAAGGAAAAATGTGTGTTTTCTCCTTCTCATGCAACAACATTATTCTTAAATAACAGGTTTGTAGAAGAAGGGGAGCAAAGGAGTACATGGGCATGAGGAAAAAAGTTCTATTTAGAACTTTTTGTAAACCTTTCCTTGAGTATTTCTTTACTTCTCTAAGCTTGTATGAGTGACATTTCTTGTATGGTGAAAGAATGTTTATTGCTAAGTACTACAGTTTCCTTCTATCGATTCTTGTGTAGTGTTCATTCCTTGGCCTAAATAAAAAGTTGCCTGAAAATGAAAAAATACCCTGAAACAAAACCTCCCACTTTCTTCATTGCAACATGATTATTGTTTTATAAAGTGTTCCAGATGCAGAGATTGAAGTCTTCTTTTTAGGTGGAAGCCGCAAAGAAAGCATACCATGCGGCCTGTAAAGAGGAGAAACTGGCTATATCCAGAGAGACAAATAGCAAAGCTGATCCAGCACTAAATCCTGAACAACTTAAGAAATTACAAGACAAAGTGGAGAGAAGCAAACAAGATGTACTAAAGGTATATTTAATCTATAGCTTGTGCATATCTAAGCTTTTTTCTCCTGAATGTGATACAAACCACAGTGCAGCACACTTTCAGTTATGATCCTATACCAATATTTAACAGTTTTCTCCTGTGTGTCATTGATTAGTTCTTCTGTAAAGAATGGATAATACATTACCTCTTTTTCACATAAGTACTTTGAGTAGCGAAGGAAGTATAACTTCTGGATTTTCACTGTGTTATTCTACTTATTTACTAGTGAGGATTGAGTTATTTCATTTGAGAGGCTGTGAAGATAGATGCTTAAAGCTTGATTAAAATTGTTGTTGGTCTTGACTGTAGGATTTTTTTTTTTTTTTAAGAAAGTAAGCTGATATAATGTATTTAAATAAAAGTAAATACACTTGAGGAAATGCTTTTCCATTGCCCAGTTTGGTTTATCTCTCTAGCAGGCTTCTGCCTAGAGCTTTGTCCTATGTGACTCTTAACTTTTTTGAAAAAACTTTTCCCTCTGAGATGCTGCTCTGTGATCTGGGAGGCTGATGTTATGTTGGGTGGGATCTTTTAATTCATGTTTCTGGTCTATTGCTGTAAATTAGTCTAAAGTTTGAGGTTCAGTTTAATAGAGCTCACTGGGTATGTGATTTTATGTTCACAGGAATTTATGCAACAGTATTCTCTTCATACCTCTCAGCGTACTATGTGGATTGCTGAAGGGGAAATGCTAACATTCTGAATTTATTTGGAGATCTTTAAATAAGACCTGTAACTTGAAAAATTGTTTACTCTGTTATACTTTGTACCTCCTTTGTTTTTTATCGTTAGTGTTACATTAACATTTGTCATGGTTTCTTTTGAAAAGCTGGAGAGGAGGCCTAGAACTGTATTATAATAGTTTTGTATTTTTTTTTTTAGATAACTTCAATAATTTTGTAATTTTGTTAGATAACTCTCATTGGGATCTAACACAGATTGAAGTTATAAAAAGAGAATGCAGTTTGGGATCTTCTAGTCTAAGCCTTGTCCATTACTATATTGAGTCTTGTAGGATGGTAATAAAATATTGCTAATTATTTTTTTCCCTTTTTTTCCTCCCTCCCCAGACAAAAGAAAAGTATGAAAAATCACTTAAAGAATTAGATAGTGTGACACCTCAGTATATGGAAAACATGGAGCAGGTATTTGAACAGTGTCAGCAGTTTGAGGAAAAACGCTTACGTTTCTTTCGAGAAGTGTTACTGGAAGTTCAAAAACATCTTGACTTGTCTAATGTTGCAAGGTAAAACTGTGTAAGACCTTAAAATTAACACTAACGAGCAAAAAAATATTCAATACATCAAGTAGATAAGTTTAAAACCTGAATTGTTTCTACTTTTCTTGCTTCAATTTGCTTATAGTGTAAGAGGACCTTCTTTGTTTTGTCCACGATCAGACTTGCATCTATCCCTAGCATTTGCTAGTCTTATTGAACTTTATTAAATGAACTAGTAAGTCTTCATCCTTGATGTATTTTCATAATCAAATGTGTACCAATTTGAAAAGATTCAGAGCTTAAAGAAAATGGATCAAGGACTGGGAAAGGAGAGTTTTGTTGTGTTATGTCTTCAATGTGTATTGGAGAACAAACTAGATTTTATTAGTGTAAGACAGCATAAGTTTCTTACTCTGAACACATCTACTGTTGAAATGCTAGAGCTCAGTCTAAAGTAATACAGGAATTACCTTTAACTTGTAGAAGTGTTAAAGATCCATTGGCTGACCATCACTGAACTTAATTTCAAAGTCAGCTTTTTATACTGTAGTATGTGTAAAAAATGCGTTGTACTTTATTTTCTGCCTGGAGCTTCCTCCCTGAATTCCAAGAGATCTAAACTTCTGCTACAGTACTCAAACCAGAGCTCATAAAGTTTTTGTCAGACCATGTAGCATGTCATCAACTACTACAGGCCACTCTGATACAAAAATACTTATCTGTCAGCAAGACAGCAGTTTAAATGATTTTGTGTTGTCTTGCATTTGAGAGGTAAGCTGCTGGAGTACTTGCAGCAAATGTTGCAACAGTGGTGGAATTTACATCCCACTTGTAATAGCAATTTTTTCATATGTAGTCTAAGTTGGCACTTAATTTAAAGGGAAAAAAGTGTACTCTTGGCTTGCTGCTCATTTCTACTCTGTCTTCTGGTGGTGACAGAACTGATATAGTAGTCCATTCAATTGGAATTAATGAGCTGGTCAAGGTAACCTAGGACAGAAAGAATCTGGTTTGTTCTGAATGATGTTCTAATCAGTGTTTTAAGTTGACTTAAGTTGAGTTCAGCCCCACAAATCTTAGTGCTGGCACAAAAAAAGGGGTGATGGGGCAAGAATATATATAGCTAGCAATAGGTAAGAGCAAGATCACTTATTTCGGCATTATCATCATTTTGGTTTGCTTCAAAGTTCTTACTGTTGAAAGCAGTTTCTTTTTCTCTGAGAGAAAGATAGTTAGGATTGTCATCCATTTGAATTCAGTTTAATTGCATTGAAACAAACAACAGATCAGAAATAAATAAGAAGTGGTTAACTTAAAAAGGCAGGGTGGGGAAAACTGCAGAAGGTGAGCAAGTGGAGGAGCAGTGGTTTTCCTTTTAAGGTACTTGGGAGATTTGGGTGAAGTGTCTTATGGTAAGTTAGTAAGGTGAAAACAAGGAAAGGAGCTATTAGGATAAAACTAGAGACAAAGCAACCGTAACTGTTTATTTCACTATCTTGCTCTCTTTGCATATAAAGAGATAAAAAGAGTAAAATAAACTCCTAGAAGAAGGTCTGTGTTTTAACTTTAAGACAGACTGATAAAACTGAAGAGCACAGTCCAGAAAGTAGTCATGTCTTGTTTTCTGTGACTGTAGATGTCCAGTTGTTTGTTGATTTGGGTTAACTGATGAGTCATTCAAACAGATTAATTCAGTTTCTCAAAATGCATGCCTCTCCATTGCTTAAATACATTCAAAGAAACTCCACTGTAGTCAAATACCGCATACATGTTAGTCAAAATATAGAAATTTACAAGTTTGGTAATACATCTTAAGAGATACTTTGACTCCTTGATAATGTAGCACTAATGAATTGTAAGTCTAGATTTTGTGTGACTTGACCTGGAAGGATTTCCACAAATTCCCTCTAGCTTGAGGATAGACTGCTAATTTTGTGTCACATTTGAGCATTGTAGATGTTGTGTTAAGACCTCTTTATACTGTGTGGGTTCCATATTGCACCATATTTTATTTTTTTTTTTAAAAAGTGGGGGGGAGAGGGGAGAGTTGTATATGTAATCACAGCCTGTAGAACAAATATATCACATACATGGTTTGGGATCAAAATTGTATCTGTAATGTGGCTTCTATTCTATGAATAATTTAAAGTTACTAGAATTCAATGTGGCAAATAATAATTAGACTCAAAGATAGGTAAAAGCAGCAAGGTTCTTTTTTCTAGTGTTTGATATTTTAAGTAAATAGTATAATTAAAATCAGAGTACCTAAAACAGTAAAAGCCATTAGCAGGTATAAAAAATAGACGCTTTCTTATGCATTTTAAAAACACATTTCAGAATCACAGAATCACAGAATTTTCTAGGTTGGAAGAGACCTCAAGGTCATCGAGTCCAACCTCTGACCTAACGCTAACAGTCCCCACTAAACCATTTCCCTAAGCTCTACATCTAAACGTCTTTTAAAGACCTCCAGGGATGGTGACTCCACCACTTCCCTGGGCAGCCTGTTCCAGTGCCTCACAACCCTTTCAGTGAAGAAGTTCTTCCTAACATCTAACCTAAAACTCCCCTGGCTCAACTTAAGCCCATTCCCCCTCGTCCTGTCACCAGGCACGTGGGAGAACAGGCCAACCCCCACCTCGCTACAGCCTCCCTTGAGGTACCTATAAAGAGCGATAAGGTCGCCCCTGAGCCTTCTCTTCTCCAGGCTGAACAAGCCCAGCTCCCTCAGCCGCTCCTCGTAGGACTTGTTCTCCAGGCCCCTCACCAGCTTCGTCGCCCTTCTCTGCACCCGCTCAAGCACCTCCATGTCCTTCTTGTAGCGAGGGGCCCAAAACTGAACACAGTACTCGAGGTGCGGCCTCACCAGAGCTGAGTACAGGGGGACGATCACCTCCCTAGCCCTGCTGGTCACACTGTTCCTGATACAAGCCAGGATGCCGTTGGCCTTCTTGGCCACCTGAGCACACTGCTGGCTCATATTCAACCGACTATCCACCATCACTCCCAGGTCCTTCTCTGCCTGGCAGCTCTCCAACCATTCCTCTCCCAGCCTGTAGCTCTGCTTGGGGTTATTGCACCCCAGGTGCAGGACCTGGCACTTGGCCTTGTTGAACTTCATGCAGTTGACCTCAGCCCATCGGTGCAGCCTATCCAGATCCTCCTGCAGAGCTTTCCTACCCTCAAGCAGATCGACACACGCACCTAACTTGGTGTCATCTGCGAACTTACTGAGGGTGCACTCGATGCCCTCGTCCAGATCATCGATGAAGATATTAAAGAGGACTGACCCCAGCACCGAGCCCTGGGGGACGCCACTAGTGACTGGCCTCCAACTGGACTTGGCTCCATTCACCACGACTCTTTGGGCCCGGCTATCCAGCCAGTTTCTAACCCAACGAAGCGTGCGCCAGTCCAAGCCAAGAGCAGCCAGTTTCTTGAGGAGAATGCTGTGGGAGACGGTGTCAAAAGCCTTGCTGAAGTCAAGGTAGACCACATCCACAGCCTTTCCCTCATCCACCCAGCGCGTCACTCTGTCATAGAAGGAGATCAGGTTCGTCAGGCATGACCTGCCTTTCATAAAGCCATGCTGACTGGGCCTGATCGCCTGCTTCCCCTTCAAGTGCTGCATGATGACTCTCAGGAGGATCTGCTCCATGAGCTTTCCTGGCACTGAGGTCAAACTGACAGGCCTATAGTTTCCCGGGTCTGCCCTCCGGCCCTTCTTGTAGATGGGCGTCACGTTTGCTAGCCGCCAGTCGATTGGGACCTCCCCCGATAGCCAGGACTGCTGATAAATGATGGATAGTGGCTTGGCCAGCTCCTCTGCCAGTTCCCTCAGTACCCTTGGGTGGATCCCATCCGGCCCCATCGACTTGTGCACATCTAAGTGCTGTAGCAGGTCACCAACCAGTTCTTCATGGATAATGAGGGCCACATCCTGCTCCCCATCCCCTTCCACCAGCTCAGGGTACTGAGTATCCAGAGAACATCCGGTATTGCCGCTAAAGACTGAGGCAAAGAAGGCATTGAGCACCTCCGCCTTTTCCTCATCTCTTGTAACTAAGTTTCCCCCCGCATCCAGTAAAGGATGGAGATTCTCCTTAATCCTCCTTTTTGTGTTGATGTATTTATAGAAACGTTTTTTGTTATCTTTAACGGCAGTAGCCAGATTGAGCTCCAGATGAGCTTTGGCCTTCCTAATTTTGTCCCTGCACAGCCTTGCTACTTCTTTAAAGTCCTTCTTAGTGGCCTGCCCACTTTTCCAAAGCTTATAAACCCTCTTTTTCCTCCTAAGATCAAGCCACAATTCTCTGTTGAGCCAGGCCGGTCTTCTTCCCCACCAGCTCGTCTTTGGGCACGTGGGGACAGACCGTTCCTGCGCCATTAAGACTTCCCTCTTGAAGAGCGCCCAGCCTTCCTGGACCCCTCTGCCCTTCAGAACCACCTCCCAAGGGACTCCACCAACTAGTGTCCTGAGCAGCTCAAAGTCAGCCCTCCGAAAGTCCAATACAGCGGTTTTACTGGTCCCCTTCCTGGCCTCGCCAAGAATAGTGAACTCCACCATTGCGTGGTCACTCTGCCCGAGACAGCTCCCGACGATCACGTCCTCCACCAGTCCTTCTCTGTTTGTGAAGAGAAGGTCTAGCGGGGCACCTCCCCTGGTAGGCTCACTAACCAGCTGCGTCAGGAAGCTATCTTCCACGCTCTCCAGAATTTAACTCTGTTTCAGGTTTGAGATTTTAATTTTTATAATGAATCATAATTCTAATTGAATTAAGAACTGAGTTTCACAGAATGTAAATGTAGCACAAAAACAGTTTCTACTGTTGCATAGACAAGCTTTTAAATTCAAGAAACTTCAAGATTGGCATTTGATGTTAACATTCCTACTTAAATCTTACTGACAGCTAATTAAATTGCTTTACAAAACAGTAGTAATACTTAAATCTTGTAAATAAGGATTTTTTTTCACTGAACTTTTAGCAAGTTTGTTACTGTTCCTTTTTTTACAGGCAGTTAATAGCCTGTCCCAGAGAGCTTTTAAAATGTCTTGCTGTAATTTTTTTCAATACTATTGTGAACTTTGAACTTTTTTATTTAATATGGTTAGAGGATTTGCTGTTTCTAAATGGTGTACTAAATTTGAAGACAAATTTGTTTTGCAGTTACAAAAATATCTACCGTGAACTGGAACAGAACATCAAAACAGCAGATGCTGTTGAAGACTTGCGGTGGTTTAGAGCTAATCAAGGTCCAGGGATGTCAATGAATTGGCCTCAGTTTGAGGTAAGATCAGAGTAATGAAAGCCCAGACTTATGTCTGGTTTTTATGTCCTTGCTTTTTGTCACACTCCTTTCTGGTGAAACTCTTAGATTCAGACTTACAGCAGTGAATTTTGTTGTTTTTACAAGCCCTAACAGTTTTTATTTTCTTGATTCCATTGGAGTCCTCACTGCCTCTACTTTTGGAGGTGATTGTATCAAATACCAGTTTAAACAGAAAAGGGTGAGAAACTTTTTTTTTTTTTTTTTTTTGAAGCTGAAATCATTAGTAACCCATGTTTTAGTTGCTGTACCTCTGACATCTGTATATGTGATTCTCCCTTTATAGTGTCACACTTCAATTTTGAATCTCCTTGTTATCACTTAATGGTCAAGTAGGCAGCAAATACTATTGAAATAGGTTTAAGTATTTCAGTTCTGAAAACTTTGAAGCCTTTAACTATTTTGTCCAATACCATTATATTAAAAAAAAAAAAAAAAGTTCCACCTTGCACCAGTTAATTATACTGCTGAATACCATTTTCAAAAGAAATAAAGCTTTTGAGGAATGTTTTGCTAACTCAGTGTAGGAGAAACAAGTATCAAAATGTATCAGTGAAGATCATACTAGTGGAGTACTGAAAGGCTGGAATGAATTTCTGACCAGAACCATGGGATTAATTGAAATAATTTCTGGGCATTAAGTTAATAGAGTGGAAACCTCAATTATGGAGTACAAAGTATTCTGTTTTAAACGTAATGGAAAGTATCACTTTTAAACATTGAATAACTTCAGATTTGAAGGTTTGGGGAAGAAAACTCATACCAGTACTGCAGTATTTCTTTGCCTGAAGCATGGAACTACAGTTACTTCTGTGTGGGGAAATACAATGTTTGTGAAAAAGCATGGTAATTATCACAAAATTCTGTTGTTACTATTTTTCTAATCGAGTGTTTTTTCATTTACATGCTACAAGGATGACGTAAGTAAAACAAAGTCATGATCAAACAAATATGAAATTGCATTATAAACTGCAAATATACTTAGGTCAGTAATCTTTAAATTGAGGTGACTCAGAAATCCAGTATGTATTTGTATGAGGTTAAAATAATAAGGTGCCTTTGAAAAGTTGGTCAGAAATCACTTAAGACTCACCATGCTACATGTACAAACCAGTAATAGCATCTCGCAAAATCTTTATTTTTTCTTAATATTTCACAGGTTATTTTTTGCATTGCAAATATCTCCTGACACTTTTTTGAAACTTATTAAGGCTTCTGAATATGAAACATGCCTAAGTGTAGGATGTTTACTTGTGTCCAGTTAGTTCTCTGGTGCCTGTTTTATATTGGTATGCAGCCTAGTTTGACTGGAAAGGTATAAGTTCTGTTCAGATCTCATCATGCCTGTCCATTTGCCTTCTGAAACTTGTGAATGTTTCAGAACATCAAGGAGAGGATGCTTAACAAATGACATCACGTTTTGTCAACAATTGTGTTGATTTGAGCCTTGACTTTTTTTGGATGGCTTTTAAGGACAATAAATTTACTAGATCTGGAGTGCAGTACTTTAAGTATTTGCTCACATTTCAGGGACAAGAGAAGTTCTATGCAATGACTTTAAAAAAAAAAAAGCTCCTTTATCGGCCAGTCCTGGAGCGCTTCTTGAGAAGTAAACCTGTTATGTAAAGTAGATTGTAATGCTTTTTAAAATTAAATGTACTTATAAAGTTAGATGTCTTGGCGTTATTTGAAACAGTAAAACTTCTTGGTACCACTTTGAAAGAGCTGCACTGATCAACTCCTTAGACTTCTCCAGTTGTCTGTCATATGTCTGGTATTTTAAGTCTTTTCAAGGTGTTCAGAATGCTAAGCAGGGAAGTACAGGTCACTCTGGTATTTGTGAGTAGCACAGGTATCCTAGCATTGTTAGGATGGATGAGAACTATTATAGAAACATTAAGAGTAACTTACCCTTACAATAACTATTTGTACAGCTGTATGTATGAATGTATGTTCCATAACTCAGTCTGAAAAATTAAATATGATTATTAATTGTTCAATTAGGTTGCTCAATCACTTTTTGCGTTCGTTTTTAGGAGTGGTCTGCGGATCTGAATCGCACTCTCAGTAGAAGAGAAAAGAAGAAGGCTTCTGATGGAGTGACTCTGACTGGTATTAATCAGACAGGAGATCAAGTTTCCCAGCCTAACAAACATAGCAGGTATTTTTTTTCATGCCTAAAAAGACTAAACAGAAAGGACTGTTCAATATTACAAGCTATACAGGATCAAAAAGCCAGTGTACAACTAAACATTACTCACCTGTGAGCATTTTTAAAACAGCTTTCTGCAGCTCACAAAATATTTTGGGAATTATTCTCTATTTCACATTTCTCTTTCCACTGTGAATTATAAGAACCCGAATTACATGAGTAACTGAACTCAGTAGTTAATCTGGGAGTTAGTCTGTTGCTATTTTCCCATCTCTAGAAATGACATTTTACTTTGAAATCTTAGTCTGAAAAATGTGTAGTTGCTTCACAATTCTGGATGTCATTAATACATAACTGTTAGCATCAGCTTCCTCAGAAAGTAATGAAACTGGGTAGAAAAATAGCACTGCCTTTTATTGCAGGCAGTAAGAAAAAAGAAAAATTGTGGTCCACAACAGAAATTCTACTTCTGGAGGAAATGTATCATATGTGAGACTTCCAGAACTTTCTAGGATCTTTCACTACACTTGATGGATAGTGGGTTTTTTTTGTTCTTTTTGTTTTTTTTTGGCTGGAGAAGGGGTCTGCTAAGAAACTACTTAATGGGACACCAGTGACAGTGTGTTTACCCTTAAACAGATAGGGTCACCATAATGCTCTTTCTTTTCCAAATTAGCAGTCTTAGTGTCCAGAGTAACACAGTGCAGTCAGTACAATCAAGTTACAATCCCTTTGAAGATGAAGAAGATACTGGGAGTACTGTCAGTGAAAAGGAGGACAATAAGATCAAAAAGTTGGTGAAATGTTGTTTTCTTAATCGTTTTCACACTTGCACTTTCTCTATCCAGGGTTTTCAGTTTTTGGTTTCTGTAACACTATGCTAGTTGGTGCATGAAGTCCTTTTAAGAGGTTGTGTAAGCACAACACTGTAACTTAACTTGTTTTTCCTAACAGATGCCACATCTGTTGCCTTGATCTTCTTTGGTTTGAAACTACTGGGGTTATCGGCAGTTCCTAACAGAACTGCCGTTGCTTTTTTCCTTCCTTTACCAGTCCTATAAAATGTTGAAGTTGATGGGTTTTTCTAATGAAAGTGCTTTGTTTTCTGGAGCTTTACTGCTGTGTTCTCTTGCTGAACAAGTCTGCTTTTATGATTGCTTTCTTTTTGTTTAGGACTTTCTCAGACAGCTGTCTGTTGCTTCAGTATGCCTACCTAGGGATATCGTATCACTGTCTTAAATGGCATGTGCATGCTCAACATTGAACACTTTTTAAACAATCAAATTGTTGCTCTATAATGAGGCTTTTATATTGGTGATTGCAACATACAAAAAGTTAAAAGCTACTGTAGGGGTCCACAGAGAGATGGGAGATTCTACAAAGCAGTTTAAATACCTCATTGTTCTCATCTGATATCTGAACAGCTTTTACCTTTCTAGAATAAATAACCCCATGGATTCTACAAGTTTCTTGTTAGAGAAGTTGCTGGAGTTTATGGGAAAGTTGCCCTTCACTTTTTTCCTTTTCGCTTTTTTTTAACTTGTAAAATGTATTGTAAGAATGTGGCTTTACTTATTTTTCTGATTAAGGCATTGCCAGCTAAAGGTAGATAAGATAGAAATAAAGCTTCAAAACAGGGATTTACAGAGAAGTTTAAGCTTAACTAGGGGAACTGATATGTTGGGGTGTTTCTAATCTCCTAATCAAGGGCAGAAAAAGTAATTTAAAAATTGTTTTTAGTGTTAGCAGCTATGAAAAAAACCAAAGCTACCCTGCAGATTGGTCCGATGAAGAGTCCAACAATCCTTTCTCTTCCACTGATGCAAATGGAGATACCAATCCATTTGATGAAGATGCTTCTCCTGCAATGGAAGTGAGAGTGCGTGCACTCTATGACTATGAGGGCCAAGAGCAAGATGAACTCAGCTTTAAAGCTGGTAAGTGTGCAGCATTCTCTTAAAGCATTTCAAAAGAAGAAATGGGACAAATAAGGAGTTTTTCTCTTCAGCATTTATTTTCTGAAGTCACTCGTCTCTCTGAATGTACAACTCCACTTACAGGATCCTATCTAGCCCCTGTTCTTCCTGATAGCAGTTCTTGGTATCCTGTATTTGGAAGTAATGAATTCTAATCTGTTTGGAAGGTATTGATATATCTGTTTGGTATACTCCCTTCTTACTGTCTTTGTGTTAAACAAAATGGTGAGCTGCAGAACTGATAAACTCATCTCCTTTTCTTAGTTGGTGATAGCAGAAGCTGTTGCTTTTAGCTGTGCACAGATCCTGGCCCCAAAGTTCTTTTTTGAAAAAAAAAGAAAAGATTACAGCACCAAATCTTAAAACAATAAATAATACCTAATCAACTGGAAGTACTCTCTTTTTGGTCTCCAATTTTTGACATTGCTGACGTGTTTTTTGTTTGTTTGTTTTAGTTGAAAACTTACGGACAGAATTTTTTACTTTCACTCCCTCTGGTGTACCTAAGCATAGTAGCTCTACTGTATTTATCCAGTTTTGTCATCTTTCATTATGTTAGAGTACACTGACTTAAACATCTCCTTTCTTGGGATGACGTCTTGTTTCCCTTGAGCTTTAAAGTCTGTTCCTTTCTTTGCATTTTACCTCCTTGCTGCAGTTGAGAGAACAGAATAGAGGCATACAAGTGACAAGCCTGTGTGACGAGAGACACACAAGTGATAGTATGTTTCCACAATACAAAGTTGTCAAAAGGTTGTGGTGGTTGCATGCCATGGATGCTGCCGCCTCCAGTTTGTATAGGCTAGTTCTTCCAGAAGTTGTGTGCTGAGTGAGTGCCTGAACATCTTTCTGAGCACAGAAATAGGAAACCTTTTTTCAGTTTTTCAGTCTGTACAGCCTGAAGGCAGTACCCTCTAGTGGTGGAAGGTGAAATCTATACTTTTTGACCATGTAACAGGCTGTTGTTCTACTGTCTTGCCTAGAACTGCACGTTAAAAGTTTGCTAAACAGGAAGGTAGAATAAGATTGCACGAGTAGATTAACAAAAACAGAACTTTGGTTTGTGAAAATGAGAGAGGCAATCTATTTAATCATGTCTCTTCTCCTTTGCTTGTTGCTTACTTTTTTTGTCCTGTAATGACTGACGTACTTGTAGAGGACAAACAGGATTCAAGTGTTGAAAGGTCTGAGAAAACTTTTTGTTCCACTTCCCCTTTAGCATTCATAAGAATTATGCTACTCTGCACCATCTGCAATGGGTCTTAGATGTTGCAGCTCAAAATCAGTATAGTAAACAAGTCAATGATGTAGTCAGTTATGTAGTCAATTGATGTGATCAATGAACTGTTAAACTTTCATTTTGCTTATGGGGGGAGGTGATACTCAAAACTGAATACAAATGCAGATTATTTATAAAAACAAATCACCCCATAAAACCCCAGAACCCTGGTGGTACTCTGTCCTTTCACTCTTCCCTCCTCTTTTAATAGTGAAACTCTCTACTTATGGCTTTTCTTTTTTCATAGACAAGTAATATGTGGACTTCCAAAGAGGAGGAATGGGTTGGTTTGGCCTTTAACTTTGTTAAATTATACCTTGACAGAAGAACAGTAGTAACAAAACATCTGGAGCTTTCTCTGGAATGTACAGAAGCTAAAATTATTCTTCATTCTGTAGACTTCAGCTGCTCATTTTTTCTCAGCAGGGGAGGGACATAAGCTAATCTTGAAATGTATGTATTGTGCCTGTAAAGTCAATCTGGCATTCCAAAGGCTTACAGTAATGAGCCTTTCCATGGCAGAACTAGGCAATGTTTGTATACACAGATGTAATGGTTAAGTACAAAGTTAGACATTCTGTACCAGCTGAGTGACTTGTATTAAACCACTTAAACCATGTGGTTCTCAATGGGGGCGGTCCGTAAAAATAAAGTACAGCATGTGTGAACTGTAAGAGGTGTTTGTAGGTTTAACTTAAAAATAGCTTAATGCCTTTTGAAGGAAGAACATTAAAGTACTTTATAACACCAAAGTATATGACTACATCAATCAGAAGAAAGGGATCATGCTAGGCGGTGAGTCCCCTTACAGGAGCTGAATTACAGAATGACTATAGGCAAACGTATGTAGTTTTTACACACAAGTATTAGTGTGACTATGTAGACACTGAACGTGCAATAAACTAAGTAAAAAAAAAAAAAAAAAAAAAAAACACACTTGGTCAGGCAGGAGCCAGTTTAAAACATAATCTATTTCTGTGTTCCTGTGTGGACTATGCCTAGACTCTAAGCAGCTGTCAGCACCGGTGAATTGGTGAATTCATTTTGCAGATCTGTTTAAACGTATGTGGATATTTTCCAATTGGATTTCCTTGAGTATTCAAGAAATTTGCCTACAAAGCCTTTACGATCACTTCTGGGCACATGCTGTAGCATATATGCACTGTGTGGCATCCCTCATATGTATATTTTTTTTTCAGTGTTTGAAACTAACCTTTTTATTAGTGGATTACTTCATACATGTTTTTCATTGGCAAACAGCTGTGGTAGGCTTCCAAAGAGCAGAATTTACTATCCATACTTTGAGAGCCTTTACAATCCCATAAAAGCATGGGACGTAACTGTCTAGTGTATGTCTAGCGCTCTGCCATGATTGAGAATAAATAGCTACAGCAAATACAAACCATGCAATGTTATCAAAACACGATAGTGTACACGCTATTTTTATTGTAGTTGTAAAGACTTTGTTATAACTCTGTTGTGCAGGTAATTGTCAAAAGTGGCAATGTTTCAACAGACCTCCAACTTCACTAGGTTTCCAAGTCCTAGCTGTACAAGTGCAATTGCATGGATGCTTACTGTCAGTGTGGCATGGATTTGATTAGGCATTGATTTCACTTAAAAATACACTTAATAGAAGTGGCAAGGAAGTTTGGAATTGTACACTCTCATTCTGCGTGGCTAGAAATAATCATGAAAAAAATGTAAAATGTCTCCATAAGCCAACTACAATACAGCCTACAGTGCTAAATATTTGTTCATAGCATTCTTTTATTTGTTATCTGGTAGATCTGCAAACTAGAGAAGATGGAGCTTTAACCTTTTATAATTAACAGGGCAACTATAGAAGATGCATGAAGTTCATCCATTTCTAACTCTCTCTCTCTCTCTCTCTCTCTCTCTCTCTATATATATATATATATATATATATTCCTTAGGCTATTTTTTGTTCAAAATAATATTAAGACTTTTTTAGTACTTCATGTATTTACAGCCATTAGGGACTGGTTAATATCATCAGCATATATTTCCTTTTGCTTACTAAGATGAAACACAAATCTGTTGTATGCAGAGAAATAATTAGATGCAAATAAGTTGCATGTGGGGAAATAATTCCTAGGTGGTGTGGCCTTTTTTTTTTTCACGGTGGACCTTCATATGTTTATAGACAGGATCTTGGAGTCTACAGACACTATAATATCTAAGTATATCCTGAGTGAGAATGTAGAAGATTAGACATGCGCAGTGGTCAAAAAGTGGTTATGTTTATAGTTCATAAATGTCAGGATGAATAATCGGTGTTAGCTCTTGCTGTTTAAGTTAAGAATCAAATTGAGTTACTTTTTTTGAGCTAGAACTCTACATCATCTTCCAGCAATATAAAGCTAGAGCAGTAAAAGTAGTTCTATCCCAATATTTATCTCTTAAAAAGATGAGGAGTGGAAAGATGTTGCAAAGAGTAAGGTGTTAATTTCTTTAAAATCTTCCAGCATCACAGTGGTGTACTGAAAAGCTTCAATTGTAGTTTAAGAGAATTTTACTGCCACTTCTTAATTTTGTAACATCTTACTCCTTATGTTCCACCAACTCTTACACTAGCAAATATTGACAGTAAGCCTGATGAAACATTTCACTTGTGCTGACGTTTTGTTGAGTCATCAGTGTAAGATTATTCTTTTTTGCTTAGAGGTAATTTTACTATCCACAACTATCTTTGACTGTTCATACTTTTAGATATAAGGGAGCCTTCGATCTTGTAGTGAAATAACACCATGTATAAGTTGAAAAAAGTTGCATTCTTTTATTGTGTTTAAAATGCTATTCTTGAAATTGTATTAGTGTAATGTTTTAGTTTCAAAGTAGCTCCCTTCCCCCTCTTTTCTTGAAACTGGGGGCCTTTCATCCTATATGTAAATCTGTGAGTGGTATTAGTATCAAAAGAATGAAGAGCAGAGAAGTTTTCTGCTGGTACCTTAGGTGAGCAGGGGAAGAAAAGTGGACACTTTAGAAATTGTTGTCTTATCTTTCTGTTGGTGTTACTTAGAGGGTTACAGATTTATTAACAGTGCTCCTTCTTTTTGCAGGGGATGAATTAACTAAAATGGAGAATGAAGATGAACAGGGTTGGTGCAAAGGACGTCTGGATAATGGACAAGTTGGTTTATACCCAGCAAACTATGTAGAACCAATCCAGTGACAAAGGACAAAGTTAATATAGAAGTATTACAAAAGCTTTGAAGGCCTGTACAGTATATATTTAAAGTGAGAGGAAGCTGAATGATGTATAGAGTGTATATATTTTAATGGAAAGGAGAGACAGCTTGATATTGAAATCATAGCGATTTAAAGACAAGTTACAACTATTTTGATGTTTTCAGAACTTGTACTCAATGCAGTGGAAAGGGGTTAGGTGGAAAAATAATGATAGGAAAAATACTACTTAAGCTTTCTCTTCCCACATGGTCTGTTATTGTGAGTCTTAAAAACTTTTTTGCATTTTCTATGCTTGTGCCTCATCCTACCCAAGGTATGTGGCTTATGCTGACTTCTGTTTAATCGGTTATTTTAAGTGACCTTCAGTAATTTGCAACTTGAATTTTTAAGGTTATCATAGTTAATTTTCTATTTGTTCTTAGAAATGTCTGAAAGATGCAGTATTTTTTTATTTAAATGCTATGTAGTTAAGCACCTTTTTGTATGCTTGATCAAATAATACTTAAATTATGACATAGATTTAGTCAACAGTTGACTGAATGAAAACTCTTTCCATGTTGTAGTAATCTTTGTTTTCAGTGTGGCTTGAAGCTGTAAAACAAATATTGTATTTAATAATTATCTGTTACAGAAGGTTATTTGTAGCAGGTCATGGGTTGGGATTCTGTTATGAATGTTGTTTACGTGGTTTGACACTTAAATGAGTTTTCCACCTAGATTTTAAAGAGCACTCTATAAACAAAAAAATAAATCATACATAAGCCCCGGAATACTAGCTATTTCCAGCATGTTTGCAGGGAAAACAAACAAACAAACAACAACAACAACAACAACAAAACTCCTTTTAACTGCTAATGATTTTTGGGTAATTTGAAATGTTAAATCTGTGAAGACTAATTTTTTTGAACAAAGATTGTAAAATAGACCATAATGCTTTTATTAAGAGGTTATCTGTTGTGTATATGTATATATAATTTGATATTCCAAAATATAAAGAGCATTGCTATTAGTTACAAAGCCTTTCAATGTGGATAAGATTTAGACTGGCTTAAGAGTTTAAATTATAGGTATATTTAAATCTGCTCTCCTGCCATGTTCATTACTGTACTATAGACAAAGTATTCTGTGATTTAGGTTTTTGGAAGTACAGTAAATACACTAGCATACTTAAAATCTGTATTTTGGATAAATATGTGGGTCAAAAAATAAACTAGCATTGGTCCTTACATGGATTATTGTAGCAGAACACTGTAAAAAAAACAAACTACATTTGTTTGCAGTTGCAACTCAGTCATCTGTAATCCTGTCAAATAGTATGGCATTTGTGACATTTAAAACTGGGTTTTAAATTACAGCAGATTTGTGTTTAAAAATCTCAATTATCAGGTGAGTAGATATGCTACTTTAGGAAGCTACACTGTAATTAAACTAACAAATCTATTTTGAGGTAACTATAAAACACTGTTGGTAGTTTTGAACCTTTTTTTTGAGCTTATAGGTATATTTAGTCAACATTTTCAATGAATCAAAATGTGCAAGCTTAGAAAGTGGATGTATGTATGTGTCTGTCAAGGAAAACTTACCAACATAATTGTTCATCCACAAGATGGTTACTGAATTTGTCAGGAATTACTGCTTTGGGTCTCTGTATTGTAATATATTTTAGAAAACAATAAAATCTGTTAATCTCTTAAATACACAGAATGCATTCTTCTTAATTTTTCATAGTATGTGAAAATACTCTTATGAAGTAAATAATGCATTTCATTGCAGTTCAAGATGACAAAATGTATATTGTCTAAAAGAATCATAAAGAAGAGTATGCAGTTAATAGTGTTGTGCTGTTAACAAGAGGAGGTGCAGTGCACAGGGGCTCTTTGTAAGGAGACACTGCAGCGAAATGCTTATGGAAGAAGAGGAGATTCATGTCTTTTGTGATTATGTGAAATCTACTGTGAGGGTGCTTTCCCTGGTATGGTCAAGTCTGATATAGCTTGGGTGAGCAGCTGAGCTTTAAAAAAAATAATAATACATGAATCTTTTCTCTGTGGGCTTTTGCTGACTGGTAGTGAATAATATAGTGGTTCTTGTAATTGCTAGCCAGAAGTTTTATTTAGTCTCCCACATCAATACTGTATGTGTATCTTTTAATCTAAATGAAGTACTACTGCTGGTTGTCAGATTTAGTAAAGTAACCATAGAATTGAAGAGGAAGGGACCACATGAGGTCCCTTGTCCAGTGTCTAATTTAAAGCACAGTCAACTCTGCATTCAGGCCTTATAGCTGGTCTGGAAAACTTCCAAGGACTGACTCCTTAAGTTCACTGTTCAAACTGTTACAGTGCTTAATTATCCTTATTTTGTTGTCTACACACACACGTACACACACACGTACACACACCTTTCTCTGCAGTTAAAACCTGTCCTATTGCAATGTGACCATTGTTTCTTGTTCTTCTGTACTTGAATGGTGCCTGTCTCTGTTGTCTTCATAGCCTCCAAGTAGGTGGAGGAAAGCTGCTGTTAGGACCCCCTGAGTCATCTCTTTTCCAGGCTGAACAAGTCCTGTTTCCTCAGCCTCTCCTCACAGAACATGTGCTTAATTCCCCTAATTTGTCTAGTTAACAAGGCATAGCAAGAGAGTCTTTTATTTAAAAAACAAAATGAAATAAAAAGAGGGTATTTTATTAGTGAATGTGTAGAGATAAGCAGCTCCATATGCATATTCCAAAGTAATATTAAAGTTCCTCTTAATTTGTTATTTCTGAAGCTTTTAAAGCTTGACACCAAAATTATGAGCTCTTTTGTTGTCAGGCTGCGTCTTAATTTCCTTGTGTTTTTATACTGTAGTTTACGAGATAAAAATCTGTATACATATGCAAGATTCTAAAAGCAGAGGTATACTCTGCGTAATCATGTTATTGCCCTTACTTTGTCAGTTGAACAAACCAATCCATTGCTATTATCTCTTGCTGAGATGTCTGTAGAGTTGGTCTGATGTACTAAAACTGTTTTTTGCCATGGCTGAGCTGATAATTTTGAAAAAAAAAATCATTTGAAAAGCTAAGAATTAAAGCAGGCTTCACAACTGGAGATAGGTAGAGATGCTGGGTCTTCTAATTGGAAACCACTGTAGATAGGTGAGATAGCTTTGACCTAATCTGTTGATCTGGGTTGTTTTAAAATAGCTGTAGATTATTGTAAAACAAAGGAGAAAAGGGAGAGAATGGTATACTGAAGGGTATATGCAGCAGTACCTCCTGTTCTCCTAGAATTGTCTCAAAAAGAAAAAAAAAAAAAAAAAAAAACCTCTAAGATTACATAATCAATTTTTAAACCTTTTTCCAGCTTTTTCCAACCTTTCTGGTTTGGCAGAAAGTTATTCACCTCAGAACATCAGGGAGCTTGCTAATTGTGGATGAAAGCATACCTAGTGGTCAGTTTAATATTTCAGCCTGCTTTACCTCTTTTCTCCTGTTAGAAATTCAGATTCCTGTGTGATATGACATTAATCCTCTAACAAAAAGTTTCAAAAGTACTTTACAGGGTTCTTGAACCTTCCATTCAGGAAATAGCACCTATGTACACTTGAAGTTTTACTGAGCACCTGTCTACGTTGCAGAAGGTGTAACCTCTTCTCTGTAGAGAAGACTGACTGTAGAATGTTAAATGAGGTCGGTGCCAGTGGCATGTAGTGGGTACCTTGGGAAGTATATAGAAACAGGACAATACATAGTGATGCTTCTTTCAGCTGTCAACAATCTGTATCTTTGATCTATGAGGTAAGAAACTAAATTTTCTTCCTAATTTTGAACACTCAATTTACTGCATTGGCAACAACTGAACAGCAAACTACTCTCAAGAAACCTTGCCTGTGTATGAACTGATTGTTTCTTGATGTTATCAGTACAAACAATGCATTTTAGTACTAAATAAAAGTGTATTATTGATATGGTGAACTGGTTTCGAGTGGTTTTTAATGTAGTTAACATTCCTAAGCTTCATTCCCACGTTGTGGAAGTAGGCATTTGGATGCTTGCTCTCTCTACTCCAGAGAGATTTGCTGGATGGATTGTGCATACTGGAAAGATAGGTGTCTGGGACTATGTTGTATGTTTAAGGATATTTGCAGGAGAGAAGGTAACCTAAAATTTCTAGAGGTGTAGTTGGCATGAAGCAGCATGTTACCATTATGCACTATGTATGTGAGCAGTGACAAATCTTGCTCGGTGTGACCAAATTTTTCAAAGGATGTGAAGCACAGGCAAGGGAGCATAGGGTATGGAGGGTATTTCCAAATTATTTTGAACAAATCAGCATTCTTTCTCAAGGACAAAGTGACAGTGCAACTTACTGTGTATAATGGGGTCAGAGAAGGAATATGTGCTTAGACTTATGGTCTTAAACATTTTTTGTTAATGTGTCTTTTTTTTTTTTTGGCAGGGATGGTGTTAATTTTCTTCATAGTAGCTCATATGGGGCTGTGTTTTGGATTTGTGATGAAAATAGTGTTGATAACACACTGTTTCGGTTGTTTCTGAGCAGTGCTTACATGGTGTTTACCAAGGTCTTTTCTGTTTCTCTCACTGCACTGCCAGTGAGGAGGCTAGGGGTGCACGAGAAGCTGGGAGGGGGGGCACAGGCAAACAGCTAACCCAAACTGACCAAAGGCACAACCTATACCATATGGCATCATGCTCAGCAATAAAAGCTGGGGGCTATTCACCAGGCCTGCTGTTGCATGGGGACTGGCTGGGTGTTGGCTTGTGGTGAACAATTGCTTTTTTTTTGGTATCATTTTTTTTTTTTTTTTTTTTGTTTAACTGTCTATCTCAACCCACTAGTTTTCTACGTTTAGCCCTTCCAATTATCTTCTCCCATCCTGCTGGGAATGGGGAGTGGTCAAGTGGCTGGGTGGTGCTTAGCTGTCTAGCAGTGTTAAACCACAACAGTGAAGATGAAAATCAGCTGAGGGTTGAGAATGTGAGCAATGTCTGATGGGGGGAGTCAGTCTTGCTCACAGTGCTGGTCTACTACTGGTTCTGGTTAAGGACCTGCATTGCATCTAACAGCTGCTCACCAAAGTAGAGGACACTCAGTGCCCAATCTACAGGCACCCTTGAACAGTAGGTGTTTTTTTTTTTTTTTTTTTTTTTTTAATTATTATTATTTTTAATTTACTCAACATGCAAGAGCAGCTAGTGAATTATGAGTACTACCTTTTCTCTGGCAGAGCTCAGCCATTCTTTTTACTGTTACCTCCATTCATTCATTGTATATCACCTTTCTTCCACAACCATGAGGCTGGTCTTAGGACTGCTTCCAGGATGTGCTTATCTCCCCCAGGTTCTTAAGTGTGTGCTACATGTTTTTCATGCATTTGGTCTAGAACTCATCTCCTAGCAATCAGCTGAGCTTGCAATTTGCAACAGGAGTCTGTCTAGCCTGCACACCCATGTAGCTGAATTGCAAGGTGTGGCCTTAGGATAGAGGCACAGTGAGAGATACAAACAGCGTAGAGCGTTTCTGAACACTGTCAAGAATCACAGAACTGTAGGGGTTGGAAGGGACCTCGAAAGATCATTGGGTCCAACCCCCCTGCCAAAGCAGGTTCCTCAGAGCAGGCTGCCCAGGTAGGCGTCCAGACAGGCCTTGAATATCTCCAGAGAAGGGGACTCCACAACCTCCCTGGGCAGCCTGTACCAATGCTCCATCACCCTCTGTCACTCTCACCGTGGAGAAGTTCTTCTGCGTGTCAGTGCAGAACTTCCCATGCTCCATTTTGTGGCCATTGCCCCTTGTCCTATCCCCACAAACCACTGAGAAGAGTTTGGCTACATCCTTCTGTCCCCCACCCCACAGATACTTATATACACTGAGGAGATCCCCTCTAAGTCTTCTGTTCTCCAGGCTGAACAGACCCAGGTCTCTCAGCCTTTCCTCATAAGGAAGATGCTCCAGGCCCCGTATCATTTTTGTGGCCCTCTGCTGGACTCTTTCCAGGAGATTCCTGTCCTTCTTGTACTGGGGAGCCCAGAACTGGACACAGTACTCCAGGTGAGGCCTGACCAGGGCAGAGTAGAGGGGGAGGATCACCTCCCTTGACCTGCTGGCCATGCTCCTTTTAATGCACACCAGGATCCCATTAGCCCTGTTGGCCACAAGGGCACAGTGCTGGCTCATGGTCAACCTGTCGTCCACCAGGACCCCCAGGTCCTTCTCAGAGCTCCTCTCCAGCAGGTCATCCCCCAGCCTGTACTGATACATGCGGTTGTTCCTTCCCAGATGCAGGACTCTACACTTGCTCTTGTTAAATCTCATTTGGTTTCTTCCTGCCCACCTCTCCAGCTGGTCCAGGTCTCGCTGAATGGCAGCACAGCCTTCTGGTGTGTCAGCCACTCCTCCCAGCTTTGTGTCATCGGTGTACTTGCTGAGGGCAAACACTATTCCCTCATCAAGGTCGTCAACTAAGATGTTGAACAAGACCAGAAGATGTTGAACAAGACCGGACAGGTACATTTTTACTTCATGGATGGAGATTTGTGTGTTCTCTGTTCAAAGTGGCTCTGAATAACTAGCAGAGTTAATTTTTACATCCTGACTCAAGGGCTGAGACATGCCATTTCCTGAAATAGGAGGCCAGTGAAAGAACCAGCATCCCACAGTGTTATTTGCACTTCACAAGTTGTATGCTGATTTACCAGGGCTGCTGTAGTGGCAGGAGCTATCTGCCTTTGTGTGTTGCTTGGGGGTGGGCAGTAGTGCAGCTAAGAGAGTACAGGACAATAAGTAAGATCATCCTTTTCTGGGATTGTGCCAGACAGATAAACCTTCAAGATTGCCTTGTTTTTCTGATGTTAATTGTTTTTGATAATGGCAAGATCATACCTCTCCTGCTTTTTTTTTTTTTTTTTTTTTTTTTTTTTTAATAGTACCTTAGCTTTATAAGTATAGTAACGATAAAGCTGAAGTAATGGACTCTTTCTCCTTTGTGGAAATTTCTTGGCAACTCTTTCTCCCTCTGAGGCCAGTGGCAGCCCTCATGCAGTCAGATGGGATTTGGTAAGCATCTCTGGACAGGAGTGTGCTGTAGGGCTCCTATGACTCACAGGCTGTCTTCCTGAAATGTGAACTTCACTCATAGAGTGAAGACATATCTCTTGTTAGGCATTCCTGATCCCAGGTGACTGCCATGGGGTCTGATTATGTTTGCTGGTATGGAGTTATGCGTATACAGGCTCAGTTATTTTAAGTCTAGTCCCAGTGTTATTTGGCTATATGCATACAGATGTTTTTTGGACTGCTATCCTATAATATAATCAATCCCACCATCTGTGACATAGTGTCAGCCTGAACAAAGTTGATCTGTAGTGGAGGCTGCTGGCCTGCTGCAGGAATTGTCAATACCTCAAAAACGAGTGAAATGTTCGTGTGTTCAGCTGCCTGTCAGGATAACAAACAACTGACTTGTACTGATCAGCAAAGGCACTATTGGTTCATGTGCCTCTGATTCGCAGTGCTGAGGGCCTGGTGCAGGGGACAGCAGGCAGCAGGTGTTCCAGCAGTGATTCCCAAACCTATGCCTCCCCCAAGACTGCTGGTGGCTTGCAGCAACATGCATTGTGTGGATGTTTTGTGCAACATTGCCACAACCCTGATTGTAATGGCTTTCATCACCCTGGACTATTTCCTCATTGACAGGTAAGAATGGGGGGCTGTTAGCTGCTGTGGAAGAGAGTGAAACGAGGTGCTGAAGTTAGACTGTCATGGAAGGACTTGAACATGGCTATTTTGGGCCCTAGATAATCTATGGTGCTGCTATTAGCAGAAGGCTAGAGCAGCCACTCTCCAGAACACCCTCCAAATTGAAAGAAAATGTATTATAGAAAATTTGTCCAAACTCTGGTTGTTCCTTACATGGCCAATTACACCTCAGAAGAGTAGGGGAGATGGGGGTGTAACACCTTGAGACCCCGGTGCTCTCTGATGAGTAGGAGTGCTGAGGGGCCAAGCTCTGCCACAAGCACCCTGTCCCTGGTCACATAGTTCAGTGCTAATGCTGAGCGGGAACGATGGTTTCACAAGAAATTTTTACAGAGCGCTTGAAACCTACTCATTGGATAAAGCATGTTATCTAAGTAGGCACGTTATCACCTGCCCCACGTCATTTTTTTCCCAAACCAGCCACCAGCACAGCTGTTGTCCTTCCATGTTTAATTTATTTTTCGCCCCGAGGCGCTGGGGCTCCTCAGGCGCAGGCCCCCTGCCCGCTATCTCAGGGAGCCCGGCCCCCCCCGCCTGTACCCACGGCAACCGCCGCCTCCTTTCGCCACGCCGGCGGCCGCAGGCGGGCGGCTCCCCGAGGTCCCGCCCTGCGCGGCGGGGCGGGGCGGCCGGCGGCGGAGCGGGCGGCAGCGGCGGCGGTTTCTCCGTGGCGGCCCTCCAGCCTCGCCCGCCGCCATGTGCGAGCCCAGCAAGCAGGACATCGCCGCCATCTTCAAGCGGCTCCGCTCCGTGCCCACCAACAAGGTGAGGGCGGCGGGAGGACGGGGCGCCGGAGAGCGGGGGGAGGCGGCGGCCGGGCTCCGCCGTGGCGGTGACACGTCGCACTGCCCGAGGGCGGGGCGGGGGGCGGGCGGGGAGCCCCGGGGCCCGGCGGGGCTCCGCTGTCCGCCAGCCGCTCCCGGAGGGGCGGCTGGGGCTTGCCGTGGCCGCGGAGGCCTGCTCCTCGTCCCACCGAGCCCCGACACATACACACCTGTATATATACATACATATATATACACATATACGCACCTCTGTGCTGCGCTAGGTGCATGGTGGTAGCTCCCAGGGCACGTGAGGCTAGGGAAAACGATTCTCATTTAAATAAGCGTGCAGTTTAACGTGTGGATTGTAGCGTGTTTGAGTAACTGTCTTGAAAATAGCGTACCTGTAATTCGTCCTCTGGTTTCCTTTGGTTAGCATGAGAAACAGCTTTTTGGAATTTTCATGTCTTTGTGTACAGGATCGCCTGACAAGGTTTAACAAATGCTTTACAGTTATTAAATGGGATGTATTTTGTACACATAAAAGACATTCATAGTCCTTAAGGTACCCAATATTGTTTAAACGTTTGTAAAGCTCACCAGTTGTGATAACTTGTACCCTGAGACTGTGGTATATAGACTCTTTTAGTTTGCACAAATCTGTTCCTCTGAAACAGGTAGTTTTTGGTTCCTGTTCTCTGGTTCATTCTCTTCTCTTGTTGAAGATAGCATTCGTGTCTCTGCTTGGAGACCTAAATCAAGGATCTGAACTGGCTGAAAACCAAGTAGGCGTGCTGTGGTGGTGGTTTATTAGTTCTGCAGTTTTGTTATTACAGTGCGAATTGTGGGGTTTGTGTGTCTGTTGGGAAGTGTTGTGGTCATGTTCCCTCCCTCCCCCCACCCCAGCAGAATATACTATAGTACATCTCACTCAAGTCATTTTAAGTTTACAATGCTTCTAGTCCAGCTTCCAGTCCAGTTTCCTTCTGTTGGCAAATGCTTCTTCTCCCTCCCTTACACTGGTATTGCTGATGATGTGGCCATGATGTGAGTTGGACCTACCTTTGCTCTGAGTCAAAGCGCTTTTGTAGTGTTGGTTTCCAGTAGGATCAACAAGACAGATTATTACTGCTGATGCAAGAAAAGAAAGCATATCAGGATACAGCGGTTGGAAAGGAACAGAGTGGCTGCTCGGATGAAGATTACCTTTGACCAGTCGCGAAACTGCCACCTGAGTAGCAGTGGGTCCAGCATTCAGGCAGCTGTGTGCTGGTCTTGCACAACAGGGATAGCGAGCATGGAGATATGAAACTATCTGTGGCAGCAGCAACACTGCATGGTTAAAAGTGCCTTTGTAACACTGACCTCAGTGACAGGTGATTGCTGAGCCCCACCAGCTCTTTGGAAGTGTCAAAGCTAGCATTTCCAGAGGCTGTATATTACCATGTTGCCATATCCAACAACAACGTGTACTATGAACTTATTTACCAACAGGCATAAAGGATCTGTTAACTTCAACCTCTCATACAAGATGAATCCTGTTTGTTTTAATGACTTGCTGTGGACCTGTCTTTTTGTTCATTCTGGTAAAAACATCTTGATTGCAACTTTTACTCCTTTTTTTTCTCCGAAGTGACTGTTCCCGAGTCTAGACTGTCCTGAAATGCTTGAACACTAAAAGAGCAAAAATAATACAGGTGTAGTTAAAAAGAAATAGATTATTTAGGTGTATCCTTCAAATTAGTTTTTTATGAAGACTTTCATATCTTAGTTGTACCTAACTCACTCCAATAAACACAGTTGCCATATTTAAAATGGAAATGATTTCATAGGTAGGCTCTGAAATCCCTTTTAATTTTGTTTTAATTTCTTGTTACAATTTATGTGGTGGAAAGCACTCTAAAATGAGGAAGCCAAGCAACATGAGTGTAAGTTAACTTATGCTTATTTGTTTCAGTAAGTTAACTTGATAAAATGTTTCTATTTCTGTCACATAACATGATGGAAATGATAGTTCTTACGTTACTTTCACAAGAAAACTAGTTGTCATTCTGAGTTGCATCACAATCCTTAAAGCTACAATTTTTGAATAATTTTCACAGGTGTCTGATAGATGGTTGATAAGGTCCTGGATATGTGAAGCCAGTGAGCTATGCTGCTTTGTGGCAGCTAGCTTCCAAGGTGATGCAATTAACTTTTAAGAAGCTGAAATTAAGAAGCACTTATATTTGTTCCAGGAAAGGGATGTTAATAACAGAACCTTTTTAACCGTGGGATTTTTTTAACCACCTGGTAATGCTTAAGATTCTCTTTTCCAATTTCTGCTCTGAGGAATTTCAATGAAACTTACAGCTCTAAGTCTGCTCTTCTCTCTTGTGTTAGAAGCAGGACCAAGGCTGTTGTCTTGGCTTTGATCTCCAACAATCTTGTCTTATTTTGTTGTCTTCATCCTACTTTTGGCCTAGTAAGAAACTGTTTGAATACAGCCAATTTAAAGTGAAGATGAGGTAATTTATTTATTTATATTGGAATTAGCTCAAAGAATGGAGGGAATTGAGGAAAAGCGGATGAATTCTGACTACTTCAGGCTGTATGTTCTCTTGTGATGTGGCATACATGAAGAGTTACTCATTCTTTTTCCCTAACTTCCTGCATATCATTCTCCTACCTGTGCTTACTTCAGGGCATCTCTCCAGTCCCTCCTTCTATCCTTCATTCTGTGTGGATTTTCTCTTATTTCTTCTTTCTGCTGTATGTCAGTGGATGACCCTGTTTGCACAAACAGTACTGGGACACATACATGCTTTCCAGACTCCTTTCCTTCCAGTAGTGCACTGTTAAGCCTCCATAGAGAGAGAAAGAGTGGACTTGCATATGCAGAAACTGTAACCTCCATGCTTTCCATTTGTGTTGCAGGTTATTGGTCTAACTGAAGCCCAGACTTAAAAATGTTTTTATTGAGGATGAGTCGGTGTTGAATCTGATGGTGAACTTGTGCCTGATAAATGCGCACTGCGTAAGATACAGAGACCCACAGTAAAGCTAGGAGTTTAGCCTCAAAGTGCTCTTGGGCATCTACTTGAAATTAATTTGGTTGGTGATAGGTTAGCTGACTTGAATGTAAACTCAGGGCTTGTTTGATTGGGTATGTAGACACAAATCTCTAGTTACATCAGTGTAGTTTCTAGCAAGGAGACTTGTTAGTGTTTCTGTTTGTTTGTTTGTTTGTTTGTTTTTTTCTTCCCAGCCTGTCAAGGAAGTGAAAACATTTCTTAAAAGCTTTTGTATATCAGTAGTGTTGGAAGTGTGTACTTAAGTTGGAAGTGTTAAATGTGTACTTGAACTAGATTGATGTGGGTTCTCTGCCCCACTGTTTTTCAACCTGTGATCTATGTATAAACTGATGATGGACAGAAACCAGGAGTTTGTGTTGTCCTGTCTAGTTTGGGTGAAGGCATATGAGTTTGGGCAGGTTGTGCAACTACTCTTTATAAAATTAGGGTTATGTGAAGTTGTCATGTAATCTGTGCTGGAAGGATGACATCCATGCTACAAGGATGAATTCATTAAATTCTGATCACTACAAGGATGTTAGAATGACCTATAATACAACTTTAACAAGTGGTTATGCATAAGTCACATTAATGATTTTTATTTTCTTAAAGGTATGTTTTGACTGCGGGTCAAAAAACCCTAGCTGGGCAAGCATAACATACGGAGTTTTTCTTTGTATCGATTGTTCAGGGACCCATCGATCCCTTGGTGTTCACTTAAGTTTCATTCGGTAAGTAGTTTGTATACTTTTTACATTAAAAATGGTATTTTTTCAACTTCTGATGTTTTTTATTTTGTTGAGATGGCTGTTCAGAGAGGAAAATGCATTCTTAATTTCTGATTGAAAGTTTTTAATGTTTGTAAAAGCTTTGATTTATCTGATAGCTACTTGGGAATGAGGTAAATAGGTAGGCTTCGGTAGAATTTGTACCTTGCATACATTCCCATTACCTGCTTCTAGTATTTGTTAGTAGCGCATATTTGTTGGCAGATTTGTTTGTACATTGAAGATTATGGCTTCTATAGGTAGGTCAGTGATAAAAGGAAGACTAATGGAATTGTGGGCCCTCTCCAGAAGGAAACAGGAGACCTGATCACCCAGGATATAGAGATGGCAGAGGTACTTCATGACTTTTTTGCCTCAGTCTTCTCTGACAAGAGCTCCAACCATATAGCCCAAGCCCCAGAAGAAAAGGCAGGGACTGGGATAATGAAAAACCACCCATTGTAGGAGAAGATCAGGTTCAAGACCAGCTAAGGAAGCTGAAGGTGCACAAGTCCATGGGACCTGCTGAGGTACGTCCACGGGTCCTGAGGGAATTGGCAGATGTAGTTGGTAAGCCACAGTCCACCATATTTGAGAAGTCGTGGCAGTCCAGTGAACTGGAAGAGGGGAAATAAAACCCACATTTTTAAAGAGGGGAAAAAAGGAAGAGCTAATGAACTACAGGCCAGTAAGTCTCACCTCTGTGCCTGGCAAGATCATGGAGCAGATTTTCCCGGAAACTATGCAAAGGCACCTGGAAAACAAGGAGGTGATTGGTGACAGCCAACACAGCTTCACTAAGGGCCAATTGTGCCTGACAAATGTGGTGGCCTTCTCTGATGGCGTTACAGCATTGGATAGGGGAAGAATAACTGAAAAATAACTGACAAATGCAACGCATTTTATGCTGTCCCCAATGATATCCTTGTCTCTAAATTGAAAAGACATGGATTTGATGAATGGGCCCACACGGTGGGTAAGGAATTGGATGGTTACGCTCAGAGTTGTAGTCAACAGCTCACTGTCCAAGCAGAGATCAGTGATGAGTGGCGTTCCTCAGGGGGTAAGTACTGGGACCAGTGCCATTTAACATTTTTGTCGGTGACATGGAGAGTGGGATTGAGGGTACCCTTGGCAAGTCTGCTGATGACACCAAGCTGCGTGGTGCAGTCAACAGGCTTGGAGGGAAGGGATGCCATCCAGAGGGACCTGGGCAGGCCTGAAAGGTAGGCCCGTGAGGATCTCGTGAAGTTCAACAAGGCCAAGCATGAGGTCCTGTACCTGTGTTGGGGCAATCCCCAGCACAGATACAGGCTGGGTGGAAAATGGATTGAGAGCAGCCCTGAGGAGAAGGACCTGGGGGGGTGATGGTTGATGAGAAGTTTAACGTGAGCCAGCAATGTATGCTTGCAGCCCAGAAAGCCACCCATATCCTGGGCTGCATCAAAAGGAGCATGGCCAGCAGGGTGAGGGATGTGATCGTTGCTCTCTGCTCTGCTCTCGTGAGACCCCACCTAGAGCACTGCATTCAGCTCTGGGGCCCCAGCACAAGAAGGACATGGACCTGTTGGAGCAAGCCTAGAGAAGGGCAATGAGAATGATTCAAGGGCTGGAGCACCTCTCCTGTGAAGATGGGTCAAGGAAGTTGGGGATGTTCAGCCTGGAGAAGAGAAGGGTCTGGGGAGACCTTATAGCAGCCTTCTAGTACCTAAAGGGGGCCTACAGGAAAGCTGGAGGGTTGTTAGGGCATGTAGTGATAGGACAAGGAGTAATGGATTTAAACTGAAAGAAGGTAGATTTAGCTTAGATATTAGGAAGAAATTCTTCACTCAGAGGGTGAGGCACTAGCACAGGCTGCCCAGAGAAGCTGTGGATGCCCCATCCCAGGAGGTGTTTGAGGCCAGGCTGGATGGGGCCTTGGGCAACTTGGTCTGGTGGGAGGTGTCCCTGCCCATGACAGAGGGGTTGGAACTGGATGATGTTGGAAGTCCCTTCCAACCCAAACCATTCTGTGAGTCTGTGATGAAAACAAAGAAGTGAGTAAGCACGTTGAAGCGTTCTATCATTTTTCCAGTCAAGACTGAGGCAAATACTACTTTATTATTTACTACTTATCTTCAGCAGTGCTACAGTATATTGATCATAATGATAATCTGACAGTCTAGCAAGCCAGTTTAGAGACCTAAATATTTTTTATTTTTTTGCCAACTGTGCTTCCTGAAGTAGTTCAGTACTAGCACTGTGGTGGCAACATAATGGGGTAGGAAGTGAGGGGTTTTGTGTAAAGGACTATACTCCCCTTTGGTGGCAGCACTTGGATAGGCTCAGTCAGTTGGTGCAGTTTTAATGAGCTTCTCGTATTTCAGGTGAGTAACCCAATTTATGTCCTATAGGTGTATTTGTCCTATTAAATAGAACCTTCCATTTCATATATGTAACTGCTGGAAGTGTGTGAGAGCAATGCATCTAAGAATGGACTGCAGATAAAAGCAGCTGTTTTTTATCAACTAAAATCTGTATTTTTCCTCTGTTGCTTTGTCACTGTATAAAAGAATGTTACAAAGGGGTCTTTCAAGAATGCATTCCTGATGATCACAGTATTATGACTGTTAGAATTCTCATATTCAGTGCTCCCTCTACCACCCCCAGATAATTTTGGAAATAAACTCTTTACACAAACAAGGTAGATTTTAAATGTCTGTGAAGATAACATTAAAAATATTTCCTTCTCTTCAGATCTACAGAACTGGATTCCAATTGGTCTTGGTTTCAACTGAGATGCATGCAAGTTGGAGGAAATGCAAATGCTGTATGTACTCTTGAGTGTTTGCCGTGCACATTGAAGCTTGTTAGGTTTGGAAGCTATTGTCTTTCCTTATTGGCTCACATCTTTTAGAATATTTTTATTTCTCCAATCCATTTCTCTACTTCTTCTTGTTTTTAAGAATTCTTTTGAGTGCTGATTTCACTTTCCATACTTCTTGCAACTTTTTCATGTAGGTATAGTCTGCAAAAGTTTTTTTTCTTAGAAGTCATTAATAAAAATCACTGAAAAGACTAGACCAGATTCCTTGAAAATGCATCTAATTTAACAGCAAAACATTGATAACTGATGAAAGATGGCCTTACATCTGCTTGTAAACCTAGTTAACAAGTGTTTTCCTGTGACCTTATTTCTGTATGTAGTTCATGAACATGTCTTGCCAAAGGTCATGTCACTGCTGAAGTCAAGATATGACTTAGGCTTTAGGTACAGTTAAAGTCAAGATAAGATGTGCTACACTGTCAGAGAGAGGAAATGGCAATGTTTTGGCTAATTGATATAATCTGTTACTTTTGATTTAATTCTTTTACATACTCAAAAATAAGTTTGTTTCATAATATTTTCTTTTAAACTAAGGTTTTGTGTTGACTGCTGTATTGTCCTCAATTTCCTTTTAAAAAGACAATACTTTCTTCAGTCAGCTCCTCTGGAATCTTACCTCTTTTCCCATATGTTTTTTTCAAAGATCAACCACTGGTAGTTAAGATTGCTTCCCTAAGCTGTATTACTCTGTGTCCAAACATGTAACTTTCATAAGAAACTTCTACTTTTCTTCCAGTGCCCTGGAAACTTACCCCTTATCTTTCTTCATGTGTTTTTAGTCCTTAAACGTTGTTTAAGAAACTGTAAGTCTTGAGCTTCTTTGTGTTCCATCTCAACCAAGCTTTAATTCCATTTACAATTTCTTAGTTTGCTTTCTTAATCTGCTTTCCTTGAGTCTTGTCATTGTAATATTCTCCTAAATCTTACCATCTCTGAATTTAATATTTAATGTTTTAAATATTTCAGTATTAGAATATTTTAAATATTTCCATACAAAGAACGATGAATTGAGCAAGGATCATTATTATTTATCTTCCCCTTCTGCATTTTCCAGTCAAACCATCTTCTTTGAATTAGGCATTCAGCATGTCACTGTCTCTGGTTTGCAGATCTGAGCGGTTGTGTAACTTCAGAACTAAAGTGGTGTTTTTACCCTATTTTTTCTGCCTATCCTTTCTAAGTTGTATCTTTCTGTATAATGCAGTGTCCTGGTTTCAGTTAGAACAGAATTAATTTTCTTCCTAGTAGCTGGTGGAATGCTGTGTTTTGGCTTAGGATGAGAAGAGTGCTGATAACACCCCGATGGTTTAATTGTTGCAGAGCAGTGCTTATACCAAGCCAAGGACATCTCAGCCTTTTGCTCTATCCTGCCAACAGGCAGGTTGGGGGTGCAGTAAGAGCTGGGAGGGGACAGACCCAGGACAGGTGACCCAAACTAGCCAAAGGGGTATTCCATACCATCTGACGTCATGCTAAACAATATATAGGGGTGGCTAGCCGGGGGGAGGGGGCCGGACTGCTCGGGGTTAGGCTGGGCATCGGTCAGCGGGTGGTGAGCAATTGCATTGTGCATCACTTGTTTGTACATATTATTATTACTTTCCTATTATCACCATTGTAACATTATTATTATTATTATTGTTATTATTATTTTGTTATTATTATTTTCCTGTCTTATTAAACTGTCTTTATCTCAACTCACGGGCTTCACTTTCCATTTCTCGCCCCTGTCCCAGAGAGGGAGGGGGGAGGGTGAGCGAACGGCTGCGTGGTATTTAGCTGCCAGCCGGGTTAAACCACGACATGCAGTTATATGAATTTGCTCATCAAGTTTCTCTTACGCCTCTTAATAGATAAAGATCATAGTTTTAACTAATCAGAAGAGGTAGATTCTGCATGAAAAATACTTTCCTTTTTTAGCCGTAGATTTAAAGGCAATTGGTAGGAAGGAAGTGCAAGTTTTGAAAAGTACATCAGATAATTTCAGAAAGCATATTCACAGAAGATTAACAGTAAACATTTATTATTTAATTTTATGGATTTTTGTCTTTCTGCTTGGATGTCACTGTTTCCTATCATGCATTGTACCAGTAGGTCTAATATACCCACATCTCTTACACCTGAAATTCATAATGACCTCTTTTGGATTACCTAGCAGGATAAACAGCTGAAACTTCAAAGACCATCTTAGTAAACTGCTTCAACATTTAAAAAGTAAAAGCAACATCTTCCTTCTAATTGCATTAAAAAACAATTTCCTTTTTGTTCCAATAAAATGCTGAATTCTATTTTTACCAACTAGTGCTTAGAAATACTCTCAGATTAATGTTTAGTATTTCTATTCTGTAATTTCCTGGTGATACTGAATCTTGAATCAGTTATGAGCTTTATAGCTGTGTATGAGATTGCTAGAAAATTTGGTGATGTGAGTTCCTTTTGCTTTCAGAATAAACACTTAAAATGATTAGAATTAGGGTTTACAAAGAAAAGCTCTGAATGTCAGCTCCATAGGGGTGTGTGTGTATATATATATACACACCTAAATGCAAATATACGCAGTTCTTTTGACACTTGTTATGTTTATAACTGTTTTTGTTGTAATTACAGAAATGTATGGTGGCTTAACTTTTATATGAAGTCTGGTACTTATGTATTAGATTTACATTTGAGGTTATAGGCTTCAATTGTCTGGATTTGCTGACCCTATCGGAAACTTGTTTACTATGTTTTACTGTAATAGTCTATTAAGTTCTTCTGTGCAAGAACATGTGACATCATTTGCTAGTTAATTCTAGGTACTAAAAAAATGCCCAGCTTTTCCATTTCTTAATCTTTCAAACAAAGTTTTTATTTGTATGTGAATACACACATATAAATAGTGTGTGTATGTGAATATATATATATTCACATATGTATATGTGAATACACACATATGTATATGTGAATACACACATGTACCTATATATAGGTACATACATATATATGTGGATATACACTTTAAGGAAGACCATTTTTATATAGCCATTTTGATCAAGCATACATTGTTCTTTCTAGCAAGCTCGAGATGAAAGCAAGTGATACCTTTTAGAATATCAGAAATGTCCTTTGAAGCACAGGTGTTGGCAGTTAGTTAACTCATCCTTTCCTTGTTACATTCAAAACTACAAATCTTTGTATATGATTGGAAGCTTGTATCTCTATGTGCTTTTGAAACATACCACTAATCTATTTTTTTTTAATTTAATGTTGTTGTTTTACATGTACATATGTTGCCATAATGGAGTTTTCTTCTTATTTTGGAAATTTACACAGACTTCATAATTTAAAATATTTAGATACAGGAGGAGAGTAGTTTGCTGCATTGCGATATATTTTTATGTTAAGTGGTATTGATTTTAAATTTGTTTCTCGTTGCATCTTGTTCTTCATAGTCTGCTTTTTTCCATCAACATGGATGCACAACAAGTGATACCAATGCAAAGTATAACAGTCGTGCTGCTCAACTTTACAAAGAGAAAATTAAATCTCTTGCAATGCAAGCAACAAGAAAGCATGGTACTGATGTGAGTAATGTGTGTCTTATGTAATTTAGATTTTTCAAAAACTTTCTGTTCTTTACCATCTAGAGCAATTTTAAGCTTCTAGTTAATGTGAAAGATTATCTGCCTATTGGAGGTACTGGTACACGTTGCAGTGAGGTTACAAGCTGTGGAGTAAACTATTTGCAACTTTGTTATTTTTTGAAAAAAATTATTGAGGGTAGAGCTGAACCTCATATTTTGGCTTACTCAAAACACCATTTGCAGGATTTACAATAACTTACAGGAATTCTAGGCAGAAACTTCAGGTATTCTTCAAAAAGGAAACTACTTTGTTTCTCAAACGTGCTGAAAAATTGTTTGTGCTACTGTATAACAAAAACACCAGCACTTCTCTGTGAATTATATATTGTATTTATTTTTGCTTCTCTGTAACTGAATTATTCCTGAGAAGTACAGCATATAAAAACATAAAAGTGCCAATAGCGTTAACTACAAACTAGTTGAGATTTAAGTGGGTTTTAATTTGAACAGATAAATGTTTTTTTCCTTTTTTCTACAAAAAATATATTTGAAAAACTAGCAAGTTTTATATATACATATATATATATATATATGTATATATAAAACTTGCTAGTTATATATATATATGTGTGTATATATATATATATATATATATATGTCCTGAACATGCTTTTCTGTTAAAAATGCAGGCATGCTGTCAAAGCTTTGAAGTTAGGTTGCTGACAGGAAGAAGTTGTTAGCGAAGTACACGTTATTTAGATCTGCTGAGGTGTTAAATAAGTTTGACATTGGCCCTCTTCTATATATGCAGAATGAATGTCTTGATAGTTTAATTCAATGTGTTTAAGTCCATGGCTAATTCATTTGAAGTTGATCAAATGAGTGAGAATTTTAAATAAATTAATTAAAATGTCTTGCTTTTCTTTCTTCTAATCTGTTCATCAAATACTATGAAATTTAATTATTATAATTTTGTATGGCAGATATAGTTAATGTGGTTCTCATCACTAACTTAAGAGAATATTTCTTTTTACTTACTAGACAGCTTTAGATGTAAAACAAGTTCAAGTAAAGCTCTAGTGATATTAAATTTTGACAATATTACTGCAGCAGAGCTTATACTGAGTATTTTGTTAGGAAGAAAATGGGTAATTTGAGGGAAGACATCATGAGACATTGAATCTAAAAAGGAATATTTTTAACTTGGGGGGAAAAAAAAAAGTTTTAAGGTAAGTGCATTTTTTAGGATGCATTCATGCAGTTATCTGGTAAAATTAATAATCTCCCTCTCTTCCTTCTTTCCTTTCTACCTCTCCCAAAATACTTCTAGCTGTGGACAGATGGATGTGGAATGCCACCTGTGTCACCGGAGCACAAAGAGGAAGACTTTTTTGCATCCCATGTTTCTCCTAAGGTATAGATTGCCTGTATTTAATTCTTGTTTGCTTTCTGACTTCTTAAGAGAGCTGTGTGCTCTGTGATTAATTTTAAACTCTGTAAGAAAATCTAACAGAGAAAGGATAAGTCAGTGAGTTAACGTTTACCTGCTTTTCCTTCTGTGGGTCTCAAAATTCTTCCTGGATGTGAACCACTTTCTAAGATGATAATTTAGAATGACCCAAATAGTAGCTAAATGTGAAATGAAGCTGTGTTTTTCTTAGGCGTGCAATTCTTGGCTCATGATTCCTGTCTTGGGAATGCCCTAATCTAAACTTAATATGTGATAACTGTTTTTTTGATGAATAAAGTTGAATGGAAAAAAATGCTATTTGTTAAGCAGGTGCTTTTTTTCTTCCTCCAGAATTTCTCCGTCCTCTTTGAAAAAGTTAAAATAACTTTCTGAAAGCTATTGCTATTTCTGGTTTTCATTTATTTGTTCTCACCTCTGCTCTGCTTTCTCAGTGCATTATAGTGACAGATGCTGTGTTTATTTCAGAGAACAGTGTTTCAGAGACTCTCTTGTGTCTTAGATTAAAAAATACCATTAAAAACAACTTCAGTAGTTGTGATCTTAAACTTGGAATAATTAAGTTACTGCTGTGCCTAGTATTCCTAAATATTTCAACAATATTAAGTGTTCTGACATGATTGCTTTCTAGTATAGTTGCAATCAGTGAATACCTACAACTAAGTATCATCATGAGGCATATTTTGGGATAGAGAAGAATGCAAAGAACTTGGCATATCATATTAGGCCTTGTGAATATTCTTCAACACTTTGTAAACATTCATTGCGTTCATTCCCCAGTCATGATGTTGTGGTGATCCATATATATCATCATCAGTAATAAAAAGTATAAAAAATATGCGAGCTCATATCTGCGACCTGGTAAGGAACACAGTAAAAATAGCAGGTTTTTAATTGACTTTCTAATATATCTAGGGTGCTTAAGAATGGGAAAAGCTGTAATTTAAAGGAAAAAACTCCCCTCTCCTTTAGTTATTCAATTGTGACATTTTAAAATAATAACTTTTTTGTTGTTTTTGTAATGTTTCAAAAACATATTTTAAAGGAAATTTCAGCCTTTTATCAGTTTGTTTTATTTTAGGAAATTCTACTATGGTCAATATTTGAATGTCTTATAAAAATGAATTTTGACATCTTTGAACCAGGGAAAGAATATTTATGTTTTACAGTTTGGGAAGAATGCTGTATTACTCAGAAATGCTTGTTGCAAAGAAAAAAATAAATTAGTTTTTGTGAGTTGTAGTCTAGTATTTTCATCAGATGATCATCTGTTCTGATAGTAGAAAAGTAAACAGTATTTGTTTACAAAAGGCAATATGGAAGAATACTTGAAAGTGAGTTGGAAAATCATAAACTGCAGTAAGCTAGAGAGAAAGAGTTAAGCAGAGAAGTGTTGTAAATATTTTTAGGCTGAAGTATGAGAAGTAGCAACTTGTTACAAAACCCCTTGAGAAAATTTATCAATATATAATATATATAATACATATTATATATATAATTTATATTATAAATAATAATATGTAATATCTATATATTATATATAAAATTTATAAATATATAATATATATTATATAATTTATATTATATATAATAATATGTAATATATATTCTATTATATATAAACAATATATATATAATATAATGTAAATTTTCAAAGCAGAATTTTTGGATAGCTGCGAAAGTAGGGGATCAGAGACAAGCAGTCTGTGTGCTTCAGGGCAAGAGATTCTTTAGTATGGTTATGAGAGAGAAATATCGGGAGTTTATGAGATCGAGGTTTTAAGGAAGAGAAGCATGGACTGGCAGTGGCACAGCATAGGTGGAAAAGCTAATACTAAGTGGGTATTATTGTGAGCAGGTCACAGACTTGCCTAGTGAGGAGGATGTGTTTGAGGGTTATTTCTGAGAGAGGAATACAGGTGCTCAGCAATGCTTTTTAGTATAGGTAGACATTTCCTGTAACAGGTTTTAAACATAGAAGCTGTAGTCATAGGAATCCAATTTTAGCTAATTAGTGGTCTTTGAGCACAGTGCTCATATTTATTAGATGTATTCTATGTTGTGTGCACTTTTGATCTTTGTGTTTTTTTTTTTTTCAATGCAAAGAATACTGAATGGGTACTATCAGAGCCACAGCCAGTTTCTCTACAGCAGAAAGCTTCAGAAAATGTTCCAGAATGCTATGAAGGTATGACTGATTCTTTGTTAACAATAAGCTACATTTTCTGATAGTCTCTTTGTTTAGACTCTCTTTACCTTACTTAATAATTAAAATAACCTTATGCTAATAACTTAAGTATTTGGGGGAGGAAGGAGTTTCTAGAAGATTTTAAGTCTAGAAGTTTCTAGACTGCGTGGGACTACATATTCCTTTAATAATGTTTAATATGAATCGAAATTGGAATCTGATTCAGAAGATTTCAGATGAATCTTTGGGTGCATGCTGCTCTGTTAGTAACGGGAAAAGCTGTGACAGAAATAGCACATTGTGGTATCTGTATCGAGCAGTATCCTGAGGACAGTGAGTTGTGTTTTGGTATTTTAATTTAGATATTTTAAGCATTCAAATGAGCCTTCTGGTATTCTTAACTTTGTTACTCGTCATCCTTTCAGGTGGACTGGAACATGGACCAAGTGTTGATTACCTTAGTACATCACCAAAAGCTGCTTTAGGTAATGAGTGTAAGCAGAAGATAGCAGCCAGTATAGTGTACTTCTATATTCATACTTACTAAGAATTTAGGGAAGACATGAAATTCTTAGTTTAATAGCAGTGTGCATGAGTTACTTTTATACATCTTAATTTGTATTACAACTTCTTTTCTTAAACAGTATCCATCAGTTTTAGTCAATTGCATTCTGGTTTTATCTATCTTGTCCTAGCTGACTTGATGAATTTAAATATTATGGGTATCAGACCTGAAATAGGTGACCAGTAATGCTTTACACCTTCCGTTACGCTGCTTCAGGTTGTGTATCTAATAGAGCGTTGTGCTGTGATTATTCTGGGGTGTCCTCATTGCAGCTTTTCAATGCTTAAAGAGGGCTTATAAAAAAAAGATGGAGAACAACTTTTTACTTGGTCAGATAATGGTAGAGCAACATGGAATGGTTTTAACCTAAAAAGGTGGAGATTTACATTAGATATTGGAAGAAATTCTTTATCATGAGGGTGGTGAGGCACTGAAACAGGTTGCTTAGAGAAGCTGGGCATGCCCCATCCATGGAGTTGTTTGAGGCCAGGCTGGATGGAGCCTTTGTCAACCTGATCTGGTGGGAGGTGTCCCTGCCCATGGCAGTGGGGTTGGAATTAGGTGATCTTTAAGGTGCCTTCCAACCTAAACCATTCTGTGATGAATGGCTTGCTATTTAAGCTAAGGAAGCACATTAGGTCCCTATTTAGATAGATTTTGCTTCCTTTTCAGAAAACTAAACATAAAAATTTAGTTTACAAATCTTGTATTTGTAATACAAAATCTCCAGTGTCCAGAATTTTAATTTACTTAACAGTGAGGAGTGTGTCATATTGCTTCATCACTGTTTTGTTTTTTTTTTATTCACTGTTTAGTTTGTTTTTTATGAGACGGAGGCAAGTGTATTGAAAAAGTGTCATTAAAAATACCAAGTTTAGGAGTTCTGTCAGATTTCATAATGAGCAGAATGTAGGTTCATTTACTGTGTTTCAGTATTTAATACAAAGCATTAAGGCTGGAACTTTCACACTTTGTGTGTTTATGATGATACAGGTATGTTTTATCTGTATCATTGCTTATTTTAAGTATAACCAATATCTTTCTATCCAGAAAATAATTTATCCTGGAAGTGGTATGGAAACAAGTGGACCTCTAGTGTGATTTATAATGGCAAGTTTGTGTACTAGTTGGTATCCACAACTGGAAACTGAGCCATAATTTTATTCCTATTAAGAATTGGCAATAGGTACCTTACCCTCAGAGTCTTTTTCCTACCTTTTCTTAGTGATATTCATCACTCTGTTCTATGTAACTCTGTTTAGTTTTTTAACCTCTTCATGTAGAAAATGTAATACTTAAGGCATTAGAAACAAAAAAAAAAATAGAAAAACTGTTTTGAGGCTGAAATTATGGAAATCCACTTTTGCAATTCTGAAATTAATGAAATTGTATGTCAAGTAATGTATGTTTAATCATTGTAGAGAATACCACCTTCATAAAAAAGAAGCCAAATCAAGTTAAGAAGGGGGTAAGTCTATATAGTTAATGCATATTTTTCTCTGTATTATAAATCACTGGAAATATGTAGATTGTAATTTGGAAATGTATTGTGTACATTAATACTAAATAGTACACATCAGTAACAATAGATGAAAATAAAAAGCAATAGAAAATCTGTTCTATATCAAACAGCCAATGATCTGTTTCAAAATGGATTATTGTTAAGATGAATTTGTCTAATAAATTGCTATTACTCTGTAGTAGAGTACTTAAGATTAATTGGTTGTTCTCTGACCTCATATAAATTCTAAGTGAGTTTACGTGTATACAGCACACTGAACTGTCTAGACTTCCACATGTATATCTGAGCATTTTTTTTGGTGCTGTCTGGACCTGAATAGCAGATTTGTTTAGATTGAACAGTATTATTCCTTGCTCTCACTAGAGGGCCCTAATATGCAAGAAGAATTTCATTTTTATTCTAAATGGCTTATGCAGATATGTTCCCTTACAGTATGAACATAACTGGGTTCACAAGTGCATGTACAGTTTGTGAACTCTAGTGTCAGAGACTAAAACTGTACAACTCTGTGTACATAGACCAGAGCTCTTACATGAAGCCACTAAAGTGCTAACAGATTAAGATAAAAATATTGTGAAAATTCATATTGCTGCAGTGTTGCAGATGACAAATTAAATGCATGGGAGACAGAGAACAGCAGGCTGAGGGCTTTGCCACATCTGAATCTCCATCATTGTGTTGATTCATATTTGTAGTATTCAGTTGTTTTGTTTTGTTTTGTTTTGTTTTTTAAGTAATCAATAATCAGAATGAAAGAATATGTTTTCCTGTATTGAAGTAATGAGCTAGAAGTAGAATTGTTTTAAAAGAACCAGCACAAAACTGTAACCTCTCAGATGACATATTTATCTAAAAATATTTACTGTGCTTTGTCACGTGCAAAAGCTAATCATTGTGTGTTGTGAGTTTTGCATACACGTATGTAATAAATTTGTATATTGCTGTACTACCTTAAATCATTAAATACTTGTGTAACATTTATTAAAAATATGAATAAATCCTTAATAGTAAGATAAGAGACTAGCACTGGCTGGTGAGAACTAATATAATAAATAAGAAAAAAAAATTGTTGCCACTTCTAAGTATAAATTGTGATTTAAGTGAATGAGAAACAAATGGTTCAGTTGCCACAAATTTGATTATGTTACTATACAACATAATCATTATTAAAGTTGTGCCGTATACTCCCTAACGGTATGTAGTGTTTGCTATTGCTTTCAAAGTTGACTCTTAAATCATTTGAGGTGATTATCTCAGTTATAATGTTGGGACTTCTATTTTTTGTTTTCTAATAAATCAAGCTTGGAGCCAAAAAAGGTGGTTTGGGGGCACAAAAAGTCAGCAGTCAAAGCTTTAATGAGATTGAAAAACAAGCACAAGCTGTAGATAAAATGAAGGAACAACAGGATCTTCATAGCAGTAAGCAAACTGGGAAGGAAGAGCCACTGTAAGTATGAATTGTATGTACAGCAGTAAACCATGATGCCTAATTTCACGTTAATGAAGTAATTGTCAACATTTTAAATGAAATGTTACCATAGACTAGTTAATGCAAATAAAACTTCAATTCTTGCTTAATAATCTTGCTTAATAAAAATCCCCAAACGTGGATGAGGTGGGCCAAAAAGTAATCGCTCTATTTCTGCCCTCCCCCCTCCCTGTTAGGTATATGTTTCTACAGTTGCTCTTTTACTGCAGAAATAACCTTAATGTTATTTCTATTTAAAGCAGAAAATAAGGAGACATTCCACTGATACATATGAATAATGTAAAATAAATGATAAAATATGCTAAGATTAATACCACAGAAGGTTTTTCTTCTTGAACTTTTCCAGTCTCTCTAAGAGCTCAGGAAACATGCAAGTACTCGGTTTTATTAATATACGTTGGGTAAGAGTTTCACTGCTGAAAGCAGATGGTAGTTTAAGTATGACTAGAAGTGTCTGCTCAAGTTTCTACTCTTTTATACTGGAGCCGCTTTCACCCTTTGAATGCTTTTGTTGGTGTCCTCAAATCTGTTAGTCCATTCTCAATAAATACTCAGGGTATGGTTCTTTGTTCTCGTCATTCTATTTCTCTGCTACATGTTTTTGGTTTCTAGTGTTATCATAGTTGTCATCAAAATTAGATCATTAAAGAGTTGGTTATGTACTCTTTTACTGTTGTAAATTTTATCATCCTCTCTTAAGTGCTAACGTATATTTTTTATAACCTATTAAAGACATTTCTGAATTTAAATGTAATTATAGAATTACAGGATCACTTGGAACTCATGGTACCAAGTTTTTAGGCCTGCTACTTTTGACCACGTTACGTGTCCTCTGCAGAAACGGATGTTTTCGGTGCATCAGAACTATTAAATGCAAAGAGATCGGTAATTTTTCGGAGTACTTTTACCACAGAAATTGCATTTCTCACCGATTGCCAAACCTGAACATGCTGCTAAATTAAAAAAAAAAAAAAAAAAAAAAAAGTATCGTTCATGAGTTATGATTTTTCATAAGTTTTCATCAGTTAAGAGATTTTTGATATTCATAAAATAGATTTCATAAAACAGGCTGCAAATCATTTTACTTAAAGTGCTGGGTAAATTTCCTTCAGTAGCAGCTTTAAGCTGAGCTTTAGAAAACATTTTCAACTTTCTCTGTAAGAGTTGGTCTTAAACTGTAATAATTGGTTAAAATCTTCTCTGGAAATATTCTGTGATTTGAAGATGTATTTTTCGTTTTTTTTTTGTTTGTTTGTTTGTTTTTTGTTTTTTTGTTTGTTTGTTTGTTTGTTTGTTTTTTAATTTATTTCAAAAAACTTTCAGTGGATGACTGACTTTTATTGTAAGCATCTGAATGTCAGACAATGAACTTTTGGTTCCCAAGTTCTAAGTTCTAGAACCCAAGTTCTAGGTCCCTCTAAACACACCAATTAGAGGATATCCAGTCATCACATGATTGAGATCACTCTCCTTTTTGAAACGCCTCTTCAGTGGAGGAGCGATGTCCCACTCCTTACAGGAGGATGGTACCTACATCCCTATCCGTTAAGGAAGATGACCAAATGCTGTGCCCTTCTTGTCCTAACTGGTTCAGAAACACACCCCTGCCTTGCAGGAGAGTGCACTAACCATCAGGGTGTGAACTTTGGTAGGGGCATCTTGTACTCTTGTTTAAAGTTAGGTATGGATGGGGCCAGAAGAAGAGCAAGCCAGGAGAAGCCTGTGTTGGTAATCAAATGGTTAGGACACACACTAGAAGAAAATACTCTTTGGTCCAAAACTTTATTTTCATTCCTGCTTCTGTACAAAATGGATGGAAAGTTACAAGGGAAATGTCTTGTTTTCAGTCTTATGTACTTCTCATCTACTGAAGAGCATGAGGTCTACAAGCAGCATCTAAATCTTGTTTACCATGATTCTAATAATGTTAATTGCACTTTTTACCAGCCACAGTCTGTGAATTAAATATTGCCGTATTCCTCGTTAAAATTACTATTTGTATCCCTTTTAACCTACCAAATTAAATTTTAAGCAGTGTTTCTACAATTCTGTAATCAGGATTAAAAATCTCTGTGTCTCCTACATTGGTACTGCTGGAAAATAATAATTAAGATATTGTCTGAGATATAGGAAGGCCTATGGCATCTCTGAGCATTTACTATATTTGAATTAGGAGGATGTTTCAGGTGACAGAATGTGTTGCTAGCTGTGCAGAAAATAGTAAGTTGTGAATGCTTCAAAGGTTTTATAATACAGATTGTCATATCAAATATTTGATTTTGTAGGTACAAAGATTCTCTTCCCCTCTTCTGAGACACTTTTTCTGGGACAGAGGGGAGCAGTATTGATTAAAAGAAAGCATAGTCTACTCCTAGTAAATATCACTCAAGTATATGTAACACATGACAAAACCATTAGGAGTAGGGGTGGAGATGTAGCGAGGCCAAGGAGTGAATTAGAGGAACACATTACTAATATTGTATTATGGATGACACAGTATTGTAGTATATCAGAACTGGGTAATTTTGATGATCGTTTGGTAGCACATAAAACTATGACAGTGGGGGGAAAAAACACAAAACTTTTAGGTTGACTTAATAGCGATGCAAAACCATGTCTTGAACTGTAATAGTACGTTTTATTTTGAAAAACGAAAACAAAGCAAGCAAAAACAAACAATGTGCTCCTATTAATAATGAATATTTTCAGTAAACATAGAAAACAAAATACAGTGCTACATTAGATACTAATTTTCTACTAATATGTTTTGTTCTAGTGTATCATCTTTACGATTGGCCTACAGAGATCTAGATATTAAAACAAAAGAAAAAAAGCTAAATCTATCTGGTAGGAAGAAAAATGAATTCGAGAGGCTTGGCATGGGATTTGGCAGCAACAGAAGGTATGTGAAGTTCTATAAACTATTTAAGATGCTCTTTAGTTTTATGCAGATATTCTTGATTTTGATTGGGAATTGAAAAAGTATACAGAAGTGTGAAGTGTTATGGAAACTTAATCATCAAAGATTCAAGTATTTGTTAGGGAAGAGGACAGGAGTGCTTCTGATAGATTTCAGTTTTAACCTGCCAGACAGGTACTAACTTAGATCACAGATGCATGTAGATTTTTTGCTTCTGTTAGCTGACTATGAAAAAGGTAGCTGGAATGTTTTTAATGAACAGTGCAGACATAAGTGTAGCTTATCTACTACTTATCTACTACAAGCCAAAACTCTGAAAAATCACATGATTGTTTAACTGTTGTTGGAAATAGTCTGTGTGTTCAGAAGTCTTGTCACTGCTTCAGAGAGCTATAGCTGAGCTTTCCAGGGTTTTTTCTTTTCTTTAAAATTCCACTCTTTCTTAGATGTTTGCATTTAAAAAAAAAAAAAAAAAAAGCTTTTAAAACACTGTAAGAGCTTTGGCATTGTCATCAGGCTTCAGAAACTAGGTTAGGCCTTTCATTTTTATTTTTTTAGGGTGTGGACTTTGTCATCTCTTTACATACTTATTTTCTTCCTGTCCCCAGTGGTATTTCTCACTCAGTCGTCTCAGATATGCAGACAATAGAACAGGAAACACCAACAATTGCAAAAACGAAGAAAAAGTACGCTGATGAGGTAGAAGACTCATATATCGCTTCATCTAGTTCAAGGTAATACATCAGCTTTTTGTTTTGGGTGAGACAGAAGTATATGCAAGTTATGTATTCAAATCTGTGCAATATATTTGAAACAGGATAAAACCAGAAGGCAATTCCACAGGTCTACATACATATTATATTTTCAGGTTACATCTGAATCAGGAAAGTTGTGAAATAGTTGATGTTATTCTATGATTATCTCAATGACATGAATGTATTTAGAATCACAGAATCATAAAATGGCTTGGGTTGGAAGGGACCTTAAAGACCAGCTGGTTCCAAGGCCCCTGCCATGGGCAGGGGCACCACCCACCACACAAGGTTGCTCAAAACCCCATCCAACCTGGCCTTGAACACCTCCAAGGATGGGGCATCCACAGCTTCTCTGGGCAACCTGCTCCAGTGCTTCACCACCTTCTGAGTGAAGAATTTCTTCCCAATATCTAATCTAAATCTACTCTCCTTTAGTTTAAAGTCATTACCTCTTGTCCTGTCAGAACACTGCCTGATAAAGAGTCCCTCCACATCTTTCCTGTTGGCCCCCTTTAAATACTGGAATGCTTCTATAAGGTCTCCAGGCTCAATAACCCCAACTTTCTCAGCCTGTCTTCGTAGGAGAGGTGCAGCAGTCCCTCAGATCATAGTTGTGGCCTTCCTCTGGACCCTCTCTAACAGGTCTGTGTCTTTCTTATGTTGGGGACCCCAGAGCTGATTACAGTATTTCTAGATGGGGTCTGAGAGAGTAGAGGAAAGTGAAAGAATCACCTCCCTAGATGTACTGGCTACACTTTTGATGCAGCCCAGAGTAGGGTTAGCTTTCAGCGCTGCAAGCTCACATTGCTGGCTCGTTCAGTTTTTCATCTACCAATACCCCCAAGTCCTTCTCTGTAGGGCTGCTCTCTATCTGCTCATCATCTGGTCTGTATTCATGTTTGGGATTGCCCTGACCCAGGTGCAGGTCCTTGCACTTGTCCTCATTGAACTTCATGAGGTTTGTATGGGTGTACCTCTCAAGCCTGTCAAGATCCCTCTGGATGGCATCTCTTCCATTCAATATGAGGAAAAGGAGACACTTGTTCTGAGAAACTGCACCTTGAGTACTATGTTCCGCACCTGGAGTACTGTGTTCAGTTTTGGGCCCCTCGCTACAAGAAGGACATGGAGGTGCTCGAGCGAGTCCAGAGAAGGGCGAGAAGCTGGTGAGGGGTCTGGAGAACAAGTCCTACAAGGAGCGGCTGAGGGAGCTGGGGTTGTTCAGTCTGGAGAAGAGGAGGCTCAGGGGCGACATTATTGCTCTTTATAAGTACATTAAAGGAGGCTGTAGTGAGGTGGGGGTTGGTCTATTCTCCCATGTGCCTGGTGACAGGATGAGGGGGAATGGGCTAAAGTTGTGCCAGGGGTATTTTAGGTTGGATATTAGGAAGAACTTCTTTACTGAGAGGGTTGTTAGGCACTGGAACAGGCTGCCCAGGGAAGTGGTGGAATCACCATCCCTGGAGATCTTTAAAAGATGCTTAGATGTTGAACTTAGCGATATGGTTTAGTGGAGGACTTCTTAGTGTTAGGTCAAAGGTTGGACTCGATGATCTTGAGGTCTCTTCCAACTTAGACAATTCTGTGATTCTGTGAAAATAGTCTGAATTATTTGCTATTTGTGTTTTGTCTAATTCACTGTCCAGGACTGTACTATGTAAAAAGCATTGGTATATCAGCCTTCATTGGCCATATCAGGGAATCTAGTGTATTTTTTGACATAATGACTTCTGTTTTTTTTTTTTTCATTTCTTTTCTGGCACTTTGATGTGTCTTCAGTGTTGAGTTTAAAATTAAACAAGTATCAGTCTGATGCTAGATTTACTGCTGTCTGCATCATTCTATTACCTAGACGCATGCCAAATACAAAAGCATAAATCTTAATATGTAAGATGAATTGTGTAGATGTCTGTAGTCTTATTTTGTAGACTTTGTCTTTAAATATAAAATTTATGCAAAAACGTAGGCAATTTTTTTTTTCTGTCAGAGCACAAATGCAATGCAAATTATGAAATACTGATGTTGGAAAGGAGACAGAAGAGTGCCTACAGGCATTAATTGGGATGAAACAGCTGTTTCTGGACTGATAGAAACAGGTGGTGCTTTTGTAAACTATGTTTTCTTGGATTGCTGCCAAAGAAACATGGAAAATTGTACCTAATTACTTTAGATAGGCAAATAGAAACATGGAGGCTTTTATGTCATTACTTGGTTGTGTAATCACTAGTGACAGAATTGCAAATATACCAAGTAAACTAGCAGCAGACTTCTAAAATAGAAATGTATCATCTCAGTGTTCCCCTGTTTATACCTTGAAAAGAACTGCTACTGCTCTCAAATGATTTGTAAGTCTACTAGCAGACGAATTATGGAAGAGGTTTTTTTAATTTGTTTCAGATCAATAATTAGAAGATAAATTCACCTAGCTGTTCCTGACTCTTGCTCTTCTAGTTGTAGCAGCACTATTATCTAACGGATTTGATGCACACTTCCATTATCTTTAAATAAAGTAATATTGTTGGACTTGGTAAGGTTTATAAGGTGGTTATTGTCTTTTCTTCCAAGCTGTAACTTTGAAATAGAGGCAAAGTAACTTTAGTATCATGTTAGTATATACCAAAAAGCAAATAATCATGCTGGATGCTAGAGTACTGATACATATCTGTAACTGTCTAAATGTTTAAATATATAGAATCAGAATTATTTAGGTTGGAAAAGACTTTCAAGATCATCAAGTGCAACCATCGGATTCAACTGACAAGTCCCATCACTGAACGATGTCTCTTACTGCCATGTCCACAGGGATGGTGATTTTGCCACTTCCCTGGGTAGCCCATTCCAATGCTTGATCACTCTTCCTGTGAAGAAATCCTTCCTATTGTCCAATCTAAACCTCCCTTGATGTAACTTGAGTGTGTTTCCTTTTTTTGTGTGTGTACTATGTTTTAAAAAAAGTTTATTAACATAACAATGTAACATTTTATGTTTTATTACATGCTGCCTTTTTTTTTTTTTCCCCTCCACGAATACTGAAGAAGTCTTCTGTAAATTTAGGAAAATCTGAAAAGGAAAGATGGAGAGCATAAGCCATTTTATTCAAATCAGGTCTTGTAGCCCTCTCTCCATCCTGTGGTTTTGATGGTAATTGTGAGATTAGATTGCTTCACATCCTACCCCACCTCACCACTTGCTTGTAATCCTGCATCCATACGGAACTCCTGAAAATTGCTGTTGCTTGTTGGTAGGCAAGAATAACAGCCTTGCTACGTAATGGCTTCCTCACAGGTTTTTATACTATGCTTCTACATTATGCTACCAAAGGAACATAGGACAAGCTGAGCAGTCAGGCAAAAGAAAATGACCCTGGTTGTAAGAAAGCATATAGCACCTTGCCATATTTCTAAGCTGTTATAAGAGAGATTGTCAGCTGAGATAAGCACTTTAGAAGACAGAACTACTTTTTGATGCTGTACCACTTTAGTCTGGGAGTTTCTCCCTTCCTTTTGTTTATTTTACACGTCGTGTTGCAGTGAAAACAACCTAAGCTCACAGGAGCAGGAGAAGATTTAATTGGTGTAATGACTTAGTATCAGCTTATATCTGTGACTCTTCCTTCAGATTTTCCACCTGTATCCAAAAGGTGGAGAGCGTAAAAAGCCTCTCTTAGCGGAAAAAAATCCCTTCAAGAACCTACTGCAGGTAACATCCACTCTGTGGGGTGGTAAGATTGTGAAATGAAGATTGCATTGCAGTGAGTCTCCTTTGCTCAAAGCACTAAATATACTCCCCTTTGTCTGTTGGGAAAGAAGAGGAGAGATTCTTTTTGCAGAAGTTCATTCCAGATCTCTGTCTTTACATGTACAGTGACAGGAGATGGCAAATGAAAATTGTGTTGGCTTTTTTCATAGCTGATACCTTGTTGTCACAATGTGAAAACCTTGTTCACAGGGTCTATCATGAAGTTTTCTCAGGGTTGCTCTTAAATCAAGCAGCTGTCCTGACAATGTTTTTCCCAGTGCTTTGCCTGACACTAAAGAAGTTGTAATATTTCAAAGTAATGAGAACTTTGCCGTGCTTTCTTTGATGGGATAAGACTTTTGGGCAGTCTGCTGCATATTCATAACCATATCCAGCCTGAAGAAAGGTTGAACTTTCCAGTTGGTTAAATATAGATAAGAGTTCCTGCTATTTCAATATTTTTTTTTCTTCTTTTATTTTAGGTACTGTGATTCTTCAGATTTGAAAAGCAGCACTTTCTCTAAATGGGATGACAATTCAGATTCTTTTTGGAAGAAAGAAAATAATAGTGGAGAAGTTGATGTAATGCTAACTTCAAAAAGTACAGGATTTTCAGACAGGTATGCCAAGATAGATGATTTCTGTATAGAAAGTCCAAGGACGTTAATAGAATTTGAATCCTGGTCAGAGTAGTGGGATTTTTTTTTCAGACTAGAGTGAGAATTTGGTCATAGCTTTGATCAGCAGGCAAGAAACTTACTTCCTAGCTGATTTTTTTTTTTGTAAGCTGACTTTCCTGTTCAGTTTCTTACATATAAACACTGTTTTGCTTATTGCTGTGCAGTGTATCTGCTGGAGGCAATTTCCAAAATTTTTTTCAGCAAAAGAAATAGTAGATAAAAGATATTTGAGGTTCTCTCCATATTTGTACTGCTTTGAGAATTTGCTTTCTTTACTTGCTTTGTTTGTTGTCTGATGAACTAAGTAGAATCCAGTTACCAAATGAATGAAACTGTAGGGTACTCGGCTCTCAGGATTAGGATATTGGGTATGCATGCAAACAGCAGGTCTACTTGTGATGATAAAAGACGAGTGTGTTTCTTCTAGTGACAACGGTGTTTTTATCTTTGTAATGAGCTGGAAGAATGTAAGAATATGGGGTTTTGCATACTTCCCTGTCTTATTTGCCTCTGTTCTTATTTAAAAGGGTATTCTTCATTTACCTGTATGCTTCAGTACAAATTTTTACTACAAACATCCTCTACTGTTTTCTAAAGATTTGACCAGTAATACATGCAGCACAAAATTGGTGTTGATGTCCATAGTGCTATTACTTCCTTATTTGAGCATGTTTGTTAAAAAATAAATAAATTATTGAACATGCATGTTTGTTTAGATAGAAGGAAATGATACTTCAGAGGATGCTGAACATTTGTACTGTTAGGTTTCAATACGAATTCTGCTTTGGGGTGTTTTTTTTGAAGCTTTGTAGGAATATTCTACTCTAGTTGATATAATTTTGGCTTGCTTTTTAAATGAACTCTAAAAATAAAGATACAGGATTAACAAATTTTAAGTACTGTATGTTTATTGTCTTGTAAAACTGTCACTGAAATTTTATTTCCTCCATATAGGATAAATTATCTGAATTTCTTTGTCTTATCTTCATACTGATCTAATTTCAACTTCAAAAAAAAAAATCCCAAAGGCTTCACAAAACGAAGATGATAGTAGAAAAAATTCTTGATTTTTTTGCATTGTTGTGATATAAATGTTACACTGGTAATGTGGGTTATTTTGTTCTTAGGCCTGCATCTTGTCGTAAGCCTGAATATGAGCCATCTTTAAGCACAGATGAGGCACAAAAAAAATTTGGCAATGTAAAAGCAATTTCATCAGACATGTATTTCGGAAGACAAGATCATGCTGATGTAAGTAGAAAGCAATTATAAATATTTGTGAATGGGAAAATATTCTTTGGCTTTAGAGCATGGTATTGTGTAAAGTAGTAGCCAATAAATGCTACAAACTTACTATTTTTACAGATTTTAAGAATTTTATCTGCATATTTGTTTGATGGAAATGTACCAGTCTGCAATAACTGATAGTTCAGTATGTCCTTTCAAGGAGTTAGGGCTGCTGGTAGAACCTTACCTCCAACATCATTCTTCTCTGATAGAGATGGTAGGTTATGATTGAGTAATCTTTTTTTTTTTTTTTTTTTTTTTTTTAAAAAGAAACAGTCTGATTTTGGACAAAGGGTTACTTCTTCCATTCTAAATAACTAAACTGATGCAAACAAACTATTGATAGAAGTAGCTGTCCCCTATGTATTTAAGTGGAAACATTATTACTACTGTAAGACAAATTAAGCAAATCGTTCAGCAAATGGCATGTAATTGGATCAGCCTGGAAATAAAAAAAAAAGCATAAATATTATTTAGAATTTTGAAGGCAAGGGATCGCTTAAAAAAATCTATTTTCAATGAAAAAACTCACAATATAAACAGTGATGTAAAAAAAAATATAATTACTAAGAACTTGCAAAAAGTTTATGTAAAGGCATCATGTGATTAGAAAAGTTAACATGATGCTAAAATGGTGTGGTTTTCCCTAACCCTACCTAGCCACTATTTCACATTTTTTGTTGTTGTTTTTAATGGTTGAATTGTGCATTATTCTCTGCATAGTCATCAACAGCTGGTTTTAGGGGAGCTAATAGTGAATGGGCCTCTTGGTGTTGCAATGGTAAATGCCACATCATTTGATGCATTCAAAAATGAGTTGAGAGGACAAGCTCATGCTGCATAAGTTATGTGAAAACTAATCGTAACAGCTTTCAGAATGGTCAACTTCAGATGGATTTGTGTATTTTAAAACTGAATCTGTAATCTCATTGTTAATTATCTGACATAAACTCAAAAGATTGAAACATATCGTTACAATACTTTTTTCTTCTCAATTCTTTTCTAGTATGAAGCTAGGGCACGCCTAGAAAGACTTTCTGGAAGTTCCTCTATAAGTTCAGCTGACTTGTTTGAAGATCAGAAAAAACAACCAGCTGGTACGTATTTAACAGAGAGACTCTGGCGTGCTGTGGGATACACTCCAGTACTCTGCCTCTAGTCACAGTATCAAAAGTTATCTGTTTCTGTAACATTACATTTATGTAAGATAATACCTAAATTCACTATCAGGTAGTCTTAATAAGTTACCATAAGGAACATAAGTGTATGTACATTTGTGTGAAAATAGCTGCAATAATTTTATTGAATCTAAGAGGATCTTTATTGAAATGTTAGATAAAAATATTGGCTAGTAGAGAAATAACTCCTGTTACTAGTTATTTAAGCTGGATTTTAGTCAATTTATTTAAAAAAACAAAACACCGTTCAAAAAAAAAAAAAGGCAAGGAGAAGAGGAAACAAAGCAGAAATTGCAGCAATTTTCTTAATCTAGTTGAAAGCATATTTGCAGCATGGTGTCATACCTGTGCTTTAAGAAAAGGTGTAGGGGAAAAAAGAAACGTTTCATTCTGAATTTGTAAACTATAATATTTTCAGTACTATATGTCTAAATATTAGATAGTAGTACTTCCTTTTTATTTTTTACATATACATTATTTTATATGGAATTATATTTTTGTTACAATTTGTGTAGTCTGTGTGGGGTTTTTACACAGTAGTTAATAATAGACTGGGAAAAGGTAAATACAACTTAAATATGGGGCAAATTGTGTTAGTGTTTTAGATATATATTTTTTTATCAGGTTAAGCTCAAGTAGAATTTCAACTATACTGTGTCATTTCAAAACAGGCTGTAAATATCCTTACTCAGAATGTGGAATTTGAGGCTTCTGTAGCATATATGTGTATATATGCTGTACATACATATGTATATATAGGAATGAGCCTTTCTATGTGCACATGATAAAATTCTGACCATATTCTGAATAAGGGTACTTATATAAAGCTTAATATGTGCACACATTTTTTCACTACTGACCAACTGGAAAGTCTCTTAGGGCTTGGGGAATACGAAGATATATAAAGGAATTAAAAATATTTTCCTATGTTTGAAGGTAAGTTACTGTGACTGGCAACCATGTTACATAGTCCAACAGTAAATTTGAAGTAATATTACAAAGACCAAACTCTGAGTAAATTTCCTGGGCTGTTACTTGTCTGAAATGATAGCCAGTAAATAATACACCAGGAATTACTAGTTCTTGTGTTTTAAGTTCACATTCTATTCAGGCTATAGAATTTGCCTTTCCTGCGTGTTTTTCCTGTTACAACCCCTGTATTTTTTTATGATGACCATTCTTTGAGAAATTTTACTGCACTGATAGCTTGTCTGGTGTCGAATTAATGCCAAGGCCATCATCAGTTCCGTAAAATGAATGTAATCAGGAGACCAGTGGTTGGCAACAAATACGCTGCTGTAATTCTGGAGTCCTTGTCAGTGTAAAATGTCCTTTGAAACTGAAGTTGTTTTCATGAGATTTTACATTGGAACAGTTTCAGGGTGTCTGCCCTTATTTGGAATGCTATAGGATCTATTTACCAAAATGAGAAAACTGCAAGAAAAAGCCTTTATTTTTTTTTTAATGTATTGCTTATGAAAGATGGCATGTCAGATAGCTAACTTCTAGATGCTGATTTTGAAGGAAATCACAAGAAAAGTTGTTTTCCTATATAATTTACAAGAAGTTTTTCAGATAACTGTACAAAACCAGAAACAGGAGAAAATTCATTTGTTTGAGAAAAGAGTAGAGCTTTACCCAGCTTACTTATATCTGTCGTTTTTTTTTTTTTTTTTTTAATTATTATTTCTATTATTTGTACTTTAATTGCAAAAATGCTGAAGCATTTATTAAATGGAATGGATCATAAGAAAGTCAAAATTACAATTCAGAAATAGGGATACCTCCTTAATAATGAGGCTTTGAATAATAATTTTGAAAAGAATCTATGGACAAGTGTGCCCATCCTACTAGCTGCTTTAGAGAATGGGGTGGGAAGCTCACTGACAACAGTGCGTCTTTCACTATGAACCATCCATTTAGTTTACTCAAATCACTCTAGCCACAGTAATGTCTGTTTCAGCCTGATGTTAACTTAAATTGCAATGAGAAGTGGAGCTGCAGGTCTCCCTTGGAGGGAAAAAGAAAAGGAAAAAAATGAAAAAAGGCAGTCAGTGTATAGTAATGCTGTCAAAAGGAGTTACAATTCAGAAGAGTGCAGTGTCTGTGGTTGGATGAGCTTGTGTGCAGTTTGATAACTGTGTCACTTACAAGAAGTGTTCTGGCTGATCATGACTACCAGTTGACTGCATGCCTAAATTAGGGCTACAGATTGCAGTCTCTGTTTTGAACATGTTCTGCTTTGGTATGCTTCCTATCAGGAACTTCATTTATTTCCAAGATGATAGTTCTGCAGTACTCTTTCACTGACATTTGTGTTCTTTACAATATCAGGCATTTAGCGTATTTCCAAATAGTTGGCAGTATTCAGGCATGCCAGTAATTCTTTTCACTATTGAGTGGTTGATTGTAATTGTTAGTATGTTAATACTTACAATGCAGTTAGTTTTGAAACACCTTTGCCATCTGTCATTTTTGGGCCTGTACTTCTTATAATAGCAGTAGAAGTAGTACCTCACTGGCCAAAAACCTACATTGTTTTAAGGAAGGGTGGATTGCCAGATTTGTTTTGGAGTCTTAATCGTGCTATGTAAATGACCTTGACTATAATTCTATGAAATTTTCCAAGCCTTTGATGTAGTAATGCAAAATATGTGTGTATGTACAGCAAGCAAATGACCATATGCACACAAATAGGGTTCATTACTTTAGCTACCAGTAAAATGCGTTCATGTTTAAATTGCAACATAAGAACAGCTATTGAAGATACAAGACAAATGTCATTGCAGCAGGTTGAAAATGCAGAGTAAATCATCTATTATCCGAACATAATTTGCTCAGCTGGGAATACGAAGTGTAGAAAATGACAGGGTGGGTAGAAATATGAGGAAAAAAAAAAAAGCAAAATGGATTTAAGAAATGTGAGATTTAGGCCTACTGTTTTTATAGTGATTATCTTCATGGGGGTAAAAAAAGAGACTGCTTTTTACAGAAAGTTTTCTTTTTGTCTTCATGTGTATTCTTCCTTTAGGAAGCTACAATATTACGAATGTCTTGCCTTCAGCTCCTGATATAGCGCAATTTAAACAAGGAGTGAAATCAGTGGCTGGAAAACTTTCTGTACTTGCTAATGGAGTCATGACATCTATACAGGTTAGTGAAAAATAATATGATTTATTATACATCAATTAAATTATTTTTATAGGGATTTAGTGTCATAGATCTTCCTAATGATTCACTGGCAGGAAAAGAATTAATTTGGTTTTGAGTTTTATAGACCTGTTATGATAGACAGTAGATCTTTATCTTTTTAAAAGTAAATCTGGAGCTGATAGCGCACCTTTCTTAGAATATCTTTTTGTTTTTTCCTTACCAAGTTTTTTTTCTTAGAATCCAAACAGAAAATCTAGCATGGGAAGTTACTTGCTCTCATCTTCTTGTTATAGTTCCTAGCTCTTGTATTGGTTCTTGAACTGATTTGACAGTAATACCTTAAATCCATATTTGTGCACACAATTAATACATCCTGTTCTAAATAGTGTAAAGCTTGCCTCCAGTTTACATTTCCCATATGAGGGAAGTGGGAGCTCTTGTATATTTGAAAGCGAGGCTGATTATCCCTATTAAAAGTTGAGCTTTAAGCTCCAGTTTTTTGAAGCAATGGTCTGTTTTTGTAAAGACTTCAATAATTAAGCTACTATTTATTGTACAAATATAAACTGATTTCTTTCAATGGAAACAATATTCATGCCTGTTTTTTGTTTGTTTTTGCTTTTCTAGGATCGATATGGCTCATAACATCTTGTATATCAATTAAGTACACTAAAGAAGAATTTCATTTTGGATACACAAGTAATCACACTGCTGATTTGAATGAAGGTTGCCTTAAGACTGTTGATATTTTCAATTGTTCCAGCATATTTGTTGTGGAGCTTTCTGTCTCGGCCTCTTTTTACTGTTATTTCATCTTTACAGAGCAGAAATCTTGTAGAAACTTGTTACATTGAATATGCTTTTTTTTTTTCTCCCTGTTACAGTCTTGTATTTCTCTTAGTGACCTTAATGATGTTGGGATCTGTCTTTTATTACTGTTTTTGGCTGTGAGGCAGGGAAGAGAAAGAAGGATGAACGTGTGCTTTGAAAATGAGACTTTGTAATAGAAACCTCTGTGCAGTTGCATCCTTAGTTGCCAGACATAACTTGTCTTCTGACTGTCTTATGAAATGCGGAGAAAATTTAGATTAAGCATATGCTGAGATGGTGTTTAGTGGACTGTAGCAAAACATAGAATTAAATTAAACCTATGCTTTTCAGGAGGAAAAAGCTCTTGCAGTCGTAAATTGATGTGCATTAAAATGATGGGGACTTAGTGTTTTAAAACAATATTACTACTAAAAAATGTTATGTTTAATGTGAAGTATAAAGGAGAAAAGATATCTGATATATTGAATAATAGATTTCATCTTGTCATGGGAACAATCTATTTATTCCTAGTTGTGAAAGTTTTTAAAAAATTGCAATATAGAATCCTTAAGTGCTTTAAAAAATAATCTGTATTGTGTACGAATTGAAAAAAAAAATAAAAAATATAAAGGGCCTAATATAAAGTAGTTAGTAAAATACTTGTTAAAATGTTTAGAACAATCTTAGTTTTTTGATAAATTATGAAGTATTGAATGAGAAAATCTAGTGGGGCTGTGTTTTAGACAGTCTAGAATTTTTGTTGATGACATCTTGTATAAAATAATTAGACCTTAAAGAAAAATCCTCACAACCAAGAATGAGGTCAAGCTAATTCTGTTCTGTAACTTTATTTCTTAATTCAAATTTGTAAACTGATGATATCTAATAAAAACAATTGATATAAACCGATTTTTTAATTAAATTTATATGTGCAGATGCCAGTCTCCAGCTTTCTAAATACTGCCATCTGTATTCTGTCTGTACAATGATCTGGTAAAATTAGCCTTTAATTTCAATTAGTGAAACTAGCTTTCTTATTAAATTGCTATCGTGGTTTAGAAATCAAAGCACTAAGAGTGGGATAGAAAAGCAAGCTACTGTATTGAAATACTATGTGGAAATACAGTTCACATAGTATAGCTGTATTTCTTTTTTTGCGCTTCTTATAACTAACTCTCACTTCTGGTAACTTTCTCTTGTGTCTTTTCATAGAATCATAATATATCCTGAGTTGGAAGAGACCAGCAAGGGTCATGGAGTCAATCTCCTGGCTCCACACAGGACCACCCAAAACCAGACCCTGTGTCTGAGAGTGTTGTCCAAATGCTTCTTGAACTCCGGCAGGCTCGGTGCTGTGACTGCTGCCCTGGAGAGCCTGTCCCAGTGCCTCTGGGTGCAGAACCTTTTCCTAACACCCAGCCTGACCCTCCCCTGTCGTGAGGGAGCTGCAGGCCACCATGAGGCTTCCCCCTCAGTTTTCTCTGGGTTGAACAAACAAAGCGTCCTCAGATGCTTCTCACATGTCTTCCCCTCTAGACCCTTCTCTATCTTTGTAGCCCTCCTTCAGACACTCTAACAGTTTGTGTCCTTCTTACATTGTGGTGTCCCAGACTGCACATAGTACTCAAGGTAAGGCCTCTCCAGCGGAGAACAGAGCAGGACAGTCACTTCCCTTGACTGACTAGCAATGCCATGCCTGTTGCACCCTAGGACACAGCTGGCCCTCCTGGCTGCCAGGGCACAAGTTACTATTGACCAGAACCCCCAGACTCCTTTCTGCGGGACTGCAGCCCCAGACTCCAACCTCTTGTCAGCCTGTGATTGGAGGTAGGGGATGATGCCGCTACAAGTGTCACAGATTTTAGAACAGATGATGAAACTATATATCGGGTCTGGTTTTCCCGCAAGTGGAAGTTGGCATTGGTACTCAGCTGCATTTTGTTTCAGTTGCTCTTCCCTTAATCCTCTCTTAACACCATTGCACTTCTTGCTTTTCAAAGCTGGAACTGAATGATGGCAGCAGCGAGTCTGAATCATTAAACTTCCCTCTTCTTCTGAAAGAATATATCTCTCTGCATATAAGGGGAGGGGAAAGAGGATTATTTAATACTTGACATTTCAGAGAGTTTATTTCTGTATATTAAACTGCACGGCTTAGAACAATGTTTAAAGGTAGTTAGAACACCAGAGCCAGCAATAACTCAGTGCAAAGAAAGACCTGTACTGTTTGATGCAGACATGTACAGAGATGCTTCCATGAGTAAACAGTGAAGGGGAATCTTGTTACCATCTGTTTTTCTTGCTTCTCTTTGCAAAACGAGAAGTACTCAATTTTGTCATTCTGGTCTGCTTAGCATCAATTTGCTCCTTTGGGAGTGGCAATACCAGAGCCACTTGCATGCTGATTTCAGCTTTTTGTTTTAGAAAGATTTTGTAGTATAAGAGTTGCCTGAATGACTCCATAGCATAGGAGTTTGTAAATATTACTTTAGATGCATACACTTTCACATTGCTCTTGTCCTGCTCTTGAGTCAGTCTACCTGTCATTGTGAATCAAGGCTGAAGCTGTAGACCATATAAAAAAAGGTTATGTGCCTGATTCCATTTTTGAGGACTTCTACACAAAATAGCTTGTTTTGCATATGTAACTCATGCATGTGAGACTGGACTCTCTTTGATCAGTTATGGCCAAACCAGTGTCCTACAGACCTGATCACGGCTTCAAAGACAAACAGCATCACTGCCTTTACCTTCTTACAAGGTCAGCTACAATGGTCAGAGTACATTACTTCCAACTTTGATGCTTCCATTTTTAATTCACTCATAAAGTCTCTTTTTTAAAAACCTTCAAAAGGAACCTAGCAATGTAAGCAATTCCCACACGAAGCCATATGATCTCATGGTTCATTTTAGACTTTGATTTCTGAGAGATATTCCCTTTACATAGTAAGCACTGTTGTTGTACCAAGATGTGAAAAAAGAGAAGTATAGCCCTGAGGAAGCCTTGTGTTGTTTGTGTCCTGTTTTCAAACCATGCAAGAATAGTTCTGCATCCACTCTGTGAAACTTTTAAGAGTCTTCAGTAGCCCCATGGTTTTTAGAGAGAAAAGAAGGAAAGGAACAGTACTTGGAAATTCTCTCCACCTTCAATTTTGCTTGCTGCTCCATACTCAAGCTCCACAGCACTTCTTTAGATTTGTAGCTTTGAATTTTGTGTGGCTAGTCTTACCTTCCAGTTCTCTTTGGTTGTCTCTAAGAGCTCTTATGAGATCTTGAAAGTAGCTGTTTCTGTACCTTAGCTAACAAGTTCAAATCAGTTACCGACTTGTATCTGTGGCTGTTTGAGAAGTCTTACCTTGCCTATTTGCAATCTGCAACACCAAAAGGTGCAGGTCTTTGTAGTGCTGTATCATTAATCACGTACACAAGGACATCTAAAGTATCTGCAAGTGGGCTACTCTTATTTTTAGCAGTACAGGTATCTACTCCCCAGCATTTGTACTGAAACTCCGTATGTTTACAGCAAGGATGTTTTCTCTTAGCTGGGAGATTGGTATGGTATTCCTTGATGAAGGGTGGAGAAAATTGTTGTTGACAGGCTGGTTTAAGAAGGCATACAACAGGAGTGTCCATAATGTGCAGACAGTGTGGAGTGCGTAAGCAGGAGGGAGATACGGTGATGGGAATGTGGAGATCCTACACTGCAGGATCCTATAGTATGAGAATAAAGGATTCTGCTGTCTGAAGTTTGTAAGTCATGTTCTTAACTGGTTCATCAACTTAGGGGTCAGTCAATACAACAGCATTTATATCTGTATTTATGTTGATAGGGTATTCTCTTGGTTTCTATAGCTGAAATGATCTCCTTAGGGAGAATAACATGGTATACAGTGCTTTGAGGCCTGCTCATGGAACAGCTTGATCAGAAATGCTATATATACCAGAATGAAATTATATTGATAAACATGTAGTTGTTCTGTTACTTCACCTCCACTCAAAGATTTGCACATAGAAAGGGAAGATGCAGACACAGTAATGTTGCTAGAAGCTCCTTTTTCACTATCTGTAAAGACCAGCTGCATGATAAAACATGTGACCACAGCAGGAAAAGAAATAGGAACTATTACTGAATATTAAGAAAGGGGAAGGAAATTGAAGTTGCTTGTGTTTTTTTAAAGAAAGATTTGATTTGTTATCCAGATGCTCTGACTGAGCAATGGGTTCTGTCAATAGGCAGCCCATGAAGCTCACAGTTCTTGGGCTCAAGATTACACTTTCAATTCTGCGTAGTAATTCATTTGAGAAACTGATTTAGAGCTGAATTTTTAATGTAGAGTGGCCAGCCATTGAAAAGGCACCTGCTCTCCTTTTCCATTTTCTTGTTATATGGGTATGAATTTCTACATTGCTTTCTGGTAATACAAAATGTGCTCATCATGTATCCTGTTTCCTGTTTATCTCAAAATTACTTGGTGCTGTAATAACTCATGACTGATACAATTACAAATGTGAGTAATGCTGGGAGATCCAGAATCATTAATAGGGTGTGTTTGAGATGCACAATTCATTGTAGGTTTGACAGTGCAGAAGTGAATTGGGCTGTATTTTATTGATAACTGTCTGGATTGCATATATTTTCCACTCCACATTTGCAGGTACTTGTTTTCAATACCTGAAGGTGGCTGCTGTGTAAAAATAAACACCACCCTTTTCTCTCTCCAGTGCATACTAACATCAGAAAACACAGGAAATGCAAAGCTGTAGGTGAATTTTCTAGATGAAGTCTTAATTCAGACCAAACATCCACTGAGGAGGAGTGAGTTTTTAATACCTGATAGCAACAGGGAAAAACTGATATCAAACTGAAAGCTGGTATGGTGCCATGGTTTGGATTTAGGAGGAAAATGGTAACGGGGATGTTTCAGCTGCTGCAGAGCAGGGCTCACACAGAGCCAAGGCCTTTTCAGCTCCTCACGCTGCCCTGCCAGCGGGAAGGCTGGGGGTGCACCAGGAGCTTGCAAGGGGAACAGCCACCACAGGTGACCCAATTGGCCATCACATCCCAGCAGGCATCGTGCTCAGCAATAAAACGGGGGAGTTGGCTGGGGCAGCTGCTCTTTCTTAGGGAGTGGCTGGGCATTGTTCAGTGGGTGGGGAGCAATTGTGTTGTGCATGGATTACTTTGTGTATTTTTATTTTTATGCTCTTTTCTTTTTTTGCCCTGTTCCACTGTCTTTATTTCAACCCATGGGTTTTGCTTTTTTGTTATTATTACTATTTCATTTTTCTGATTCTCTCTCCAGTCCTACTGGAGGAGAGTGAGTGAGCAGCTGTGTGGTGCTTAGTTGCCCGCTGGGTTAAAGCACAACAGTCCTTTCTGGTGTCCAATGTAGGGCACAGAGGCTTGGGATAAGAATAGATCTGACCAGAGAGTGTCAGAGAGAACACATTGGTTTATTGTATTTGTTTAATAGCTGCTGGCTGTGATGTTGATTTATTGACTCTCAAAGTTACGTATTGTAACCCCTTACTTGCTATATATGCTATATGCTCCCAGTTGTGCTTTTTATCATCTCTGGGGCCTGGTTTAAGGTTGCTTTTAATTTTATCACTTTGCTGTACAGTGTAACACTGGCTCATGATATGGTAAAATTTCCAGTCATGAGCCTAATCTGGCATTTGTATTCAGCATTGCCGTCATCTTCATCCTTTGAGAACAATCTCTTGGAAACTATTAACAATTACACTCTTTACCTTTTCTCCTTGGAGGGCCAATCTATGGAGGGAGACAAAGGAGGACACTTTGCTCTGCTCTTTCACCTTCCCTTACTCCATCTCTCTACTCCAGGTTAGTTGAAAATTTTGAATATCCTTCAAAGCAGCATGATTATATTGCTATGTCTCCAGAATATGTTTTTGTTTTTGTCTAAGGTTAAATAACTATTTAAGAATACCACCTAGAGATCTGCCCCAAGGCTGGATGGTTATGGCAAGGTATATGTGAGAGTATACATGTAGGCAGATACATATCACAGTTGTCACCTCTGATGGTTTGGGAATTTACCCCTGAACAATTGTGGAATTATAAAAAGCTGGTAGAATGTTTAAAAAAGGTGTGCCCCAACCCCAGCAACGACAGGGATTCACAGCTCTCTGCATTGTGCTGAGATTTGACCTGTGCCTATCAAACAATAGTCACCACTATTACTTCTTCTGATCTTGATAAAGGGACCTCTGATTTGCATTTACAAGAACTGAGTAACAAATACTGTGAGCAGGACTAGAGGGGCCCTGCCTCCAGCCAGGCAGAGGAAAGGGATGACCGGATTTACTGGACGGTGTGTGTTCGTTGACCTGTCACATCAGACCCACAGGGAGTACAAGGCTCTAGTGGACACTGGTGCACAGTGTACCCTGACACCACCAGGACACTGAGGGGCAGGACCCATCCTGTTTAACGGTATTGGAGGCCGAAGTGAGCCTAACTGGGAATGAGTGGCAAAAGCACCCCATTGTGACTGGCCTGGAGGCCAGTCATCCATGCATCCTTGGCATAGACTACCTCAGGAGAGGGTACTTCAAGGACCCGAAGGTACTGGTGGGCTTTTGGCATAAAGCCTTGGAGACAGATCAAACAGCTGTCTGCCTTGCCTGGTCTCTCGGAGGCTCCTTCTGTTGTGGGGTTGCTGAAGTTCGAAGAAGAACAGGTGCTGATGACTACCACAGCAGTGCACTGGTGTCAATATCACACGGAGACTCTCTGATTCCCAACCTTAAACTGATTTGTGAAGGCTGGTGTGCCTCTTCTGCTGGCATGAAGAGCAGTTCATGTCTGTGCTGCTGGGGCCTCCTCTAGCCAGCAAAGGAGGTTTGATGCTGGTGCCTTTGTTGGCACACAAGTGGGAATGTCTTCTCCTGGAAGTGAAGTTCCCTCCCTGTGTCCTGGTGGTGTGAACTTCTGCACCAACAGCCATGCTTTGTGTTTGGTGCCCAGTGCCATGGCTCTGCCTGGCAGGAGTCCCCACTGCTATGTCTCCAGCAGGGCTTTTGCAGCCTCGTTGTGGGGGAAGAAAGGCTTTACTGGGAGGACTTAGGGTTTTTTAAGTGCTTTTCTGGGCTGAACCCAATAGTTATCCACAAGAGTGTCATTTTCAGCACTTTGTTGTGCTCAATTAGCTGCATCTTCAGAGAGGCCTCACCATAAAACCTCAGGAAGCTCTCAGAGAGCTGAGTGTCTTCCTGTACAGCCATTAGCTTGTGTGGCTTTGAATAACAAATGTTTGCACAAGGTAGCAGGCATAAAATCATGTGGGGTGCCTGGTGCTCACCCATTTTTAGCCATGGTGAGACTGAGCATGGGCCTGTGCACAGCCAGGGCATCCCACAGCTTCCAAACCTGCAGCTCACTGCATCATACATTATTTTGGGGAAACATCAGAATTGCAATGTAAGTGCTGATAATGAGTGAATGCAGGCTCACATGGAGACTCTCTCCCACTCCCTCCCCCCCACTTTTTATCCATCAGAAGCATGGCCTGATAGAGTGTGGTTTTTCATCTTTGTATCCTGAGCCTCCAGGTCAGAGGATGAGTAGCTCTGGCCCCGGCTAATTACAGGGACATGGCCACCATATCTGGGCTGAGACACTCACACTTTCTCTCACTCTCTTTTCTCCCCAGGAAGAAGCCAGAGAGTTAAGCACAATGACTTTTTGGCCAAACCTACTTGTCTCCTCCAGGTGAGGTGTAGGGAGCTTTAGCCACCTACCTGCAGCAAGGTGGGTCCCACCTCACCACGGGTGGGACATGATTTTGAGCAGCTCCTGGCAAAAGGTGGTGGCATGGACAGAGCTGTGTGAGACAGGAAAGTTTTGCTGGAGCTCCAAAAACAGGGGTTGGTGACAGGCAGGCCCAGGTGGGTTTTCTGTGTGCTTAATTTTCTGGAGAGTATTTGGGAAGGTTCATGCACATGGTTGATTGCAAGTCTGCCAGGAACATATACATTAACACTGTAGTGCCTTGTATAAGATGGCTTGCTCTTTTACTTTTTTTTGTTGAGGTTTTGAAATATTTCTGCAAAGCCTGTTGATGCAGCTGCAGCTTCCTATTTCCTTCTCTTGATAAACCATTGGAACTTTGCACAGAAAGCATCTGTGTAGTATAGCCACAGAGACGACCAAAACTCAGGGGGATTAATCAGGTAAAGCATGTGACTTCCCTTGAATGAAGATGAGAGAACTTATTGTCTGCTGAGTAGATGCAACTTCATCTGTAGTTTCTTAAAACACAAGCCCCTGACAGCCTGCTTTCACCTGTGTTAACTCAAGACTTTCCTTAATCTGTCATAGCCCCTCCTACATCCAATGATGTTCACCTCTGTTTCTGTGCAACGTGTGAAGCATCGTGTCCCAGTGACTACATTTTATTCATCAAGCACTCAAATGTTATGTCAGTGTTTTTGGGTAAAACCAGGTATTCTTGGTTTGTGTGTCTGAGAAATAAGACTTTCAGGTGATTGTGGAAGCTGTGTGCATTTCATCTTGGTCTGGTGGACTTTCCAGTGTGGAAAAGTGTTTTCTATTCATCTCTTACTCCCATTTTCCATCCTGGTCCCCTCTGTGGTGCATCTGACATTGGTACCAGATGTGATTCACAATAGCTTATTTCTGCGGTGTAGGTGACCTGGCTTGAGGTAACCTTCCCCACCCATTGCCCATAGAAGTGGCCAAGCTTTTCATGAGGTGGGAGGTTGGCTAGGTTATGGTATTGTTTTGCCTCTGCTCTGTAGTGCTGAAGTTTCCACTCTTGCTGAAGTTTAATCATTAACCTGCCCAGTACCATGCTTGCCGGCTGTTTGCTTTACTCTCTCCATACTGAAATGCAAGGCTTCATTGCATGCCATTAGCACTCACCTGGGCTGGGGGCTAGGCTTGACAGGCTCTGCTCTTGCTTACAGCTGTAGCTGTGGAGAAGACCATGGAGAAGAGACTGACATCTTCAGCTGCTTGCTCCTGTCCTCCTAGGCTCTGCCAGCCTGAATCCCACATATCCATGTCCCTGCTGAGCTGGGACAACCAGGCCTGGGACAACCAGGCCTGGGACAACAGGAGTGGCTGGGCTGATGGGTGGAACAACTGGGGGCTGCAGCAGGGCTTGTGCCTTGGGTGGGAGCCCTCAGTGCCACTGGGGCAGTGATGGTGGTGTGTCAGAAGTTACCTGTGGTGGCACTGGGGTTAGCCAGCCACACCCCACCACAGCAAGCTCTGGGTGGTTGTTCCTTGTTGTGATCATCCAGTGCACCTCTTTTTCCAGGGGACCCTCCCTTTCCACCTGCTTTCCTCCCATTTTGTTGGGTTTCCCATCTAGGACTGCAGTGGACACATCTTGTTGTTACCCATTGGCCTTACTGCTTCCATCTCTCACTCACTGTGGCCTCCTCAAGCAAAGATGGCCCCATTCTGAAAAACGGGGTCTTGGGGAACAGTGGGTGCTAGTGGCACCCAGCTTATATGGCCATCAGTATCTGCCCATCTTCCAAAAAAGTTGTATGGCCTTTCTATTCCTCTTTGCCTCCCATATGGGTTTGCACTGAAGTTTTCTACCCTATGGCTATCTTGCAGCACAATGTCCTATGCTTATGGAAATGAGATAAAGCCTCAACAGAAAGGAAATACAGGTTAAATAGCTGCCTGGTGGTCCTCAGGTAACCACAGATGCCAAGAGCCATGGGTGTTTGGGGAGACCTGGCCTGGTTGTTGTGGATTAGTGGTGTGTTCTTCAGATTGTTTCCATGGCCATAACGTCACATTATGGAGCTGCTCTGGGCAGCACTGCCCAGTGAGTGGTATTGATAAGATTCACAGCAGGCCTGATACCATTTTGGCAATTTAGATCTGCAAACATCTGTCTATCTAAAGCACATGTTTGTTTTTCCATGAATAAATTTAGGCAGCCTGTAACAAGAGCTGGCCTGAACTCAAAGAATTGTGCTTTCCAGAAGATGAAGGTGGTGTTTCGTTAGATTTGTTATGTTAAATGTTTAATAACTTCAGACTGCTCAGATAAGGGGAAATGATCTTGTTTTTGTGAGAAACTTCTTAGAAATTAAGTTAATGTCCAAAATACACAGCCTTCTGGGTGGTACAGGGTTGGCTAGCCCAGCTGGTGCAAATATATGTGAAATATAGCGAATTTGGGCAATGAAGTAAGGTGAGGTCTGGATGAGGTGGGGACGCCCAGCCCCTGGATGGGCCGGGCAGGTGGCACCACGCTGTCAGCAGGATCCCCACATGGCGCAGATTCTGCAGAGCCAGAGAGATGCTCTGCTCCCGTGGGTCCTCTCTGATGTGTCTTGATCATGACAACAGGATTTATGGTCTCTATAAATATCCCTCTGGCAGAGGAAATAATGCACTGGATGACATTTTCCAGGCGGCCTTAGGCTTGCTGGTAAGATGCTCCCCTGGCATTATAGGGAAAGGAAAGAAAACACAGTCTGCAGACCCATATGGGGTTTTACAAGTGACTTCAAAGTCACTTTGTGCTGATCCCTGTTCCCAGGACATAGCAGAAAGAGGTGGATCCCCCTCCTGCTTCCCGTGCATGTTGCAATCCCCTGGCTGAAACCCAACACCCCTTGAAGCCCACATACCGGAGAACCACAGCCATGCTGCATAAACAGAGGGGAAAAAAAAAAAAAAAAAAGTAAGGATGTGAAGTCCTTACTTTTCTTCAGAAAACTTCTTCTTAAAGATGTGGGGAGTGGGACTTGGGGGTGGAGGGGAGGTATGAGAAACTGAAAACTTTGCTGGTGTTCCTGAGTATGGTATTTTTTTATTTGCTTTGATTTGCAGAAATCAGACTCTATAACCTCAGAATAGTTATAAAGCAGGTATGTTTATTCAGTGCTGTGCAACATGCCGGGCGCAAGGGGGATAGCTCCACCTAATTTGCATCCCAACAGTTACTGGCAGTGTGCTTATATTTGTAGTATATATATACATATTCCTTTCATTTCCTGTAAGTCTCTTGCATCAGGTCTCTGAAGAATCAGTAACGTAGGTTCTGTCTCTGTTTGTATGCATACTGGTGTCCTTGAGTGGTCATCCAGTGTAGTCTGGTGGTCTTTTGTTGAAGATCAGAAGTCTTCCTCCCTGCTAATATTCTGACTTTTCCTGCCTTTGACAGGCTTCAGCAGTCAAGCCAGTTCTTGCTGGTTCCATTACCTATGCATACAGTCTTTTACTCCCTTGTCTTTGGGGTTATTAACATACAATTGTGCTAGCTAAGACCTAGGAGTCAACATCCTTTATCTTGTTCCCTATCTCAGCTTCTTACACTTGCTGCAAGATTCAGGACTAAGGAAGGAAGGCATTTAAAAGATATCACAGGCAGAAATGCCTTGTGTTTCCCCGAAGCCCTTGACAGGAGTGTTCTGGCCAGATTGGCATGACGGCCCCTCTGCAGTGCACTGCTACAAAGCTGCTGAGCGGAGCCACCTGCCTGCTGCAGTGCAAAGCAAGAGGGTGCATGGTGGGTGAGCCCTGGGCTGCAGTGTGTTGGAGGGACAGGCAGGCAAGAGATTCCTTCCTTGTCCTCCTGTGCCCAGCAAGCAATGGTGTTTTTACCCCCTCATCCCAGTGCAGTGCCAAGGGTCAAAGCCAGACCTGCACAGTGCTTTTCAAAAACAAACAAAACCAAACCAACCAACCAACCAAACGAACAAAAAAAACCCACACAATCCAGACTGAAGCCCAACACAATGCATGGAGAAGGCACTGTGGTTATTGGAAGACCACCAAACTTCAAGGAGAGGATGAGATGCAGAAAATGCTGCCAAATCCCAAGCAGGTCATCTGCTGGAGACCAGGAAAACCTCGACTAAGGCAAGCAGTTTTGCGTAGGAACAAAAGGGCTCTGTTTTGCTAATTAAATACTTACCTTAAACTTGATAAGTGCTCTCTGTTAGCATTGTTTGCCTCAGGGGGAGAAAATGTCTTCCATAATGATGTTTTCCCTGGCATTTCGGCAGGTCTTTCTGCAATGCTGACATGCCTCATCCCATGTCTGGGTCTGTTTCACCAGGGGCAGGTCCGTCCTGGTTGTTTTTGGTGATGTGGGGGTTCTGGCTTGCATGGCACTGCCAGCACGTGGCTAGGGCAATGCTTAAACACCTGCTGGTCTTTAAGACCAAGGTCCTGAACTTGTGCTCAAGAGGCCTGGGCATCATCCCAGCTGCTGCAGGGGGGGCTGAGCAGGGATGCTGTGAGCAGGAAAAGTGGGCGGCTCATCTGGAAGTGGCAAACACCAGAAAGCCTGTATGGCTCCTAGGAATTCAGCTTGGCAAAAGCTCTTTTCATACCAAAATGGTGCATCTGCTTCAACCTGAAAGCAGCAGTTGATCAGTGAAGAGCCAGGCTGATCTTTGAAAATGGATCTTCTGCATCCACCTAGTTACATAGTCCTAAATATATTTTACTTCTCAATAGCCTGAGTAAAGAGTAATTTGCATTCTAAGCGTAACAAAAATCCTTAAATTATATATCCAACAAAAGGCTTCATCATTCATCACTGGCCTTTCTGCCTGGGGGGGGGGGGTGGGAAGCAGGAACAAAAGCATCATTTGTCCTCATTGTATTATGTGTTAACCCTATCTACATCCCAAAGAAGTTTAAGCTGTACAGTTCAACAGGAGTGCTTTATTGCTTGCAGTACTGGGTATGGAAGATGCTTCTGCTCCTTTTTGCAAATTCAGAAAAGCCCCATGTTCTGCCCCTGGGACAAGGTGTCCAGCGAGCGGTGGGTGGCAAATACTGACCCTGGCAGCTCTGTGACAACCATACAGCTTCACAGCTTTGGACACTTGTTATCAGCTGCAACATTGGTGGAGTCAGTTTGGGATTTTCTGTCAATTTTGGCTTTTATGACTTTTTTTTTTTCAAAGTGGGCTGCTAGTGTGATAAATTAGTAGGGGTTTGTTCATTGTCCTTGAGAATTTAAAGAATCTACTGAGGAGATAAGGTTTCACAACTCACGGCATTGTAACATGGGGACAAATGGGGAAGGGGAGTTGGGTGAACATCCTTGTTAAAACAAAGATTTTGTAAGATACCACCCACCCACCGCAAGACATCCTGTTTTGCCCCCACCTGAACACAAGCACAACGCATGATCACCGGAGGAAGAATAACGACCCCCAACAACAGACTGCGCAGTCTCAGGACAGGTGTCGACAGGTCTCGACAGGTCTCGACAAGTCTCGACAAGCCAGAACTTCAATGCTATAAAACAGCGACACTGGAAAGGGGAAGTTGCATGCCATGGTGGAGCGGAGACTCCCCAGCTGCCCAGCGCTGTTTTGCTCGTGTCTGCTTACTTGATTAATAAAATAATTTCAATAGACCAGTAAATAGTGTGGTCCAACTTATAACAATTTGGTGCCGTGACTCGGATGAAGGCAATCTGATTGAAAGACCTTCGGAGGGGGCGCCCCACTGATTTCAGCGGCCTTCTCTAGGACTACTTTCATTCAAATCCTTCACCGACGAACCCAAAATTAGACACAAGCAAATAAAACCGGTAAACCCCAGGCAACCTTTGTGCACGAAGCCCGAACGAAGACCCGCGGGGTGGGTAAGTATAGGCCGGTGATCCGTTCGGTTGGGGTTGGGTATCCCGGAACATAACAAACGAGACGTCCAATTGCGGACGAAGCGAGTGTGGACCCCTCGGTAGTGCGGTTCCCACATCCCGCGAGGGACTGGGCCACGAAAAGGGGGAAGCGATCCATGCATGTGTGTGTGAAGGTGTTCCGGAAGATGGGACAGAAGAAGAGTAAGCCTTCTGGTCTCATGGGTGGGGTAACGTCTGATGTTAGGTTACCCCGGGATTAATGATTAAAAATTGGCAGGATTCCCTTTTTAGGCGGGGAAGGAATAAAGTAAAAATGATACATTATTGTGTTGAAGTTTGGGGTGGTAAGCAGATTCGAGGAGACCACCTTTGTTGGCCTGTATTTGGGTCTTTTGAAGATTGGGTTTGTCAGGCCTAAATATTTATGTAACTCAAAGGAACTCTTTAGTCTGGAAGAAAGTGAGTATGCGCACCTCTGGATAAATTCAGATACGAGGATGCATCTATATCCTCTAAAAGAAAAAGGAAGGTAGGATAAAAAGAGAAAGGACTTGGAAGTCCCGACACCGCCCCCGCCCTATATTCCACCGCCCGCATCAACGGCTCCCGTCCTTAATGGACTCCCCGAATTAGCTAATCCAGGAGAATTGGAATCGGATCATGAAACACAGGGGCCGGTAACCAGAAGCAGGGCAAGAAATCAGAAATCTGCTTTAAGGGAGGGATTACATCCCCTACGAGAAATAGCGATGGGGGGACCCCAGCCAGGAATGGAATATGTGGCCATCCCCATTAACTCCGGGGATGTCTGAGATTTTAAGAAAAGGACAGGAGGAGGGTAAGTGAGCTTTAATGGCAACTGGCATAATGTTTGCAGCTGCTGAGGAATAATTCTAACTGGAATAATAACTGTACATTGTATATTGTATATATAAAAGCCTGGGCATTTTTGTTAAAGTATTCTTTTATACATATGTTAATATGTAAATATAAGAACTGCCATTGAGGTGTATGTCTAAGGGAACAAAATTTGCCCATGCATATTATCGGCTCATCAGGTTTAAATGTCCTCAGTATAATTGTCAACAGGCAGTTAATTTACAGTGGTCTGATTTTACTTGTGTATCTATATATTGTGGATTTTGGAGGGATTGGGATTGACTAGTAAAGAGCTTCTAGGAAAACAGTGGAATATTAACCACTGTAGATTACAATAGGAAAATTCAAAGCAAAGAAATCCCGAGGAAAAGCCCTCTAGGATGTATACTAACACATTGGAGGGATATAGTGGGGTGAGAGGGTACAGAAAGTAAAGAACTCTTATCAAATATTGTAATCAATGGTGGCCACTTTATAAACTAGAGGATGGAGTGGAGTGGCCCCTAAATGGAACTATTAATTATAACACCATATTACAGTCAATGTTGTTTTTGTGGAAAGAAGGAAAATGGGATGAAATATAGTATATTGATTGATATGTTGTTTCAGTATCTTGGAGGGAAAAGGTATGGAATTAAGTTGGACTCTGACTGAGCCTTTGGTGTTGGTATTAGAAAAGTACGGGCTGGAGAAAGATAAAGGAAGTGTTAAAAGGGTTGCTGAAGGTGTTAAAGGTGTGGCATGTAGTATTTAACAGAGCTGTTTGAAGTTGAATGAGCAGGGAAAGAGGATGTAGGCATTATCTAAGTAACAGTCTAGAAGTTTTGGTATATTTGCATATTTGCTGTGGTGTTTGGTCAGTTTCCCAAGCATCGGGGAGGGGGACAGGAGGGGGGAACAGCCCGCTCCACCAGGGGCCTCTCCAGCGGCCGCAGGGGGGCTTCGGCTCCAGCGCCTGGAGCGCCTCCTCCCCCTCCTTCTGCACTGACTTTGGTGTCTGCGGGGAGGTTTCTTGCTCTCCCAACTGCTGTTGAGCAGCAGGTTTTTGTTTGTTTCTTTGTTTGTTTGTTTTCGTGGATGTGCTCTCACAGAGGCACGGACTGTATTGCTCATGGCTTGGCTCTGGGCAGCAGTGGGCCCCTTTGGGGCCAAATGAAATTGTCCCTTATCTGCCACGGGGAGGTTTCTGGGTTTTTCTCACGGGGGCTGCCACTGCAGTTTCCCACCCCCACACCCCTCACACCCCCCCTGAACCCTGCCATCAAACCCAATACACTGGGGCAGTTAAGTCATTACTGACCTGTAAAGTATCAGGGATTAAATTAACTAATGAAACCCTAAATGTGATGGGGGTAGAAGGTACTGGGATAACAGTGCCATTTTTGGGGAATACTAAGCTGAGACCAGGGGATAAAATGATCACTGGGCAATTATTGTATGTATCCAAGGTGGATACTAACTTGTTGGGAAGGGATTTGATGATTAAATTGGGCATTCAAATAGTAAATTGTTAGACTGGAATAACAGTGTTATGAATGGAGTGCTCTCTGGCCTGAGAGCAAACATACGTGTATATTCACCTCTGACTGGAAAGACCCTGAAATGGGGGCGGAAGCAACAATATAGGTGGACAATTTTACCTCAGGGGTTTACAGGGCCACCTATCTATTTGGGTAAATTCTAAAAAAGGTTTTGGAGCAATTACAACCTCCCAAGGAGGTATTAATGTTACAAATATGTGGATCATTTTAAGGAAAATCGATACTCCCTGATGGGAGAGAAATGCTGAATAAAGTGATAATGAGGCAAATATTAACTGTTTTACATCAGAAGAGTCATTGGGAGGTGCAAGCAACGTGTGATGTTGTTCTAAGAAAGCATGTCTGTGTAGAAATATATACTTTAGGGAAGCACACATGCAGAGGATGTACTATATGTCAAAGGGTAAATAAAAAGGTCTTCTGTAACCTATCTAGAGGGGGACGGGAGCCAGGGCTTTGACCTTTCCAAAGTATACAGGTAGACTTCACTGAGTTACTTGTTTGTCCTAATTGACCACGTGACTGAATGGGATTTTCACAGCCCCTGGCACCCCTCCTCTTCTGGAAAGGTAGAGCGAATGAATGGTGAAATTAAGAAACAACTAACAAACCTTATGCTGGAAACTAAGGCTTCTTGGCTAAAATGCTTACCCCTTGCACTGTTAAACATATGGACGCAGCCCAGAACTGATGTAGGAATTTCTCCTTTTGAAATGCTATATGGTATGCCCTATGACTTGGAATTGCCACTTGATCACCCTCAATTCTAATTAAGACTTGGAAAGAGACTTTTTTTTAACACCACGATGGGGAAGGCCCCTATGTTGTTTTGCTTACTACAGAAACAGTCATCTGGACTATGGAGAAAGGATGGACACATGCCAGCCGTGTTAAAGGACCCATCTGTGATGAGAAGTGGGAGATCGCTCCAGGAAACAAAGACCTGAAGCTCACATTGCGACGAACTCGATAGGTACCGTGGGTTAAGGTAGAGGCTCTCCCCTGAAGAACACTACTGCTGCCGAGAAGAACTAAAACCTCGTAGTTGGCTGCAACCCAACTGACGAGTGAGGCAGAGGAGTGAATAAGTGGGGAAAGAAATGGGCCTCAGCCATTCCTATCGGTATTTGGGGGTTCTCGCAGTGATTTCATCCTGCATAGCGACTCAACACCACCCCCACCAACCTTTTAAATGGACTTTAAGTCGATTCGAAGATCAACAGGTTATTGCAACCCGGATAACATCGGGGGGGGCAAGCTTTACTTCTACACTATGTCGGCTGATCTTGAGGCCCTGATGCTGGGAATATATGGGATTTTATTTCTGCCCAAGTTCTAACCCGGGAAAGGGGTACTGTAAATGCCTGAACGTGTATTATTGTGCATACCGGGGGTGTGAAACCATTGCTACAGACTGGACACTCGGGGCTGGTCGGGATAAATTCTTACGAGTAGGATATGGGCTGCAAGGTTGTAACCGACAATTGGATCCCCGTTACAGGTGGCGAGGGCATGGTATAGGATATACAGGAACCTTCCACGGAAATAAAGAAATATGCAAGGTTCTATATATAAATATAACAAACCTGGATGATACTAGCTGGGTACTAGGAAACATGTCAGATTTTACGAACACGGAACAGATAGGGGAGGACTCATACTAATAAAGAAGGAAAAACCCGAGACTTCCAAGGTAGTCGGGCCCTAATAAAGAGTTAATAGGGGAAGGTTTGGTTGTCCAGACTGTAAAGATACCTGGGACTGCCCAACCTACTACAGTGTTTTCTAATAAGTTGACAGTTATCCTTTCCCACACTGCTTCCAAGCATTGTGAAAAAAGAAAGGGGTTGTACCCGAGGAGATAACTGAAGGGTACTGGCTATGTGTAAGTGTTAAGCCCCCATATTCAAATTCTTCCAAGTGCAGTTGGGGTCAGGAAATCGGGATAACTTTGACCCAAGTTACGGGAAAAGGTAGATGTATCGGCACAGTTCCAAGAGATAAAAATGATCTGTGCCATGCCACTGAAAAAAAAATGTGTACCAAACACACAAATGGTTAATTCCTGCAAATAACACTAGGTGGGTATGTTCATTGTTGGGAGTCACTCCTTGCTTATCTTTAAAATTGTTTAACACATCTCATGATTTTTGTGTACAGGTGGTCATTATACCAAGGATTCTATACCACACTGAAGAGTATACGTATACCCATCACACAGTGGCTGAATACCATCTGGTAAAGATCATACTGGGGTGGTAAGAGATACAATGACTAAATTGCGGGAAGGATTAGAAAAACGCAAAAGGGAAAATGAGGCTCGTCAGAATTGGTATGAATCCTGGTTTAATTACTCACCTTGGCTTACTACCCTGCTATCAACCATAGCAGGGCCCCCTTGTTGTTACTTATATTAACACTGACTTTTGGACCATGTATATTCAATCAAGTAATCACAATTGTGAAAAGTCGATTAGAAGCTGCTCATCTTATGCTTGTGCGTGCTAAGTATGAATCTCTTGAGCAGGAGGAGGACAACGCAGAAACTTTGATGCTCAGCAAGCAGATATTGCAAAAATTCATTGAACAAAATATGTTAGAAAAAGAAAAAGGAGGGATTGTGATAAATTAGTAGGGGTTTGTTCATTGTCCTTGAGAATTTAAAGAATCTACTGAGGAGATAAGGTTTCACAACTCACGGCATTGTAACATGGGGACAAATGGGGAAGGGGAGTTGGGTGAACATCCTTGTTAAAACAAAGATTTTGTAAGATACCACCCACCCACCGCAAGACATCCTGTTTTGCCCCCACCTGAACACAAGCACAACGCATGATCACCGGAGGAAGAATAACGACCCCCAACAACAGACTGCGCAGTCTCAGGACAGGTCTTGACAAGTCGACAGGTCTCGACAGGTCTCGACAAGCCGGAACTTCAATGCTATAAAACAGCGACACTGGAAAGGGGAAGTTGCATGCCATGGTGGAGCAGAGACTCCCCAGCTGCCCAGCACTGTTTTGCTCGTGTCTGCTTACTTGATTAATAAAATAATTTCAATAGACCAGTAAATTGTGTGGTCCAACTTATAACACTAGTAAGAAAGAGTAAATTTTAGTGAATATCCAAATTAAAAGAAAGCATGATGTAGGCAAGTAAAGGTTGGCCAACAAAAATATAATAGTATATATATCCAAATTTGACTCCTCCTAGCCAAAAATTTTCCCTGCAACTGAAAACAATTATTCCTTTTGAAACATTTCTTCATTTTTGTCATTTAAATGTTACACAATTTGAAGTTTTTTGATGCAATTGGCAGAAAACATTCTAGTATGATTCAATGCAATTTGGTGCAGATTATTAATTCAACTCTTTGGTTTCAGGCCAGGGAAACCTTTTGCAATCTCAAACTCTCACAGCCGGAAAGCATCTGTGATTTCCACACATCCCATCTATTTCAGCTCTTCCTGCAGCTCCTCACAGCCAAACATAGATGCATTGGTGTTGCTCATATTTATTCCTGTCCTGAGTGAGCGTACCAGGGTAAAAGCTGAAACAGATATGCACTTGGGCCATTTTTGTGGAAGCTAGAAGGCTTCTGGCTGTTAGTCCAACTGGAGGCTCTTATGCTTGCAGTACCAGAGCTCCCTTTGGGTTTAAATTATGCAGCAGACATCCTGCCATCTTTCTGGAGGTAACATGTTGTTCCAGTTCCCCTCTTATCATGTTTTCATTTCTAAGCTGCTTGCTGGACACATTGCTTCTAATTGCAGTTGACTCAACTAGCAAAATTTATCTGGCAAGCACCGATCAATAAATCTGATACCACCCTAAGGGCACTGAGTTAATGCTTCTAAAAGGTTTTCTTCTTATCTGCCAACTCTGCTTCTCTCTGCAACTTCATTTCGAGGGGGTGAGCACCTGCTAGCTGAGACATTCAACTCATTTCTTCATTCCTTTCCACAGAAATCTGATCGTGAAAGCCTGGCAGTGGGGTTGCACTCCAGTTCCTGTCCCGTTGTGGCCAAGCAGGATGGTGGAAATGGGTGGCATGGTTTGGGCCTGCTGCCTGGAGAGGCGCTTGTGGCTGGTCCCTCAGCTACAGTCCATCCCTTGAGGTGAGGTACCTATAGCAGCAGTGATGTCCATGACCAACACTGCAAGGGCTTAATGACCCCACTGGCCACCTTCCATGCCCTCCATGCATTTTTCCCCACCTTTGGCAAGTTGATGACTTTTGGTGCATGCTGAGAGGCCAGGGCCGTGACTACTTCCACAAGGACAGACTTGGCGCAAGCCCTCCATGAGGTTGGACCTCTCTGCCAGCAGGGCTAGCACTGGATCAGTGTGCTGGTTCTGAATGAGGCATGAGGGTGAAGCCAACTGTTTTGCTGTGCCTGTCCCCTCCCTTCAAACCCAAGCCACCAAACTGGCTGGCAGAGGAGGCAGGAAACTGAAGTCAAGTCAAAACCAGGCTGAAAACCCTCAAAAACTGTTGTGTTCATGCAGGTGAGTTACGGTTCTGAAATGAGCTCACAGGAAGCTATCTGCTCCTGTCCTGCGATGTGCTTTGGGAGGGTTATTTGCATAGTCTCACACTGTTTGCAGTGGATGTGGGGGTGGTAATTTGCCTTCTGCAGACTCTATTGTCTCTCTGAGACATGGCCAGGCTCTCAGTTGCATCCAGGCCTGGGCTGGATCATGACCCCCTCCGAGCATATGGGCAGCTCTGTCCCTTGTGTGTTGGCACAGGGAGGCGATCACAGGAGAGTGAACATCCATTGTGACTCTGTCTCCTTAAGCCTAAATTCTGCCCAGTGAAGATGGTGAAAAATATCTTGAAATCCATTTTAACATCAATTTAATTTCAGGCCTGCTGTTATGAAAGAAAGGGTTTAATGTTACCTCTGGGGGGAAAAAAAAAAAAAAAAAAAAGAAGCAGTTTCAGTTTACTTGACTGTGGGTAAATTTTATTTTATTTTATTTTATTTAAGGACAGCATCATAATTTATTTTGTTGAAATGTTTCTAATGGGTAAGCTTTTGTAATGCATAACTAGTGTGCTGTATCATGGGAGTCATGAAAAACAGGGCTAGGAGGCATCTCTAAAGGATTTGTGTCCAAACCCTGTTCCAGGTAGGATCACCTCTATGTAAACCATTCATGCTTATTGTCTAACACATTTCCTAAAATCTCTGGTGATCTTCCCACACAGGCTGTTCCATAACCTTGCAGTCAAGCTATGAAACTCCCTTGCAACTTGCAAGCAGCTCATCCACAGGCTACATTTTTTATTTATTTATTTATTTATTTAACTGATTGTTGCAATTTCATCATTTTTTGTTGATTTGCGTTGCTTTGCAATCATTTCCCATGGCAGTGGGTGGCACGGGAAACTCCCATCCGCCTGGGTTGCAGCCCCCGCCCGACAGGCACGGCGATGCGTTGCGGCTGCTTTACCCAAAATCGAGGCGAACACGGGGATAGGATTACGGGTGAGAGGAAATAAAATAAATAATAAAAGAAAAAATAATAAAAGAAAAAGATGATAAAATAAAATAGTAAAATAAGATATTAAAATATATTTTTTTTAAATCCAGAGGTGGGGCTGAAAAAAAAAAAAAAAAAAAGAAAAGAAAACGCGAATTCAGCGGCTCTGCCCGCCGCTTTCTGGTGGGACCCGAAGGGTCGGCCCCGCTCCGCCCGGAGGCGGCCCCGGGGCGGGGCAGCGGCGGGGGTCCCGTCCCCAGTCCTGTCCCCGGTCCCACCCCGGTGCCGGCCCCGTCCCGGCCGCGCTGCCCAGCGGCAGAGAGGTGAGCGGGGTAAAGGGGGGACCGGGCCTGGGAGGGCTGCCCGAGGGTCTCGTCCGGAGGAGGGGAATTGAGGGAAAAGGGTTTTTTTTTTTTTTTTTTTTTTTTTTCCGCGGAAGACTTTTCCATGAGCAGCTTCCCGTGGGCTGGAGCCGAGCTGCTTTTGGAAATTCGTCTCCGTGGGGCTCGGAGCAGGGAAGAGCTGGCCTTGGACCGTAGGGGAGAGCCGCGGAGGGTCCGGCGGGAATGGATGGCTCCCTTCCCGCTGCGGCACGTCCTTCTGGCTGGGCTTTCTGCAGGGGAGCACCCCTTGGTTCCCTGCGTGGCCTCCTGCGCAGGCATCGGCTTCTGAAGGGAGCTAGGGGGGGTGCCGGGGGCCGCACGTAGGGTGCCCGCCTGTACCACAGCCTGAAAAGGCTCTGTGCAACGTGAGAAGGGAGAGGTGAGCGCTGAAGCCCTGGGTCCAGGTGAACGACAGTAGTGTAACAGGAGGATGCGGAGAAAAGGGTGAGCTGGAGCGCAGGGATGCACCGATCCTGCTGCCAGCAGCGATGGGCTGGCTTGGAGGCGAGTGGAAAGGCGGAAGAGCCAGTGTCAGGAGGGAGCATGGCTGGCCGTCATGTTTCTCGCAGACATGCCTTGAAAAAGGTCAGAGTTTGAGCCGGGGTAAGGGTTGAGGTCTGAGGGAGAAGGATGGACACTCACAGTGGAGCTGTGGAAATGCTCGCTGTGGTAGCAGGGGGAAGAAAGACCCAGTGAAATAGTTGAAAGGAACCACATACATGTAACTCCTGTAACTGTAGCAATCTAAACCCAGTGAACTTGCTGAAAGGTGGTGAGTCCCACAGCCTTGGCTAAAAATGACTTAAATCAGCACGTGTTTCCTAATGCATGAGAAGCTGCTTACCACAGGCTCGTTGCTTCTGCACCCTGATGCATCCCCCACCAGCTTCTGCTGAGATCCTCTGCCTTTGCACTGCTGCTGCTATTTTTGTTACTGTGGAAGCCTGAGGAGCTAATCTTATGGGGCTCAAATTCCCCTTTTTATGGTTCTTGTAGAAATTCCAGCTGTCTCAAGGCAGCAGCTCTGTGGGAAGAAGTGATGGCCCTTTTTTCATTCTTGTGCCCCTCCTTTAGCAGCACAAAAGTGATAGTCATCCTTGAGGAACAGCAGGTCTGATGCTGGGTGAAAGGCAATCTGCCTGGTTTTAGGTGTGCAGCTCACTGCTGTGAGCCAGATTTGTCTTCTCACAGGATTCCCACCGCTTCTCAAGGCATTGATCAGTGACACTGATGAAGCCTTTCATGCTCAGGGTTCTTGCAGGGCCAAGGGATCTCACAGCTGGGGACCGTGAAGTTGTAGACTGTGCAATTTGATGTTGCTACTGAGATGAGTTACGTGCTACCACTACAATGATGCAGCCTCCTGGTCACCTCTTCCTGCATCTCTCTTTGTGCCACTACCTGTGCCTGTCTCACCCTGCAGTGGAGCAAAACTGGCTGTGGGAGCTAAACGAGTAAGAAGGTGAAATCCTTCAGCAGAATTAGCTTTTTGGTGCTTGAGCTTTCAGGGCTGTTTACAGCAGGGGCAGAGGAGCATTAAGGAAGAGTCTGAGGAGGACGGGAGTGGGCTTAGCAAAAATTAGCTGTCAGTTTGGTTTTGTTGTGCCATTGACCAGTACTGTGTGTGTCAAGAAGTACTTATGAGTAATCTTACATCCATCTTACATTTTTTTTTTTTAATTTGATAATTGCTATAGAGACAAGTTGCTGCCTGCCTACTGTAACTGCCATATAAAACCATACTGATATGGCTATTCCATACAGAGGTGAGACCACATTCATAGTGTTTAGCATTGAGTAAGTCTTGCCATAAGTACCATTGTGGTTTGGATCAGGTATGTGCTGGCAGGAGAGATTGGGTTCACCCTTCTCATCTTTTCTGGTACCCCCAGTAAATCAGCATAGCTGTACTATCACTTAGCTCCTGAGGGGTTGCTCTTCCCAAGCTCATGAAAGTCTTGTAGTGTGTCTTTTGGCTTTGAGACTATGACACCTTTCTCTGTGCTCATCTAGACTTGCCTTTTTTCCCCACAGGCACTCCTGCCCAAACAAATGCTTTAATTCCTTTACCTTTTTGGTTGTTCAAATCTATAAATCTTATTTTGTGTGGTGCTTTTGCTTGGCGGCAGTCATTTTGTTAGCAACTGTCATGATCCAAAAGGGGAACAAAGTAGTGAACAGAGCCTTGCTTCAGAGCCAGTATGCATCACGGGGTGTGGTGTGCTGCAGAGTTCAGGAGTCATCATCATGTCACCAGTCAACCCGATGTTCCAGCGCAGCTTCAGCCTGTTTAAGGAGGGAAGAGGAACAACACAAACAAGAGAGCATGTGAAGCTCTGTCTTGGGCAACAAACCGTCATCCCCCTTTATATCCTTGAGACATGAGAGGGTGTAGGGCACCACCACTTAGGCAACCGATGGATGCTGTTGATTGTGGTCTTTCTGAGACAGCTGATAGATGATGTTTCTTGTTTTCCATTATTTTCCTTTAAACAAGTTTTATTTCTCACATCAATCTGTAATTTCTCAGGAGATGTCATTCCTCCTTTTCCTGTTCTGCTCTCATCAATGACACAATGTCTTCAGGATGTCTCTGTATGAAATGTTCAGCCCCACTGCAAGGATGTCCTTGGTTCCTAGGCCTGTTCTCAGGCTGGCAGACTTTTCCTTCTGTCTGTGTTCAGCAGTCAGAACTTTTCTGACTGCAGTCAAGCTGCCTCTGTAGATGCTCCCACGACTCCACCCTTTGGCCTATGACCAGTTAAAGCTCAGTAGGAGTGAGACTACACCATACGTGATGTGTCTCTCTTGCCACCTAATGTCTGAAGTGGAAGAGACATCCATTTGGGACCAATGTTGCTGGAGCTTCTGGGATGGTTTGACAGATAAAGCACACACAAATTGTACCAGTTTAGATAGAAGTGATACACGTGGTGGTTTGATACAAGATGCAATACTGAAAAGCATAGATTCCACAATTAAAATGGAAGCTAATAGCAGTCAGGCACGCCATCCCCATATTCTGAAGCCTGGCAGCCAAGACCGTGGACAGGCCTTCAAGCAAGAATTGTCTTTGCACTATTTGGTGAAAAGTATGGATGTGCTGCTGAATAATGTTAACATCATATTCAGTCTTTTTGGCTTTATTTGGCTTTTATGCTTTGTTAGCATAAAAGCAACAGGTTGTATGAATACACAAACTCCTCCAAGTGAAGCTAAAAGATGATCTAAGGCCCAGCAATTTTAGATTGCCAATTGTAAAGCAAACTAATCTTTGCAGATCTGTTAAAGCATACACAGTAGTATTTTGGGTAGTATTGGGTACAGTGGAGATGTTATCAATAGCTCGTTCCAGTTTGGCAACACCCAAGTTTAGAAGCAATGAATATATAGCTTTATGAAATGCAGTTGATCTTGTTGCTAAGGGATTGTGCATTCTGTGCTTATGAAGTACGAGGTAATGGTTGTTTGGAAAACTAAGGGTTAGATTTTAAAATCAAAATGCAAAGTGCAACTACCACCATGGTGGTAGACTCTTATAGGTATCAATGCCACAAAGCCAAAACCATCCAGGTGTTAAAACAGTAGGCCACCAGCCTTGCCTGGAATTATTGTGATGTTTTCAGAACAAGCACTGTGGATCAGGAGAGTAATTAAATTTCATTAAGCATGTTTGGCTCAACCAGATTATCCAAAAGAGATTTCTATTTGTACAGCCAGATGTGTTGTCTGGGCCATATGTATTCCAGCTATTGTTAGTGCTCAGCCAACCATTTTTCTACAGACCATAGTGTGTAGAACTAGGACCAGTGAGATTATAGCATCTTTGATGATTTGTGTTATTAGCATTCCATGTAAGATTTTATAATTTCAAGACATCAAAAGCAAATTTGTTTGTAACTGCTGATTGATTTTCACAGGCCTGTGTAGCTCTCAGGGCAGCATCAAGAGAAGCTTGTGTGCTGTTATGTTTAAAACATGGTGTGCTTGGGTGTGGTTGTAATAAAAGGAGCAATTACAGCTGTTTGTTCCCACCCATCCTGAATTTGTGTACTGTGGCATTATAAAGCACCAAGGGGGTGCTTTACTCCTATTTGTAACAGGAGTGTACTTTAAGAGGTTGCTGTTGGTAATTCAGAGTATTGGGAAGTAAGTTTAGTAAATTAGGCTGGTACCAAAATATTTCATAGATTTTTTCTGCCAACCACCAGAATTCAACATCTGGTGTTTGAGGGTGGTACCAAATTAGGCTGGTACCAAAATATTTCATAGATTTTTTCTGCCAACCACCAGAATTCAACATCTGGCATTTGAGGGTGGTGTAGTCAACACCAGCAACAATTATAAGAGGGAAGGAAAGTCTCTCACATTGTTGTTCATTTCATGTCAAATTGACAGTCCATCATTAAGGGAAGCGGGGTAGAACTTTGTTCCAGGTGAGTCTTTCTAGCTGCTGGTGTTATCTGGCTGCTTATGTTAAAGTTCAGACAACTTGAAGGGAAAACAAAATCTCTTAATCCCTTTGGATATCAGGTAGTTTAGAAATCTGTTGCTCAGAAATGTGATGATGGCAGTGATCAAACATCTTTCTTGATGTAAGCCCCATCAGGGCTCTACCAGGAGCTGGCCTCTCTGTCTCTCATGTGTTGGATGTCCTGATGAAGGTGAATGAGGGCAGCTTTACCCTTCCCTGTCTTTTTAACCTTTCGAGTTGATTCAGCTATAAAACAAACATTAGACAGAACCCAAAACAGAACCTAAAAATAGAGTCTGGGTATTTTGGTATGAATCAGATGGAGGTGGTACATCACAAATGGGTGAGGGCAACATATCAAGGAGTGGCTTGTTACCCCCTTGCCACTGAACATTGTATACTGCTCATTTCCCTGGCCCCACAGCTCCGTTCTCAACACACCTCAAATTAAGTGACGTAGCAGGAATGACCCATGGACTAGGTTCATCACATGGGACACTGGTTCAATGCAATAAGGTTATCATAGCCACTAGTAATAATGCTTCCTGCAGTTCATCTGGAGCTCACCAGGTGATCAGAGATTCCTTTGCCCAATCTTGGTAATGGACCCCTTCTGCCCACTGAATCACAAAGGTCTGTAAGGTTCGGGGACATTCCCTCTGAGGGTGAGGAAAATTTATATATAAATCTTCTGCTGATCCTGCAAACAAAGATACTCCTGCTGCTTTATCATGCCAGAGACAGCACAACCATTTAACTATTGACTCCACAGGTCGTGTTTGATATGCTGCCTGAATTTTTCTCAAATAATCAACATCGAAACCTCAAACTTAAGTAGTATTTCATCTCAGTTGATTGTTCCCCCATGATTCATCAGCAGTGATTTCTTGTTTGACGAGGGGTCCAATTGTTATGGAATCAGTAATTTTCCTATCAGATTCATCTGAGCTGTCCCAAATATTTCCATCCCAGTCACTATAACACACAGATACACAGACTTTTAGAATTAAGTATAACCAAATTAAATCTTTCACATATAATTCACCTTTCAGCCTATTTTCCTCTTTTAAACTTTCAGCTTGTTCATTCTCAATTTTCCATACTGCATTTGGATTAAGGTGACCCTAACTTTTCCTTCCCAGTGGCAAATAGTTGAGTTGGAGGTATTATTCATGAAGATTTTGCAGACCTCAAGATGTTGCATCTCCAAGTATGGGCCACACTGCAGCATTAAGGCTAAACTCTGATTCTCCACATGCTGGATTTTCCAGAAGTATTGCTTTCCCTGTATCTGCTGCTGTCATGTCCTGAGGTAGAACACCTTGTGCATTAAGGACATCCCAGGTGTCCCAACTCCAAGTCCATTCAGAGAAACGTTCAGGAGTATCTCAGGGAAGAGGGAGGATTATATCTCTATTTCCCATGCTTTTGCCTTATATTGTGTAATATTCAGTTTAAAAAGGAGAAGTTGTCTCCAGCAGTGCTTGCATCAGAGTTTTGAAGAACTGTTCTGTTTTCCAGGAAGCTCTGTCTAGCTTCATCCTGATAAAGTATGACAGCCCCAGCTCCCAGTTTGAAGCATCATGACACCTATCTTAACTGGTCTTCCTCTGAATATTTGGGATGCCTTTATGAAGCATCACTAAGAAGTGCTCAAGATCATCTGATATCCTTGGAAAGATGTGCAGAGCTTTATATCTCCATAAGTAGTCTAAAGACTAATAACATTTCCTTAAACTTATTTTTCTTTATTAAAAAAAAAAATAAACTTTCATGGTCTTTTTGGGTAACCCTGGCCTCAGGTGTGCCTGAGCAGCTGGAGCATTTGGGGGTGAGGAGCACGTATCCACCCAATGGTCCTACCTTCCCACACTCCCCCACTTGGCAGACCCGTCATGCAAGATCTGCTCACTGCTGCAGAGGACAGGTCTCAGAAAGGAAAAGTGCAAGTCAGAAATGGCTGCTTCTCCTTCATCCCTGGATTCATTTCACCAGGCAGATTTCAATATTAGAAATCTCTGCTCTTGATCCGGTAGTTAAATCCTCAATGAGAAAGCATTTCTGAAGACCGGTCTTGACCATAACTCTCCACAGCACATTGTAACAGTTCACAACATATCACTTCCTATGTAATGGGCTTGGTAAATGTGCTAAACTTGAAAGAGTAAAGGGATCAAAACTGAGGGGACGGAGCAGTGTTGTATATAGTCTTTACAAGGTGTGGCACACTTTGCTTTGACAACGTGTGTAGTCTGTAGGTCTGTTTTTTTTTTTTTTTTTTTTTCCCAACTTGTTTCTGATAAAAGCTTTGCTAGCTTTGATTTTCTATTGTGCTTGAAAGGAAGGAAATGCATTTCCCTAGCTGGTCTGAAATGCAGCAACTGAAAGCTGATTTGTGTAAACTTTCAGCAGGTGCTTTTGGTTATACTTACCAAATGCCTTACCACCAAATGCATTTGATGCTGATTCTAAATTCTCATAACTCTAGTTTCAAGATTAATATACTTAATTTTGGTGTTCCAAAAGTTGCTTAAGAGTTTACCTTGATGGCTTTCCTCTGATTGAGGTTTTGAGGTTTTATGCATTTTCTTGTGACATGTTTCCAGTGTCTTTTAGAGGAAAAGATACAAGTGCAGCCCCCAAAAAACTTGTCATGGCTTTCTGAGGAAGACTCTATAAGCAGAGAGGAATTAATTTTGGATAAGATATCCTCCATTAAGCAGCAGCAAAAAGATCTTACATCTCTTGTAACATTCATCTGGGAAAATATCCTGTACTCAGTATTAGAATCACAGAATCGTCTAGGTTGGAAGAGACCTTCAAGATCACCTAGTCCAACCTCAATACGCTTAGGCAGCATATCAAAACATTTTAAAGCAGCACTTTGTGCTGCTAGAGAAATGCTCTATACTTCTCTTGTACCACCCTCAGGTAAGTGCAGCCCTGTCTGCCTCATTGCTGGGTGGCATTCTCTTGTGCCTTGTTCAGCAAACAACATGCTGCTTCAGCTGTGCTTAGCTAGCCATCAGGTCTGAAGCACAAGCAGGTATCCCATAGCACAGGAAGGCTACTTTGTAGGATGGGTGCTGTGATCGACACCAGGCTGCAGCACACTGTCCTGCACGGAAAGTCTGATACTGAAAGTGTTTCACAATAATCAATGAGTTTATTCCTTGGCATGTGCAGTGCAGTAAATGAACTCAACAGCTCTGTCCCCAGCCCCATGGGAAAGTGCAGCGTGGTTTCTGTGAAGGAGGACCTGGCTCTTGATTCAGGCTGCTGTGGGAATTGCTTGCTGGAAAGCCATCTGTGCACTGTCACAGCAAAGCCTTAAAGCTTCTCTTTCTGACAAATCAGGAAACTCCCTTGCTCAGAGTTTATCAATGTTCTCTTTGCTTTTTGTTATAAAGCGCCTTCTACAGTCAAAGCTTGAGTGTATTCTAAGCAAACACAGCTGCATGTTTGCATTGGTGTGGCAGTCACTTCTGTGCTTGCGGTCACTTGCTTTGTTCCATCAGTCAAAATTAATTACTTGATGGAACTTGAGTGTTGTTTCACCATCAACCACCTCATAGGTTCAGATGTGCCAGACTTCAGCAGACATGATAGGAAGAAACGGAGCTTTTGCTCTAGCCCTGGAGGTGTTTGCACTGCCCTGGAGGAGGAACCCAAGGTTTCTGTGGTGTTTCACTGTTGTTGCTGGAACAGCTGTTGTCATCTGCTGCTACTATTTACTGCCTGAGATTTACTGCCTTCTCTCCTCTTCAGCTGCTGAGTGTCTTTCAAAGAAGACAAACTGGGACAGTGCTATTTCACCAACGCTCCCTGGGGAGAGGCGCTGGGGGAGCAATAACGTGCTTTTTACCCTCCCACACTTTTTCCAAGATCTATGCTTCAACTCTCTGGAAGCTAAACCATCAGAAAAGCTTCATTTGGTAAGCTGATTTTTCTGCCCTAGATACCTGAACAAATACACTCCTTTGGTAGAAATTTGTCCTTAGATCCGTGTAGCTGGCAAGTCCTTTGTGTTGAAAGTAGATAAGAGACAATGTGTCACTTATGGCCTCTCACTTTCTTTGTTTAAAGGATTTCCATTGTAGAGGAAACATTTGCGCAGAATTGCTCAGCAGTTCATAATCCAAAATGCAAATTTTTACTCTTGTAGGGAAAAAAGAAAATAAAATGCTAGGAACTTCTCTTTATTTAATTGTTACAAGGAACACTGTATTGGGCATAAGTGTCAGGGTTTGGGGCACTGGGACTGTAGGTGTGGTCTGTGTAGGAGAAGAAAGTCATGAGCATGAAAACAGCTTATTGCACACCGAAACTGCAACCTGTCAGATCAGCTAATGGCACCTCTGCTCAAATGCCTTTAAGAAAGGGTTGTAGCCTCTCTCTAGGGAGAGGAGACATGGAGAGGAGACACGACAGGAGTCACAAAAGAGCACCGTAGGAGGACAAACATGGGAAGACATGTGAGGAGTCACAAAACAGGAGCTGACATGGGGCAGGAGGCCCAAAAAGGCCTGCACAAGGACAAGCGAAAGGACACAGGAGCAAAGGTGTGAGGAGGTGGAGGGGATGGGAGAGGAAACACAAGGCGGTGAAGAGCTGTCTCTAGAGCGAAGGGAGGATGTGGAGGAGGCTGTGGAAGAGGATGCTGTTGGATACATGGCTTGAGATGCTGTCTTGGAAGGACGTGTTCAGTGCTGGAGCAGGTACCCTTGAGGGACTGTGGCCTGTGGGCAGTCCATGCCAGCATAGGGACATCCCTGAGGAACTGTGACTCGTGGGTAAGCCATAGCAGGACGGGGACATCCTTGAGGGACTGTGGCCCAATGAGAGCCTGTGCCAGGCCAGGTACACCCCAAGAGACTGTAGGCTGTGGAAGACCCATGGTACCGCAGAGGAGCAGTAAGAAGCAAGGAATAGTGAAGCAAAAGAGTAAGATGTAGGGAGCAGAGGAAGGAAACTGCTATGTATTGCCTGAAGGAACTGGGACAGATTGGGTGTAACATGCAGGGAAAAGAGGGAAGTTGATACTGGAAGAGGAGTGTGGAAGAGGTGCTGGACTGAAGAGAAGCCTGGGGAAAGGGGAGGAAAGGTGTTTTCCTGAAGTGTTTGTTTAATTGCTTGGCTTTTTTTTTTTTTTTTTTTTTAATTGATAACTGAATCAGTAATTAGAAGTTTCTGTTAATGGGTAATAAATAAAATTCCCCAAGTCAAGACTGTTTTGTCTGTGACAGTATATTTATTATGTTGGGATGCAAATTGGTTTAGCAATGACACAGTCTAACAGCGCAAACCTCAGGTGGATGTAACCTGGGAGGCATTTCCCCTCTCTGTACATGAAACTGATATATCCTCGCAGTGCTGGGTTGGCACGTTGGCATTTTCCCAATTACAGCTTTTTAGAGAAGGACCAGCCCCAGCTAGTTGCAGGTGTTCACGAGTGGTGAAGGTATAAGCCACAGAACAAATAAATCTCCCATGCTGACAATGCTCTTCTTCCTTCCAAACCAGACTGGAGCTGCAAAGAGAAATGGGAAAGAACAGGGTGGGGGCAGATGGCAGGGTTGTGCCATTTCTTGTAACTATGTGGAAAGAAAATGTGTGTTGTCCTCTTGAAATCTTAAGGAAAGTCAAGGGCATGGAGAAGAAAGGCAGCACACTGTGACGTGGCTGGTCCCAAGCCTGCCAGGGCCTGGTGCTGCCAGCACTGAGTGACTTGGTACGTGTTGAAAAATTGCTAGATTTTTTTTGTTGTTGTTCAATTAGACAAAAAAATGAGAGATGAACCTCAGTGGAGATTTTTTTTTTTTTTTCCAACTGAAGTATGATTAATTTAAAATGGCAAATCCTGTACTGTTATTAAGCTGACCTGTAGCTGTCTGCAGCAGGCATAATGGAGTTCTCTATTACATTCTGCACTTTTTCAGTTTGTGTCATAAAACTTCTGCTTTTACTGATGGATTGTATTGATTGTATTTCTTTTAAGTCATGCAAAATCTTACCACAAAGGAAGAAACAGATTAAAACAGAGAAGACGCAAAAATGTTTTGCATCTTGCAGACAACTTCACTTTTTTCTTCTTCTTTTAAAGAGAATATTCTTTGTGAAACCTTACTGGTTTTTTATACTAAAAGCATAGCACTGCTTGGAGTATGGAGGCTTTGAGGAAAGCATTGGTACATTGTTCACAGTTCTCTTTAACTAGACTGTGCATTGCAGGAGTCCAATGCACCTTATTTCAGGCTGCTAAAAACTGTTGGACTTTCTGGGAGATAAATTCAGCTCTGCTCTTGCATCTGCTGCAGCGTATCTCTTTACGGTTAAATCCATGCTTTGGACTTCAGAGAACTAAACTTGGTGTCTGGCCAGGACAGTAAATGAGCCTTGTAAAAGGCACAGGTTGCCCAGAGAGGTTGTGGAGTCCTCTCCTTGGAGATCTTCAACATCCAACCAGACGCAGCCATGGGCAACTTGCTCTAAGTGGCCATGCTTAAGCTGGGGTTTAGACCAGACGACCTCAAGAGGTCGCTTCCAGCCCCAGACATTCTGTGGTTCTGTGCTCCTGCACTCCTCAGAGCTTATGTAGATGGGCCACTGATGGCCCCCATGGAGGGCCTGGGAGTGGTGGACCCAGCATGATATTACTTGGGCTCCCCCTCCTGCCATCATCCCTCTGAGCTCCTTTGTGGGTGTGCAGGTGAGTTTTATTCACCCTCTAACAACCTGAAAAAGGGCTATGGTTTCTGATGGGGGCCTATGGGCATTGCTATGGTATGGAGAAGCCAGGACACTTTTTAAGAAATGTTCCAAAGGTATAATTTAAGCATGCTGGCATGCTTAAATTCAACATGTAATTTAAATTCAGTGTTCAGTGTGTAGTTCTGCCATAGTACTGTACTATGTCTTGTGGTCTGCTGACCTGCCTGTTAATGTATTTTCTGTTTTCCTCACCATCAGATCACGATGTGTCTTGTGGTAGAACAAGCTCTGATGGGAACAAGAATGCTCAGGATGCCCAACTGCCTGCTAAAACTGACCCGGTTGGTGTTGAGCCACAAGCTGAGGGCCCTCTTCATCCTCACCTTTAAGTTCATGTCCTTTGTCTCCATCCTGTTGTACTGGAGAATCACGGAGGACGCTAAGGTCAGGGACCAAGTCTACAGCTTGCCTACTGAAATCCGCTGTGCTCACTCTGTGCCGTCTCCTGCCCATCCCATTGCTGATGGGCCTCCTCCTCCACCTGGGGATGTGTTTTTTGTGGAAACCTCTGAGCGAATCAACCCAAATGACTTGTTCACATGCTCTGTGGAGTCCGCTGCACGGACACACCCTGGGACAAGGGTTGTGGTGCTCATGAAAGGCTTGGCCAAAAGAAATGCCTCGTTACCCAACCACTGGGGCTTCTCATTGCTGAGCTGCTTCCCCAATGTGGAAATCCGGCCCTTGGATTTGCCAGAGCTTTTCTCTGGGACACCTCTGGCAAAGTGGTACTCACAGGCTCAGCAGCGCTGGGAGCCTTATTTCTTCCCCATCCTGTCTGATGCCTGCAGAATTGCCATCATGTGGAAATTTGGTGGCATCTACCTGGACACAGACTTCATTGTGCTTAAGAACTTAAAGAACCTCACCAATGTGCTTGGTACCCAGTCCAAGTATGTACTGAATGGGGCCTTTCTGTCCTTTAAACCCAGACACAAGTTCATAGAGCTTTGCATGCAGGACTTTGTGGAGAACTACAACAGCTGGATCTGGGGGCATCAAGGCCCACAGCTCCTAACGCGTGTCTTCAAGAAGTGGTGCTCCATTAGGAGTCTTCAGAGCAGTAAGAGCTGCAAAGGGGTAAGTGCTCTTCCCCGGGAGGCTTTTTATCCCATTCGGTGGCAGGACTGGAAGAAATACTTTGAAGTGGTGAGCTCCTCAGAGCTTCAGGAACTCCTAAAGAACACCTATGCAGTGCATGTATGGAACAAGAAGAGCCAAGGGACAAGGCTAAAGATCACATCACAGGCGTTGCTGGCTCAACTGCATTCTCACTTCTGCCCTGCCACGTATGATATCTTGAAGATGGATTCTGAACGGCAGTGACTCCAAGGATCAGCTAAGAGAAGTTGCCTGGGAGCCCCTATCCCTTGAGCTGTTCTATCACAGATGAACCCTCTTTTGAAACGAGGTGGTGGGAGTTCAGGAGAAAAGATATTTGTGGGGTGTAGGTGGAGCTCATGGTTTCAGACCATCTGTGCAGCCTTTTGCCTTGGTTTTAACAACATTTTGGTCCTCTGCAGGACCCTTCTTCTGCTCTGCTTGGTCTGGTGGAGAAATGTCAGAAGGGAAGTGAGTGTTGGTCCACTTGTGGCAGCCCCTTCCTTACTCGGAAGACTAAGATCCCTTGCTATGACTTTAAATTTGGAAGGGGCCTTTGTAGAAATGTTTATCTCATCTTCTGACACTGACTCTCAAAGCACCAAAAGGATGGGAAAACAAAGAACAAGAACTGAAGGAGTTAAGGGTGTGCTACAGGAAGTGTCCTGAAAAAAATGTAGAAGAAAACAAAGGAAACAAAGAAAGGGGAAATGGCTAAAGCAATGCCTCGCCTCGCCTCGCCTCGCCTCGCCTCGCCTCGCCTCGCCTCGCCTCGCCTCGCCTCCCCTCCCCTCCCCTCCCCTTCCCTCCCCTCCCCTCCCCTCCCCTCCCCTTCCCTCCCCTCCCCTCCCCTCCCCTCCCCTCCCCTCCCCAGACTTTGGTGGAAGGGACTTTTTCATCTGTGATTTGAGCACGGAGCAGAACAGTGGAGCCTCTGTTCAGTGTCAGATCCCAGGACTTGCTTGAAACTTTGGTGTGAATCAGAACAAGAGGATCTGAGGCCAGTTAATCATTTATAAAGAGCTCTTGCACAGCAATGTTTTATTTTATATTAATGGCAAATTAACACCCTGTGATGAGTAGGAGAGCTCTTCCAAACACACCTTAAATTTCATGTGACACAGGAAGAACTGAACTATCTTATCCACTGGTTTTGTAAGTGTGAGCAAACATCAATAACTGCATCTAGTATCTTTCAGCACTTGGACTGATCCTACTGGAAAGAGGTGATGTTTCTAAATATTCCCAAGACTAAAGAGAGTTTGATAGGAAACCTATACTGTCTAAATGCAAGTCAAGGAACCAAGCCATTTATGGTGGACCTCTTCAAGTAGTTTGGAGCACTCCTGTAATTCACTGTGCAGGAACAGAAGTCTCTCCTGCGAGGTCTTGAGAAGTACAGTCAAAAGATTTGATCTTTTCCTGTGAGTGTTTCACTTAACTGCAATGGAAAAAGTTAATGTATTTCTTTTAAGGTGCTGTTGTGCCTTTGAGGGTTCCCAACGTAGAGGATTTTTTTTTTTTTTTTCACAAATGGTGGCAGAAAACTCAAAAGGATATATTGATTCTCTTACAGCTCTTGATTTTCTTACAGTTCTTTGTCTGAAAATATTAGAGAAAGAGCTGCAAGAAGCAAGAGTAAGGTAGAGTCTACCAGTCTCATTACATCTGTTCACCACCACAATCTCAGTAGGTTTGCCAAGGCACATGAGCGTAACACTAGAATGGGGTTGACAGAGGTGAACAGAGTATTGGCCACCCTGTCTCCTACACTATTAAGAAGGTGTTCCAATTACCTTCTGATGATCACAAGTCAGTCAGATCTCCCATGTCACCTAGCCTCCTAGCAAGAGCTTTTTCAAGTGGTGCTAGCTGCAGGATTGTGACTCAGATGACTGCTAGGTCTGCATTTGTCTGAGGCCTCTTCTGTTTCCCACATCATATATAAGAAAGGTGAGGTTTGCTCAGCTTAGCTCAGGCAATGGACAAAGAAGTAAAAGACTGTGCATGTGAGGACAACATTTCTCTGTTTGTCTTAGGTTTATTTGTCTTTGCTCTGATGATAAAAATGAGAAAGCCAAATTGCCCATCACTTTTTCACAACAGCTCCCTGGGGAACACAGCTGTGGAAGCTTAGGAGGGTGTGCACCTTTTGTTTGTTTGTCTGCTGAGCTATCTGACTGGAAGCTAGTGCTGCTCTGCAATGAAAGCTACCTGCCTTCAAGTTGGGCAGAGTGGCAGCTCCATGCACAAGCAGCTGCTCTGGAGTGAAGAAGGTTCTGGAAACACCCCTCCACTGGCTGGCACCCCATGCGCGTACATATGTAGGTAATGCCATGTGCTGGGGCTGGCTAGGATGGAGTTAACTTCCCCCACAGCATCCCATACAGCAGTGCAGTGCTCTACACATGTAGCTAGAACAGCATTGGTATTACACCAGTGCTTTGCCTATCGCTCAGCTGTGCCCCACAGCACCAAGACTCTCTCCAAACCCCAGAGACAGCAGACTGTGGGTGGGCAAGGGGTGGGGAGGGGACATCACCAGGGCAGCTGACCAAAACTGACCAAAGGGATATCCCATACTGTGTGGTGTCACACTCAGCAATAAAAGGTGGGGAAGAGGGAGGAGACGGGGGGGGGGGCTCGTTATGAAGATACCCTGTCCTCCCAACCAATGGCTGCACATATTGAGGCCCTGCTGCCCAAGACGTGGCCAGACATTACTCACTGATGGGATGTAGAGAATAATGGTTTTCTCTATTTGTTTCTGTGTGGCATTTGCTTGTTCTTTTTTTTTTTTTTTTTTCCCTCCCCTTTTCCCTTTAATTAAACTGTCCTTATCTCAACCCGTGAGTTTTTTTGTTTGTTTGTTTGTTTGTTTATTTGTTTGTTTTCACATCCTATTTTTTCCCCTGTACCTTTGAGGAGGGAGACTGAGAGAGAGTGGTGGAGGGAGAGTGGTTCAGCAAGCCATCAGTGTGAAACCACCATGTACTCTCTTTTGTTCTGCTCAGCTTTATGGTATATCCTGCAGACATTCAGGGTTTTGAATGTCTGCAGCTCTTCTGGCACTGAAGAAATTGGACTCAATGATCCTTATGGGTCCTTTCCAATGCGGGATATTCTGTGATTCTATGAACATTTTTAAGAACTTTTAAGAATGTCTTCTGCTTGTGGGGAGCAGTAGTTTTTCCTGACTGCACTGAGTGGTATAAGTGGATGCTATTTTCACTTCCTACTCTCTCTGTCACTATTTTTTTTTTTTTATTCTTCCTCCCACTGCCCCACTGTTTTATTTAGATGCAGACAGAGGATTGTCAGCCATGGCCTAGTCTGTGGTCACTGGGGCAAGTTTTGCATAGTTTCTCCTTCTACTGGTTGTTTCTGTTTTGGGCTCTTTGGGCTAAACAATGAAAAACTTAGTGAACTAGAAACCCTTACCAGAGATGGTAAAATGGTGGTTTGTGATCATAAAGGCATAACAGGGTGTCTACTGTGGCAATTCTATGAACAGAATACAGACGTGTTTGGGACCTACTGCAATGGATATCAGGCTTGGTGTACCATTGCTTATTCTAAGAAAGTGCCTTTTTGCATACATGTAGTAGTTTTTTCTTGTTTTTCTTTGTTTTCCCTGCTGAGTCAATGTTCCAAGGTTTGATAATCAGAGAATCAAAGCGAGGTAGACTTTGGCCTCTTTCCCTTTGTCTTGTAAAAGAAAAATAAATAATTTTTTTTACTATTTCTTCTCTTTGTCAAGATGTTCTGTTTTGTTATGAGAGGTGTTGGTGGCAGGTCTGAGCTATCTGTTAGTTATTATGCTGTGAAGTATTTTAAATTTGTGTCCTGAACTGACTCAATAAAAGGAGGAGTGTGAAATGAATATGAGTCAAGATAAGCATGATCACATGTGGAAGGAAGGCTCTGGGAATCATGACTGTGATGCTGTCTATGGGGCTTGAGGGGAGGGTACAGAGGAAAGCACAGGGCATGGTACTGATTCCTACTTGAAACAGGCTGGAATGTCTGGTTAGTTTGAGTAATCTGCTTGTTTTTGTCCCCTTCCAACCCCTTGCACACCCACAGTCCTTTTACTGGAGGAGCAGAGTGAGAAATAGAGAACGCCATGGTACTCTGCAAGAGCTGCTCAGCAATAGCTAAAATATCAGTGTGTTATTAGCATTGTTTTGGTCACAAATCTAAAACACAATACCACAGAAGATGTTATTAAGAAAATTAGTTCTATCCCAGCCAGACCCAGTACCGGTAAGTAAGAGACTGACATATGAGGGGAAGCTGGGAGAACTCAGATCATTTTGATGATCCACTGAACATCACCCATGAACATCATCCATTTGATAGGATGAGAGGCAATGGGCATAAACTGAAATATAGGTAGTCCAACCGAAACAAAACAGTGGTGAAACATTGGAACAGGTTGTCCAGGTAGGTTGTGAGGTCTCAGTCTTTGTACATAGTCAAACCTCAAGAGGACGCAGACCCAAGCAACCTGCTGTAGGTGACTCTGCTTTGAGTGGGGTGACTAGGCTAGATGATCTCCAAAGGTGCCTTCCAACCCCAGCCCTTCTGTGATTCTGTGGCTAGATGGAGCCTGACCTGAGGCTTGAAGAGCTCCAGTGATGGGAATAGCTACAGGTGCTTTCCTAACAGCTTCCCCAGCTTCCCCAGTGTTGGTACCTTATGAGTGGGTCTGTGGTGATGCAGTGCTTGAAAGATCTGGGGAGGGGAGAATGAGTATGGGAAGCTACAGACCTGATATTTGTAGTAGGCAACTGAATAGAAACTGCAATAAATCCTAAACTTAGTGGCTCTATGGGTAAAAGGTGGACATTTTATGAACACATCGATGTGTCTTCTGTAAGGGAAGGTCAGCAGCCAACGAGTACAAGAGACAACGGGGAATTCTGTTAGAAAACGAGGGCTACCTGAGTTGAGAAAAGCTATTCAGTGAAGTGCCTGACATAAGGATGAGGCTTCCCAAATGGATGAGTAGATTAATCGGTGTAAAGTAGTGTGTGTTCAAAGAGCACTCAGGACCTCAGGTGTTTGGGTGAGAGGAGACAGCTCTGTGAAACTGCTCAGTTCTTATGGCTGTCACCCAAACAGTGTGAGCACTGGGAATTATTAGCAAAGGAGTAAAAAGCAAAAGGGGGGAAATGGCTAAAGCAACTTTTTTTTTTTTTTTTTTTTTTTTTTTTTTTTTATTGGAAATTTGGTGTGAATCAGAACAAGAGGATGTGAGGCCAGTAATATCCAGAACAGTATGAGCTGCAAAGGGGTGAGTGCTTTTTCCCCAGAAGCTGTGAATTATATTCCCTGGTGGCAGTGGAATAATTTATTTGCAGCAATCAGCTCCTTGAAGTTTCAAGAACTCCTAAAGAACATCTATGTAGTGCATGTAGGGAACAAGAAGAGACAAGAGACAAGACTAGAGATCACATCACAAGTTTTGTTGTCATATCTGCATTCTCACTTCTATCTTGCCAGATATGAGAACATGAAGAAGGTCTCTGAAGAGTAATGAAATCCTGTAATGGGATCTAATGGCCCTTGGCTTCTGGGACGTTCCCAAACCTGAAAGAAACTGGATGCTTTTAACATCCCACAGAACTGGTTTTCAGCCCATGGAGCAGGTATTCCGGGTGACATCTCCATGATTTTGTACCATTTCTAATATCTGCATTAGAGCCTATGTATTTGAAATATAAACCAGATCTCAGTTCTGACTCTTGTCTTGTCCTTCAGTAGCCCTTGCTGCTGCAGAGAGGGGTAAACATGTTCATTAGGGCCTACCGGTTGCTCCTCTTTTGCTGTTCTAGCAATTGTTCTTCCCATACAAGGTCTGAAAAGCCTCTTATTTAGTTTCAACAGATGTAGGAACCCTTGGCTTGCTCTGTGTAACATTTTAAAGTATGTAAATAACTACCAACCAGTGCTATAGAACTCTCCTTGGCTGTTTTAGAGGAGCTTAAGAACAAATTTCCGGACTGTAAAAATTATTATGACTGATCAAGTTTGGGGATAGACTGGTAGGATATTAAAAATTCCTTAAGAAAATAAGAATATTTTTAATCTCTGCTTGGCTCGATGTTAAATTTTTCTCACTTGCCATAGGCACTTTATTTCAAATGATCTTTTCTATTGTTTTACATTCTACAACGATAGGCTTACTTTTCTGGTCCTATTGAGAAAAATAAGTAGGCAAAAGCAGTTCTTTTACCAGAGCGGAAAAGTGTAAGAGATATTGAGAACAATACTCTCCACCTGAGTCACTGCTTGGAAGTAAATGTGTCCTTATAACATATTTAACCTTGTAACATATTTAAAATAGCAATGGTGGTATAGTCAGTGATTAGAAAGTATTTTCTTGTGGTCTATTTGCCTCTTATTGTGAGAGAGTAAAGTAAAAGAAATAATTAGCAACCTGTATTAATGCAGCTCATACCTAATTTATACTCACCTTTTCCATTGTGTGTAGAAACATGTATTTTATGACTTAATCTCTTACTCCTGTAGGTACCTGTTCTTGAATTCAGAGAAATTGTCATGTCATAGTGAGTGTACAACTTTCCTCAATGCTATGCATTTGTTTGATTTAGAAGAGTTTTTCCATCAAAGTATTTCTATCAATTGTGAGGATTAGTCTGTGAAAAACCAGGCTGAGCAAAGATACAGGATGCTCAAAAGTACAGCTTGTCATGCATGTCTTGTAACTCTCATTTTTGGGCTAGATAGTGAAAAATCAATGTCTTTCTACAGTAATTTGCCATGGTTCAGATATGCGAAAATGATTAGTCACTAATAGGACAGTCTCCTTGGCTGTATGTCTGAGTTTCTTTTTCTCTGTCATTACTTTGTACTTGCTGTTTTTTCACTACATAGAAATCCCACTGCACTCACTGACTGCATGTGGGTAACTCTGCTCCCAAAGGGAGCCTCCAGACTGGCAACCCTGTAGGATTAAAATCAGCACATGCAGGTTCCTGTATGGTAAACATAAGCAGAATGAGCCTGTGGCTTTCTAGACTGAACTATTTATTCTTTTAATAACCACTCTTTCCCCCCCCACACACAAAAACGACAACAACAAATTTACAAAAATCTGTTTACACCTAACAGTTTACATAACAGGCAAAGTGCAGTGCTGGACACAGGACTTTTGGGTTAGTTATGGTGTCATTTTGGGGCTGAGGCTGCTGTGACTTCAGTTGGGCCATCAACCAGATGGGGGCTCAGCATGGTTCCAAGATTTTGAAGCCCAGGTGAAAGCTAATGCTCCAAACTAGAGATGAGACTTGAAGTGGACAGCTGTTGCTTTGTTACCTTTCCAGTAACCCTAACCCCAAAGAAGGATAAGAGGATAGCATGGGACAGAAAGCTACAGGGAGGGTCTGAAACTGAGCTCTGATGTGCTTTCCTACATGGAGCTCTGACATGCTTTCATGCGAGACTGCTGCTGGCAGCTGACTGAGAGCAGCTGGTGCCAGAGAAGTCCCTTTGCATCCTGCTGCATGTGTGTGAGCAGAGCTGGTCCCTGCTGCAGGCACTGGTGAGTGTCTTGCTGTGCCTGGCTTGCCCCTTGCTCCCTTCCGGGTGCTCCCTGCCTCAGAGCACATCACTTTCAGTCTTGACCCACCTCATTAAGATAAAGGCACAATCGCTATTAAGTCTACCGTCTTTATAATTAGACCTGGTAGGATGCTAATTTCCTGGGGGAAGGGAGAGGCAATCCCAGTGTGATGTTGTAGTTGAAATAGGATCTTTACAATTACATTTAAAAGAGTACAAAGTTGACGTTTCCTCTGTGACCACTTTTAGTGGGACCATCACTATTTTGTTATCATTTCTGCAACTGATATTGCCTGTACTATATTATTTTGATTCCAAATTCAAGAAAGAGCAGCATAGGTGACAGAAACCAAAGGAACTTAGCTATGCTGTGCTCCTTACATGCTTGTGCTTGGCTGAGATGTTTAAAGGCGGAAGGCAGCAAGGGTCAAATCAAGTTCCAAATAAGACTACATCAGCTGATTTACAGTAATTATATCCTGAGTTTCTCATAGCTTTAAAGAACACAGAGAGCAATCAACAAAAATTCAGTTACAAAGCAGTCACTGGAGACTGACCTCTTACTATGCAAGAAGGAGGGTATTTTAGGAGGTTTTGTTTGTTTGTTTGTTTGTTCCTCCCCACATACCCTGGCCATTCACAGTCCTTTGTAGAGTGGGAAATGATCTGGCTATAGCTTCTGTAGGCAGCCACCTGTTTCTGGCTTAAGGCCTGGCTTAAAAGACAAGTGGCCTAGATCTTAGGAGGTCCTTGGGCACCCTGCAGAAAAGTTTGAAGCAAACACTACATCACCTTGTCATTTCCTCCTTTATTATTTCATGCTGTTACAAAATGTTCTCAAATATGTTTTGATACTTAGTTCACTTTTTTTTTTTTTTTCTTTTCCCTTGATTTACAGTAAAGTTGTCCTTTCTAATGACCTTCCTTAGTAAATGAAGGAAACTTGTATCATTTCACAGAGTGTTTAAAATTCACGCTCTTCTTGTACTGCTTTTTAGAACCCCACATACATTGATGAAATGAAAAGAAGGTGCCTATGTATCAAAATATAATGAGATAGCCCATGTTCTCCCTTATTTCTGGAGTTTGCTTGCATTGCTGTTGTTATGCATTATCAGAAACAAGGCAGCAGAACTACAACTGTATCTAAAGGCATATATGCAGACTCTTGCAAGATTTGCTTGAAAGCAATGTTTTTTTTCCTCTGGAGGGCCCACCAGGAAGAAGCACCCACCGCACAGCTGAGGCAGGCATGTGAGAAAAATGCTTTTAAAAGACCTCTGCTTAATGGGGGATTTGAACCTACTCTGTAACTTCAGCAGCTCAATGCAAAATGTGACATAACTCTCCCTTGGTCCTGAAGACTTTGCTGTGGCTGAACATCAGTCATTGCCTTTAGATTTTACCTGCTCCACTCGAGATGGCTGCAGAGCATGGTGATTTCCAGGGAAGAAAAAAAAAAAACCTCTCTCCGTGCATTCCCCTTAAGTCAATTCTTCATAACAATGACCTCAGCATTTGTTTAAATATTCAAGAGGCTTAACTGTCTGAGAGTGATTAAACTATGAAAACTTGTAAACTGTCCTGAGCAAACAGCTTTGCAGGCCTGAGAAACCGAAACTGCTTTTAGAGCAGGTCAAGGTGGAGCCTACACACAAAAAGCAAAAGCTCCTGTAGAATTAATTTAGCTCTCTAGTGCTCAGCTCTTTGCTTCCTGAGGCCTTTTTTTTTTTTCTTTTTTTCTTTCTTTTTTTTTTTTTTTTTACAGAATAATTCAAGGAACCAGGGTTTGTTTCAAAGGAAATGGCATGTCCTGGGCAGTGCCCTCAGGTGGATGACAAAAGGCCCTTTGATTTTGCTGCCCTCCTGATGGAGCACTTGTTGTTTGTGAGGGGCGTCCTGGCTCCCACTACACATCTCTGTTGAGGTGCCTTGGCCAGGCTGTGAAATGCTGGGATTTGCCAGGCTTGTAGCAAGGAAGCTTTTGAGGAGATGAAGCCAGGCTCTTCACAATGGTGCATGGTAGGAGGATGAGAAAACAGATATAAGAGGCTCAGACTGGATATAAGGAAAACCTTTTTCACCATGAGGACAGTCAAGCCGTACAACAGGACATTTTCGGACTCTGTCACTTGCTTGTTGGCACCCACCACTTGTTAGCTGTTCAGTTCTGGTTTAGGTATTTTTCTAATGCTCTGTTGACTCTGTCACCCGGGTTCAACAATTTCACTTTTGTTTCTACTTTCATTAGCTTGCTGACAGTAGTGTACATATTCGCTCACCAACAATTTTTCTTACTGAAGCCAAGACAAGACTACACATCCATGCATCACAGAACCAAGCTTTGGTCACAGGACTCTGGGTTACAGTCTCATCCCTGGTGGCTGGATATCTTTAATACTGAGCCATTGCTACACTCCGTATCAGTGTCTGGCAGCCATCAGCAGGGTTCAGTGTCTTCTTTGTGGTAATACTTACCTATAAACTTGGTCTTGTCCTGCTGCTACAACTTGCTTATCAGGTGATACTTGTATGGACTGTTCTGGTGCATGATTGTGCTCTTCCTTATCTTATTCAACTCAGCAAGCAATTTGTATTGTGGCTGTAGTTAACAGCACTTGTAACATGAGAAGAACTGCTTCTCTGCTTTAAATTCTTGTGCCACCATTCTTAACCAGTATTGTCACTGGGTGCAAGTTAATTCTATCAAAGCATTCGTGTATGAGAAAATAACAGCAGCTGCTAGCATTATTATTATTTAAAAAAAAAAAAAAAAAAAAAAAACACATTTGAAGATGCTATTGCGCAAGCTCACTTAAATGAAGTTGTGCATGCCTGTTTTTCTGGAAGCCAGTACCACTCAATCTTAATTCATTCTACAAATTTCCTACTCTTATCTAAGTGTAATAGCATTACTGAACACTTTCCACAGATCTTAGTCTACTGCATATTTTATTTAGGGAGACTGAAACTGAGAGATGTTGCCATGAGTGGCTAAGCAATTTTCTGTTTGTGATCATTATTCAACTATCTTATTGCTTTCCTTTCTTCCATACAGCAGACAGACTTTGTATTTCATTCTATATAACTTCAGTGAGAGTTCATCAGATCTATGGCCACATTCTCAGAGCCAACTGCTATAAAGCTGTCATATTGTTTCTCCCCACAATCCCCACATGTATTATTATATTATTTTCAGAAACTTGCTAATATTCTCTGACTCTTTACTGTTAATTGGTTTAAAATTCTTCTTACACCATGGAGTGTCTATCCACATATTCTAATGACACTAGTGGGTATTTTTATTATTCTTTCTTTTATTCCAGTTTCCAATAGAAAACTTGGTTCAGAAAAAAAAAAAAAAAAAAAAAAAAGTGAATTTGGATATTACAGATTAATTCAGGAAATGTAAAGTTGTGATAAAAGGTACAGAAGATTCAGTTAAGATGCCATAAGTGTCCTCTGTATATAGCTGTGATATCTTGTGTCATAGTCAAATATACCCCATTACAATTATAATATTTTCTTATTCTTATCTCACCTCAAATATTCCCACAAGCTTGGACTGTCACACTTCTCTACCATCAGAAGGAGGAACTCTAAAGATGTTGCTCTGACCTGTAATTCCCAGAGGATTTAGCTGAAAGGTTCATCCATGTTTGATACTCTTCCATAGCTAACAGACTGACTAACCACCTGATAGCTTTTGGTATTATCAAACCTTAACTGTTACCTGCGCTGCGCAGGGGGAGGAGGTAGAAGAGGATAGATGGGGGGAAGTGTTTGTAGGATGTAGGCATGTCAAGTCAATGAAGACCCTCCACAGAAAGGCTGGCAACTCTTCCAAATCTGTTTGATGTGGCCTTAACTTAGTATTAGCCAGTTTAGTCTTCTGTCAATTAATTTCCACCTACAAAAGTTCTCTATTTCCACATATAGGATGTCATTGGGATACTACATTCTCCTGATGGATTCACCTGTATGGAAAAATCATCTTTTCTTTCTGTCTGGCAAACTGCCACTTCCATACCTGGGCTACAAAACTCAGTAAAGAGCAAGCCAGCACAGAGTCTCTCAGACTGTAGCCGTTCATACGCATACAGCTACTGGCACTGCCTTAAACCTCTGTAAGCCTCTATTCTCTGCCTAAGTGACTCTGCATCAGGGACACAGAGAGCTGACTGTCACAAACCCGTGCCCCAGGTAACAACGTGATGGCGTTGCTTGCAGGGATACGGTGTAGAAGGCCATTCTTAATGCAGAGAACTGCAGGAATTATAGTTGAATTGGCCAGCAGAGGGCATGGCTCTTGCTTGAAAATGCTGACTATGAAAGGGACCTTCTGAAGCATGTTGCTCAGTTTAAGATGGCAAATCATCTTTAAGTCAGCCTGCTGTGTAAATATGCGTTTGAGCATGTTCTGAGGAGTCTCGAAGAATTACATTCTCTATCCATTTTAGCTAATAATAGAGGTCAGATAGAGGTGATGTTTCTTTTACAAGCTCCCTTCACCAGGGTGGAGCATGAGAGCCCCCTTGTGCTGTTGCCACTGCTGGGTGAAGCTGAGCGGGCGTTGGGTGCCAAGAGGCCAACACCACGAACATGCACACGGGAGGATGCTGGCAAGACTTTGAGGACAGAAGCCACTTCATCACCTCTGGACACAGTGCCCCTGTGTGTGGGCCTTGGTCCCAGCACCCACAGGTTCGCTGGGAAGGATCAGGAAGGATTGCAGGACAGGTGCTGGTTACTTTCCTTTTAGGACTGGTTGGGAGTGCTCACAATATTGGAAGAAGTTGTTACTCCTTCCACCTGGGGGATATGTCAGATGCAGTACTCTTAGTGCCTGTAGTTCCTTTCCTACACAGTGGGAGCAAGCAATCACATTGCCAGTTTTCCCAGGGGTCCTCCTGTTTGGGATTATTGTGAACTGATATAATATTTAAATTCTACACCAGCTCTTTTTCCTGTTTTCTAGAGACGTAGCATCTGCCTGTTCAGCAGTGCAGATTCTCTCCTCCTCACAGCCCTGGGGGCTGGCTTGTCACACCTCTGCCCTCAGGAGTGAGTAGCCTGCTTGTCCAGGCAAAGCGCAGCCAAAGTCCTAGACACTCAGGTGATCAACCTCTTCTGGTTACTGTGGGCAGGTGACCAGTGAGTTCCTGGGTGTTTGGCATTCATCACTGTGTTTCTCTTTTGCGGTTTTCTTTTTTCAATACATTAGACAATACTGAATCCATACTCTGTGCCTCCATTTTTATTGCTCGCTGTTCTTCTTCTTCTTCCCTTGCACTTAGCAGGTGTATTTGCTAATTTTTAGATCATTCACTTCCACCATCTCTCCTATATTTTCTGCTTATTTCCAGATCTAGATAGGTTTATATGTTAAGCCTGCTAATTGCCTAGGCATAGGCTGTATCAACTACTAGGCTGTATTAACTACCTCAGAAGGAAAACTAAAGTTCTTGTTCACATCCTTAGTTTGCATTCTACCTTGCAAACACCAGTTGCAGTTCTGTGGAATACACAGTTACAATTTTCCTGTAAGCATCTGATCCCCTCTGGCTAAGAGAGCTGTCTGTACTAGTTATGTTAAGATTTAGGCCTGGAGGTTTAAGACCTTCCATAGAAGTCATAATTTGAGAATTTTAGAGTTCTAATGTCATTATGCAAAAACAATTCTAAATACTTTCAGCATAAACTGAGAATATAACTTTAATTCTCTGACATCACTAAATGTATACCTTTAGAGAATTTATACAGTTGATTTCTTGCCTTTTATTTCTACTACTTGAACTATCACTGAAATCTGTTGTTCTGCAATAGTATCAGTGTGCAACAGTGTACATTTTTTTCCTATTAGGATGGATTTGCCAAGTTTCAGGGATTTCTGAGTACCTGCAGTTACACTTCAAAACAGAGGATAGAGGATTGCAGAAACTGGTGATGCTTGTTTGGCTTCATATAAGTTGGCTTCGTGTATAATTAGTGTTGTAACATCATCCAATTACATAATCTTTTTTTTTTTTTTTTTTTTTTTTTTTTTTTTTTTAAATCTTGTTATGGTTTTGCTACCAAATAAAATATCAGTGAAGTACATTTATTGTCACATAGGTCACTTTACTGGTTGCGGGGCACTCCAGTGTCCCTTAGGGGCACCAAGAGCAGAAATAAGCATGTGGTGGTCCTACAGCATCAGGCTGATGGAAGTCCCTGAACAGGGGAGTTCGAAGATATTCCGTGGTAGCAGTCCTATGTCTATTCCCTTTGTGCTGTGTTTAATCCCTTTTGTGCTTGGAACAGTAACTTGCTATCCTTCATATGTCAGCCTCTCTCTACCTTATGTAATGATGTATCTCTGTAGGCTTTTTTTTTTCTTTCTTTCTTTTTTTTTTCCCTTTTCTTTTCTTTGCATATTTCCAGCACTGGGTTGGTTAGTTAGCATTTTAACTTTAACACTCAAATTCATGAAAGTTATATGCACTTTCCAAATAATGTGTTGTCAGAAAATACACATCAGGAGTAATTGTAGGATTTGAATATCTAAGCAATCCTTGTCACATTCTCAGAACATCTGCCTGTTTCTGCATTAGCATGAGAAGGAAAAACATCACATTCCTTTCACTGGAGTATTGAATACATTTTGGAAGAAAAATGGCAGATGTTCTCATCAGCAAAAGGAACAGTGACCAGGTCTTGGAAGAGAACCAGTGTCTCCAGTGGCATCTGATTATTGTTACCCAGAATTTATTCAGTGTATTATACAGGGTCATTCATCTAACCCTAACAGAGATTACACAAGCAGAAAAATGACTGCAGACTTCAGTGACTGTAATGGGAACATAGGTGCCTATACCATGGACTTGTAAACTTAGGTCAGATAAAGCCTACTGTGGTATGCAGGCAAAAATCTGGGCAGATCCACAGCAGTGACAGACTTACTGTTGATCTGGTTATCATTCTCACAGCTGAACATGCTTCCTGAGCATAGGAAAAATGCATTTGAAATTAACCTCTAATGAAATGAGGAGAAGAGAAAAAAAAAATGTACTGTGGTTCAGCTTGCACCAAATCCAAGTTCCTGTCTGGAAGGAAAAGTATAAAAAACGTATTGCTTTTGTTCTTCCAAATATGCAGCAGGTAACAAATAAGAGAAATGTGTGTATCGATTTTAATATGGCTTTTTTCTGAAATCTGTTATCTGGTGAAAAGTATAGTGTTGTAATGTGTTAAGGAAGGCTAATACAAGTTTAATACAGACTTTAATATGAGGAGAAACGTATTTCAAGGTGGGTCAGACACTCCAGCATGTCACACTATTGATTAAACACTTTATTGCAGACTAAAAGTGAACAACTCAAAAACTTGTACTAGAAATTAATTGTATGAGACATCTCATCAATTTACTCCCTCCCCTCCATCAAATAAACAAAACAAAACAAAGGTAAATGTTGCCTGATCACTGTAACTACTGGTCTTCACTACTGGTGCTGCAGAGCACTGGATATGCTGTTCCAATGTGGTGCCCATGGCGACAAACAACAATCTGTAGCTCATATTCTTCTATCTTCACTGTTTCACGTGTGACTCTTTCTTCAGACAGAAGAAAAATGACGGTGTAAAGGGCAAATTCAAACTCAGGGCTGACACCGATAAAGGTGCTTCCAATTGGCTTTACTGAGCCCTTCCAGCTGAATTGGATGCTCAAAACTTGGTCATCTTTGTCAGGCTGAAAGCATTAAACAAACAAACAAACAAACAACAATGGGATAATCTCCAGCACAGCTATGACCACATACCTACAATTTCAGATTCTGGATTTTTAGGTACAAATTATCCTGTTTATGGTTCTACAGTTTGTGAATTGTGTTTTCTTCTTCATCTAAACTAATCTTGCACCACTGAAGACAATAGATGGACAGCAGTTTAAGCCAGTGAACTTTTTTTTTCTCCAAAAAGAGGCTAGAGCAGACTAGTCAGCAGAAAAGTAGAGCAGACTCAGTTAAATTGATATATCAGTTCAAATAAATTATAATGAGTTTTTTTATAGGAGACCAAGAGTAAAGTGACTCACCCAGTTTACAGTGAAAGTCAGTGGGAAATAGATGTTACAAATTGAATGCCAGCCCTTCTGAGCTCCTTTTGCAGTCCTAATGTGGATCTCAGTAGCTCAGTGCCACAGTGAAGTTGCCTCAACCACAGCTGAGCTACAACTAGGAAGCCCTAAGCAACATGTGATACACCATATCCTTGCCATGCCAGGATCACAGACCTGGAGCGCAGCTTTTTCCCTGTCCTATAGAGCATACATGATCAATTTTATCAATTAAGCATTGGTAGTGTTGCCGTTCCCCAAAAATTAGCATTACTGTTTGAAATAGTTTCAGTACAAAAGGATCTGGGCATGAGGGAGCACTAGGATTTCTTCTGCTTATGTATACCTGGGCAAATTAGGTTCAGAGCAGTTGACCCCCATAGCAGTAGCATCCTCTTCGTAAATTAGTGAAGAAATATGTGTGCATCATTTGGTGCCATACCTACACCCATGCTCCATTTGGCACTGCTCATGTTCCTCACAAGCTGGTCACCATTCACACCAACACATCCAGGAATGGTGTAGGGTCACCAGCACCCACAGTACTCTGCGTTCGTGGATGGCTGGCTCCACAGGCAAGACCCCCCTGGGACTACTGCATCCTGAGCATGCACAGAAGGAGTTTCTAACTAGTAAGAAAACATAACTGAAAAGATTACTGGTCATGCTTTGACAGTCTTTTTCTGGGTATTAGAAAGATCCCTAAGATCCCGGTAAGAGTTTCCTTTAGAAACAGTGAAATAGCACTTTGCTGCCAGGAAAAATAAAATAAACAACCATGCCCGCCTGCTTGTAAAGTCCAAGTTTGTCCAGTGCCCTAGCAGCCAAGCTATGTTCTAGCAGTCACTGAGAAAGCATGGCTAGCAGCTCTGGAGGTATCCCAGCCAACCAATCCATCACCCACCAAACACTGCTGTTAAGGAAACATGGCATTTTGGGCTGATGTTTCAGTCTGTGTTTTCTTTACCTGTCCCAGAGTAGGTATAGGCAAAGCTTTCTATCTTTCACACTAGTTCAAGTGCAACAACCCAAAATGGCTTTTAAGCTTCACTTTTTGGTAATCTGGTTCCAAGTTGCCAATGCTCTTTGGATTATGCCCCATAATTTTCAGCTCTAAGATTTACAGACTTCCAGTTGCAAGAAGAGGACAGCAGCAAGGAATAAATAACCTGATTCAAAAGCCACCAAAGTCAAAGAAGTCTTTCCAATAAATTCAGCTGCCAAGGGGTGAGCTTTCAGATCTGCCAGCAATAAAAACCCAAATCTACAGACTGTACAAGCCCAAGAATAACCTTGCCTTTCCAGCAAAACACTTTTTGTAGCCTGGGCTCAGTAATTCCTGTCATGGCACCTTTTGGAATTTACTGCACTGGACCTTAGAAGACATACAGATTAACAGGTTTCTGTCCAGTTTCACTTAAAGTCAGGGGAATTGCCATAGGATTTTGTTTGAATAAAAACATCTGCTCCCAGCCTTTGTCTTAAAGGGGTCTGGAATTACAGACACATGCTGTGTGTGCAATAACCACAAATGATAGTAGGAAGAGGATGAAAGGGAACATGTCAGTGACTATGGATGTGACTCAGTAGATACAGGGAAAAATGCAACCTTGCCTCTGCATCATGGTGTTCTGATTCATTAGCACAGCTTTTCTCTGTGTACCTATTGATCTTATTTGCTAGGCTGCCCTGCTCATTCTTACCCTGGTTTTGTTCTTCCGAGTGATATATCCCTTGTAGTCAATTTGGTTATGCTTCTCCTGAAGGTAAAATTGCACCCAGTTGTGCAAACCTAAAATCTGTTTACCACGCCTTGTTTCTCCAACAAAAACATGTTCAAAAATGCAAGAATCGGGTCTGTAATAAACCAAAGAATAATATATAGGTCTTTTGTTTGAATAGTTCAAATTGGCTGGGACAAAAGGCAAGAAGATGTACAAGCTTGCCTACGCTAATTTGTGAACAGTTTCTTTATTTGTTAGGATAACTTTAGGGTTTGTTGGGTTTTCTTCTTACTTTGCACAAAACTTGCAGTGGAATCTAGCCACAAAGTTTATTTGATGATGAAGTGGTTAGTAAAAGTCACAGATGTATCTCATCTGCTTATTCTGATTTTAGCAAGACTTTTGACATCGTCTCCTGTAACAGCAATGCAGACAAATTGATGAAGTACAGATTACAAAAGTAAATGATGTAATTGGCTGAAAAGTGGATGAACTTCTGCAGTTGAATGCCTGTGACTAGGGACACATGGTCCAGCTGGAGACCAGTGTACCCCAAGGGTCAACGTTGTCTGTATCTGATCAGTAAGCCTTTAAACATGATCTGTGTGGGACCATTGAACACCTGACTTGGGCTGTATCCTGAGGCCATCTTCCAGTTCTGCGTGTAACAGATGGAATTCAGGCTTACCGTTGCATAAATCAAAATAGCGTAAGATGATCAGGGGCCATATTCATCAGACATACCTGTCTCCTTCTTTCCTGGCATAGAGCTGGAACCAGATGTCATAGAGCTGATACTTGAAATCAGCAAGGTTTGGTTTTGCCAGTTTTTTTTTTAAGCAGATATTCATGAGCTAGCTGAAAGAAAAAACAAAGATACATATGAAGTTTATAATTTGTAATTCAGTGTTTTCAGTGACTAAAAAAGATTTCTGTTACTCACTTTCATTACTCCAGTCATTAAAATAGCATCAAGAAAACAATTGTTTTCAGCTATTTCTTCTGGAGTCACTACTTCTTCTACTCCAGTTGATGTCTCATAGTTGTCCAATAAGGAAATAAAGGCTGCAGAAAAAGAGAAACTTCCAGCATGTTCATTCTGATGAACAGGCCATAATCATACCTGTGATCCAGTCACTAAAGCCATCATAAAAAAGTTGCCATATATTATGTCAGTGCCTTGAGAACATTTAAAGAAAGATGCTCCTTTATGTGTCAGATTTCATTCCTGAGTACAGAGCTGGGTGTAGACTAGAGGTGGCTCAAAGCCAGACCAGTGCTGCACTTCTTTTTAAGATAAACTGCTCACTACTGAGCTCTTTTATGGAACAAAGTGGCTGATGCAATAATGACCTTCTAACAACAACAACAACAAAAAAAAATCTGAGCACCTAAATTACAGACCTATGTTTATGAACTTGAGCTATGCTGGCAGAAGGTTTTGTGGGAATTACTTCAGCAAAGGAATATCACAGCATGAGGTGACCCGCGATTGAGCTCATGGCCTCTGAGTAGATGAGTTCATTTTCTTTGTATCCCCCTTTGCCAGCTGCTGCCTCCTATCACTTCAGCTGCTCCTGCTCTACCCTCAGTAGATTCTGAGGGATGATGAATCATACTAAACTGATAGAAAAATGCCTGAGGTCAAAACTAAGTCATTCCCTGCCAGATCAAGTGACTCAAGGTTGGATTCAGTGAGTACCAGAGCTGTACCACAGGGTAGGATTGTGTGGCTCAGAGAAGCGTGGGGAAACAGAGAAGAATGGTGCTTCCCATTAGACCAGCAGTTTGATCAGCTTAGCAACATAGTGCAGCTTCACCCAGGGAAAAGAAAAATCAGGGGAGGAAACATCTATTGATAGATAAACCTGAAGTATAACCCCAACAGAAGTGCAAGGCGTAGCTGAGGACCTAGTGCTGTCTGAGAGGGCCAGGAGCTGTGGCCAAAGGAGAAAAGATGACTGGCATTTTTTCAATACATGGGATAATGAAGAGAGTCTCATCCGTTTCACTTTGTAGTTGAAGAACTTCAGAAGAATTCAGATCTTGCTATGACACAAAAGGCGTTCTTCCTGACGCTGAGGATACAGGTAACCTCTGTGTAAACATCAGGTAAACTACTTGCAAATGACATGTAGCCCAATGTACCTCGCTTCCTTCTCATCTGACCATCCAAATTATATACACTGTTGTATTTCTTGTAAACACATAAAAACAACAAGGATTATTCCTGTCACTTCCACCATTAACAAAAGAACAGGTCTCACTTGAGAACGTTTTTATGCTCTTCAGGCGATCTTCATTTACATTGTGAAACAGATGTCTGGCTGCACTGTCCTGGACAGCACTGTCTCCTTGCTGTACGGCACCTGTTTTTCCCTAGGAGAAACACCAGAGTAAAATAACAATAGAAGCAATATGTTCTTAGAGGTGACAGTGGCTGCCTTTAAAATAATCAGAACAAAAAGCATAATCCTATCAGGACACTTTGTTAGGAATGGTCATCCTAAAAGCAAGAGAAGATATTATTGAAGAAATATCAGTGTAAAGAGAAAAGACATGACTTCTGACACACTAGAAATCTGAAGTTTTTCTGTTGACACTTGTTCATGGATGATTGTAATGACCCACATGATAGCTCAGTTATGAACAGTAGCCAGCTCTGCTACTGAAATATATACACCACAAATGATAGAGGAGTAATGTAGAGCCAAGGCTGATTCCCAACACAAACAAAGAAAAATGAGATTTGGACACATTCTGTCTCTTCTCAGTACCCACTGCATACAGTTTATGAGTCCATGCAGTGCAGCAGAGATGTAGTTTGTCTCCTAAGTACCAAACCTGCCCCTCAAGCAGTTCAGTGCAGCTCTGGCAGCTTTGGACTGGTGCATGGTTGTGCTCTGGAGTTTTCAAAGACTTCTATCCAGCCATGTTTAAGGGCATTTTAATCAATGTGCCAGTAAGTGCATCCAAAACAGAAAGGTGGCTTTTGTGATGATTTTCAGGTCTCTGATTCACAAAGGGCATTCTCAAGGAAAGAGGAGAAAAGACAGGCAGCTGTTAATTAACATGGGCAAGGGAGACCTAGAGCCTTGTTCTGAGAAATGAGGAAGATATGTGGGAGAAGCTTTCCCCTCACACATTAGGGCTGGAGGTACATTTCTTTCAAGTTTATTATCAATAGAAAACTATATCTGTATCTATATAACATCTGTATCTATATAACATTGAAGATATAGATATATATCTATATAACATTGCAGTAAAGAGTGTAAGCACTTTGAATACAAAATTGGTTACCAAATACTCAGTGACCTGCTGCACTTTGTGGCCAAAACACATGGTCATGCTTGTACCACACTGAGCTGGCAAAGAATGAAATGGCTGCTCATCAAATATGATACTCACACCTCCCTCACAGTTCTGTAGGAGTGTCAGCAACAACCTTGAAACCCTCCTCACCCACACTGCTCTGCTATTCCATATTCTTCAGGTGAGACTGATTCCTCAGTTTACTCCTTTACTCCAACAGGAATGACTTTGGACCTGCCTCCACTTCTCCCTTATGGGAAGTCGCCCAGACTGTACATGCAAGCAGTCATACACACACATACATGTATGCACAACTGTACACTCACAGAAACATCCAGACCTCAGAACATCTCTAGTCCTGCTCAATGTATGATCAACACTGAATTCAGACCACGTTGTTCTGGCTGTCATCCTGTTGGGTCTTGAAAACCTGCAGAGATGGAAATTTCACCAATTCTCTGGGCATCCTGTTCCATTTGTATTTTTTCTTGTCAAATTTCATGACGCTCCTTCAGCCTGTTCTTCCAGCCTGCCTAGGCCCAGCTGAAGGGCAGCCCTGACCTTGAGCATACCACCTGTATCACCACTGTTTTCTTTCATCTGAAAAAACAGAAAGGTTGTACTCCATCTCCTCCTCCAGGTCACAGATGAAGATATTAAATGTTACAGGCCCCAGGACAGACACTTGAGATGCCACTTGTAACCATTTTCCAGGTAGCATGGCCCATTAACATATTCTCTGTATTATTCCCTCTCCTAAGTGCTTCTTCATCAGTCTTGCCTATGCCATTAAAGGAAATGATGAAGCATAGGCAACTCTTTAGCAGAAGGCAGTTTCACAGACACTTTTTCCTACAATACCATCCTGCCTTTAATTCTCATGTTACTTAGCAATTAGTTACCGGCACTTCAATTGTATAGTCTTTCCCAGGCATAAAGCGGTTAACGTCCATATCCCACATCTCACTGAAAAGTTTAGAAAGTTCATGATTTAAGGCCTTCCTGCCAAGAAATCCAGAGAAATGCATGTTAAAAAAGACACATACTATTCTTTTTGAAAGTCACTTTTAGAGTCTTCTGTCACTCTAACCATGTTCTGAACATGGTTAGCGTGTCAGCAGGGAAGTTTTCTCCTCTCCCCACATCTTGTTATCAGTCTGCTATAAAAACCATGGTGCTTACTGTCAATGTTAATATCTAAAGGATGCAGGTAATCTGTAAAAAAAGGCCAGTCTTCTCTGATGTTATTTTAGAATATATTTTAATGAAGTTTTTGTTAACAAACCATTTTTTCCACGCAGTGAAATAAAAATGAAGGTGATGTTGTTTCGTTCAGAAAGATTCCATGTACAAACCAGAGGCAAGCAGGAGACTGTTACCAGCACACAGCAGCACTACTCAACAAAACAGAAGGCAAAACTGTTGCATTAAGAGGTATAGCCAATCAACCATTATGGGTCAGGTCAGATTCAAGATATGGAGCTATCATGGTCATGGATTCACCAGTAATGTAGCATGCCCTCACTCTAGTCATGTTCAATGAGAACTATCATGGCTAGGAACAATGTAATTAAGTGCAATTTATTACAGCAACTTGTACACAGGTTCTTTGGATTTCTGTCAATAAATTCACTGTCTGCAAAAGCAAGCTAGCATGCATAAAATACACAAGTACACAGTCTGGCTATTAACACATTTAAAAGGTACAAAGACTCTACAGAGATTTCTAAGTTTCCTGGGGAGGCACTCGGTACAATCAAGTGTTCAAATTTTACCTAAAGGCATCCTGGTGGGGGTGAGGTGGGGGGAGAGACTCAACCCATCAGCTGATCCCAGAAGTCCCAATGGTGTCTTCCCTCACATCCCCTCTCTCTTAAGCCAATTTATATTATGTTCTTTTAGGTGGAGCTTGAGTGACTCTAGTCAAGCATATCTTGGTTATGACTGGTAAAAAGTTTTGTCACTTTTATTTAAAGCCATAGGCTCTGAGAAATTTAGAGCACATGCTCAGTGAGGGGTGGTTGCACCTTGGAGGTGGGTAGCTTTTTGGTATTATAATGACATTATAATGACATTATAATGAGAAAAAGTTCACCAGAATACAGCATTTTGTCAAAAACATGACAAGTCCTTGGCTCAGGGTGGCAAATATGCAGACTCGGTGTGTACAAGATCAAGGTCTCGGTGTGTACAAGATCAAGTCCCCATCTTGCCACAAAGCCTAGCAGTAGCTGTGGGATGGAGCTCATACAGCCTAAGATTAAAATCCTGAAGAGGATAAGTAGTCTGTGCTTAACTCCTTGAGAGCTAGTTGCCCAAAGGAATTCATATCCCAAGGTTAAGAGCCCAAAGCAGTCAGTTCACATTAATGCACCAGAGGATAAGCTGCAGCAGCTGAGGAGCATAAAGTACAGGTGTTATATTCATGTTATATTCAGTATTGTTTAGTGTGGGGAAAACAACCTCCCACAGCAGGGCAGTCAACCACAAATACTGCAGTGGCCACACCTGAGTTTGCCTGCAATCAGGATCTGAGCCACCATGTACCTCCGCTGCACTGGAGGCACTGACCATCTGCTGTCATTTGGGCTCTGCATTGCTTTGAGATCACGGGTGGAAAATGTACAAGATTGCTTTAATTGCTTGAATTGGGGTTGAATAGGTGTCAATAACTGAAAGAAGGAAAAGGATTAAAAATTCTGGTATATGGGAGCCAAAGGATATGTTTGTTGCTAGGACTAAATGTGTTTATGAAGGAGGATTTTTGCGTAGATCTTACAGTGCAGCAGAAGGAGGCTGACACAAAGCAGATAAATTTAGCCCTTGCCCAAGCCTCATGCTCTGCCCTTACAGCAGAAGTGTGTCTTGTGGCGTCACATTATCAATACTGGCTGTGCAGCCTGTACAAGGCAACTGCTCAGCTTCACGGGAAGTCAGCTACACGGCATATCACAGAAGCAACCACCAGCAGCATTTTTATTCAGTTTCAGTAGAATATCCGTCTTCTTTCCAGAGTCATAAGAAGAGCAATCAATTCCTTCTCAAAAGAGCTTACAAACCAACTTTAAGCAGAGAAGCGCTCATCTCACCAGCTCAGCTGATATCCCAAGAACAGGATCAACAAGTTCATGGAACAGTACCAGAGATATTTTCCAAACTCCAAACACCATCTGCATTCCCTTGGACTGACCTAATTTTACTGGATCACTATTCTCCTAGGATCTAGACCCTCCTGCTGGCTATTCCTTTCCATCAGCTTATCCAGTTTGCTTGAGTACTGCTATATCATGTTTGATATTGTTTTTACCTTGGAAGAAACTACCAGTGGTGGATAAGAACCTGCTGCCTGTTGAACTTCCAAGGTATGTGAAATATTGGGGGGGGGAGGGGGGAAGGGGAGTAATGGGGGGATATCAATATTTTTTTGTTTAGAATTTTGTACTATATGTGTAGTATTTTATACACATATATTTTAGTATGTATGCATCTCTTTTCTATACAGGAAATCTGTCATCCCTTCAATACCTTCTGCTTATTCTTGGTCTGTTCTCAGCAGATTTGCACTGTGTTTGTAAAGGACTGTAGGGCTGTGTTCATCTGTCCTCCTCTAGAAAGCTTACAGAATACCACGTTTAATTTAATAAAATAAAATGTCTTTTCTCTTGTGTTTCTCTTCTGGGTGCTACTCCAATATCAGCATGGACTCTTCCTCTCTGTTTTCTTGTCCCTTTAATTTCCAAATAGAGCAGAACACTTTGACACATTGAATAAAGAAAGCAAAGAACTGCCAAAGCAAAGAACTTGTTTAGCAACTTACATAGTCATCTTGTAAAAGTTCTTTCTGGAGCATATTTCTTTTAAAAAGGTCCAGAAACTTAGCTTATATGTATGAAGTCAGACAACTTCAAAGAGAAGCCCAACACCTTTATGCAAATCCATGACACAAAGCATTTAAGTAAAGCTTTTCTGAAAAAGAATACTGCATATTTGCCCTGTGATTTTCAATATGTTGCATGCATGACTCAAAACCAGATTATTTATTTATTTATTTATGTCACTAATTCAGTGCCCTCTCTATGGTGAAACCTCTCAGCTGTTGGATTTGTACATTCACATAAAACATATCTATGCAAAATATCTGGCCAATTGGGGTTTGTCCATTTGGGAGTCTAGCCCAGAGGCACCTATGTGTGAAAAACACCATTCTAATAACAAGAACACTTAGCCTGTAGTTGTAAGAGCTGGAAAAGCTCTTGGGGGAGATTTTTCTGCAATAGTAACTCCAATGTAACAGCAGTATAGCTAGCGCAAAAGAAGATGGTATCAACATTTCATTGTAGCTTTCATGTGAAACATTCAGGTGATGTGCCAGTTTTTCCAAGTCATTTTCTTTTATGACACTGTCATTCTGTACAAATCATTTCCCAGGAAGCAATCTTTTATTAGAGGTTTTATTAGAAATGGAGAGAATTAAAGGGTCAGTGAAGAGTCGTGTGAGCAAGTCAACGATGTCAAAGCAAGAAAAGCATGTATTGCAAATGGGTCACATAGAGCCCTGCAGAGGTTTTGTTGATCATCTTCTTTAAAGAAAATTTATCTTCAGAGAACCTTTGAACAGAATCCAATTTTAAAAAATCCTTTAAACTTAGCATAGAGAAATAAAGCATTTGGAAAGCTTGATGAGCAACCATTTACATTTCTCAATCCCTCAAAAAAATTGGTTTAAATGTTGTGAAATACATTCATCATCTCATAGGTTTAACTGAAGATGTAAGCAATTCTTTCAATTTTCTTCTTATGCCAGTGTGCATGTCTTTTGCTTAAGCCCAGTGACATTTTTTCTTGTTGAAACTTGACATTTGAAATACAAAAGGATAAATAGACAGGTTTTGTAGTTGGAAAAGAAAATGCCTTGCCAATAGCAGTCAGTGAGCATTTGCTTGGCAAATGCTGTCAAGGTCCTCAGCAGATTTGGAGAACTGATTCTACATTATCCTCTCTATTCAAGCAAAATGTCACTTTACTTTAGCTTAAAGAGTTTATGATTCACTTGTTGTTTTAGTTCTCACCAACTTTTCAGAAAGGTACAGGAACAGAACAGAAATAGGAAGCAGGATTGCTGAGTGTTGCATTTCATGCAGCTTTCTTTTACACATCTCCCAGACATATATGTCCTGTCCCCACAGCCCTTCATATTAGAGAAGATTGGTATGATTTTTTCTTACCTATCAGCCATGCTGGAAAGAAGTTTTTCTCCTAGCAAGTGCACAGAGCAGAGAAAATGCAAACTGAAGCTCTTAAGTCCTTCTAGCAGTCCAGGGAGTGGAGTTGTCTGTCTTACCCTCCAATCACTCAGACTGATGGACAGCTCTGAAAGGCAATAGCAAGGCAGGAGTTGCTAAGTCCCGCAATGAAACGTGGAGTGCAGCCACGACACCACATCTCTTGTACCTTTGTTGGCACCGCCACAAACAGACCAAGAAGTTGCAGCAAATTCTGCCAGCCTCGCTCTTTATCTTATCACCAACATCAGGAGGACAAATAAGACCAAAAAGGACAGCAGATATGCTGCTACCCAGGTTTTCAGGTATGAATCTGAAATCCTTGTACAAACTTCAGACATGACTCAAATTATTACTTCTGGATTGACCCTGGGTTATTTATTAGTAGATTTTAGATGTCCGCAAGGATTTTGGGCCCAGAAACAGGCACCTCCAGTCTGAAAGCCTTGGCCGAGATGGACAGGCCACTCTAGTGCTACTGGTCTATATACACTTATTATAAAACAACAGAGGGGAAGCTGATAATGAATCAGGCATCTAAAAAGTTACAGGTAGGGAAGAAAAATTTTAAAAAGTGCACTTTTCTATGTACAGCTGAAATTGCTGTGGTTGCGACCTTGTAAATACTAGGAGGCATTATAACCAGGAAATGTTTTACAAAGGCAGCCCTTCACATGCATCACTGCAAGCAAGTGGGGGCAGGTGCCATAAGCACAGGTACCCTCTCCAGTGCCTTCCCTAAGAAGCATGTATTCATTATGTGGCTAAACTAACGCATTGGATGGTTTAAGGCTTATTTTGGTTTGATTTTTTATTTTTATTTTAATTTTATATTTTTGTCTTCATAGTAATTCATTCCTGAAAACATAGCTTTAGGTTTCAAATGATATATATTTATACAGAAGCCAAATGAATTTGATCCTAGACTCCCATTTATGCAAGTAGTTCTATATTTGGAGGGGTACTGGTCCATGTACCCCTCCAAATAATAATGTTAAAGATAAACATAGCTGCAGGTAATGAAGATGCCTGCCATGTAGAACAGTATGTGGAAACATATTTGGTCAGCTCACTTAAAATACTTTAAAGTGAAGATTCTTTCTGACACTAGTAGGAGAAATTTATATATCTCAAAATACACCAACTTGGTGTATTTTGGTGTATTCCTTCTGTAAGAAAGTTGCAACTCCTTTATTCATGTTAGCAGAAAAAGGTCCATTTGTGAGCCCTAGAAATTTCCATTTACAAGCAACACCTTTACTGGAGTCAGTGGATTTAAATTAATTCTTGATATAATTACACATCACGTTAGTAGCATCAGGGTTGATTTCAAAACTAAGCAAACACTTAAATCTCTTGTAAAACTTCTGTCCTATGATTTAGCTGCTGAGTTAAGAGCGTGTTAAGGATTCCAGAGAGGTGTGTTGGACTGAAGAAACAAAGTGCTGATCAACGCCTAGCAAGAGCAGTGCAGAGTTTGTGTCACTCCTGGGTCTAACACTGGCAGGGCATGCCTGTGTGTCCAGATAGTGATCTTGCCAATGCTGTGTGCTGGCTTTCTCTACTGAAGAGAGCAGACACTGTTTTGTTAATCTCATTCCACAGGGCAACATACATTTGTTGTGCAGAAACTGATGTCAGGCTCCCCCTGCTCTTTGTTCTTCTCTTCTGGCATATGGGAATGTGGAGAATATCTGCCATCACGTCTCTCACATTAGAATGGCATTTCCAGGGAGTGGGGAATAACACTTGTGGAAGATGCTCTATCTAACAAAATACCCACCTCAAACATCAGATTCTGACTCTCACCAAGGTCAAGGAGGACAGAAATCCTGTGATTAAGGCCTGTTTCTAAAGGACATCAGGACATTGGCAAGCATGTGCTGCTCCAGGAGCGTGTTTCTAGCTGAAGTGCTTTGCTTTTCTTACCAAGGTGGCCAACGGATTGTTTTAGAGAAACTCTTCTCTCCTTGCTGTTTGCTGAACTACCCTGAAGGAAAGCTGAATCTCAGTGGAGCCAACCTGGGCTGGTCAGTGGGAACCTCGCCAGGTCAGAGAGCAGATGGAGCTCATGACCCCGCTGAGAACAGCTCATGTCCCCACTGAGAGCAGGGAGCGGGAACTTTGAGGTCTCCAGCCTTCCCAAAGCATTAATTCTCAAGCTGGAGCCTCACCTGACAGATGGTCTCTCAACACGATTCATGGTCCCAGGGCCTAGCCTGTCTCTTGGTTTCCTGCCCAGATTTCTAAGCCTTGTGTTTTTAATCCTGAAGCCCTTCTTCTCTCCAGCCAATAGTGTTACAGTCACTTAACTTGCCTTGGGAGTTTCTGGTGCAGCAGCAGTCCTCAAAGGGAAAAGCAAGAGAGAATTACACAGCCAAGCATGCCCTGTCCTGGAAACAACAAAAATCAATAACTCCAACCTTGCAGCTAAACCTCCAACCCTTCCCATTTCCTTGCAATGATATGGCCTGCTTGACTTCAGTTGGGCCTGTTCACCTGCCTTTATTTACCAGTGCTACTTCCCAGGTGTAATAGGAAACTTAGAGTTGATTTATGAATATTCTTATGGACAGATTAGGGAGACAGCAAACCTAGAGGTTGGTAGAAAGCAACTGCTTGGGGGTGCAGGTGACTCAGGACCCCCATGCAAGCTGATATATTTAATCTTAATATTAGGACTGAAGCTTTTGCTTTCCTTAATTTTGTTAGGAGATAATGTATCTAGGAATCATCAAGGCCTGTTTAGAGTAAGTTAGGACATATTAGTTAAAGAGTTTTGGGGTGCTGTGCACAGGCACAAAGATGCATTTGTTTATTAGTCATTAATTTGTACATGTTGATATAAACCAGAATTTTAAGAGGTCTGGCTGAAACATCCATGTTCAACAGCTCCATTTGTGTGCTTTTCAGATGCCTGCCATGTAGATAGATAACAACATTTTCAGATAAATGTTGTTATTGATAATCCAGGCTGTTAGCCATCTAGCCTAGGTAGTATGGACTAGATTCACACAAGGACTTGGAAGTCCCTGGGCTGGGCATCCTGGCACCTGGGCTCACCAGGCTGGGTCCGAGGTTCTCTGTTCACTGCACAAGAGGTTCCTCCAAGCACCATTTACAAAATCAGCCACCAGGGGGCTGCATAAACTTGGAAATAATGAGAAAACAGGGATATTTCCTCATTATAACGAGAAGCAAGTTGAAAAATCCATCCATCTCTACTGGTTTACCTGAGTGAGTTGCTGACTCTGTAGAGGTTGTATTGGGTTTGTGTGGAAAGGTTTTGGTAGCAGGGGGCTACAGTGGTGGCCTCTGGGAGCAGAGCCCAGCAGCTGCGCTATGGCAGATAAGGGCCAGTTCCATACAGCTTCAAAGGGACCTGTTGCTGCCCAGAGCTGAGCCAATAAGTCATACTGTTTGCACCTCTGGGAGAGCAGATTTAAGAAAGGGAAAATAATATCTGCTGTGCAACAGCAGCTGGGAGGGTGAGGAATGAGAACCAGCCTTGCAGTCCCCAAGGTTAGTGGAGAAGGAGGTCAGGAGGTGCTCCAGGCACGGAGCATAAGTTTCCCTGCGGCCTGTAGAGAGGCCCCTTGTGGAGCAGGCTGTCCCCCTGCAGCCCATGGGTCCCACATGGAGCAGATCTCCACGCTGCAGCCCATGGAGGACCCCTGGTGGAGCATGTGGATGTGGCCTGGAGGAGGCTGCGGCCCATGGAGAGCCCCCACAGAGCAGGCCTCAGGCCAGAGCTGCAGCCTGTGGAGAGGAGCCCACACAGGAGCAGGGGATCTGGGGTGTGCTGCCACCTGTGGGGGACCTATGTTGGCTCCAGACAGATGTGCCCCATAGTACAGACCAGTGTAGGAGCAGTTATTGAAGAGCTGTTGCCTTGGGGGCAGCCCATGCAGGACCAGTTTGGGAAGGACAGCATCCCGTGGGAGGGACCCCATGTGGAGCAGGGGCAGAAAGTGACCCTGAAGGAGCAGCAGAGACAAAGCATCAGGGAGTGACTGCAGCCCCCATTCCCCATTCCCCTACACTGCTCGAGGGGAGAAGGTAGAAGAGGGCGGATGGGGGGAAGGTGTTTGTAGCTTGCTTTTAGTTTCTCACTGCTCTAGTCTGCTAATGATAGGCAATAAATTATATTAACCTCCCTATTCTGAGTCTGTTTTGCCTGTGACAGTAATTGCTGTGTGATCTCTGTGTCCTTATCTCAACCCTTGAGCCGTTTTCATTGCATTTTCTCCCCCTTTCCCTTTGAGTGAGAGAGTGGCTTTGGTGGAGCTTGGCTGCCCAGCAAGGTAAAACCACCACAAAGGTATGAGCAGTTGACATTCAGGCTTGGGTGGTTTACTTGGTATAGTGGATGGTGATGTTGATATACAGAAGTTATGCTTTCCTTATCTTGAAAAGGTGTTGGGACTTTGGCTACTGCTGAAGAAACAAGAGCACTGGAGGTTTATTCAGTAGACTCCTTGCTCCTTCCCTCCCCACCCGTTGTTACTTATCTTCCTTCCAGTACCTAAAAGGGGCCTACAGGAGAGCTGGGGAGGGACTTTGTTACAGAGTGTAGTGGTAGGACAAGGGGGAATGACTGTAAACTAGAAGAGGGGAGATTTAGATAAGATATGAGGAAATTCTTCACTGTGTTATAAATGAAGTCTCAACTCAATCTGAATTTAGTAATATTTATAAAAGGTATAAAAGGCAAGTAAACAGCACTGGATTTGTGGGGAGTCTATGCTCCACCAACACACACACACGAACATCAATCTTTCTAAATATACAGAACATTGCTTTTACATACTAAACCCAAACTTGTACATATGTACAATCAGAAAAGGTAACAATATGTCTTGCTTTAAGATGTTAAGCAACTCGGCTGTCGGGCCTTATGTATCCCGTTCTTCCCGGATCGAAGAAAAGCATATCCATCTCCTTTTCAAGGCCAATAGGGCCTGGGTCAAAAGGCACTTCCAGGTCACCAGGGGGCAGAACAGCAAAAGCCTTCGATGGCTGTAGCAGCAGAGGGGCTGATGGTGTAGCAGTCGGATCAGTAAGCGAGCCCGAGCCCGCAGCTCCCTCACTATCTGGCAAACCACACGTGTCTGACTGTGGTCCCACATGGCTCTTTAAGGCTCAGAGACTGCTCGCCAGGTGCAGAGCAATCCTGCCACTACCTTGTTTTCAGTTGCACAGTCCCACACCTTGACCTCAATTTGGTCCCATATTTCAGGATCATAAACTGTCTGATTGTTAATAAGGAGAATAAGCTGTAAGGTTACCAGGACAGTCTTTGTTTCTAAGGATGTGTGATTCCCCATAATGCGCAGCTGCTTACCAGTGAGGGGCAGTTGTGTGCGTGGGTCCGCTTCTCTCAGCTTGAGCTTCTTCCCAGCTCTGGTGCGCCTATTTCCAGCGACTATCTCTATGAGCTTCTTTGAGCGGTTTGCTGAGTTTGGCCGAACCTGTTTTCATGAGGCAATCAAAGTGCCTGTTCCCGTCCTGGTCTCCGTTCTGCTAGCCTGTACCTTTTCATCCCTTCTTTCTACTTCTTTATTGATGACATAACTTCATTATATCATGTTGACTTTTTTATCTTGAGGACAGGCTCCCCTCTTATACCCTTCTCCCCACAGCAGTCCTTTTCAAAACAACTTTTCATTGGTCAAACAACTTTGCCCATTAACAGCAAACACCCAGAAACTTCCATGCCTTAACGGCTGGAGAACAAGCAACCCGAGGCTGCATGGAGTCTCCTGATTCACCCTTCTTTGTTCCCTCTAAACTCCTTTACATTCCTGATGGCCTCATCGTTGAGAGTCTGATGTTCTCATCAACCATGGGGCTTGCTGACCCCCACAGCCACACTCCCACATCTCCCCCTTCTTTATTATCAACCATCTTCTCGACATGAATTACCACTCCATATATAACAACTCAGAGGGTGGTGAGGCACTGGAGCAGGTTGCCCAGAGAAGCTGTGCCGCATCCCAGGAGGTGTTCAAGGCCAGGCTGGATGGGGCTTTGGGTAGCCTGGTCTGGTGGGAGGTGTCCCTGCCCATGGCAGGGGGTTGGAACCAGATGGTCTTTAAGATCCCTTCCAACCCAAACCATTCTGTGGTTCTGCGATTCTGTAATCTTGCTGATAATGTGCAAAAGAGCAGTACATACGCATCATAACGTGATAAAGACAAGCTCACGGAAGGGCGGAACTAACCAAACCAGACTTGCACACATTCTTTGCTGAAGAGAGGCACTGAAAACAACACGGCGTTTACAGCATTTGGTGGCTTTTATTTTACTTATTTTTTTATTATCCCCACCCGGCCCGCTGCCCCTGCAGACCCCAGCGGCAGCGCCCCGAGATCCCCAGCCTCCAGCCTGCCCCCCTTCCCCGGTGGCTCTCTCCCCGCCGCCGCGTCCGGCCCCTCCCAGCCTCCGCGGTGCGGTGCGGGCGCCCCCTGGCGGGAGAGGGGCGATGCTCAGCGCTGATTGGCGGGGCGCGGCGCGGCGCTGCGTGGCGGGCGGGGCGGGGCGGCAGGGAGGCGCGGCGCTGATTGGCGAGGCGGCGTGGCTGTCGGCTGGGGTGGAGGGCAGCGATGGGCGCCGGTCTCAGCACGGTGAGCGGGGCGGCTGGATCCGGCGTTTTGGGGCGAGGGGTTTGGGGGCGAGGGAAAGGGCGGCGGCTGCGGCTGCGGCTGCGGCTGCGGCTGCCCCTGCCCGCGGCGCTGGGGATGGGCCGGGTGGCCAGGCGGTGGTGCCCGGCCCTGGCCCCGCCTATGTGGGGCCCGCAGAGCCTCCGGATACCCCCCCAGCCGTTAGTTCCCGTTTCTGCCCATCGGCTCCGTTAGAGCCCGGCTCGCAGCGCACCTGGGCTGTTCCTCCCCGGGCTCCTCCCAGGAGGTTTCTTCAGGACCTGACCGCGAGTCGCGAATTGCCTTCCCCGAGGCTAACGTGGTGCTAAAGCCGTTCCTCAAAATTAAACTTCGTTCTGCTGCAGCAGGCTCTGATCTGGTCAATGGCTTCAGAAGGGGAAGGATTTGCTAGCCCACAGCTGCTGCTTTGCACATTTCAGATAGCCATATATTTAAATCGAATTAGCTTATTCTGACATGTTCGTATTGCATCTGAGACATCATCTCTTGCCGATTCAGCTTGCTGTCTCCGCTAGACTTGGTCACTGGTTGCAGTGCTTATTAGGGGTTTATTTGCTACAGCGTCATTGTCCTAAGCAACGTCCCCATCCTTTTTTTCTTTTTTTTTTTCATGGCTCAATAGCAAAAATTCCTAGAGCTGAAGTAATGTGATGGGTCTGCAGAAATTAAAGAGTAAGTTTTTTGTAAACTTCAGCTAATTTAGAAACATCTTCTGTCTGGCTATTTCAGTATTTTCAAATAAAAGTGAAAAATGCAGTGTGTGTGTGGTATGGTGTGCTTTCAGGTCAAACCAGCTGCTGCTATCTTATACATCTGTACAGCAGCATTTTAAGAAGAGGGATTTTATGCTGTCTTTCCTTTTAATTTTGCACTTGCCGTATTTTCATTAATTACATTGGACATCTTATATCCTCCCAACAGCTGTGTCAGATTCAGAGAGATGTGATTCCAAAATGCTGGCCAGGTCCCTCTAAAACAAAAATTAAAGTAGAAGCTGGTTGTACAGGGCTTCCAGCTCTCCCAAGAATCATCAAGAGCACCTCATGTAGTCAAAGTATTTTGCAAAATTTTTATTTTCAGTTCTGTCTCCATTGCCCTCCTTTTTTTTTTTTTTTTTTTAAATGTATATAGGTATCGTGGAAAAATGCAGCTGCAGTCACGCTGTTTCACTGCCCTGAGTTAAAACCTGGAACAGCAAATGAGGGTCAGAGAGGATTTTTACCCTGAGCATTACCTGGATGCGATCACTCCCATACCCGTCCAGGAGAGAGGAGGGCTCGTGAAGGCTTATATCTATGTGTGCACTGGCAGGCAGGGAGCCATGATACCCTGGCCTGAGGAAGGAGCTGCTGTCATGGGGGATCCCTCTGCCCCAGGGGCTAGGGATGACCTCCCTTGGCATCACCTTGCAAGCCCGGTGGCATGGGATGCAGCAGAGGAGCATTTGGGGATGTCATGGGCAGAAGCCACCTGTGAGCATGTCTGTGCCTTTGGGAGATGGGCAGCTAGCTGCTGGGTGCTGTTTGTGCATATGCTCATCTGTTGGTCTTGTTAGCGATTGGACTTGGGGACATGGGGACGGGTCTGACAAGCCTCTGCTGGCATGCCCAGTGTCACAGTGTGGGAGCAGCTCTGGCTGCTCACAAGGCAAACTTGTATTACACTGACTTTTTTTTTTTTCTTTTGATACTTCCTCATTCCACTCATGTTAGCACAGAAAAAGAGAGTATTATTTTGGGTGGTTAGATTGTTACATCACACTAATATTTTCCTCCTCACCAAAATAACTTTCTATTGTGCACATGTATCTAAGGATCTCTCTGTTTTGCTGCAGTTGCGTTGGGTTGTGACATACCCTATATGGCTAATCTACAGCACTATCCGGAGGCTTTTTGGGAATCCCTATCCTGCAATCACTCTGAAGGATCCTGAAGTGAAGTATGCATTGAGGCTGATAGATAAAGAGGTAAGTATGTGTACAGTGCTGAGCATCCTCTCCCTTAATTCTGTGAAATGCTTATAGTTTCCTAAATCTTGGGCAATGTTGCAGCAGGGATTGCTTGGGAACAGTAGATGTTTTGAAGGCTGCTGAGCCTTTCTAGTAAAATTGATTAAACATATGTATTTTAAGTAAAGAACTGATTTATACCTGCTCCTTGCGTAATATAAGTGAGTTCTGCAGCATGCATTTCTGCAAGCCAGCTGAGTGGTGAATGCTGCTTTAGAAATGACCATACTCATAGTTTCTGTCATATGAGCCTCATGTCATAGAGTATATCAGCAGGAATTACTAAAATCCCCACTTGTAGATGGGCTGTGAGACAGATGTCATGCAGTCAGGTGGAACAGGCAGTTCTCATTGTCAGTAGCATTTGGTACGGTAGCTATCACAAATATATTGATACTGATTGCTGTTATTGGATTTATGTACACTTACATGTATGTGTTACAGGAAGAAATATCTTTAAATGGTGTAGTTCTGACAGTAGCTGAGGTCTCTCAGCTTCTCCTTCTCTCTGTTCAAAGTGGAAGGTGTCTTCTACCTCCTGGGGTGCTCAAGTGGGCTTTCAGAGGAAAGTAGTCACCTTTTTAGTGCTGGATCTTGCTACCAGAATTTGGTACCTCTGCTTGGGGAAAGATGAAAAGATGAAAAATCAAAAGATGAAAAGTCCAAATTTCCCTTGGATAAACTGGCCATTAGAAAAAAGTATGAGACAGAAATCTTGCCTTTCAGGTATGCATGAAGTCATACCTGAAGATATTTGTAGTGTTGACTTTTTAAGTCAACGGGTTAGTCAAAATGTTATGAGAAGAGTTCTGTTGGAAGGAGCTTGGGACTGGAACAGAGCTTTCTTCAAGGTATGCAGAGTGTGCTGATAGCTTGGCTTTCATTTGTTCAATCAAAGAAAACAATTACTGTGTTTCTGAGCCTTGGTTTCTTGGGAAGTGAAAGCTTCCCCATGGCTTGGGTTGGGCTGCCATATTGGATTTGTTTCCCATGCATGCTACAGCAACACAGTTATTACGTACTCCCCATTTTCTCGTGGGATCTGTAGCATGTGGTGGCAGGTATGGTCTGCTTGACAGATCGTAACAGAAAATAATTCACTGTTCACATTACATTTTTTTGCTAAATACTGATTTTTCTCAGTCCATCGTTGTATGTTGTGTAGTCTTTTAATCTTGGTATGAAGGAACAGCTCTGCTATAACCTGCTCAAAAGTTGCTGCATGGGGTAGCTTGGGCAGTGAGAATATTTTAGTGATGTACGTATAGAAATTTTTGCCTGAATGGAAAATGTATTCTGGAAACAGAAGTTGGTTTTGAAAAATAATAACCTGGTACTGAAGTAAAGTTTTTTGAGAGCTGTAATTCTGTGTTTTCACTAGCAGTTTCTAATGTCCTGCCAAAAATCAGGTACAAACATTCTGAACATTGTACTGCTAAACTTCTCAACCATACCTGACTAGCTGGGGAGGAGGAAATTAGTCTTTCTGACAAGCTACAGTTTGTATTTTACAAGCTATTAAAATTAAAATAGGTGAGAACTTCAATTGAAACATACCTGTCATTACACAAAAACATTTTAATGTCACTTGAGAAGGTAATTGTGGCTCTCAGCATGGATGTGGAGCAAACTCAAGACATGCATGGTATAAGTCAGTAGGCAGGTTTTTCCTTGGAGTGTTGCATCTTGTTGCTTGTGAAGCACAACCAAAGACCCTCATATTTTAAGAGTTTCCATTATTCCCATTACCAAGTCGATATTCACTATTCCTTCTTTGTAACAGTGAAGCTTTTGGTAGCTTCACTATCAAAGCACCAAAATGATTTATTTTTAAAACAAAAATATGAACTCTCTTTTTTGGCGAGTAGTTGGGGATTGTCATTTTTAGCCAGAAGTGTTTTGATGGTACAGTTGAGAATATGGCTGATATTTTGTTGTGCTGTTGCAAGGAGAACTGTTTCATCCTCCACCCTGTCTGCCTTTGGACATGGTGGCGGAGGTGCTATGAGTTTCTTGAGCCTTTTAGTGTTTCTCACAGTTGTCTCTTGTGATGCACAAAAGGCTTATGATCAGATATCTTTGGCTGAGCTATCTTGAATTTAATTGATGAGATGGTTAACTGAGAATTCAGGAGTTCACAACATTTTTGCTTTCTGCATGCTATTAAGGACAGTATCTTAAAATAAAGGATTACTAGCAAAATCCAACTTTGAAGCAGTGAAACTGGTGCTTAAATTTTCATGCAGAAACAGCAGTGGACAATGCCAGAGAAGCACTGTTACAATCTACGTGTCAGTTGTCATTCTAGCGAAGTTCCAAATAGTCACAGGTAGAGAGAAGCACTTTTTAGACTGCTCCTCAATTAAATCACTTTTTTTCTTCAGAATTTGTCTTAAAGTGATTAATAAATCACTTTAGAAAAATGTTGTCAGCGTGAGCAGAACTCATAATTGAAGACTAGGTGAACTCTGATGAGATGGAAATCTGTCGTTTCTTAAAAACAAACAAAAAACCACAGTATTTAATAGGATGTTTATGTAAGTTTCTGTAGAGGGGATATAATGTCTCGTAGGGCTTTAAAAAAGAAAGTCATTAAATGAGCTGTTTGGCAGTATGCTGTTTCTTTTTCACTATTCTAACTCCGTTACTGTGAACTGATTTTTAAGAGGTAAAACTTGTGTACTATGAGAAACACTAATCTTTTTGACATCCACTAGTGACTTCTGAAGTCATCTTCTGCATAGAAAGGGTAAATTTATCAGATTTTGAGATGTTGACTTTTTTTTTTTTTTTGCATTGAACTCCTGTGTTTTTAACCTTTAAATGAGAACTGGAATACTGGTTAGTTTTTTTAGCTTGCAACCTCCTCAAAGAAGGCAATGTAAATATTCATACCATTTAAAAAGTTGTTTAGTCTTAATCTACGAGTACCTCACTGTTTTGCAATTAACATATAAATATATATCAAAACAAGATTTGTGTATGTCTCTTTAACTTTTTTTTTTTTTTAATTATTTTTATGCCGTTTCTAAAACATTTTGAGGAAAAGTTAAATTTTCAGGGAATTTGAGTGAAAAGTTTACCTCTGCAAGATTGCCCTGTTCAGATGAGTTCTTACATTATGCACAATCTTCAGTTAGGGTGCTGCTGTCCCCCAGATACTTAATCCTGAACAGGTCAGACTTGGGTGTTGATTATACAGGTAAAATTACAGTCATAATATCCCAACAACATAGCTGATGATTATTTTTATTTTCCTCTTTCAGGAAGTTAGTCATGACACAAGAAGATTTCGATTTGCTCTTCCTTCAGTAGATCATGTTCTGGGTCTACCAATAGGTACGTTCTGTCTTTCCTTGCTGTGGATCAAATCCTTGTTCATTTAGAGATTTTGTGGGAGGGTTTTTTGTTTGTTTGTTTGTTTGTTTTTTTACTTTTTGAACTGTTGAACTTCAAATACTGTCCATGTGGTTTCAGCTGGTATTTAGGGCTCTGCAGAACAGTCCTAATGCTGTGAGTCATCTTCACCATCTGAATTCTTGTGTTATTACAGAGTGCATACATCCAGCTTGTTTCCAGGATGCTAGTTGAAACTAACATCAGCCTTTGCTTGTATTTCTCTAATCTTAACTTTCCAATGTGCAGTATTCCCATGGCTCTTTGTCTCTGTGGTTCCTTTTCACCCCTTGAGGCAATGTCGCCTCTACCTCTCTGCTAAGGCGTGCATTCCCCAGTAGGCTGCTAATCTCTGAGTTTGCAGCCAGTCTCATGGAACTTCTTCATCACCATGAAGCAGATGTTTCCCGAGGCCTTGCCATGTGGCATATTGCTCTCTGTAATAGCTTAGTACTGTTGTTTCTTACTGCTTACGTAAGGAGCATTTGACTGTGATGTGTGTTTGATGGGGACTTTGGCTTTAACCACCTTTTGCAATGGTCTGTCGGTTAGAGGTGCTGGCTGGTGGTCCTTAGACACCTTTTCAGCATTACAATCTGACCTGATTTGTTTCTCTTTGGTTGATATATTATTCTCTTGATCCTAGTTTACCTCACTTTTCCATAATTAACACGCAGGACTGAGCTGTCTCACCTCTGTAATTGTCCTTGTCCTAACAGAAAGGAAGCTGTCTGGGGTGAATTTGGCCTGCTGGATGCCACATCTTCCAGTATTTCATTCAGTAAGATAAGGGCAAATCAGCAGATGGTTTCAGTATAGCCCAAGAAGGGATGTGCCTCACCTTGCATGGTCCCAGCAGTAGCATTGTAGTTGTACTCACAAAGATGCTCTGCTTGGGATATATATATATATATATTTTATAACTGGGGAGTGGTTTATTGGGTGAGAGTTGGGGAGCAAAGCAGCTGAAAGTTGGTGAGGGAGGTAAAAGCAGCTGGGAGCAGGAGGCATGGTAGCCGTGGGACAAATACTGGAATGCACTCTGAATGTTCAGTGCAACACCAGCATTTTGCTTTTACCAGCCAACTTGGGTGTTACAGGAAAGAACACAATTCACTCAGAGTTGGATTGTGCAGGGCTTCATACGGAGGCCTCCCAGCAGCTGCTGTCCCATGAGTGAGGAGCTAAAGCTCTAATGGGTACGAGCAGGATTAGTTACGGGTCTGCTCCTGTAGACAGGGATGACAAGGCAGTTGCTTGCCTGGAAAGATGAACAGGAAGCTGGTGCTGCTGCTGCCTCAGTAATTCCCCAACAGGAAACACATGTGCTACCAAATGTACATTGACTCACCCTCATATCTACATGCTGCTTCAAGTCAGTTGTGGTTGCTCAATTCCCAAGTTACCAGCTTGCACATCTTTATCCATCTGCTGGTTTGCCTCACTGGCCCTCCAGCTTGACAGACCAGCTTCCAGTATAGTAGCAGCTTTGTGTATCCCATTACAAGCAGAGGAGCCGTACCATCTTTGGAGAGTTATGTTCATCTTAAGAGACAGTGGTGATAAAATAATGGAAAACAAATCTTCACATGTGCCTCTTAAGAGTATTGGAATTTTGTTGGAAAACCTTTTCAAGGAGTTAAATTCTAGTTGGTTGTTGTTGTTGTTTTGTTGTTGTTAATGTTTTTCATTAAAATATAGACATTGAGAAAAGGAATTATTGCAGAGAGTTCAGCTGATGTGTGAGAGATTGAAACATGATTGCTATTTTATTGTTAAACTGGAGGAATAGCGGGGTTAAAAATGTGCTTTACATCTAGGCAGCCTTAGTAATGGCAGCTGGAAGACCTCCTGGTAGACTGGAGTGATCTGTGGTCAAAGAATTTTCTATGTTGTGACTAAACTATAACAGTTTGTAACAAACACCTTAATGAAGTGGTTTGAATAGCACTTGGCAGTTTCCCCCTCCCATGTTCTTTTTACGTGTTTGTAATGGAGAGAGATCACACTGTTTGCAAGATCTCACATGCAGTTAGGGCTTTGATGAAATATAAATGAGTGAAGATATCAAAACAGACACGATAGACACACAAAGTTAGCAGCAAGGTTAGCTGCCCTTCCAGGTAGAATCTGTGTCTGGTTAAGAATAACTGTGGCAAGATATTACAATGTCAGGAAAATGAGAAAGGAAAGAGTGGTACCTCCAAAACAAGGTAAACTGAGCTTTGAGACTGCTTTCACAATTCATGTCAACCTGATAGATCCACAGAAAGAGAAGTCCTTTGAAAGCAAACTGTTGTTTTTTTCATACCTGCACACAGGACAGCATATCTACCTGTCTGCACGGATCGATGGGGCCCTGGTTGTTAGACCGTACACTCCGGTCTCCAGTGATGATGACAAGGGCTTTGTGGATCTTGTTGTCAAGGTGAGAATGTATTGCTGCTTTTCCAGGCTGGGCAACTGCTAAGCCCATCCGTGCTCTTGCAGTGCTATGTGGAGTCTGATGCACCATGTTCTGTTCAGCTGTGTGCCACTGTGAGCTTTCATTACTCTAACAAGGAATGTGCAATTACTTACAATCCATGCAGCATTCCACAATCCCTTTGGTATTGAGAGTTCTCATGAGATGCTGCATAATTTTCTGTATATGCAGACTGCCATTTTCCAGAATCTGTGTACATTTGCAGATGTTCACATACTTTTTTAATCTTTCTGAAATAAGGAATTAGCCTTGCCTGAACTGTCAGCTTCTTTTATAGCTAATGTCTTTGTGGTCGTTATTAAAAGTGATGATTTTTGTTGTTACAGACATGGTGGACTGATGTCATTGATGAAAATGTGATTTAATCTTGTGATAATGTACTTTTGTTTTCTCTTGGTACTTATACTAAACATATATTTGAAGATGACAGTAATTTAAATGGCGAATGGTTGAATCTTCAGTTAGTTGCTCTCCACTCTTTTTGTTACTCTGGCTTTGAGATGCAAACAGTTGGCGTACTGAGAAGTTGTTTTGGGAACATCGCTTTGCAACTGGCCTGTCAGGGAACATTCACAGAAGTTTTTCCATTTTCAGTTGCAGTAGTTACTATATTTTTAACTTGGGTTTAGATCATGTTGTTTATTAGGGATACTTTATGTACAGAACTAAAATGGAGAAATTGCCAGTCTATGTCCAGTCTGATCAAAATCAGGGCAAGAGCATCATTTTAATCTTTATCAAGAAATTTTAATGCTTGCCTTTCATTTTCAGTCAAATCTGTCTTGATGTTATTTCTTTATGTAATAATTGTTTCCTTTGAAAAAGGAGTATGAGTCTATAAATATTGGAATGGCAGAGAGAAGGGCAAATACTCATCTTTGAGCTGTCAGATTAATAGCTTCATTGTTATTTTTTAACAGATTTACTTTAAAGGTGTCCATCCAAAGTTTCCAGATGGAGGGAAGATGTCTCAATACTTAGACAGCCTGCAAATAGGGGATAATATTGACTTCAGAGGACCAAGTGGCCTGCTTGTCTACAAAGGAAAAGGCAAGGCTGACTCATAAATATAATTTGTCCAAAGTAAACAATACAGAAAAAAAAAAACAAACAAACCACAAAACACATTATAAAATAGCAGTAATCCTGATCACATTTTTTTTCCAGCTGAGTTCAGGTCTTTCTCTGCACAAAATTAAGTGTTAGTATTATAATAAAGTCAACAGCCATCTTGAGGAGAATTGTTATATGATTGTAGAAGTGCCTGTGTTTTTACTGTTCTTAAAGAAGGGAATTCTCTCACTGCTTATACAGGCATAGTTGCTACACTGATAAAAACACTTGGTATTTGTGCTGTCCACTGCTAATTTCCCAAGTGAAATTGAACTTTATCAGTAGGAACTACTTTTATGCCAGTATAAAAGATCTTACTTTGGTATAGTGCAGCCACAAATTTGTCATAAAAATCTTCTGGCAATTCTGTGTGCAGAACTTAAATATGTGGTTTTCCTGATCTTTGTGTTCATGTTACCCTATATATAGAGACATATGAATGGAGGAAATACAACATTTGGGGGAATTTCAAGAGCTTTGTCAGATTTGGCTGTCAAATCAGCTCAAAAGAGCAGATAAATATTAAAAAAAAAATGCCTTGCATATTTCAGGTTTTCCTTTAAAATAATCAGCATGGGGGAAAAAAAGTTCTAAGGAGATAGATTCTGGAAACACTTCTACGTAAAGGAATCAAGGCTTCTGAACATTGTTGGGGCTAAGGGACTCAAGCAAATAGAAATACAACTAGTAATGGCTTGATGCTGTAGTCACAGAATCAGAACTGGTACCCCATGTCAGTGTCTGATCTTATTGCCGTGTGCCTTAAAATCTCTAATAATGCTTCAGGATTTGTTTTTCTTTGTGATATCTTTGGTTCACCTTTGTTTTCTGCCGCTATTTTACAAACAGGGAAGGGTGACAGGGCTGAAACAAAGTCAATTAATTAAAAATACTGTGAAGGGACCATAGGCCATTTTTCCTGCTTTCTTCAGTGTTTTCCATCTCTCTCTCTTTCAGGCGTGTTTGCTATTCGGCCTGAAAAGAAAGCTGAACCAGTTACTAAAAAAGTCAAATACGTGGGGATGATTGCTGGTGGGACTGGTATGTGCATATAAAGATTCATCCTTGGTTTCTGACAGCTGCTAGATGTGTTTGTTCATATTTTCTCTCACGCGTTTGCTTGTGCTTCCTCTTGCTTCTTTACTTTCTCACATCATTAACCAGCATTTCTCTTTCAGGGATAACACCTATGCTGCAGATCATTCGAGCAATCATGAAAGACAAAGATGACCACACTGTTTGTCAGCTGCTGTTTGCTAATCAGGTAATTCTGTGCTTATTTCTGCTTATAAAGTTTTACTTAACAAACACAACTCCACTCAGCAAATGAAATTCTAGCTGAGAAAGCATGGTACAAAAATACAAACACCGGAGGGAGAAATGAACAAAAGTGTTGAAAACTTCCTGTATGAAAACACTGTAATGAATTCCTTTGTTAGCATTACTGATGAAGTGATACTGTCTTATCAGCTAACAGTTTCTGTCCTGTCTCACTGCTTTGCTTCTAATCCAGTTTATAAATGTTTTAAAATTCTGGATTCATCTGTGCAAATTGTTAATGTTTTGGGCAGACTTTTAGAGCTGTCTTTCTTAGTGGAAACATAAAAGATGTGGACATCTGCTTTCTTCAGCAATTGCAGCTCCCCAGTTTCAGAGTAGGGTTTGTATGCTCTTCGAGAATACCTTAGTTAAGAAAAAAATAAAATTGGTCTCCAGCAGCTTCCTTGACTACAAAGCTGTGATTCTTCACAGCTGTCTCATTTCTATTCCCTCCATCAGCTCCTCCATTGGTGTTTCTTTTGCTCTTTGAGGTGTATCATACTGCAGTGCTGGAAAAAGGGAAGATTCTCATCCATAGGGTATTTGTGATACAGAGATATTTCTTGGATGATCAGTGCAAATCAAGTGGCAGTGCACTGCTGAACTAACTATACGCCCCTTTCTTTGACTGATATTTTTCTGGTGTTTATCTTCTTTCTATATTCTATCTCATGATGAATATCCGTTTCTGGATTACAAGACTCCTCTTCATGCCTGTATTTTTTAGCTTCTCTAGGCTCCCCTTCATCACTCCTCTCTACTGTGATATTCAGTATTCCCATTTCCTCTGGACCATGTCTGAATCATAGAAGTTTTTTTGTACCCAGAAACAATGATCCAAGTGCCTACAAACACCTTGTTCTGATGCTTTATTAAAGACCTTCTTAAGAGCATTAGTATTGCCCTCTGGTGCTGGTTGGGGCAGCTGCAGAAGTTGATCTCTGCTGCGTGCTTGGAGTTGGCACAAACTGTAGTAGCTAGCAGGGCAGGAGGGCCAACATTTGCTGAGTAATTCTGAATGACTAATATAGGACTAGAGCTCCTTTAGCAACCTAAAAAAATTAACTGCTACTTCTGAGGAGGATTCAAGGAACACTTGCCTATGTATTAGCAACAGCCTATGTAAACATCAGTCCTTGCCTTTAAGAAGTCCATATACCCAGTAACTGCACAACTATATAGCAGCTTACTGATGGATGGACAGACAAGAAAGCATGCAGACTAGAGTTTTTTTGACATTCAATATTGTAAAGTACTTTTTATATGTGTTTTGCTGATGTTTTATTTTGACTCTCCTGAAAGGGCTGTGTTAGATTACAGACCACACAGCTTGTGAGCTCATGTGGTGCTTCAAACCAGCCTTCCTTGAGCTGGTCAGTCCCAGTTATAGCCTTTCTGGAACACAGGCAGTTGCAGGTCCAGAAATAGGCACCTTCTTGGCTATAGTTGCTGGCACATTCCTCATCACCCCCACAGTTACAGACATAGTGGTGTCCTCAGAGCCAAATTATTAGGGCTGTAGAGGATGATGCCAGTTTTATTCTCTACCCTTTCCTTCCTTCCTGAACTGCAACTTCTTTTATGGGAATAAGGCTTTCTTATGGCCTTTAACAGTGTTGCATCAGGGAGGAGCAGAACTTGCCTAACATTTTTTGTTACATTCAGAATGGGATACCTTCTTGGTTATTTGTTCCACATCTGTTTTAAAAACTAAACGATCTCTGTATGGTAATGCAATGATTTGAAGTGGCAAAGGTGAAAAACTTGCCTTTTTCCTGATGGAATGGCAAAGTGTGGAGGGTAGGGAGATACTTGTGCAGTCATGGTTATTTTTTTGATGAAAATTGCTTATGTAATGGTGGTGCTAAAAGCAGGCTTTACTCTTATGATGTTACCACTAATTCCCTAATGAGTGAAGGTTCTATGTTTTGATACAGGTGTTGCTTTGTTTTGTTGTTTAGAGAGAAGGCATTGTGTGGTAAAGATTTGGGGAAGTTCTGAACTTCTTGTTCATTCTGCTATGGGATAGTCAAGGAAATAATTTGTATTTACAGGCTCTGTTCAGCTCCTAAAACATAATTGAATAATCTGCTCCATTTCACAAAACGGTAGGGGTCATCTGAGGACTGCATTCAAATGCAGAGCATAATCATTGTTTTCCATGTCCTGCAGACTGAGAAGGATATCCTGCTACGTTCAGAGCTAGAAGAGATCCAAGTTCAGAATCCCAGTCGTTTTAAGTGTTGGTATACACTGGACAGAGCACCTGAAAGTAAGATCTAACATGCTTCCTCCACCAATGCTTAAGTTATGAGAATTAATGCACATTTGACGGGAAAAATGCTGTTGTATGTGTATTTCTGGGCTCCTTTGTTGTTTAACGACTTGCAGGTTTATGCAACTCAGAATGCATTCAGCAGCATCATTCCTCACGTAGTGATGCACACAAGCTTGAGATATTGTCAGTGTTTCCAAAGCTATGAAGTTCACCTCAAGTGAATGGTAGTGTAATGTTCCTCCCATGACTAGACTTGAATATTAGCCATTATTTACTCTGATCCAAGGTGACCTTCCTTTCTCCTTCCCCTTAGCCATAAATATAAGATGGCACCATATTGTCTCACGTTCAGAGCATTCATTAAGGCAGCTGTGAGAGGACTGGTAGAGGCACTGCATCTCACTGAGGTGTGGCTGAATACAGACTCCTACCTAGCTGTCACATGATGACTTGCGCTAGCTGCTCTTTCTAGGCAGTGGATTTGCCTTTGTATTAACAGTGATTCTCAAAGACAATGTGGTTTCATCTTGGTGCAGTCCAGTTTTAAAGGTAATGTGGTCTAGTTGGGTGCCGTAGGTGAGAGATGAGCTACCTAAATGTATCTCCCTCAGCTGTGCAAGTTGAAGGAAGAAAAGCCTGAAAAGGTTTTCTTCTGAAACCTTATTGCCTAAGGTTTTCATGTCACATCAGGGTAGATTCATGCCCCTAGTCAGTGGTAGTTTGGAGCAGAGAGGGAAAAGCCACAGGCTTTCTTACCTTGTGACCAAGAATATACCTCCCATAGAATTGTGGGGAGGGTTTTACTGTCCCCCGAGTCTGTTGCTGTCATGCAATCTTCTTCAATTAGTGTTCTCCCTGAATTTCTAAGGCAACTTAGATTCAAATAAAATTGTTGTTCCTTCTCTTCGGTATTTGTGAATTGTGAACTGATCTTAGCAGTTGTGATGAAAGATCCTTCTTAGACCTCAACACTGTTCTACAGAATTCCACTACCATGCCTGTAAACAGACCTGAACTGGATATTTTTGGATGGGCTGTGGGAGAAAAATGTCTCAATTCTATTGTGCCTAAAGGTTTGGGTCAGAAGCGTTTTGCACCCAGAGCTGGGGATATGATGGGTAAATGTGAATCCTAGTATTAACTGATTAGCACAATGAGTGTTCCTGCTGGGAATAACATCAGCTAGAGTTCTTCTAATGAAGATACAAATTGGTGGCATAAGGAGAATAGATGTTATTTTTTCACAGCTCTGCTTGGTATTTCCTGGGGGCTTTTAGGAAGTTTTACTAAAAGTTAGCCTGTTTTCTCCATGCATCAGTTTTCCATCTTAAAAGCAGGAGTGGCAGATTTTCCATATAGAATAGGTCCAATTAAAAAAAAAAAAAAAAAAAAAAAGCACACACTTTTATTATAAAGTGATTTGTTCATCCCCCCCCCCTTCGTTTTTTTTTAACAGGTTGGGAGTACAGCCAAGGATTTGTGAGCCAAGATATGATCAGAGACCACCTGCCCCCACCTCAAAACGATGTTCTGATCCTCATGTGTGGACCTCCACCAATGATCCAGTATGCCTGCATTCCCAACTTGGACAAACTGGGCTACACCAAGGACATGAGGTTCTCTTTCTAAAGAAGACTGATACCTCAGTGATCTTGTAAGGAAGGGAAGAAAATACATTTTATGTATTTTCTTCCAAGACAAGGGAGGTGGGTGATGAACAGTGCTGGGAAGCTACATTTACATTAAAAATAATTAACATTTATCTGAATCTCTGGCAAGTTAGACACTTAAGCTTAACTGTATCATAACCACACTGTATGTTCCACAGAAACAAATGTATTGCAGAGACATAGCGATGTATTGTACTTGCCATGTCTGTCCTGTAGAAATATTATACTCCATCTCAACGCAGGAAAGTATAACTTCTTAGGATGGCAAATACTTGTTTACACTTCTCTTAGCACTGTAATCAAATGCCAGTAATATCCTATTTCCTAACACTGTGCATACCCAGTATTTTATTTGGTATGAAGTATGAAATATAAAGAATGAGCTGGATTATTGACCTTGCTTATGCCAAACTTTAATCCTTACAGAGCTTTTACTATATGAGGGCCAGGAGCATTTGCCTTGTACGTATAATCTTTGCAACACCAGAAGCTTAAAGATTCTTGTTCATTTGAAGGGTGACAGTTAACCATTTATGACAGACTGAAGTTGTTCAAGTTGCCTTGTTAACCAAAACAGGAGTAGACACAAATATGAAATTTGTTCCAGGGTATTTTGGAATAGCCTTTCTTCAATGCAAACACTTTTCCAGCTCGTCACATCCTTGGGCAATGAAGGAAACTATGGAAAGCAGGAGGCTTTACACACAGTTCTACAAGTAGCTGGAAATCTTTGCTTATACGTGTGTTGAATACTGGAAAAAATACTAACTAACTTTTGTATTTACTTTTGAATAGCAGACAGTGGCATAAGAGTAGAAAAACAGTTGTTCTGCAGGTTCTGTGCAGTGAAAAAATGCTGGGTGAAAATTAGATCCAGTTTCAGTTTCTTGTTTCCTGGAGTCTGATTAGGAATGAAGGGAGCTCAGGTTTCACCACTCAGGTGGGTTCTAGCAGGTAGCCCAGCTTCACATGCAGTATGCCTACAGTCAGGAGACTCACCTGCATATCTTGCTCTGGCAAAACCACAAAGGGTTGCTAAGGATTGCATGGAACAGCCTTAAGTCACCAAACTGACAGCATATAGAAATGTCTCACTGAATCTAAACTGTTCTTGGATGCTACAGTTTATTTTTTTAAATGAAATTTTTTTACAGCAACTTTTTACCTAACCTTTAGTAAACTTGATGCATCTTGAATACCGAACCTTATGCTTCCAAACAGATGCTACTGACATTAGAGATAGAGCAGTCCCTGCAAGGAATCTGTGTAACTAAACATTGATTTCTGGTGATAAAATCAGAGTGATTGAAAAGATGTCTAGGGGTATGTGAAGTAATGTGGATGCTAGTTAGCTACAAGTATCAGTGTATAATAAATATATCTCTTTTTTAAAAGATTTGGCTAGGTAGTTGAAGCTATAACTTGCCGTACTTTCTTTTGTGCCTGTACAACAGATGTGTACCATACATTTAAAAGCTTTCTCAGCACGAATTAGAAGGAAAAAAAGATATTGCACAGTTAATTTAAGGAACCTGAGGCAGATAATACTATTATTAAATTTATTTTATTGAATAGACACTTGCCTCTGAAATCTTGAATTTTTGATGTGTGCTTCTAAAACTTATTCTTTAATACTATGCTGTGGAGTTCATATAATGCTCAAGTATGTTTCAGTCCATTTTATTGTGAGGCAAAAAGCAGATATTTGAGAGAAATTATCTTGGTTGCTGGGTTGTATCACTAGGGGATAAAGAAAGATTTTTTTTTTCATGACTGTATTTAATGAAGTTTTCATATCCAAAATAGTTAGCTGGTAATGCATCAATTTTTTTGTATTACTTTGTTTATCTAAGTACTGGCTTTTTCACATCTATGTATGAAATAATTTTGCAAGTGACTCGTGTTACACAGCACATCATCTTCAGCCTCGTAAGAGAAAAACATGTAGAACACTCCAGGGAGTGAATGTTCAAAAAAAAAAAAAAGGGAGGGGGGTGAGAGGGGGCCTGTGAAAACTGCTGTATTCAGATGCCGAATCAAGGAGCAAATTATTGCTGTTTTTCACCCCGATCTCTTAGTTTTAGCTTTACTTTATGCATCTGTGTGAACATGGGTCTCTTTTAATAGAAAAAATGAGGGATTTTTTATATGATCCGCTGAAACAAAACGGTGTCCCAATCCCTTTTGCTTGATGGTCCTGTACTGTAACATTTAAACAAGTAATAAATGTTGGGTTTGCATCTTTTTTGATTCTTTGAGCCAATTCATCTGTCTGTCTTACAGAAAATAGTGTGGCGGATGTTATTAGACAGCTTGCTGTGGCCAGGTGTGAGAGCAGGCTGGTCCTGGAGGGTTTCACCCAGTTCCCAAGTGGACCAGGGCAGCTCCGTGCATCTTCCAGGTATGCCCTTGCTGGAGGGGAAAGAGGCAAGAGCTACCAGAACCACGTCCTCTTAGGGGAGGCAGAAGCAGCTGAAAAAGGGCTTGGGGTACTGAAACTGAGGGGCAGCTGCAGCCAGGCCCTGTGGAGAGGAGATGCCTCATCTGGCTCCCTGCCTACAGTCTGAGAGGCTCCTGCTGACTGCAGAAACTAGTCCTCACAGCAGCAGAGGCAAAACATCACTACAGCAGGGAGTCAGAGGCTTGTGATGGGAGGTAAAAATAATGTTTTCACATTTCCTGAACAACTGTGTGAAACAGCTGGAAACTTGCAAGTAGGGTCCTGTTCCCTATCCAGCAACTGGCATGGTGTTACACGTACTGCAGTTGTGCACAGTGGCGGTACAGTTACAGACGCCAATGCAATGCTGCTGTGTATGTGTGGGCACACATGATATGGCTTCATAACAAAAGCGGACTATCCCAACACAACAGTGTTAGTAATTGATTCAGCTGGAAAAAGACAAGCATTTCTCTGCATAATTTGATAGAGAAACGCTAGTCAGCTTTCTTAATTTAAAGTTTCTTAAATTAAGAAGGGGTAGGGTAAGGTTTTCTGATGCTTTTTTTCTGAAGAACTACCTGGTGAAACTAACTGGCCAACAGCAGCAGGTGCTGCATGTTTCCTCTCTACGCTTTTGTGAGCTCTTGAGCTCATCCTCACGAGTTTCATGCATTAACCAAGCTATACAATGAAAATGATGGCAAAGTGAAGAACAAACAAACAAACCAACCCCCTAAACTTTGCTTCTACTCACCATTAAAAAACAAACAAACAAACAAAAAAAACACAACACAAATTACCTAATTACCTTTGGATTAGACTGAGGTCAGCAACTTACCCAGTAAAAATGTACACTGTTAGAAAAGCCTGCGGTACTGTACTGGGTCTGGCTGGAATGTTAACTTTCCCGGCAGCAGCCCATACAGTGCCGTACTCTGTACTTGTAGCTGGAACAGCAGTGTTATCACACCAGTGTTGTGTCTACTGCTGAGCAGCAGTGGCACAGCATCGGGCCTTTCTCTAACCCTCCTAGGGGGTGGGCAAAAAGTGAGGAGAGAAACATCACTAGGGCAGCTGACCTAAACCAATCAAAGGGATATTCCATACCATGTGATGTCAAACTCAGCAATAAAAGGTGGAAACAGGAAGAAGAGGGGAGGGGTGGGCTCTCGTTGAGAAGATGTCGGTCCTCCTCTCAAACACCGGCTGCGTGCGTTGAGGCCTTGCTTCAAGGACATGGTCAATCATCGCTCATTTGTGGGAAGTAGAGAGTAATTTCTTTCCTCTGCACTTCCATATAGCTTTCATTTATTTTGTTTGTTTGTTTTCCTCCCTTCTTTTTATTTTTCCCTTTTTCCCCTCCCTTTTTCCCCTTTCCCTTTTATTTCCCCTTAGTTAAATTGTTTAGTTCATGGTAGTCTTTATTTAATTATTATAATTATTTCCCTTTAATTAAATTATCCTTATCTCAACCCGTGAGTTGTTCTTTGCTTTACTTCTCCCCCTCCTCATCTAAAGGAGGGGGAGTGAGAGAGCGGTTGTGGGGTTTAGCTGCTCAGCACAGTAAAACCACCACATATGACTGAGTCACCAATTCAGCCTGGCTAAATAAATGAACAAAGTCAAATTTACATCATTAAATACTCTGTTGTTTGTCCTCACCTTTATTATCCGCAGCACAGATTCTTGGCAAATTCCCACCATTGCTGAGGGGCCAGGCTCCTGAGCTGCAACCCATGAGGCAACCAGGTGAAAGCTGTGGCACACCCTGGAAAATGTAATCTGGATCCCAGAATAAGTACCAAGGCAGCTTAAGCAGCTCTGGTACCTCAAGTAAGCAAGACTTACCTGAGTCTTGCTTACTTGAGGTACCAGAGCACCTCTGGAAGAGTCAAATTAAAAGGTCAACTGCCTCAGTGTCTAATTTTCATAGTTCAAAATCTATACATGCAAATCATTTGGATTTATTTTCCTTTTCCAACTCCAAAAAGGTATGCAAAACATCCAAAGGAAGAAAACACAATGTTTGCAGAGACAGCATTCCTATGGAACTGATTTTATTACAAGACAATGCCCTAAAAACCACAAGCTGCAAGATAATTTAAAGCAAAAATAAAGCTTTTCTGCTGGTCTTTTATAAAACAATCAATCCAGCTACAGTACTGCTCATGCTGTTAATTTAAACACACAAAAACAAAAACCATCCTGAATGGTCCTAGACCTTGCTCTCACTGCACAGCCCTGTAACTATGCACATTTTCTTTGTAAAAAAATAATAAAATACCAGAATTATCCTCTCTGTCTTACCAAACCCTTGTTATGCACAAAAATTACAATGCAGCCAGCTCTATAAAAAGCAACTGTATTTAAATGAGCTAGTTTAAAAAGCCTCCCTTCCCCGGCCCAGCTACCTTTGTGACACGGCAAAAATTTCACTGATGTCTGTGTGTTTGGTTTTGTTTCCGTTCACTTTTCAGTATCAGTTCAGACTTACCTTGTGGAAAGCTTCTGGCACTATTGCCAAAGCTTCTTTATGCTCTTTTTATATGACTGTGTAAATAAGAGCCTTTATTTCTTAGAGGTCGCAGCTTCCCCATCTTAAAACTCAAACATCACATAGCAAAAAATAAGATTGTTGAAATTATTTTTATTCTGTTAAATTATAAGGAAAGCCACATGAAGAGGAGGGTGATGCTTACAAAACTACTCCCATATACAAAAGTTGGTCACTACAGTGCCACAGTGGCCTACAAACACAGTGGGTTTGGGAGTTTGAAACTGGATTAATTCTTCCTTTCACTGGTTAACAGTGGCTGAAAGAAAGTAACTACAACTGTGCAACACAAAGTGCTGTCTAGTAAAACCTGAGGAAAATTGAATAAATCAGTACATAAATACTATTAGCTGCTAAGATACTGAAAACAAAGACAAAGCAAAGCACTTCTGCCCCTTCCAGACTGCTGCTCGCTGCCATGAGTGGTCCGGAGCTCACCTCTGCAGCTTTGAAAGACGAAGACTCCCATCAGCATCCCCACTGCTGGATCTTTGTCCCCATTTGTTAATTTTCCCACATTTTCTTTAACAATTGCCACTGCCTTTTGCCACACCTTGACCTGACACAGCTGCTTAGCAAGAACAGGATTTGCAGCTGGGACCAACCCTGCCCATGCATTTCACAGTGGCCCACAGCACTGAGGCTCTCCTGTCCCTGAATCCATAGCAAGGCACTGATTTACTTCCAGCAGGCAGGTGATTAATAGCTTCTTCATATAGCCCATTTCTATCCCAGGGAAGGGCTTTTCCTCCTCCTTCTAACTGAGAACCAGCTCCACTCCTCCAAAAGAGTGTTTTGAAGTCCTCTTGTTGTCCTCCAAACTCACTGCAACTTTTATGACTAGTAACAACACATTTTCTTTATTACAGACTCATCCTCCTGTTTAAAAAACAAACAGTCTGCCTTTTCTATAGACATAGCACACAGAGGCTGAGTCAAGTCTAATAAGACCTCCCAAGGCTCCAGGCAATAAAGCTTTCATCAGCCTTAGCCAATACTTGACAGTTGGCGAACAAAATGTTCTGGCAAAATTATGAGCCTTCTATAAACACATTTTCTGGCAGGTACGTCCTGTTGTTTTAAAACCTGGAGAGACTGAATCAGCTTTGGCTACTGCAGGATCTACAGGAATGTGCTGGGCGGAGGGGGAAAGTGGGAAATAAGGGGGTGGAGGAATGGCGTGCAAGATGGGAAATGAGGCAAGCTCAGCCCACACAGCCTTTGCTTCAGGCATTCAGAGCTGCTGCTGCTAACACAAGGTTTACAGAAAGTTCACGTACACATTGCCCACCTCCTTCAGTCCATTTCTTGCGCTGAGGCAGTTTTCCAACATCTCTTTTGTGGACAGGAAGCTCTCAGTACTCATGACAAATTGCCTTAGAGCATTCCCGCCCAACAGGCAGCATTTTTGCTTCTCCTTGGCAATGCTGTCTAGCATGACTCCGTGGATGTCCTTGGGCTTCCCTGGCACACCAAACACGATGAACAAGCCCAGGCAGTCCTGTCCCACCAGGCGGCAGAACTCTGCCAGCTTCTCAAACCTGCTCCTGTTTTGGAAATGCTCATCTGCCAGCGTGGCTTCCCAGCAGCAGTCATCCAGTGCCTTGGTGGGGCTGCTTTCACTATGGAAAAGTTTGGCCAGCTGCAGAGCCTGCACAGCAATCTGAAGTTTGATTTGCTTGTCAACTCCCAACAGAGTCCAGATCCAGTCCACACCAAACAACAAGGATTGCTGCTTGGTCGTTTTGCTGGTTGTGATACGTTCCTCCACTCCCTTTTCCACACAGAAGCTGATGAAGTTGACCAGAAAGATCTCATTCAGAGTGTCTGTGGCTGTCTGGAATTTGCTCTGAGGATCTATGAACCCAAGGTAGTCCTTCAGTCTTTGCGATGCATAGACCACACCTTGGCTGAAGACTTCACAGATAACAAGAGTTTTGGCCTTGCTCTCCTGGTTGTCTTCATGTGATATTTTCTGGCCCATTTTATGTGCAGAAGAAGGTCATTTCCACATGCAGACAGCCTCTGGGAAGTCCCTTCCTTCTTCAGCAAAGGCTCTGTAGTCACTGGGCACTGTCAGACCTACTAAGTACACATAATGGGTAGCTGTCGCCTTCTAGATTAAAGTCATGCCTGGCAGGCTGCAGTCCTGGAGGGCATGAAAGGTTTCTTCTGGGCGCGTTCCTCCACAGCTCACTGAGCAGGGACCAGCCCAGCAGGCCCTGTAACTTCCACACCTACTGAATTCACCTGTTTGTTTTCCTTATTGTTCATTCTGACACCATTTCCTTCACCAAACCTATGTCGTTCCAGTCTGATCTTATCTCATTCAATCTCATTTCTAGGACTATTACAAAGAAGCCTCTTTATTGGCACTGGGTGTTTCCTAGAGATGAATCAAGCTGTTTCTTTAATCACCCAGAGAGAAATATGTATCCAAACCTGAAGACTTCTACAGGATGCGTGAGATGATGTCATGGTCTATTTTGATGGAATGTTTGCCTGTATCCCAATATTAACTGCTGTTACTGTCAGTGGCATTAACTGTGCTATGACAATGCACATGGACTCATTTGAACATTTGGCTCAACTAAGAAGCTTGTGCTGTTGCTGCTGGATTATCTTAGGGAGGCTTGGACAGTCAATGCACAGCTACAACTACAAATAAACAAGCTTCCTAACTTTACAAAATCCAGTCTCCCTAATTGTAAAAGCTGGAATGTATGTTACTGCTGCAGCAGGCACCAGCCCTGTTCAGCTCCAGAAGCTACTGCTGCCACCAAATGCACTGTCACAGTCTCCTCATGGGCCCAGAAGCTCACCAACCTTCTCACAAAACATTGTCCTACTGAGTCTTATTCCTCTTCATTCTCAATGAATGAAAAAAGCAATGAGGTTCTCTCTCTGCCTTCTTTTCTCTAATTGCTTAAAACTTCCTTCATTTGATCTCTCCCCTCCTGCCTACAGGTGTTCTTGTGCTCCTGCCACACCCACAAGGGAAACGCCATCTCAGGAGCAGGCTGGTCAGTCACACTGCCCTCAGGTCCCTCTTTCCAAGAAACAGATCATGTCCTAGGTATTACCTTTCTTCTCTTACAGGGTCTTCATATTTGTCATGGGCCTGTCTCCACTCCTTCATAACTTACAGCCATCAGTAGGTGTTCACTACTGCTTCTCTTGTTATCTCTGACCCTAAATCTTGAGTTCCCTTCCTTTCTACAGAGGGATTCCCCAGCACCTAACACACTCTCCTTGCTGACCTCTGCTCCAAATCTACTGGCAACTCAGGTTTTGCTTTAATTTTCACAGCTGCCTCACAGAGTGCTATCCTCAGCTGGGAGGAAAAAGATAAAAGGACTCACCAGGTAAAGCTCTTGCTGCAAAGTAAAACATCAGAACGCTCAAGGAAAGCATAAAGCTCTCAAGTAGTATGCATCTTCTATTTTGCACATCACTGTAACAACAAATGCATATTGTGCTCTAGATTTCAAAGTGTTTATCCTCATTGTTAACACAGAAATGTTGATCTGTCATACAAAACCACAGAAATGACAGTCAAAAGACAGGGAGGGGTTCTGCATTTTCTGCTCTGTTATCTGGCCACACCAGGCAAAACATTTATCGACATTTCTACCTGCATCCCAGCAGCACACTGTGGTCTGGGGAAAACAGCTGGAGCTCCTATGCCTGCTGAAGGCTGCAAATACATGCGTAGGGGACAACACCTGGGGCTAGAGAGATGCTTGTTCTCTGCAGTGGGAATGGCAAAAGCTGGTGCTTTTGCACCAGATGACAATCAACAGAGACACCTTCTCATCACACTGTGCCAAATAACCCAAGTGATTCAAATCTGGATCTCAGAAATCAGTATAAAAAGACGTAGGACAGTGCATTTCTTTCCTGTTATCTGACTCTTTCTGCAGGCACTATCAACAGATGAACTAATGAGTCCACAAAGACTCTAATTTTGTTTGCCCCCTCTCCCTCATCTTTTAAATAGAACAAAATAGCTTCCTAGGAAATTAAAAAAAATACGGATACATATTTAAAACAAACACAAACACTTGGCATTTTCCACAGATTTTATTGGATCTTACATGGCAATACACAGCAGTAATGTTGCCCTCTTCAAAAATGCACAAAATACCACAATGTTATCAATTTTGTGCACATGCGCCCATAAACTTCCTGAGGTCATCCCTTGCTTTCATATTAGACCCCCATAAAATAATCACGGTTCAGATGATAGGCTGCTTTGAAGGGACAACCAATTTTCCAACCAGTAGATGCTGAAATGGGTTGTTCGGAGCAGAATTTTACTTACACTGGACTTAAAAACAAGTGATCACCTGCTGCTGCCAATATGTTTGTTAATAGCACTGAACTGAAAAGAAATTTGAGAGTATTTGCTTATACCTGTTTCAGCACATAATATTGTGTCACTAGCCCTTTTTTTTCCCTGTGAATATCCAGCCATTATGTCCACTAGTCAGAGCCTGCTAAAGGAGTGAAACTAGAGGAATACTGTTGCTCAGAAGCCTGTGCCATGTCGTCCCAGCGCATCTCTACTGGTAAGAGCAGGGTCTTGAGCTCAACTTACATTTAAATAATTACCATATTGCAAATTATTCACAGAAAGCAAGCCCTGAATCCACATCTGAGTATTTGCACCTGAAAGCTGGAAGCAGGCATTACATAATGTGGTATTTCTGCCTAATTAAAATAGCTCAAACACCCCCAAGACAGCAGAGGAAGAAACAACAGATAGCAAATTATTTGTGGATATTACTTAGTCAGGAATTTTGGATAAAGCACCAGTATTGTAGTCTGTCTGTAGAGAAATGTAAAGTGGCACAAACTGAATATGAACAATTACAGATTGTTTGCCTGGCTCCAGTTACTAAAGAGAGAATGGCAGCACTTGATATCATATACAACACAACTGGTCCACATCAAATTTTTCATTTTCTTTGCACATAAATAGCCTTCACTGCACATCCTTAAAAAAAAAAAAAAAAAGAAAGAAAAAAGAAAAAAAAAAGACTTGTAATAGATTATAAGCTATAAGCAGGAGCTCTGTGAAGAACCTTCCTTCCCTTCCTAACTTTTGTAATGGTGTTTCAGAAACACCCACAAAATCAGCCAAAATCTAAACTCCATTATACCACACAAGCAGCATGTCAGAAATGGTTTCATTACTACCCTTGCCGGAAGTGACAACTCTTATAAAAGCCAAATACCACTGCAAGGAGCAATTCTAACTGGATTTTTTTCCTTTACAAAGCAAAGAAGTTTCATGCCATTGTGCTAAAATACATGCAACATTCAACACCGTATAAACAACCACTGTAATAAACAGTTACTTTTTTGGCTTTTGGCTAGGACATCTTGCAATACAGAAAAATTCTGACAAAAAAAAAATTCTACTGGCTAGTTAGACTTACTAAAATCTGATCATCTTCAAGGCAAGAGAGTTATGTTTTTAGAAGGTAAAATGATATGCAACATGTTTGATATCTGTATTTTTGAGGGAAATTCCCACCTTGGCTTTAATATTATGAAATAATATATTTCCTATACATTTCTCTCTATATATATTTTATTTTTGATTTTTTGCAACTCCACCATCTTTATGTTAGTTACAGCACAGAAATATCCCTTCCATATGCAGGGAGTACTCTCAGCTTGAAGGAAAACTCTCCAGAATATTTTTAAGTCACAGAAACATTAATAACTTTCTTGAATGCTATAACTACTGCTGCAAGGAACACGGAAGAAGACGTTTTTAAATTTGCAGTTTCTGTAAGAGTCACTGCCAATAGAAACATGCTTTATAACTGTTTCATCCCAAATGGAAGATCATTATACTGTGCACTTAGTAAAAAGCAAAAAAAGCAAACAGTTCCAAAGGCCAGCCTGCCTTTTCCAGTAACCAGCTGGTATGCAAACTGCGATAATCTTTTACAAACCCCTCCCCTTCCCCCACACCTCAAGCTTTCCATCACTCTATTTCACAAAATTTAAATTTCTGCTTTTACATGTACTTAATATATTCTTTTTTCTTTTCTTTTTTTTTTTTATTTTTATAAAACAGTATAAAAATAAAAGCAACAATTAAGAGCTACAGGGGAGGGCATGGATGACTAAATTCGATATCATGGGAAGGGCAGAACTAGTATTTGTGCCGATAGCAATAACATCTTGTTTCAACTGAAAATCTAGAGAAAGCTGATCAGAATCTACAGACACAATACATCTATTCTGAAACAATATAAAGGATTATCTCAGGACAAGAATAAGCAAAAGGAGCACTATGATACCATGTAAATTTAAATGCAACACTCTGAAAGATACCACCAGTTTGTACATTAAATATAGTAAAAAAACAATTACCATTCACTAGTGTCTGGGTATTTCTTATGGCAACTTTAGAGTAGGCACCTTTTTTTTTTTTTTTTTTTTTTTTTTTTTTTTTTTTTTTAAATTCGCCACCTCCCAGTATTACTTCTAACAAACAGAAGCAAGAGCAATGTAATGTACATGATTTGCTGCCCATCATGTGTAATGCTGTTTCTTGTACATAGGAAAGTGAGCTGAGCCTTCATCAGTGCCTAGTGGTTACTGTCACACGTTAGAGTCCTCATCTGTTATACTGGTGCTAGGAGAGCGAGTCGCAAAGTCTTTAAACATTTCATCTTCTTTTAACATGTGCTAGAAAGGAAATGAGAAAAGAGTCAAGGTTCAGGCCCTCCCAATTAATATCAAGTACTGAGGACAGTCCAGTCTCATGGCTGGCAGCAAACAACACTAACAGGCAAGGCATCCTATCACTCTTCCCCTCCAGACCCACCCCCATTGATTTCTGGGGAACCCCTGGCTCAGGGGATGGAGCCAGCTGAAAAATAACTCATCTACAAAACAAACTGTGAGGAACAGATTTATTTTTTTTACCCCATGGCCCAGCTCCATTTCTGCTGGCACAAATGGCTTGGGAAATGCCGGCTGGGGCTGGGCTGATTCCATTTCTGATGAGGCTTCACTGTATCTGTTGTTTGCACAGTATTTTACATACTTCAGTTCTCAGACTGAGGCGTTTCACCCCATCCAAACACTATCTCTCACTAAAAGCACCGATACCTAGCAAAGCAATTGCTCCCCAAAACACAAAACTAAGCTGCTTGACAGAGCTGCTAACAGTGATGAAAATTTGCACTTAAGTATGTTTGTAGATAACTCAGCACTGCTATTTAATGCTAGAGACTGGCAAAGGTCTTAGGTCCATTGTACAGAAAAGGAACCTTATTCTACAGACACCAGTTTTACGCCTTACTGTTAAGTTGTTGATGCCTTCAGAAAATGCTCCTATTTGCCTCACTGTCCCTTCTGAATCTTCCATCTGCAAAAAACAGATAATGAATAATGAATGAATAATAAATCCACTGTATGCCACAACAGAATGGCAATTAAGTACAGCAGACAATGTAAATGCTTGATTGCACCCAACCTGGTCAGAGCAAGAAAAGAGTGTGGCCCATGAGGGCCACACACTATGCAAGAGAGGGTCTTACAGGTATTGCATTCACAGCTTGTATCTTCCTGTGCCGAGAGGCATGTTTGTTATGTTTGCTAGTGGTGCTGTGTGACTCTAAGAAGTGAGGACCTTCTCAGGCCAAAGTAAAGGAAAGGTTTCACCATGAAAAGGAGGTTTTCCACCAAACCCGACAGCAGAGCCAAGGATTTTAAACTGTTTTACCTGCTCCAGTCTGTCCAAATCGTCATCATCATACACTCGGATATCCAGGCCAGGCTTAAAACCCTTCTTTGACCCACTTCCAGAAGCCCTCCCCAGTTCCATAGGACACACATACTCTTCCACATCATCTTGCTTCTTCTTCCTCAGGCTTCCAAAATTGCTGAAGGCAAGTTTCTTTGGCTTACAAGTGAAGAGAAAGTTGACAAGTTAGAGTAAACAAAGAATTAACAGATCTCTCTGCATTTGGTGTTTCAATCAATGTAAGCAGATGATGAAGGGTTAAGACCCCCTGCTCTCCTAACAACGACTTTCTGAATAGCTGCATTTCCTGATAACTGCATCCAAAAGAACAAGATGTGTTCCCTCATGTGTTTAATGTGTGTTTTTTTCATTAGCAGCCAGCCCCTTTTCTCAGACCTTACTGAACTGTGCTCCAAGAACAGGTAAAACTGGATATCTAAATGTCTGCCTGGAAGCTCATACATGACCCAGAACAAGTGGCCTACCTTTACTTTGGCAGTTGCTGTTAAGAGGACATAGTCTGGGGACTCCATGGCTTCACGTTTCTTCTGCTGGGCATCCTGCCCAATGAGGAGGTTGAAATGAGTCGCCAAGTGCCGTCGCAACAGTGTCTTGTTTGGTGGGATGTTTAGCAATTGCGCCATGGTTTCTACATTGAAACGTGGCTCCAAAACCTTTTAACCAAACCACAGAGAATACAGCTGAAGCCAGTACTGTCTGATGAGGTCTCAAGGACATCAAGAAGCACACCTGTCTTCATCACCTCCTAAGGTTGCTTTGAGATGTTTTTATTTTAGAGAAAATATACAACAAAGGGGAAGCAAAGAGAGATAACTAGTTAAAGGATTCATAAAATGCTACCTCCAGACTTGCTTTCTTGAGCTATATTGAAACAAACTGGCAGGTAAGAACACGTAAATCCGCCCTTAGCTCATGTGGAGCTATTGCAAAATGTTTATTCACCATCCTCTTTAATGCTGGAAAATGCAGTCAAAGGAATGATGGAGAATAAACAGACATAAAATGTCTGGAGAAAGGATATACCTATCGATCAGAACAAGCTTCTACAAGTATAAGTCTTTAGCCTAGAGCATCTCATGCTAGAGCAACTAAAAGCAATGCTGGTTTGACACTGAAATTACAGATTGTATGAAAGAATTAAACCCCCCTCACAAAAGAAAAACATACTCAGGTCTAGGAAGGAAGATGGTGGAAAGTGGAGAACACCATCAAATTGTGAGGGGGATACAGGTAAACAAACTCATCGCTTTCCAAACTAATTTTGCCCAAGACATTCATGTTTTTTAAAACTATAAGGTAATGAATTTTGACAGCAACTTATTATTAACCATAAACAGAAGAAAAAATAAGAGTGGCTGCAGCAAAGATATCAGAACTTTGCTCTAGCAATTCTCAGTGGTAGTGTTTTTTTTGTTGTTGTTTTTGTTTTTTTTTAATATAAACAGATTCAGCCTGCCTGCCTAAAACCTTACCATCAGTCCCCCATGCACACCACTCCCCCGCAGATTAGGTGCATACTCTGCCAGATCAACAGAGCGTAACCACTCCATCACACGATGATTGGTCCACTGGGTGACTTCAGAAGGTGTGACGCTACTCTATGAACAGCAGAAAAAGGCAGTTAAGGAGACTTCCCAACACAGCTGTCGCAGCCTAACCTTTACTGAAATAAACCTCTCCTGTCTTTAATGCACACAAGCCCACCTTGCACTTGAGAAAAAGCTTCCACTCTTTTTGGATTACTATCTTGCAGCAATGTCAAAGCAGAGATGGGTCTGGACCAAACCCCACACATTCCCCAAGTACTGCAAGATTTCAGAGCAGATATAAACTGAAATTTCATCAGAAATATTTTACCTCTGTATTGCAAAGGGTTCACAATATGCTGAGCTCTCCTGAGTTTCTTAAGCTGCTTCTTCAACTCAGAGTTAAGATACTGACAAGTCTAGGTGATGGGGACACTGATATGAAGCTACCTTTCTGATGCTTTTCTAGCCATAACAAGAAGAGTCTAAAGCCTTCCAGCAATGCAGTATGGTTTGAAATCAGCCAGTTTCAACTGTGGTTCATTCACAACATGAAATGTTTTATCTTTCTAATAATCTAAGCCTAGAACTGATTACAGCAGTGATTAGCTTGTGTTTATCCTACTGGGAAGTGATCATCTTTCTTGCTCTGTTTGTAGGAAGTTGTGCCAAATAACATGAGCTGTGCCTGTGAGTTGAGTGGGCAGGTCTGTATCATACTTCATGCAGTTTGAATATCTTCCTGTGTACTAAGAATAGTTGCAATTTCTACCAGTGCAGCTGAAAACTAGCTATCTCCACATGGTGCAGATAGGCATCACATATCTAAACCCAAGACTCTGAGTTGGTTCATCATCCATTGCCCTAGTCAGTGTACACTGCTTCCAGAACGAACTGATACCAGTTTCCCATCTGATAAGAGTACCAAATTTCTTTTACAGAGGAAATTCTGACACTGCCATAGACTTCACAATTACATAAGCCTCACAGTAACTGTGCACTAAGTTTAAGATGACTTCTGTTACTGAAACATATTCAAGGCAAAAGAGCCAGTTGTCACCTAGGAAGAGGAATGGGAAATTTGGCAGAGATTTGACTCTAGGGCCTGCAGAAGAAAGAAGTGGTGTTCCAGGTAATTACAGCAGGGCATGAAACTTGGGAACAAAATAAGAAAGAGGAAGCAAAAAATGAAACAAAATGAAATAGAAGACAACCAATAAAAGGAGGAGAGGGCAAAGAAGGAATAATCACAAACACTCAGAAAAAAACTAGAGGATTCTTCTTCACAGTTCCGTCTTCAAGCAGTACCTCATCTGATGGCCTCCTGCGCAGACAGTTAGGCTCAAAGTTATTTATTCTCAGAACTTGGATGGCCCTTTTGATGCTGAGGTGGTGGAGGACACTGACAACTTTCAAGGACAGCAAGTCATCCTGTCGAAGAGGAAGGGGGTGTTAGTAAACACAAATACACTTATTAGAGGAACTAATGTCCAACTGTAGGAGACTGCTTTGGACTCTGGCTTAAAATGTCACATCTGATACATTCTGGGATAAAATTTTAATAAATGAGACACAGGATGTCAAGCCATCTGTCCCAGAAGAAAATCTTCCTATGTTGCTCCTATACTAGCTCCTGCATGATGTTCTTCACATGCTGTATGGAGCTTAGTACAAGAAATCTGGAGTGATGATGATGGGAGAGAGTGAGATGATGCCTCCTCCGCAATCCTACTAGAGACAGGACAGCTTTCTAACCACACTGCATCAGAATCAGATGGCATTTTCATTTAGTCCTGACCAAAGTTTTAATATCACAAACATCCAGCTCGAAGTTTAATTTAAAACAATAAATTACCCTGAAGCTGATCGAGGCATTCTGTATAGTTAAAATGAAAAAAAAAAAAAAAAAAAAAAAAGGAGATAAAAATATGAGGTTATGTCAGGTGAATTTACACCACATCATTTTCAGCATGAGATGAGCCACTTCTCACACATCACAGGGTAAGAGCACGCAAAGACACAGGCACACTCCTCTCTACAACACATTATGATACTAACAAAAGCAGATGGTTCTTTCTCCAAAAGCTTGATCCTCCCAATGTTTTTTTACTTACACATTAATCTTGTAGAGAAATTGATTTTAGAGCTCACACAGACCAGCTATTTAGGTTCCCGCTACTCTTTCATAGAAAGAGTCACACATCTCCTGACACATGTGAGAATTTCTACCATGCCAAAGGAGACACTGCCTCACAGCGTCCCTCTCCCTGCACTGGCCACCAGGTGCAGCCTTTGGCTGAATAAGTAGCTTTTAGATGTCAAGAGCTGGGAGAAGCAAGTTTCCTTCCCTCTTTGTGACAAGAGCAGCAAGCAGCAGTTTTGCTCTGGTTCCATTACACCCCTTGTTCTCCTTCTTATATTCAGGGCTACTTCAAATCACTGAGAAGGGGAAGAGAGAGTCATTTGGCAACCGAGAGGGCTTAACTCACAGGACACAAATGGTGAAAACAGCTAAGGAGACACAAAGTTTAGATGAGGCTTGCCGGCTAGAAAAGGCTGTTGGTGTGTCCTGCTGATGGGTTTCCAATCTATGTAATGCAGAAGATGCCATGCTTTGCCTACCTCTATTTTCACTTCAATGTCTAGCCCCAGAAATTTATCATATCAAAACCAAAATAATCAGATTCTGTCTCACGAGAGAGACATGAAAAACTTTCATGCAGGAGCGAGTTACATGACCAGCCTGGAGAGACTTCCCAGCCCACTCTCAGCTAGCTACTGCAGCACCAGAGAAGGGCTACAAAGAACCTCTGCACTGCAACAGGGGTCACATGCTGCGAGACTTGCATTCTTGCTATATTAGGCTCTTTGATTATAATTTAATCCTCATTGTGCCATTAAGTGTCTCAAAGTCTGATTCTTTTCTGGTACAAGTTGGCTGACAAATTAATTTATGCACCTTTATGTCAGGGTTAACCTGGCTTAATATTAAAACATTAAGCCAGGTTAACCCTGACATAAAGGTGCATAATGTTTTAATATTACATGTGTGTTATAAATACTGGACTATTTTACAATTTTGTGAGAATAATCTATGACTAGATTCTTCACTTGTCCACATATTTCATTGTTTTCGGCTAACCTTATGATGAATTTAAGATTAGAGTTTCTATTTCATAGTTTGCTATTTTAGTTTGAGTTGGGGTAAATCTTCACGTGATTTTTAAAAGTATTTTTCATACTTTGCATACAGCTATATTTAGTTGATTATTTACACAATCTGCTAAAAATTTGATGGTTCTACTCTAAAACATTCCTAGCAATTTAAAATTAAAGGGAATTGACAGGAAGAATACCTATTTAAAAGGCAATGCCCTTGCTGCATTTCCCTCCTCTGTCCACTTCTCTACTTTAAGAGAAAAAAAAGACTTGAATAACAGAAGTTCCTTTACCACCTACACTGTAGCCTATCAGCATTCAATGCTCATCTAGTCAATAGTGATAAAGTCTCCCAACACAAGATCAACTTCAGCAGAACCTGCTGGCAGCAGATCTCCATGATTTAACAAGCAGAAGAAAGAAACTTCCTCCTCCTTTAATATTAATGTCCAAACTCAAAAACAAAAGGAAGCAAACACCAAAACACCTTATGCAAGCAGCAAGTACTCGAGTATCTGACTGAAAAGCACTTGACAGCAAAATCATGTCAGGTAGCTGAGCTAATGTGAGAGCTGTACAAAATACATGCAAACACGGCATAAAATGATAACTTTTACTCTGTTCATAGCACAACTCATGAGGGAGTACCACTGCGACTGACTTCTTTGTTACAAAGAAGGGAATAATACTGGCAATGCTCAGTTTCCATTTACTTCTTCAGAGAAGAACAAATGCCTTATAAGTCATCTTACCTGATGTTTTAGACAAATGAAACGTGCTAGGTTGGCTTCACCTGACAGGCACTAAAGTGGGTAGCTGACACTGGTTGTGTACATTTTGAAATACATTATACAAATGCTATTAAATGTGTCCTGTTTTCAAACAAGCTGTCTCTTAAAACTGCAATTCTCTTCAAAGAAAATTGCTTGGGTTTTCTTACCCTAAGCATCCACATCAATATGTAAGTAGATTTAATATTTGCTCACTGAAGAGAAGAGAAGAAAAAAATTCTACCTACTTCTATTAATTAATAGCATCACTAACAGCAAAAGCCCAGCTGCATGAAATGCGACCACAGAATCTGCACGCTTTTGTGTACTTACACATGCTGCCTGAGCACATCAGACAACATCACAGACAATTACGTGCAAGATTGCTCATTACTCACGTATGATTCTGGGCTCTTGCTTACTTTGTTTGCTCTTTCACTTTAAGATATTGTCTTTAAAGCTGGAAAGACTATAGGAAATACTTGCAGGTGAGCTGTACTATCTGGGCTTCTGTTTTCTACAGGTTGCAGCTATTAGCATTAACACAGGATACCTACTACAATTTCAAGCATTCTGTTAAATTCTGCGATACAGCATGTGCAAATATGGCATCCCAGAATATCTTTTTAGCATTAGCAGTGCTTCTGACACTCTCACTTTCTCTCTGCAATCATGCAGAAAATTTGCAGGCCCAATTTCTGAACTGTTCAACAGCTTTGAAAATACTGACATCTCACGAGACATATGAGATGTGTAGGTGTTGGAATGAACTCTGCTTTTGGTACATAACATGAGTATATGTGTAGCCTCTGCAATGTTGCAAGAGCAAGTGTAAGCTCCACCTTTAGCTTCCTTTCAATAGATCTTGTCATCTGGGGCAAAACTCAAATATGCAGATGGTGACCTCACAGTACTTCTAAGTTTCTCTTTAAAACTTTGAACAAAGACCCAGAGTAATGTGCAGATGGTCTGCTGGCCTCCAGACCTGTCAACTTTCCACTCTAGGAAGCTACAAACCAGACTGCTATGACCTGACTCCTCATCCTCTGTAAGATGTCTATCTGGTCCTGCTCTCCCCAGCAGGATCTGAGAACAGATGTCTGTGTTGCCAGAGCTGCCCAAGCAGCCACAGATGCCCTCCAGTGCCCCATAAATGGGATGCTTATGGGGACAGCAAGGATTTGGCTGGTGCACACTCCTGTGGGAGGGCTGAGGGAAAGAGGTTCAAGTGTTAAGTGAATTTAGTATCTATGCAGTCACAATGATGGCAGGTTGAAAGCAGGTCTCTCTAGCCTCACCTGGTCTTTAAGTGAGCTGTCTGGAGGTATGCCAGTGTGCTTTGAAGTGAGGAAAAACTAAGAACATGGCAAAGATGTCAGGAAAAGAAGAAACATTTACTCACCACACTCATGTAATGAAGCATTCGGCCATCCACCTTTCCTTCATCGAACTGGGTCTTATACTGGGGGAGGCCAATGTCATCCAGCCACCCTAAGACCGAGACAACCACATTAGTGCAGCAAAGCTCTTCTCGATTAATAGCAACCATGTCTGTTGGTGCTATTACCACTCTTTGAGCCTTAAATTTGCCATGATTAGGAACCCCTACAAAAAGTTGCTGCTTCAGCATGCAATAAAATCTTACTTGTAACCCAGTGGTAATCCAGTTTTCCATGATTGTTTTCCTCTTCAGACCCAAGCGCCTGCAGAGCAAGCTGAAGCTTCTTCCGATGCAATGGGTGCTTTATCCCAAGCTCCTGTGAAAGTAAGGAAAGCAGCAAAGCTTACGACAATACTGTACTTTATTTCTCCCTCTGCTAAGAATTAAATATGGTTTCAGAAAGTCACAGTGTAAACAGCACTTGATGGTGACTTGGCAGGTATATTTCCCATTGCTGAATCCCAAAACTATCTCAGCACATGCTTGGAATTATGGAAATGCCAGCTCACTGGAGTGGATTAAGAGACGTAGGTTCTAAAGAACTATATGAAAATATCAGCCATAGTATTGCCATACCAGCTTAAATCAAACAATTTAAAACATGTTAATATTCAGAAAAATACTTGATGTGATTACAACCTTCCCTCCCACTTAGGCAGGTAAGGTTAAATGTGTTAATTATTTAAAAGCATATAAAGGTCCCAGGAATTACTGAAATTTATTTATGCTTCCAAATGCACAAGAACTTCCCCAGTCTAGAGGTGCAAGTGCCGCCATCGAAGATTTATTTAATCCCATGTACACTTTTACTAGCACTCACTGGTTAATGTTATCTCTGAATACCACAAACCACTATGTCCACATCACACTTCTTGTATTCCAGTTGTAGTATAGTATAACTAAAGTTGTAGTATAGTATAACTTTGAATTAGCTTACTAATTGAAACAACTCCCCCCTTCCCTAGGGTTACTATTTCCTGAGGGTAGTAATTATTAAAAGTTGGAAATTCAAACATTAGCAAACATTGTGGATTCAAAGTGTAAACTAAACCAACTTTTCTTTTTTTTTTTTTTTTTTCTTCTAGTTTTAGGAAACAAGACAAACGATTCCATAATTTAAGACAAAGAAAATGGTCACCCTGTGTGTAACAGGGTGTATGCCTCTTTGTAAAATGGGCAGAAAATACATCCAGACCAAAGCAGCAGCTTTTTACAACTTTTTCACACAGGCATAAAATAACTGTGCCATAAATAAATGATAATGAACCTGTTTCAAAGCTGTTTGATAATGAAGCACTCTTGAGTGCATGCTTTTAAAAAGCAGCACAGCCAATTCAGGTGTCCATGTCTAGTGAAGTTAATTCACAAACTTCTAATTAAGAGTTTCATTACAGAACATTACATTTCTACTAAATGTCACCTACAAAGAACCAGATTTTGCATTGTTGCAGATGATAAATAAAAAGAAAACTAAAAAAATTTTTTACATTTTTATTTTGACTAGATGCACTTCACAGTGCAGACATGATTTACATTAATAGAAATACTTTTTTTTTTTTTTTTTTTTTTTTTTTTTTAAGTTTAATTAAAAGTAGTGTTTCTAGTACTTCTCACCTTTTCCAAATCCTGCTGAGAAGCCTGAAGAAGTGTTTGCCCCGACAGTATCCATTGTCTGCCATTACTTATATAAGAGCCTAGTCCTTGGTCCTGGAGCCAGTTGCAAACCTGCTCTTTTGTCCACTTGGCAAATGGCATGTCCAGCTCACTTCAGAAGATTTTACAAAAAAAGAGATTGATAAATCCCATGCCTCAATCTTCTGCTTTCATACTTAAAATAATAAGAACAACTGAGCCATTCATTCATAGGTATTTGGTGGGAGCTGGGGCAATCTCCAGGGAAGAACGTGCATCATGATCAGCTGCTAGGTAAGCCTTGGAATAGTGTATCTCTACGTCAGAATTGTTAGCACCACAAAGTGCTAATTGCTACTGATCTCGCATCACCATTACAATAAACATAATCTATTAATGCTACTGGCACAATCACCTTTGCTGCCTAGGGTGGCTAAAACTAAATAAAAAATATAATATTTCACTTTTGCCTTTAATCCCTAGAAATGCAGCAGGAAATATACTGGAGGAATATCTCTCATGGCCACACGAGGGCTCATGATCCATTTTGTGCAGCCTTACAGATGCACTCCTGCAAAGTCACAGGCATGAAAAGCTTCACTCAGCAGCAAGATCCCACCCCTGGGCACCCACCACCCAACCAGCCTCAACCTTGCCAAGACCACTTCTCAAAGGAAGAAATAGCATGGATCTGCCTGTTTCTGCTCGCCAGGGGAGGGAATGTATCCTTTTGACATTGTGATTCTCCTTTTGACCCTGTGCTCTACTGGAGCTGCCAGGAAGACAAGCATTGGCACACTTTTCACCACTCATCTTACTTGTGAGATTGCCCCAGGTCTCGAGACCAGCCTAGTCGCGGCCCTGCAGTTGCTCTTGTCCCTCCTCTTTTGAACTCAGTCTCGGACATGTCATCTAGGTTGAAGGTGGTAGACTGACTTCTTTTAAGTCTAGATTAATGGAAGGAAGTATATTCATATTTGACCAAGGAAAAGGAATGCTTCTACTAGTACAACCAACACACACAAGATTTCCCATGGGGTTTGTAGCCCTTCCTGCACCCACCACCAACCCACCAGTAGCCAAAAAAAAAACAAACAAAAAAACCTTAAATACCATGCTCCTGCTCTTGTGACGGTCACACCAGCCATGCCCATAGCCTGCCTTGAACAGACCACAGGGCCACTGGTTGGAGAGGGGAAAATGGAAGATGAGAAGCTGAGGCAGATTTGACAGAAAATGCATACAAGAAGACGGAAGACAGAGCAGTGCTCCTGCTAAGCCCACCAGCTTCTTCCTCCCAAAAGCATCAGCTTGGGCAGCCCCAGTGCTCGGCTAGAACCCTTGCAAAACCCTTTGCAAAATCCAGCTCTGCATAATGGTCATTTCGCATCTTTCACTTACTTTCCAAAAAACTTCTTGATTCCTCTGGCCTTTTTCTTGGAATCTGGAGAAGGCGGAGTCATCTGTAAACTATCTGTTTCTTTTGGTCGAGGGGGCAAGCCAGCCAGATCCAAGTGATCTGCAGATCCTTTTTCTGTTTCAGCTATTAGAAAACAAAGTTCCATCAAGACTTGCTTTCACAGCACTGTACAGACACACTCCTGAACTCTGGAACAACTCTATCTAAAATTATTGAGCTTGTCTTCCTCATTCATGGGCCTTACTGAAACACTCCAAGGCAATGTCCTTGCTGGTTGAGTAGGCAACAAACATTTGGTGAATTAATCAATGATTTAAATCCCACATACACTCTTTCTCAGGGAGTGTCCTTTCACAGAAGCCCAGGAACAAATCAGTGCCATAGCAGAAGTCCCCAGAGCCCCAAAAAAAAAAAAAAAAAAAAATTATTATCCTGTGGGCATCTTTCCTAAAGATCTGCAGTATCTCCTAAATTCCCCACTCAGAAAATTCCAGCAACAAACAGTTCCTCCTACATCCCAGGAGTAAGAGGGCCCTTTCACCTCATTGGTGGAAAGAGGGCTTCCCCCATGCAAGTTCTGAAGTGTTTCGTTCCTCTGTAGAGAAATACCATGAAGTCTAGGCTCTGTCTGAACTGAATCTTCTCTTTGGAGAGAACTATAGAGCACTCTGATTAACGTGAAAAGTTTGATCTATAGCTGTTTTCTTTGACAACAAAACTCACAAGTGAAGTTGTTACAAGACTGTTTCATAAAAGCTAAGCTAACAAAGAACAAAACTACTTAAAGACCATTTAAAAAGAAATTACACAAAATTGCAGTATCTATTAGGCTACATAAGCAGAGATGTGGCAGCAAAGTGCTAGATAGCTGAATAAAGTCACCATAAGTCACCATAAAGTGGCTTATGCCACTTGCTTGCTGAAGAACAGTGACAGCACGAGCCTGCTCAGATGAAGCAGCTGTGGCAAGGCAGCCTACAGCAGGCTGACAGTCAGGCCTGCAGCCACTTTTACCCTGTTTTCATGTGGGTGTGTAATTAGATGACCATCGTTTGTTTTTGACATGGACTCTCAGACTTCCAGGAGAAAACACGTTGCATGAATCAAGCTAGAGCACACACTGCTGGGACACGTGGTCTCAGCATACCTTTCTGCTGAGCAAAATTTTAGATGTTTCAGATAGATAGACTACATTTGAACATGCCCCATTTTCCTTCAGTGATTTACAAGTGAAACCTCATAGTGAAGCAACAAGGTCACATAAAAGATTATTTCTTCGTACTTTGGTTTGACCACTACTGAATATGGGAATCCTGCCATTGAGAGACAGCGGTAGTGTCAAACCAGGCTTTTGCATTAGTGATCTTTGCTTTAATTGGATAAGAAAAAGTGCCAGCTTAGAAAAAAAAAAAACAAAACAACAAAAAAAAAACCAAAACAACAACAACAACAAAAAAACACATTTAAACATAATTCTGAAGAGAGAGATCAAGGACAAGGCTAGATGCATTAGAAGCAGAGATTTGCGGGTATTGCAATACTTGCTCCTTGTACCTTGCTCCACTGACACAACCTCTAAGAGGAGATGACATTTATAGGGCTGTATGGGAAACCAAGAGGGCCAAGAGCACTTGTGTTTCTTTGTCAGCAAGGGTGACACGCAATGGCTGTGCTGCCACACCAGCTGACACAGCTCCATTTGCTAATGTCAGACTCTGTAGGTCCTCCCTGCCCTTGCCAGAATCACTCAGGGAATGCTCACATTGTGAGATCAGGTTTTACTACATAAATAGCTCCATCTCAATCTGCCCCGATTATTTCTCATTCATTTACTACATAATAAATATAACTACTTCTCAGAAGAGAACTTACATACCCTTCCCCTCAGAGCTCCCCTAAATGAATGCCTGAGAAGTAAATACACTCCAACGCTGCTTTGCCACCCTTCAAGTTTATACAGGGGTGTCCAAGAGGGGCACCAGCACAAAGGTGCCCCATGTGTTTATATGTTGCTGATTCTCAGTTGCTACCTTGGTCTGTAGGTAACTCTGTGCTCAAAGCTTTGGCAAAGGTCTCTGCAAATTAACCCGCAATCTCTCATTAGTAGCAGCTATCAAAAAATTGCACAGCTGACTTATAGCAGAGGGCAGATGTTACATGGAAACTCCTTTTAACAATGCACAGTTTTGATGCAGAGCTCTCGTGTAGCTTTTGCTTTAAAAGTGTGTGGCCATAACCAGCTGTTAGCAGCAGTCACAGCGCAGTGCTGGTACAGGCAGACATGCAGTATTACTATACCTAAGGTAGGTGCACTTGCACTTCGACTGCGATCTTCAGATATCCAAACAACGCACATAACCACACGCAGCACAAGGGGAGAGAACACGCAGAGGGACAAGGTAAAACACATTTCAAAACTTACATCAGCAAAATACAGGACAAAAGGAGGGAGGTACAATAAGGCACATGCACCACATACAACATTGAATTTACAGAGAGATTAGGATTTCCAATTCGCTGCTAATCCCTCTCTCACAGAAAAAGAAATGCAGTAAAGATCCTTGGTGGAGAGGTTAAAACAGCACCCTCCATCACTTCAGTGCAGGGAGGTCACCTGCTATGTGACTCACGCAGGCTCCTGTGGGGTGGCAAGTATCTGGACAACAGTTTTACAGATGGAAGCACTGAAACCTGGATAACATGGGTAACTCACTCAAATCCACAGAACCATGCTCTAGATGGCCCATCTTCCAGCCTTTTATGACAGCCACAAGAACTCCATCTTGTTAAACAAATTTCAGGATGAAACAGATGATTACACAAAAGAATGCACAAAATAAACCAAAGCAAAGTCTAATCCTCAGAACAGACTGTGTATCTACTTCAAGTAAGCTAGTAAATTTCCATGCCACACGACACAGGTAAATTATGTGCAATGCATAATAAATGTGTGAGCATGTTATTTCTTTTAAAAAATGACCCAGAATTGTCATTGGTAAGTAAAAGCAGGAGACTCTTCTGCTCAAGACAGAAGAAGCTGTCCCCTTTTATGCTTCTGAAAGATAGAGCTAAAGTCCTAAATTTTGTGCAATAGAAATAAATTTTAGATAAATGGCAGTAGATCTGATGCACAGACTCACTTGATGCTTGAACAGGAACAGTGTAAATACTACTGTGGCAGAGCAGCTAATGCAAGTAGGATTTCAGCTACTGGTAACAGCAACTTCTGCATTAAGCAAAATATTTTATTTCTTCATCCAAATGTCATCGAATGACAAAACCAAAAAAAAAACCAACACTTTCCATCACAGGTCTAGAACTCAAAATGAGCTTGAATAACTTGTCAATGCTGTTCTTGTTGTCACAATCTCTTTTGCAAGGCTACTTAAATACGCATAAAATAAAGAGGAAGACTGAATGTAGCTGCCTCATTTCCATACATCTGAAAAATCTTATGAAAGATAAACTGAGGATGGGACCGTGGGAGAAAAAATACCCACAAGTCTCATGTGCGAACTACCACCAGGCAGCCAGCATTTCAGAACTGCAGCATTCTATTACAAAGTCTCAGGGGAGATATCACAGCAGAGGTTAAGACAGATCAACTAATTTCATTACATCAGAGAGGTTTTCTCTGTCGCTTCATTTTTTCCAATCATTCTACTGAGAACAGTACCACCAAGTCACAGTGAGACCAAGGCTGGCTTTCCTGCTTCTTAGGACTGTTACAGCACCCAGAAAAAAAATAAACCTCTAGTTCTCTGTTATTAAGACATTTGTCAAAATGCACAGAATCTGAGTGCAGGTGCACAATACCTACCCAGATTTGGGGCACTTGCAGTCCTCTTGTTATTTTTTATCTTGAAAAAGCCTCGTCCAAATGAAGATCTGGCTTTACGGGTACCAAAACTATCCTCATCTCCTGTGACACCGTAAGAAGGAGATTTTGGAGGGACGGTTGCAAAATTATTACCTTCCATTGGAGGTTTAACCTGCTTAAGGTAGGGAAACAGTCAGTATCAGGGAACTGCAAAGGACCTTTTAGAAAGATACAAAGTGACTGTTGACAGATAACCTGAAGAGTCATTCCTTCACTTTTGTTACTACAAGAAAACAAGGTAAAAAGCATAAAGGAGAACACAGACAAGATCTTCATTTGAATATATTCAGGATCCAGGATTACTACCACTAGCTTCTAAGAATAACGTGTTGTCTTGAGGATGTTTCTCAGTTTCTGCAAGTAAGGCTTACAGGTATGAAAACGATAAAAATACAGTCCTGGAAGGCTTTGAACTCTTCCAAATTTCCAGGGTTTCTGTCTCCCCCACTGGTAGCTGAAGGGGCAATGGGAAGCAACGAGGGAGACAAAACCCCCACACTAAATCAGTTCTCTGCCAAGTGCCACATAGCCCCTTTCATCTTGTTACTGCTATGCAATTTCAGAAGAAATTAATTAAATGATTATGTCCACTGACCAAGCTGAGAGTAAGCACATAGCGAAGCGTAAAAATGACAGGACAGAAAATCAGAAACATCAGTTCACCAATTTCAAGTAGTAGTTTTAACCTTTTTTGCTGTTTCAGTGTTTCTTTAAAGGCAGAAAAAAAACTCATTCACAATCTAAACACATTCCTTTAGCTTTTGCTGAATGGATACCACATTTGGGCTAAAAGCAGTATCTGATATAGGTGTTTGATGTAGGTGTTCTCTCTACTCAGATCTTCCTACAGGCAGCAACTGTTGCATGCAAACTACTGACATAGTAGGGTAGACCGTGGTGTAACTGTTCTGCAATGACAGTCTCTTTAAGAACACAGCTGTTACAGAAAACAATCTGGAAACCCAACGGTTTTTAGAGACACTAATTATAGTCAGTGTAATAGTTAATGGTTAGCTTTGCTAATTATTGAGTGGTAGAATTATGTGGGGGAAACATTGGCTTAGATGGCAACCTTATGCTCTACCAGACTGAAAGATAATTCACGTGTGAGAGGACAAGAATGTGTGAGATACAAAGTGGTTGTGGCAATTCATCATATCCTCCTTGCTATCTTGTTGCATTCTCCCTTTGGAACTGCATGCTGCAATTTCACAAGTTTGAGCCTTTCACCACCTACTTGCTGTCCACATTTCTCTGCATTCACACAGGAGCATACACACACATTACCTCTGTTGGCTTCTGTGCAGGGTCTCTGTCCTGTTTCGGAAAGATTAAGAAACACATTTTAGAAGTCACAGTTTATAGTCAGTATCCAATTCATTACAGTCACCCTGAGTTGAACTGACCGATATACCCATTCTCTGTACTTTTTTTATTCCCTAAAGATATCTCTTTGGAGCTGTATTTCGCACAGACTAATTCTTGCTTTTTTTGAGGTCAGTGAGCTGACATGAAAGTACAGTTGCTTCAGTTTACTTTGTAAGGGATTAGCTGTGTACATAATCAGTGACAAGCAGCCTGTAAGGCACTATTGAGCACAGTTGGGTGACAGGACCCATAGCAGAAATCAGACAGGGTAGAAGCCAAGTAGATGAAACATCCACAGCCTCTACTCCTTGCCTGTCCAAACCAACCAACCCCACAGCCTGGAATTTCTAGCTTTCATAATCAAGTTCTGGTCATATTTTCAGTACTGTCAACATCCTTCTTAAGCTGTAAAGCACAGCTCTTGGTCAGCTTGGCTATCAGACAATTTAAGAGCTTTTAACAGTTTAGGCTGTCAAAAAAAACGCACAGGAATAACCCTGATTTGATGACAGAGTCTATCTGTTTTGTCTCTTCTAAAGTGGCCTAAACAGAAGCTATCACCAGAAACACAATGGCTCAATATTTTGTTCCCAACCACCTGAAACGCAGAGCCATCGCAGACTGTATTTCAGAATGCACTAATTACACAGCCTTCCAAAATTATTAGCCTTAAACACGGGAAGGAAGTGGTAGCACATTTTCTGTGTGTCTTAAATCAGAAAAGCATATCAACTTAAGTTTAAAAAAAAACAAACACCACCACTCATTATTTGAAGAAAAACACAGCATGAGATTTTCTGGTAAACACCTCAAGCAGAAAAACAAACAAACAAACAAAAACTACATTTGCAAGGACAGATTTTCTCCTTTAATAAAGTCTGGAAGATGTCACACATCTGAGACCACTGGTAACACATGATATGAGGAGCCTTGCTGTGACCCAGCGTTTCTCACAGTAAGAAAACAAGGCATCTGCAGGGTCAGTGCCATAACAGAGATGTCATCCCCATTTCAAAGGGAAAGATGGAAGTAAGAGCTCAAACCAACCGCTTCATATGTCTCCTTCTTCAAACTGCTTAGACTGCTGGACTTCTGCAGTGGAGAAGTTCTGAAACAACATGAAGAACAAGCGGAGTAACTGGCATTAAATTTTCTAAGATAAGTACACTCTCAGGAGTTCGCTTTCGAAAAGCATTACAATACGTGATGAGATATACTCAAAAACAAAGACATTTCTAATTAAGGCAATCAACACACTAATCAGAGCCCACACAGTTTGAGGAGATATTCTAAGAACCTCCAGATCATAATTACTGATGCTAATGCTGCAGTGACCTGATGCCTACCTTGGATATTTTTGGCTTCTTATTTAAAGTTTTATTTTCAGAGGTACAAGCAGAAGTTACACAGGCAAAAGTGATATAAACAGAAGCTATGAGAAACAGTATTATTAGCAAGAGGCTTCTGACTAATTTAATCCTTACAGAAGCCAAGCACAGTAAGCCAATCATGCTTTAGTATTTTATTTACAGTTTATTTTCCATTTGAGACCAGGTATCTCCCTGTTCTGGTGAGACTTATGCTGGAGTGCTCAAGTCTGAAAAGAAATTTACCATTTAAGTCTTCCCTACATACAGTTAAAAGAGTAACTTCACTGCATTTTACAATGTTACCTATCTTTATACCAGCATAAGGGCAGTAGAATTTGGCTTTGGGAATAGTCTCATGGCACTAAATCACTCAAAATATAAACAGACATTGAGCGTTATGCAATGGACCAAACAAACCCTGTTGACTTGGGCACATCGTTAACAAATTGCTTTGACTCAACCTTGAGCTCATAAATAGTCCCACTGGTTTTCCTGAGCAATACGGTTATGTGACAGGTTAAAATTATGTTTTCATTGTAGTCTGCTGAGTACCTTTTCCCCACTATCAAAAGAACAAAAGCAAAACAGAGGCACTTGTACTACAGAAAACTGTAAATTTCAGTGTCTATTGACGGTCAATTAGAGATGCTTCATAATATAAAAGAAATTGTTAGCACGTGTGCACAGATAAAGCATTGGAAAATAACGGCCATGAACAGAAAACCACCACCGCTACATCTTGGCTGGAATTACTTGGCATATTTGCATGTGTCTGTAAAATATGGAGGGATTGATAGGGTTTTTGAGTCAACAGCCACATATGTTTCCCCAATATTTTTGATACTTACGCTGGACCGTCACACAGCTGAGTTCCTGGGGAGGAACCAGTTGATCTTCCTTCACTGTAAAAATTAAAGATATGAAAAAAATAACGTATTTAAGTTCTCCATGCAAACACCTTGCTAATATACAAATCCTAAAATCTCAGCCTGCTTTTATTTATTTTCACTTCAGCTGTTACCACATTAGCACATGCCAAATATTCTCCTCTACAGTTGTCAAGTCTTCTAAAAGACGAAGTTGAGCTCAAGTGCCCCAGGAAAGAAAACTCATACTGTAAGTTAACTACAATACTACAGTACTGCAGCAGAGGTTACAGCACGCATAGTGTAGCATTGCAACACCAAGTAGCAGAGATGAGTGGCTCCCTGTGACTTACCCACAGTGCTGGGAGTTTTGTTGTTGGTTGGTGCTTTGCTGTTTTGTTGTTGTTGTTTGTTTATTTTGTTTTTAAGAGGCAGGATATAAATATCTGCAGCAATGGCTAGAGCTGCATGAGCTTCTCACCCAGCAGGCTGCAGTCTGGGGCACAGGAGCCACATTTCAGCCACAGCCCCAGGGTGCAGCCATGCACCCCCTGCTCTGGCTTCTCTGAATTTCTGGATCTACATGCTTAGTCTGGTATTGGAAAATCTCAGGCACAGTTCTCATAAGAACAACTGAAGAAATATCTGCATTTCATCACATCAAAGGATGGCACACCAAGGATATCTCCTTCTCTGATCTCTTGAAACACTTCTTGTGGTTTCCTTTTGAGGCACTGTTAACAGCTCAAGGTCAGCGTTGGACAGCCCTTTTGTGGCAGTTTGTGTGGTGCCTTACACCAATCTTTAGCAACTGTGGAAAATGCCTGAATGCAAATCATCAGGAACACATTTGTTAGCACACAGCCAACATTATCTCAGCCAGACCTAGGTGATGTAAAACTATATAAAAATAAAAATTCGGTGTCCTTAATTACATTAGGTCAGTTTTTCTCTCCTGTTCATTTCTTGCGATGCAACTGATACAGAGTATGAGTGCTGCTACAAGCAACAACCACCAAATCAATGCTTACTTACTGAAAAATATTTAATCAACACAGTTTGCAAATACATGATTAGTTTGTGATAGCTAGTCAAGTGAACGTTAGTCTCATTTAATGAACTTAATAACTTGACGTCATTGGCAGATTATTACTTTCATTAAACATCACAGAATACTGGATTTACAATTGAAAAATACATGAAAACAATAATACCTCAAATCACTTGCGGGATCTGACCTAGGCTGTGTTTTCACTTTCTCTGCAACAATTTCTGAACTCTTGGACGTTGATGAAAAAGATGGGATTGAAATCTGTAAAACACTTGTGTGGATCTGTAAGGTATTCTAAAATGAAAGAAGAATATCTCAAACTGAAATGAGCTCAAATTAAGCAGTCATAAATGGTAAATGTGATAGATAAACTATAAAAAGGCTCCAAATTAAAATTATAAAAAAAGGAAATAAATTATATATATATGTTTTAAAGACAGTGGTGATTTACTACTTGAAAAATGTCACTGGAAGATAAAGCATGAATTGCTGCACTGATAAGCTATGGTGTAGACAAAAACCTTAAAAGCCACCACAGGTTGCCAGCTAAATCTCTCTCTACCACAGACTCCAAGAAGAGTAGTTAATTTTTCAGGTTCATGCCTGTCCTCAGGCCACTCAGAGAATACCAGAAAGCTGCCGAACATCTTTTCTTCAGTGTGTGTTCATGCTGTTTAGTTATGTCTATCATGCTGTTTAGTTATGTCTATCAAATCCCTTCTTTGATTCAGAGTTTTAAGAGAAGAGATCTGTAGATTTATTACTGAAAAATGTGATTATAAAAAAAACAGAGATTTGACAATAACCTAGTTATTTCACTGAATGCAATCATGTAATGATGTTTACAATCATTACATGATTACCATCCATACATTGATGATTGCATCCTTTTAAATATGACAGGGTATATTAAATGAGTCCCAGCATGTTAACTTCCAGTTCCTGAAAAATGAAATGCAGCTCCAAAAACAGACATGTTTGATATGAAAAATAGTTAAGACCCATTACCATGACAAATACAGCTATTTGCTATTTCCTGATCCCATCTGATTAAGGAAAATAAATTCAGCTGGATTCCAATGAAACTCCTCAGCAGGTTTCACAAGAAATCCACCTTGTCCAAAAGGTTAGGAAAGATTACTAAAACTGAGACCCAGAAAAAAATCTTTTCGGAATCATGAGTTTTGATGTGTCTAACATGAGTCCAGCACAGGCAATATTTTCAAGGAGTAAAGGAATTAAAAAATGAAAAAAGAGATACCTCTTCATGAATATTCATGTTAAACTCATCATGGATTGGAGATGCTGTTACAGGAGTTGGGGATGGACTTTTCTCTGGGTCAGTCAGAGTTGGTGTGTCCAATAAAACTGTAGAAACTGATCCTGAATGCAAGAAATCTTCACTGTCACTTTCCTTGCCTGCAGGGAGAGAAGATGGGAAATTTCTTGGTTTGACTTCTGGATACATGATAACTCTCATTCCTATGCAAGGTGCAGCCAGTATCCTCATTTATGGGCTATTGGAAGAGGCTTGAATTATGTATTTTTAGGAGAAAGTCCAATAGGAGAAGGTACCACATGCTGCTTCCTAATTCAACTGCCACAGCGTGGCAGGGTTGAAGCAGAAGGGAAACATGCATCTGACAGCAAAAGCCCAGCCCCCTGTAAAGGCATTTAGTGGGATCAGTTTCAAAAAGCTCAATAAACTGAAGTAGTTATTTCCTGTCTCATGTCCTGGGATTTCATACTAAATACTACTTTTTGCATATTAACTAGGGAAAGACTAGGGGGATGGGTCAAAGTTTGCCTGAGACAAAAACAACCCATCTCTGTGGTGTCTTTAAGTTACCCATAGGAAAAATGCAGTCCACAGCACAAGAACTTAACACCAGCTTTTAAGTGACTGCTTTATGTTTGCAGGCTGCCACAAACTGAGTGTGTTTCATTTAGTTAACTTGGTAGCCTGCATCAGCATCTGACATCCTCTGCGTCCACAGAGTGGCTTGCTCCTGAACTGCCTCATTACAGACCTGGATTTCCATACTTGTCACTAACACCGGAGTACTGACCCCAGTAGGGGAATGTTCAAGGAAACTGATACTTTCTAAAAAGCAAGCAGAAACCTAGCACTTGTTGCAAAAGACCTGATACAAATATAAGCCAAAGTCTGTTTACATGAAAGATCTTTCACAGAATCACAGAATTTCTAGGTTGGAAGAGACCTCAAGATCATCGAGTCCAACCTCTGACCTAACACTAACAAGTCCTCCACTAAACCATATCACTATTTCTTGCTCGTTTTTCACTGCCTGTCCATTGCTCTATGAATCAACCATACACCACAGTTCCCAGAGACTCGATGTCTGTTTTACCCTCTTCCTCTCTTTGAAGGAATGGCACTCCATGAAAAAGCAATCCCTATTTTAAAAATGTTCCTCCTCTTTCACGACATTAAGCTTGTTGCTTTGCACTCATGACCCTCTGTCCTCTTCCCTCACAGATTCTGTGTGATCCTAGCTTTGGCAGAATGAAGACATTCAAGTTGTGTTCTTAGTGTTCCTGAGTGCTGGTTTTGAGGCAGGAAAGGTTCTTACATACCAAAATTGATGCCCACAGACAGGGTGAACTGTCTGATCTCTGTTCCCTTACAACAAGGGGAGGAGGAGTCACTTACTAACAAGGAGGTAGCAAAAAGGCTTCCCTATGCAACCTGAGCCCAAAATGCTTCAAAGCATGCCATTTCCAGTTTCAGTTTATGTTCCTGACACTAAGCTGAGAGAAGCTGGGGAAAAACAAACAAAAAAACAAAAACCACATGCCCATCTGCCATCTGCCCTAAAGAAGGCAACACACTCGGGGCAGTTCAGGGCCTGTGAAAGGCTGTGTTGGCCTTCAAAGAACTCGCACACAAAGGAGGTTTTAAAAATGTAGCAATGCAACATCACAGCACACAGACTTTTAAAGTTGTGCATATATTATGTATACATACATTGGTAGAATGCTAATGTCCAAGATTTGTTGAAGACAGGTCTTTCAGAGGGTGATGACCTACAACATGTGACTTGAGTACTGGAAGAGAAGTATGATGTGGGGAAAAAAAATCATCCTATAGGAGCTATAATGCAAATAGGCCTGGATTGTAACTGTAAAGAGAGTGTTTGTTTTCTAACATCTGAGTGTTTTCATCTGAAAACCCAGAACCATTTCAGGGTAATGCTCTCCATGTGCTTGTTTTGCTTATCTTTTAAGGGAGAAAGGGGAAAGAGAGGGTACTCAGTGTAGTTACATTAAACTGATGACCACCACCCTCAACGTTTATCACCTTTGGGAATCAGAAGGTCCTGGATCTGGAATGCTCCACCAGCCTTTCAGTGTATGAAACATAACATCACATGCTACAATATGTAAGTATATAACAACCATTTCAGCCACATGGTTATGCTCATTATCTGAGGGGTGTGGGAAGGTGGACAGGGAGACAAAGAGAGAAGAGGTTAGTAGTAGAGATGAAGAAAAGCCAGCTTTCCCCCCACTCCAGAAAGGAAGAACTATTCCATAGCTGCTGAATATGGTGGTTTGTGGGGCTTCCATTACATGCCAAAGACATTGTGTGCCATTACAACACAGTCTTGGCAGCATGTCCACTTTGCTACAGGTATTTCTGCAGCTCTTGGGCATTGCTGTGTGTGCAACTGCTGTGGCAGTGCTTGTTTGGTTGGAAGGAACATGCATGCTTAGGGTCTGCTCTTCTCAGCTTCCAACCCCTCCCAAGGAACACTTGCAAGTGAAGGGAATTGCGATATTTAGCAGTTAATGTAGTACCTAATCAAGAAAGGCATTTCAAGAGGCAATGGAAAGAATGTGAGAACTCATCACATTCAAGCTAACTTTACACTGGGGAAATAAGCAACTGACAACAGTAGTCACTACTACCGGATGCACCCAAATGTGCAGCAGCACAGACAGAAAAGGAAATTTAACAGTTTGCTCTGGTATACTGTTTTACTGTACCTAAGAGATACCTTCAAAGATAGTAAGTCTAAGAGTCAAAATGTAACACTATAACAATGCACCTACAGTTTAAATGGGAACAGAGTTTAAAACTTCTTAAACTGTACAATACCTTTTTTACCTTGAGCCAGTATCACCATGTCTTGAACTTTCTTGTACCTATTCAGAGACTGTCGAAGCTCTTCTATCTTCTGATCCTTAAATTAAGGAAAATTGTGATTGATCTTTTTCCTTTCGTAAATAAAAAATAATAAATATGAATACTTGATATTATTCAATTTAATTGGCTGTGAGACTAGAAGTATGGATGGGACAGGACCCAGAATTCTGTGAGGCTTTGAAATATCAAATACTTGCATTTAGCAAAAGCTGTTATCTGGTTAATCAACAGAATTGTCCCAGCCTTGAAACTGGATTTCAGCTCCCTCTTTAAGTCAAAGATCAAGTATAATGCATGTGTCATTTACAAAGGAAGCAGTAATCAAAAGATTTAGGGCTCTGGTGATCAAAAGAAAACATCCTATTAAATGTACATGCATGTAAATATGCAAAACCATACATGAAAACAAACCATACTTTACAGAATGTCCTTTGGAAATGTGGCCTGTATTTATCTCCTGGGACTTGCATTGGAGCTCTTTACATTTCAAAACATGGTGTAGAATGCAGTCCCACTGAATTTAATGACACTGATTTGTGAGGACATGGGACAGAGCTCATAAATGCCCAGCATCTTTCCATTTAAAAGGTACAGCAGTGCTTCTGACTATAGTGAATACTTGATTCTTACAAATTTGATTTTGTATTGAATTGCGACATGTATACAGATTTTCCTAAGAGATTTAACTCACTTTGATGAATGATTATAGAGGGAAAAAATGACTTTGCTACCTTCTCTTCATTTGCTGCCATAAGGGATTCTACCGCCTTCTTCATTTTCTGTACCTCTATATCTAAAAACACAATACAGTTACCTAAGTCAAATTAAGTAAGATAGTGTAAGGAAATAAGGAAAATAAAAATACCCTAGAATTGACTCAGTAGTATCTGAAGGTAAATTCACAAATTAAAAGACAAAACACAAGCCACTTAAATTCTATGTTAGATGGAAATATACAGAGCCATTTTCTACAAAATCTTTTTTCTAATATTTTTTTAAATCAAGGAAATGAACAAATTCATAAAATTATCCACCCCCTCAACTTCAGGAAAACTGAGTCATGAGTAAAACTACTGCTTGACTATCACTCTCTCTCTCTCATATAATCAAATAATTGCAAAACAAAAGGTCCAAAATACAAAATATTACTACTGGAATGCAATAAAAATACATCCTCATTACTACAGTCAATAAACACCCCAAATGGCATCTCAAAAACCCACTATACAAAGCAATAGGATTAATGGACATCATGAAGAAAGCATTGTGCAGTGGTGTTTAGTTATAATTCAGTATGGATGTAAAAATGAGGCCAACACAATGGAATGATGCAAGTATTTGTTGTGACAAGCAGTCATGCTAGAATACATACTGTAGTTCAGACTTGGAAAAGGTCCCTGATACAGAGATCGTGGTTCCGCACTTCATCTATAATCCTTATTTACAAAGTAATAGAAATACATGGAAACATGTTCTATCAGTCTATGAGGTTTGATTTTGGAGGCGTTCTGGACTACATAAATGTAAGATAAATGGAAATAATCTCAAATTTTGCTAAAAATCTACTTTGCATAAATGAAGGAAACTTTAAATTTCTTTACAATCATAGGAAGGTAGCCAAATTTACAGGCAAGAAAACATTTTACTTGAACTTCCTAAAATCCTTCTGAAAAAAAAAAACAAAAAAACAAAAATGCAGTGGGAAGATCGTTTTCCTCCTTAATGAAATGCAAGAACAAAACAAGCTGCCTGACTGACTTTCTAGATAAGAGACATTTAGACATATTGAGTAAAACTGTAACTGATACAGCTCCAGAAATTTTCACTGAGTTATGCTAATAGAAAATCTGGCCTACTGGATTGTAACTTCATTTCACTGACAGGCAACTATTTTATTTGTGAGTACATTTTATGGAGAAAAATCTATGCAATCTGCTTTCAAGTGAAATGTTGTGTCTCAATGAGACTAAATCTTCATTTATTAGCTTTTTTTCAGAGAATGTATTTCAAGTTTGATATATCCATCCTTATTCTCAAAATTTACCTTAAGTGTAACTAAGGGTTATAGATGACACAACCTAACAATGTGTGTTAAAGCAGTTTTATATATACATGCAGAAAGCTCTTCTGGTAAGCACTTCTGAAATACAAATGCATGTGGAAAGACACCAGAAACCTTACTTTTATCTTTCAGCTTCTTTTTACAATTTTCATCTGTGCAGGAAAGTCCATTGGATGTAAAATTAGCATGAAGGTTATGACATTAAATAACTTTTAACAAAATATTGCTACATAAAGGAGCAAACTTTATCACACACTATTGCAGAAGCAAGCAGTTCAAAATTTTACCCTGCACTCCCCCATTGCTGATGTTCCTAATGACTCAAACAGTCTCGCTGCTCTCACCCGTATTTACCTATCTCAAGGATTTATTTATTTCACAGAATCTCTAGGTTGGAAGAGACCTCTGACCTAACACTAACAGTCCCCACTAAACCATATCACTAAGCTCTACATCTAAACGTCTTTTAAAGACTTCCAGGGATGGTGACTCCCCTACTTCCCTGGGCAGCCTGTTCCAATGTCTAACAACCCTTTCAGTGAAGAAGTTCTTCCTAAGATCCAACCTAAACCTCCCCTGGCACAACTTCAGCCCATTCCCCCTCATCCTGTCACCAGGCACGTGGGAGAACAGACCAACCTCCACCTCGCTACAGCCTCCTTTAAGTTATCTATAGAGTGCAATAAGGTTGCCCCTGAGCCTCCTCTTCTCCAGGCTGAACAAGCCCAGCTCCCTCAGCCGCTCCTCATAGGACTTGTTCTCCAGGCCCCTCACCAGCTTCGTCGCCCTTCTCTGGACTCGCTCGAGCACCTCCATATCCTTCTTGTAGCGAGGGGCCCAAAACTGAACACAGTACTCGAGGTGAGGCCTCACCAGAGCCGAGTAGAGGGGGACGATCACCTCCCTAGCCCTGCTGGCCACACTGTTTCTTATGCAAGCCAGGATGCTGTTGGCCTTCTTGGCCACCTGAGCACACTGCTGGCTCATATTCAGCTGACTATCAACCAGCACTCCCAGGTCCTTCTCTGCCTGGCAGCTCTCCAACCACTCATCTCTCAGCCTGTAGCTCTGCTTGTGGTTATTGTGCCCCAGGTGGAGGACCCGGCACTTGGCCTTGTTGAACTTCATGCAGTTGACCTCAGCCCATCGGTGCAGCCTATCCAGATCCTCCTGCAGAGCCTTCCTACCCTCAAGCAGATCGACACACGCACCTAACTTGGTGTCATCTGCAAACTTACTGAGGGTGCACTCAACGCCCTCGTCCAGATCATTGATGAAGATATTAAAGAGGACCGGCCCCAGCACCGAGCCCTGGGGAACGCCACTAATGACTGGCCTCCAACTGGACTTGACTCCATTTACCACGACTCTTTGGGCCCGGCTATCCAGCCAATTTATTTATTTTACTACAGGTTTTCACTTGTAAGGTCTCAGAAAAGGCTTATGCCAGTAGCTTACACTTAAACTAATGCTATGCAAAACCCAGCTAGGTGATAATGCATGAATGTGTTCAAAAAGCACAATTCATGTAATGGGGCTGATAACTGGTGTTATCTGCATTATTTTATAGTATTGTTCTGAGGCAGAAAAAACATAGTTTACTGGGGAAGAAGGTCCCCTGATGAGCTATACAGAGAACTAAACTAAAGGTAAGAACCAAAGGGTAACAGCAATTCAATGTATAAAGCAGCCCCCAAGGAAGAAAAGCGCCATTTAGGTAGTAATAAATGCAATAAAGCCAGACCTTTTTCTACATTTAAATGTTCTGAAAGAAATCACATTTTGATGTGGTCACTTTCAGTGCTTTTATACAGTAGCTTTAAAATCAGATAATTTTATTAAATAAAATTTGACAATCTACACACAGCTGTTTCTGCCTCAGGTTAGGGGAAGAGACTAATTAACCTCTTGTGGCTTTCTAAAAAGCATACTTTAAAAGTACAATTCTAAAATCTGTGATAACTACCAATGAGATACATTCAGAAGTGAAATTTCAGTAAGTCCATGGAAAAAGTTTTGAGGCTTTAAAGTAAATTTTCTATTTTTAAATGAAGTTCCCAAATTTAAATTTCCCCCAAATAAATACTAATTATTTTTTTTTGAAAGCAACTAGAAGTATCTGACACATAACGTTTCTTTGTGAATTCAGGTTTAATTAGGATTTAGAATTAACCAGTGCATAAAACCAAAACCAATCCTTAATTTCATCTGTTTAGGGCTGGGGACACACTGAAGATTTGCACATCCTACCTCGGTTTGCATTATGGCTTTTTCCCCTCCTTAATAGTAAGAGGTATATAAGCAAAGCCCAGCACAGATACCCACGCTTTGACAAATACATTGAGAAGGGAACTTCTCAATATAACCTTTTTGGGGACCTAGTTGAAATTAGTTTAGGGATTTCTTTGCCAATATAAACTTTATCTTTCAGACACCATACAAGCCATACGAAGAACTAACTAGGGATTACCTAAGGCAGTTTAATGTTGATCCAGAACTATTCTGATGGTAGGTTCAGCAGTTGCATTGTGAATAGTCACTAAATATGGTAAATAGTACTAAACCCAAAGGCAGAAAGAGCATGAAAATTGTTTTTATCTGTTATTTCAGTTCAACCACTCACAGAAGTACTACCTCAGATAAAGTGACTGAGGAGGATGGGTGCCTCTACACCATCCTAAGAAAGCCTCCCTTGGTCTTACCTTTGTCCAGTATTTCAATTCCTTCTCCTTTCAGCTTGCAAACCAATTTTTCTTGCAATCTTTTTACCTCAGCTTCCTTCTGCTCCAGTTTCTCTTTCAAAGCTGCTAGTTCATCCTGTAACAGACACAGAATCACTCAGTGACAGTTACCATACACATCTGAGGTGCTTTCAAAATTTACTTCTATGAAGCACAGTGGACAGGTCCTCAGCCAGTGAAAGTGACCAAGCACTCCCTGACATTTACACTGGGTAAAGGGACACCCATCAAACTCTGCCACTGAGCATTGCAACAGATTATTGAGTCCTGAAGGAGGCAAAAGCAGGAGACTTACAGACAAAAGCATCAGTCTTATGTATAATTTGAAAAGAGATTTTACATCTAAATTAAAAAAAGAAAAAATAAAACAAAAAAAAATCTTTTTTATTTAGCCTTGCACTGATAGAAAAATTGCAGGTGATAAGGCTGAGTGGTAAAATTTATGCTGCAAACATTAGCTACAAAATGCTACAAACATTTATTTTTATATTTATAGAACATTTTGCACGTTCAAAGCAGGATAGTTACAGAACTGTGCTTACAACAGGCTGAGGACAGTTTCAGAAATAATCACTGCTTCTATGAACAAAAAATTGGTCACAACACCATTAAGCACAAAAACAGATACTGAAAAGCAGTTCAGACAAAAACATGGTACCTCTGCCATACTTTTGGTTTGCTGACCAAGTATTAAGAAAGGAAACTTAAGAGTTGAGATTCATGGCAACAAGACAGATGGTATTTGAGGGAGTTGGGGTGTATTAGATAAATGCTGTCAAACTGTAACTTAGATCTAACCATCTGCACCAGCAACTGACTGGCACAGGTCCATGCATTTAAGTTTTAAAATTTGAGTCAAATCCTATGCAGTTTAATAAGATATTCCTTTGAAGTCCAAGAATATCTTGTGTAACATCATCATCAAGACAGGACCCAACACTAAAAATTTAATTTGTTCAGTTTGTAAACAAAACAAGTCAAGACCCCTAATTTTGGCATTTATAGCGTCTAACTGAAGTGTTAAATACTTAAAGGAATACACCAAACCAGAATACTATGGCTTAAATGTTTTCCTGAGCTTCCCTCAAAAGATCTATGGCAAATATGCATAGAAATGATACCTGTGCCCCCATACTATGGCCCAGACATGTGGCCCAGTGTGAAAGAATCAATGCTTTCTAGCTAGTTTTCATGAATAAACATTCTTTAAAAAGGTGAGAAAAATTCCATTTGAGTAATGGGTGTAAACTACAAAAGAGGCAGTCTTCCCTTGGAACAAAAATGAACTCAAGCCTAATTCAATTATGAATACCTTATGCAAAGTTTATACGCTAAAATCCTCTCCCATCCAATATAAAAGGTATTTGTAATGTCTATCTACATAAAGAGCTTTCTGATCTAATGAGAAAGGAAGCACTGCATATCAACACACAAGAATTAATGAAGAACAAACCACAACAACACAATGCAAGACAAAGTGTAAAACGGTGAAACAAAGAATTCAAAACAGGCCAAATGTTACCCAGAAACTACTACACCTTTAGCATCTGGCATTTTTGCTCCATCCGCTGCTTTTCATACTGCATCTGACCCACTTTGATTTTCATGCTAGAAAGTTTGGCCATTAAAGACTGGTAACAGAGATAGAGGAGTAAGAGAAAACTAAAGATAGAAAAGAGACAAGCTAAATGGCAAAGAGAAGTCAGACACTTACAGAAACGGACTGCTAGAATTATTTAGGGGAATACTTTCTCTTTAGAAGTAGCTGATTTTCAGCACATTTAGGAGAAAATAAATGCTCAGCTTTGGTCTCACCCATGGCATGTCTTATGTGCTGCAACTGGTATTTCTTGACCCATGAATGAAAGAAGGGTCTAAACAGGTAATATATTATCTGATTTTTTTTTTGGTGGTCCCTTGGGAAACCAGGAGTTGGACTTGATAAACCTCGTGGGTCCCTTCCAACTTGGATGTTCTATGATTCACTGTTAACAACCAGCTGCATGGTGAGTTATCCTTCATAAAACGCAATGTCTGGATCTGAAAACCACAACACAAAATTCAGAAATAACCCCTTTCTAGGCTTTGTTCTAGTTGTTAAGTGAGCATCGTTGAACTCCTGAGCATGCTCAGAATTTTTCAGGGTGCAGGCAAGGACTGGGGAGAAGAGAAAGAAGTTCTAAAACCTGTGAATTGTGCCTATTACTGTTTCTTTTCCTCATTTTCACTTACTTTGGTTGTTTTAAGCTTCTTCTCATACTGGAGTCTTTCATTGTCCATCTCTCCCACTCTTAATCGCAATTCATTAATTTCCTGAATCAAATCCTGAGAGAAAAACAGAAACAAAAGCAAAAAAATAAATCAGTAAACAGAGTCATAGTTGACCAGGCACACCTTGGTGGGACCATAAGAACTCAGCAGCAATAAAAGGAACTCTATACACACAAACACATCACCCAAATTCACAGTTAAGTCAAGAAATTCAGAACTTTCTGGATATTCAGGGACCTTATTTCTCAGTTCTCCATTACTGCACTGGATAAAATCAGGCAGAGGAAAAAGAAAGAAAGAAATTGAAGTTGTGTTACCTGAGCTTGGGATAAAGAAAGGCCTCCTGCCCATGCAGCGACTCAACTGCCTTTTAAAAATATGAAGAGATTACAGTGGGAATCCACATCTCTGTCACTCATGAGACCTTCCACACACTGAATAAAAGCACCATCGCTTGTTTCTCTAAGCACCAAAGCACATTTGTTTAAGCATCAATGGCGCCACTATTGAAGTTTGCAAGTTCAACCTGGTTTAGAAGAAACTCAGAGACACCACAGACTTGCACCTGAGCTCTTCAGGAGAACAGTTCAACCTCCTGTGCATCCTCCTGGAGAGACCTTCCAGGTCTGGATGTTCAATCCAAGTGCCAGCAGCACCACAGCTCCCTTCCTGCAGTAGTTAAACAAACACTGAGTTTGTGTCCTGGCAAGGTGCAAGGCACTCTTTCTCCAAACTACCCCATCCTCCAGATCAAGAAATGGGATGTTAAGCAGCCAGCTCCAGACCTGTCAGAAGCCTGTGTGACGGCCAGGACATTGTCCCCCCCCCATATGAAATGAGGAACCACAGCTTATTGGGAAAATCATCTCCCTGTTCAAAAGGGGAGCACATTACCAGAAACCTGTGGCTTTCACAGAGCTTAAAGATGTCCAGCGTGCTTCTACTTCACATATAACTCACTGATCTTTAGTTTATGAACATACACCAGAAAACTGTTACATTTGCATGTTTTACATAATAAAAAAATAGCCTTTCCTGACTACTGTAATGCCCTATCACTAGGGAATGCATAGAAAGAGAGGATAAGCTCTTTGGGCACCCTAGGAAACAGAAGAAGACTCAAACTGCAGCTTAATGGCTTTTACACTACCAAGAGGGTAGTGTGGTACTTAGGTTTGCTGATCTTCCTACATAGAAAGGCAAATCCTATCCATGTGAAGTGGTGCTGTACATTGAGCTAACATCTGCGAGCACCAGAACAAGCCAGAGGCTGACATTTGGAGAATATTCATGGGTCCCTCGTAACACCTGCCTTCCAGCTCCATTCCACATTTTTTCAGCTTGCAAAACCCTGGTTATCATTTTATGTGCTTGATGAATCTGATGGCAACAGAGCAGCATCTGTATTTCTTTAGCAAGATCCCAGCTCAATTACCAGAACTACAAGGAAAACATAGAACATTTTGATGATAGTAATAACTATTATTACTGCTAATGTACAACTCTGATTTGGATACACCTGCAATTCCTCACTGATTTTGCAGTGTGTGACCTTTACAAAGCACATCACTCTTAAGTATAACTACACATGGATGTCACTATTAATTGAACTTCTCTTCACCAACACCAAGTGTTAAAGACCTCTAACAAATTTACATCCACAAGTCCAAGAGTTAGCTTTGAAGCTATGACAATGGATTTGTTTTGGACTTTTGTCTCCTGCAGCCAATCCTTCTATCTTTCTGCTGAAGTTGTTGCCTACATATTTATCACTTAAACTACATGTATTTTAAAACACTGGAGGAGGAGAAGGAAACCAGTTATCAATATTCAAAAGGCTGCTATGAGGCAAAAATCAATGAAAAAAAATATTATCCTTTTGTGAAAAAAAGTTAGTGCAACCCATATTGATGGAAGTGTCAAGATGTACACAAAATATAACAGGAAACAGTAATATTACAAAACCAAGAATGTAAGATACTGGAATTGAAACCAAATTCCTCTTTTTAACCTGTTAAGGGCCTCATGTGTAATGGGTCCTTTACTGCTGGTAACTGCTCATCAAAATGACAGTACAATTTGCTCAAGGGCTAGATAGAAATAAAGAGGAGACCTAACAGCATGCTTTGCACTACAAATATTTTCAATTACTCTCCTGCAAGTGCAACAAGAGATGTCTCTCATGTCTTAAGTTATCTACAACAGTAGATAACTTAATTACAACAGTAATTGTAAATACCATTATTTCTCTGCTTTGTGAGGCAGAGAAGCATATTAAAAACCAACCAGGTTCCACAGAGAGATTCTCGTCAATACAGAAGAGATGGGTCAGACCTCGTATAAATAAGCAGAGGAAAAAGAGAAGACCCTAAGAGCTCTGCCTCCGCTTCTACTGCATTACTTAAAAACATGGAAAATGGTAAAGAGCAATTAAATGGTCCTCTTCTGATACAGAGTCAGGTCCCTCCATGCAAACACCCAACAGCTCTTCCTTACAGAGATCCACTAACAGAGCTGATGAGGCAGGGACATGCAAACTCCTATTTCCTAAAACATTTTCCTTCCCTGCTCATGTTACTTGTGCTCTTGATTGTGTGGCCAAAGAGGCACAAAAAAACAATGACAACTTTAAGCTTTGAGGGTCAGAAGCTTCCTTATTGGTACTGGAAATGTAAACTACATTCATGGTTTTTCTCCACTGAGAAATTCATCTGCCCAAAGGAGCCTGGTGGTGTTTAAGTTACAAAGAATTCCCCACAAGTGAGCCAGTTTAACCTCTGGCTGCTTCTTCAAAGACCACGTCTGGTTATGGACTCCTCCCTAAATAAACTCCCTAGTATGATATTTTCTTACATAAACCCAGCCCAGCTCAGACCACCCGTGCTCCTTAAGGAAAATAATCCTGGTGTCTGCTGAGAAAGTGGAAAGACTGGAATGGATTAAAGAACAGATTAATTATACAATTAGCTTTGAAAAAACTCAGTATTTGTAAGCATCTAGACAGGAAACTCCTAGAGCACAAAGGAAAAAGAGCTTACAGATCTACTTAAGCATTGTTTTAGAGAAAGAATGGTGAATATGAGAAACCAACCAAGCTAGAAGGGGAAGTTGCAATAACAGACATAATTAAAAACTGGATAATAGGAAGGATTTAGTATGAATGATAATTCTGTGGAAGAGAGCAGCTGCACAAAAGTTGGTTTCATATGTCAACAACGTTAACATTTTTTTCCTTTCCATGTTCTTTTCTCCAAATAAAAACAGAAGCAACATTAGCAATTTTTCTTTCCCAGTTTGGGTATGATTTTTTTGTTTTGAAAACAGCATGGAAATTCCGTAACGTATTTTAGGGTAGAATATTTAAAATATCAATAAATATATCAATAAAATATCAATAATCAACTAAATCAATATTATAATATATAATATATAATATAAATAATACAACATATAATATAAATTGTCAAATCAATTAAAATATCAATAATCAACCCTGCTGAAATAAACTAATTATTCTCTATAACTTTTTAGGAATATAATTAGATCAATACTGAGTATAATATCAAGTATATCTGAATAAATACTACCTCCAAAATACTGATCAGAGATTTTACATGAAATCTCATGAGTCTGAGACTCTTACATCTAATTACAGCTGAGATCTAACAGCCAAGTATTTTCCCACTGAACAAAATGGCAATTAGGCATATTATCCCTTTCAATATTTAGGCCTTTTATAGCTATAATTTCTGTTACACTGAACTACACTGTTCAGGTTTTCAAAGGTATAGAAGAATGTTTTAGTAATAGTTCACTAGGCCTGGCATAAACTTCCAGCAAATAAATATATATGGCCCTCAAATATAGTAATTACCTTTTAAACATAATTTAGGTTATCATATTTTTTATCAAAGACAAAGCATATTTCAAACAGCAATTGTTGATAGCTACCACGCAGGTAAGCCTCTTGCACGGAGCCTGCAAATTTGTAGTACATGTTGTGATCCCCACACCTACAGAATCAGAACACCTTCACCGATTGACTCCACCTTTCACTCTGCCAATCCATCCAGAAATGCAAGGCATCTGTGACATTGCATGTCACTTGCCTGGACTGCAAAATCAGCCACTTCTAAGGCAGTGCTGTGATCATCCTTCACATAAGATCTAGTATCACACTAAGAGGAAAAGGTAATGGGATGTAATAGCTCAACACAAATTTAAGCCGTGGCTTGGCAGCAGCCTGATGTGCTACACTGCAGAAATGGACACCACCATCACTACATAAATGATCACCACCTTTCAAATCCAAACATAATTTGAGTCACTGGTGGGTGTTCATCTTCAGGTTTGTGGATTACTTTTGACAGTAAGTATGTAAAAGCAAGCCTAACTTTTACTCTTTTGCTTGCAATACAAGTGAAGGAATTAAACTTCATTGCCTAACATATAGGAATCTGAATAGGAGTTGAAAGACCACTGGTTAAAGTGGAAGTGTCAAGTGTTGTCTCCTGTGACGACATTATGGCTTCTTCCCTTCTAGAAATGAATGACATTTGGAGCATCCACAATATGAACATCAGATGTCTCAGATCATTAATGAACTCAGAATAGGAAATTTTCTTCTGCTTCCCAGGCAGACTCCAAGATATTTCTGACACAGGGTATGTCACCCTCGTGGTGAAGCACAGCCTAATTCTTGGAGGTTTGGGAAACAAATGGGTTTGCCTACCTGTAGCCCCCTTCTGTGGAGCTGAGGTCTGAAGTGAGACTTCAAAAAGCCAAGCCATCACAGAGCCACCACATTCTCTCTTACTGAAACCTAAATGCCACCTGCCTTAAACCTGATGGAAAGAATCAGAAACTGTTTTTGGAAATCTTTCTTTGTCAAACTAGAATTTAACAAGGCAAAGAGGACACTGTTTTTATTTTAAGAGATAAATGTTTTAAACTTGAAGATGAATTCCTTCCTTGTCTGGCAAAAAATAAAAAAATAAAAAAAAAAGGGAAGAAAGAAAGGTAAGAGAAGGAACATTCCCAGATGTTTCCCAAATTTTCAGATAAAGTGAAACCACACACATGACTTTCACAATTTATTCTGTTGGTTTTTACTCACCTCTGTGTCTCTGAATCTATCCTCATAATCCAATCTATCCTTCTCTACAGATGTAAGTTTCAACTTCAGATTGGATATCTCTGCCATAAGATCCAGCTTCTGAGTTTCAAGGGATGTTCTGCTCAAAAGCTCCTGATTCAAGATAAAGAGGAACAGATCAGAATTATTCATCTGAAGAGGAAGAAATTGGTATTTTATTTCTACAGCTAAAGGCCTCTTTCAGAGAACAAACCATCATACTCCTTGCACTCTCTGAAGCACTGGACACAGCAATTAACCATCCGACAGACCCAGGCAGCTAGGATGCAGCTGAGATCATTGGGGCATTATCACAGGTTGGCTGCCAGGCTGAGAAAAAAAGATTGTCTGTCATCACAGTTGCCCTGGGCAGCAAGGAGCTTTGAGGGGAATCCACCCATCCTGCCAGAGGCTTTTATTCAAGTCTCTTTGAAGTTCAGTGGGGAAACGCTCAAAGGAGAGCAGGACTGGATTCCTACAGTGTAAAGCAGCACTGACATTACCAAGTACAAAGACTTTAAAGCAAATATGGTAGAAAATTATCACTTACCTAAGTGACATCAAGGGATACAATACCTTGAACTAAATTTTGCTCTCATGGAAGCAAAATGCAGTTTATTAAGAAGGAACAAAGACAGCGAGACAGAAAAGTGACTGTGAAATACCTGCTGCAGCATGTCTTCTGTGGCATTTAGTTTCTGTCTGTGTTCCTCCAAAGAGAACTCCAGATCCCGAATCTTTTCTCCCTGGGCCTCCACCTGATCCGTAAGCACACTTACCTGTACAGAGGAGATAAAGGGATGCATATAAGTATCTCACACCCATACAGTATGTGTCACCTGAAAAACCGTATGTGAGTAACAGCACCAGCTGGGCTACAGATGAAATGGGACCATGGGAGGAGATGGTGCAGAAGAGTTCTACAGTGAGCACAGTGCACAACAAACCTGATGGGAGGGCTTTCCTCTCACACTTAAGGGAATTCCAGCCAATTTTCCAGCAGACACTTTGCAATTCTGTATCTCCTCTCCTGACTTGTCCTACAAAGGATGGCTGCTGCATTTTATGACATACAATTATGTCTTTGCCTGTTACTCCTGACTTAACAACCAAACAGCCAGTTATTCTGCTTTTCAAGTGATTGCACAGTATACCACAGTGTATGGCTTCTTCTTTTCACGCCTCTTCTGAATAAAGGTTTTGTTTTAAACAGACTCTTCTGAGGAAATCTGCAGCACCACTGGGTAGCAAGACAAGCTGACTGGAGCAGAGCTTGATGCTACCACAGGCAGCCCTCAAGTCAGGTCCATGTCAGGGGACTGCAGCACGCCAGTGCAGGCAGAGGTGCCAGATAGTCCCAACACTGATGGCAGGAGTAACCCAGCTGGTCAGGGTGCCCAGAGCTGAGCTCGGAGGAGATCTATGGTCCCAGGACAGTGCAGCCTGGCAGCAGCAGATCAGAACCTCCAAGGAACTGCTCACCTCCTCCTGCCCATCGGCCCGTCCTGCAGCTTTTGTCACCTTGCATGAGAACAACGCATGACAAGACATGTCACCTGACACAAACAGCATGTGAACAGTTAAAAATAAAAGGTGATTTTACACATATATATGAATGTAAGATAGTGGCTTTGAAGATTTGCTCAGCTAACAAGATCCAAAAAGAGATCAGATACAAATAAAGTAAGGCATTTAGATTTTTACTGCAATCTAAAGTCACACCCAAATCTGGGTTAACTCTCACATATCAGCAAGCCCTCTATCTACTGTTCAAGACAATATAACTGGAAAAAAAATCCTCGGAGCTTTAATTGCATAAAACCAAAAAGTGTTACAAGTGCAAGGGCAGAAAAAAATAATTTAGGTGATGACTCACTTGCAGAACAAGAGATTCCTTATCATTTTCCAGACGAGCCAGCCTTTCTTGATATACATCTCCATTCCCAGATATGTGTCCATTAGTCTGAAAAAGACAGCAAATTTATATTGTCAGCTATCTTATGATAAGTATCATTCTTCAGTACTGCTTTCAAATCATTCCATGCCAGAAACTAATCTAATACTGTAACACTTAGCTTTTCAGTAAGGACATTTAAAATACAGTATTATGAGCCAGACATATCCCACTGGCAGGGTAAATTTAAGTCAAAAGGGTTATGCTGATTACCATCATCCCAGGTTCCAACAACCATAGTTTTCCATGTAGTAAAATTCATCAGCTTCAAGTGACAGCCACAGATAATTTCCAATGCCAAACACTTAACAGTAACACTAACCCAGACAAGAATGATAAGCAACTGTGTTGTAATAACGACCCTTAACCTTTTCTCATCTGTGGACCCTTATGATTTTCAAGTGGAACAATGATATATGGATAAAATAAGTCTACTGTCAACATCCTTGTTTTTTGTAGTCTGTGGACTATCAAAGGTCTGTAAAGCCACAGGCTTAAAATCACTGAGCCACATAAAAATGCCTCAGAAGCCTTACTGTTAATACTTTAAAGGAATTTATCAAGACAAAACTATCCTTTTTTAACTCAAAACAAAATCAGTTTTCTTCACTGAACTAGTAGGCAGAAAGCAAATCAGACTCTTTTCTTTTAAGATGGCAAATAACCAGCTAAAAACTTATTGCAATATTAACACAACCAAAATGCACACAGATCTGAGTTTCAGCTCATGATTCTGCCTTTAAGAAGGACAACTATTACATGTCATTCAGTGTTATCAATACACTTACAGAGTACTATTTGTCTGTTCTGTTAAAGAACAGATTTGAAATATTTCCCAGTTCCCAAACGGTTACAAATCAAATAAACCATCAACGGAGGATACATGACCACAGTTCAGAACAAGAGTTGTTCGGGGGCTTAAAGATGAGAAGGGAAGAACTTTCTGGTGACCCAGTTCTGGGGAATTCATCTATTGCACATTCAGCATTTGTTAACAAAATTCGTGTTCAGTGGTATGCCACACGAAACTACACTTGCAGAGAGACAAATACCCTGAGACACACAGAAAGTGAAAAGAAGAATCAACTTACAATCCACCAAATGTGCATTATGCTTCTTGCAAGTAAAATGATTATTTTTTTTTAAAACACGCAGTAAGAGACATCCTTTTATATCAGGTACATTTTACTTGGTATGGGTGAATGTCTGCACTCTAAACACATCTCTTTATAAAGCTACCTGAGGCAAAGGAGAAACAAAAATACATGCTAATGCTATCAGAGTCCACAGGAATCAGCAACTTTCTTCACAATAACTGCAATGCTCTTGAGCAGGGAGAAGGATTCTCCTTTATCCATATTCAAAGCAGTCTCAAAGTACTTTGTGCTGAATGCTATATTCAGATCTCAGCTCAGGAAAGAAATTATGGTTCCCATCATTGCATGAATCCCTTGGAGTAGTCTGAGAAGCTGTCCTGAAATCCAGCGTGCTCAGTGCTGAGACTCCCACCAACTTCAAGGAGCCTTGTTTTCCCTCTCAACGTGTGATGAAAAGAAAAAAGGCCAGGGACTGTGGTGCCCCAGTGAGGCTGTGGCACCAGCCTGCCAAGAGAGCCCACCCCAGTGTATGAGCAGCAAGCCTCACGCTTCTGCTCCAAGTGTCCCTTCCAAGCAGTTTGTCTCCCCACATTGCAGAGCATGCCTCAGGAGACCTCCTGGATAAACCACCTTGTCTATGTTTTGTGTTTCAGTCTGGGTGGTGGGAAAATCTCCTTTGTTTGAAACTGGAAGAACAAAATGCTCATCAGCACCAGTTAAAGATTGGGTGCAAACAGTAGGAGGTACAAAGTGTCTGAGCTCACCTTAGCAATGTCCTCAGGAAGCAAGGCTGTGTCAGGCAGCTTTTATATCTCTGTGCAGCAGCAAACATGTATCTCAAGCATCCATGTGTAACTTTCACAAGATGACCACAACATCTCCCCTGAAATTACGAGAGCTACAGCATACTAAGAAAGGATGTTCCATAGTAATTTGTACCAATAACTCATAATATAATGATACTCCATATCTGAATTATTTACCAATAAGTCTTTCTGACCATCCAGAAACCAAACCACAGCAGAAGTACTCTATGCTTCTGAGTTTTCCCTGTTTTTATCCTGACCTCTAACAGAATTTAGCTCATGCCATAGGATTTCCAGTTGAGAACTTCAGTTTCGTAACAGTTCAAATTAAGATGAAACAAGTCAAAGAGCTTCCAAAATGAACTCACTAGCTGCTCAGCTAGGACATTATGCTTTAAATCCTGTGATTTCACTTGTATGCACAAAAACAAACAAACAAACAACAAACACACTCATAGTTTTGTTGTTCTGTAGCTCTATTCTCAGGTAAAGTCCTCCAGTATCTCTCAGGCTCTTACCAAGCCTCCACAAGTACAGTATCTACATTTTGTAATACAAAAGACATTTATCAACACAGCATGTGTCTCTGATGTCAGAAAGGGATATTCATTCCCCTTTACAAAAAGGCAGCTGATGTGCAAAGGTGCCCTCCGTCCCTGCTGGGGCTCACACAAATGTCCTCATCAGAGTGCAAGACTCAAGACACAATTCCTTGCCTCCCAAAGAACACACCAGTGCCCCAGCCACTGAACCTCTTGCTGTTTCTAGACAATGCAACCAGACACAAATTAACTAAAACAAAACACTGCGTGAAGAGGTAAGCAAGCACTGGTTTCATGCTACAATGAAAATATCTTTACCATGCTGTGAAAACTGATGAGGTGTTAAAGCAGAGTGTTAGTCATTAGGCACAACATCTTGCTAAGACACCTTTGTTGTTAAACTCTGTTCATATTTCTCAAAAAAAAAAAAAAAAAAAAACACCACGAACAACCTTTCTTGTTTAGCATGTTGTTCTTGGTTTTAAAATAGAAGCCCTTGGAGTATTTAGGCCATAGCTGCACGTTGCCAATAGAAATGGAGAAGAAATGATCAGAACTTTGAAGAGAACTGGAGGCTGTTCTCCCACAAAACCAAACACAAAGGTGTCTTTACTGGCAGTCACCATAAGTATTTTGTAGAATTTGCTTAAAAACAGACCTCCTGTAGTATAATGAAAACAGAAAACATGGTGTACAACCCAACATCAGGTTGCTGTTTGAAATGTCGTAACTTCTCTGTAACACCTGCAATATCAGAACACATTTTAGCTATGAAGAGACGAAGTCACTGTCCTCAGTCACAGTAGAGGGAAAGGTGAGAGTTGGAGAAATGACAACGCAGAGCGGCCACGGTATCTCTTTCTCTGAGCAGCAGCCCTGGCATCTCCTGCGGCGGTGTAAAGATCAGGGACTGCTGGGCAATGGCCACGCAATGCATTCTTTCATCTCTCCTCTGCTCTGTCCTCTTTCCCAAAGGTACAAAGTTGATGCTTGGCATGATTTTACTCTCAGAGAAGGACGAGAAGGAAGAGAGGAGATGAAATGGATCAAAAAAAGAATGGAGTAATGATGACAGAAGGCAGGGCTGGAGATAAATGGAGAGGGAAGATGCCCAAACACTGGATATGGGAAAGCAGCACATTATAAGATGAGATGGAGCTGGTGGGAGGTCTGAGAGATGGAGAAACACCAGGAGGGCTGGAGAGTGCAAGACCTGGTAGTTTCTCCCCATGAGACGAGCAGCCTCCCCTGGGATAGAACCCAGCAACTATTTCACCAGGCACAGCAATGTCTCTGCTTAAAAAAATGAAAAGAAAAGCAATTATCTGATTCAACAGCAACTGCAAGAGTATTTGGAGCATCTGGTAGTTCTGGACTAAATTTGTATCATCAAAGTCAATACTGGATTAACACAGCTTACAAGCTTTTCCATTTTCCAAAGAAGGCTCTTTTTCATCAGGAAAATTTATCCTCAATTAAACAGTTAGATTTTGCATGTGTTTTCAGTTTAGGGATTAATTGCAAAACACTGGATGGGAAGACAATGCAGGTTTACCAGTACCAATTTTAATCCTAGAAACAAAAGAACAGTTTCACTATGCCACCAAGGCTTCTGAGAAGTTTGAGGTTAAGCATTTGCTTAAAATGCCTTATAAAACCAGACCCAGTGCACTTAAAACTCTAAAGATCAATCCATTACTAATCTGCTAAACCCATGTGCAAGCTTTGTCTGCAGTCATGTAAGTGTAAAAATCCACACTCCTCTAGAGGGAATTATTCCTGTAATAAGTAGATGCATCACAAGACTTTCACAGCTTCCCTGCCCTCACTCTTTAATCCATTTTCCCTAGAAACAAGTTCACAATCCAAACCATAGGAAAGTTTCTAACAGCTACTATTTTAAACTTCTAAAAGAAAAAGAAAAAAAGATTCACTTTCCTTTCAATTGCTGAATTCTCCTTTCAAAAATAAAACTCATTTTTAGCCTGCTAAAGTTGATACCATTATTATCCTTCATTTTCTTTTCTGCTTTTGAGACAAATAAGCAGAACAAGTCACGCTGTTCTTGCTGAAGATGTGAGATGATTTGTATAAAAGGCACAGCCACTCCACAGTATTATTTTCTTGTACAGCAGATTGCGCTGTTCTGACCACCACAGCCCAGTCAACAGTTGGCCAAGTGGGCTTTCCCTGACATCTCTTTCCTGACCATCTGGAGTTAAATTAGAGCTCATCCACATGCTGAAGTTGTTCAGATTGTTATAATACACGTTATCTACACAGCTACCATTGCTTTGTCTGTTTTCTCAGTTTTAGGGAGTCCCTTGGAAGGGGGCTCCTTTGGTTTCAGCTCCAGAATCTCCCAGTTTTCCAAGTAAAGCATTCTTCAGTCCCTCCCCGTCATACAGAGCCTTGACAGCTTTACTCTTCCTAAGCATCAATTCCATCCCAAATTCACACTGGTAAAATCCATCTGAACATGATCCATGTTGGTGTTTAAACAGTTTGCGTGGAAGCCCACCACTCCCCTCCCAAACCTGCATCTCATGCCTCCTCACTGATTTTTCAGCCTGTTCCAAATGCTGCAGCAGCAGGCATGCAGACCAGCTGCTAAGCCTTTTCTAAAGTTTACAGATTAGCTCCTCCCTACAGAAAGGGCAGAGAGAAAAAAAAAAAAAAAAAAAAAAAAAACAACAAAAAAACCACACACACAAAAAAAACACACTCAAAACCTCCACATTATCTTTTAGAAGCTCCCCTAAAATAAAAGTGGAACCCGAAAGAAAGTCAGCTTAAGACAGACCTTCACTCTGAGGGATTTACCTGAAACATTTTCTAAATATAGAGTACAGCTGTTGAACAGGGAAGATGCAACCATTTCAAGATAATCAGTTTCTTCAACAGCAGCTCATCTGGTATCTTGTACAAGAGAAAGACAAAGTGCTTTCGTCCAATTCCCTCACAGCGCTGCCCAGCTACAGCTTGTCACTCAGAGCAAAGCAAGAGCCAGAACAGAGATACCCTACCTTATTTAGCCAGATGCAGTGCCCGTGAATGTCCCAGCTATACTCCATGCTGCTTGCAGCTATCTTCATGCACGTAAGGGTAAGACTGAGCGTGGCAGGCAGCTGAGGCAGGAAGCAGCAGCCCCGGCGCTGCCGAAGCCCGCTGCACCAAGTGGTGCTGTCAGGGCTCCTCCGAACTGTGATGGAGAGTTTAAATGAGGGCAGGTCTCCTCTTCTCACCAAGGATAGAGGAGAAGGTGGCACCAGCGTGGGAGATGTGGGAAGCAGAGCGCGGCACAGCAGCAGCGCTCCTCAGGCGGAGCAAGCGGCTCCTCTGGGAATTAACACATCAAAGCCCGGGAAGCTCAACCCTTCGTCTTCCAACTGGAGCCTGCCCAGCTCCACCACACTGGCAGGGACCACAGAGCACAAACCGGTACCTTCACCTACCTGTGGGATAAACAGGAGGGAGTTTGCTTTTTTTAATAGGTTGTTAATTGGAGAAGCTGGAAGAACACATGTAATTCACACATAAGTGCCAAGGAAAAGAGGAAGGAAGAAATTGACTAAATGGTCCCTGATCTCACCAGTGCCTTGTCTCAATTTATGTTGTACTTCAAAACACACAAAATGCCACAGTAACAACTAACATTCGTCCCAGTGTTTCAGTTCCATTTTAACCAGTATCATCATCAGCATAACAAATCCTTACTATTTTTGACCACAGAGCCTAGCTCGCTGAGTCCCATGATTATCTAAAAAAGCACAGCTTTTATAACGAAGAAGAAATATTTACAACTAACGTTGACAGATTAAAAAAAAAATCTCAAAAACATGATGCTGAATAATCCAGAAGAAAAAAGAACAGAAAAGGCACAGAAACCACACTTTTTAAGCCAGAGGGATGCATTTTGGATTCCGAATTGTGATTTTTGAATTCTCTGCCATCAGGGCTGCCCTGTGCTCTTTTGCAGGACCACCCAGGTTGTTCTCACTGTTGATAAACTCAACTGCGATGCATGAATATGCCAAGTCAAGATGTGCTGTTAATGAACCCGTATCACCTTCCACTATTAAAAACACAGCAGCCTGGATGATCACTTTTAGCAAGAAGCAGGGTCCTGCATTTCAACTAGCTCTCTCATGAACAAAAAGTATTACTGGGAGGCTGTTTGTAATGGCAGACTGAGAGAACATCACAGGACTCCTTTCATATTGTAACTAGAGAAGAGATCTCAAACAGGTGTTTGGTTGTAAAACTTGCATGCCACACATTACCATAAGGACCTTTCAGTAGCTGAACTCAACATAAGCACAAGCTGAGCCAAATGAATGTACTATACACCCACACTAAGACAATCAAACAACAAACTCTGGTTCGAAGACATTTTTTTCATGAATAAAAAATATGAGACAACTTCTGGCTAACCAAACCGCTTCCACAACTTGGGAATTGCTTTGTCTTCCAAATACGTTAATGTGTCTTTGGAAGATTACAAGCTATGCTTATCCAGACAGGAAAACTCCTCTCAGAAACGTAATACTCACTTGTATTAGCTCTCATTACTCCTTGCCACTCTTGGGAAGAATCAACTCATTGAAAAAGTGTTAAAATTTGAGGCTGGTCTGTCAGAGGACACTCTGGATTACACAAGACACTAGGGGACCACAGCTCACCCTATCATCTTCAGATGAGCTGAAAACGTTCTTTGAGAAATCTTTAAAGGCTGTTAACTGTCTTTTATTTTAATGCTCTCATATTCAACTTACAATGCTACAGAAAGTCACTTCTGAAGCTAAAACCACAATTGCACTTGTTGCTATGGATCATGGTGAATTTTAAAGAAAAAGTATTATCCCAGCTCTGCAGTTCAAGGAGCACTTAATTTAAAGAGGAGATGGCACACCACATGAACTTTAACAGGACATATATAAATGTTCAGATGAGGAGCTTGAAGAAACTGGCTGTTAGGTTTGGGAAGGGACTGTCCACCCACATGTAACCCTTTACTCTCCTTTTTAACAAGATCCAGTTGGTTTCTTCTTTCTGAGAAGGTTGTTTAATAAGTACATGTAGTATTAAAAAAAAAAAAAAAAAAAAAAAAAAGGTCAAGAAAAACAACAACCAGAAATAAAAATGTCTCCTGTTTATTTAATCCGAAGAGAAAGTGAAGCAACATTCATGACTAGGAGCAAGATGTTTGAGAATTTTCCTTCAAGAGATAGATCTGTCAGCTTCTAGTTGCTGGAACTTTCAGCATCCCCAAAGCAATGGGGTTGCCTTGGTCTTGCAAAAGGCAGAATTTCAATTAAGATAGTATTGTTACTGGTAATGACATTACAGATCACTCACACATCTACATTCAGACCAGAAGCTCCACATCCAGAGTACAGCACATGTTTTATTAAACCACACATCATAATGTATTATGCACTTCTGTTGATCAGAAGAAATCTGAAAAGCCCCAAGACTTTGCAATAGTTGTGAGATCTGGCTATGGATTTCACAACTGGTCCCCAGAGAAAGCACGTAGTCCCAACACTTCAGACCTTAGAAAAGGCTTAAGTCCTTTTCCAGACTTTGAACAAATGGCCTAATTTCTAGTTTTAATCACAGCATTCACTTGCCACCCATTTGCACATAGAGATATGCATGATTTCAGCAAAGACATTTTTTTAGCTGTTGATGGACAACTGGAAATGTTGCAGTTACACCAGCTTATCTGTGCAAGACAAAGCTGCATTTGCAACTTCTCCGGAACTCCATAGTGGAAACCATCTGATCTCTCCTCACGGAAATGCTCTGCCAGATGTCCAGGCACTGTACGTGTGCTCTGGTGTCACGTGGCCATCTGGCATTCGCCATTTAAAAAAAGCAGGATAAGGCACTGTAACTCTTTAGTGCGTTTTGAGTGCTTGCACAGACTTCTCTAATGCCTGTCATGCACACTGTGAGGAGCAGAAATAGGTCACTGAGTGGCACAGGGACACAAGGCAGCCCATTCAGACGTGGTGAAATTGAATCCTCTGCCTTATTTTACAGAAGTGATCAACTCTGGGAGACTGCTGTCAGACACTTTTCCCAACTAGGGCATTGGCGGTTTCCCTTTGGAGGCCAGGAGAGGATTTTTCTCTTGTGACACACTGTTTGGCAGCAGCAAACACTTTTTGTTTTCCTCTGAGACAGAGGAGACTTGGTTACGGCTTAGCTGGGACATCATACACCAGTTCTAGTGGATTTGAATAGTCTGGTAGATGCAACTTCTTCACGCGTGGAGGATTAAACCAATTCACACAAGGGAGGTGTTTTCCTTTCCTCTGTAAGGATGGGTGTTGTTGCAAACAGCCTTTCTGTAAATCATCAGGGCACTTCACCTAAAACCTGCCCTACTTAGATAGGGACTGATGACACTGGTGGCACCTGTAAATCCTACACTCTTCACCTACAGCACAGTACAAAGCCTAACTTTCAGTCTTCCTACTAGGGGTTTTAAGAGAGAGTATGTGGGAATAATTTGAGGCAGTCTGAGGAGAAACATGTATGGAATAGCTATTTCTGCTGTCTTTTGCAGAATCATTTTCAGTGCTCAGGTGGCACTAAAGTGAACAGCAGAACAGAGCCCTTCCGCTTCCAGATTCAGCTCACTGCTACCATGAAAACCATTGCTGCCTAACTGCTACATGGTGATCCATGTCAAAGGGGTCTGAAGGATACTATTGCAGCTCCTAACAGCCAGGCGTTCCTAAATCACACATTTGCTGCCCCACAGGGCGACTGACCTTCACCTCACTAATCTCAGCAGACACTGCAGCCTCAAGCCAGGCTGTTGGGCTCCTTTACTCCAGAATAACACATGGTAGATCAGCATTGCTCAGTGTAGACTACCAATAACTATGCACCCCATGGGAAGAAGTTAATTTTCCAAGGCTGTTTATGTGGCATACGAGCACTTATTTATTTTTCAAGGCCATACTTGCATGAAAGCTGGTAAGTCCCTCTTTTTTCTGCTCCACACAGAGCAGAGACTAGTTACAGCGATGTTCACTGCTGTATGTTACAGGGTAAGGAAATGCTGATGCCAGCAAGATCTCTGCATTTTTTAAAGATCTGATTTGAATGTCATTCCTGCCTCCTCCTGATCTTAACGTTTACTGCCACACCAACAGCAGGGCTGTGATCTAAGTCGCATGGGAGTCAGTGGAAAAGCTCCCATGTGTTTCACAAAGTTTAAGGCATTTTCAGATGAGTAGTTCAGAGCAAAATAAAAATTATTTAAAAAAAGAAAAAAACACCAACAGAGCACTCTCCCCTCAAACCCTGCCATAAGAGTTGCACAAGCGAGCCAAGCCATGTTAACCCAGGTCCCTACCTCTTCCCAGGGTGCTGTGCCTAGCTTGTGTGCCGCTAGATGGCACGTCAGGTCATGCCAAGCCAACTGCAGCCTGACACCTGGTTGTGCTCCCAGGGCACAGGTTCTGCCGCAGCAGTGCTGGTAGGGCACTGGGGCCCCTCACAGAAAGCAGTGTGCCGGGCAACGTTGCATGCTGTAGCTGATCACCAAGATGAAACTGTTTATCAAGAGAAAAATGCATTGTGTAGTAGCTGTAGCTCCACGGTGAACAAACCCTTTCTGAGGGGAGGCGTGATGTCCACACGACAGGATCAGGTGACAGGTGGTTTCTCATCCTGATAGCTACTGGCTGTAGTGACGCATTGGGTGCAACACGGAGTCACCACAGTATGCCTGTCCAGTGTCAGACCTGTGTTCAACAGACCTGGCAACCCTCATTTCAGCAGTATGGCATCACCTTGGCCAACATCTTGGTGTGTCAGAGGAGGGGACGGACCAGGATGCTGCCACAGACAGATTTGGCAAAATCTGCAGAAGCACACAACTTCATCTGTTTTAACAGCCACAGACTGACTTAAACCCTGAAACACAGCCTCCAGAAATAAGCCTTGATTTCCTATTAGAGCTTCATTGAAATTTGTGCATACACAGGCCTCCACAGCAAGGCAAACTGCCACAAACCACAAGCTTTTCGTTTTTCGAGGTCTTTTCGTTGGCCCTGTAAAGAAGACACCAATCATAGGGCACCCAAAGGCCACACCAGTGGTTCCTTAAAAGTGCTGCCATATAACTCACCTCCTGATAAATACAACATTTTATTTCCCAGTTTAGTCTTCAGGTAGCCTCCACTTTTGAATAATATTTGATTTTTGGAAAAAAAAAAAAAAAAAAAAAAGGCTTGGGGAAAAGAACACCCTTATCAGGTATCTTTAAAACAGGGATAACAGAAACTAATAGATCCACAAACAGCAAATTGAAATATAGTTTGGTTTCAAGGTTAAAGGGATGCTGAGCATATACACCACTCAATTCTGTTATAAACCAGGTAAGGAAGTCCAATAGCAACCATAAAAAATATGCTGCCAAATACGCTTTTTAGTGAGAAGTTCATATTGAGAACTTTCTTTTTCCATTTAGGTGTCTGACTCCTATAAAGATAACTTTCCCCAACCCTCTGAGTTGAAAACTCCAGTTATTGAAAAACTTCTGCTCACTAAAATGAGGCACAGTATACATCTAAGAAAGTGAACGCCAACCTGTTGCACAAAGTATTTAGGCAACAGCTCTTCTGCGACACCACTGTAGCATCTCCCAAATAAAACCCTGTACCTTTGGTTCTTTGAAACCAACCCTAAAGCTTTCAAAGGCCCTGCATAAAACACAGGTGAAACGAGGCAAGACCATACCATTTGACTTTGGAGCCATTCAATCAGAGCCTCTGCCGTCGAGTCTGGGACCTGGCAGCGCAGCCCCTCTCTCTCGTCTGCTTCCATCATCTCCAGCAAGCCCCGCAAGTCCTCCACCAGGTGCAGTGCCCGCAGGCCCCCCATGAAGGGGGAAGTGGGGGACTGGCAGTCAAAAATGCCATTGGAGTATTCCAGTGCCTTTGAACCTGCATTGAACAAAACCACAGGGAGTGAGGCACAGGGCAAGCAGGTAGGACAGGCAGCCACAGGAGATGGACAGCAAGGATTAGAAGTGTCATGTGGCATTTGCTACTGGTAGGAATTGATCTCAACCAATCTTGGCACTGGTGCTGCATCCTGCCCCCTCCCTCCCCACACAGCACCCTACAATATGGAGGGGGCAAGCCCTTGCTGATGTATATTTGGAATTCCACCATCACTGGCAGTTTTAGTGGACAGGAGGAGGTGGGCTGATCTGACAGAAGATGCATGTGCCATAACAGCACCCAAGAGGTTGTGGCATGGGCTGGGCTTCCACTCCCAAGGATACATTGGAGGGTGAAACTATGCGGAGGGAACAGGCTCACGTGGTAATGCTTTGAGTCACCTTTTGGGGACTACATGACCCAAGTCAGACCCCAATGATTTCCAGAGGAAATAGTGCTGAGCACTTCTCGTGCAGAAATATGTTACTCTGCTCCAATGCACTGGATTTTTTTTTTTTATTTATTTTTTAAGAATATAGAGATATATGGAGACAAACAAAAAACCTAAATCACTTCTACAATGCAAAAATTTAATTAAATTAAAGCCCAACAGTTTAACATGGTAGCACTGACACCTGCATGTTAATAAAGAAAAAAAAAAAAAAAAACTCTTATTTGCATAAACTCACAGTATTTGTGTTTGACCTATATTAGAAGTTGCTATATGTTAAGTAAGGAAGGGAACTACAAATTCAGGATTAAGGCTGATTTCAATCAACCCAGCTAATTCCAACTAGAATTTCACCATACTGATTTGTGACCTTAATACTGTAATGCCTCAGCACAGTCTTTCTGACAGAGCATCAGCTTTTGTACTGTCAACTTTGGGAAACTACAGAGCTATGCCATACATGCCCTGCCATGAACCTTCATTCGTCTTATCTGGGAAGCCAAAAATAAAAAGCAGGCATAATTCCCTTGGAAAAAAAAAAAATGGAGTGAAAAATCCCCACAAAAGCATAAGGCATGTTCAGACACATGGTTAAAGTCTGTGGTGACTTAAACATCCCAATATCACATTTTATTTTTGTTTTAAACCTCATCCTGCTATAACCAACTTCGGCTCTTGGAAACACAGATGCATGATCTGATCCAAGCAACAGTATCTACTTATAAGCTGTGACTTTAGAAATTTCCATATGTATTTTTATTCACTATGATCCATCTGAATCCACTTTACATGCATGCCTGATAAGTGTTCTTAATATCTTTGGAAAAATTGCATAGAAAAATTGTTGTTCAAGCAAAGCACAGACTGTATGTCTTTTTTTTCCCTCCCCTAAAGGAAATAATTTTAAATGTAACTATTAAAGACTTTATGACTGTGTTGCTACCCTTGCAGAATATTTTTCAGTTTGGGTAGCTGTTTGCATAGTGCTGCTGGAATAGGATTAAACTATTAACTTCTCGCTGCTTTGCTCCTCTGTGTTGTGCACTTACATTATTTTCTAACTCACTAGACTCAACTTAAAAAGCAGAAGTTGTATAATCTGCATTCCCTCTCCTTTGTCCACTTAAAATTTACAGGTACTTATAAAAAGCACTAATATTAAAGGCAGGTCTAAATGACATGCTTATACCCAGAGTATTCCAATTTTGAAAAAAGGAAAAATCAATTCATGTTTTAACTCTTCCAAGTTGAAGGAAATCCAGAATAGTTGATATTAGCCAACCTGTCTCTTCCTGCCATGCAGCAGCTCTTTAAACATACTCATGCTGGTTTGAAACGTGCCTTATCATTGGCTTTCATGGTGCTGCATGCACCAGCTGAACTGCATCACTCAGCCATTTTGAGCAGCATTTTGATTGAGGTTGGGAGGAAAACTACAATCCATTTAGCTGTGTCTGTGTGTGAAAGTCTGTGCAACCCTCCACTCTATTTATTTGTAATCTCTAAGCCATAAGGCAAGATGCCAAACACAATAACCAGCATATGACCTCCTCAGCCTGAAACTCTGCCTTCTGGGTACGAAAAAGGAGGACTGAACCAGTTAAATGAATAAGCAGCCCCAAGCATTTACCTGCTATAATGCCATCCATCTGCTCCAAAGCCGCAGCAAGCATGTCACTTGCATCACTCATCATCTTCTCTCTTCTTAGGGATGATCACCAGCTCCACCATAAGGAACCATAAAACACCAGTCGTGTGAGTTGGATCCAGAGCCTGAAGTCTACAATTCAATCTGCAAAAGAAAATTTAATTTTATTGCATGTTGTCTGAATTCAGACACCACCGTCGCTGGACCAGTAACAAAACTGAGGCCATTTGCTGATCACAAGACTGGGAGATGTTCATTACCAGTCATGAAATGGCATTTTGAAGAAACAAAGCACCAGCTTAATGACCCAGGGCCTACTTTTGGTCAGCTTGTAGCCTACAGGTCCATGCCACTGATGAGGCATCCTGCAGAGCATTTCAGAAACCCTAGATGGCACTTCAGAGAGCCACACACAGAAGACACAGGCCTTCTAATGCTAACAGGAAGCAGCAACTCAGCAATAAACCAAGTGTCTCTCTGTTGTATTTTTGTTCCCCGTGAATTTTATGGTATGGAAGGAAAGTCTGACTGTTCGCCCAAGTTCTGGATATCTGACAATCCAGAAGTCCTGGCTGCGCAGCCATTTGCCTATAGGCAGGGTATCTCAAATGCCCAAGACTCGAAGGAAATTGCATGTGTGCACGGTACATCCCCCTGAAGACATCATTCCCACCTTAGCAGAGACTCACACCAAAACGCTGCATCTGATCTCACTCCAAAGCTCCTGAAGGCCAGATCTGGTCCCTGGAGAAGTATTTCCAGTAGAGACTGGAAAAGCCAGCCTGCCCAAGGCACTGCCTGCGTGGGTGAATTAGCAGAGCCAACATCCCAGTGGGACCCATGAAGAGAGCGCTATTATGAGTTAAGCACGTGCTTCAGTACTCGTCCGAGCTGTGGCTGCAGAGGGCAGAGGTGCAGCAGATCCTTCCCACACAGCACAATGGACACATGAGCCCCTGAAAACACCCAGATTGCTATGGATTTCATCTGGGACAGGCAAGACTACATCTGCTCTAAATACAGTTACAGAACAAAGATAAACAAACACCGGGAAGGAAAACTTGCTTTAACCTTTTGCATACCCTGCCATTTGGTTTTTGCACTAGGCCACATTGCTGCTGACATTTGCCCCAACATAAGCAATTGATAAAGTTGTTCACAGTATCTCTGGCATAAGTCCTGGAATAGAGTCTACTAAAGCATCAGAAATACATGTTATAAATTACTATGCATCAGAAATACATGTTATAAACTGAATTTTCCCTCCTACGAGTCACCTAATTGGTCTGACCCAGCTGGAAGATATCTCTTACTGGAGGCTGCCTGCTAGCTTTGCTGAAATGCTAGCCCTGAAACATCAGCAAACATTTCATCTTCTAGATCAAAACTTTTTTTTTTTTTTGCATAAAGCAGGTCCAAACACTAAGACAATTTTTGAATGACAGCACAGGCTAATGCAGTTTTGGCAAATGCCTTGCTCTATTTATTTAGTTGCCAGAGTTATAAAAGCCAAAAGAACTTCAAAAAGTGAAAGCACCTGGAAGTGAAGGTGTTGCAAAACTACAAATGTGGTAGCACCACAATTGGCAACTTGAACCTTCAAAGAGGCAGACCTTGATTTTTAAAAACTTAAAGCAGGAGAATGCCTGCATAATATGCAGCTCCTGCAAGATATTTCATCTAGTGTCTCTATGTCTGATTAAAAAAAAAAAAAAAAAAAAAGAGTAGCAAACTCAGTTTTTGAAAAGGCATTCACCAGGACAATTCTGAACACAGTCTTGTCCCTTTTCTTTTAGGATTTCCTAGTTCTGATAACCAGGTCCTGCTAAAACATAGCAAATATAGTTATTTATGAACGAAGAATATGAACAAACTATGCTGGATTTCTCTCTGAAGGCAAAGAGCACAAAGAGAAGCCCAGGACTGCTGCTGCCCTAGACAAAATGCTGATTCCTTGCAGCTCTAAGTGGAAAAGGGCCAACATCACAGGGCACCCACAAACTCACAACAGCCTATTAATAAATGGGAATTGGAAGTGCCCACGATCCCCCCGATGTGCATAAATACCTGATGGGAGGTAGTGAAGAAGACAGAGCCAGGCTCTCCTCTGTGGTGTCCAGTGACAGGACAAGAAGTGATGAGCACAAATAAAAACACAAGAAATTCCTCTGAAATATTTTAGCTGCAGGCTCAAAACGTGTTAAGGAACAGAGTGCTCCCTTATTGTATCACATCTGCTCACAGCACACCCCTTGTTTCTCACCTTGTATTTAGGAAAAAAATTAACTGTGGGCAAGGAACTGCTAATTTCACAGAATCATCTAGGTTGGAAGAGACCTCAGGATCATCAAGTCCAACCTCTGACCTAACGCTAACCAGTCCTCCACTAAACCATATCACTAAGCTCTACATCTAAATGTCTTTTGAAACCTCCAGGGATGGTGACTCAACCACTTCCCTGGGCAGCCCATTCCAATGCTTAACAACCCTCTCAGTAAAGAAGTTCTTACTAAGATCCAACCTAAACCTCCCCTGGCACAACTTTAGCCCATTCCCCGTCGTCCTATTACTGGGCACATGGGAGAATAGACCAACCCCCACCTTGCTACAGCCTCCTTTAAGTTATCTACAGAGTGCAATAAGGTTGCCCCTGAGCCTCCTCTTCTCCAGGCTGAACAACCCCAGCTCCCTCAGCCACTCCTCATAAGACTCGTTCTCCAGACCAGCTTCCTTGCCCTTCTCTGGACTCTCTAGAGCACCTCCATGTCCTTCTTGTAGTGAGGAGCCCAAAACTGAACACAGTACTCGAGGTGAGGCCTCACCAGAGCCGAGTACAAGAGGACAATCACTTCCCTAGCCCTGCTGGCCACACTGCTTCTTACACAAGCCAGGATGCTGTTGGCCTTCTTGGCCACCTGAGCACACTGCTGGCTCATATTCAGCTGACTATCAACCAACTCTCCCATGTCCTTCTCCACCAGGCAGCTTTCCAACCACTCATCTCCCAGCCTGTAGCTCTACTTGGGGTTGTTGTGCCCCAGGTGCAGGACCCGGCACTTGGCCTTGTTGAACTTCATACAGTTGGCCTCAGCCCATCGGTGCAGCCTATCCAGATCCTCCTGCAGAGCCTTCCTACCCTCGAGCAGATCGACACACGCACCTAACTTGGTGTCATCTGCAAACTTACTGAGGGTGCACTCAATCCCCTCATCCAGATCATCGATAAAGATATTAAAGAGGACTGACCCTAGCATCAAGCCCTGGGGGATGCCACTAGTGACTGGCCTCCAGCTGGATTTGACTCCGTTCACCACAACTCTTTGGGCCCAGCTACCCAGCCAGTTTTTAACGCAACAAAGCGTACACCAGTCCAAGCTGTGAGCAGCCAGTTTCTTGAGTAGAATGCTGTGGGAAATTGTGTCAAAAGCCTTACTGAAGTCAAGGTAGACCACATTCACAGCCTTTCACTCAACCACCCAGCGTGTCACTTTATCAATAGAAGGAGATCAGGTTCGTCAAGCAGGACATGCCTTTCATAGACCCATGCTGACTGGGCCTGATCGCCTGCTTGCCCTGCAAGTGCTGCGTGATGACACTCAAGATAATCTGCTCCATGAGCTTCCCTGGCACTGAGGTCAAACTGACAGGCCTATAGTTCCCTGGGTCTACCTTCCGGCCCTTCTTGTAGATGGGTATCACATTTGCTAGCCGCCAGTCAACTGGGACCTCCCCTGACAGCCAGGACTGCCAATAAGTGATGGTAAGCGGCTTGGCCAGCTCCTCTGCCAGTTCTCTCAGTACCCTCGGGTGGATCCCATCCAGCCCCATTGACTTGCGTACATCCAAGTGCTGTAGTAGGTCGCCAACCATTTCCTGGTGAATTATGAGGGCCACATTCTGCTCCCCATCCCCTTCCACCAGCTCAGGGTGCTGGGTAAATTTACACTTCCACAATAAAGGCACAGTTCAGAGAAACAAAAAAAAACACCCTCTACCCTTCATCCAGGCACAGTCACCCGTCCTGTTTCTACATCCTTGCTTTTCCTAAACAAAGGTTGTCTGTGGTTATCAAAAATCCTTAAGACAGCTGTACTGAGGAGAGCCACAGTGGCAAACAGTGGCACGTACAGCATCCAGGAGTCCTTAAACATTCACCCCACTGTCACCTTGCCCTACCTCCAAGGCAGGGGAGATGTCTGCCTGGGCAGGGCTTCCTCCCCTGCCACAACAAAAGCAGCTGCACCCCCAGGAGCAACAGTGAGAAATTTTAAGATAAAATTTAGTGAAGCAAGACCACGAAATCACACTGCTCTCCAAAGTCTTCCACCATTTGTGGAGGGTCTGTTAGCAGCCAGAACGATGCCACAGCTGAGAAACTTGGAGGCAAAAGAAAAAAAAAAGAAAAACAATCAAACAAACAAACAAACAAAAAACCCCTAACCCAAACAGCTGGAGATGACGCAACAAGATCCCATTTCCCCAGCTATTTGGTCCTAAAAGTGGTCATTGAAATCTAGTCTAGAATGGCACATCCTGCTCTGGCCACCTTCCCAGCACAGTACATCACATCTAGTAGTCAGGAAGTAAAAACACTGCGATAGAAAAATATATTGAAGGCATACTTCCCCGGTAAGGGCAGAGAATTGCTTTTATCCTTTGCACACCATCACCAGCATGCAGGGAGCGGATGGGCAGGGAGGAAATCAAAAGACCTCATACACCAGCAGACTAAAGAACCAAACTGCACAGAACAAGAAAAGACAACAAACTGCAGGAGGAAGAGCATAGAAAGGGGAAGTGTGGAGAGAGTCAAAGAAATGCAATTATTAGACAGAAGTCTTTTGTGGAGTATAGGAAAGGACAATACTGAAACACCAGTGGATTAATCACTGCACCTACAGAAGGGAACCAACTTCACAAAGCTTCAGAGTAGCTCATGCTGAACATTAACAGAACTAACCTTTCCTGTTAAATATTTTCCTTTATTTGCTTTGCTTTTTATGACTCTGGTCTAATAGAAATAAAACCTAGCAGAAAACTCAAAGATTTCTTTTTCCTTTTACTTGCAGTGACTAAAGAAAACCAGAGTCAGAAATGAGTGAAAAGCCATCTTGAAGAAGTACACTGAAGTTCCTTAAGAAAATAAGGAATAGCTAATATTTCAGATGATTAGCAGTTTCAATTCCTTTCATTCACAAAAGCAAGAAGAAACAAAAAGGTAAATCCTTTTAACAAAGGTAGATCTATGACACGGCAGATGAACAAGAAACCACAGTACACAAAGAGACAGCGAGGCAGACATGAAATCCACCCCTGGCAGAATACCACTGAGAGCACACCTGGAAGGAAAGCACTGACAGTGCCCTGACAGACCATTTAAAATAAGTTTCCCCTTGCTTTTCAAGAAAATGAAGACTTACCTTCCTTATTCCTTCAGTGCATACACAACCAGTGCTAGCTGGGGCAGGGGGCTGTTCAGTTGTTTTTCTAAAGAAGCAGATCCCTCTTCTAGGGCTCACAGCTGAATACCTTGGTCATGCTGACAAAGATGAGCACTGCTTCAATGAGGCTATATTTACAATCCACCATTAAAAAACAAAAACAACAACAACAACAAAACCACAACAACATACAAATGCAGTTATCTCCACTATCAGTTGCAATCAATCTTGTCGCTGACACCTCTATTGCATCCCTGGCTGTTAGAGAGATGATGTTATTTGGTCTTACTTGTTTAATGTTCTCTCCTCTGGTCCTGACACACCGGCCTGGTTGCTAGGGCTATGCTGTTCACTTTTCAGTAGGTGGAGATTTTTTATTTTTATTTTTGAATAAACCCTCTGGCTACAGTGCTAGCAAAGATATATTCCAAATGATTTACAGAGGAAACAAAACACTGCCCTGCAAATAAATCCAAGGAAAGCTATAAAAACAAAGGGCTTTCGAGCCCTGTGAATAGGAACTGCAGTCTGCTGGATCCAAACAGAAAGCTGCCTGAATATGGATTTCAGAATCTGATATGTAATGAAGATGGCAGACCTTAAAAAAAAAAAAAAGTACTTTAACATTTTACATATGTAGGAAATTGTTTCCCCACCCAGGGGCTCCCTCTTTCTTAGATCAAACAACACACCCTGAGTCTTGTTTGACATCAAGACTCTGGGTCTTCAGGGACATCATATCCCTGATGTGATATGAGGCATCAGGGACAGCATATCCAAGCCCAGGATCCTCTAAAATTATTTTTTAAGGTTCGCTGAGCTGAGGAGAATCAGCTACATCCCAGGAGGTCCAAAAGCTGCAAGGACACAAATGCACTAATTGCAGCCCCTCCAGGGAAGGGTAAGGTCTGGCCTTTTCATCCCACTCACCCTCATCTGTGCACACACGCTCTGTAAACATTCAGCAGTTGGAAAGAAGGCATCAGCTACAGATTATTCTTATGAAATGATACAATAAAATGGATGACCAGAGTTTCACAGCTCTCCCAGTGCTACATAACAGTCTTTAAAGTCGGAAATTTTAATACGCTGAAATGGAGTATTTTGATTAGGATTTGTCTCTGACAGCTATAGAGAATAAAAAAGAACCCTGAGGAGGTGGCTATTCTCCTAGGAGTCTGCCACAAGAATGCAATAAAAAAGTCCACAAATTACAGCCATCTTTTACGGGGAGGGTGGGGGGAGGGGGAAGAAACAGTACCACAGCAGAACCAAGATCTCTAATTTCACTTTGCTGTAAAAATTAATGTCAATTAGTCTCACTCCTGCATCTAAGAGATGACTGTGCGAGAGGTCTGAAGCATCTTCTGGATTTGCCTCTCCTACTTTGCAACACAAAACCAATACAACCTTAGCAACTAATTTCTACAAGGTGAGGCTCTATTCCATGAAAAAAACTGTCATTTCACGCACATAATCACACTATTTGTGCTCTTACTTGCTGGGCAGAAAAGAAACACGAACACAGAGCAACTTATTTGCAAAAAACATTTCAATAATTAGTAAAAATTGCCTTAAATGAATTTGATCTAAATCTCTGGCATAATTACTCATGGGATGTTTTGAATATATTCAACTACAGTGCAATCTGTCAGCAAATTAACACTTAATAATGAATATAATCAGCTAATTTACAATAGGGGTATTAACATTTCTGTTAAAAAGCAGACTTCGTTTTATATGTTCCAGGACCGAAAAAAAATTAAAAAGAAAATGGATCCTGTCAAATATGCTGCTCTGACATTTTACAAGATAAGAAGAGATGAAGTTTAAAAAGTAAAATAAGAAAACGCTGTACATATCTTATCAGGAACACTGTGGAGAAGAATCTTAACATGAGGCAGGCACAAGAAAGTAGTTATGTCCTAGATTCAGTCCAAAACATGTTCCAAGCTGTGTTACAACCTGTGCCCGGAGCAGGAATAACAGAAGACAACCACATCCCCTATGCTGTGTCAAACACACAAAATGACGAGAAGCTCTTGGAGACTGCAGATCATCTGCCAGGAGGCTGCTGGCATGGCTGCTGGCAGCAAACCCCATGGTCTCACCTGGGCACATGGCGTGAGAACACCTCCCCGGCAGCTCTTCCTGTGCCACCCAACTTCCCATCACATTCCCATCTCTTCACCCTGATTGCCCACAGCCTCCATTATGAATCACAAAAATCCATCCACACGCCACAGCTAGGTATGGCAGAGCAACTCTCAAATCGTCCCTCTCTGTGATAACCAAGCAGTCACTTTGCACTGTCCGAAGCAAGAAGGCCTGGTGAGAATGGACACGTGCCCCATGTTCCCATGGACATACAAGGAAACTGCTCCATTTCAGCAGGGCTACGAGAAGCCTCATCCCATCCCCAGAGCACTTCTGTGCTGTGCAGGTGACAGAGCAATGGTACAAGTTGCCCAGAGAGGTTATGTAGTCTCCTGTCTGGAAATCTTCCAAAGTCACCTGGACGTGGTCCTGGGCAACCTGCTCCGGATGACCCTGTTTGAGCAGGAGGTTGGGCCAGATGGCTTCTGGAGGGCCCTTCCAGCCTCAGCCCTTCTGTGATGTTGTGAAAGCAGAAATCTGGTGGGACTGTGCTCAGGACTCCACCAACCTGCAGGCTCAGCACCAGCCCAGAGCTCAACACTTGACAGGTAGTGGTGGCATCCCTTATGAAGCACAGGCACGTAGGAACTGACACAACGGATGGGACACAAGGTCTGTTGGCACCCAGCATCCCACCTATACTAGCACAAAGCACCAGCAGCCTCCAGATGAGAGGTAGGAACTCTGAAGCAGATGAGTGCCCACCATATCAGACCTTCTTCTGCTAAAGATTGGAAGCCAGAATACAGACTTGGGTGCAAGTCAAATGTCTGGCTTCAAGCACGTCTACAAGATCTTTCTGAAATGGATAAAAGTAGCCTTTTTTTTTTTTTTTTTTCCATTACTGGCACAAAAAGGATATATTACAAATGTTATTATGAATTATAAATAACCCCAAAGTTGTCAGACTTATTTAAACAGGTAATATCTGTTTATTTTTATAAATTTCTTCTTGAATTTGCTAAACTCAATGACATCAAAGTGATGCTGTTCTCTAATTAAGCAGGAGTACCAAAAGGCAACAAATGACCCTGTTTCCTAACTCCAGATCTTCCCTTATTCCCTGAATTTCATTATTTCTTTATTATCCAACAGTCATTATTTATTTCCTTTAACTGATAAAAATTATTGGAAGCACACTAAGGCAGAAAGCCTATCCCACCGAATGTAAGATATGTCCTAAGATATAAGGTATCAAGCCATAGAAAAGGCTTTAAACTATTTTAATAGCATAAAGTACAAGAGTCCTTCCAAGATATAATTGTTTACACTTGGGAAAAACTTACCTGAAACCATGCAAGAACTTTAGTACCAACCAGTTTAGCCAAATATATTCTTCTGCACTTCGCCTTAAAATCCATAAAATACATTGGAAGTGGTGCAAAAGCTAAGCCTTGACAAGATAAGTATTCTTCAAATACTCTGTCAGAGACATATACACAGCAAACAGCTTATGTAAACACCCGAAGTCTAAGAGTCAAGGTTTATAGCTTATTCATATCCAATTACAAACCAAACTATTTAATTTGGTCTGCAGCACAGAAATCATTCTGGGTGCTTATCTCTGCCACCCTGTACTCTTTTAGCTCTTTTTTTTTTTTTGTTGCAATGGAAAGGAATATAGAAAGCACAGCATATGATGGGTTACTTCATTTCATGATGCACAAGTTAGCTCTGCGCTCTGCATGCCACAGCCCCAGTCCAGGCAGCAGCACCTTACCTGCAAAGATGCGTCATGCAAAGACCTGCCTGTAAACACTGCTTAGACTTGCTTTAACTATTTACACACAAGTAATCCAGGGTCAAATGGAGGCTTACAAAAAAAAAAAAAAAAAAAGGAAAGAAAAAGTAGAGAGAGATTCATTTTAGGCTGTTCATGTTTTACTAGTTAGCTGTTTAGTAAATCCTTTCCACTATTCATGGTAGAGAGTTTGACAAATCAGTATGTATTTTTCTCACATTTTGCTTGGGTCCACTGATTAGAAAATCAATTGAGATATTCATTCATCTCTCTGAGACTACTACTGTAAGCAAGTAAATGCCTCACATTCCCCATCAACACATTACTGACATGGCCACACAGGCTACGAAACAAAAGAGGCACTGTTGATCAAAAGTCCAAAAGGTAGTTCTTCAAAATACCTTAAGAACCTCCAAATCCACAGCACAAACCCATGTTTAGATCCAATTTCACAGCTCACACACCTCCTTCTTTTAATGGGCTGATTCCAAGGACCAAATTCACAAACTTCCAGATTTGACAGTGTTTGGCTCTACATTTTGGACCTTCAGGTTTAGGATTTGATTTCAGACCTTTCTATCTGCAGTTTCAGCATTGTCACTGCATAAAGAGAAAATACAGTGCACCAATCATTGAAAGCTCAGAAAATAAATATGTTTATCTATACTAGTATTTTCATATTCAACAGTTATCTGAGAAAAAAAAAAAAAAAACAGTAAAAAAGAAAAAAATAAAACAAGCATCTTTTAATTCTACAGCATCAACGGTTACATGGGGAAAATTTTCACATAAATCCCAGCATTACATCTTCCTCCTCTGATTTTATTTTTTTTTAGTCTTCAGATTTATTTTTCAGGACAAATGTGTAATAGAAGAGAGAGATAACTGAAATATATGCTTTGTGTGTAAGGATAGGTTTTTTTTGTTTGTTTGTTTGTTTTTAAAGACTCGTGGTATCTAAGAACTTAGGTTAGCAGTGCAACCACACTGATTCATAAACAATCCCCTGATAGTGGGTGATTTGCCATCTCTCTCCTCTCGGCAATTTCAAAATAAGCAGTGTAAAGTTTGAGATGGTTGAAGACTATTTTTTTTTCTCTTGTAATAAGATGGAACAAAATTTTAGAGTGAACAGTATAGGGGGAAAAAAGTTAAAAATATGAAACGGAAGGCCAGTTTTCAGTCTGATTTTCTTTCATGCCTCAAAAACATGTGGACCTTGAATTTTCTTTTCTCCTACACTAAAGCCCTTTGCCAAGACCTCACAATGGAGCTTTGCCAATAGCTTTTCAGGTAGCACACTGAGGAATATGAGAGAGTCTGTGTCCAGACAACCTGCTTTAGGCAGCACATGACCTTAATCACTATTTAAAAAGAACCTTCTACTTTGGAGATCTCCTGAAGTATCAGACGAAGGAACTGTGTGTTTCAAAACAGATCTTGAATTTTGAATTAACTCTCAGCTTGCAAAAGGCATGCGCAGTTCACATGCTACATGCATATCCTAAAACTTGCATGTTTATTCACATCATTCAGAAAGCAAAGGCTCTCCTTTCTTCTGAGTGCCATGGTGATGAGTAGCAAACAAACAATGCCCCCCGTTCCCCAAACCCCCCACTCTAAAAACTATTATCACAGTGCAATTTTAAGGAGCCATATGCTGTCCTTAACCCTGCCTAATGCTTGTGTGGGGATAACGTGGACATGGGGTATGGGTGATACTGAAGGGTAGGACGGCTTTCACCAGCAAGGTGGAGGGAGGCAACAGGTTGTAACGAAGCCAGAGGTTTGACTTTTGCAGAAAGAGGGAACAAAAAAAAAAAAAAAAAAAACTGGTCCCAGCCCTACTGTCTTCCCTTTCTTCTGCAGCAGGAAGAGGAGGGAAACTGAGAAAAGGAGGTGGCAGAAGAAAGAGTGACTTGCTTCTGCTTCCTTCAGCAAGAGAAAAAGCCTTGGAGCTTTCTTCTTGATTCCATAGACAAACCTCTCTGCATATGCAGGAGGGAGAAATATCCCATCTGTCGCTGATGGCCCCACCAGCGAGATGAGCAGAACTTGCTGGCTTAACAGAGTAAAATTCAACTTACAAGATGGAGAAAAATCTTAGCAGTGAGAAACTTAGGACGTGATTGTATTGATGCATTTTTGATGCCCAACCAGGACAAATCTGTAGCTGATACAAACCCATCTAGACTTCTATAGGATGACAAGATTACTGATGGAGTAAACCTGCTATCTGCAAGAGCCAAGAACAAGGTACCTACGAAATTTGAGGGGGGGTTGCCCACAAGAGAATGTCGTTTGTCTGAATGTCAAGACAAGATGACAAGAGAATATCATTTGGCTGAATGTAATTTGTCAGCCTGATCATAGAAAATGGAGTTTAGGGGGACAAGTGACCTGTTCCAGGTGGGATCATTAAAACTCGAAAAGCATGGTTGCAAAAGCAAGGGAAACAGGAAACAACCATAACGTACGTACAAAAGGAAATGCAACAGTGATGGAAAAGCATCATTAACTCTGTGGGAAAATAATCCCCATGACATAACATGGTGGGGAAGCAACATACCAAACACCAATAAGGAAATGAGCAGATAGAGAACGTGAAGATGCTGTAATGGTAGAGCTGACATAGGCAGCTGTGTGCACTCTGTGATGATAAGTCAACAGGATGACGGCAGTACTATCAGCTTCCAGAGAAGCATGCCAGCTCTGTCCTACCTGGCTACCTTTCCTTTACTGCTCCATACTGTGTACAAGTGGAGAAGGGAGGCCATGCAGTACCCCCCAGCCCAGCAGCAAGCAACCTTCTTTCTGGTACAACAGCTCAGTTCAGAGTGTATTACCTTGAACCAGCTATTCTCACCTGCAAAAGTGTAATTTAAGAGAAAAATCCGCTACAAATGTGTTCTGAAAGGTCTTGCAAGCTTTACTGCTCAAATGCCAAGAGCCACCAGCACTTCCTGTTGTCTGGTTCAGCCATCGGTCTCTTGGAGGCAATGCAAGGAGTTGAAGGGGAGAGGGTGCAGACCAGAGGGAAAAACATCACACACGTCCAGCAAAGGAGCACAGCATGGAGTAAACAAGGTTGTGGGCTGTTCATATCGCCTCCTGAAGAATCTCAGATCATGAAATTCAAGGCTGTTTGCAGAGCTGACAAAACTAGAAAATTCAAGTGCAGAACCAGCAGCAGTAAGAGCCAATGCTGTCCTTTAGGCTGTCACTACTCTATTGAAGTAGGCAAAGTTATCAAAAATAAGTGGATGCACACATCACAAACTGTCATTGCTTATTTAACGCTGGTTTCAATAATCATTTGTTTTAGCAAAGGAGTTCGGCACGAGTTCTCTGACTGCCCTGAGGTGAGGAGACAGGCACACTGTCCTGACTGGTCTTACCAGGAAGTGCTTTGCTGCGAGGTGGACAATACACAGCAGCACAAGTCTTCGAGGATTCTCATCTGAAGGTTTTAAGAATTAATGTCTTCCTTGTGTGATTAAAAAAAAAGTGTATGAGACCAAGTTCACTTGCTACAGATCACCTGCTAAGTATGAAACAACTCTTTTTTGACTGTATAGAACAATGAAAAATGCCTGTTTTATTAGACAGAGCAATACACTGCTTTATTACTGACCTTACTAAGGTAGGCTTAGTAGTCTGCCTTTAGTAGACACAGCTATAAAATGCTTAAACATAGAACAAGATAACTTTTAAGAGCAGTACAGGCCAGTTCACAATCCAATCACAGAAGCCCAGTGATGATATACCCATAAACCACCTGGTTCAGATCCCCAGAGCAGTCCAAGTTGTCTCAGCAAACCACATAAGCAGCACACAGGTTAGCACATGCATCACCCCGTGCTGCCCCAGCCAGCAGTGCCATGATCCATGTCAGCGAGTCTGAAGCAAACCTAGGTGTGGTTAAATTATACAATAACAGCGCAGGAATAGTCACGTGCCACTCTCCATCATCACATACCTGCAGTGTGTTTGTGCCAGTCTACAACTGTGATATGCCAGTCAGGTTCACAGACTGTTGGAAAGCCTGTTCTACCACAAATCTTGCAATATCTAATTTCTCCCTAAACTCAAGATCTTACAGAGAAGTAATTCCACGAGGACCGTAGTTCTGATTAAGAAAAGGGAAAAAACAAACAAAACACATTTGAACCTCATGGTTGCTGAAGGAAGTTTGATGTGATCCGAGAATCTGAGAACACCCAGAGTCTGAACACACAAAGCCCCACATTTGAAATGCAATATCATAAAGCATGGAAGGATATCATAAGGCATGGAAGGGATGTGGACAGGGGAAACCTGGATCACCTGTTTTCTTAAAATCTGCAATACTAAAAAAATAGCTTAGGCAGCTTAACTGTTTCCTTTCTCCCATCCTTCCCTCAACCTACAGATACAATTAAAATAAAACTTGAAAAATAATACAAGTAATTTAAAGCTACTTTAAATAAAATCTGTTTTTATAACATAAGACCACCAAAAGGAACTACACAATTGTTTCACAGCTGTATTGGTAAAAAGTGGTTCTTAGGAAACTTCATGTTTTTCTAACTTTCTGAAGCCTCATTGTAACAGAAGATAACAAGGACAGAACAATGCATCCAGTATTTAAAGTTCTGCTTAGCCATGATTTATACACATCTAGTTACCTCCTCACACACCCTTGAGCTCTGGGAACTGCTAGTATAATTCCTGCAATTAAAATGCTGATGCCAGAATCTGTTTGCCAAAAGGAAAAACCACCACCCTCTGCTCCAGCACAACTGGGCATGTTTTTACAGGAGTGAAGTAAAAATCACAGCTCAAGATGTGAACTCTCCCAGAGTTCAAGACACTTATTAGAAATGTGTAATCCACCATCAAACAGGAGTGGCACAAGCACACCCCATCATCTTCCACAGACCACCATGCCCATACCCTAGCAGAGCAACCCATGCAAATCAGAAATTTGGGAAGCTTTATTTGGCTGTATCCAGTTATCTCTTCTGGACATTGGGGTAACAATATTGAACAAGTCTCACACCATAGCAACATCATGCTTTGGTTTCCCTGTCAGACTCTGTATTAACTTCTGAGTGATGGTTATCAGCAACATAGATGAACGTAGGACTGCTAGTCTGCCATGATGTAAAGTCAAAAGTAGTACATAATAATTCAATGGATGCTGACTGGCAACACTCAAAATATTTTGGACAAATTTATCAGTCCTGATATTTCCATACAAATGTTCCCCTGAAAGCCTATTCTCAGGATAAAACTTCAAAATCCTTGAGGGATCAGATATGTTTTTAATGTTACATTTCTTTGAAGTATTTTCCCTTTGTATTTCAATGACACTTCAAAGTTTTCCTACTTACATACAAATCAAATTGAACATCTCCTCCTAAAAGAAGGAGACAATAAAAGTGTTTCGCATTTTCCCAACCTTTGGGTGGGGGGTATGACTCAGTCTAACAGAAAAGCATATACTAACCATATGAAGATTCTCCCTATACCAGCTGCCCAACAAGGGTTTCTTCAGGTATCAAAGGTCAAATAGAACCACAGTACAGCCCCAGTCCATCCTGTCGCCGAAGATCCTGGTCCAAGGGAGCAGGTTTAACCTGCAGAATGCAAATAGTCTTGCTGACATCAATAGAGTGTTCGTAATCAATGGTAGTGCCCAGACCACAAAGGCCAGTGGAGGGAAGAAGCCGTTTATGGGAAAAACAGAGGTCCATTATGAAGTTTAACAGATGTGAGCTGATCATCTCAACAATTTTCTTTATAGACATGGGGAAGAACTCAACAGGACTCCCAAAACACTGCCGAATTTCTCAGTGAATGGGGAAGAGGGTGGCTGGGAAGACAACAAAATATAACCAGATTTTCGTGCCTCAGCCAAGAACCTCACTGGACCAGCTGAAAAAAAGAAGGTTCTAGAAGTTGTCCTCATTATCTATTACCAGGTCAAAACAAAACAACATCAGAAGCAAACAAATAACATCACTTTCTCAATATTGCCATGACCCAGGGCAGCTCCGCATCGGGAGTGTCCTGAGCTGCTCACAAAAAAAAAAAAAAAAAAAAAAAAAAAAGCTCTGCTGCTATCCTCACCCCTCCAGCAGCACTACAAAAGTGTTGTTTTACAAAAGTACTACTTCCTGCAGCAATTGCCCTCCTCACAGCATGAAACTCTGCCACTTCAGTAGGTGGATTCATTCATGTCAAGGTTTTGCTTAACTATAATTACCATGATATTTTACTTAATACACGTTCAGGCTTTGTTGGTAAATTCTGTTACTTTGGCAAATGAATTTCAATGCATGTGCTCACAATTGCTATACTACAGTTCTGAAGGACTAAAATACCCTAGAAATATAGTGTTACTGAAAAAAATATGCTATTATTACCAAGTTTTGAACATGAAGTCTAAAAAGGAAGACCACAGAAAGCTCTAACTTGAATGTTACAACAAAGACTATTCTGGTACAAATGCCTAAGGTCAGCCACTGCAGCTGTGCACTCAAGTTTGCAAAAGTTGTTTGCTCCTCCAATTCACTGTACAATTTACCTGCTTTATCCAAGGAAACAGTCTCACTCAATCAATTGAAGATATATACCATGTACAAATAAGCTGCAAGTTCAACAGTAAGCCCTGCTGAAATTGGTGGAAATCCACGTAAGTACAAGGAACGCTTGAAAATTATGTATCTAAGTGCAAGATCACTGCTGTTAAAGCTTTTACAAATATAGTTTCATTATATTATTTTCCATTGAGAAATCATTCTCCCTATTGGAACATGCCTTGCCTTAAAAAATAGTGAAGATAGGAAACTAAAAAAAAAAAAAAGGGTTTTCTTCTGATCTTCTGAGCATAAGACATATTGCAATACAATCAGAGTAGAAAATACAGCAACAACATGAAATGTGTTGCCTTCAACACAAGTTTATAGAAATGCCAAAGTAGTGCCCTCCAAAGCGGGACAATAATACGTTCTGCACAACTATTCCTGCTGTTATTTGCCTTACCCACCAAACTATCTTTGGATCTCCCAGCTTTTCCAATGCCATTTTCACACTAAATTTAAAAGTCTTTGACAGAAGCCCGAACTCCCTGATGTTGGGAAGTGAGAGAGGGAAAACATCCAGAAGAACTCCCAATTCAGTGAAAATAGATTAAAACAAATGCATTGCTCACATTGCAGAAAGCTGTGGTCTCATTTTTAATCAACTGTTGATAAATTTTTGGAAGAGAGTTCAGCTGGCCATATGTTTAACAATGAAAAATGGCAATCAGCACTCCAGTTTATTTAAATTCTAGTTCAACATACAATGTCAAACTGAACAGTGTCATAGGTATATTCATCAAAAGAAAAAAACCTGGCCTGAATCAGGTGTCTCAACAAGGTAATTACCAGAACTTTGGAAGTGGAGGTATCTGAACCATGCAGCTGGCCTCTCAGATTTTCTTTTTGCCCTTTGTTAAAATTTTTGACAGTTCTGAATAGCAAGCTTTTGTTTCCTGTAAACATCTCACAGATCATAAATGCATTCAGGCCTTTAATAATATTTTAATAAAATATCAGTTCTTGCTCTTCTACTTGACTTGCAGGCAAAGGAATCTGCCTTTTTAAGGAGATAATCCTAAGTAGCTTCTGAGAAATGCCACAAATACTGATTTGCCATTTCTGTGTTCTGTTTGTTGTTGTTGTTGTTTTTGTTTGTTTTTCCCACAATATTCTATTTAAATTGTGTTTGAAAATAAAGTCCAGTGCTACACAACATGAAGTTTTATCAAGGGATACACTGTTTTACAGATCGTAAGATCTGAAGTAGTAATGCCAGCTAATTGAAAACCTTTAAATAAATAGGGTTTTAATTACCTACATTGCACTACTGTGCCTAAAGAAAGACTTAGGGAAATAACGTGAACAAGACATCTGCTTAAATGCCATTCCATTTTCCTCAGCTAAGGATTAGCTATCAATGAAGTAAATGCCAATATTCAGCCACATTTCTGACACATTTGTGCCCATTTTGAAGCTTCTGCAAACCTATTTAAACATTACTCAAGAAAGAGTTTCTTATGGTTTATAAAAAAACCAAAACAACTCTGTTTAAGGAGAAGGAGCCTGTGGACTGTGATGCCAGCTTTGCATATCAAGGCTTTCCCAGTGCTACAGTCCAAGCACAAAATTTCCAGTTTAGGGGGAGATGACAATTGAACGTCTACACAACAATCTGGCAACAACATCAAAAAAATACAGTATTTTCCTAATTCCAGCTGCCTAGCTCAGGAGAGATAACTTTGCTGAAGACAGGCATAAAGATTAAGTAAATTGGGTATTAAATCACAAAAAACACCTTAGCTAGACCACATTTACCCTGAAGGGCTTAGACTAAAAGTTGCCCACCTGAGCTGGGAGTCCTGTCACTTTGCCTTTACTGCTATTTCAATGGGTTGGCCCATCCAAGGAAAGCATTTGATCATCTGCCTGTGCAATCAACCCTTAGCAAGTCATTATGGTGGAGATGACTCCAGGGGATCTTCTCAGCAGCAGGGAGAAAGACGGTGCTGCACGTAGAAATAGCATCTGGGAATCTCCACACTGCTACCAAGGCCACGCTTAGCGTAGATGTGTACTCGACCTGTGGCTGAGCAATGGGTATCTTATGCGTAATCAATACTCTACCTGTCTGCAGATCTCAAGCAACTCATCTTCCAATCATTTAGCACAGTGGAGGGAGAGGAGAATCAAGTGTTATTTTCTACTAACACTAAAAACTAACATATGGCTTTCATGAAGCATGACAACACCAAGTCACAATTTAAAAAAAGAGAAACACACCCAGCATGCATATGTGCCAGAACACATACGGCACCACAAGGACATCTCTGGTGTCTGTGTACCTTGCAGGTTTCTTGTCCAAGGACTGTGGCCCAGCCTGGTGCTTCTCTGCTTGTAAGACCTGATGAGATCCCAAGAAGTTGGTGTGGCTACCAACCAGCCACCCGGCACCATTCAGCACTCCAAAGAGCTGTATGCAATATTTAGCGACAGCAACAGGACTGCACGGTGTTCCTCTCCTACTGTAACACAAGCAAGGCTCCGAACTTGTTCTAGGTAAGAGACAAGATAGTAATTCAGCCATGTCTCATGGTGTGGATCATGGCATTCACTTCAGCTGTCATAATACACCGTAAATTACACACAACTGAACACTTAATAATGCAAACCTCAGAACTGTCTACTTATTTTGCAGTAGCAGAAATTAACAGACGTTGACAACTTATCACATACTAGGAACATTAAAAGAGACAGCCATGTCCATTACTACTGCTTGTCATGTATGTACATGGTTTCTTGCCATCATTACTGTCTACATTAATGGTTTCTCCTGATGCAGCAGTGTTGGTAGGCTTATCTTTCCCATCCTCCCAACAGGCAGTTATTCCAGTTACTCAGAGCAGTGCTACCCCTACCTTTAATGACAGAGGATTATTACTATCTGACAAACACCCCACTCAACAGGGAAGCATAATCTTAACACCAGACCCTGGCAGCCCAAAAACTCTGTGGCACCAGACATCTGACCCAGATGAGCACTCACAGGGACCATCCAGAGCACACGATACCATGTTCTCACTGCTCTGTGCACATTGCTGCTTCTACTGCTCTGCCCAGAGTGCTGCGGCACAGCTTGGAGCCTGGCAGAGCTCTTACAAATACCAACACAGCTGCACACAGTCCCTACATGAAGAGCCCATTATTTACACCATGTGGGCCACGCAGATGAAACAGGCTAAGATGAGCCCAAGATACAGAAAACGCAAATGAGGGCAAGGCTAGATCATCTACTCATAGGATGCAAACATACTAACTTCTGAATATGACTAAATCTGCAAGAAAAGCAGTAAACAGTACTAAACTGTTGTACTTAGAGGGATCAGAAGCAGAAGGAGAAAAGGAAAGACAGCGATAACAGAAATCCATGCCAAGGTTTTGCACAGAAAAGCACAAAACCCACAAAGAGGCTCCTATGAAAACTTGGAAGCTGGCAAGTACAGACCACCTTTGCACCATTGCAAGACTTGGGTCTAAAACGCTGACAGTCAACAAGGCCAACCCCCACATAGCCAGAGATGTGGCAGAGGGTGACATCCTCCACCTGAAACATTTTCATCCCCTACTGTGAGCCTGGAACAGATACAAATGGCACCAGAGCAGCCATTAGTTAGTTTTTCATTTTTCCCACAATGCTGCAGCACCTGATGGGATGCATAAGGCTATTTTCTATCTTCATGTGGACAGGAGGTGATTGATAACTGCCCAGATGGATGACCACCAAGGCTGCTTCATCACTGTCATTGCCTGGTGGACCTCAGGCAGCACAACACCCAGGGTGTTGCATCAAGTCTCAACATCAAGTCTTGCTTAGCAGCAAGCCTGGCACGCAAAACAGCCAAAACACCCCTGGCACCAAGCATCGTGAGCACAGCCAGGAGTGGCTGCCCAGTCCCAGAGCAGAATTCAACTTACAAAATATTTTGAGCAGCTCCTTATCAGCTAAGTGGCTCTATAACAGCTTGGCATTTCACAATGTTTACAGTATGGTCCCCCTGTATTGACAACCTAGCTGAACCACAGCTTGGAACAGAGACAAATCTCTCTGGCAGCACAGGATCCTTTCAGCAAGACCCACAAAGGCTGAGACCAGCAAGTTGCATAAACCCACATTTGACAGTAAGCATGCTCCTAATAAGAAGTCAGTGGTACTGGGTACATGCTTAACACTGGGTGCCTGTTTGACCAACTGGCCAAAACAGGACCTCTAAGTAAAGATCTTGCTAGCTCTGTACAACCTGTGGGTGCTTCAGTAACATCTGCAATCTGTTAATAAGGTCCATGGTGAAATACCAGCTCTTCTCACCTTGACTCACTTTAGTCCACGAGCCACCAGCTATGACCTCTGCCACAAAGTGAACAGGACCAAGCCCCCATAAGCATCCAGGTCACTGTGGCTACAACCCTTCTTCCTTCTCCATTTAAAAGGACTATCAGAACACAGCCACCAAGGCATGTGTGTTGGTACTCAAGGGAAACAAGTTAAAAACTCAAATCTGCCACAAAGACGCACTCACTTTCATCAAAACCAATCTTGCTTCAGATTACTCTGGTTAAGTGTGACACCATGACTATACTGAAAAGCAACTACTTTATCAGGATATTTCTAGGTAAGATTTACTTAAGGTTACACAGAACTGCTGTTATCACTTACCTTGAGTCCATATAGAAAATTCAACAAAAATTAATCAGTGATTCAGAGCTGCCAAATGCATGAGAAAAGAAAACATTATTTGGTAAAAGTCCCAGCATCTTGATAACCCCCTCCAGGTATAGGACTGGTGGCTTGGTTAAGTGATGAAGATGTTTCACGTGTTTGAGCCTCTTGGATGATGCTCACCTGCAGAGTAAGGATAATTCTCCTCACAAAATGCATGTTGTGTCCTCACCAGTGCTGCACTTGTAGGGCTCCGAGGAACAATTCCTTCTCCCTGAAACCAGGGGCTTTGTGGTGGGGGATAAGCCTGAGTTTCTATTGCTTTATATACCTCAAATCAGCATGCACTGACCTACTGGGGGAAGGGGATGTAGGGTGAAGGGAAGAAAAAAGCATGTTTCCCAACCTAACCCTTCTTTATACTCCCCAGTACAGGTATACCAGAGGTGAGACAGAGGAGAATCAGGCCTTCAGAGAAGAGAAAAATACGACAATTGTTGTGCTACCCTAATGAAACAGACTGAATTCTCTGTCTCTTACCATTCATTACATGGAATGCTAGATGATTCGATTGAATTTGAACTCCCCTCATGAGGCACAGTTATTTGCTCTCCTGCTTGCAGTAATTTAGATCTGTTTATGTCCTATTTTTGGTATCTAAATTAAGAGTATTGCTCATAACCAGATTATATGGCATTTATTCTGAAGAGTAAGAGATACTGTTACAGCTAAAAATTCAATACAAACACCCTGTGGATGTAAGCCATGACATTTATATGCTAGATTAATACGTACTAAGAGGAATTTCTGATGTAGGGCACATGACCCTCCCTGCATTTCAAAGGTAATTATTTTAATACCATGATTTCAAAGTGTGATGAGTCCTGGAAAATGCTTGCAGACAGACAGCTTTACCCAAAAAGCTCTCATGTCCTGAAAAAAACAATTTCAGGTGAATCTCTGGTTTTCAGATAAGAGAACATCTGGCATTTTGTTTGGTTCAAATAAGCATGCATGTGCTGGCAGGAAGATAAGCAGACCTGAGACAAACATCAATTTTATGCCATATGGATCTGAACCTCCCTTAAACAAGTTGAGAGGGCTCAGGGATATTCAACACATTAGCTCATGCTTAGGCCCATCTCTCCTTTTAACCAGTGTGACCCACATTGTCACTACTGCCATTGTCACTGGTGAGACATGCCATCAGTGGAGCGAGGTCCTTCCTGAGGTCCTGTCTTAACTTATGTCTATTCTTCACTTGTCACAAAACCTCTTGCCAAACAAACCCAAGTCCCAGAGTCACATTAGTGTAGAAATCCCACTCCAAATAAAACTGTAAGAATGAAGAGTCAAAAAGTTGAGCTATAAGGCAAGGCTTGCCTGTGAGGGTGTGGGGATATGGGCAGCTGGAGAGGCAAGTTTAACACAGAAGTTGCAATTTTAAGCTCTTAACAGTTAAGAAATATCCTGTGTTCACTTACGTTATTTCACAACCTAATTTCTTGGCTATGCAAGTAGCGCAAGGACTGACAGTAATCAAGTTCACCGTGGGGAACCACGGCTCAGGTACCCACTGCCTTCCATTTCCCAATGACCACAATTTTAACCCTCCTTCAAGTCACCTTCTGGCTGCCATCTTCCACTGCTTCTTTCCTTCTGCTCAACCTGACGACCCCTCACTCACTTCCTTTTTCCATGCTTTGTTCCTATTCCATTGCATGCCAATGATATTTGTGATTTGTAATCACAACCCATGATATCTGACAGTTTCTCCTTTCTCTTTACTGCTTGGGAACCGCTGGGAGGAAACACGAACGGAAAAAAAAAAACAAACACACAGAAACAAACCACTCCTCAGTTCTAATGCTTGGCACAACTGCAAACTGCAGCCTCAAGCAGGAGACTGGCAGGAAAAGTCCTCTTCATCTCTTGCATTGGATCTTGGAGTGATAGTGCCCCAAAGAGCAGCCGACGCAAAGGGTCATGTGAGCATCGAGCTCCCATGGCTCTGCTGAGCTGAAGGAAACACAATTCTCTTCTCACAGCTGAGAAGTTACCTGGGTTTTGGTGAATTTTCACTGCAGAGGGAAAAAGAGAAGGAGGGAGCATCTGGATAGTCAAGTAGCTCCCTCCCTCTTTTAATTTCAAATACCTAATCAGAGATACTAAGGTATTGCCAAAAAATTCTTTGGTAAGGATTATCAGCAAGACCCAAGCAAAAAAAAAAAAAAAAAAAAGGAAAAAAGCCATCTCACAAACAAAACGGCTCAAGGAAAACATGCAACTCCCCACACACTAAGCTGCTGATGGTTCTTCTGAGCAACTGAAATCCAAGTCTAGCGAGAGAAGTTGTCAGATAACAAAGAGAAGACGTGAAGACAACAACGCAAGCACACACACTGCAAGTAAAGAGTGAGTGAAAGCCTGCATACCAGCTGCTCTGCTACAAAGTTCAGGTCCCAGCTCAACCCTGAGGGCTCTCCAAGCCCACCGAGGGAGAAATATCCAGATTCAGGATAAGCCACATTCAGTTCCTGAAAAAGGTCAGATGACAAGTTATCAGGAATTTGGGCATCATGTGAAACACTGGATGAAATCAGAGCCCTGTGAGCATGCTGTGGCACAGGACAGCTCTGCTCAGTGCTGGAAGAGAGCATGTACAAGTGAGGTGCCAGCAAGAAGTAAGTACAGGCTAGATCCAAAGCTGTCACATTCCCAGATGACCAGCCCCATGATGTCTTTAGGAGAAGTGCTACAAGCACACTCCGACACAGATTTGATTGTAGAAGATCAAAACAAGACTACATCCTCTCTCCCAGCAAAGGCAAAGAAAAAAAAAAATACTGTCTATGATACCTGGGTGCTGCTGTCTGTCGTTGCAGATCTCATCTAAGGCATCGGGATACCTGTTCCACTCATCCAAAACAGAAAACTAAATATATGCTTGCAGTTGAATCTTGAGTCCCTAAAAAGGCTTGGCAGTTTTGCATTCCCAGACAGAGCGCATGGCTGAAGACAGCTGCATTCCCCACCGTCTTTACTAGCAGGGCATACCCAGAATAAAGTTGCTTGAAGTCAGTCATGCAAGACTTTCATCAGAAAGTTTATCAAACAAGACATCTGAAACCAGTCTGAAGGCAGACAGGGAACATCTGAAACCTGTGAAGGAGCAGCCAAGAAATTTTCCAAAGAAAGATAAAATTCTTCACATGGTTTCCATTCCTCTGCATCAAGCTGCTTTTCAACAAGCAGATTATCTGTCCTCCCCAAAGGGGCTAAACTGTTCCACTGCTGACCAGAACTTCAAAACATCTTTTCTAGATTTCATTAAAAAAAATCAAAATTCAGAGGGGGAGGAGTTTTAACTGAATTCATCAATATTGTGACAATGACATGCAGGACTGCTCCATAACATCCCGGATACCACCCTGAGCCAACAATTTTCACTTGAGCCCACAAGGGGAAAACAAAAATCCCAGCATGGCACGTGGCGGGTGAGGCAAGGATTATTTTCTGTACTTGCTGTGCAATAACACAATCCCCTTCTAGGATGCTTCACTTTTCCCATCCCAGCCTCAGCTGGCAAACAAGAGGAAAAAATACTTTCAAATACTACAGAAAAGGTTTCCACTTCTCCTGGGTTGAGGGGGCACAGGAGGGCAGGAACAGAGAGAGATTGCCCATCCAGCAGCAAACAACCTCTTCCCTCTACAGCAGCCATGGCAGTTCACACGCCACTTCAGCTTCATAAACTTCAGACATCTCCAACCACACACTGCAATGCAACAGCCACATTGGTCAAACAACGTATTAAAAAAAAAAAAAAAAAAAAAAAAAAAAAAATGCACCACCACCAACTGCTGCACTTAACTCAGTAGTTAACAAGGTTAGGCAAGATGATTACAGATAAACATCTCTCCCTTTCCCTTTGTTGTTATTTCTCTCTCTCTCTCTCTTTTTTTTTTTTTTTTTTTTTTTTAATTTCAACAAGAAAGGTGTGGTGCTACTCTAGTATAAGTCAGGGAGCTGGTACTCTCTCTGATTTTGTTTCTCCTCTCACAGCCTAAGGGCACTTGAATTCTTGCTCATATTCCCCATCTGTAAAATGAGGCAAATAATGATTATATACTGCTACACAATGTTAAAGAAATTATTTAATTCATAAATGTATAGTTCTTTGAAGGCAGAAACAAAGTACCAAGTATTATTACCATGATGAAATGAGATATTTTCTCCCCCAAGGTACTGATGGAAAGAAAAAAAGCCATGCAAACAGCCAGCCATATTCCTAATGAGATGCAATACTCAGAAAGTGGGACATCTTAAAACAGATTGGACAATCTTCTTTCAGCTCAGAAGGATTGTTCTCAATACACAAACCACACAGGATTATAAATTTACATAAAGAAACATCATTTGACCAAGTTTCTACAGACAAAATAAGCATGCCTAAATAAACAGGGAAAATATACATACTCAGTCTTGAAGAGAGCAGAAAGAATTTCTCAGAGAAGTAAAGAAATGAAATTACATTTGAAAGCTTTGTGGGGGATGAATTTATATTTTCTGAATATAAAGCAACCGTCAGGACTGGGAAAGTCAAATACATAAAAAGGAGCAGGTTGGGTGAGGCAGGGATAGGCCCTGTGCAACAGAGAGGTCATGTGCAAGATAAACAGGGCAGTATGCTAGTTATTTATGAATAAATACAACTCCCTTTCTTGCTGTAGAGATATTTATGTATATTAAATAGCTGCCAGCAGTACTGTGAGTAAACATAATGTTAAGTTACTTTAACATTACCCAAACCACATCACGTAAAATGACAGAGTAAAGGCACGAAAACACGAACTGCCTTCTGTAAGCAGCAGTATTTCCTCCTGGAAGAAATGGACAGGGAAAAAAAATAAAAAATACTGCCTCCTTTACACATCACACTCCTTCCCCATTCCCTCCGGCCTGAGGTTCATTTTTCATATGAAAGGCTTATGAGGGCAGGGGCATCATTCTCTCAAGCAAAATGTTAACTCAAAAATAAATGAAGAGATTCATGGGCTTAACCCATACTGAACCTAGCAGCAAAAAGATGGCCTTCCTTCATCAGCATATCCACGTCCTTTCATGCCCTGGTACTGCTTGGATAACACAGTGGATTTGGGAAAGGGGACACTTTTCCTACAAACAGGGACTTTATCTTGCACTGCGCCCTTTGTTATGCAGCGGTCTTGGGTAATGTGAAGGCAGCATCCCTGCCCTCCATGCCCTGTGGCTGCAGCAGTCCCAGTTGTGCCATGTCCGATGCCTAACCCATTCCCTGGCCCCGATGGACCTCTGCACACTACATCTCACTTTTGGACATGTAGACAATATGCTGCCACCCCAGGCAGACTGACTCAGAGCAGCTCCAGGAACTGGCAGAGCAAGGAGGTACCCAAAAACCTGCAGAGAATGCGCAAGGAAAGAGCAGCAGCCGCATGGGAATAGTATCTTCATGGCACCACACCAAAGCAGCTCTGCCTGCTAAGACTTAGTGAAAAGCATTTATCTTTTCCAGATTATTTATACATTCTGCCATACTAAGGGCTACATAAAGGCCATCAGTACCATGTTTAACATGAATGTGTGCTTGGGAATAACAGGATGGGAATGCGTGACACTGAAACCTCACCCAAAACACATTGGTGCATGGATGAGCAGAGACATCAGGGGCTGAATGTGGGGCAGTGCAGTGGGAAACCCCTTGTTCATCTGCCCCGTTTGGAGCAGCAGGCAGCAGCCTGTAGCACAGCCTGTCATTCCTGCCAGGGCCAAGTCAGAAGGATTTTGGAATGTCGTATTAGGAGAGGCTTTTTTTTTTTATTTATTTGGTGGTGAAAGCAAATAACAGCAGGAGAAATCTGTTCCAGCTTTTCAGACAGACTGCTGAGAGAAATGGGTCTAGCTCAAGCAGGAAGCCTCCAAGCAGAAGAAACACACCAGTACTCGAGCTGCAGGAATGGAGAAAGGAGGATCAAGAGCACTTTAGATGGATACAGACACATACCTCTTCCCAGAGCAACAGCACAAGTGACAGGGAGGATAAAAGATTTAGGTCCCAATAGTTCTGGCTACTCCTAGGGAAAGGAAACCAGCACAGCATCTGAGAAGTAAGGATGCAGCAATGTCCAGCAAAGGCAAGACATTCACATGGTGATGCCAGCAGACTGAAAATCTCCAAACACACATCCAGCAGAATGAGGCAGCCAGCCAATGTCAGGCTTTTAATGATGTTTTTACAGCCATGACCCATTCAAATCCAGCTGGAGCACCAGGACAGCTGGAGTACAATGCTAGTAAGTCTGATAAGCAGCAATAAAATTAAAGAAATGTGACCAAGATAGGAGGACAATAGGCGATAACTGCTCCTGGAGCCATCACATCATTGATTAAACGCCTGGGAAATAAAAGCTTTTGGTGCTGGATTTTAGGGTTCCTGGAAACAGGGTGCAATATCCACTTCTTTCCAGGTCTCATGCAAGACTCCAGGCAGCTTGTGGATCCAAGAGAGCTCACATGCAGTGATCTAGTGTGGGAAAGGTCAGAGACCCAGGAAGAGGGAAAATACCTCAAATGAGATGACAGTCCCCACACGCTGCAGGCAACTGAAGGGTAGCAAGCCAAGGTGAAGGATGCTGTATGCTAGTGGACATTGGTCTTCGCAAGCAGACGTACAGGGTGTGATTTACAGCAATGGCACCAGTCAAAAGGAGAGGCCCAGCCACCAGCTGGGACCTCAGAGGCAGTGGTACAGGGTGAGCGCAGCCCAGCCATGGAGTGCATAGCTGAAGTGTGGATGCAGCAACTCAACCTAGTTCTCTCAGAGCTGGAATTTAGGAGCCTCAAACCCTTTATGTTGCTAGATCGCACTGGAATATCCAAAGCAAAGTAGATAGGGGATAACTATCCCCAAAACAAGACTGCCAGCTCTGACATGCACTAGGCTACTTGGATCAAATCAGTCTAGACTGAATGCAAAATGCCACACCTTCAAGTCTACTAAACTAGGCCATTTCCAAGAGCTAATGCAACAGATAGTCTATTCTGTCAAATGTGTTTTCACATAAACTTGCCACAGTAATCTGAAAGCCCTGGGCAGTTTCTCTGCACATTGCCATAGACCTGCCGAGTCAGATTAACTGCACATGCACAGCACAGCCACGTCACACAGGCATGACAAGCACAGCAGGCCCCCTACTGAAGCCCTGGCACTGCTTGTTGAGCCCATGGTATACAGCAAGAATGACTCCAGCGGTCATTTCAGTTTTATTTCTTGGATAACCAAAATATACTTTACTACCTTGCCATGGTCCATGTTAAAACTTGAAAGCCACTATCTTTAAATTGTGGAAAGCCTCCCTGGACCTAAACAGCAGTTCAGACTGTGTAAGTCATGACTACCCTTTAAAAGATACCAAATAAATGAATATTTACACAAGCAGAAGTAGCATGACATTTATCTACAACTCCTGCTGGAAGCTGTAATGCAGCATCATTTTAATATCATTTGAAATAAAAGCCTATAGGAGCTGTTGTGTAAGTTCTCAAAAAACAAACAAACAAACAAACGAACAGCAGATACATAGATGTTAGAGATATCTATAGTGAGGAGTGAGCCATTAGGTTAGTCACCCAGGCAAGGTTACGTATCCAGGTGAGCAGACTTAATGTTGATCTCCCCTGTCATTCTAGAGCCAGTAACACTGATCCATATAAACTTCTGACACTGAAAAGAGAAAAATAAAGAATTTAATTAATTGCTACAGAGTCTGAGGAGACTTAACAGTGATATCTTACAAAAATTGATGATAAAGTGACATAGGACACAGGAAGCACAGTGGATGACATACATAGCAGCATTTAAAAAAAACAGTACCAAGAAATTAAAGGATGACAACTGATGTAAAAATGGGAAATGAGCTTGTTTATTCCTAGTAATACCCAGCAACATCCTCTCTTGGTTTTTGTACATTAAATAGTTGGTCTCTGCCTGCCCCCCCCCCACTTCCCCCGCTGATCACACCTGTATAACACAAAGCAAAGGTGAATGACAACTTGCAAAGACTTCCTTCTCACTACTGCAACCTCTAAAAATCCCAAGAGTTGGATGTCCAGAGATCTGAGTGCACAGAAAAGCCAGAGGAAGTCAGTGCAGCACAGAGTACCAAACGAACCCCGCAGCTTCTTCCCACCATCGCAAAGGATGCACACACCTAAAGCTATTTTGTATGGGAAGCTTGACAAAATTGTTCTGGGAGAAGGTTCTGCATAAATTTCTAATGTGAAATGCAAAGGGAACTTTGGGAAATAAAACTCTAGACCAATAACAAAACAGTTATAGACCAATAACAAAACTAGTTCCAAACCTAGGCAATTACACAAGCTCCCATTAAAAGAGACATAAAAATCTAACTTAAATATGAGAGCTCAGATAAATACCGATGGTAGAAGGACCAAAACAGCCAGGAGCACTGCTGTAAATGTACCATGCATCATTCAGTAGCAAAGTCAGTAACTCTTCTAGTTATAACTGGTGCATCCCACCTGGGATACTGCCCCGGCATGCTGAGATACTGCTCTCGGCACAGAAATCATGCCAAGAGCAAGAACGGGTATTGCCAAGTTGGCAGAAGTTCAGGACAAGCGAGCAACGTGATCAGAATGCAAACACTAAGCTCAAAAAAAAAAAAAAAAAAAAAAAAAAAGGCTAAAAAGTCAAACTAACTAGCTGACTTGGGGCAACAAAGACCAACTGCAAATATCCAGAAGGTGTGAACAAAACAGGGAGAATTCAGCCCAAATATGTATGGGACACGGGCACAAAAAAAGATACAATTTCAGGTCTAAATGCCAAACGGTAGAATAAGCAGTCTCAGGGCACACAAATGACTGGGTGTTCATTGCTTCTTGGAGCAGTTTTTTTAAACTAGATTAGACAAAAGCACCAGGAACAAAATTTACACAGGACATAAAGGACAGGGACATCTAAGTCTGTGCAAGCGGACCATCACAGGACCGGGGCTTCAGGCTATTGTAACAAAATAATTATGTCCTGTGCAACACAGGAAAAAAAAAACACAAAAACCAACCAAACAAACAAAAAAACATCTGTCAGAGGGAAAAAGAGACAAAAAGAGGTAAGCAGGGAAATAAAAATATTTGAGGTTTCTATAAAGGGTACTGCAGTATGTCACGTATAAAACTACAAAGCCAGGGAAAAAAGTTAGTTAACAGTGTTATTGTAGGTCTGCCTAAAGTAATACCATGGGTTGAAATGGAAAACCTATCATTAGACGGAGCTTCTCCTCTCCATTCCAAATATTCAGCTCCAGCTAAGCCACGCAAGGCTCACAAATGGATGGGATCTTTGAGATTCCTCGGCTGTGAGGACCCCAAAAGCAGCATTCAGGCAGAGGGGAAAGATCCTGTCTTCTGCAGCGCAAAGGGCTTTCCAACACAGAGCAGTCCTGGCTGCTTCTTGGCACGAAGCTCCCATGCAGTCCTGCTAGAGCTGCCTGTGGCAGGGATTAACAAGCCCCACTTTGAGGCAGGGCAAGTCATGCTGCCCTGAGTGCAGACCCTGGGTTGCTTTGCTCTTTCCCACCTGGAGCACTGGCAGTGCTTGCTTCAAGACTCAAGCAGCTAATCCCAAGTCTCCTTACCATGACTATTTTGGTAAATCAAAGATGTTCTTTGTTACTGTGGTTGGACAGAAAGTTTTAGTCATTTCCTTCTCAACAGAGTCAAGAGTTGCACAAACCCAGCCCACACCCCTAGCAAGCAGCACGGTCACTCACTAATGGGAACAGGAAAACCTTGCATGGAAAATGGTCTATACAATCTATTTTTCCTTTCTTCCTTCCCTCCTCAAGTTTCATTCACCCCTTGCTCTTCCTGGCTGCAGAGGGCGCAGAGATCCAGGGGGCTTTACCTTGCAACCTGCATCACCATCATCCCGGGAAGGCTGTAGTCCAGGGACACTGAGTGAAAAACGGGACTTCTGGGAAAAGGGAGGAGTTTCTCTGGCTTAAATTATCACCCAAGAAACCCCAAGAGAGAATAGCTACTCTGATACCACGTGTAATAAACGCATGCCCTACAGCCCAACCAGAGGACATGTGGGCAGACTTGTCTGTGTGACAAGCTCTTCAGCCTTAACAGCAAGATCTCAGCTCTCCACAGACACTGAGTTCAATGTAAGTTCAGTTTCAGTACCAAAGAACAACCTCCCAGAAAACTACTTTCATAATCAAGAGGCAATTTTTAGGAACGATCATTTAATACCTGCAGGACCATGCAAAACAGGTGAAATAGAAGGTTTTCTTGCTTTATTGCAGAGACCAATGTAAAAGACAATTGCCCTGGAGGAACCTTTCTAATATTGCCAGGAAGCAACGGTATTGCAAGACAAATGTAAATAAAGGTAAAACATGAGAGGTGCAAGATGCTTATTTTTTTTGTTGTTGTTATTTTCAGACTGTAATCTCTTAATCAGGAAGAAAACATAAATCCTAAACCTACAATCTCTAATGTTCAACAGTAATATTTTACCTTGCTTATCAAAGGTTTCCTGCATTAGCCGTCCATTTCTTTTTCAAATTAAGGAAGCAGAACTGCATGCAATTACATACTGGGTGGATTTAAAAGGGACACGATCCCATGTCTACTATCTGAAATACTCATATGTTGCGCTGTATTTAGGGCCTTGGCTTAACAGAAAAGCAGCAGCACTGTCTCTTTTCTTTGTACCTATTAGAAGCTTCAGGAATATTTTTGGAGGAATGCAGTCAAGCGTACTGCAAGCAAATAATCTGATTTACATATGTTCTTTACCAGATAAAAATAAAGATCAGCTTTGCCTAATCAGTTCTGATCAAGGAAAGAAGGGTTTTGAGTTACAAGATCTGAAAGATCCCCTCCTATCTACTAAAAATGCCTCTGTAATATAGGACCCAAGTAATCATAGCACAATTCAAATCACTCTTCCTTCCCACACACTCACTTCACATCTGCGTGTTTGTGTTTAAATTAAAAAGCTACTATGACATTCTTCCTATCTTCCTACATTTTAAAGAAAACCGGGTGACATCTTCTTCAGGTAACTGAACTCAAAGCAGCTTGCATTTAAACATCTCCCACCGCCCTCTCAGGTTCCAAAGCTCTTGATGAGCTAAGCTTCCTACACACACGTGCCTGAATTGAATACAAGGGCCAGCCTTGCTCAAGCCAACAAGGCTTTGTGATTGCTGACCACTTGGACCACTTACACCTTGAGGATGCAGTGAGGCTGATGAAGCAGGTCATTATCCAGGCTATGGACAGGGATCTTTCAGCATCAACAAATCAGACAGAAGCCAGGGACCTGGGCATAATAGGCGTGACTGCTCAGGATAGCATCAGCCAGGCAGCAAAACTCAGCCTGCAGCAGGGGACAGCGTAAGACATGGTGGCCAAAGTTTCACAGACAAGAAACGTTTCCTGAAGTCCGTTTGGAATATTCAAACAAGCCTTTCTGCCCTGTGATGGGAGAAGACACTGCCTGTAATATACTGTGCTCACAGTTTGAAGCAGCATGGTTGCTTCTCCAGGAAACATCTGACAACAGCCAACGCTTCCCCAGCTGTAAACAGCTCTGCGCACATCCTGACCTCTTATCCCTCCAGAAGGGGTTGAGAAAGTTTCTGGTGTCTCAAAGTCATATTGCTTGGACCTCTTCGGAGAGCCAGCCGTTTCTGCACAAGCCTGCCAGGAGAAGAGGTGGCAAGCAGAAGGCTCCTCTGCTAAGAAGCAGCCTCCTTGGTCCATCCTTTGTCTCCCCCACACATACACACCTTCGAGCAACAAAACTCGATCAAGTGTTTCTTCAAGTCTCCCAGGAGAGCCTGACCATCCAGCTGTGGCTGGGACATCTTTCCGAAAGCCTGGGGGCAGCTGCAGCAGCTTGGCCAAGCTGCAGCTTCACATGGGCTTACGAAGTGGCCAGCTGGATGCTCCTGCACAGACATGGCTCCTGCTTGTCCAGGCCTGCACGGGCAGTTCTGCAAGCTGATTCTTCAGCTTCCAACAGATCTAAATATGTTACGAGTTACTTTTGCAGAACTTTCAGCCTTTCCTATGGCAAATACCTAGTTTACAATGGTTGTTACATAGAGAGGTTGTAGAATAGCAACTTTTTTTTAAAGGCTTACTCTGAGAAGATTCTTTCCTGAGAAGCATATTTGATTCTTTTGAACTCTGCCTTTTCTCTGTGTCAACAGAGCATTTGTCCTTTTTTTTTTTCCTCCCTTTTCTCTTTAAGTAATGGATCAAAGCTACTACACAGAACTCAAAAATTTATGAAGGAATATGAATAACATACATTTCTAAGGAAGTCACCAATACAAGCTGATCACATCCAGTCATTTTGCCTTGGAAAGGTGGGAGAGGGATTTGAAGTCAAGCAGGAAAGCAATGAAGAAACAGTAACAGTCTGAATGCTTTGGGAACCTACTGACTTTCCATGGGAAAAAGTCCTTGATGCCTGTCTTTTACTTTGGTATGGTAATGGTACAATTTTTTGGGTAAGGCCTTTTGGCAAAGTCTAGTTTGAACCTGAATTAAATTAATTGGGGCTAAAGCTTGGATAATTTCCCCCCATTCATATACATCACCTATCCACACCAATTACCACCCACCAACACCCAATATCTGTCACATATAAATCACCCCGTCCCTGGATACATTTCCCAGGCGCTGCAGACCATGTAACAGATCTCTTACTAACGGGGGGACAGGTGAGCCACACTTACACAGAAAATGTAAAAATGCAGATGTTCCAGCTTTTATCTTTATTTTTCATTTCTGGGAGGCTGCACATCTTTTGACACACACAAAAACACACAGCATCCACATCAACAAAACAATCTGATTTTGGTTATTACTGTACCCACAACTGAAACCCAAAATAGTGCTTGTTCAGCCTGCAGGAACCAGCCTTGAGTTTAAAAAAAATGTTTTGATCCAAAACTGGAGGTTTTAGCACATGCAGAAACATGAAGTAAAAGCTAAGGGACCCAAGCAAACTAACCACATCATTAACCCCAGCAACACAAGCAGCTGCAATATAATACAGCAACATTTTCTTCCACCCAATGGTAAATCTGAACAATGCACAAACACAAATGTCACTGAATCAACACACCAGCACTGGAGGATACGGATAACATAGCCAACTGCCACAGCAAATAAACAATTTTTGGGATCATTATAAATAACATTTATAACCTCATGAGTCAGAGAAGAATAGCAGATAGGCTGTTTAACAAAGCACTTGTAGGGAACAGTAGGAATAATGAAATTACAACTGCAGAAGGTGTAAACAGCATCTTTCAAATCGCTAATTTATCTGAGTTTAAGTGGAACTAGACATGATCTATGCATGGAAAAATTTTAAGACTATGAATAATTTCATATTAATCAGCAACTGAGTCAATGTCCAACCAGAGCCCCACTCTGTGCAGTGTGCCAGCTAGCTCATGACTTGATTTCTGCAAGCCAAAGCAACGGGCTGTGGTCTGTGAAAATAGACATCAACTGGTGGGAGATGTAGAAGTAACTGGAAGAAATGGAAGATTATTATATGAACTTAATTGAAGATCTTATGCCCATAGCACCCACTTTATGGAAGCGGTGTGATAATAAGCCTGTGTGACTAGATATGATAGAATTCAATCTCCTGAAAGACATTTTCCATAGCACAAACTCGATACCAACAAAAACTGCTCTTGTCAGTATTCTGCCTCTTTTGTAGTTCTGTCAAGCTTGCTGACAAGAAGGTGACCAAATCTTGCTAAGCCCATGGAATACTGGAGCACACTGGGCGGACAGTGATCTCCAGATTTCTACCGTCACAGCAACGCCAGCCACCAGCTGGCATCTCAAGCAGCCCTGGCACTGAAGGGCAAGAGCTCACAGCAGCTTTCTTAGAGAGGATTGCCTTTTTTATGGTAAGATGATCACAACAGGATGTCACACTATCATCAATAAGCTAACACAAAGAGATTATCGAAGGATTTTCTCTCTCACAGGCACCAGTTTAGGTTTATTCTTCTCCATATGCAAAAAAGCCAAGAAAAGCCTCTGTGAGCCTCCTGGTTAGAGGTTTATGAGACAGCTTCAACCTTGGTACACTCCATCATGCAGAAAAGGCCCTGATGTAACAGTGTTGGTCATCTGAACCTGACTGGTGTTGCCACATACTGGTTTCCCTCTCAGCTCTATGAGAAATAAGCACAGAATATTCCTTTAGCGGAAAGGATTGGGCTTACACTGAGGCCTTGTAACATGTTCCAGGACAATGCCTGCCATTCAATTATCCTCAGCTGTTACAAGCACCCTTCACTTTGAAGTCTGGTCACAGCAGTACTTTGCCATTCCTAGAAGGAACTTAAATAGCTCCAACAACACTCTGTTATATGCCCCTGTTAATGAGGCACATGCATCCAAATTCCACATTTCCAGAGCCAAGAAGTGAGGCAGAAGCTAGGCAAACAGCACAAAACAAAAGCACTTACCATGTAAAAGAGCAAAATACATTTTTTTTTTAATATATATATTAAGAAGAGGCAGCCAAAAGTTTGAGGAAAAAAATAATCTAGAAATTAAGATCAGCTTAACCAGATGCTTTGCCAGCTTCACAAGCAAAAGGTTTATACGTTTATTTTGCTATTTTTCCATACAGACACGTCACTTGTTTCAGCCCTTTTAAGCTAATACACATGCACACAACAGGATTCAGATGATGTGTTTTTATATGCGCTGCAAATAATCCTGAAAATAACATTTCTACTAATCACGTTGTTCCACACAGTTTTAAAGCACATGACTGCAGCATAAACCCCTCACCACGTATTTCTGGCCTGGATTCTAAAGGATATTAAATTTATGGGGTAGTGTAGTCTATCAGTCCTCACCCTATTAAATTTTTGACTCGCTAGTCAATTTTGACCACATCTGGCAGAAGGGAGAGAGATTTGACTGGGTGCCACATTCTTACATCTTCGGGAGACACTACTGTATGTAGGTAGAGGAGACGCATGTATGTAGGTAGAGGAGACGCATGCAGATCAGCCTCACGCGAGGCTGAAATCTGCTGCAGGAGCTGATCAATGCCTGGCTTTATTTGGCCCAGTCTGTCAGCACAAGCACACGGGCTGGCCCCACACCCAGCACACGGGTTGACTCCTGTTTGGCCACTATCAGAAACACTGGAGAGAAACCACGGACCAATGCAAAAGGGAGGGAAGAGATACACTGGAGGTAAGGGGCGGGAAGGACAGTGAGAACAAACGGGTCTGAGGAGAAAGACCCCAGTCATGGCAGTACAAAAGGCCACAGAGAGGAAACAAAATTGTAAAGAACATCAACTCTGCTACCTGATGAATAGTGGTGGCAGCTGTTTGTCATCTCCACACCTACAAGAGCAAGGGTGCCCTTTCCCTGTCCTCCTTCCAACCCTCTCTGAGCTGTATTTCATCTTCAGATACCTCCAGATAACACTGGATGCTCTTGGGTCCGCATGGCTGCAGGCGGTGGACAGGACAGGAGCAGAACAGCAGCAACTGAGCTCACACCTGGAAAAGTACCATGGCAAACCAGAAACTCCCCAATCCACATGCCTCACAGCTGCAACAGAAAGCAAGACCCCTCTCCAGAGCCACTTCCTACTTTATCCCAAGGAAAGGAGAAACGCACACCACGCTTCATGAAGCATTTTCTTCTTTGGGAACAGAAGCAACTCAGAAGCACTTCTGAAAGAGGACCAGGATCGTTTGCAACCTATGTGGGTTTGATTTTTCCCAAGGTGTGCTCAGTATCATACAGTTATTTCAGGGGCAGAAATATGATTAAATGATCCTTGGTGCAGAAGAAGGGAAGGCTCAGGATCAGAAGCAAGCAGGGACTACCCTCAGAGGTGCCAAGCAGCTGGGATGGCCAAGGGGAACATCCTGCAGAGCCAGGAGGGACATTCATCCCCAGGCAGGGCCGAGCAGCCCCGCAGTATGTACCACCACCACCCTGGCAAACCAGCTTGGCCCCAATCTTCCTCTGTGCCTGGCAGCTAGTGGATAGGTCGCTGGAAGTTTTATCTGTGTTATTTCCTAACAAATGAACATTTCTGTGCCTTGAAAGAGGAAGAACATTAGTATCTCTTCCCCACTCTCTCACAAGCCTTTCTGGTCTAGTTTGATTTTATTCAAGAATCTTCTTCATAACCACCCTATTAGAGCACTTAAAGGAGTAAGCGAGGATGCTGCCACCAGCATTAAATACCCTTCCACTGGCATTATCCTCAGAGGAAAAACTTCATTAGCTATCAGTCTCTCTCCTTCAAGAGGTCAGTGTCCTGCAACAAGGGAACAACAGTTTTTCTCTCAGGGAAAATAGCAAGGAAGCAGTGACTGTACCAACCAGGGACAAAAATACCAAGGAAGCAGTGTCTATACTGAACAGGGGGAGGGAAAAAAAGTTTCACCATTTAATTTTCATGTCTGGAGGGAAGTAGCCTATGATTAGATCAGGAATCACAAGAACATACTTTCAGGGGAAGATTTCTAAAACCCAAGCAATCATACTTAAGAAACAGATGGCTATATATTCCTTTTTGAACAAGCACACATTTTCAAGATAAAAGATGCAAGCAGAGCAAAAGATTTGGGGGATAAGCAACAAGATGCAAAATCATTTTTCCCTTCCAGACTATCATGACAAGTCCAGACTGATAAGACAGCTTAAAAAGTCACCAGCAGTGTCTCCCTCCACCCTCCTATGATATTAATATACAAACCATGCTTGCAAATTGCAGCCTGCTCATCCAGGGGCATTTTATCCTGCACAGGCACCAGAGGAGCCCTGCATGGCCACAAGCGCCTGAACAGCTCAGCGGCTGCAGCTAACACCCCAGGTGAAGAGCAACACATGTCCTTCAGATAGCAGCATGGAGGGGACACCAGTCTGCGATCTGCGCTGTAATGCATCAGTCTCTTCAGTCTGGCTCCTGTTATTAATAGCTGGACACTGGTATCAAAAGCTCATGGTGCCATGCCACACTGTGTCAGAGACCACAAGGTTTACAGCAAAAAGCTAAGAAGTACTGTGGGGAGAACAAGATAGAGCTCAAGTAAAGGTATCCAGCAAGCACAATGAGCCCTACATTGCAATTAACCCCAGGGGACAAATGCATTGCAGTATAGCCTGAAGCAGAGCCGTGTGGGGACATCCAATCCCAGAAAGCAGCTGCCTTTATCCACAAGCCTTCAACTGAGCTTGGTCCTATAAGCTTTCCCACTCCACCCACACTGTTTTCACACCTATGAAAGAATAAGCAGCCCTGACCAATGCAGCAGCTAAGCATAAACAAGTTCAGTTAAAGCTAGGTTTGTATTTCATCTGAAGTACATGTAAATAAAGATTTCATATTTAGCTGTTTGGTTGGTTTTGTGGAAGGGAGGTTGTTTGTTTTTTAAAGGAAAGAGGCAAACTCCACTTAGGAGCCAAAACAAAAGCTTCATGTGAAAGAACCACTCATGAGATGCTAGTGGCAAACAACTGCACTACTTAGTATGCATTGTAATATATCTTCATTTAGAAATCACCTAATAACCATCATTCCCAATTATGGGGGGACAGTTAATATGAGAAGCCATAGACATCCCACACAAGGATATCTCTATAAAACATCCTATTATAAGAACGTTCCTAGAATATAGCAATTTAGCAAAATATGATTTTTAACTTCTGTGTAAAACTTTGGACATACCAAAAGGGCTTCAGTATCACTACACCTGATTATTTTCCAATGTGCAAAGTGGGGAAAGGACCATCTTCAGGAGGGTATTCAGGAAGGTAGTGGAGCACAGACAGCACCCCCCCCTTCCCTACACAGAAGGGCTGGGTGAATCCCAAGCTCTCTTTAGAGCACCTTCCACAGATATGAAAGATTGCTTCAGTGGTAGTGTCAGTTGTTATCTTTCAAAGTAGAGAAAAGGCTTTTAGGTTTCCTGAAATATCCTCTAGGGATCCTGTGAATTCGTAGGGGGGAAAAATAGCCTCCTATACCTGACCAAATAATAAAGTACAACTGCTTTACCTACCGGACAAGTCATCATTTGCAAAAATGTTAGTTTCAGGGGTGCAGTAGAAAGGAAGACCCAAGAATAAACATACCTTGTCCTGAACTTATACCCCAGTACTTCCCAGTGGCTGCCTTAATTAATTGCTTTAGTGATGGTAAGCTGTCAGTCATTAAGATCTTCATTATGAACTGCCCCAGAAGAGGACTGGACCATTTTATGATGATCTTGCACAAAAACTTAGCTACTGAGCTCTGACACAAATTTCGTTTCCCATTCATTCACTGTTTACTGTCTTGTGCACAGTAAAGAGTCTGTAAGTCTGTCACCAAACCATCATCATCCCAAGGAAAACATTCTACTGTAGCAACCAGCAGCACCAGGGAGTCACCTTATTGCAAAGCCTGGCAGATGACAAGCCATACCTTCACTTCTCTGCAGCTTGTTGAGGCAACCCCACAGGCACAGCACATCCTTCACCCCAGTGAAAATGAGGTCTAGCAGATGTCAAACTTGCAGAGCACTCATTTTAAAAGGGGGAGCAAGTCAAGTCAAGAATCAGACAGGACTTTATATGATACAGAGGCCCACGGAGGAGAATCTAGATGAACCAAAAGAGCACGAGAAGCAAAGCAGAGAAGGGACGGGCAGACTGCTGAAGAGTTTACAGGAGCTGTGTGAGCAGCGCTGAGCAGCCCGCTGCAGCTAGCTCTCTTCTGCAGAGAAATGCAACTCAAGGACGGATCTCCCAACATGCAAAGCCACCTTTTGTTAATTGATTTTTCCCCTTTATATATATATAAGATGGGGACCCACAGGCTGAGAGATCACCTGTTGCAAGATGAAATCAGCCAGACAGCTTACCACAGCTCCTACCAGGCTCATTACACCACCATAATCGTCACGTATGCAACAGCAATGCAGTCCGGTAAATGCATCTCCCCTCCTTGCCTGCAGCACTGACTCTTACAGCATCGCCTCTTACTCTTGAGGGCACTTACTACAATCTTTCATAAAGGTCTCCTTTGTGTAGCCTGATTTGCCAAGAAGTAATCACTCTCCTCTTCCCCTTGTAATACAAACAAGACAGAGCTGTAAAGTTATTTAATTTGCTGTTTATTCCATGGTCCTCCTTTCCAAAAAAATTCTTTCAGATGTTTTTGATGAAGCCAGATACATCAGATCATTAGAAAAGATTGCCTCATAGAAACACAGTGTTTAAAGAAATTTTGTGTGGAAAAGATGAGCAATTTAGGATGCTTTATATCCCTGAATTTGTCTGCTGTTTCTTGCCAAAAGAAATCCATGAACTTCCTTTGTTTAAATAACACAAAGTACTGAAGGATGCCTGGCAGTGGTACTGCATGGAGATGAGGCAAGCCACCAGCTTCTGGCTTCAGGTTCAGGGCTCAGCAGCTAGCTCATTCAGGAGGCCTGAGAGCATCTCTTCCCCATGTTGTTTTAGACTTCCCCTCTGTAAAAGCAAGAAAATACAACCAGCACCCAGGAACCATTCTTCTGTACTGATACTGTGGTCCCGTGTGTGCAACCCACACTTTAACGGCCAGTCTTGCTGTAGCTTTTTCAACTTTTTATGTGACACCAAACATTCCCAAAAAGGTCACTACTGAAATAATCACTGACCTACAGCAGCTACCACTCCCTCAAAGGGAGTCTAAAATAGGGGATCCAGCCTTGCCTGCAGCTCAGAAGCGTTTGCAACAGATTATTTGGCTTCTGGCTGAGTCCTTGTTCTTGCTGAGCCCTCAGAAGTTTTATCAACTCTCACCAAGGAAGGGTGAGAGTTGGCTTTCAGCACCTTACCACACACACGCCTCTTTGCTTTACCTGTTTAAAACCATCCATCCCAAGCAAAGGGGTAGTTATGAACTCCATGCAGAAAAAAAAAATAGTGCTAGTCAAGACAAAAGGGAGAAGAAAATTGTTTTTTAAAGAGTAGAATGATTCAAACAGTCAGCATTTGCGAAGAAGTCCTTCAACATATCTCTGTGTTTCTGAGTTCCCAAACAGCTTTTCCATACTGCCGTGAGTTTTGTGTTATTACTAGCTAGGCACAGAGAAACTTAATTGTGTCATATTACCTATTCAGGATTTGACTTCCTATCCAAGGGCTCTATTAGTTTTATTTCAAATTGCATGTTATAATGTTGTTAAGCCTATGCAAATCCCACACTGTGAAGTTAGCGCTAATAAATGCGCAGGTAATCTTAGAGCCTCCACACAAGAATACTGATACAGAGCTTAAAAATAAGCTTTGTTAGTATAGAAAAATAAAGTGAGCACACAGGAAATATTTTTGAAGGCTAGACTTTGCAAAATCCATCCTCAGTGTCTTTTCAAAGGGCCAGTGAACTACTACACATCCCCTCAGCTCCCTGCTTAAGCAGAGCACTTCACCGTGTACTCTGTCGGATTTGCCGCCGGTTGAGGATTGCAGCTGGGATTTGCCATACAACAACCATGCAATTTGAAGACCCAGTGATACTGTGCAGTCAGAAAAGCGAGCGTCAAACAAAATCAACAGGAGTGTCTGCTAACTCAGCCAGAGAAAATTCTCCATGTCAGCCTGAACATAAAGGGCACTTGACTCGAAGGGCACTTTTACAGGGTTGTGCATTAACTTCATGAAGCACCACCTCAACATTTGTTTGCTCCAGCAAGCAATGAGTTAGACCCTGAGTTTTGATGCTAATACTCGCACATTGGAGCACACAGAGAAGGTACCAGGGTAGGGCTAAACCAATTTTGGATTTATTAAAGAAATATATTTTTAGTCCTTGCATGTCAGTCATTGCCTCTTTACAGTAAGAGCTGCGAAGATGTGGTCTAGTCACAAACCCCAAGGGAGCATGATCCAGACACATGAACACCCGCTGGCTCAAAAGCTGGAGCTATATGCTCCCCACTCAGCTACTATTAGCCCCAAAACAGTCCAAAGGGGTAGGAGGGGTTGGGAAAGGGCCACCACACTGGTCATACGACCAAAGGAATAGAGATGCTGTGTGACCACCCTACAGCCTCCCTGAGGTCACCTCCAACCCAGGCCTCCTCTTTGCTCCCGCTTGCCCAGGAGAAGAAGTTGCGGGCGAGAGCAGGCTGTGCTCCAGCTGTGCACAGCTGGCAGGGTTACCAGCTCAAACAAGGTGAGATTGCTCAGGGCTGGACACGGGGTAGCAGGGAACGGGGCTGCAGGCCCTCGTCAGCCAGCCCTCCTGCTTCGCTCAGCATAGCCGCGATAGGGATGATCGCTGTGGTGAGTGCGCACGTAAAGGTAAGCTGCAAGTTACTGCTGCAGCAGCTGGGGACTGACTTTGGCCAAGTGTGGGGCTGGCTGGAAGGCAGAGTCAGGAAAGCAATGAAGAAAAGTCCTCAAGCCCATACAATTTATCTCTCTGGTCCTCCTGGTAGCCCTTTCATTACATCACTCTGTGCCTAACCAAGAAAGAAAGGCCAAACTATAGTTTTCTTTATTTTAGATTTATAGTTTCCCTCCAACTAGAGGTATTTTTAAGCCAGGAAAAAGCAAAAGATTTATTTGTCCTACAGACGCTGTAGCAAACTCAGTTCAAAAAAAAAAAAAAAAAAGAGACCATTGTTTTCCTAGTCTTTAAAAAGAGGGGAAAAAGTGAACAAGAAGCCAAGATTATTAGCAGACTGAAGAGAAAGCAAAGAAAAAGAGCAATAACAGCCTTTATTCCCAAGAGCTCCTTTTAAACAATTTAGGAAGCACCAAGCCATGTAGCTGTACTTCTTATGACCAGCAACGTTAAGCTTGAAGAAATGAGGAAGGTCAGCAGGATGGAACAGCTTCTTACACCCACACTGTGCAAGCAGAGTACTGAACACAAGCGTATCATGCTGAGGCACACAGATCGACTGGAAGACACAGACAGCAGGCCCTTGACAAGGGACAGGAAAGCTCTTTCATACCACAGAGTTGAGTGCACCAACCAGGTAACTTGCACATGTCCTTGCTCCCAGCTTGAGTCCTGCTGGATATTTTTAACAGCAGTATTACTCTGTTAATTCAATTCACAATTAAACACACTGTATTATCATGCTCTTGCTATACAAAGCATTTGGAAATTATATATACACATATACACAGCTATACACACACATGTTTTATAATACACACAGCCTGAGGAGCATCATTTGATGTATTGTTGATAGGCAGACACTTCTGAAATGAGACAGACTTTGAACAGCGGTGCAGCAGGAGGGCAGCATGCAGGGAAGGAAAGTGGCAGAACAAAAAGCACTAAACTGCTGCAGGACTTGATATACACACTGATTAGCAGAGAGCTTGTCTACATTGAAAAATTAATTCAAGCAGTGCCCGTAGCTTGACCTCTCATCTGCATCTTTAATTGAAGCGTGGCACTTTTAATTCGAGTCAGAGGGAGACAGAGGCAACAGTTTGACAATGCGTGTTTCAGCAACACCTAGCAGCAGCACAAGCAGGCAGCGCTCAGGTAAATCCTAAATCCTGTGAGTTCACCCTGCTGTTTTCCCCTGCCATGCACACAGATATGCAGGAACAACACCCTTGTACCCTATGGACAAATTCAGAGAGCAGCTGAACTTTTTATAATATAGACCCCTTTATATATATTTACTTTAATATTTCAGTGCTGTATCTATATATACACATATATAAGAAGCATAGTGCTCTGTATAAATACACACCCCACAGAGAGCATTTGGACCCTGTGGTGTCCTGGCAAGCACAGGCACTGCTATCCAGAGCACTGCCCTCTTTTCACAGGAGGCCCAAGTTCACTTGAGCTCGATTAACGTGTGAGGGGTCTGCTCCGCCTCACAGGACCACCTCTTCCCACAAATACTTCTCTTCAGCCACTTGACACAGGAAGCGTGGCAAGAGTGTTATTTTGAGCACTCATGACTTTGCAGGAGCCAGTATTGAGCTCAACGCACGTGGGCAAGGCTCAATTACAAAGGACATTGGAGGGTGGAAAAGTGATTGAGTTGCTGGTCCCATGGAATAGGAGGAGGTGGTAATCACAGAATAGCTTGGGTTTGAAAGGACCCTAAAGACCACCTGGTTCCATCCCACTGCCCCCAGCAGGGACACCTCCCACCAGACCAGGCTGCCCAAAGCCCCATCCAGCCTGGCCTTGAACACCTGCAGGGATGCGGCATCCACAGCTTCTCTGGGCAGCCTGTGCCAGGGCCTCACCACCCTCTGAGTGAAGAGTTTCTTCCTAATGTCTAATCTAAACCTACCCTTTTTTAGTTTAAAGCCATTCCCCTTGGCCTACCACTATACTCTGTGACAGAGTCCCTCCCCAGCTCTCCTGTAGGCCCCCTTTAAGTACTGGAAGCCTGTCTATAGCAAGGAGGCATTTGACCCTGAATCAGGATTCCTGAAGTTGGAATCCAGCCAGGAAGCCAAAATAATAGCCCTTATGCTCACACCACTGAATCTTGACTGTTCACAAGCTGTCTGGAATACATTTTTACATTCATTTAAGAGACAATGCACCCCACTCCCACCACTAGAGAAGATACTAATTTGATGCTTTCTCCATTCTTGCTTTGACTGTTTTCCATTATGCAGATCCCTACCAACTAAATGCTTTCTTCAAAATAGACAAGTTTTATAGGATTGATTTTTTGTGTGTATTTTTATACTTCCTCCCTGATGTCACCAGAAACCTTTAAGTATTGCACATGCATACATATGGAAATTCTGCTTCTACCTGGATTACATGTCTACAGTGTTTCTTTGAATCATCTAGCTCCGTGTCTTATGCAGGAAATTAAATTAACACAAAGATCGTAAGAGCTTCAATTTGCAAAACTAGACTGGCACTCTGCATTACAGTAGGTGGTTGACCGAGCATCTTGAGACAAGATCTTGTTCAAAAGCCTTGTCCAAAAATTCAACACCGCTATCTACTACCCCAGCAATGCAGTCGGTGAACAGAAAACAATCACAAGAACACAGCCAAACAACCACTCCTCCTGCTCACAGGCTCAGTTGATTCGCAGTCCTAAAATCTGTAGGTCTCTGGTACCAGCTAACTTAATCCAATGCAGCGAGGGCTCTGCACGCCACTCTGCTCCCCATCTTGGAGGAGTTCAGGATCCAAAAGAGGAGAGATGGATGAAAGAAGGAAAGAAAAAGAGTGTAACAACATACCTGAGCCCTGGAGCCCCAAGCAGAGCTCAGCCTGGCCTTATCCACCCCAGCAGCTGCTCAGTCCCCCAGCACAAGCAACTTTTGTGCTAAAGCTGTGGCACAGTGCGTATTCCAAACAAATATTTCTTAAGGGGAGGAAGAATAAAAAGAAAGATGCAACAAGCAAGACTCTGGGTACAGCTACTTCTGCTGCTAAGTTTGTGGCTTTAGCCTATTTTTAGGCAAGTTGTCTTTGCAGATGCCAAAATAACATCTCTCCCCCCATACACACATACACAGCTGGACGGGAATCATAACACAGCCTGCATCCATCACAGATGTGAGTTACGAGAGGAAGTCTCAAGAAGCAGCCTCCTCTCTGGAAATCCAGCCACAAGCAGTTAATATGCTCATCTGCTGAGCAGGCAGCAAAGGGGAGGAGGGACCCACAAGTACAGGGGATACAGCAAGTTCCTTCCTCGCCATCAGCAGCGTTTCCTCTGTACTTTACTCCTAAGCAACATGCTTGGAAAATCAATGCCTGATTCCCGCTGTGTAATACAGAATTGGTCCTCTCCTCAAACACAGGTGCAATGGGCACAGAGGATCAGAGCTCACAGTCAGAAACTGCCTCTCCAGAGCCCCAAAGAGGGGTCGCATGCCTGTTGGCACCCACCAGACCTAGACGATCTCCTCGCAGGCAGAGGCGGCAGCCAGATGGTGATAGTGCCACATTCACTGCCACATTCACACCCGCAGACAAGCCATGCTGAGCTCCCGTGCTGACCTGCAGTTTGAAACCCTTCCACAGCACCCCTACCTCCCCATTCCCAGCCTCCAGGGCCACTCCCACAAGGTGGTGCTGGGAACCCTCTGAGCACCACGCTGCTCTCTTTAAGCCCAGAAGCACACCAGTCCATCACTCGCCTCCATCAGTGTTTGAGACCAGCACCAGGCCCAGAGTGTATGCATTTTTGTAGGCTTGTCACTTTCTGCAAGGCGTAAACGCTCACTGGGAGAAATATGCCTAATCCAAAGACACAAGCCAGCAAAGCTTCACGTCCCCGTGGGTGACCTGGACTCCATCCAGTGAAAATACTCCTGGCCTCCAGGGCTGTCCTCCCTGCTGGAAAGTCCACCACACCTTCATGCCAGTGCTGGGAAAAGGGGTCAGGGACAGAGCCAGCTCCCCCAGCAGCAAGCTTTCCTGCTTCTGTGGCCAGTGCCAGGCTCCCTGTTGTCAGCCTGGACACCAACCAACCCTCAGCATGCCCCAAGCACTGCAAGAAGCTCTGCAGCAACAACGAGGCAGCCTCCTCATGCCCACTCGAAGACTGACCCAACCAGATTGTCTCCCCCTGGTCTCCATACCCCTAGGACACATTCTTATTGCTGTCAAGCACGTGGAGTGAGCACACGTACCTGTATGATAAACAAAATGCCATCAGGCAGGCTAACCAGCTCCAGGTCAACCCATGGCATTCAACCTGCCCTCTTCCATTCTTGCAGGGAGAAGCACATGAGCCCACAACCACAAATTCACGCAGAGCCGGCCCATGCTTTGTTCAGCTCCCTTACTTCATCTTCAGCACTGCTGCGCCCACAATCCTCTCCCATAAATCCATCCAAGGAGCCTTCGCTTCTCACAAACACCCACACAGTGAGCTTGGAGCACTGGTTTGTCTCAAAATTTCTTTGAGCCTAATACAGGCATGGCCAACTTCTGGAGGAGGATTCACTTTTTGTTCTTCGTAGTCTTAAAGCTATGCAACATGCTGAATCTGTGCTACTATCTCCTGTTTATTGTGGAAGGCGTAACAGTTTAATTTGGATTAATCTCATGTATGGCATCTATCAGGCTCCAGAGAACCTCTGGCTGCCCTCGCATGTCTGTGTAAACATTGATGAGATCCAGGCAGGAGGCTGTGGAGATGGGAGACAAAGTTCCTGCCTCGAGGCTTTGTAGTGCAAGCTAGACAAGCAGGATTAAAGACAGGACTCTGCACTTACCAGGGGATTCCACTGTGAGTGACAGGTCATGCAGCAGGGCACAGCTGCAGTTAGGGAGCCCGTCCTCCAGCAGGGATGTGATTAGGGGTCACATACACGTCGGCTGTCAAGGACCCCCCTCCTCTCATTGTTGCTAGGAGTGGCAAACAGGACAGGAGGCACTGAGTCTGGCCAGATCACACAGCACTGAAAGCTTACAAGACAGAGAGCTGCCACACCTGGGATGGCGAGGGGCAGCTGGCGAGATGAGCACACCCGATACAAAACCCCAGAGCCTGGAGGGACCTCTTCTGTTGTTTTTAAGTCAATCATTAATTCAGCCAAATGCCTCCGTCTTCTTACAATAGCAAGTGTTATCAGGGGATAGGACTTCACCCCACTTTTTAAGGTAAGGCATGACAGGATTTTTCATCGCATGTGACAACGAAGCCAGGCCTAAATCCCCACAGCCATAAAAAGATGGTATAGCATATTTTGTAAGAGAAAGCATTACCTGCAGTGCCACAGCCAAATTCCAACTTAGTACCGCCAGTCCAGCTGGATGCGCTGTCCTAAATGACCAGGACGCCAATCCTAAACTATTGCCACATGTTTGTAACTTCCCTACCCGCTCAGTCTCTCCCTTCCAGAAGTGCTGCAATAAATCATTGTATCAAGGCAAGTCCCTACAGAAACATTATCTTGTCCCAACTACATGTACTTCTGCATTTACAGATGCCTGACAGTAAGATTAGCCTTGCCTAACTACAGCAGACCTCACTCTGCACCCTGTTATTTTTGTGCCATGCCCTGAAGTGACCAGAGCAGCATAGGGCACAACTACATGCACAGGACGACCTCACATATGCTTTGACAACTGCATTTTCGTGCCAGCGCTATATTTCACTAGGAGCAAAGTGACTTTTCAGGACAGTGCAGGACAGCACGTCAAACATCTTCTCTTCACAAAACAAAACAGGCCCAGGCATTTATTGTGAGACACTCAAAGACAGACTCGCCACAATTTTTGCTCATTGTGTCTCCATGGTGTTTTTACTGATGAATGAATAAATTATCATTTACATCAAAGGCAAGGTTTCCAGTTGGAAATTATTTACTTTCCTCTCAATCGAAGAAGCTCTGGCAAACTCATCCAAGATACAGATTATGTACAAACCAGCCAGCAAGTACTTGCACGCTGTGAGCTGTTGAAACAGGAATAATTCAATCTTTTTGTAGTCTTACCCTAGCTAATTTGCCACAAGCTGTCTCTTTTCAGATGCTACATGAAACACGAGGGAAAAGAAAGCTGGATTTAGCTGGTGCACTTACTGTCAGTTCATCTACCAAGAGCTCAGGTCAGGTAGTTTTCTACTTAAAACAACTCATTTTTTCAGCCTCACAAGGTTAAAAGAACAAAAATTTATTCCAGTAACCAAATACTGAACAAGCGTGCAACAATTACTTAACTAATGCAAACGATTTTCAGTCTGCATGCAAGGAAATATGGGATAATTGTAGGGCACTCTCTTCCATTAGCATTTTGCAAGTACTTTTTAGGTAGCCATGGAGACATTACAGCCTTTTACTTCTCGCTGTCATAACTAGACAGCTATTGATTTATTTGTAAAAATTCCCTGAAAGAGAGCAGAGAAAGAAGGAGTTTCATACACCACAAGATCTGAGTGCAAGAAGCTGAAGACTCAGAAGGATTTTAGATAGAGACAGCAGCATGGAGGCTTCTTGCAGAAAGTAGCCCTGAACTCCAGGTACTGCTTTAGCACTTTTTCCAAGTCAGAAGGAAAAAACATCCACTACTACATAACATGCAGACAACAGAGGGACAGCCTCCCAGCCTGGTCCAAAAGGAGTAACATCTCTAGCTCTACCTGCCACCATCCTGTACAAAAGGAGGCAATCTCCAAGGGCCTGCTGTGGTTTTGCTCTGACAAAAAGCTCTCTGGAGATGTGATAGGACTCCATCCTTGCAATGTTGTCACCATTAGCAGGGCAAACATGGTTCCAGCTTCCAACCTCACTTTCAATGCTCTTTGTAATGCCTGATAACACACACCAAAGGGAATGAAGAAGGAAGGGGATGTTAAGTTTGGGAATGTGCAGAACTGCTTTTACTATGGAAAGTTTCCGTTTACTGAATCAACACAGGCAATCACCACACAGGGCTAGAAGACATTCCCTCTCCTCCCAGTCAGCATATGTGGATGCCTCACCCCTGGCAGGCATTGCAGGTGATCAGTCCCTCCTCTCTATGGGAAAGCCTTTTGACAAATGTCTCGCCCAACTTCTCTGCACATCACCCTCCTTTCCCTCTGCAGCTCCAGAGTTTCTGTAAGCAAAATAAATGCTGGTCATTAGCAGCCATTTCTACCATGATGCCCAAAACAATTCCAAAAGAAATGCCATTTGCCATATAGACATCTTTATGATCAAGTACTTCTGCATATGTGGATTTAACAGTGCATGTCGTGATGAGTGATTCTGAAAGCCAAACAAGCAACCTGGAAAAGACTGCATCACACAGATAAGGACGTGCAAGTAATTACAGATTCAGGTCCCACTCAGATACTCTTAGTAATAAGAACAATGTATCAGGCCCATAACAGATTTTTCCTTTTGGATAAAACAGAGAGGAAAGCCTATTCGACCAAAATATTTTTCTTATATTCACCTTAGACACAGTCACAACAATGGAGCCCAAACCTGCAAGATTATCTTCCCCACCAAGCTGCAGGAAGTTTACCAGCACCACCCTGAAAATAAATCACAATGCTCTTATCTCCACATTACATTTTAAGCCTCACGGCTGTTCACGGAAAGGATGCTCTCTAGCAGTGCTGCAAACAGAGGGACAGCCAGCCAGATGCTGCTGCAGAAGCATGTCCATGGATGACGGACCTGTTACTACTCCTGGCATGTAACGCTCAATTGCGTCATCGATACTGCTTCATTAATTCCTGTGAAGGCCTGGAAGGGGGAAAGGATTCATCATCCATGGGAAGCTTGCTGAGAAACATCATCACAGCCTTTGGGGCATATGGGTGCTGCCGCCGTAGGTGGAAGCACAGGGTCTTGTGAGCATCACGGCACTTTCACCGTTCTCGGCAGTGGTCGGACCAGCCCACGCTAAAAACACACAGCCACAGCTATGCTGTGTACACCTGCAAGGCCAGGGAGTGTAAGGGGGGCACATCTGCGCCCCCAGCAAGGGTGGTGAGAACAGATGCACTCACATGGTGTCCAAAGTCCTGCTTGTGCTGTGGGTCCTGCAGACGCCCCTGAAAACAAGTTTCTATACCAGCACTGTCAGAGGTTGCAGTGATCCTACCCAGCACTGCATGGAAGGTACATGTAGAACACCAACAGGACATGTCAGGAAACCTCTGAGAGGACACTTTTGGTTGGAACCTGTTAATAACAGGTTTCATACCCAAAGTAAGGGGTAGACAAATGTAAGCCACTATACGCTCTTTTGTGGTTTTTGTCCTCTCCAATAAACAGAAAAGAATCCCAGCCTAAGACAATAAATTCTCTTTCATTGAAATAAGAAAAACAAGTTCTTAGACCCAAGCTTAGCCAAGATACATAAATATGCATTTCTGAACTTTCCCCTGATGTTTCCTTTAAAAACGTAAATTAAAAGTGCTGTCACGCATTAAATGAACTTTGGTTACTTAAAAAAAAAAAAAAAGCTGAATGGTTCTAAGATCCAACTGACAAGCCTTTTCAGATCCCTGCTCTAAACCAAAACCAACTTCCCACAGATTTAAATTAAGAGTTAAAAAAAAAAAAAAAAAAACAAAAAACGCCTCCTTTGTTTTATGCTGTTATGGAAGCAGGATAGAAGGCACTACAAAGCTAGCACCCAAACCATCGGGAGGCACCTAGCTCCCATGTGCCTTTCCCAGAGATTAGCTGGTCAACACACCCACCTTGTCCTGAGGCAGACCTTGCCCCACTGTGTGCACAGCAGTGGACAGGAACTGGGGAGAAAACATGAAGGGCCCCCTTGCAGCACAGAGAGATTCTCAGGAGGTATGCTATCCAAAGCGACTGGCAGCTTTGGGTAGCATGCAACAGAGACCTTGCATACGTCATCTTGGGAGGATTAAGTTTTTGTCTCATTCTTATAAGAGGACCCCAATGTACCACCCCTTCCACCCAATGAGCAAAAGCCTATCAGAGGTGCTTTCACTATAGGAAGGAGAGCAAAAAGGCTCCAGCTGAGCAGCAGAGGGAGCAGAGCCATTCATTACGCCACCACCTCCCACCACAGCAGCCTGCCTTTCAGCATGTACATTCGGATGGGGAATCCAGCTGCTCCCAGCACCGTGATTGCTCCTGGCCCCCCCACAGCCACCACGTCCCCAGCATGGCCCCATCCATGCCCTTGCCTCCATCTGCACCCTATTCTCTTCAGCTCTCAGAGGCAACACACTCTGCCCACTTCTCTGGGATGGATACAAATAAACCAGTGCTACATTTAAGCTAGGTGGTAGAGAAGACCCTTTGAATCTACCAGAAAGCCTTACACAGCAAGGTACAACAGCAGTCACATGCCTAGTATCTATTAATATCCTTCTACACTCTAATTGCAGAGATAATATCCTTCTACACTCTAACTACACTCTAACTGCAGAGATCCCAATTAGCTACATGCTCCCTCTCCTTGCCAACGCTTCACCTCTGCAGGACCTTTTCATTACTTGAGTACCTGACCCAAGGCTAAGGGAAAACAGATTCTAGCAGTGTCCATACAGCAAGGGTGATTTTCACAAACCCACACTGTCTGCACCCCTGTTGAGCTGGACAGAACCCATGACCACTGCTACAGCCATGCGGGACAATAACTATGTTCAGAAACACAGCAACAGCTCAACACATTTGTACAATGAAGATACTTTTTGTCACCTGCCGGTTGAGACAGACGTTGATAATTTGCATCATGCTCTGCACAACCTTAATTTGGTCCTACACACACCTTCACATGCCCATCTCATGACTTCTGAAAACACAGAGACCAGCCTCCAAGGGCCCGCACATTGTTCTCCCCATACTTACACTCCCTGTGATTTAGGCCACTTAAAATAGCTCACCTGCTTCAACAACGCTTATACCTTTGAGGCTGGATTTCTCCCTGAACCTATAGCTACAGCTAATGTGTACGTATACTTGAGAGAGAAAATATCAAGTCAAGACTTCAGGAGAATACCTACCTAGACGTTCTGGACAACTCTAGATCCTTTGAATGGCATTGAAGTTCACTGAACATTGGGGATTCTGCTCAGTTCAACAGCTGCCTTGCCAAAAGCCTTTCAGTGTCACATAGCACACCAAGTAAACCCAGCACATCCTCAAAGTCAGTGACTGACTGCAGGAACCTCAGATCAACTGCTGGGTGTGCAGCAAGCTCTTTCCCTTAGGGGTCACCAGGAAAGCAGGAGTCAGCAATAAACCACAAGCCACAGAAACTACTGCGATGAACTGAACGCAGCCAGCCCAAGCCATGGCTCTCCCTTGAAGCATGAACATGATCAAACCTTAACCGTACCTCTCTGCTGTAGAGAGAGAAACCGGTTACAGAGTTCTGCTTCGAGGGACAAAAGCCAATAGAACAGCTTCTGATTCACTCCCTGAATTCCTCTCCTTGGACAAAAGAAAAAATACATCGTTATTTTTAAGGACCTTCTATTTAAATTCAGAACTTGCCGTGAGATGTCCTATTCCTCACACTGCTAGCTTAGGGATATAGTTTAGTGGGGACTGCTAGCGTTAGGTCAGAGGTTGGACTCGATGATCTTGAGGTCTCTTCCAACCTAGAAATTCTGTGATTCTGTGATTCTAAGCCAGTCATTCAGCCCATGGATGTCCAACCACATAACCACAAGCGAATCAGGTTCACAGGGCCATGCCCACCATGTAGCACACGGATAGCAATGTGTAAAGCTGTCACAGGATCACAAGTCACCACCCTTCCTCAGGAAGTGATCCTGCTGCTAATTTGATAAGTGTGTGTGTGTTCCTGATTCTGCCAGTCATAAAAGATCACTACAAGGGGAATATTTGAAAATGAGGAGATGGAGGCTGGCCTATTCAGCAGCTTGCTTGTTTTTACTACAAAAGCTATGTTCTGTTACCAGCTAAAGTTTGGGAATGTTGTATCTCCCTTCAGAACCACTGCAGTCTTATGAATTATTTGGGGTCATCTCCTACTTTCATATTTTAAATACACACTACACTTTTCCCCTAGATTTTTGTTTCAGAATTGATCAACTCGAAAACAGGCATGTAAGACCATATTATCATCATAATTTCCACTTATTTTTTTCTTGCTGCATTAGAGATGTGGCAAAAGTTGTTCTCCCACATCTGCCACATTTGGACTTACGAGAAAACTTTAAAAATCAGATAACCACTAGCATAAATCTGCACACTTTAAATCAAAGACATAATTATAGGGCTGTCTTTAACAGCGCAAAGATTCACCAGTTCAGATGCTGTAATAGCTGGCTCAAGTCTCTGCCTTAAGTTCTCCACTAACATTTAAGAAAAAAAGCTTTCAAAGAAAGATGCAAGTACAAATCAAATTTTGGACCACTGCACTCTATCTTGGAGTCCCTATGCTCACAGATGGCATTCAATGGGATTTTATTCATTCAAGAGTGTAGCACTGAGCCTACCAGAAGTGTGACTGCCATCAAGATGCACGTACATGGCTGCTTAAAGTCGGACTTTTTGTTATTTCTGTCTTTCTTCTGGCACGTTGAACCAGAGACTCTTTAAATGGCCTCTGGCCCTGGTTCTTTGGCACAACCAGTATGGCTTAATGAGGCAGAGCAACAGCGAGCAGCCTTACCTTAACAGACAGTGGGACACCAGCCTGATGCCGGACAGGTTATCCAATCTCCCTTGCCTAAGTAATCTCACATGTTTTGGCTTTTGCATCTCCCAGCAGTTTTAGCAAGATTCACACTTGTTCTTCTCTTTCATCAAAAGCATGGTACTACTCTAGTCTACACCAGGGGCTGTTCCTCGTGGCCCTAAGACAACATGCAGGAAAAGATGCAGCATGCAAGCAATGAGGGCAAGATTTAGCAGCACTCCCCCCACAGAGTGAGCACCTCTCGTGGAGACAGTGCTGGTGAAACTTTAGCTCTCATGGCCTGAAGGGACAAAGCAGTCGAAAACAAGACAGCGCAGGACTCCCACCCAGGGGAAAAACTGCTGGGGTTTGCCAGGCTGGACTGCACAGCCCAAGCCCTTCCACATTCTCCACCTGCCTTCTCTGTTACAGATGAAGGTGGCTAAGGAGAACACAGGGAGAAGGAAGAATACAGCTGTGGCTGGTTTCAAGACCTGTGTCTAAATATATTTCCACTGAGGAAAGAAATCAGCTCTTTACATAATTGGTTTATCTTGGCCTTGTGACAGAAACAGAAGCAGAGCAGTTATAAAAAGCATAAAGCTTTAAAACACCACATTTTCCTCATGTACAACATAAGTCACAGAGGGACAAAATGCTCTGGAAGTTAAAGGTATCAGGAAATCGCATATGCCCGTAGCAAGGGCAATGCATACAATGGGAAAGCAACTGAAAATCCAGTGTGATGACTTAATTATTGATGGAAAATTCAATTCTTTACACAGAATGAAAGTTATGATCTTGGGAGCAAAGCCTGTTAGAAAAATAACAGACAGCCAGTCTTCTCTCCCTGAGCTGGACCAAAACACAAGCCAACTGGGGAGACATGGGTAGAAAAAGAGAGGGGGGAAACTGATGTATCGCTGCCTGCATCTTGCTGTGTGTTCATGGCTGAACACCCTTGCTAGGGCACTCAGAGCAAGGAGAGAGCCAAGGCAAAGACCCCACCAGAAAGGCACCAAGATAGGTGTTACAGCTCAGTGTACCCATCTGTTGAGCTCTCAGTCGCCTGAAGTTAGAGATGCAACAGCTGCTGATAACAACCCTGTGGCAAGAGAAAAAATCATCCTCCAAAAAGACCAAGCTTTAATCCTGGATTGGATGCTGACTTCTCAAGAACCAGGAGATGTAATCTCTCGGAAGTAACACGCTGCCTTTCCTATGACAGGCTACAAAGATTAGTGTACATAAAACCACTGTCTTCAAAGTGCTGTCTGAACAGTGAACATCATTGATTTCTGAGATCCTCCACTCATAGATAACCTGTTCAGCAGTGATCCCTCCAGCAATATCACTCACTGTCCTACCAAGGCACACGGCAGGCTGATGCCCTCGTTCCGCTGCAGCCAGAACAGTCAGCACACATGCAAAGACTGGCACAGAAGGAGAACAAGACATGGTATTTCTGTTAAAGAGACACCAAAACATGCAACCTGGGCTCTGGGCACACAAACGGATATACAGCAGGGCAAGGCAGGGTGTGAATTCATAGTACATGATGAATAAATGTTAAGTGAGTGCCTGGGTATAGACACCAGCAGTAAACACGAGACAAGGCAGCGTAGTTTACCTCTCTTGGACTGCATCCAAGAGCAGAGTCGCTAATGAGATGACTAATGGGATCTCACAATGACAAATGGGGGGAACACCACTCAGCCTAAGTATAGGACGGTACTAAGTGTTTTTATTTATTAAGGTATTGTTTTTATTTATTCTTAATACACAGCTGTATACAGAAGCTGCACACAAGAAGAGCAAACACAACAACGCCTGCCTGCCAAAGCGAGGCCGTACAGAAATAGGCCAGAACATAATCGCAGATCTTTAAAGAAGCAACAAAACTTGAGCTTTGCTTTGCAGCCAGAAAATAACAAAGGTACAGATGGATGAGAAGCAGCCACCTCAGGCATAGCAACCTAACCTGCACATTGCCATTTAGGAGCTGAGGCACAAGTCACCAGCACCTTAACAAAAGGCATGGAGATTGTCAGCAGTGGGACAGGGGCTTCACCAAACTCTAACACCACAGAAATTTCCAGGATGCTCCACTGTCTCCCTGAATCCTGTCAGATATTTGGGCTATTTCATTCTCTACCAAAAACTACACCAAACCAACAGACTCGCCAGGAATGAGCATTTACTTTCTTGCACTCCTTTTACCCCTTCCTTGGGGCCAAGGACACGTTTTGGACAGTCATATCAGACATGTGACACAGGCACCTCTCTGTGCTCCCTCACCATCACAGACAACACACAATTTGAAGCACCACAAAGGAAATTAGTAACTCTAACGGGTCTGCAGCAGCACTATTTTGTCCTCAGTAAGCCAGAGGTACATTTTGATACCATCAGATCACTGTTAAGAAAGTAAGCAAGCCGCCTTTGTTCCAGACCTCTTACTTCAGAGAAGTAAGTCTCTCCTCATTGAAACTGTCTTGATTCCTTGATACAGTGTAAGACATAAAAACCACAGACACCCTACTCTGGCAGATTTAAGACAAAACCTCCTGCAGCACATGGGACCATGCACATCAGCACATAGCGTTTCCTCTCCTCAGACCAGCCTGACACAACTGGTGATCAGAGAGCAGATGTTGTCCTCCTCATCACCGGCAAGCGATGGGACCAGGCTGGCAGCACCAGATGAGAACGAGCCTCAGCGTCCTGGGAATGGCTGTAATTTCAGGAACGCCAACAGTTATCCTCACAGGCACAGCTTGCAAGCGAAGTCTCCCAGTACACCTCCAGAGATCTTTTAATCAGAACCCCATTACCTCCCACAACATGTTTTATACTGCAACAGACAGCACAGCCCAAAGCAGGAACATGACTTGCATCTATGTAGGAACAGAAGATGGCATTCAGCAGCGCCTTCTGCCCCATGTGACATCCCTGACCTCAAGGCACTCTACCCTGCATGGAAGCAGAAACGTTACTCACAGATTTCTCCACAGCACCGATCTACTGTGGACACATGTGCAGAGGACAGAACAGCTCAAACGTTCTTCAGCTGATCTGCTAAACCTAGAACTGAGCCAGCACACAGGATGAAAACCCAGGGCAAAACTCACCGAAGCTGCAGAGGTGCCTGAATCTGGCATGATATATTTTGACTTGGGCTCTTGACAGAGTTACAGCAGCTATTGAATATCTAACAGCACCTTGCTCAAAAGCAGCAGTGCCTCCGAATAGGAGCAACGCTGCTGGAGAGAGAGACAGCTCTCACAGGCCCAGCTCTGCAGCCAGGTAAACACATGCAGCTGACACTGCCTTCAGGGAGAGAAACAGTGGCTTCATACTCCAGGCATGGCAACACTGATCTTTAAGAGCCACGCAGCACGCACTGAGTCAGTCTCTCACTTGCACACCAAACAATTCCCCCTGCTTCAAGGAGCTGATCTACAGCTTTTCAAGAAATTACACTAAATCCTATTGTCAAAACTCTCCCAGGATGGCTTCCACCCAAACTGTGGAGCGCTGCAGCTCCTCACTTCCTACCAACACAAAAAAAGTCTCTCTAGACCAAAACGCTTGCCATGTTTGGAACCAAAACTTAAAACAGATTTCAGTTTTCCTGGTTTCTGGAATGACCCTACAACCTGTCTGCAGCACTGCCTTGTGAATCTCATCAGTTTTACTGAAATCCGTATTCACGTTTTTATTGTAACGGCAAGCCACTTTTGTCCTTGACAAACATAAATCCTCAAGCAATGGCTGCTACCTTTAATAGAAGCAATAAATCTGGATTTGGCACACTGAAACATCTTGCTGTCAGATACTCGATAATGTAAGCACAAAGAATATTCTCACTCCAAGTGACCCATTTTTGCTGCTTAGTTTTTGGAACTCTCATTGCTCAATCGTGCTGCCATTTCAATACATGCCAGAGCTCACACATTTTGCTGCTGGTAGTATCTGAGCTTGGGCTGAAATAAACAGAACCAGCAGAGTCTGAATGCTCCAGACACAGCCAAGCGCACGTCCCAAAAAGTGTTCATCTGCGTTTGTCCCAAATCATCTGCACTGCACTTCCACAGGAGAGCACAAGCGTGACGTTATACCGCAGAAAAGTGCTTAACAGCGTGGCTTATTTCTTCCCGTGAAAACAGCTATATAGGTACAAAGCACCTTTTCACTGCTACAGCTGCACCTCAGCCAGGGCGTGAGCTAGCACAGCTATTTCAGCTCACCCAAGTCCCAGAACTAAAAGAAACAGACCTAGAAAAAATAATTATATGATGTAAGAACCCCAGGCCTTAAATCAAAACACATTTGCTCGTGCAGGATATGACTCCCAGCCAAATTTTCACAGCACTCCTAACTACAGCGTCCCACCACAGCCCGCACCGATGAAAGCGGAGACTTCCGCTCCCCCAAACCTCCCTAAACTCTACTCCGGGAACGAAAGCCAGCTCCAGGGCGCTCACCAGGGCCGACTCCAGCTCACCTCTAGCCGGGCTGCGGCGGGGTCACGCTCCCTCGCCCGGCCCGGGGGCGGCAGCCCGGAGGGAGGGCAGCCGGGCTCCTCCGCCCAAGCCAGGCCAGGGCCGCGGGCCAGCGGCTCCAGGGGGCCCCGTTGGGCCGGACTTGGGCGGCAGAGACCCCCTGCGGGGACGGCAGCAGGCGGTGGGGACCCCCTGCGGGGACGGGAGCCGTCTAGCCCTGGGGACACCCGGCCAGGCGACGGCCCCGGGCTCGGCGCCCGCACGGCGGCGGGACGGGACGGGGCAGCCGCGCTCGGCTACGCCGGCTTCGTGCCGAGCCTCGGGAGCCCCCCGCAGGGGCCCAGCTCCCCCTTACCTGCGCCCGAAGCCGCGCCGGGCACTCCCAGGTCGGCCGCACCTCTGCCTGCCGCCTGCTCCGGGCTGCCCCGCCTGGCACAGGGCGGCCAGGACCCAGCGGGGCCGCGCCGCGCCGGGCCCTCGCCTCGCTCCCCGCCCCGGGGCTGGGCCTCCCCGACGGGGCGGGCGGCAGCGCCGGGCCGGGCTGGGGCCCTGATTGGGCCCCACCGCAGTCACTCGGCCGGCGGAGGCCGGCGGGGAAGGTGGGAGCGGCGCTGGCCGCCCCCACCACCGCCCCTCAGCCACAGCCCCTAGGTGCTGGGAGGCTCTCTCCGGCTTCCTCCCGCCGCCTTCGCGCTTCGGCTGCCGGCTCTTGCTCTCTGCCGCTGGGCTAACATATTCTCCCGCATCCCTCGGATGGCTCCCGGGGAGCCCCAAGGGTCGGTCGCGACACCCAGCTCCATTGGCCAGAGAGAAGACACCGGCCCTGCGCGCCTGGCGGCCAGGTCAACCCGCAGAGCCCGGGTTCGGGATTCACTCGACGCCAAATTTCTTTATTCCCGGAGCTCTTCCTCCCGTCCCCTCCTCCACCGGACGGGTTAGACAAAGCGCTTAACTTAATCGTTTTGGATGTGGAAAAGTGGTTTGGTGGTGCATCATTTCTGACTGTAGCTGCTAAAAAAAATGTGAAATTTTCTATTCAGAACTGCATGGAAAGTAAACATTTTGAGTTCTCGACCCAATTTGGAGCATGACATTCACTGTTCAAGCACAGTTTACAGAGAGGAAAAACTGATGCAAAACACCTTTTTTTTTCTGGCAGGTTACCAGTCTGTGGAGTTGGCCACAAAGCTGGAGTACATCACAGATTCAAGAGGGGTCAAGTCTTAGGCTGCAAGAAAAGAAGGAAAAGCAGCCACACAGTTACTAATCCCTGGTCTTCCTTTGTATCTGTTAGTTCTTCCATCTCAAAACTTCAGTGGCTAACTACAGTTTTTGACATTTCTGTATCACATTCTACAGTTGGTCTTTTTGCCCATTTTCTCAAACCTTCATTGAAGCCATCAGTGTTACTGTTTTGCTCAGCACCTTGCTGTTGGCTACATACTAGTGCCAGACTCCTGGGTCCAGCTCTCCATGTTTTGTCCCTCTGAAGATGACTGGTGTTCACTTGCATCATAGCAAGCTGTTGAAACAACTGTTGATCTCCATGCTTGTCAGTCAGTCTTCTGGGTCAACTATTCATTTCTGGTAACTCCTTTTTTTTTTTTTTTTTTTTTTTTTTTTTTTTTAACACTTTAATTCAGAAAGTGAGGGTTCTTACTAAAGTAATTCAGAAGAGCTTCATTAGGACGGCATACAAGTGAGATTCATCTGAAAGCAAATCTGAGCTGACAGAACGTTTCAAACAACTGTTTGCATCAAAGAAAGTATCTTTGCAGGTTAAGACACATCTCTGATAAGACTTTCTAGCATGCTTATCTCTCATCTCCCAAAATAGTTTAGCTTTTTTTGCTTGAGGCTAGTTTGCAAGGAAAGGTTGATTTTCTCTACCTTTGTGAAAATGTGGTATCTGAGAATGCAAGCATCTCAGAAGTCCCTCCTGTGAAGGCTGTGGGAGGTCATGATAAATCAGAGTGTTTTCTAACATTTTTCATTGCTTGAGCAGGTGAAGGGAAAGATCTTTTCCCTCACTTACTGTGGTTGCAAATCAATAAATAGTGTTAAGCCCAGTATTTCAAAAGCTGCAGAGGCATTTTGAAGGTACAACAGACACTGCCTTATGAATGCGGTGCTAGGAGTCTTATGCATTGACAGCATTGTACAGCGAGGGACGTGGGTTCACATGTAAGCTGCTCCAGCACTGCCTGACCATCCAACTGGGCATCACCCTGTCCCCTCATCAGGTTGCCAGTCTCACAGGAACCACCCAGTTGGGTTGGGTTGCTCTGAATGAGTGAAAAAATTACTTTTTCAGTTGGATCAGGCCCCCAGGATCCCTGCTGCAAAGCAGGCATTTGGAGCGTAGGGGCAGGGGCACAAGCAGGACCGTGCCATCCACCAGCAGCAACTGCAAAAGCAGATTAAACCCATTGCAAAACAGCCATTAATGGCACTCTTATTAAATCTGTGGCGTATCTACTCTGTGTTTCTGCTTCAACTTTCCTCCTGAATGATAAACATTTTTGTTGTTTTTTAAACAGTTTTTAATGTGGTTATCCTTGCAACACTCACAGGCATCACTATCTCATTTTACAGTTTAAGTGACTCATGATGGTTAATTGGGAGTGTTGATGACTTCTAGTGATCCACATTTCAGTTTTGCTCTCACCTGGAAGTCTTCAGCTGCACAATAGTCATTAGCCCCATATCTCCATATCAGTGCTTCCTCATGGGCAGAGCTCCTAAATACAACAGTCCATGTACACTGTAGCCAATTCTATTTCATTTTATTTAAAAATTCAGCAGCTTCCCAGGGCCCAGAAGTCTTACGTTTAGACCTAAACCACTTCCTAAAACACAACAGCTAGAAGAGCTGAGGGATCTTCTTCCACATGGGTGATGATTTCACACCTAGGCTGTGCAGGTGCTTTCATTTCAGGAGAGCTTAAAAAGCAGATTTGGTGAGTCGCTCCTTCTGTTCACAGATGGGTGTTAACCCTGAAGCTGAGCCAGGGTGGGCTCGGGTCAGGTCTCTGCTTCTACATCCTCTGGCATGGCCATGTCAGCCAGAGCTGTGATGGGATCAGGCCCATCAGTGGCAGAGCGGTGCCAGCAACAGCACCTTGTGCAGACGTGAGGATAAGCAGGGAGAACCGTCAGGGTAGCTTATTTCACTCAAGAAAGCTGGAAATTGCCCACTCAGCAAAAACTGTTTTACTGTTAGAATCTGCATCTATGTTGGGAATGTTTGCTTTCTGACCAGCTATCATAGCTCTGCTGTCAGAGTTGTCCTGGCTTTCAGTTACCTTTAGTATCCTGGCTATTAAACACTTAACTATCACAGAGCTAATTGTCTGAGCCAAAACCTCAAGCTTATGTATGACATTATGTTCAGTCCTGGGACAAAGCAGTGTACAAACAGTTTCTAGCTGTCAAATCAATAATTTAACTTTCCTCCTTATGTTTAAATTCCTGTATAAACCCTTCCTAAGAAGGAGAGGAGGAGAGAAGGTTCAGTGGCAATAGCATTGACTTACTCCATAGCAGCCCTGGTACAAAATGCCCCCAGAACTGTACCCCCCAAAAACTATCAGATTTCTGACATTGGTTGTCCCATTGCTGCCTCTGCCTGCAGCTAGGCTTTTGAAAATGCTGTAAGAAAAGCCTCGCACACTGAACAGACTGCTAAACTCACAGAAGGGATGCTGCCTTGGCTCTGCTGGGCTGGCCAGAAAGACATGAAGACACGAAGAAAGACATTTTTGTAGTTTAAATTTCCCAGAAGGAAGACCACTTAAGAAATGACCGATCTGCTCCTGTGCATGGGATTGTTTCAGTCATGGAATTGTGGCCATCACCAGACTATTGAGATAACTAGCTTTGCATATTTTACCTGGGAAGCTTGTACAGTTAGCCCCTGAAGTATTAGCAGGAAAAATCAAAGTCAATTTTTTTTTTTTTCAACTGGGCATGAAAGCTTTCCATAAAACTTTACACATCTATGTGGGTGCAAAAGTAATTGGCTGCAGGAAAACTTCTTCAGCCTGAACACTGAGGAGAACATAAGAGAAGTGTCAGGCCATGTCTGAGAATTACAAAAAATAATAAAGGGGAGAAGATGGTCGTTCTATGTAGAATGTGAGCAAGAGACAACCTCAGATGGTGGTTCAGATGGGCTTTGTCTTTCTGTTATTTTGGATGATAGCAATCATTAAAAACAGAAAAGGAAAAACCACAGTTCTAAAGTATGTTTTATGTTCTTAAATTTCTGCAGGCCTACAAAACATTTTTCTTTCCACAGAGGTCTCCTGCTGGCTCATGTAGCTATAGATGTAGCTTTACTGGGCTCAAGTACTCTTTGGGTTGATGCCCATGTGTACTGGGTCTGGCTGGAATGTTAACTTTCCCGGCAGCAGCCCATTCAGTGCCGTACTCTATACTTGTAGCTGGAACAGCAGTGTTATCACACCAGTGTTGTGTCTACTGCTGAGCAGCAGTGGCACAGCATTGGGCCTTTCTCTAACCCTCCTAGGGGGTGGGCAAAAAAGTGAGGAGAGAAACATCACTAGGGCAGCTGACCTAAACCAATCAAAGGGATATTCCATACCATGTGGTGCCACACTCAGCAATAAAAGGTGGAAACAGGAAGAAGAGGGGAGGGGTGGGCTCTCGTTGAGAAGACGTCGGTCCTCCTCTCGAACACCGGCTGCGTGCGTTGAGGCCTTGCTTCAAGGACGTGGTCAATCATCGCTCATTTGTGGGAAGTAGAGAGTAATTTCTTTCCTCTGCACTTCCATATAGCTTTCATTTATTTTGTTTGTTTGTTTTCCTCCCTTTTTCCCCTTTCCCTTTTATTTCCCCTTAGTTAAATTGTTTAGTTCATGGTAGTCTTTATTTAATTATTATAATTATTTCCCTTTAATTAAATTATCCTTATCTCAACCCGTGAGTTGTTCTTTGCTTTACTTCTCCCCCTCCTTATCTAAAGGAGGGGGAGTGAGAGAGCGGTTGTGGGGTTTAGCTGCCCAGCACGGTAAAACCACCACACCATGCAATTCTTGTAGCAATTCTCTCTGTATCAGAAGATAATTACTTACATTCAGTGGCTGATTTCCGATATAACCAGTAAACATACTCACTCAATCAAGAAAAGTCAGAAGCCCTTTGGGTATTTGGAGTGTTTATCTTCAGACACAGGAAAAAACATTCCATAACAAAGTGGTGTGACAGTAGTCAAGAAAAACATAGAGGTAGCAGTGCTAACTTTTACTGGTAGACCTATTGGTGGAATGTGCCAAATAAACACCCCTCCACTTAAATACTTTAATACTCCACACACACACACAGCTTGCACGATGCAACAACACCAGCAAGGCAAACACCTGAGTCTTAAATTCTTTAATACTCCACACACACACACAGCTTGCACGATGCAACAACACCAGCAAGGCAAACACCTGAGTCCCTAAGCACTGCACAATGTTATCAGAGAAAAGCAGGCATGGTGGACACAGAAGGACACAACAAACAGCATTCTTTTCTCCCAGTGCCTACTGAAAGCCCTTCAAGAGATTCAACTTGTAACATCTGCCTAATCTGAGGAAAGCTTTTCTTCTAGGCAAGGGCAAGTCCATTCCTTGTACACTGTTGTTCACATCTGACCGCACCACTGCCCTTCAGCTATGCCTGGCTGGGGGTGACATCCTACACTTAAGCTTCTGTGCCCTGACCTTTAGGATAATTTTCACTATTCATTTCCTACTAATTCTGAACTCGTGATTATCCATTTTGCCTAGCACTGTTTGCATACATATATTATCACCCATTAGTTCCTTTCATAATGACCTCCTCATTCCCATTCCCCAGGGAAATGCATGAATACAGCCACCTTATTTTTTTTTCTAAGTTTCCCAGGTACTCATCAAACACATCCTTTGGTCCAGTTTGTTCTCAGCATAAGCTTCTATATCGCACCACTGGTGCTCCTGCATGGAGTCTTTTCATAGTTCTGCTAAAATCAGGCTTATAGCTATACCCCAAATCCTTTTAGCTGGGCTCTTCAGCAGATAAAGCACTAGTACAGCAAAAAAGAGTGTTTTTTAAGAGAATCTAAAAATATTCATCTTACCACACAGAAGTTATTCTCTCTGTACCACCAAGGAAGAAAACGAGGGATAAAGGGGTGCAGGATATATCCAGGTTTGCAGTATAACACCATACAGAGACCTTTGAGCACGGTGGTATGTAGGCACAACATGGAGGAGCCGAGTTGTGCTCACAACTGTCCGGTCCCTGGGCTTACTCACCCTGTTAACAGCTGGCAAAGGCAGCCAGTGTACAGGGCCTGACCCAGCTCTGGAGTCACAGATAGAGTCACAGATATCTCTGCCTGGCACACTGTAGACATAACTGTAGTGACTTGCTCAAGATCTCACAGTGACTCAGTGTCAAAGCCAGCCCAATCAGCTGGCCTCTAGGCTCCTGCTTTAACCACAGGGCTGACCTTCAAAAGAGGAAAACAAGGCAGGTTCAGATATTCCTTACATACTAGGGCCACAAGGGCCTCGGGGGAAGGCAACAGTATCCTGCCTCGGTGAGAACAGGAACTGCGTTTGCTTCCCATTTCTAAGAGTCTGAGGTACACGAACCGTGCTTGTTCCTGGACTGACTTCTCCGGCCAAACGTATTTTGTTGGTGACTCACAAGCGTGGGAAACTGCAACAGGCTGTGAGGCTGATTCACCATCAACACACAGGGTGGGAAGGGATGCTTGCAGGTATCAAGCAGCACACAAGTTAATCACACAAAGTTACTAAAACCTTCTGGTCTAGAGAAATGGGAGGTGGTAAGGAAAGTCTTATGAGCTGACTAGGATTGTAACCAAGATGTCTTACTGCATCAGTCAAAGTGACGCTTGCCTTGCTCTGAGCAAAGTGACAGAAAACCATAACAGGGATTATTTTATTCTGAAAGAAACAAAAGAGAAACATGGAAAACACAGCTCAGGAGGAGCACAAGAAGGCGGTGATAATCAGTTTAGCTACTCTCTTTTTTAGTCTCTCTCTTTCCAAAGAATTTGCACCTTAGGAAGGGGGAGAATAAAGCTTTCGTTTGTGAAGGATTCCTATTATTTTAGGTTAGAAAAAAAAACATCAGAATGATCTTTATTCTCCACATCACTTGTGAGTCCTGTCTTTTTGTATTAAGGGTAAGGAACAGAAGAGACAAAGGGATTTTGTTTAAGTGGGAAGTAAGTCATATCTGAGTTAGTATGGTTGATATGAAGAGCTTATAACTAGGACTTCACCTAGCCCAATACATTATTTACCTAAAATAAACCACGTGAGTACCATTCACAAGACAATGGGGGGAATTAAAACCAGACTTCTTCTTTCTCAACAAAGGGTGTGCAAGATGAACACAACTTCAATTATCTGCTGGTTAACAGGAGAAGTAGTTTCTTTTTCTGATTACAAAAGTATCTGGATATCTCACTGAAGTTGCTGTACAGACAATTTAAATCTAGATGTCAAAATGCTTTTTCAGACTGCATTTATTCAACAATGTCTCCATTAAAGCTGGTTAGATGTTTTAGCTTCCATCGCAGACAAAGCATTGGTTTTGACATTTAGAGAAACAGAGCAACGTAGTTCAGATAATGAGATGAATATTGAGGATTTTCATTAAATTAAATATTCCAAGATGAATATTGAGGATTTTCATTAAATTAAATATTCCAAGATCAGGAGCCAAACAAATTAATATTAAAATTAGAATATAAACATGGAGTTATTTCATGGGAATATGCAAATGTTTGTTCACCTTTCAGTCCGGTGAAAGCAGTGCTGAATGACGGGAAGAAAAGTCTGTGCTAGTATGAGGGCATATTGGCAAGCAAAACAGCTCAGAAGCACTATCAGGCCATGGGGTCACTCCTTCTTCTTGAGGTGGATCTTCATGCTTTTTCAGTCTGCTGCTGCCATTGCAGATCCTTCACCACAACAGATGGACAGAGAATGGGAGTTGCAGAAGTGAGCCAGTTGGTGAATGATGAAAGGCTAAATATGTGGAAAAGAAAATGTAAGGAAAAGAAAATGGGTGAGCACAGCAAAACAAAATAAGGCTGGATAAGCCAATGTGTGTCTCAGACAAGATTAATATACTCTCAGTCTAATCTTGCTGAAGGTGAAAGGCATACCTCCTCTGTCAGCTTGGCTTCACGAAAATACCTGTGGCTGTTGCTTCTGGTTGGTTAAACACCATCCTACAAAATGATCTTACTACTCTATCAGCTCATTAATGTACAATTTGCTAATGCACAGGCGTCAGGGCTCAGATTCAGCATCAGCAGCCCTGCTGTGGGGCTCATGTCTCTGTGCCAAAAACTTATATGAACATCTTTAAAGAGGCATTTCTTTTTTAATTCAGGTAACTGTATGCAAAAAAATCTGTTTCAATGAGAATACCTATGTCCATTTTCTATAACAATGTCTTTAGTTCCTAAAATAACTAATTTATCTTAAAACTGTTCTCAAAGAAAGTTTCAAATTTAAGTGATCAAAGCTATTCTTGTTTCTTCTTAACATCTGCAGATGATTTCTGCTAATCCTGGGTTCAGCAGAGAATCCCTTAAGTATTTCCAAATAACTTACTCTCCAGTTCCCCCTCCTGAGATGGCTTCTTGTAAAACTGTGTACAGCAGTGCTATATCTATACATACACCACCTTAAAATTCAATCAAAAATGTCAAAAAGTTCAGATTTGAGGTCTTTAACTTATATACAAAACACATACAAGGAACATTCAAAAGAAGCTTCAATCCATCTCAGGCATCTGAGGAATTATGTTTTCACATTTAAGATAAAGCACAAGTCAGAAGTATCCGTTATCTTTTGGTAGGTGTTTTGCAAACATAAATGTCCCCCTTAATCTCTGGAAACCAGGACTTCAGGCTAAATGGTAATGAAAAATCTTGTTTTCTTTTAAAGTACATGCATATGCTTTTACATATGCATATGTAAACGCTTAAACTGGACTCATTAATAATTCAATATCCTACTTCAAATATAAGCTTATTTAAATTCAAGTGTAAAATTCTTACATTGGCTATTGAAACATAATATATTTTTAAAGATGAATTAAATAAGATCTAAGGTGAAAACCATAAGCATTTGCTGTTAAAGTTTTAAAAGAACATAAAATCTCTGAAGTGATGGAATTACCATCTGAACATCTGGAACAAGAGTTGGCTGAACTGAACCAGATTTTGATAACAACGGTTTTTCTGTATGTGCAGAAAGAATATTGGAGCTGAACAAATTGAATAATCTGAAATAAAAATAGAAAAATGTTCAAAGCCAAGAAACTAACAGGGAACTAAAACCCAAAAAGTTGTGAATGAAGATGAGGAACAAAAGCATCACCTCTCTCAGTCCCCATGTTTTGACAGACAATATGCTAAGAAGTAATCACTTTAAATTCACTAACTGCAAATGATCCATCTGAATGAGTCAGGTTTTATGAATAACACACTACAATGAGCTTCCCATTGTTAATTGTTTCTCTTGTGAATGGCACGTTTTAACTGCATGGTTAGTTGTAAATACTAAAGGAGAAAGCAGTTTTGAACACAGGTGTGCACCGAGAACTGAGTTGTGAGCTGCAGCAGCAGTATGCAGGCACCCAGCAGGCTGCTTGGCAGCACTTCTTTTACATCCCTGTATGCAAATGCTGCAGATGTGAGATAATGACCCACCAAGTAAATAGTATTCTCATTCTTGCATGAGATGGGTAAATGTCTTTCTTTGCCAAAGTGGGCCTCTTCTGACACAAGGCTGAGCTTGATTTACCTTGCACTGGTCTTGGCACGCTGGCTTCAAGCCGGTTCTCTTCCCTTACCTCCTGCAGCCCATGCTTATTTTTAGTCTAAAAATAAGATTTATATAAGATCTATTATTTATAATAAGATCTATTATTTACCCATACACGGGTAAATAATAGTACCTTTGTTAGGAGAGAATGATATACATGAAATAAATACAGGCATATATAAGCTCTTAACGTTTCTGCATGATGTGCTGAATTCACAGCAATGCACTTTCCACAGCAGCCCAAACACTTCAGATAGACAGGGCAAAGAGGCATGGCACAGTGCTCCACATGCCCTGGAGCAGGTGTAGTGTAAGTAAATTAACAAGATACAACGTCAGCATGTCTGGCAGTGCCTGAGGGCCCAGGAGCACCCAGGGCCTGCGTACCACCCACACAGCTTCCTCAGAGCACTTGCTGACC